>NC_044341.1:9078-1400129 GCF_007399415.2 Gopherus evgoodei | reverse complement strand
GGGAACAAGGAGAGCACATAGAGGCTATTAAAGACTAGGCAGGGCAGAGAGACACCGCTGGGCTAGTTATGTGCACTGGGAAAGGGCTCTGCACCTCCATGCTCACTGGAGACTACAGGAGACCCAGTTTGGCAGGACCCCAGCCAGGGACGCTGAAATGTGAGCCAGGCCTGGCCCCTGTAAGCTGTACAGTCTGAGCACGGTGAGTGGAGATCTCTTACACTCAGCCTGCCTACTGCATTGCTTGCTGCTAATGGGGGCTTGTCCCAACTCCCACTTATTTACGTGGCTCTCGGGTGTGACTAATCCACCCTGCGAGCAATGTAAGTTGCACCAACCTGAGCCCCAGTGAGGACGGTGCTCTGCTGGTGGGGAGCTGCTCCCGCCTCTTGTGGAGGTGGTTTTATTATGCCGATGAGAGAGTTCGCTCCATCAGCATAGAGCATCTTCACCAGACGCGCTACAGCTGCTTCTAGTGTAGACTAGGCCCGGGTCACTCACCAGAGAAAGTAATATCAGCTGAGCTTTGCTGTCAACAAAACATACAAGATTGTCCTTTCTGATTTGCAAAGGACAGTCATTCATTGTGAATGGCAGCCGTGGGGCATTTGGCCCTTTATTCTGCATGCGAATGAGTCATGAAAAAGCCTTGGCTTTTATTAATCTATTTGCAATCATTCAATGAACAGCTGAAGTGAAAAATCTGAGCCTCTGGCTTTTTTGCCAACTGCTCCCTTCAACTCTTCACTGTTCTGTATTCCTGGGCGGGGTGACTGGTCACAGAGGTTGCATGATATTGCTTCTGCTTCCTGACTGGATGCCGGAAACATTTTAAGGAAAGTAGAGCAACTAGCAAATGGCAAATAAGGAACAGCGTTGCTGGCATGTGAGTACGGATGGGCATTCACCTGAGGAATGGCCACTCTGCAACCTTCATCCATTTGCTCAAATGTTCATGGATGGAGAATACAGGGGAACTTGACCGTTGTTTGACATTCCTGGTGAAGAGAAATGCCTTAATGCAAGAGGCCAGGCCAGGACTTTGGTACCAGCACTGAGTAGCAATGCAGCTGTTATTTTTGGAATCACTTCTGAATCGCCCTGGAAATGACCCTAGACTCTGTAGCTCAAAACCAGGAGGAGAATATGTTGGGGGAAGGCAGCGAGTCCCTCCAGGGAGAGGAATGACCCTGCTGAAATGCCAGTGCCATTGCGTGGAGACAAGAGCCTCTCACAGAATCCCACCAGGCCTCTGCCCCTCTCAGAAGCTTTTAACTTCATGTCAGGTTCTTCCAGGGTTGCTAGCAAGCCTGGAACCCATGTTGAGTTATGTGCACTCAGCTGCTCTCTACTTCACCAGCCAAGAAGTCAAGTGGGACGTGTTTCATGGCGTGGGCAAGTGACTGCTCTGTCTTTGGGAGATAGCTGCTTTGTGTTTGCTGGAGCTGTGTGAGTACACAGATGAGTTTCACTTCTCTGCAGCCTGCACTGGAGCTGCCAAGGAGAGAGAGAAACAGAGCCGCTTCATCCACCCGGCAGCAGTGAACTGTTGGCATAGAACAAATGTCGTCCAATGTCCAGTTCAGTCACTGCGTTCCCACAAACCTCCACCCAGAGACTGGGGCTGGCAACTTTCACAGGCCTCCAGCTCTGAGTCACGCTGTGTTCCTGTGATGTTGCAGTCTATATGGCTTTATAAACCACCAGATGCTATCATCTGGCACAGGCCCCAGGGAAGGAGGGAAACTGGTTCTATTCTGCAAGGGCTTGTATTTCTAGTGAGCAGGGGGAGCCCTCTGGTGCTGGTGTTGGCTTGGGACTCATCCCTTAGGGGATGGGAAGGAAAGGCGGCTGCACAGGTGACATTCCCCAGCATTAGGGTGTCATGGCAGAAGTGAGCTGGTGTCTCTTGGGCACACACTGCACAGCACTCTGCTCCCATCCCAGAACACCAGGCAAAACCCCACCCCCAGCCCATGCTAATGAGTGAATATAATGTGACTGGAATATGCTTCATGCAAAAGGCTCTTGTAAGGGATCATTACAAAGCTTATAATCTACTGAGTGTGGTCATTGTATTTGTTCCTTTCCCTCTGGGCTTTTCCTGTGTGCTTCAATCAAGCCCTGCTCCTCTCCCCCCATGAATACCACCCCCTGGGCCCCACGCTGCTCTTTAACTCCGCCCTTGTCTCTGCCAGACAGCCAATGGGCTGCAACAATTGTTTTTAAAAAGCGAACGGAGGCGTGTGATTGGCCAACCCACTCGTTTGAAAAAAGAAAGCGAATGTCAGTGATTGGTCAGTGACTGGCTATTTAAAGAGCTGTGTGTTTCTGGCCCTTCAGACTCAGCAGCAAGGTTCTTTGGGAACCAGGGACATTGCTGCTCTAATCAAACAGCATCCCCCTTTCCACCCAGGGAATATTGGCCCTCGGGATATTGTGTGAGGGCAGGGGGGATATGTGGGGTAGGGCGTGCAATACGTGCTCACGGTTGGTTGGCTAACATATGGCGTGTTGCATGTGGTTGTATTCAGAGTTTTGGGTGGCTTTTGAGACTGATTTCAGCAAGCGGGTTTTGAACAATCTGGTGTGGAAGACCTGGAGTGACAAGGAGGGAAAGGGTAGGTCTCTGCCTTCTCCCCTCAGTCTAGGGGGGCACTTGCTGAGCCTGCATTATCCAGGGTGCACAGTCCCAACAGCAGCTTTTCCTGTCCCCCTTGTGTGCTGGGAAGGGGACGAAAACGGCAGCTGCAGCAGCTGGAGTTACACTCGACACTTGAGGCCTCTCTCTTTAATCTGCCCCAGCCCTGGAATCAGGGCTCCCTCAGGGCACCCAGGGGTGCAGGAATGAGGAGATAGAGACAGTGGCCGTATGTGTAGCAGGAGGCCGAGTCTCCCCCTGCAGATCTCCCTTCAGTAATGTCTCCCAATCAATCTGGACAGAGCCAAAAATTCACTGTTCTGTGAAATGTGTCACGTTTTTCTTCCCAGCTGGTCCTGAAACGGGCTTTGTGACCATCCAGCAGCACTGCCGGGAGTGGAACATCTCACACAGCTGGCCTGTAAATCTGACCTTCCGCAGGCACGGGGAAGAGATGGGGCAGGTGGGAATCTCTGCTTCAGATTCAAAGCTTCATTCCCACTGATTCCCCAGAGCCTAGGAAACTGAATTCTGATGGAGCCTGATTGATAAGATCTGATGAGTCGCTCTTCCTCGGGAAGGCACAGAACTGAACAGTAATCAATGCCAGATGGAAAAGGCAATTGAAAACGCCTTCTGTCTGGAGCAGGCTGCTTGGGAGGAAAGCTCGTCCTGCGAATCAGTGATTGCACACATACACACGCACGCACACACACACGCACAATCTCTCTCTTTCTGGTGTTAACCTATTACAGACAATGCAGCTCTCCACAGGAACTTGGCAAGCAAGGAGCTACTTGCCAGGCGTTGCGGACGTGCTCAGTGACATGCCTGCATTGGCCAACCTCTGCATAAATGAGGCATCATTATCCCAGCAAGGAGAAGGTGGAGATCTAATTCATACTCCCGCACCTTACATGGAAACTGATGGATCAAATCCAGCCCCAACAGCTGGCACAGCAATGCATATGCGTTACAGGCAGCTACAGGGGAGCAGAGCCACATAAAAACTCTTTATCTTAACTGTGAAGCATCTTTCAGAAAACCTGGAAGTGCCCCCGGTCTATAGCAAAGTCTTTGCACACGCACCCCCACAGCATTGCTACGAGTGAGTCCCAGCCCCAGCTGTGCAGGATGTCATCCCATGTCAGCCAGGCCAGGTGCAGGGAACTGCATCCACCTCAGTGATAAGCAGCATTTCTCTCCCCAATGGATCCAGCTGTCCAAAGGAGAAGTTTCTTCCCAGTCCCCCCTGTCTTAGAGATTGGCTTATGCCCTGATTTGGGAAGGCTTACTGCCTTTCTGAAATTCTCATAGCTAGCTCCGAACATTGGTGTTTATCCCCAGAGCTGTCCAATCCCTTTCCGAATCTTGCTGAGCTCTTAGCTTCAACAATATCTTGTGACAATGAGTTCCACAGGCTGAGCGTGAGTTGTGGGAAAGAGCCTGTTTTCAGGCACCCCAACCAGTGAGGCTCCTGCACTTCCCTTGGGAGGCCATCCTGCATCTCCACAGGTTTTGCTGTCAGGATGGAATGATCGTTTTGTTCTATTGGTTCCTGTTCCACATCCTGTCTCTGTCGGGAAGATCAGGGTTAAAACACATTTACCTGCTCTCACTGGATTATTTCACAGACGTATGAGTGCATTGAAGGGCATTTTGGAGAACCCCAAAGGCAGCACTAGCTAATGAGTAACCGCTCTGCAGTGTGTGGTTATATGGAGGGTGACTTTCTTCTGTGCTGTTGCTTTCTGGTCTCTTACAGTTCCGGGCCTAACAGGCACCAATGTGGAAGTCACAGTATGTGGCACCCATGTAACTGTGTAGACACTAACATGTATGAGCTTGCGTGTGGGTGAACCACTGTTTGGCACATAGCCGACCGGCTCGCATGGCTGAGGCTGTTGCTTCTCTTTGCTGGGCTAGTGAGGCTGCTGAACTTGATGGTAGGTTCTTGGAGCCAACTCTAGTGATTTTTATCATGAGTCTCGTGATATTTGGTGTTTTCCTCAACCCTCCGGTTGCTGGAGTTGTGATCATTTGAGACCCTCCACTTTCATTTAAATACAAAGTAAGTTTCTAGTCCTCACGGCTGTGGAGAAAGGCCTGAGAACGTGACCCCCAAAGGCTCCAGCATCGGGACACAAATAAAAAGAACCTCACATTTATCATTTTAAAAAATCTCATCATTTTACAGCCAATCTTATGATTTGGGGGGGAAGGGGATTCATGATTATGAATGCTTGGGTCTAACAATAGTGAAGCTTCTAATCATTTTAACATTCCACTTAACATCACCCATAACAAATGCCTCTGAAACTAACTAACAATCCCCCTCCTCCGGCTGGCAGAAGCCAGTCAGTTGCCCCAGTCTATTTGAGAGGAGACTCATTGGTGTGAGGGTCCATCGGAATCCCATGGTAATGTAGCAGCCATCCTCATGGCAGGGTTACACATGCTGCTACTGCGGCTAGATGAACATTATAATTACGTGTGTCGGTGTATTGCGCTTGCTCTTTGACAGAACCAGCACACACACAATCTCTGTGGGTAGATGGTTAGTTAAATCAGGCAGAATTAGCAGATCTGCTCAGCTTGCCCAGACTATGGAACATTTGGCAGCTACAGATGGTTCTAAAATCTCCCCCAGAAGCTGCAGTTTAATCTAAAAAAAGCAAATCAAAACAATTAAAAAGCCTGAGGCACTAACACGCTTCTTACCACCCCTCAACCAGATAATGTTGTTTATATCAGGCCTCCTTTCCACCGTACACTGTCTGTCTTATCTTCCAGGCTTTGAGCTCCTAGGGACAGGGAGTGCCTCTCTCTGTGGGTTTGAGCAGGGCCTGGTGTGATGGGGCATTCACTGTGACCTGTAGGCAGGATCATAACTAATAATAATTCTTGGTTGAAAGGCTTCCCCAGACTTTCCAAGATGCCCTGTGTCTGACTGGGATTCTGAACCAGTCTTGTCACCCTGCTTTTAAATGCCAGGCTTTAGATAGGAGAAATTGGCTGGAACTGGGACATACGTATAGAAACCAGACAGGCCTTGAATGATTCATAACACCTGATTCCTTCTGGCCCTCAAAAAGAAATGAGAAAAGTTATCCACCTCTGCTTATCCCAAAACAGGTAAAGACAATTAAAAAAATGGTTCACATCATGAAAGACACTTTGTCTAAGGACCCACAGATCAGCCAAGGGCCAGAGCTCCTTTCTCCGGGAATAGAAAGTCAAATGGCTAAACGAGAGTATTGTTACTCACCTAGGCAAGAATCCCTCACAACTTGCACATGAATAAAACCTCTTTCTCCCTCCCAGCCTAACTAAAAAGAACTCCAAGTTACCAAGCAAGGGTGATTCCCTGTTTTCCTGCGCAAAGTGACCAATGGACATTGAGAGTGATCAAGAGATGGGCAGGGAAACTGCAGGTTAAGCAAACTAGAAATAATTGGCTTAAGATGGGCAGTCGAATTGGACAAACTTCCACTTACCCCCAAGAAACCCAAGCCAGAGGGTTTCACTCAAATTATAAACTGTACATTGTTTTCCCCTGTAAATCAAATAGACTTTGGAGAATCTGTCTTTCATGCCAAATTAGAAGCTGCACATTTGTTTGTCTTGTGAGTGAGATCTACACCTTTCTATACATGGATAATGGTTCTTGTTCTATTGTAAATCCTAAATACTGTGAAATGCTAACTCCATGCATTCTCTGACAGTACATACTTTCTCCACATTTTGAGGATTATAAGGGATTCTGTTGGTTTTCATTGTAAATGATTGTTGCACTCTACATCTACTGTATACTCACGGAAGCAGCAGAAAAACAGAGAGCTAAAATCTGAGGACTCATTTGGCACATGTCCAGTAGGAATCAGAAGGAACCTGGAAAGTAACCCTGAGACTGGAGTATAGAAAACTGAGGTCACCATGTATGCAACTGAGAGTTGACTGAATCCAGCCAAAAGCTGCAGAATCCTAAATGCGAGTGATGTACAGACCAACTGTGTGGAAAGGCTCTTCCCCAAGGCCAGGGTTCTGAGGATAAGAAGAAGTGGTAAGATTTCATCTCAAAGATTGTTTTTCCCCTTCTACTCTTTACTATAAATAACGGTAGGATATCTTGTTAAGTCTGCTCTCTCGAATGAAACCTCCAGTAACCCTATTTTAGCTTTTCAACTCCTTTATAAGTCCAAGCAAATTGGCCAGAGAGAGACTGATAATAATGGCTTTAAGCAATTGCTTAAATTCTAACCGTGTCTGTTTGGGCCCAGTCCATTCAAACAGCAATAACCAGACTTGATAGTGCTTTAAAGATGCCTGATGAATGTGTTAGGTACTTGAGAACTGATGACCGTAAGTAAATGTAATGAGAAATCTTGGTCAATTGCATTGAGATAACTGCTCAGAATCAACTGCAGTCTGTGATAATTGCTTGCAAGATTGTACTGTGTGTTCCGCGCACACCTAGAACATTGGTTGTGTAGTGTCTACACTTGAGTGGGGACTATTTGATTGCATACTAATGTGGCTCTGGGAGAATTAGTCAATGGTTGGTTCATTCAGAGTAAGCCAGTGTCCTGATTTGAGGAATACTGAAAAGAACAGAGCTTTAAACTTCATAAGCTCCCCTTGACTGGACTCAGTGAGATTTCAGCTATAAAACCTAACTAGCATCTCAGCAAATTCATAAAATTGACACCCCCAGCTTTCACACTTACAGGGCACACTTTAAAGAGGAATTTCGTACACTCTTTAGTGTCTCAGACAGAGAGAAAGCTTGGCATGCGGCATATGGCAAGGGGGAAATAAAGGCATCGGTGGCAGTATTCAAACCCGGTGTTTGTAACATTTGTTAAAATTAAAGGTCTGCATTAGTTTGCTCTAGGGAATGGTCCTGGGTGCATTTAGATGCATTATGTCCTGTACACCAGTGATGGAACAGACCATCAGAGTGAGCATCGATACCATTAGAGTCATTAGCAGCATCACGTGGAATGGGAGTCACACGCAAGGCTTCTCCAGCCATGCAGGCTCATTACCGGGGATGGATAGCCCTTCGCAGGACAATCACACAGCGCCTAGCACAACGAAACTCTCCCAGTCTAAGGGGGACATGGCTTCTCTCTGCAGAGCTGTTAACAGATGAGGATGGCACAGGGTGGGGAACAGGACAGGAAAAGCTGCAGCTGAGCATCACGTTGAAGCCGACACTGGCATTGGAAGGGGCTCAGGACAGGACTTTCAATATATACACACAACTTCATGCACTCATTTGGAAGCCTCTAGGTGATTCTTGCAGGGGCGTGGGAGCTCACAGGACACGAGACTGAATCTGATTTGAAAAAGGCCATGGCCCCTGCACATCAGTGTGGAGGCTGCTGGACACTCTGCCTGTGCAGAGGAGAGGGCGTGGATGGGCTGCATTCGATCTGATGGGACTTGGGCAGTGGGGCTGGCAGAGATGACAGCCAGACGGTACATGATTGCTCAGGTTTGTTTGCCCGGATGAGCTAAATGCAGCTCTTGAGGTTGCAAGCCTCGTGGTAACGGGATTAATCGTATGCAGCAGCAACGGGGATTGGGGACATGGTAATCACAGATGTTAAATGTCATTAGAAACGATTATCCACGAGTAGTTGGGATCCAGTTCCAAATGGTGCAGCAAGAAGATGACCCATGTGCACTGCCCCACAGAGCAGCCTTGGGCTCTTCATGTCATGCAGGAGGCAGGATGGGGCAGCTGCTGTTCGGAGCTGGTCAGGCAAGGGCTCAGTTCTCCACACAAGTGGCTGCACAGCTGCTGCCCAGCACGGCCCTAGAGCCACCCTGCCTGAGGGCAGGAGAGGAAGGGGATGGAGGGGCAATTGGCAGGCTAGCGGTGAATGAGAGAGAGCAGGAAAAACAGGGAGAGCCTGGCCTAGGGGAATGGACGTGAGGAGGGTGAGCTCAATCCTGCTGGGCATTTCCCCGATCACAGCTGCTGCAGGCAGGCTCCCACCAAGCCAATGAACAAATGCACAGTCGCTGCCCACGGCAGGCCAAGCAGACATCCCTGGGCAGGGATGGTGCAGTTTGGAGAGGGCTGGTCCGCTAATTCCTAGCCCTGGGAATGCCGCATTGAAACAGGGAAGGGACTGTCACCACCCCCAGCCCCGTGGGGTGGCTCAGTCCTACTGGTGTCATTCCTAGGCTAGAGGCAGACAAGGAGGCAGTCAGGATAGAACCCAAGAATCCTGACTCCCAGCCCCCCTGCTGAGCCACTGGGAACGCTCCCACCAGGAGCTTCCTTCCCTTCATCCCCCACAGGCCGCGTAGCTCTGAGGGGGGTAGGGAGCAGACTGGGCACTCCCTGGCTTCTGTGCCTCACCCGACATCCATGGAGTTTTCCCATCTCACCTCTGACTTGGGGGCTCCAGGGTTCCCTAGACCTGGCTGCCCATATGGGGCAGTTTTCCCCCTGCTAGCAAGTGGGGCCCGCATCTGTCTCCCAGTTTCACCCGCCCTCGGGCAGCGTCGAGGTCCAGGTCTGGGGAAGTAGGAGGACCTGCAAGGTGGGGGGGAACTGGCCCAGTACCTGGCGACTCTGACTCAGGCTGCTCCCTATCCCGGGCACTGCGCTCAGCCAGGGGGTGTCAACAGCGACCCTTTAATGTGCACAATAATGAGAAGAGGAGAGAGACTGAGCCACTCCGCTGCTGCATTCCCGGCCCATCCTGGACTCCCTCTCGGCAGTGAGATCGGCCAGCGAGCCCTGCTCCAGGCAGGCACTGAGGTTTTGCAGAGCTCCCCCTAGAACGTACCTGGCCAGTGGGGACAGGCCTGAGAGCCCAGCCAGCCAGTAAAAGCTGCCAGCCTGGGCTAGGCTTGAACCCATGGCCTGCAAGGAGAATGCTCTGAGATCCAGGTGACACAGGCAGAAAAGGGAGGGCAACCCTGTGGCTGGGGGTGGGGGTTTGCCTAGTGTTCTGGGATGGGAGCAGAGCGCTGTGCAGTGTGTGCCCAAGAGACACCAGCTCACTTCTGCCATGACACCCTAATGCTGGGGAATGTCACCTGTGCAGCCGCCTTTCCTTCCTGTCCCCTAAGGGATGAGTCCCAAGCCAACACCAGCACCAGAGGGCTCCCCCTGCTCACTAGAAATACAAGCCCTTGCAAGACAGAACCAGTTTCCCTCTCTCCCTGGCCTCTGCCGGACAATACTATCCGGTGGTTTTTCACTGGTTGGCAGCTGGGCGTCTTGCTGCGAATGAATTATGGGATCGTTTTCTCACCGAATACCCAGCTCGCCCTAGAAATGAAGTGGCCCGGTTGCAAAGGGGGGAAACTTCAGAGGCAAAGTTTGGCACTAATGGCCCGGGTTAATGCCCGATTGTTTGGAGTGGGGCTCGTTGGAACTGATGGCTCTCTCTGGATAATAGCACGTCACTCCGCAGACGCTATCCATCTGGCACCTGCCATCTGTTCTGCACAGCATTTCCCTTCCTTTATTTATGAGCTGCAATAAAAGCCTTCCCCGTGCAGCTCTGCAGCATCACTCCCTCTCCAGGCCAGGTTGGCCTCGCTGTGCCCAACCTGGGAGCTCAGGTGACTTCAGTACCAGGCCATAGTGAATGCTCCAGCTTGGCAGGTGTCCCATGATTACAGGGGGCATGGTGCAGCTCCATGGCATTGATCCCACACCCTGCCGAACCCAGCTGGGCCCTAGACTGGGGCAGGCCTGGTACCAGCACAGCTCCTCCCACCCACAGGTGTACTTACACAGACCAGGGGTGCTCCTGGGCAGTCTGGAAGGGTCTCAAACCCTCTGCATGTCTGCTAAGAGCATGAGAAGCGTCAGCTCAGAGGAGTGGCAAGCTAGTGCAATCATCTTAGGGGCACTCACCCAGGAATATAGGGACGCTGTGTTTAGCGGGTGATCTGGTAACTCACACTAGCCCAGTGTTAGTCTGTGGCCCTTTCTAGTGGCTGGCTCACATGAGAGGATAAAAGCCTACTACAGCTGCCAGCTCAAGAGTTCTCTCAAACAACAGAGTGTAAAACGCCCTGAGTTCTAACCTGGCTGATATATAAACTAGGCTCCTCATATGCTTGCCCAAAAGGTTAGGTTCCCTCCTCCAGGCAGGAAGGGTGAGCAAGCCTGGAGTCAGAACTGAATTAGGGACCAACTTGACCTTCTAATCCTGGCAGCAATGATGCCATGGGGATGGCATTTGTCCTGGCTGCACAGAGCCCACCTGACTGAATGCCACAGGTCTGCCAAACTAGACACTGACCCTCAGCCTTCTACCCAGCCCCAAAGCTTCCGATTCTTGGCTCAGACAGACATTTGTCTACTGTACCCGTTGAGGTATGAAAAGACCCCAGCTTCAATGAGACCCTACCTTTTCCTGCCCAGGGTTTTGGCCACATCAGCACGTCTGTTCCTGTTTATTCAGAACCTCAGAGGCCCTTTTTCAGTGTGATTTTTAGGCTGGGACATTTGCAGTGATCTGATTTACCCTAGACGCAGGGAGAGGCCTGCGCATCAGTGGGGCTGCATCAGGCAGTTGGCCAGGAAACAAACAACATTATGCATGTGTCTGCTCTACAATTAATTATAGAGAGACACCCAGGTCACTTCCCGTCCTGAAGAAGCTATTAATGTCTCCACTGGAGACACAGTCTCCTGCTGTGGGGACTTCCTAGACTTCAAATGACCCAGATAACGGTAACCTTCACACACCATTCGCTCTCATGGAGTCACTGGAGTCTGGGACGAGAACAAAGTGGGGCTGTTTATGTTTCGTTTCCTGTTTATTGTTAGCAAAGCCAGTCCTTTCAGTAACACCTTTTCCTGCGAGAGGAGAGAATGCGTGTTTCCTCCCGAGCGGAGAGCAGGATTTATCTGCACAAGCCAGGCAGGAGCATGTCACTGGCAGGAGTAGGTGCTGAGCTGGACAAGAGGTGAATGGTGCAATCTCACCGCTGCAGATGGAGACTCCCAGCTGCCAGACGGAGGGAGTGCTTGGCCTTCAGCTGGGATCTGTTAGATACTCTCTTACAGCCCCTGGGCTGGAGCGCTAGGGATTGGAGAGCTCAGACGTGACAGGGACCCTGTGTCATACTCACACTGAGAGGCAGGGGACGGTTACCAATTTTGGTTGGACGTATTCCTGGAGATTTCATCACATGACATAATCTTTAATTAAAAAATAATCTTTAATTCCTGGAGACTCCTGGACAATCCTGGAGGATTGGCAACCCTGGGGGGCGGTGAATGAGTTTTGCATGTTTTACAATGACCCACCTGCCAGACATGTCAGAGCCGAGGACTCCTGCAATGTGGGGCAAGACCCCTGGCTCCACTCTGCCTGGAGAGTCCATTTGACCTGTTGGTTGGTGCAGGAGGAGCCTAGGGGATGGAGCGTGTGACAGGCAGCAGGGTCCCAGCCCGAGGAAAATTAGAGTTCTCACCATGTGATTTTTTCCCCCCAGGTTTTCAAGGTCTCACTGCACAGGGCTGGGACTCAGGAGACCCAGCTTAGCTGCCCAGCTCCACCAGAGTCCCAGTGTGTCTCTGGGCAGTTCACTTCATCCCTGTCTCAGCTCCACACCTTCTCCCCAGTCATCCTGTCCTTCCTCTCACACTTCACCTGCAAGCTCCTGGGGCAGGACTCTCGCGGCCTGGGCACGGCTATGCAGGGACTGGGGGTGATTCCCAGCTCGAGGAGACAAACCGCATTAGGACTGCTCGAGCTAATGTGCTGAAAATGGAGTGTTGCCATGGCAGTGTGAGCGGTGGGAGAGGCTAGCTGCCCCGAATACCAGCCTAGCATCTCAGACGGGGATGGACTCGGGAGGGCTGCCCCTCCCAGTGCCCTGGGGCCACTGTTTTCAGCACACTAGCCCTGACCGAACTAGCATGGGTTTGTCTCATCGGCACCCCCTGCTCTGTGGGCAGACATACCCTGATTGTGTGAGCAGCCACTAGCTGCATGACAAGCCAGCCCTGGGGCCTCGAGCTGCTGCCGTGGCACAAATGATACAGGGGCATCGCCATCAGTGGGTTTGAGCTCGTTGTGACATGCAGAGAGGGCAGCCACTGGGGGCGCTGTCCAGACCACAGGGAACGAGTGCTCAGTCCAAAGGCCATCGCTTGGGAGAACTGGATCATCAGTCAGATACACCAGTTATCTTCATCCCCTCCCCAGATCAGGACGAGAGCCGCAGACAGAGCCCCAGGTCCCCACAGCACATGGCCTTGCAGCGGGCTGTGTTTTGTAGCTGCACCGGGAAAGGCTGGTCAGGTTAATCAGCCTGTGCCAGCTACGTGCTATGCTCCTTTCGCCCATGCACAAGAGACCTGTCCCTCTGGTGCACAGGTGCTGGGGTCCTCGCCTGGCTGGGCAGGGGACAGGCTGTAGTTCACAGTCGGAAATATCCAGTTTCCCCTCCTGGTTTCAATGGTGTGTCAATATCCATCGTGCTTCTCTGTCAGAGCATGCGCTGGGGTTACAGCCTTTGAAATGCAGAAACCAGGCACTTCCTCCCCACATACCAGGCAAGCCCACCGCAACCCCAGCCCCCAACCATAAGGCAACTCCACAACTCCCTGCCCTGCCCTTCAACAGACACTTATAGTACCTAGAGAGAGAACACATATTGATAACACATATGAGCTTGACAAAGCCCTGGCTGGGATGATTTGTTGGGGACTGGTCCTGCTTTGAGCAGAGGGTTGGACTAGATACCTCCTGAGGTCCCTTCTAACCCTGACATTCTAGGATTCTTTGGTTCTATAACATCGCAGATCTCCTCAGTCTCACGTGACCCAGAGCCTCTCACGTGCCCAGTCACTTGTGTGGTGGTAGGCAGACAGCTGCTGTATTTTCACTGTCTGTTCTCACTTACCTGCAGAAGTGTGAATGCTGCAGCATCTTTAGCTAGACAGAGAAACTTTTACCAGTAGCTATCCCGGTGCATTGGGAGACTAATGCAAATCTTTAGACCCATAGACAAAACCCCAGCAGATTAAATTATTTATTGGCAACTGGCAAATCCAGAGCTACCAGCCCTGTGGGGACCCCAGCATGCGCCCCTGAATTAGATGCCTGGTCGAGAGGCTTGCCTGGGTGGGGAAGTCTCAGGTACAGCCCCTGGAAAGCACAGCGTGATGCTGAAAGCTGAGCCATGAGCACCAGGCTTTAGGAGCTCGATTCACCGGTGCAAAGCAGGCGTGAAACTCGACTATGCTGATTCAGGAGGATTTCACGCCCACTTTGCACGGGTGTCAGTGACTATGCACAGGGGACAGGGCAGGGCTCTGAGAGAGGGATTCTGGGAAACTACTTCCTGTATAAAGGGGTGTGGCCCTAGGGCTGGCTCCCTTAGGCCAGTCTGGCTGCTGTAGGATCAGGGTCTGCATGTTGTCCTCTTAGCTCACAGCTGGGGCTGGCTTTCCATGCTAGCTGCCTGCACATTCACAACATGCACAAGGAACCTCTTGCTTGCTCGTGTCAGTCAGGGGCACCAATGTGTGTGCAAGAGTGGGGGGGTCTGGCAGCCACAGGCAGGCAGAGCTGTTGTGTAACTGTTGACAGTGGGGGCACAATTTAAAGGATCTGGTGGGATGCAGCAGGGTTCAGGGCAGAGCATATAAACCCTAGAAGAAGGGTGGGGGTGTGACCCTGTGTTGCCTCTGCAGCCAGGCAGGATCACTAATAACAGCAGTCAGAGTGGGAGCCCAGCTCAGAGATTTCCCAGGAAATGCAGGAGGGAACTGGGGGCTGGGGCTGGCTTGTCTGTGCTTGTTGAGTAAGCTGAGTGCTCTGATTCCCGGGGGCTGTGGGGAATCAGGGTGGAGCTGCTGGCTCCTGACAGCTGGGGCAGTTTGCTCTGCACTCCAGTGCTGGGGGCATGGCCCAGAGGAGGCCAGTGGGGGGTGCTTGTGTCCAAGCTGGCAGAGCCCAATGATGCGTATTTGGGAGATGGTTACAGAGCTGAGGAAAGGGGTAAAGTCCAGCCATGCTGATGAGGCTGAGACATTAGTAGGTGCCTCCCCTGGGCTGCTGATGGGATCATTAGCAGCAGATACCTGATTGCTTGGCGGGTGTCCTGTTCTCAGCAGCTCCTATGACTGCAGGGTTCATAGCACACACTTGCTCTGCATGTGTGCCTGGCCAGCACTTCCTGGGTCTGAATGACCCTTGCCTGCAGGTGCTCAGACCCTGAAGCCTCTGCTGCCCCAGCACAAAACAAACCAAATCAGTTAACAGCACCTGTCTCCTGCAATGATCTAACATGCACTTTAATAGTCAGCAAAGATCCTGTGTGAATATTACATGGCCAGGGACTCTAGGGCAGATGCTACAGCAGAAAGGTGTGTGGGTGTGGAGATGTCTCTACATAAACTCTTTGCAAACCCCTCCCCTGAGAGCAGTGATGGGAGCTGCCAGGCTCATGGGTGGCTTAGAGCAATGGCTCCCAAACTCTCCCTTCCCAGGACCCAGCTGACTGGGATCTAGGCAGGCTGGCACCTTGGGAAGGGCAGGGGCTAGACAACAGCTGGTGCTGGTGACTGAGTGGTGGAGATGGGAATGGTCACCTCATGGGGAAAGCCGCTGACTTGTCCTCAGATAAAGGCTGGAGCTGGAGTCCCATCCATTGCTCCCTTGGCCAGGGAGAGACCTGGTGGACGTACCCTAGGTTTTCAGAATCCCCAACAGCAGTAACGTAACTATTTCACTCCAGGTGGTGTCAGGAATAAATCAATGGGAACACAGCAATTCCCT
Organism: Gopherus evgoodei; assembly: GCF_007399415.2. NCBI lineage: Eukaryota > Metazoa > Chordata > Testudines > Testudinidae > Gopherus > Gopherus evgoodei. Next base: position 1,384,709 of record NC_044341.1, on the reverse strand, counting down.
CTGATAAAAAATCAATGCAAGTAAGCAGGTCTATCTAACACTGCAGTTGATTAGATTTAGGCACACACAGACATAAGTGATAAGTTTATAACAGCTCAGATATTTACCTGACATCTGGAACAGTATTGAGTGATTAACAGAAGGTTCACAGGGCCAGTTTCTCACCCACCAGGGAGAAAAGGTGTCAGGAAAAACATCTCTTAAGATGGCTTCAGAGGACTGCTCCAAATTGCACTCTACTAGCTGGTCTTTCATAACTAACTTCTACAAAACACAGAGGTCATAATGACCCCTCCAAAATTGTCACTTTTCCTAACTTTCAATAAACTTCTAATATCAGAGGCATCTAGACTCAAAGTTTCCATCCACTTATCTTCTTTCATTCTCAGTTATTTATTTTTCTCTCCCCTCCTCCCATTCTGATTAGCAGAAACTGCCAGCTAGTTTTGACCTTGCATCTAAAAGCCTATCTCCAAATTAACTCTTAACTATGTGATGTTCCATTGTATTAATTCATGGTGGCTGAATGCACATAATATGGTTGCAGTTGGCTTGATCACATTCTAGGGTATGCAAATCCAGGGTAACTGGCTGTGGGGGGAAGCTGAAGGCAGCCTCCTTAGGGAGATCCCTTCCCCCAGGTTGTGTAGTACCCCATCCTCCAGGAACTCAGCCCCCCCTCTGCTCCTAGCCCAGCTGCTGAAGTCAGTGGGAGAGGGGTCACCCAGAGTCAGCCCAGGGGGGAGCAGGAAAATTGTGCTGGGCATCTAGCATGAATACCCCGAGCAGCATGGTGTGTACATTGCGTCTGCCAGGCCCGCCAGCTCTCCCTTTCTCCCCCCAGTCCTTCCCCTGCTCTGTGGCATTTCACTCCCATCCCCAGCAGGTTACATCCTGCATCTTCAACAGGCTTGTTCTTAAGAGTGGGAGTTTGCCTCCAAATATCCCCTCCTGGTTCCTTGCTGTGCTGCTCCACCGCAAAGGTAGCTCTGTCATGGGGAATCCACCAGTTGCACTGTGCACTAGATTTGCTTAATGCCCACTGCATTCCTGTGCTGGGTGGCTGCTGGCTTGGCAACAGGTACCAAATCCACTAAAGCAGAGCCCAGCAATGGCCCTCTCCTTTCCTTACCCAGTTTCCAAGGGAGCTGTCTCCTCTATCCCTGTTCCAGCCCCGAACACCACATATAAAACCACATATAGACCATGTCATTTGGCCAGACTCCAGTTGACCAGAGCACTGGTGTGTCTCCCAGACCCTCTTACGCACCAGATTGGAATGTGCCGGAGGTGCTGCGAGAGGCGGCTCCCTGCTGCTGTCTCCCCAGCCCAGGAGCAGGGACCATCTGTTGTCGATATCCCGCTCGCCGAACAGGGCCAGCAACATACAGGTGTTCTGTCTGCCCATGGAGGAGAAGCTCAGGGCTCCAATAGGCTAGGGAAGAGTCTGCAGCCCCTGCCAGAATTTGCTCTGTGCCCGTGAGAAGACAGGCTCCAGGGCACTGAGCAGAGAGATTGCTGAGATCATGTAGCCTGACTTCCTGCATAACAGACCAGAGAACCTCACCCCACGGTTCCTGCACAGAGCCCAATAACCCACAACGCGGCTCGAGCATCTCAGAAAAAACAGCCAGCCTTTCTTTTCAGACTCCAGCACCAACCCTGTTCCTCTCCCCTTTGATGCAGGGGGCAATAGGAGCTGGGCTGTAGCTGCTTGGCTGGGCCTGGGCCTGGGTCTGCAGCAGGCAGGGCTCGGGTTCAGCCAGGCACCCCGCTCACGCTGCCTCTCACTCCCCAGACTCTGAGCTGGCCTTGTCTTGACGCGGTGCTGGGTTCCTACATTTACAGGCCGCGAAGCACCAGTTCTGAGGGGGGACCCGCCCCAGGCAGCTCAGGGGGTGACGGACACCCAGAGATAAGTTGTGAGGTTTAAAGCATTAACACGTGAGAAAGGAGGGGGAGGATGGTGCACGATCTCCTGTGAGTGACAGTCACTGGCACCATGGGCATGGGGAATACCAGCACTCCCTCAGTCAAGAGGGAGCCGAGCCCCAGGAGCCCCCCAAAGGGGATCCAGAGCCTTGAGGGGCCTCAGCCGGGGCAGCTCGCAGAGCCCACGGGGAGCTGAGCCCAGAGAGCGGCACGACCATATTGTGAATGTGGAAGTGTCCCCATCCTTTGTTTCCCAATCTGCCCTCTGGAGGCAGGGGTGGTCATTGCGGCCCAAACGCACATTCCATGAACACTGACATTTAATTGCACCTAAATCAACGAATCACCCCAGGCTAAGTAGGCTTTGGAGTCAGATAATTTTTGCTGGGCCTCAGACCAGCCCTCTCTTGCTAATCCACTGAGGCATGTTCTCCAGTGCCCGGGTTTAGAGAGATTTTATTTCTGGTCCGTTCCAAGCTGATTCCTGGAGCTGCGATCCAGCTCCTTCCGATGTGTCAGTCCATGAATGTCTTTAATTAAACCAGAACTATTGATTTTAAAGCAAATCAATACGTTAAATACAGAGATGAGTGCATAATCCCCAGTAAGATTTGCCTGTTTTCTTGCTTTCTGGACTCTCCTCATGCAGACTGCTGTCTCCTCCCTGCCAGTCAGTGTCAGAAATTATTTGAGACATTTTAAACTTAAAAAAAAATTCACTCATTTGCCTTTGAGAATTCAATATTTGTGTTCTTTTGGTCAGCTAAGTCACACAGTAGAGCATTTCTTCCCTGATTGGATGTCAGCACAAGCACGTCTGGCACTAAATCTCATGCATCTGACTATGACACTTGCCATCTGCAAACACTGGCATCTGTGGACAGGTTGTGAGTGAAGCCAGTCAGAACCCAGGTGAATATTTGGGGACATTTTTGCACTGTTCACTCTGCCCTAGTGAAATATGCATTGAAATGCAATAACGAAATGCAGCATTGAACACATCTGCAACCAACCGAGTTTTGAACTGCCAGGAAGACCCTCTGGTTGTTCTACTGCCCCCAAATGGTACTTCCTCCCTGTAACGACTCGGTTCAGAACGTGCACCATGTGGAATGAAATGACACCCCAACCGCAGAGCTCCCTGTGAGAGTTTTAATCAGCTGGTGCAGTAAAAGGAAATCAGTCATGTTAAAGCAGAATCGTAAAACAGTTTTCAAAAGCCCACAGAGCCCTACAGAATTGTTTAGCTCTGTTTGTTTAGAACCCAGTCTTTTTATGGCACCATAAACCTCTCAGAATGTATTCTGTAGCATATAAATCCCTGCTTTCAGCCTTTTATGTGCAGGCTAATGATAGGGGCAATGTATGGGATAAAAACAGCTGACATGAGAGTCTGGGCTCTGTGTCTCTTTGTCCTTGGTCTCTAAATGCTGTCCCTGCTAGATTTATTTGATTTTTTTGCCAAGCAGACAGCTCCATGCAGCGACAGCAGAGAGCTCCTGGGACCCACCCGACAGATGTTGCAAACTTCACCATGTCTGCAGTTCTCACACTCACGCAACTTGTGAGTGACTTAGGCTTCAGCAATTCCAATTTCATCGTGAGCCTCCAGATTAAACTGCTTCTTGCTTCCTCTACAAGCTTTGGCACAAAAAGGGGTTTGGTGGCACATCATCTGCCTTAATGTACAGGCCCCAGTTTATGCAGAGACTTGTGTAAACTTGGCTTTGCCAAAATAAAATAGTTTTTGAAGCAGCAATACTAATGTAATGAGCTCTGCCAACAATTCCATCCCCTGAGGGATCTGAAAATGCTAGGCTGAGCTAAAAGAAACTGGTAGGTGCAATAAATCTCCTAAAAATGGGCTTTTGATCTCATTTCTTATAGTCAAATGTACCCACTCTTGGGGATATTGTAAGACCCTTCTCTGCATTCCTGACATACAGCCCAGGGCTTATTTTACTTGCTACATGAAGTGCTAGCAATGCTGGCCCATAGGCGAGGAGATGCATTAGAACGAAGTGCGGACACCTGAAAACTGCCTGTGATCAGAAAGGAACCCTTCTTCCTCCTAGGGAAGGGAAACTTGCTCTGAAGACACATAAAAACAGGGATCTTCATCTGTTGTCTGGTGACCTGTAGAATGAAACCAAACAGTGGGAGACAAGGGGATTGAGAGGGACAGCTATGCCTCTCCCAGACAAGGGGAAATTGGAATTGCTTTTGAGTGAATAATTAACTGACTCTTGACTCCCTTTTATAGTGTGCCAGGAGGATTGCATCTGCCCCCTGGTCTCCATTAGCTTATGCCTTTCAGCAGCATTTCTCAAACCAGAGGTCCCAGCCCAAAAGGGGATCTCAAGGATATCGTAGGTGGTTGTGAAAGCAGCGGCTGCTGGCCGGGCACCGAGCTCTGAAGGCAAAGCCGCCACCAGCAGCAGTGCAGAAGTAAGGGTGCCATGGTGTGGTATTAGGTTTCAGAAGGGGAGCTGTGTTAGTCTGTATCAGTAAAAACAACGAGGAGTCCTTGTGGCACCTTAGAGACTAACGCATTTATTTGGGCCTAAGCTTTCATGGGCTAGAACCCACTTCATCAGATGCATGGAGTGGAAAATACAGGAGCAGGTATAAATACCCAGCACATGAAAAGACGGGAGCTGCCTTACCAAGTAGGGGGTCAGTGCTAACAAGGCCAATTGAATCATAGTGGATGTGGCCCATTCCCAACAGCTGACAAGAAGGTAAATTAGGCCTGAATTAAGACTGGGAGTGGCTGGGTCACTACAAAAAATTATTTTTCCCTCTGTGGATACTCACACCATCTCATCAGCTGCTGGGAATGGGCCACATCCACTTGTGTAGCTTTGCCACTTGTCCATACAGAGAAGTTCATCTGCATCTGTCTGTCTGTTGTGACAAAGTTCCTCCTCTACCTTAGTGGGTCCTGCGCTTATTGGCAGATTTGCTCACCTCAGTGATCTCCCCCACAGTCTGGGTCAGCTCCTCCTGGATCTGATCAGGAGTTGGGAGGTTTCAGGGGAACCCCGGCCCACCCTCTACTCCAGTTTCCAGCCCAGGGCCCTGTGGATTGCAGCTGTCTATAGTGCCTCTTGTAACAGCTACAACTCCCCGGGCTACTTCCCCATGGCCTCCTCCAAACATCTTCTTTATCCTCACCACAGGACCTTCCTCCTGGGGTCTGATAATGCTTGTCCTCTTCAATCCTCCAGCTGTACTCTCTCACTCTCAGCTCCTCCCTGCCTGACTGGAGTGAGCTCCTTTTTAAACTCAGGTGGCCTGATTAGCCTGCCTTGATTAGCTGCAGGTGTTCTAATTAAAGTAGCAATCTCCACTGCCTTCTAGAAAGATCTTAAATGGCCCCAGGTGCCTTGATTAACCTGGAGCAACTGCCATTTGGTTACCATGGTCCTAGGGATTTGTTTAGCCTGGGGCTAACATACCTGTTTCTCAGTACTTTACTGTAGCCATCTGGCCTTGCCCCATCACACTGTCCTTTCCTGCAGCTGGTATGACTGAAGAGAAAAGAAAGGTCCTGTCATCTTTGCAGCAAGGAAGCACAGCTGTGGAGCAGTTCAGTTTACTGATTTGCAAATGTCATTTGATTTCCATAGCAAAGTGAATGATGTAGTGGAGCACAGGGTGCCGGCTGGGAAGAGCCCATTGTATCTGATTCTGAACAGTCTAATATTGTGCCATCCCTGCCCTGCAAATGTAGCCAGAGGAGACCTGCCCCTCAGTGTTTGCAGGGTTCAGGCAGCCTGATGGGAGAACTAACCATCTTCATGGGGAAGCAGCACTGCGAGTAAGAGCCCAAAGCAGACAACAGGCCGAGCAGGGGCCAAAAGGGACGGTGAACCAGTCGTGCAGGGGCGTTAGGTGGGCCAGTGAGACATGGGAGGGGAATAAAGGGTCTGGGATTCGGGTGTTGCCTCCAGCTAAGGAAGAGAAGAGGGGGATTCAGGGAAGCTCTGCCTTGTCATTCTGTCAGGACATGTGAGGAGGGCGGGGTGGATGCTTGTGCACTGATGTGATGTCCTGTGGCTAATGTATGAGCATAATGCTGCCAGGGAGGGCTACTCTTCTCTCGCGGGTTCTATTCTCAGCTAGTTTAGTGCCTTCCAGGAACGAAACGTGCTCAGCTGGGTTATAGCCTCCAGCAGCACCACAGCAGGGGACGTGCACCTCCCACTACAGAACGGATGCTGTGTCATGGGAGCCATTTCCTCTCCCCCCATTTCCCAGAACACAGTCACCTTTCCTTTCCCGGGGGGACGGTGCAAGCTGAGCGGCTGGCGACAAGCACTGCTGCCTGCAAATAGGTGATATTTCTGATGTATTGACTTGTAAATTGGTGCCTGGTATAAATTCTGCCCAGGGGTTAAATGCTTCCTTGTTCCTGGATCAGTTAGATTCCAGCAAACATTTTCTTCTCCCTTGGCAAGCTGCAAACCTCATCAGACAGTTATAACAATGCTTCCTGGCCCGACTGGAATGTGGAGATACAGTGAGGTGGAGTTCAGGGGGTCAGTCGATAGAGCACTGAAGCATGGCGCTCATATGGCTGACTTCATAAAAGTGTGAATAAATGAAGTCTTCTGTTCACCCAAGAACAGAAGCGAGTGTGTGTGTGGGGGGGAGGTGGTGTGTGTGTGTGTGTACAGGATTGCATACACAGACCTACAGCATTTCATAAGCCTGTACGGCTGGCAGGGTGGCAGAATCTACCCACCTTCCTGGCTTTGAGTGGGTTCCCTTCCCTTGGAGGCTCTCAAAGCTTTGTGGAAGGGAGGGGTTTGGTGCAGAAGGCTGTGTGAGACCCTCTCATGGTCCGTGCAGCACTCAGCTAGCATTCAGACAAAGCTTTCCATGGTGGTGCTGCAGAGGCCCTCAGACAAGAGCATCACTGCATGTTTGAAGTCTTCTAGTAACAGCACCTTCCTGTTTGCCCTCCACCTCCTTTCCCACTCATTGGTTCTCCCACTGCCAGAGCCCTGCCATCCGCTGGCCTACTGGAAAGTGAGTTTGTTAGTATTACTGTAGCATCTAAAGGCTCCAGCGAGGATTGGGACCCTACTGCATTAGGGGTGGCACATACATATAGTGCCTGACCTGAAGAGTTTACGTAGGAACATTGCAACTGTCCAGCTGAATTGCTCCTGGGGTCCCATCTCCAGCGGTGACTGGCACCACCTGCTTCAGAGGAAGGGACAGGAAAAGCTGCAGTTGGCACTAGTGGGATAATCTGCCCCAGGGAAGTTTCCTCCCAACCCCTAATGTTTAGCGATTGGCTTATGCCCTGAAGCATGAGGTTTTCTCTCCGTTCCAAAACTCTCTATCAGCACTCAGTATTCTAACTGGATAGTCTTATCTACAGAGCTATTTCGTCCCTCTTTGAGTCTTACTAAGGTCTTGGTCTCAGCAGCTTCATGTGGCAATAAGTTCCACAGTCCAGTTATGAGTTGTGTGAAAAACTATTGCCTTTCATCAGTTTTGAATTTGTCATTTTTCAGCCTCATGGACTGTCCCCTTGTTCTTGTGCTGTGGGACAAGGACAACAGAAGCTCCTGATCTCTCATCTCTAGACCAGCCACTATCTGATAAACTTTTATCATGGCTTCTCTTGTCCATCTCCTTTCCCAGGTAACTATCCCACTCTTTTCAGTCTCTCTTCATATGAGAATTCTTCCAGGCCTTTAGTCATTCTGATCTAAGTAGAGGAAGAGTGGTTCTCCACATTTTACAGAAGGAGAATTGAAGCACAGAAAGTGAGTGCAGGGACACAGAATGAGGCTTTTGCAGAGCTGGGAGAAGGACCCAGATCTTTTGAAGCTCTGGGAAGTAGCTTAAGCTGATGGCAGCATTCTTCTCCCAGAAGATACATTAGGACATTGTAAGTAATACAGACGCCAGAGCTTAAATCCATCTGTGCTTGAAATGAAGCTGTGGGTATAGTAACTGTGTCTGTTAGCTCTGAGAGTGTATGGAAGTGAGAATGGATACTGAGGGGTTGGGGTTGTAATTGATGGGCTGAGCATTGAAATGAGCACACACCAAGTGGTGAGCCTGGGGATGCTGTACTCTGCAGAGGTGTGTCATAACTTCTGTGCCCACCTTGTAATGAACTGGATGATAAATAGCATGCAAGGTTATTATGAGGACTGTGTGCACATAGTAATAAATAGAGTTGTAATGAATTCAATGTTGTTATAATGAATGCAGGGATAATGTCATAAACGTGTGTGTGCTGTGGGGATTAGGACACTGGAGTGATGAATATTGTCTATGCACCATGATAAAAAGCCTGTCTCCAATACATAGGTCCAAAAACTAATTGAAAACTGAGAGCAGCTTATTAAAAATGGGGAGTGGAAATTGTCAGGGATCTATTTAGAATCCCTTGGAAGTTAAGGCAAGCACTAGAAATGAAACAGCTGTGCTTTGGGGTGAAAAGCAGAGAGATGTGTGTGCCTGGGTGTGACATAGGAGGGCTGGGGCTGGCACTCTGCAGGTAGAATGGCAACGGAGCCCTTGTTTAAGCCTAGCAGGTGGTTTCCAATAGTGCACGAAGCCAGCTGAGTGCAGGCTGCTTTCTGGTTATTTACTCCTTCCAATAACACAGGAACGAGGGGTCACCAAATGAAATTAATAGGCAGCAGTTTTAAAACAAACAAACAGGAGTATTTCTTCACACAACACAGAGTCAACCTGTGGAACTCCTTGCCAGAGGATGTTGTGAAGGCCAAGACTATAACAAGATTCAAAAAAGAACTAGATAAATTAATGGAGGACAGGTCCATCAATGGCTATTAGCCAGGATGAGCAGTGACGGTGTCCCTAGTCTCTGTTTGCCAGAAGCTGGGAATGGGTGACAGGGGATGGATCACTCGGTGATTCCTTGTTCTGTTCATTCCCTCTGGGCACCTGGCATTGGCCACTGTCGGAAGGCAGGATACTGGGATAGATGGACCTTTGGTCTGACCCAGTATGGCCGATCTTATGTTCTTATATATTAGCCCTGGCAAAAAGCCCTTATCACAGTCACAGGGGTAGCTGTACCTCTACCCTGCTCAGGGTTTTCTGAGCTCTTCCCCTTAGGTGATAGGCCCCTGCCTTTCCTTCCACACTATTCCCCCACTCTGGGACTTGGCTACTGCACCCTGTGTCCGCCAGCTGCTCAGTTCCCTGCAGGTGTAGCTGGATTCTGGGCCCTTGCGTCTTCTCCCCCCAGAAAGCTAGTGCCTGTGGCAGCGAGCAATGGGCCCTTAGAGAAAAGTGTGGTCCTTACCTACCACCCTATAAAGGAAACCTCATTAAACCTCACCTCTCCAGCCACTGCAATGGGTTCTTGTGTCTGAGTGTCTGCTCCCAGCTTGCACTCCCAAGAAAGCATCCTATAAACCCTCCAGGGTCACTGGCTTTGTCCTTCCTGGGCAAACCCACTCTAATGGCTGGTAGGAGACTGTGCCAGGGGACCTCAGAGCTGGGAGGTCTGGCATTGTCCTTTAGCCCAAGGGGGCTGATAGGTGACCACTGAGCTCTCTTTCCTGCCAGGACCACTCCAGATGCTTCACTTAAACACCTGTGTACAGAAAGGAGGCCGGAGGCAGGCCAACATACAGTATCACACTATCACAGCCAGCTCCACGTTGCTCATGCCCTGCCCTTCAGAGATAAACTGTATCCCCCAGAGATGCAGACTGGCCTGCTTTGAAACATACCAAATGAATCGCTGGCTTCAGGAGCCATGGGATCAATGGGAACCAAAGGAATCAATCTCACCCAGCTGGATTCTTTGCTCTTTTCCAAGCTCAGTTTTTGGTAGGAGTTTTTTGCAACTCTGGAGAGAGGGAGTTGAACACTCCAGTTCCCTTCTTGAATGAAATGGGGCAGGTCACCCACCATCAGTGGCTCCCCAGAATACAATTCAAAGCCCTAACTGCACCCAGGTTCCAATTGACCCAGACAAACAGCTTTGTGCCATCCAGCAGCTGCTTTGCTGATGTCCCTGAAGCCGAATGCCCCCGTTGTCTCATTTTACTTCAGTTCATTTCCCGTATCTCTGAGCAGTTTGTCTCTGTGTGATGAAGCAATTAGATGTTGTAAGCACTAATAAACGCACTCTCGGATTTCTTTGGGGGGCAAATTGGCTTCCTCAGAACAGGGTCTAAGTTTTACTTTTATCCTGCATTATCAAGGAAAGAATCCCCAAGCCCCATTGAAAATTGATGATCTTTGCTTCTGCCTCTTTATATTTTATTCTCTTTCATTAGATCAAACTAGTTTTTCTTTTAATCCTGGCCAATATGCCAAGTGGAATATACACTAAATTATGCTAACAGATTCCTGCTGTAGGTAAACAGAGGAAACTAATTATCTATTGTTATGTTGTGGAAAAAGAACACACACACACAAACACACATCCCTGGCGTGTCGCACTTGGTCTCAGTTAGGGTTGTGCTGGCTGGATTGGCAGAAATAATGCCGAGGTCAGTTCCGTTCATGTTAGATCACTTGGTCGCACTTCCACTGGCCCGACCTCCAGAAGGTAACAGGCGTAGCAGGAGGTTTGCCAGCTTTAGTGGAAAGGAGTTGCCTGGTGTAAAACAGCAGATGCTCCTGTGTCCAGGGCTGAGCCCCAACAAAGGCACAGTCTGTCTCCCAGTCTGTGGGATCCAGGCAAGGCTTTGTGAGCTGAGAATACAGCCACAAAGGATCAGCAGGGCTCTTCCCTCTTCAGCAGGCCGCTGAGACCAGCACACATGTAGGGAGTTAGTTTCTGGTGAATGGTTAGTGTCCATACAAAGAGGGACCGACAGTGCTGTTTAGAGCTAGGCAGCGCGCAGGGCGGGGCTGCCGACACTTCCCACTTGCAGCTCTGCTGGTGCACCTCGTTCCTGACCAGTTCTCCCAGTACAGTGCTCAGCACAGATACCCCACAGCACCAGCTTGGCACCTGCTGCTATGCTGGGCCTAGGCTCTCTGAGAGGGGCCGTTTGTGCTGATGAGTAAACAAACTGCTGTCGAGCTTTGTGCTCTGAGCAAGCCTCCAACTCATGTTTCTTTTCCTGGTAACCAAAGTGTGTGGTTAAATCATGTGTTATTCAGAACAAATAAGGGCTCTCTCTGGACTTGGGCCCCTTTCTTACCCTCACATCCGAATGGTCATTTCCTTTATCATAACCTGACAGGGAACCTAGCTTGATTGCAATAGCCTTTCCCCTCACAGATCTTTCTATCTGACATTTTGCTGGACCTTCATTCTTTGTCCCACTCTGGAAGCAGCTGGTGGGCCCCAGGGATATGTGGATTATTATTTACTGTGCGTTACTATGGCAATGGCTAAGGACCAGCCAAGAATGGGGCCCCAATGCACTGAGCAGACAGAGTAGAAGACAGTCTTTGCCCTGAAGAATAAATAACAGCCCTCTGGGGTGTGGCTAAGATGTGCATTCCCCAGGTACTAGCTAGTCCCCTTGGGATTCTTGGAAATGCAATATATAATCTTTATCCTTCAAAGATTCACTGCATGTTAATGAGTCACATTTCAGAAATGTCGTCCCCACCAGCTTTCTGCTAGACCTGATCTAACTACTAGCTGTAGCCCACTCGTCCCTCTCTTTTTCTCACGGGTGAATCTGTTTGCTGTAGGGAATGATTCTTACCAATGTAGCAGGCAGATGGGTGTGCCGTGCTGCCATGGCTATTACATATCCAGATGGTGTGATTGGTCACCCAAGTCACGTGGTATGGCATCTGTTCCCTGATTGGGTGTTGTAACTTTGATTAAACAGGAGCCTTGGGCAGTGGCTCCCCTCTGGGGAGGGTGGGGAGCATGTTACGGAGCTGCAGGCCTAGGGCATGGTAACCGCTTCCTTGTCCCTTTGTGCATTGGGGCGAGGGCTCCATCTGGCATTTATATGGGGCTACATGCAGTTTTACAGAGTGCTGGGCTCTTTCCTGAGGGCAGGAGAGGGACAGGCATAAACCGGATTCACTGGCTGTCTAGTGCAGTTTGCTCTCGGCTTGCTTCGAGGACATTTTCTCCGAGTTCCTGCTGTGCTTGCTGAGACCAGTTCCCTAGCTCTGCTGCTTTCTCCAGGCACTTGGAAATCAAAGCTTTGATTTTGACTATTTCCCTGGCCGTTCACTGAATCTCTCTGTGCTGTTTGCTATGGCACTATTGCTGAAAACCAAGTTTCTGTGGCAAAGCCCTTCCTTCTAAGCAGTGTGTAACCACACATGGCCGATGCCTCCAAGACATGGGAGTTAATTGTGTTCTGTCAATATCCTGGGGCATGTCAGCTGTGTCAGATTTAAAGCCAGGATGCGTGGGGGTGGGAATGCACCTCCATTACTCACCCCGGCTGAATGAGGTTTCAGTCTTATTATCTCCTGAACTAGCCAGTGCCTGGAATGTTCTGATTCAAGCCATTTGAAAACATGACAACATCCTCAGGACAATGGGTGGCTAATCTCGTGAAGCCAGAATGCATTAGCTGCGTGCTGCGTAAAGCGAGGAAAATGCAATTAACGCATTCCCGAGGACAGATGTTGTCCTACCCAGGGGACACTGCAATGAAGACGTCTGCAGAAGCCTAATGAAAATAAATGATAAATTTGAACTATTCCTCCAATCAATAATGGCGCCTAAGCTGCCCCCACTTCTCCCCCGTCCTCAGACACCTACGTCTAATAACAGTCACTTTGACCAGCTGCATTGTGTGATTTATACAACAGAGGGCTTGGGATGGTTCAGAATAGCTGAACAGCTGTTTGGAAATGAATATGGAACGTAACAATAAAATGTAAGAACAGGAAGGTTTGCACAGAGCTCTGTCCTTGCTACCACCTCCCCAACAGTCTTCCATTCCTCTGTCCCCCCTCTTCCCCACCTCCTAGCTGAGATCACCATCACAGCAACGTTTGCCTTGTAACTGTGCAGGGAGGGTCATCCTGGGTGTGCTAAAGTCCTGCTTGATGCGTCACTCACAACAGTCCACGTCTCCACTAGCTGGAGCAAGACGGGATCTGTCCCGTGCCCCCATGGCTGAGCAAAGTCCCTGAAAGACTGGACTAAATGAGCTGAGCTGTGTTCCCAGCCTGGGACTACCCCAGGACTCCACCCCACCACCGAGCCTGCCTCCCTTGTTCACGCAGGATGGATGGGACTCGTGTGTTGGGGGTGGAATCAGGCTTGAGACATGGAGAAATGGGGACGCGGCAGCAAGCCTGCTCCCGAACACCCCTTTACACAGTTATTACGACTAACATACAAACAGTGACCATAGAGTGAGAGCAGCTGGGCTGAGACTCAGGAGATCTGGGGTCTGTCCTTGCCTCTGCTGCTGATCTCTCGGGGTGACAGGCTGAATGCTTCCTACTCCAAGGGGCAGAGGGGAGGAGGCTAAAACCTGGGGAGGATTGTAAGGTGCTCAGCACTAAGGTCAGGTGGGTGCCTAGCTATTCCCCCTTGCCAGCAGGAGACCAGCTCTCCGCGCTGTCCCACTCCAGCTGTGTTTTGGAGATTACGTGGTGCCAGAGCCTTGTGCATCTGTCCAGAGGGGAGTGACCTGGCTGGTGAATGAGAGCTGGATGCCGGCAAGGGGCCAAGGTGCAATCGGGAACTTTGGCAGGACCAAGCGCTGCTCAGAACTATTCCAGCACTTCTCAGCCGCAGGCCGTCCAGGACTCTGTTCTTTTTCATTAGAGCTGATGGAAAAACCTCCCTCCCAACCAGCCCAGCTGTTATGACAGTCCACAGAGACGCTGTGAGCTGTCTGGGCCAGTGACTGTCCTTTATCATACGGGTGTATCTGTATGTATCTAGCACAATGGGGCTCTGCTTTGGCTGAGGTCTCTGGTTGCTGCTTTGCCATAAGCAAGGATGGCCCTAATGAGCATGGCCTGCTGCCTTCCTGTGCCTGTGGAGGAGACTGATGAAGTTGTAACTGTGTCCTGACCTAACCTGACAGCAGTTAAGTTCCCGCAGGCCTTGGGGGGTCGGCTCCAAGCTCACTGCGGTGGCTCTGTGCCTTCCCCATATACGTGAGGCTGTAAATGGAGACTCTGCCATTGTACAGTGGCAAGAAGTAGCATGTTAAGCAGAAGCTGCGCTGCAGGAAGTGAGAAATTTCTGACCTACACGTTCTCAGCGGGTATAAACCAGAAACTCAATCCCAGCCAAGACTGCTCTGCTATTGTGTGCAACTGCAAAGCTGGCTCCTGCTCTAACTCTCCTTCCAACACGTGCCACCACCATGACTTCCCTTAGTTCAAATGTCCAGACAGGACTGCAGCTCACTTACAGCTGAGCTTTGAGCCACCAGCCAGATACAGCCAGCTCAGCCCCAGTGAGCACTCAGCTGAAATGACGTTTACCAAATAGAGTTGATTGCATGAGCATCTCGGTGACAGCTGTGATCAGAGCAAAAGGCCATGCAACAAAATCCATCCTGGTGACACGTCACTTTAGGATATTTCCCCTGTGATTAAAGTGCCATCACCTCTTTATTTTCTGCATGTGCTGAAGGCTGAGCCAGTCTGATTACATCCCCCACTGATAGGGCTGAAAAATCAGCACCATGGACAGATCAGACACTTCCAATCAACCCTTCTATTTCTGTGCAAGGTGGGGAAATGTTCCTCACCACCAGTTTGACAAGAAACATTAACTTCTCTCTCTCTCTGAAATTATATTTTTATGGCTTTCTTCTCTAACTAAACTACATCCTGCTTTAAAATAAAGTCCCATATGCTGCTGTCTTGTAACCAGTGCTCCTGTTTTTAAGATGAAATCAGAAAAGAACATAGTAATCCCTCAGTGCAGGTAGATATCAATGCATGGGAGTCATACGGCATGCCTGCTTACTGTGTGTAATATTCAAAGCTCTCAAACTTTCCCTGTGATTATTTTTCCTTTTTATTCCCTGTTCCTCACTGACAAAAGAAGTCTGACAATTTTTATCTGTCTATACATCCCTCTTTATCCTTTTTCATCCTTTGGCATTGCTTTAAAAGCTACCATGTACTAATCCACTGCAGACCCACATCAAAATACATTCTTTGCCACACTGACACCACTAATAAATATCAAGCAGATAGACTGCACCTCATCCAAAGTTTATTCCATGAATCTCTGTGCTGAAATTGCATCGAGTACAGTTGAGCCTGTATATATTTATCCAGTGAGCAAGACTTCTTAGATGAGAAGTGAGATGTAGGAAAATTCCTCCTTTGCATTATGATGTGACTGATATAAACAGCTGAATGATTCATAATCAATAGACTGCTTACAAAACACAACCCTACTACAAATTCACCCATGCCCAAAGGGGCTGCTATCCTAGGTGCTGCAGTCTCTATTTGTTTTCATAGATTTAGCTCATGGAAACCTAAGCCGTTTAGTTCTAGGAAATTATTTTCCTGTGATGTCACATTAGTAATCTTGGCCCAAATTAATTTATTTTGATTTTTGCTACTCTGCAATAATATGATACCCAGCCAAGACTCTGGTCACTCTTTAAAATACACAAAGAAATAAACAGGCCATCAGTTACTCCAGCTCACGTAAAGCAGCTACAACATGGATATAACAAAGTGACAAACTCCCACCTGCTCACAAACTCAGCCTATAACAGTCGGTGGGGAAAGCAAGCGAACCAGAAATCGATGCCTGTTTGCAGAGGACTGTTGTGTGGATCTTATTATTTATCCTTTTCTTGGTCTTCCGCCCCCAAGTGCCTGTAGTCTAAGGATCTCAATTCCCACTGCCCTTCAACGGGATGTGGGGGTTATACGCATGCTTTCCTCCCCCAACATCCATACCCCATCCCTCCCTCCCTTCACAGCACACACCAGCTCTCCCCAACCCCCTGCGGC
Source organism: Gopherus evgoodei (assembly GCF_007399415.2). Lineage (NCBI taxonomy): Eukaryota > Metazoa > Chordata > Testudines > Testudinidae > Gopherus > Gopherus evgoodei. The sequence goes on along the minus strand of NC_044341.1, from coordinate 1,368,878 downwards.
ACAAGCACCTCTCTCCTCTTTGTCCCAACATAGCAAGGGTTGAGTGTTAATGAAAACCTGATTGTCCTGGCCAATCCCTCCTAAAGAGAGTTACTGAGAAATCACTTGTGCGCAGCTTCCTAGAGCCAGGGAGCAAAAATCTATCCAGAAACAGCAAATAGCTGAGAAGTCCCTTGGTGCCTTCTCCTGGGTACGAAGGTCAGGAATGTCTAGCTCGCTACAACAGACTAACAGGGCAGGGCTGTGCTCTGCTTCGGCCCAGGCAGGATTCAGAGCTGCTGCTTGCTTGGGTCCAGGAGCCAGCATCCTTCCCAGGAGCAGCACAGAATTCGTGTGTAACTAAAGCCCTCTGCAGCCATGATGCTCACGGTGCAGCTATCATGGGAGAAAGCTGTGTCTTTACACACACACACACACACTCTCTCTCTCTCTCTCTCTCCCCCTGTTTTTCTTGGGCTCACAGAGCAACAGCCTAGGAGATCTAAGTTACTGGCCATCAGCTAAGCCTACTCCTCCCTCCGCAGAGCATCTTCAACATGTTTAGCCATTGCAGAGCTCATTTCATACCTCCTCCATTGAGTGAATGAGCTGTAACGGAGCTCCCTGCTCCTGTACGTTGGCCAGGCAGCGCCGGTGTGTAATGGTGTGAGATCGTGCACACTGTCATTCACAGTGATCTGTGCCTGTTTAAAACCACATGCTCAGCTCAGGACATTTATTTCTCAAGAATCGCGCAGCTGAGACCCAGCACAGCCTGGCAGCTCCACCCTCTCCTCCGAGAGTGGAGTTCCAGCACCTCAGTCGCACCCTGCCTGATCCCAAGACTGGGCTGACGGCATCATAACAAGAGGCTATGACCGTGCCCCTGGCATTAGCAGGCCAAGCCTGGCCAGGCTTCAGTGGGGGAGGGCAGAATGCCCAGAACATGCCTGGCAATCCAGCCCCCAGCAAATGCTGAGTGTGCGTCTGTTTGGGGAGGGGCACCAGAAGCTGCCTGCTGAGGAAGCAGCTCAGTTCCATCTGCCAGGCCTGGCAGAGGGTCCTGGGGTGGGTGTGCAAAGCAGGGCCTGCTGCTCGGGGAGAGCGCCAGGGTTGGCCTGCCTCACAGGGATATTGGGCAGTGCCTGAGGCTGTTACCGAGCACCCACCCTGGCAGGTCCTGCCTGTTCTCAGCAGGAAAAGACCTTCTGCCAAGAGCTGTCGCCCTGCCACATAAGAACAGGGAAAGGCCATCTGCTCTCTTGTCGTAATCCCTCCACCCAGCACACTCCTTGCAGCCTCACCCCTGCAGAGGTAAAGCCAGGTGCCTCCTCAGCTCCTTTGCTAGGATTTAGTCTTTGCAGTATGCTGGGGCGAGAGGCCCCGTTGCACTCTGCCCTGTGTGGACACCTAATCAGAGCCAGTCCCTGCCCCAAAGAGCTCACAGGCTAAGGGGCAGGGCAGACAAGGGTGGGAGAAAGTATTTCACCCCATTCCATGCAAGGGAAAGCGACAAGGCTGTGGTCACACAGGGAGTCCATGGCAGAGCTCAGACTAGATGCTAGTTCTCTGGAGCCACCAGCCAGTGCCGCCTCCAGAAGGCCAAACTGCCTTTCACGGACGGCTCTCCCATCTATTCGCCCTCCCTGACAAGGTGGCAGCATCGCTCCTTAGCAGGGTGACATCCAGCTGAATTCAGCTGCCATGTCCACTGGGCAGACCCAAGCGGTTGCAAAGACCCTCTCTCACGATGGGCCCTGAGCTCCAGCTCCAAGCCCCCACCAAGCTCCTGCATGTTGGGTCAGGGCTGTGTTAACCAAGCCTTGCCCTGGTGGAAGGTGATGCCTGGGGAAGTGGGTGTGGGAGCCTGGGGGAGAGGCAGAAGCTGTCGCTTGGTGTACGTCTGGGTGAGCATGAAAGTTCTACCTCTGAGTCTGCTCAGGCTCCTGTCGGCATCTACAAATATATTCCAGGATCCAGCCTCCCCATCCCCCGACTAGAATTGTCTTTCCCCATCTTGGCTGTATGAAAACCACCTCCAAGGGAGGCCATCTGTGTTCCAAGCCCTTTGATGCTGCTGGCTCAGCAGCCACGCTGAAAATGAAGATCCTGTTAAACTTTGCTCTCCTGTCCTCTTCTCCATAGCGATCTGGGATGTGCTGCCATTTGATGCAAATTCCGATCACGCTCTGTGCAAACATAGTAATTTCCAAGCTGGAACAAACTGCAGGCTAAGTAATTGTCGGTGGTGGGGAGCGGACCTTTCTGGACTAGGGTATGGCTACACTGCAATAGAAGACCCTTGGCTGGCCCAGGTCAGCTGACTCAGGCTAGCAGGGCTCCCATGAGGGGGGAGGGTCCCAGAGCCATGGCTCTGAACATCTCCATTGCCCCACAAGCCTGGGCCAGCCTCGGCTGTGCAGGAGTCTGGTATCATGGTGCAGCTCTATCCTTAGTGCAAAGATTATACAAGCAGGCAAGTTTTTTTTAGAGTGACTTCATGCACGCTGATTCAGGTGGGGATTGTTTAAAAATAAATTGTCATTCAAAAATGTTGTTTTTACGTGCTGACTGTTAAATTATTCATCAAATCTCCCCTCATTAATTATCCTGTTTTACAGGAGACAACAGCAGCAAAATGCACTAAAGCCTAATTTAGTTCTTCATTCATGGTTAAAATACCTTGAACAATTCACTCTCCCACTTAAACATGTTTTATAGAATGCAGGGACTTTATCCGGTAGCTGTACTGTCATATTCATGTGCAAGAGCAAAGAATTCTCTTTCCACGTCTGTCTCTAATTCTCCACCTTGGCCTTGCATAGCCCCTTTTTGTGGCTAAAATGAAATGTATAAAAACAAACTAAAGCTCCGGAGACATAAAACGCCAGAGGCTGTGTCACTGCGCAATGCTAATGCTGAGGAATCCAGCAGCTAAAGTGAAGGGATCTTGAAGCCAGGAGCAAAGCGCTCCGCAGGATTGAGCACACGTGACCAGACGTCCCCAGGTCCTGAGCACCCTCACCTCCTGCTGGCTTACAAAGACCAGACCCCTCATTTCCCTTGCAACCTTTATTCAGCCATATTGCTTATATATAGGGCCAGATTCTCAGCTGCTGTAAATTGGCATATCTCCATTGAAGTTAATGGAGCTGTACTGATTTTCACCAGCTAAAGACCTGGTAAATTTTCTAGTCCTCTTCTACTCGTACTCTAATGTACAATACTAACTCTTTATGTTAAGCGATGCCATATTCATGCAGAGTGCCCAGAGTGGCACAGCCCGTGTCGTGACAGGCACCCAGCAAAGGCAGCGCTGTGTATATGGATTGGACTGGGGTTTTTCCATTGTCTCTGTAACATGTACTTGGGTAGCGATGTCTTTCCCTCCCTTCTGCAGCCCCACCCATGTTATAAATAGCAACAGAAAACATCCACTTCTGCAAGCTGCTGGCAAAAGTAATTTGCATGAAATGGCCATTGTGTGGCAGACTGTAAATTGACAGTGATGGGTCTGCTCAGAGAAGAAAGTTTATTTTCGGAAGTTTGATTCATTATGGTCGCATCACATTTTGACAGAATGCGATGTGACATTTGACACGTCACATTTCCATGCAAGACAATGTAACGATTTAATGTACAACTCTGCTTTATACAGCAACACAATAGGTCAACATCTGAAAATAAATTAAAGAGCTGAGGGCCACCCCAAGCTTACCAGGCAACGCAATTAATACAAGATGAAAATGTAACAGGCCCTTGGAAAACTTTCTTTCTTCTTTGCAGACAAATGCAGCAGCTCTCATGGCACTTTAGAAAACAAGATTCAGACATCATCAATTTAGACATAACCCTGAGGACCTGGCCCAAGTGCAGACAATAAACTTACCATCACATATCTTAATAGAAAATGGAAAACTTTCAGGAAGCTATAAAACTGCTATGTATCAAATGGTCTGCCCCACTGAGACTGCCATCCTCAGGGCACCCGTGGCTCGGCTAACAAATTCAGCCCTGCTGGAAAGCAGTAGAGCGGACCAGTGACCAGGCACTGGACTGGACTCAGGAGATCTGAAGTGCAGCTCTGCCACTGCTTGGCTTTGTGACTCTGGGTGAGTCTGTTCTCTCTGACCCTTTGCCTGTCTTATTGGCTAGACAGGCAAATCTCACACTATGTGACGGTGGAAGGACCTTCAGCTGGTGGGTGAAATTATTAATTCTGTGTACCAAGGAGAGAGATTCAAACCCTACCCTTGTGCACCCCTGGAACCCCAGGATCTCTCTTGGGCAGTTGAGTGGGGTTGCTTTCTTTTTGTTTTGCCAAAAGCTATTTTAATGCGAGCAACTGCATTTCCTGATGCTGATTGATAGACAATGGAGATCAAAGGGATCTTCCCAAATGGCAGGTATTAGGCTAGTCCCTTCCACTTAGGCATGACATTTTGCCACATGTTTCTAACGCGAAGAGTGAAGTGTACGGGCTACACCACTGCAAAGGCCATTCTGCATTCTGGGCAATTCCAGCACCAATGTCCCTCACTGGTAATGTCAGGACTGAGACTTCCCAGGCTACAAATGAGAAGGGCTCAGGACGTGTCTTGTGTGGCTGAGGAAAGCTGGGGAGTTGCATAACATGCTTCAACCTCCCGAAAAGGCCAGGTCTGATCTGGCTCATGTGAGTTCCTCTCCCAGCAAGGCACATGCTGAATCAGTCCTGCCATGTTTTCATTCATGGAGAGTGCTAGGGGACGCCAAAGCCACAGCTGCTGTTTGAAACGACTCCAGCTTACTGTGCCATGTCGGAGGGGCTTCCTGCAGTGTAGAGGCTAGCGTTGCCTGGCCACAGGATATGGTGGGAAATTGAACATGGAATTATTCTGGCAGGACTAGGACTTCAGCAGATCTGATGTCTTCGTTACCAGTCCCTTGAGCCACAGCTGGAAGATCATCAGAGTTCGTGTAACTTGTCAAGTTAACGACCTTCTTCACATTCACGTGTGTTTGCAACCTGATGACTTTAGACTGCAGCTCATGGGCTTTTATTACCCAAATTCCTCTCTTTTTGCTAGTGTACTTGGGATGGTGCCATTGTGCAGTTACTGGAGAGGGAGTGAGCAAACGTGTGTGTGACCCTGCTGTACTTGTACTGCACAAACCCCAGTGACCTGAAAGGAGGGAGTGTTCCCATCCTGGCTGCCAGCCTGAGCCTCACCTCTGCAGGGCAAGGTTAGAGCAGCAATAACTTAATTAACACAATTGAACCAATAGCACGCACAATGTGACAGCTGTACAGAGTCAGTTCTCACTCACGGTATTACACACACACACACGCAGCCAGTACAATCGCATCCTCCCTTAGGGCTGGCGCTTCACCCCAACAGGAACTTTTAGGTGTGTGAACAAACTCCTGACCCACACTCCATGCAGTCAGGGTAGCTGGTAGGTCAGGGGCCCCATGTACCTGCTGGGTGATAGACTATAGCCTGGAAGAGCCGACATTCAAGTTCAGACCGTACTATACAGACATATCGACTTCTGAGTGAGATAACAAAGGCAGCTGCATCATAGCCTGAGCATCACTAACATCAAGCTTGCGTGCGCGTGCACACACATGCACACGCACACACACGTACGCACACACACACACGTACGCGCACACACACACAAAGAAATTGCTTCAGAGCTCCTGGTTATGAGTTCATGCAGAGGGAATAACTCTCTTGCTCTTGCTCACATGAGCCATTGTAATAAATTTGACTTCTCCCCGCAGAAACTGCATTATATCCTCACTTAATTTAACTCTGTCCAGAAACAGGCACAATGAATGCAATCTGGGTCCCAGAGTCTATTCTTCTCAGGAGATGTACAATATTGCCAATTTACATACCACTTACCCTGGGAAGTTTATATTTACAGCCTCCAATGGCTATTTATTCAGAGGTGCAATTGCCATGGCTCCAGAGCACCTAAATCTCACAAAAAGCATTTTCATTGCCCCATCAATCTCGCCTCTTCCTGAGGTTTAATAGGATTCACTTAAAAATATTTAACAGAATAAAAACACCATGACTGAATATCATTCCCTGCACCACCTTGAAATACAAACCGCAAGCGTCTCTCAGCACTGGGCCTGCAGCTCCGGCTGCCCTTTGCTTCATACAGTTAGCTCCTCTGGCCCTGGGTCTTTGGAATCCGTTACCTCGAGATAGGTGTGAGTCTCTCATCAATTACTGCCCAGCTGTCCTGGTGATGCTGAGCACCTGCCCCGCTTTGCCTCCTCCAGCAGTGAATGCAAGGGCTCTGCATCTATCAGGGACTCATCCATCCCCTCCCCTGGCATGCACAATAACCTCTACTCATGGGTGGGTTTGATCTGAACATCTGGCTGCACAGGGGAGGGGTCTCTGGATAATCAGGGCATGGTTGGCAGAAGCTGGGCCCAACGCCTGAGTGAGGGGCTGGCACTCAAGGGCAGATGCTGGCTGCTGCAGAACTGCTCTGGAGCTGAATAGCTGATAGATCAGGTAGCAGCAGCTGGGTTTGGTAGGTCCCAGTAAAAGCAGCTGCTGATGCAAATGGCAGCCTCTGCGCCACTCTTTACCTCCACGCTTGGCTTAGCTCTGGCTTTTACCATCTCAGAGAAACTGCCAAAGTGCAGTGACGGCTTCTTGTGCACTGGCCTGTGTGCACTGCACTGGGGTTTGAGTCCCAGAAGGGCATTTGCATGCACTGTGCAGTGGGGGTGTGGGGTGATACTATGGGCACATGCTGCAGGGCTGCCTCATACAGAGCCCAGCGTTCAGGGGAATCCTTGGAGGCTCGTCACCCCTCCTGAGCAACCGCAGCTCTGAGGTTTTGCCAAGCTGTGGTGAGTGACACAGCATCAATGAACCAGTTGCCTGACAGTTCCTGAGCATTGCTCAGTCCTAGGGGTCTGTTTGGTCCCCATTCCGCGGGGGAGGCAGCCTGCTATCGAACACCAGGCACCAGGCTCCGACGAGGGAAGCAGCAGCAAGAGTGGGCATCATTAAAGCAAAAGATTATTCCAAGCAAAACCCTGAATTACCTGGTTGTAAATTCATCCTGGAAACGTGCAGGATTGCGCAGCGGTGACTCCATAACGTATGATCTGCGATTCTAACTCAGATACGAGACCGCTGCTTTAGTTCAAGTCCATTATGGAATTTAAAAACTGTGCAACTTAATGGAGACATTTATGATTGTACATAAAGCAGTGAACTGCTCTCCTGTTATGCCATATGGGGACTGTAATCGCATTTGGCTGTGTGCTGTCTGGCCATAAAACCCCTGGAAGATGAGGTTTATCTTCGGAGCATGCTGAGCAGGACGTCTACCCAGCCAGCCCCATGCTGTGTAAGGGCTGCACTTCGCCACGCACGAGCTACCACTCCCCTCACGCCGCACTGAAGGATCAGGCAAGCCCGAAGACACTGATACTTGTGTTTAAATCAGGCTGCACCACTGAAAAACAGCCTTTAACTGCTCATCACAGGATACCAGCTTTGCAATCCTGAGTCGGTATTTTTAATGCCATGTGGTGATTGTGATTGTGATGTGTGTGTGTGTGTAGCAGCCTGGGAGGTTGGAAAAGTGCAGGAAACTGCGACAAACTTCCCCTCCCACAGCTCTGCTACTGCCCTTCAGCCCTGGCTGGCCCCCTCTGCCCTCATCCTTTGAAGGCCAAGGCAGTCGGGCCACACACAGCAGGAATGTGGGCTGGTCTGTCAGAGATGCTGGGCCAGCCAGTCCTCTCATTGGTGCATCCGCACCAGCTGCAGGTGAGCTGAGCCTGCAGGGACCCACACTTCCCGCGGGGCTAGTGCCAGCATCGCCCCGGAGCGGCACACACCAGCTGACAGCACCACCCTTGTGACCCAGGGGTAAACAGTTCATGGTCCATTTGTCCAATGTAACTTAGTGTCAAACTGCCCCCACCACCCCTGAGCCCGATGCCTCACTGGGTTCCCTCAGGTGTCGCAGGCCCCTGGCCCTCCATGGAACCGCTTGTGTCCAATGCCAGGTTTACACGCTGCGCTAGGTGATGACGCTGGCCAAGCCCAGCTCTCACTGGCAAATGGTCCATTCCAGTGTGGCGTGGCTGCGTCCCAGCCCCCGAGGAGACTAGCTCAAGCTCCCAAGCCCTAATGTTCTCCTCCAGCGGAGCTGCGGGTGCTCCTACGAATCCAAGAACAGCCATATGGGGTCAGCCCAATAGTCCAGCTAGGCCAGTAGCCCGTCTTCCGCTTTGGGATCATAAACCTATTTCATTGCAATGCTGAGAACAGTAACACCTCGATCCCTTTAAAGCCCTGGGCCCTCGTGCTTTGTGAGCTGGGCTGCAGAGGGAAGGAACTCGCTGATGTAATGCCTCCACTGCTCCTCCTCCATTCAGCAGTTGCTTTGGCTGGTGATTCAATGTGCCATATGACAATGGGGTTTATTCTAGAGCCCATGGGGTGGCTAGAAATTTGACCCCCTCTTCTCCCAGGGGTGCTGCTGCCCTTGTGACCAGACAGTGCATGGGAGTGAGTTGCTGTGTCAAAGCCACAGTCCCCTGGGCACGGGCCCCAGTCTTTAGGGTTGGGACCAAGTGTGCTACGGGGGTGAGAATGGAGAGGAGATGGAGGACGCTGCTATGTAGCCCACTGGCGTGAACACAGACTCCAAGCCTGCTGCAGCATTAGCCACCTCTGCCCCTCTGCGTGCCCAGCCAGCACGAAGCCGGGGGGCACGGGGCCTCTTTTTGCCTTTGTTAAAAATGTCTGAGCCTAAAAAAAACCCAGCCAAGTGGGGCTTGGACATGGTGAGCTGGGGAAAGGGCACAGCTCGGCCGGTGGAGAGAAGGGGCAGGACTAGGCTGTAGAGAAAGCAGCAGACAGTAAAGCCTGCAAGGCCAGTGTCTTCGCCATGCTAAGGAAAGCTGCTGCTTCCCCCAAAGGCTTTGATCCAGGGAGAGACTGGGTCAGTTTCTTGGGGGCATAGGGCTCACATCTCCCCAGGTGACCATTCCCGTGGGATGTGCCCAGGCGGGCCAGGCCCTGGCTGTCGGTCCTGCTGTTTGCGGCTCCGGTGCTGGTTCTGCAGTGTTGCACTGCGCTCCTGGCAGGACTGAGCCTTAAGAGTCTGGGCCTGTTAATAAATCAGAGGCTCCTAAAGGTCATTTTTAATTATGTTCCGTAAATTAGACTCTGCTTTTTAAAAATTTGGACTGACGAGCTGTCTTACCTCTGCTTTTATTAAAGCCTATAAATAACCCACTGTGCCTCTCCTCTGCTCCCCTTGTCACCGGAGATATATTGCTGGCTTCCACACGCGTCTTTATCACAGCCCAGTGCACCAGCCGTCTGGCGAGCTGGGTGCACCCCAGCGCCACTGCACCACCCCAGGGACCCTGTGCACCCCAGCGCCACTGCACCACCCCAGGGACCCTGTGCTCCTGGTGGTGCCACTGGGCTCATTATGCAGCAGATTGTTGTAATTCAACACAAAATAAGGCCTGGAACAAACAGAGACACGGTCCTGGAGCTGTGTCTGTGTAACAGAGCCCATGGCACCATGCCTGCCAGCTGCATGACCTGCCATCCCTCCCCCGGTGCCATTCCTATGCTGCGGCTGGCTTTTCTTTACACCCATTCACAGCCGCTCTGTTGCCCTGCCCTGGCGGCTGTGTGTGCTCGTGATAAAGGCCTCCCTTTGTTGGATGTGGAAGATGCTTTTCAAGCTCATTGTGATAAAACCTCATTTCTAATTGTGTAGTTAAAGAGCTCCTGTGCTCGAAGGGCATCTCCCGCTGCCAGGCTTATTGTCAATCATCGGTAGGAAATGGCAAGACCTCCAAGGCTCCCTCTGCCCTGCAAGGGTTGATTGCGCAGATGCCTGGCGCACCAGCTCCCCTGCAAAGGCCACCTGCCCTGGGATGGACATTGCAGACACCAGATGAGCCCCAGAGAGTCACTTCAGACTTGGCCTCCACTGGCTGCTTCATCCAGCAAGGCCAAGGGCCCCCTGTCCCCCTCACCCAGCCAGCAGAGATCCAGGCTGTGCACAGAGCCAGCAGGGCAGGGAGACGCAGCCGCATGGCCCTGGTGCTAACACCACGGAGCTATGTGTTAATCGGGAACACGGTGGCTCCCAAATGACATTGCTTCAGGGACGTTGCTTTGTTCGCTCAGAGAGGACCCATCTATAGTGACAGCTGCAGGGGGTTGTTTTTTTTAAACCTACTCCCTGCTTCCCGTCATGCCAGGGGTTTGATCACTGGTCTGGGAGCCAGCCATGCTGTTGGCCTGGGCGTTCACCAGGTGTGTGTTGTCAGTGCAGATGGCCTGGTCCCTCTTTGCAGTGTCACAATGGAAGCAGAGAGCACGAAGCTTCATTCATTAGCCAAATGCAGTAGCAGCTTGAAAGCTGGCCTTAAAGAAAGCTCCAAAGTACTAGCCACTGCCCCCAACCCCACAGCCACAGAGCAGGGGCGAAGGGTGGGGGGCTGGAAAGCAGCTGGCTAGGATCCAGCGAGTGACGCGCTCGCTTCATTAGCATGGAGATGCTGGGAGATTAATACGAATAGGAAAGACGCAGCCATTTCCCTGACACTTGCATTGACAAATCGCTGATTAGGATGATGGATGGTGCAGGATCTTCATGATAATTAGCAATTGTTCATATTTAAATGTTACGCTCCCTCCAGACCTGGGCTCATTAATAGTCCGCAGAATCACGTCTCCTTCCAACCTGTCCCATTACGGGGCTGCTTCCCAGGGTCCAACTCAAGTGACCTTTGGGTGGAACTCTTCCTTGTCCCCCCCACAAACCCTGAGTGCAGCCAAGGAGCCGCGGCGACAGCTCTTCCAGCGAGGGCAGGCGCAGCCCTCCTGCAGTGCCTTGTAAAACGCAGCCTGCTCTCCTGCCATGGCCCCACGGAGCCGAGACGGGGGAGTAAGCCGACCGGCCCCATCGCTGCCTTCCGGGAGCCAGGGGCCAGTGTGTCCACACTCATCACTGCTCATTTCCAAGGGTCTCTGCTACTCAAACAGGCCTAGCAGGCCTAGGCGTGTGGTGTTGCAGCAAGATTAGGAGGAAGAAGTCCATTTCCTGCACTTCCGGGGGGGGGGAGACAGTGGGGGGGGGTGTTCCGACAGGGAGACCATCTGAGTTCCTTCTTCGGCAGCAGATGTACCCCCCCCCCCGCCTCCCCTTTTGTCAGCTTTGGCCTGTGTTCTAAGGCTATTCCCGCCTCCCCCAGCAAACCCGCCCATGGTTCTGGGCAGCTGGCAGCAAGCTCTGCGCCCTGCTAGTGTTTAAAGGTGAATGTTCCCCAGCCATGGTGACTTAGCCACACTGCCAGGTATAGAGCAAAGATAGCAGCCAAGAGCCCGGGACAGTCCCGCCGACAGACCACGTCCAGCCTGGGCAGAGCGCGGTACCTGTGTGCGCTGCCCTAGAGCAACGGAGCTGGGCATCCAGGGGCTACTGCAACAAACACAATTCAGCAGATGGTGTAATGGAAACCTGATGGTTTGCCCTTCCTCTGCTTTGCAGATCTTCGGCCTGGCTGTTGTTGTCTCATGCTCAAAGCATTCGTATTTGCCTGGGCATTTAATCTTGACTGATCAGGAACCTCAGAGGCTGCAACCACAGCATTTCTCTTCCTCATTGTTTATCATTTTTCTGAGGACGTTTCTACTGTATCTTTAACATTTTCAGGTAACTTGTTTTTTGTCCGGGTTTCCTGTGGATTCCAGGACTTGACAGGGAAACCGAGTTAGGAAATCAATGATGCACCTGGAATAAATAAAACTGTCGCAGAGGGAAGAACCACAGAACACACTTTTACAATATTCTAGTCACATGTGGGGTGTCCTGGGGCAAAGTCCTTCCCCTTCCCCCTTTACCTGTCTGTGGGACAGGGTCTGTCTGAGCCCCCCCCACCAGCTTGGGGCCTCTAGTCTCCATTGTACCGCACATAATACTCATCATTTAATAACAACAACAATAATAATTCCACCTTTGGGAAGTGAAATTCCAAACTCCCTTCTGTTGCCAGGCGTCAAACAGACTGTCCCTGCGAACAATGGTGCAGTTCCTCAGCATGCTCTGCTGGTGTCAGGAGGTCAGTACAGCCACGCTGGTTTCCCTAGCTGTAGAGCTGTGCCTCACTTGAAGACACCTTTTTCTGGATACTAGAATGTGATTTGGTCAAGCTGCTGTGTGTGGCAATGAAATCATTACAGTCTGGTTTACTCCTCTGCACAAACCATGGAGCTGGTGCATCAGAGTCTGTACAGGGGAGAGAACTGAGGCCAGGGAGGTTAAGGGACTTGCCCAAGGTCACACAGGGAGTCTGTGGCAGAACTGGGACTTGAACCCACTTCAGCAGAAGCCCAGGCCTGGGCACAAGACCAGCCTGCATCTCTGTTTAGACTGGAACTTGCCCTGCCACAGCCAAGCCACATGCCCACAAGGACACTGGTTCCAGCCTTTGCTCCAGGTGGAAGAGGTGACAGACATTTATTTCCCCTTACTGCAGGGAACCCCCATTTCTGCTCCTGCAGCCCAGCCCACTCTGACTGAGAGAGGCCTCCTCTTCCTGCCTTTCTCTGCATGGCTGAGAGCACATGGACCATTCAGCAAAGCCCAGCACGTGAGCACAGGCGGAGCCGCCATCCCAGCAAATTACTCTGCTTGTTCGGAGATCAGATTGCACAGTCCATTTGCAGGAGTGGCGGGGGAAGCACGACTTACCCATATAATCGCCATGGCTCATTACAGGTCTTGTACCAAGGCAGCGTGCTGTGGAACGGGTCAAATGCCGGTCATGGGACAGGCCCAGCAAGTCCAGAAACTTAGGCAAATATCCCTGTTTGTTGCAATTGGCCAATTAACGAGCTGGAACTTCAAAGACAGGGCAGTTCACCTCCAGCTAATGGGTTAATAGATTCTCACTGTGAAAATATCACAGCGCCTTTCTGGACAATGATTATTAATGAGGCCATAAAGCCAGTGATAATGGCTCAAGTAACTGCTAGTAACTTACTGTGAGCGCTGATTAGGAACTGGAGCTGAGGGTTTCCCATTGTGAGGAGATTATGGCAAGGGAGAGGCCTGGCTCCTCTCTTTGCCTCTCTGGCCACAGTCTCAGCATCCACCGAGTGACAGGAGTTCACAGCCCTCCATGCAGAGCAAGGCCGAGGGTCAGTGGCAATAACGCTGGGCATGGCCCTTCGAGAGGAGAGCTCCTGGAGGTTCACATGGGTACCCTGGTCAGCAGCCCTAGCTGAGCGTGTTGGGCCCTCATCCCCCACGCGAGCCGACTCCACAAAGGAGTGAGCAGATGGCAATAGTTGCAGGGCCCTTGGGGCACTTCGTGGAGTTTCAGGCAGATGGGACCATTAGCCCAACCACTCTGATCTTCTGCACAGCCACCCAGTCACCCCTGCACTCAGCCCAGTGACTCGTCTCTGGCCTGGTCTACACTACGCTGTTAAACCGATTTTAACAGCATTAAATCGATGTAACGCTGCACCCGTCCACACGACACTGCTCTTTAAATCGATTTCTGTACTCCTACAAAACGAGAGGAGTAATGCTAAAATCGATATTACTATATCGGATTAGGGTTAGTGTGGACGCAAATCGACGTTATTGGCCTCATTATTTTACTGTAGCTACCCACAGTGCACTGCTCCAGAAATCGACGCTAGCCTCGGATCATGGACGCACACCACTGAATTAATGTGCCTAGTGTGGATGCGCACAATCGACTTTATAATATCTGTTTTATAAAATCGGTTTAAGCTAATTCGAATTTATCCTGTAGTGTAGATGTAGCCTCTGACTAACGCATCTTCCAGAAAGGAAGCCAGACCTGTCAGGAGCTGGTGGCAGAGGCCTAGTGTCTCCCTGCCCTGGGAGGCCCCGACCTGGCTGACCAGCTCTGCTCCCCAGCCAGTCTGCTGCTTTGCTGCAGCCGCTTTTCCAGTTTGTTTGGGCCAATCGCTGACATTGCCCAGTTCTGCTGCAGTCCAAAGGGCTCCCTCTGTCCAGCAGCTTTGATCCTAGCTGCAGTGTAACACTTGGGAAAAGCTTACATCAGCTTTGTCATTTGATGGTGGTGGTTTATTTTTTTAAGCAAATCTGTTAGAGGGAAGCTGGTTGCCCAACGACTTGCATTTCGGAGACCGTAAAAGGCAAAAAATCTGGGACTTTCCTTCATTTTCCTTTAAACACACAGAACTACAGAGTTGATTCCAGCTAGCAGTGAGAACAGCACATCTGGAAGGAGAAACCATTGCCCTCAGTGCTGGGCATGGCCAGATGCTGCAGCGCCAGCCATTCATTTTGCTCAGTAACACTCAATACATATATGGAAAATCCTCCCAGAGCAGGTGGCACCTGTAAACTACCAAGTCCTTCCCCTGACTAACCTGTGGTTCACCTTGTATTTTACTGTCATCTCTGCCATAACGGCTTATCGATCCCTCGCCTCATCACCAGAGAAATATACAGTTACACCTGTCAGTGCAGGGCTAAGAGAGGTTGTAGCAGCAAACTGGGGGTGATGGCCCTTCCACGTTCCATTTATCTCCTTGCTAGGGCAGCATGGGATCTGGGGGAGGGGAACAGCTACTGGCTGCTAAGTGGACAGGCCCAAACTTTTGACCTTCAGCATGGCTGCTCCCCAGGCCTGGTCTCATCTGGATCATTATCACTCTTTGTGACAGCAGAACAAGGAGGTGCAAGAGGCTGTGTCTGCTCTTTGCACCACCTGGGGGGCTGCCAGAGGTCAGTGCTTTGCTCGGGGAGCAAGTCCCTATTCCCTTCTGCCCAGCTAGCCCCTGAGACGTAGCTGCCGCCGTACGGGGCCAGACTCATGCTGAGCAGCTGTTCTTAGGGCCGCAGTGCTGTTCAGAACAGTGTCACAGTGGCATTCAGCAGTCCTGTTCAGAGCATCCCAGTCTCTCTTACTCAGGTCACCAGGCCAAGTGCTGGAGCAGCTAATAAGGTTTAAGCTCCATTCCCTGAAGCAGAGCAGTTGGTAAAAGCAGCTAATCCCAGCACGCCAAGGGAACGGTTCCATCCTCGCCCCCGCCAAAGGTCAGCGAAGCTCAGCGAGCACCGGCAGTGATGGCACTGGGAATGCCTCCACGAGAGAGTGCTGGGGGAGGAGCCCCACTGCAGCTCTCTGCAGCTGCCGGTGCAGGGCATCCCCACAGCTCTTGCCAGCATGAAGGCTTCAGCGAACGCCGGGGAGCGGAGCTAGCCATTCCCTCTCGTGCCATGCTACCAGCGTCTGGTTCCCTAGCGGAAGCCCCTTCCCAGGGCATCCAACAGAGATGATGGATGGCATGGGCACTGTGTGACATGGTTTTCTGCCTGCCCCAGGCCCATCAACATGGTATCTGGGCACCTTCTCTCCATGACTAATTTAGCAGTGCTATTTCTAAAGCTCTCATCACTGGAATACTGAAGCACCATGCCGGCTTCCCACGCATTCTTACTTCCAATAAAATCCATGCTCAATGGGGACCCCATTCTGAAGAAATCTTTCCCGAACCCCCCTCATCTGGCCTTCAAGCAACCCCCCAGCCTTGCCAAGCTCCCCACAGACCCAGACCAGCCAACTCAAAGCAGCCTCAGACCCTGTCAGAACAACAGCTGTAAAACTGGCAGCCGTCTCTGCACTGCTGTGACAGTCAACAGTGTTCCAGTTCCAAGAATCCTACACAACATGTGGGTACCTCATGCAGTGCACTACGTGCCCCAATAACAACAACTGGGGGGAAACCAGCCAGTTCCTGTGCTCTTGAGCAAACTCACACAGGAAAATGGTAAAAGATAAAAACACCCTGTCCCCTGTGGGCGAACACTTTTCACTACGTGATCACGCCACATTGGCTTTCTCAGTCCTCCTCCTCAAAGGAAACCTGCACAACCCCTTCCAAGAGGAGCCTGGGAACTCACATTCCTAACTATCCTAGACACCAAAAAGCCTGGTCTCAGCAGAGACACTAGTTTTACAATAATTTGTAACCTACTAACCCTCCTTTGTCCTGTGACTGCAGAGGTGTTAATGGCCCAGTTCACTTTAACTGGTCTCCTGCAACCGTAACCCTTTATGCATAACAATATGTTCCACCTCCTATAGGGCTGTGTCACCCTGATTACCTCTCCTAGAGCTCTGGAAAGCTTGTCTTTGCCACCAACAGAAGTTGGTCCAGTTAAAGACTTTATTAAAGTTAATGTTTAAAATTAAATATACACAAGTTAAGAGGGAAGATACTGTACATCTGGGGTCAGGCTTGAGTTATGGGGGATTACAGGTATCGGTTACAAGGTTCACAAGGTACAGACATATCACATAACCAGACTAGACCCAGATTGGGGTGCGGGAGTTTTTAACGCATCAGTGGATAAGTGGGCTCGGGTATGCCACCCATGGAATGTATTTATTACATCTCCCCCACCTTGTCTCATTACTCCCTATGGCAGGTAATCACACTTTGGTGAAGGAATATGCCAACTCATGTCACATCCACCAGGTCTGGAGCATGGACCTACCCACATGGATGCTGGCACAGCTCCATGAATGCAATGGGATTTGGGGGGATATTTTGGCAATTTTTGTTGTCAGAAGGGGGTCGAGGTGCAATGAAGTTTGAGAACCCCTGGGATAGATCTTTTGGGAGGATCCAGCCAGGCTATCAAAGGCAAACCTGAATGTAGCAGTTGTAGCTCCAGCACACAGTGGTTTTCCTTTGGTGGGCTGGACAGCTACAATTAGCCAGGATGTTTGCTGTGTTTGTTGCAGATATTTTTCAGAGGGTAATTTCCTCCTGGGAGAGGTTGGTACCATGCTAAGAATGTTGTTGCATATGCAAGACACACACATGGTAATGGATGGGGCTGTGATGCTGTCCTCTGTTGCGCTGCAGGATCTGTTCTAGGAGAAGTGAGTTGATACAGAGGTTTTGGTGTGTTGTACAGAAAATATTTGCAGACCAGTCAGCTGCATCAGCCTAGGGGGTTGGAGGAAAGAACATCAAAGTCAATGTCAGCTTATGTAACCAGTCCTGCAGTGGGGCCAGTTATAAAACTGTGAACAGCTATAAGGAGAAAGCGTCCAACACGAGTAGAGCGGAGAGACATTGACACTGTTCAATACAACAGCTTAATCCAATAAACCAGAAAACCAGCCTCCACTTTAGGGAACTGCTCAACTGTGGCTCAGTGAGAGGGAGATCCAATAGCTGTGGAACTATTGCCTGAACTGCAGAGGTGAAGGAGCCCATTTCATACCATTAATTAATGCCAGCTAATCAGACAGGTGGTGGGCTGAAACAACTCAGTTCTTGGCAATTTTCCTTTCTTTTTTCCTTTCTTCACACGAAACACTAAGTTACAGACAAGGTTTGTCAGGCAACAGACGGGAGCTGGTCTTGTGGGTTTACAGCTCCAGACTCTGCCTCAGGCAATCTGAGTTCAAGTCCCAGCTCTGCCACAGACTCTCTGGGTGATCATGGGCAAGTCTCTTAATCTCTCTGTGCCTCAGCTCACCATGTGCAGTGGGAGCAGTGGTACGTCCCACTGTGTGCCGGGGGTGTTGGGAGGTCCAAACTATGCATGTTTGTCATGTTGAAAGTGTCACATGATCTTTTAGGAGGGATATATCTTGGGCACCTCTGGCTCAAACCCCCCCCCCCCCCCCAAGGAGAGACAAACCAGCAGAAGTTCAGTGTTTAGGCTGCTCCTCCTGCTGATCCCCGGAGGAAGGCGAAGGTCAGGCATTGGTTTGTATTTCTGGGCAGCGGTCAGTTGTGTCGTCACCTGAACAATTTTTTTAAACCTTAGTTTTGTCTCCAGTTAGCCCCAGCGCCTCCCCTGCTAACCTTTCCTTTCAGGCTGACCTTTCCCTCACATGCAGGGAGGCAGCCGCTAATGATTTCAGTTATTGCCCCGTGCTGCCATATGCAGCCAGTGGAGGGTTGGTCCCAATATGACAAGATTTCAATTATAACGGGCTTGATTTACAAAGGCAGCATCTTCACCACGCAGCTGGCAAGCTCCCTCGGAGAGGCTGGGGTGTAGCAAAAGCGCTTCCTCACCCAGTGATTAATGAGCAGCACGCCCATCTGTGTAGGACAGGCATGAACTTAAACTCCTCAGTCCATGTTTAAAGGAGTCAGGCCCCACCTGCGCAGTCTGCCCCTCCAGAGCAGGGCAGCCTCTAGGACAGTGGCTCTCAGTCTATTACCATTGTGGGCTGCAGATGCAGCTCTCTAAGTGTTATGTGGGCAGCATGCAGACAATATATATACTACCCTGAGGATGTCACACGGGCCACAGCTGAGCGCAAGTGGCCCGCAGGCAAAGATCCTGGATCAGTGGTCTATACTCACTCCCCTCTCCTGGCTGCACACGGACTCACGCTTTCTGCAGGATCCTAGAGAGGAGACCAGTGAGTCCCTTGGCACAGAGGAGAGGAGAACCGATGGAGCCGACGCTTCTCTGCTAGAGAGATGAGCAGTAGGCCCCCACTCCTGCAAACAAGCATACACATCCTTAGTCCTGCTGAAGTAAGGAGTAAGGGGCTGGTAGAACTGGGGCCTTATTTCCCAGCTGGAGAGGCAAGTACACTGTCCCCTTGACTTGCTAAAGCCTCTGATGATTTCTTTACAGTGCCCATATAATTTGCTGAGACAGCTACTGGTGGAGGCTGGCTGAATTAATTGGTAGACTGTGGGGAGCACAGAGGAGTTCACCCATTTTAGCTTCCGTTCAGCTTCCTTCTAGCAGCTGTCACTACTGTCAGGATGCTGAAAAGAGGATTTTGTTTCTGCAGATTAGCATTAATATTCAAGCCCCTTGAGAGAGGAAATCGGGGCTGACGAAGAGTCACACTACATCAGTTATTTCTAAAGGCCTGTTTCTGTGCTGAGTTTGCATTTAACGTGCTGGCTGTATGCTGCTTTCATTTACTCAATAAAACAATTGTCGGCTTTACGCACAGTACTCTACAGTGGCTTTCCCTCTGTCCCAGCAACATGCATAATAGCCAGTTTGAATTTGTACCGACAGTGAGACTGCACTGCTGATAGCTCCAAGGTTACCCGCTCTTTGGAATAATGTTGAAGGACCCTTCGCTTCCTGAACAACTTCTGGAAACAGGCAGATGGAGACAGCTCTTCACCCAAGGAAGTACCCAGGATGGATTGCTGAGGTGGAACACCGGGCAAAAAATATCACTAGATGGGCTTCCGCCTTATCTGCCATCTCTGCAGCAGGAGGGGAGGTTCTCTTTTCAGCATGCACACTACTTAATAAACCATTGACACATGTCACACCTTGCCAGAGCTTAAACTACTAATTGGCTGATAATTGCCATCTGTGCTAATTGGAGCATTTCACTGGAACACCTGAAATAAACCCACACAGACAAGTCCTGGCACAGCTGGCATTGGGTTTCACTTATGCATATAGTATCTCTTTATTGCAACCTTCAAACATGAGTCAATACATACAAAGTTAACGAAAATGTCAATAGAGCTTTATTAATTATATTATTATTATTCCAAAACAATCGTGATTCCTGTAGACGCCTGACTAGAATTCAAATAGTGAAATGTACAGTGTCCCTTATGTTCTTATATTACATTTGTTTGAAACTTATAAAAATATATATTGACTTTTCCAGTATGTATTTACAGTATATAACAACATGTGGTTAATGAATATCAAAAAAGCTAAACTGCTGAACCAACTTGGTTCCAATTTTGGTTTGGGGGGGGGGGGCGATTTAATACTTTGCTAGTTTGAACAAACACACTCTTGTTAAATTAAAGAAGGGAGCTAATGTCTACTGAGTGCCTTTAAGCTCAGCACTTTGGACTATCCTCATTTCAGGCTGTCCCCTCCCTCAGGTCTCGTGGGTACCGACGCTATTGACTATGATGCTAGTTTTCCTACCTTAAAACCTCCCCTCACTATCCCCCAGCAGAGAGACACCAGCTTGCTCAGCCCCATTTTGGTATGGGATCATGGGAATTGTGGTAGTGTCCAGAGACCCTGATCAGGTTAGGGCTACATTGTGCAGGGCACAACCTACACAGGTCAGTCCTTCAGGTCAGGGCCTGCCTGCCTGCCTGAAGACAAGATGCAACAAGCAGGTTTAACAAACAATGAGAGAGACAAAGAGGAGACCAGCTCCGACTGGCACAGCCGGGAATGCCGGTGCCAGATGGCAGCCTGTCCACACACGGGCTCCCAACGCAGCTAACGCTGGTGGAGCTGAACTGCAGGGACACTTTACAATTATCCCCCC
Organism: Gopherus evgoodei; assembly: GCF_007399415.2. NCBI lineage: Eukaryota > Metazoa > Chordata > Testudines > Testudinidae > Gopherus > Gopherus evgoodei. The sequence continues at coordinate 1,348,561 of NC_044341.1, read as the reverse complement.
CACAGGGACATCCAAGGAGCCGCAGGCAAAATGCTGTACCCTGGCAGAGTCGCATTCCAATGGAAAGGTATTCGTTAGGGATTATACGGAATAGCCCTTAAATGTTGCTCCCTGCTAGTGGCTTGAGGTGGCAGTTATGCTACCAGGGGCAAGAAGTGGAAAAATGAGTGTGAGGAAGCCAATAATATGCCCAGACGCCTAGCATGAGATGGGGATGACACGCTCAGGTCTGCTCCACACACTTCCTGAGCCCCTGGCCCTGGCAGCCATGCGGGTACAGAATCCTCGCCGGAAGGGAGCCAGAGACTAAGCAACACAAGGAAAAGCCAAAGTGCAAGAATAATGGCCTCACATTGAGCCTTCCGCTGAGACATGAATTAAAGTTTATCCTTTGTAAGTTGACAGAATTAAGTCCTCCCGATAGCATCGCCCTGCGTTAGCAGCATGCCGAGAACAGCTTTGCCTGTCGAGTGCTTTTTGCACTGGTACTTTTGTTTCAATCGTCATCATCCAAAGAAAATCCTTTGTCACGGTGTTGTTAGCAGATTAGTGCCGAGGCACCCAAAGGAGCTTTGCACGAATTTGAACAGACAGCCTGGAAGGTGGGCAGATGGACACCCCCCCACCCCCAAAGAGATATTGTTTCACTGGAGCATGCGGGGACAGAGGAAGCAATTGCTGATAAGCCTCTTTGAAGAGGGAATTGAAGCTGCAGCTCAAGGCCAGTTGTTTGCACTAAAAATATAATTGACCTGTGAGTCCAGAGTCATTTTTGGTTACTCAGGTCCCACTGTCTTTCCAAGGGCACCTCTTGCATGAGAAAACGCAGGTTCTGCAGGCATGATGGGTGCAGAAAATCCATCCCTGGGAGCATGCCTATTGGCCATGTGCTGAACCAGGACACCCACTACCGGCCTCCTCACTTACCCAGACAAGGAAGTCACCAAGGAGTGATAACCTGGGGGTTTTTAGCACCTTCCTGCAGGGAAATGCCGGTTCTCACTGGCCACCATGTCGCTTGCCAAAGCAGATGTTGACAAGGTCTCGGTGCCTGACGAGGTCACAGAACCTTTGTGTGTTAAGCTCTTTGGGTCGCTTTGCTCTGCAGAAGGACATCTGGGATCTAATGGGTGTTCTGTTTGTTTCATGCTTGCAGCCAGAGCCCTGGCTGAGGAAGAGCTCCCAGCCTTTGGCCCCTGGGTGCTCAGCTGTTTATTTACAGGATAACGGCCCCATACCTAGAAGTACAGAACTGTGGCCTGGCTTTAGGGCAGCGAGGCCAGGGGGACAAGCTACAGAACTCCAGTTCGGGTTCAGTGGCTTTTCCCACTCCTGGAGCAGAGGAGGGGAAGGGAGACCAGAGCACAATCCTACTTGGGTGTGGATTCTGACACACACACACTCACTCTCTCTCTCGGTGCCTTGGCTGCATTAATGTCTACAATCTAATCCTGTTGTAATTGCAGTTATTAGCTCCAGTAAAGCCTGCTGATTACCAAAAAGTGTTCTTTATTCTCCTCTGAATAGGTCCGATTACACTAATGCTCCCATGGGAAAGAGAGGGAGAACTGTGGCAGGAGCATTAAACCTTCCTTACGGACCAAGTGATCAAGGTATCCCTGTGACTAACAGGAGGGAAGTTGGTTCCCACTATGCCAAAGGTTGGATGGGAAAGAGAATAAATTCCCTTGGTTGAGCAGCTGACAAACAGTGTTGCTAATTCATTGAATTATAAGGCGTTGAACACAGCCCTAAAGGTTAGCTACTGATGGGACAGACGTTAACATTAAAATAGAACAACAGTCTATAACTAGGGCCCTACCAAATTCACAGCCATGAAAAACGCATCACGGACTGTGAAATCTGGCCTTTTGTGGGCTTTTACCCTATACGTTACAGATTTCATGGGGGAGACCAGCATTTCTCAAACTGGGGGTCCTGACCCAAAGGAGAGTAGGGGGGGTGTCATAGTTATTTTAGGGGGGGTGTCACAGTATTGCCACCCTTACTTCTGCGCTGCCTTCAGAGCTGGGTGGCAGGAGAGTGGTGGCTGTTGGCCAGGCACCCAGGTCTGTAGGCAGCGCCCTGCCAGCAGCAGGGCAGAAGTAAGGGTGGCAATACCACAACCCCTCATACAATAACTTTGCGAGCCACCCCCCTATAACTCCTTTTTTGGTCAGGACCCCTACAATTACAACACTCTGATATTTCAGATTTAAATAGCTGAAATCATGAAATTTATGATTTTTAAAATCCTATGACCATGAAATTCATCAAAAAGGACAGTGAATTTGGTAGGGCCCTATCTATAATGTCTTCCATTCATCTTGTTTAGTAGCTGCACTGTTGATGAGGGAGCCCAATTAAAGAAGTTTATTGTTCAGATCCCCAAGTCGCGATGACTTTGACTTAATTAGATTCTTCCTTAATCAACCTACTGCCACCTACCTATTAGCTAATGAGCTCCTGGAGCCTCTGAGGTTAGTAAGGGTGCCAGTTTAGGTGTGTCAGGGCTTCTCTAAAAACAGGAACCTGAATGATTCCTAGGCAACAGGAAACGATGCTTAATCTTCTGGGAAGGGAATCTCCCATTTCAGCCTCAGTTCTGTGAGGACTCAAGAAACTTTAGCATCCTGCAAGCAGCAGCATTGCTTGTGAAACACTGCTTGGACTTCCCAGCCTTTTATCCTTCGCAGCCAAGCCGCTAGGTAGTCTGCCAGTTGGTCAGTCAGTCCGCCCATCTGGCAGCATGGTGTTCTATTGGCTATAAACACAGGACACATCTAACTCAGGGGGGCCATACTACTGTGTACACTGCTCCTTGGTTAGAAAGTGGAATAAGGACATGTTCCAGAATACAAGTCATCTGGCTTCAAGAGCTGCTAGTTATAAAGACATAGATTCCAAGGCCAGAAGGGACCATTGTAATCACCTAGTCTGACCTCCTGCATGGCCCAGGCCAGAAAACTGCCCAAAATAATCCTGACAGTGAATCTTTTAAACAAACATCCAATTGGTTTAAAAATGGCCAGTGCTGGAGAATCCACCACAACCCTCGATACCATGTTCCAATGGTTCATTACTCTCATGGATCCTTATTCACACTTTAGTTCCAGTCTGAATTTGTTTAGTTTCAACTTCCAGCCCTTGGGCTCATGTTGACCTTCCTCTGCCAGCCTGGTAGATTTTAAGGCCAATGGGAACATTATGCACACCTTATCTGGCCTGCTGCACAACATAGGCCAGAGAACCTCACTCAGCAATTCCTGCATCTAACCCAACCATTTATGCTCCAGTTCAACCCCATCTTTTGGAATGAGATCCAGCTTTGATTTAAAGACTCCAAGTGATGAAGAATTTACAACTCTTGGCAATCTGCTTCTATGGCTGCTTAGAGTCACTGCTAAAAATCTGCCATTGATTTCCACTTTGAACCTTGGTGACTTCAATTTCTAGCCATTAGATCTTGTTATGCCTTTGTCTTCTAGATTCGAGTCCTCAGGTAGCTTTTCCCTGTGCAGGTACTTATAGCTCAGGAACAAATCACCTGTTAACATTTTCTTCAATATGCTAAAGAGGTTGACTTCCTTTAGACTCCTGTTGTACGGCGTTTTTCCAGACCTTAATTCATTTGTGTAGCTGTACTCTGGGCCCTTTCCAATTTTTCAACACCTATTTAAAGAGTAGACCCCAGAGCTGGACACAGTTATTCCAGCAATGGTCTCCATAGCCTCTCTAGACACCACCCAGAGCACAGGTGACCCTTAGAAATGATCACAGCCAAAAGGTTACAGATACTGGGAACACAAGGGAAGATTTCAAATGCAATGAAATGATCAGGAATCAAGTTGGTTCCATTTCTTAGCTGGAGGACTACAGTACACTTTCTCTATAGATAGAATGTAAACATAAAGAGCAAACAAATTGCACTTGATCCTTAGGATCTGGCATTTCTACCAAATGAAGGTTTCAGTTCACAATTATTATTTGTCTGGGTAGGAAACAACAGGAGATTGACCAAGTGGGCTGGAATTAGATGAACCCTGAAGACAAATTCTTTCCATTAAAAGTTAACCAGGTGACATTGGGGCAGGTGTATTTTTTTTTAACTGAAGGAGTGACAAAGAGAAGAGAGTTTATCTACTTCAGGGAGAGTTCCTGACCCCAACATTTCCCCCAAGAAATGGTGTGTTGAAAGACATGTTGATTTCTGCATGCTCTGTTGATTTGTAGCACAAATTACAGGTCCAGTTCTCCACAGGGCAATATTTCTTAACTCTTGCTTTGCGCACAATTTGTGCTCTGGTTACTCCGTTGTTCCTCACCTTTACTACCAGGAATTGCTTAAATTTGTTTCAAAAGCCTGAAAAGAAAGGAGGCAACTTCCTTAAGGTCAGCTCAGACAGTCTGAGCTGGCGGGATTCAGGATCCTTTGACATGAGAGTTTGGCTGTGACATTGCCTGAAAGCTTCTATATGGGCAGAAACATTATAAAGAGCTTTAGCTGGGACCTCTGTTGTATTTAAAATACACACCTTCTTGGTGCCACATCTAGAGGGTCTAACATAGTGGCATGATGAACACTGTCTGTACACCCATCCCCAGGACCATACAACTGTCCCTCTGTGGAACAAAACAGATAAATCCAGCCTGATGACACAAGGAGGCAGTACAAAAATAACCAAGAAAGCAAGCCAGCCAAGTCCCACGTAACTGTCAGAGAGTCACAAAACGTGCACACATCCTTCCCCAGTTTACAGGCAGTGGTTGTGAGATGTTATCTGAGAAAATCCCCTCTTGAGAAGAACGTTCCCATTTGGTTTGGGAATCCAACAAAGCCAACATAAAGTTGAATAAAACTAAATCCTGCCAGCGAAACTGTTGGACTCCAGGACTCTGGAATCTGAACAGATCACAACACCTCAGCCAAAACAGAATTTTACTCAAATATGGACAATTAAAAAAGCCCACCATCGAGTAAACCTTTCTGAATGAAAGAGTTAGCCCACGTCCAGACTAACCCGTGGCATCGGCGGGTTAAAATCGATTGCTCGGGGATCGATATATCGCGTCTAGTCTGGACGCGATGTATCGATCCCCGAGCGTGCTTACATCAATTCCGGAACTCCATCAACCCGAACAGAGTTCCGGAATCGACACGGAGAGCCGCGGACATCGATGCTGCGCCGTCCAGACGGGTGAGTACCTTGATTTTAGAAATTCGACTTCAGCTACGTTATTCCCGTAGCTGAAGTTGCGTATCTAAAATCGATTTTAATACCTAGTCTGGACGTGGCCTTAGATCCCCAACGTAACAGGCTCTGCACGGGTCACCACGCCAGTGAGAGAAGTTAAAACATAGTATTGCCTCTTTGTTTCATCACCTCTATGAGAGCAGAAGGAAGGATGTCCAGGCAGGGGGTAAATACTGTGCCAACACTACAGGGCATATGAGGAGTTAAGGTCCTATATTTAGTTTCAATTTAGTTTTCTATCCCTATGGTGCAGTCTAGCAGGCACATCTGAATCACAATGCAAACAGATTTCTAAATGTGCTTTGAACACTTTCCACTGCATTAATTCCCTTTGTAAATCTTTGTCTTTCCTCATCAATAATTCACTTTTAATGCTTATAGATGATAATCAAAGGCCTACAAAACTGTGTACATCTAACTGAATCCAGGCTGCAAAAATCCATTTAATTAACTAACTTAAAGGAAACTTGTACTGCTAAGCAAATGCCATTTGTGATGTAGGGTCTGATCCCTGACTGAAGACAAAGCGTCTATTTGATGTAAAGAACAGGCCCAGTCCTGCATTCCTTGCACAACAAAACAAGGTGCAGATACAGCCTGCCTTGTCTGGATTTCAAGACAGTTTCAGAGATTCCATTGGTTCATTGATTCCGTTCTGATATCCAATTCCACCATTTCGCCAGAATTTCCTGTCTTGGGATCTAACCTGGCAACGCCACCACTGAAATTACCTCAAACTGACACCCCGACTGTGGCTAATCAAATCAAGCCCCAAGCAATGTAGAGCGTTCTCATCCCAGGCAGCGCACACGGTCCAACCCTTCCTGGTGCGACAGCACCGCACGTCTCACATCCAGCGAGAAGCTTTGGGATGCACCTTCTGGCTCTGACATAGTGTGATACTGATCTGTGATGTGAAACGTTAATACTGTGCTACAACTGAACATGGTGATTCTGACCAGCCATTTCTAGTCCTGATCCAGAGAACAGGAATTGGGACATTCTCTGGGGGAGAAATGGAGGCTACTCACTGTAACAAGAGTTGTTCTTTCGGAGGCTGTAGGCACATCCCAGGAGTGGGAATGGACAGAGTCCAGTCGAAGAAGAACAGATACATGCCATATTCTTCTCAATAACTCCAGACTGACTCCCTAATTTTATCTGTCCCATTTCTGACAGAATTTGTGGACTTTTTCCTGCCACTTTGATTTGAATTAGTTATTTTTCCACACACTTTTTGCGACTTAATGAGGTAACTCTTGGAATGGAATGGCTCATGCTGGGGAAAAGTGGGAATTCAGAATCTCCTCTGGAAGGACAAGAATGGATGGGCTGGGCCAAGTCACCTTTCAAAGCTGGGCCATTAGAGCGCGCTGTGCTCTGGACTCTATAAAACAGAAGGTACTCGTGGGGTCAGTAAAACACATCAGCTTGTATAAAAAATACCTATGGATTTATCAGTAGAAAGCTAGATACTAAAACACTGTCAAATCCAGTTTCAAACCAGTACACAAGTGTCCAGTCCACCCTGTTAGCCTAGGTACCATGTGAAATGGCATCACTGGAGCTTGACTCTCATCCTACAAAACATTGCTGGGGAAAAACACAACCAACCAAGCACACTGCACTAAAATTGCTGTTGGGAGAACCCCAGGACAGGAAACACCAGCTCCTGGACTCCCTCACTACTCTGGAATGACTAGTCTGCAGCAGACCTGTACTTCCTACCTCCCACTCACACAGCTGCTTCTGGTAAAGTCTCAGAGATTTGATCCAGTTTAGGGCCAGCTCCCAGCCCTGCTACACCACTGTCCCCGGGGAGTTTTAAGTCAGTGCTCTGAAAGTGTCCGTCCCTGCTGGGCTCACACCTGCACGCCTCGACCATGCATCTGTATCACCTGGGCTCGCAGGGTCTGGATCCCACTCAGGATGGTTTTCTGATGTTCCACTGAGGTGATTCCCAGACTCAGGACATCTCTGGAAAACAAGCCCCACAGCAGAGGTCAGTTCATAGCATCAGGTCCCCAAGGCCACCAGCAAATGGTGGAAATGGAGATTTTTAGACTAAAAGGCACTGTGGCTCAGGGGTACAGCTCGTGTGGACACGAAGCCTCATGCAATTCTCTTTGGAGCAGCCCACACATGGAGTCCCAGCCAAAGGAGACAGCAACTCAGAGACAGGGACTGTTCAGCGCCCATGGCTGACTGCAGCATGCTGGGCACTTCACAGGCAACAGATACTCTCTCTGCCCTGCAGACTTTGGATGGGATCCCGCACTGCAATCTCCACTGGATGCAACAGAAAGCCTGGACCAGTGACAGAAGTGACGAGGAGAGAGGCCAAACCCAAAGAAAGGAGGCTGGAGGAGAAGGGTCACAGGGAGATCAGGTAGCAAAGCCCCAGGTGAGCTCCTGCATTATCTGGGAATAGGACTATTTATCTGAAGCTTTATGAACTCCAGGTATGATCTGAGCTGTGCTGGGAGAGGTAGCTGGCCAGCCACTCACCCAGAAACACTATAATTGGCCTCCGGTTTTCCAGCTTTAAAATCTAAACAGGTCAAACAAAGGACAGAGAGACACACAAACACATGCAGCTCCAACCTCTCCTGGAGTGTGTTCTCCCGGGGGTCAGACGCTCCATGCATATCTCTTGCTCACATGTAATAGCAGCTGCCTGGTATTTCAGAGCAGGCTATTTTAAGCTGCAGCTATTCTCTTAGTTTATTCCTAGGACACTCTGCACTTACTGGACCATCATCCTTGCCACAGATTCCAGGTAGCAGTACCCAGCAGCGGTGAAGTTATCTTTGTATCTGCCCATCTCTATGGCTTCCAACCACTCACCCACAGAGCTGAAAGACGGGAAGGCTGAGAAAGTGTGTTCGGCCAAGGGGATGGATGGATTGTGAGGTCTGCCAATTCAAACAGCACACGAGCAGTTAGATCACACCAAAGCAAGGTTAAGCTCCCATCCATAAGACGGAATCTGGCAGCTACCTCTCTAGCAGGCATGAAAGTGGACTGGGCCCATGCAAGTTTTCAGGGAACAACTGAGGCAAGGCACATGGAAATTTAACCTGAGCACTGGCCATGTAAGGAAGGGGAGAACTGAGGGATGGTGGCTATTTGGCTCCTTAATCCTACCCACTCTATGAGGATCTGGGATCACAGAATGTTCTGCAATTCCATCAGGAGCTGTCTGGCTGTGATCCTGGGTTACTGGGCACTTCACCTTCTTCCCAAGTGATCCAACAGTAGAGAAGGCTCAGTCTGCCTGGAGCAGGTCTCACCCCTCCACCAAGAACTGGAGCCAGAACAGGTCACCCGAAAGTCCCCGATGGCCTGCAGCTCTGCCAGCATAGCCACGCAGCACCGCCACCAATGGCTTATGAAGTAATTCAGTCACATAGCACGGCATGACACAGACACACCCCAACATGCAGTGTCTCGCTGACAAGTTGGAAGAGGAGCTGCTCTTAAAGCTCTGCTTCCTCATCTGAAGGGTTCTGCTTTTAGTCAACTTCAGTTGCAGAATCCTCCTCCAGCCAGAGCTCCCAGACCCCCCTGCGGGGGCTGAGGAAAGAGTGTGTCTGACCCATCAGTGCTGCATTAGCTGGAGGCAGAGAGGTGGGGAGAGGGAGAAAATATCAAACAATGAGGGCGTGGCCAGAGGATCCTCACAAGAGTGCAATTACTGGATCCCACTTCCTGTGATACCTCTCTCTGCGCTGGCATGCAGGGCACCGCACAGATCAATGGGGGGCGCCTCGGGGGCCCCCTGGGAATCCTGCCACCCACCCTGTGCAATGAGGTTGTACTAGTTCTGTGCATCCGGGGCCCTGTGTTCCCAGAGGAGCAGGAGGGTAGAACTGGGGCCCTGTCGCTCTCCAAGGCTCTGGCTACACGGCAGTTAAAAACCCTCGGCCGGCTGGTGCCAGCTGGCTTGGGCTAAGGGCTGTTAATTGCACTGTAGAACTTCAGGCTGCAGCCCAGGCTCCAGGACCCTGCGAGGTGGGAGCATCCCAGAGCCCAGGCTGCAGCCTGAGCCACCAAATGTCTACACCACAATTAAATAGCCTGTTAGCTCAAGCCCACTGGCACAGGTCAGTCATGGGGGTCCAATTGCAATGTAGACATACCCCTTGGGGACCGCGCTGGACCCAAGACTTGGCAGGTTCATATTACTGGTGTCAGCCCGCTGAGATCCACACAGCGGTCTGTGAACTCAGCTTCAACTGACCAGGAATCCCTCAATCCAGCCAGATCCCATGAGGCAGACTGCACTCAGAGGGCCCAGTCCTGATCTCAGGGTAGCAGCGCACGTCTGGGAATTATTGCAATGATTTAGATGGAGTGGATCTGGATTTGCTTCAGCGTAAGTGAGTTCAGCATCTGGTGTCACCCAGGAGTGCGCGGTCTGTTGTGGCCTATGGGAGACACACGGAGGCAAACGTTCTAGAATTAAAGAGAAAGATCAGTGATACAGGCAGATCTTCACCTGGTGCAAGTGGGGCTGGTACATTTCAGTGGCTCTGGGTTTTGAAGCATCTTGCTTAGGATATTGTGGATGTGTGAGAACTTGGGCCTCTCATTTCGCTCCTTCTGCCAACAGTCCAGCATGAGCTGGTGAAGCGGGGGCTGGCAATTCATCGGGGGAGGCAGCCGGAAACCGTCCTCGATGGCCTTTATCACCTGGGGCAGGAAGAGAAGAGAGCTACAAAGGAGTCACTGAAAAGCAGCAGAGCAGTCTCTGTCTGTCAGCACTGTTGGAGTACGACATTCCCATTGCTTTGAGAAAGCCGAGCCAAATCATTCAGAGGAAACATTTTTCACCACAAATTTGGGTCAACGGAAACATTTAATGAATTTGTGTTGAAATTGCCAAATTGTTTGGTTTTGGTTTGGAAAAAACCATGAAAAAAATCAAAAAGGTTTTGTTTTGAAAATTTTAAAACAAAATCTATCGATTCAAAATTATTTATTTTGTTTCAAAATTTCTTTCCATGTCATTAAAAATTTTTAAAGGGTAATCAGAGTCAAAAAGTCAATGAAAAGTTTTGTTTCAGGCTGAAGAGAAATGTCTTGTTTAACCCAAAACAATTGTTTTTAAACTTTTTGGGTTATTTGCATGGCTCTGCTCTTATAGGTCAAAAATTAGACAAATGTCCCCCTGCATACGTTAACCCAAGATGCAAATACGGAGCCACTCAAGTGACATGCATGGCTTGCAATTCCCGAATACCCGTCATTGAAACATGGGAACGTATCAAGTGCCGCTGTCTCCATAGGGTCAGAGTACGGTGACTGCAAAGCAACTCACGTCCTGGTTGGACATGTCCCAGTAGGGTCTCTCCCCGTAAGACATCACCTCCCACATCACGATGCCAAAGCTCCACACGTCACTGGCAGAACTGAAGCGATGGTACTGGATGGCTTCGGGGGCTGACCACAGGACCAGGCTCTTCCCACTCTGGCCAGGCAGAAGAAAGGAAGATGTGAGGTTCTCCACAGCAGAAGGACGAGGGACACGTTCACACAGGCTCACTAATGCCTCCGATCAGCATGCGTCCCACCTGTGTTGCGGAGCAGTTAGTGACACAGACCTTGGCACCATGTGCAGTTCTAATGGGAGGGGAAAACTCTGCACCGAATTCTTTAACACTGGAACAAGCACCAGTGCTAGTCTGCAGGGCAGGGCAAGTCCTGAAACATTAACATGGGAGGTACAGTCCTCCGAAGGAGCTGATGGCATTTTATCCATTAATATTGAATGAAAACACTCTCACAACCCGGCAAACACACTGCCACTCCCTCCCACCTCAACTCTCCTGTAATTAGCAAATGCCTTTGCAGCGTCTGCAGAACCCTTCCGGCTGCATGTGGGACAGCAGGCGTTGGGCTCCTCTGGGTGAATACTAATTAACTGCTAGGGACTGAGACGGACTCCAGCAATCACACACCCTGCTTGTTAGAGAGAGGGGACCCTGGCACTTCCGCAGGTCTCTCCAGCCTTTCCTCAACTGGGGCACATCTGGCCCCCGTCTCTCGTTAACACCAACAAGGTTTCCATCCATCCATCTGGGACTCAGAGTCTCAGCTATAGCTCCAAGTGACATGCTTTCCCCTCCAATTCCACAGAGACGCCAAGTCAGGCTCTCCCCTGGCCTGCCACTCGATCGGGCTGGAGGGACGCACTGAACACTCCACCAGCATCAGACACTCAGACTGAGCGAGGTCTTTAAGTGCCAGGCTCGCGTCAGCAGCTCCCCACGCAGGCCACCAGGGCCGGGAGAGTCGCACCTTCGGTCCAAGGGCTGGCTGAAGCCAGTGTGTCAGCAGCCGCTAGTGCTTTGTGCGACCAGAATACTGCCTGGGACAGTACGTGTTCTTTGGAGTGAAGAATCCATTGTCGTTTTTAAATACAAAGGGTTAATGGGATGATATGATGGGGTTGGCTCACGTATGCTGGCTGTGGGACAGCAAACGAAACCATTTTTATTGCTTTTCAGTTAAAAATACTGTAAATTGATTTCTTCACTGGCAGGTGAAAGGCTCTAAATTGGACTGCGAGTGAATAGTGAGAGCAGCGCTATGCTGCCATGCGGAAGATGTGCTCGTGGGGAAGTGTGCGTTGTTCCCCCAAACCTGTAATTTGACTCCCTAACAGAGTCTGCAGGACAGTTTCCCCCCTCCAAGTGCCATGTTTGGGGTGCGGGCAGGGCTGGCTCTAGGTTTTTTGCCTCCCCAAGCAAAAAAACCAACAAACCTCCGAGAGCTCAACTGCCACAATGCCGCCCCTGCAGTTGTGCCACCCCAAGCACGTGCTTGGTTTGCTGGTGCCTAGAGCCGGCCCTGGGTGCGGATGTGTTTCTGGGGGAATGTAATGGGATCTCAAGCCCCATCTCTGTATGGCTCTGAGTGTGAGTGTTCAGGAAGCCTATTGGCTGGGAATGCTGAATAGGCAGGCGTGTGAATCAGACAGGTCTTAAATTCCTAACTGAAAACCATGAATTTCATTACAAGTGATAAAACACATATAACTAACCCCCAGGCTGTGCGAGCTGCTTACAGTTCCCAATGCGCGCATGTGTGTACACACACACACACACACACACACACACACACGATGAGAGGGAAAGAATTTGTGTTGCACTGATTCAGATTCATAGGTAGTTTATGCAAAAAGCCTTAGCATTTCACTGCCATTTACTTTTATCTCCAGCTGAAAAGAAAACTCTTTTACATGCAAATACTGGATTTATGTATCAGGAAGAGACCAGGCAACCAGAAACCATATTGCTTCTGCAGCAGGTTCGCTGCATCTGGTATTAACTAGAGCTGTGAAACTCAGCTAGCTTCAGATTTTGATCCCTACTCAACATTCAGATCAGGCCTGCAAACCTCCTGGGCGATGCTGGGCCTAGTTTTAGGTTATCCTTATTGCGGCTTTGCAGCAAAACCAGGAGAGATCCGGTTTTGCAAAGATTCAACATGAGAATATGGCCATTCTGCCCAATGTTTGCCCTTTGCTTTGGGAAACATTGGAACCAGAAGCCAAAGCTAAAGGAAACTTTCTCACAAACCCTGTGAAGTGGAACCAGATTGATTTATGGCTACAGCAGTAACCCCAGCTGCTGGGAGAAGGATCTTAGAGCTCTCTCAGGGGCAAGGCAGTGCAAGAAGACACTCCCTACCATGACAGAACTGTGCTCCTGTTCTGATCGGTGGCAGCAGAACCTGCACAAGGAGCCTCATGCCCTTGGCTCCATCGTGGAAGGGGTTTCAGCATCTCAGAGGGATCTGGACGTGTTCTTTTCTCTATCAGGTTTTTGAAGGGAACATGGTTCTGTCACCTGCCAGGTCCACAGAAGGAGGCTTCTCCATTATTATGTTTCCAGAACCTCCATGATTCGTACTTTGTATGAGGAAATTCCTCCTGCCTTCTGAACCTCTGTCGGAAAGTTTTGCTTCTCAAACTCTACACTGCACTAACATATCAGTCAATTTCCAAGCACAAGAGATGGTCTAATAACCACGTTACCCTGGCAATTCATCTTTGTATTCCTCAGTGACTGTCCCTGACATTCCATCTCTTGCACCTTCAAACCCAACCCTCCCCGCTCCACTTCCCTCCTCCAATGACTCCCAAAGTTAGCAAGTATCCAGCTCTGTCAGTCCCCCGCAGCTTACCATGGTGGTGAAGATGGTCTCCATTTTATCTTCCTGGGACTGTCTGAAGCCTGATATTTTGCAAACCAGGTTGCTATTCAGGAGGACTTTGTGGGCAGCAAGGCTTTTATGTACGTAACCCATCTCGGTCAGGTACTTCATGCCAGAGGCAATCCCATGTAACATACCCGTCAGCTGGGTGGCTGTGAACTGGCCCTCGTGTTTCTGCAAGGCAGGAGTAGGGAAGGCTGCATTACAGGGAGGTTCAGCTTGGGCTCATGTCGCACAAACAGCTCATGCTATGACTCTTCAGTTAGGAAAATGGCAGCACTGCTAGCCAAGGTCCGAGGGGGTAACCGACACCCAGGTACACTCACCCTGAGAAACGAATCCAGCACTCCGTTCGCCATGTATTCCATCACAGTCATCATGGTGTTTCCTGGGCGCACAGACAGAGGAGGAGTATTTAGCTAACCTTGGTTTTTATCAAGCACAGTTCTTCACAGATATAAATACATACACCCAGCAAAGCCTCCAGACCCAAAGATGCCCAGTCCAGACCTCAATGCTTTGCCCCTTGAAAGATCATTTTCTGCTTGCTTTTCACATGAGAGATTTGGGTTTTGTCTGCTCTGTCGGTCGTGGGAATCTGTGCATAACTAGAGAGTTAGTCAGGCAGCCACATTCAAAGGACAGGACCCCTGAGCAAAGGAGGGGAGCTAGGGAAGGGATTTCTACTCACCCTTTAGAATCAGCTTTTTAAAAACCTCAAACTCAAATGCCTGATAAACCGTGGGGAGAAAATCTCTCCTGAAGATTCAGCAACCCCACCTCCTGCTGCCAAAGTGGAGCACTCCCGGAACTGAGCTGCTGGCTGTTCACCAGGAATGATGCTGAAGGTTTTGGTCCTGTGGGAGAGGAGGCTGTACCAAGGGACAGTCTACATCCCTACATTAGGGAGGGGGCTAATCTTCTCAGCTGGAGACTAACTGGAGCAGTCAGAGCAAGAGGGGAGGGTGCTTAGAAGACAAATGCAGAACAAACACAAACTTAGCTTGTCGTAAAAAAACGTGAACCAATGTGACAAAGAAGGTGAAGAAAAGAAAATTTTCAGAGGCATAAAAACGAATGCTGGGAATCTGGGTAACGAGAAAAAGGAATTGGAAATTCTCTCTGATGAGAAGAAACTTGATAAAATTGATATTCCCGAATAGGCAGACTGTGCATGAGGGGAATGTTAAAATCACTAGTTACACCCTACTCAGGACTCTATATGACAGACAGGACCAGTTTTAGAGTTACTGACGACTCAGAGTCCAGGACCACGAATGCATATGACTCAGTGTGTTAAATAACAAAATCCAGGGTGGGGTACTGGTAAGTTAGACACCAACTCAAACCAGAGAACAGGATGAGTTAGTTACTCCTGAAGCACTTACCAACAATGTGTGGAAAATAAAATTGTGGTGTTATGGGAGACTTCAACCCCTAATCCAGGCGAGAAAGTGTTAAAAGCCCAGTCAGTCACAATCACCTCACCTGGGTGGTATTTAGGTAGTTACTTCTCAGACAGAGGTCAGAGGAGGCGGGACTAAGGACGGATCAGGTGATAACAGTCACCTGGGCCTTCTGCATAATCTGAGAACCTGTAGCCAAGGCAGAGAAACCACGGGGAGCTGTTGGCTCTTGTGATAAGCCAAAGGGCCAGAGATGCTGGAGGCTAGCGGCCTCAGGAGGAGGTAGGCTGGGCAGGACAGGACTTGATACCAGAGCCAGGGAAAGGCAGTGGAACCCTTGGGCCCAGAGGCCAGGTTGATTCTTTGGGATTTGGTCTGCACCTGGGCATTGTGTTTGGACCAACCACTTCTCAGCCAGAGGGCTGAGCGGCACAAAGACTGACAGACTGCGGGGGCACCGGAGAGGAAACCCCTGCAGCACAGTACCCTTAGACAAGTGGGCCTGCTGGCTGGGAGTACGCATCGTTACTGGGAGTCATATGCTGGAGGTCTCAAGCAGGCAGCAGTAAAACTTCACACAGAAGGTATTCACCCAATGCAAGGCACCTCTAATTTGGACCTTACTATGGTGGAAGTTACTGGAAGTTAGTGCTTGCCTAGGGGCCAGTGATAATGACCCCATTTAATTCAATACGGGCAAACAGAGGACAGTCCCAACCAGGAATACAGAATGTTTGGGAGTTCGCTGAGAAGAGTTTATTACATGGCCTAAAAGCCACAATTCCACAATCAAGAAAGAGGAGAACTCTGGGCAAAAGCCCATCCTGGCTTGGGAGCTGAAGTGAAGGCAGCAATTAGAAATAAATTAGCAACATATATAGAAAGGGAAAAGGGGGAAACAGAAAGCAATCAATATGAATGAGTGTAGGAAATCGATAAGAAAAGCTAAAGACATCAGAGGAGAATCCCTGGCAGGCAAGGCTCAGGACAGCCAGTAGGAGTTAGCAATGCTATCAGCCTATTATTAAAAGTAGATGACAAAACTGTAAATAATGATTCATAAAAGGGAGAAGTGTCAAATGAATTTTTCTGTTCTATATTTTGAAAGAAGTAGGATCAGGTGCTCATATCACATGAGGTACTTTCCAGTCCATTGGTAGCTAAAGACAATGTTTTAACACAGCCAAATGCAAAGTTATCCCTCTGGGAACCAGGCATTCATGCTATCCCTATAGAATGGGGTTTGGTATCCTGGAAAGCAGCAACTCTAAAGAAGATTTAGGGGTTACAAGTATCAGGGGGTAGCCGTGTTAGTCTGGATCTGTAAAAGCAGCAAAGAATCCTGTGGCACCTTATAGACTAGCAGACGTATTGGAGCATGAGCTTTCGTGGGTGAATACCCACTTCCTCGGATGCAGCTCATGCTCCAAAACGTCTGTTAGTCTATAAGGTGCTACAGGATTCTTTGCTGCTTTTAGGGGTTACAGTGGACAAGCAACTCAACAGGAGTTCCTAGTGCAATGCTGGGGCAAAAAGAGCTAATGAAATCCTTGGCTGAGGAGTGAGAAGGAGCAGGGAGGTGATTTTATCTCTGAATATATCACAGGTGCGACCAGTACTGGAATCATGTGTCCACTTCTGGTGTCCACATTTTAAAAAGGATGTTGAAAAGGTGGAGAGAATGCAAAGAGGAGCCACAAAATTATTTATGGGCTGGAGAAAATGCCTGACAGAGACTAAAAGAACTCAATCTCCTTAGTTTATCCAAATGATGACTGAGAAGAGACTTGATTTCTATTACAAGGACCTTCAGGGGAGAAAATAACAGGCACTGAGGAATCTTTCATCTAGTGGAGAAAGGCAGAACAAGACTCAATGGGTGACTAATGCACATTAGAAATCAGACATGTTTTTAACAGTAAGGGTGATTAACCAAAGGAACAAACTACCAAGAGAAGTGGTGGCTTCTCCCTTTCTCATCTTCAGATCAAGACTAGATGCCTTTCTAGAAGTTATTCAGATCAGTACAGGTGCAACTGGGTGAAATTTACTGGCCTGTGATATATAGGATGTCAGACTAGATGATGGAATGTTCCCTTTTGGCTATAAACTCTACAAATTTATGAAAGGTCCTGCTTCAGGTCTCTAAATACTCCAGTGCAGGGACTTTCCAGATGACTGTACCCTTTGCAGGGTCTGATTTGTCTTGCGTACCCCAAGTTTCACCTCACTTCAAAACTACTTACAAAGTCAGACATAGAAATACAAAGTGTCCCAGTACACTATTACTGAAAAATTCCTGTCTCTCTGATTTTATCATACAATTACAAAATAAGTCAACTGGAATATAAATATTGTACTTACATTTCAGTATAGAGTATATGGAGTAGAATAAACAAATCATTGTCTGTATGAAATTTTAGTTTGTACTGACTTCGCTAGTGCTTTTTATGTAACCTGTTGTAAAACTAGGCAAATATCTAGAGGAGCTGATGTTCCCCCTGGAAGACCTCTGTGTACCCTCAGGGGTATGTGTACCCCTGGTTGAGAACCACTGCTGAAGTGGGACCTCCAAAAAACAAGACAGACATGACTTCATATGCGTGATATTTCTCTGGTAAAAAGGCAGAAAAAGAAACCTTAAAATAAATAAATAGCAATAATCCTGGCCTCCTTCCAGTATCATCAGGCAGCTGAAAAAAGCACAAACACATTTCTTTTCCCCCTTTCAACAAGCTCCCAGCCATCCTTCAGATTTTACATCCACAGACTTCAACTTTCTGCTATGAGAACAATGAATTAGGGCTTTCAAAAGCATGGCTTACTATACAATTTCTATATGGTGAAATGCTTCATGAATATCAAGTAGCTGTGGGAATGATGGGAACACAAAGCTCATGTGGGTTTTTGAGGTGATCAGACCCTGAGATGTCTCCAGAGTCACAACTAGATGATTCATTTATTTTGAAACAAGATCACATCTGCCAAACAGAAAAGGAGGGAACTACACAGAAAAAGGGCCCTTAACAGTGAGGAGGTGGGATTGCTCAGGGCGAGAGACTTGCAATTCTCTATCACAAACATATAATGAACGCAATTAATTAGTGTTTCTGATTTCCTAACTATCAATGGTGGAGCTGTTCATCTAAATGGCATAATTCACACACCCACAAAACCAGCACACACTTCGTATTTTGAAGAAGACATCAGTAAAAGGTAGGAAATGGAATGGATATAATTAGGTGTACTTAAGCACTTGACCATCACAGGATAGATTTCTGTGCATTTGTACTGCACACAGCGGCTTAAACTCTAAGGGCCTGATTCTCTCGTACCTTCGACCCCAATCCTGCAGTTTGCTCTGCTGCGCAAGATTAGCATCTCAGAGGGAGACATGGATCTCACCCCAAGGAATGCAGTCAGCATAAGGGGCCCTGGCTCTTGATTTGGGGAGGAATATTAAATACTATCGCTAGGAACACTTTGAGT
Organism: Gopherus evgoodei; assembly: GCF_007399415.2. Lineage (NCBI taxonomy): Eukaryota > Metazoa > Chordata > Testudines > Testudinidae > Gopherus > Gopherus evgoodei. Next base: position 1,330,188 of record NC_044341.1, on the reverse strand, counting down.
AGAAAAGTATGTGAGTGACGGTAGCTGGATCGGGCCCTATGTTAAAACAGAAGTTGATCCCCTGTGTTATAAATAGCATAGTTAACAACATACGTATTCAGGTCTCTCCATATTTAACTACACCTTCCTCAGATTGACAGAGAGCACCACTCCCTCAGCAACAGACAGCAACCACACACTCATCTGTTTGCTGACAAAACTCTCATTTTAATTTGCTTTTATGAAAAGAGTTGGGTTTTGCTGCTAACCCAGTTTGACTCCCTGGCTTTATTAATCTAGCTGTAAAAATCTGATTAAACAGCATCAGAACCATAAAATAAAAACCAACACAAGCAAAAATTTGGCTTCCAGAAGGCGACTGTCCAGCACCAGATAATCACATTGCTAAACAACTGCTCGAGCATATTACCAGATTAGTTCAAAGGCGAGACTCCTGCAAACTCCATGGTGGGTAATTAAGAAAAAATCAGCATCGCTTTCTATTGCTTTTAAATTACCAACTAAATGAGGCCGCATTGTTGCCACAAAAATCAGATCAGGGAGCGTATCGCTTCATTTTGCTTGGCACTAATAACCGTGTAATAATGCTGGAATCACTTTGTATCTATCGATTAGATCAAGTGCCATGCAATCGCAGAGCGGCTGTTTGTGCACATCCCCCTTACGCTGCCCAACTTGCATCGTTATCAGCCCATAAACGCTCTGAGCTACATAGGACTTGGAATTGTGTCGTAACCTGAAGCAAACATGGCATTATTGCTGTGTGTGGAGAGGGTGTTTTTACAGCGGTCTTGTATGTGTATTAAACATAAAGTCTCATCATGTAACGCACATCTCTCTGGTCCGGAACATCTCCTCGTAGTGATTCCACAGCCGGCGAGCCGGAGTCTGGGCACTTGGTCTCCATTGTAGCTCTGACAGACTCCTGGTCTGTGGCACTATTTTGTCCTCAACATTTCCTATTATTACCATTAGCTGTAGCCAAAACACCGGCAGCCACCAGCATTCTCACCACTATATCATGCAGGCCTACTCTGAGCAGGGGATACAAGTCAGCAGCCAAGCACTCCCAGCATTGCTACCACAGTGGTGATCAGCTGGTAAGAGTGTGTTTGGAAACAGCTGGCAGAAAAGTCTAGTGTAGGCACCGTCTGTGTTGTCTAGTCCTCACCCCTCCCCATGCCTCAGTTTCCCTATGACAATATACACCTGCCTTTGTGGAGGGCTTCAGGTGCCCTGGATGAAGGGGTCTGTGTGACCATTCACTGTATGTTCTTGCCTTCACTCTCAGAATCGCACACTGTTAAAACTGCAAGGATAGGGAGTGAAGCCACTACAACGCAGCACAAAGCTGCCAGTATTCTGGGGTTCAGCCTTCTCTCTGAGAGAGGGAACAGGAATAAAAACTTTTCAAGCTGAAAGTGAGGGGGTGGATGCAGAGGTGAGTGATCCTAATGCATTAGGCTTTCCGTGCATGAGGACTGGATTCAGATCTAGCTCTAGGATCTAGTCACAATGGGTTTGGCGAGTGCCGTCCTAGATTGGCCCTGTCATTAAAAAAACCCCATACTACACACAATTTGGAACAGAAAGGAAGTCACGTGGGATTGCGCCACAGAGACCTAGGACCAAATTAGCAGATGTTGGTGCCATTTGGGGTTGAAGTGGGTGGCAGAACTACTGTTCAGAAGGGGAAGGTTCACACAAATGCCTTGCTTGAACCCAGATTAGCTCACACCAATGCTGTGGGTGCTGTGCACGCCAGGAGCACTAGGCACAGCACATAGCTGGGTCTGTTTGGAATGCAATGAGTTTGCATACCATGACATGCAGACTTAATGAGCCCCACCTCTGGTGATGACGCCCTCCAGGCGGATGATGTTGGAGTGATCGAACTGGCCCATGGTGCTAGCCTCTGCCAGGAAGGTGCGTTTCTGCTTGTCTGAGCAGCCAGCTCGAAGGGTCTGGATGGCAACCGGGAGCTCTCTCTTGCTGGGAAGTTTCAAGCATCCCCAGCAGACTTCTCCAAACTCTCCTGTGCCATAGGAGAGATGGGAATTAGTGTTTCCAGCTAAAGGAGCACAGCCATTTAACGTCCCTGTGGTTAGACATTTGAGAGAGTGAACATCCCAAGAGAACGCCACACGGGCAGGGCCAGCGCTTTCATTTAGGCGGCCTAGGCAATAGCCTAGGGCGCCAGGATTATTGGTGGGCGGCATTTTGCCGGAGGGGGCGGCAGGCGGCTCCGGTGGAGCTGCTGCAGTCGTGGCTGCGGACGGTCAGCTGCTCGCGCGGCTCCGGTGCACCTCCCGCAGACACGACTGGAGCAGCTCCACCAGAGCCGCGGAGCAGCCGACAGTCTGCAGCCACGACTGCGGCAGCTCCACCAGAGCCACAGGACCAGCATGCAGGGCGGCGAAATTGCCGTGCGCCTAGGGCGCTAAAACCCCTAGCGCCGGTCCTGCACACAGGACTGCTTTCATACTGTCATTCTAGGAGATGTGCTAGCTGCTCTCTTGGTCACGCACAGGCCCTGAAAATGGGAACTATTGCTACATTGATTTTCTTTATGGCTTTCTCAAATCTTCAAATCTCACTGTGCAGAACAGCGCTGCACAGATCTGCTGCTGCGCAATGGGACAAGGAGCAGTGCTGCTCTTCTAGAAAATCAGCTCTCCTTCTGGTAGCGTTTCCTCGTGCCCCATATCCCCTAGCAGGACCTCTGCCTCTGGACCTGCAAACACTGTGATCTGGGAGCACAGAAGCGGGTCCTGGGGTGCGGGCAGCCAGTGTCTGAGCACTTGGCTAATCAGGCAGATGGGCTCTGCTCTGACATAGCAGGGAATCGTATGGCCAGAAACGCTCAGGGGAAACATCTACCCACAACACAGGAAGGTGGATTAAGGTGCCTTTAAAAATTCTCACCCTAGCCTCAGTTTACCATCTTCCCCCACTTCGGGGGGGGCATCGTGACTAGTTGTGAACACACAGACTTTGAAACACTTTAGTGCCAGCTAGCAGGTGCAGTAACACATGATGCAATTTCCTCCCTTTGGCTGCTTAGGCCATTCCCCTGATGCACCAGCCAAGTGCACACTGCACTTCTGAAGTGCTTTCCATGAATGGAAGATTATCTCCCAGAGATCGAGACAGTCCTCACTGGGCTCCGACTCTCTCCACTCCCAAACCTCCTGCCCACAGGAAGTGTGGTCAGGGCCATGCATTGTTCACCAGCACTTGAGACAGAACTTTCTGCTCCTCGCAGTCACAAACGCAGCAGCACAAAGTGATAAATTTTAATGAGAAAAGACCAACTTTGGTTTTACAGGGAAAGCCAATGGATACGAAGAGCTTTATTGATCTGAGAGACAGGTATCCGGTCGGTCACACGGGAGACTAATACAAACCATTCTACATTCCTCCTATTGAAAAAACCTACCCTACTTGGATTACCTTTTCATTAATGATCTACTGCTAAAAGTTCAGAATCACTGGGCCAGTTTCTCTGCTCAGATGGCTGCAAAGAGTCCTCTGCTCTCCACTGTGTATTTCCATGTTAATATTTAAGCTGCTCGTTAAGCTACTCCCTTGCAACTATCGTGTTTTCGGTTTTTTTGTTTTTTTGTTTGTTACAGAGCTTCTCTTTGGGAAGATGACACCCAGCATACCAGGGCCTCCACAGATCTCGCTTGCATTAGCAATTAAAGCTGCAGGGATTTTAATTTGCTTTGACGTTTTAGGCCGTAAAGTCGATGAAAATCAGTAAAACATTGAGTTAGCATATTCATAAATAGTTTTTATGCTGCTGTCAACCTGCTAAGAAGCAGATAATTGTTGACGTTCTCTATGAGATGCTGGTCACATTACTGTACGCTCTGCCTGAGGAAAATAAACAGGAACACTAAATCAAGCTCATGTACAAAATACTAACCAACCGCACTCTGTTTCTCCCTGCTATGAGCACACAGAACTGACCAGGACAGAGTGAGACTGAAAATCCCTAATGAAGCCAGCAGCAGGAAATATGGAAACGCCTTTAAAAACCCTGATGAGGCTCCCAGAATCCTATAAAGAGCCAAGCAGGTAACAATGGGCTGCTGAGATTCATTCCTACCCTGGTACCTGGTGCGGTCCCCTCAGTGCACATAGCAGCAATTCACAGTTACCGCGGCCCTTGTCCTCTTGGTTCAAGGGAGCAGGTGAAAGTCACAATCCTTTTAGTCATTCCCAGGGATCTTGTGCGTCTGCCTTGGCTGTGCCTCCTTCCTTTACAATCACTGACGGGTTTGACTGCTGCTGCAGGCTGGGACTCAGTTCTCCTCCGAGGGCGCCACTCTCCATCTTCCTCCCAGGCCTGTCTCAGGTGAGATCCTCCTCTCCGGCAGGAGGAGTGGAGTTGAACAATCCAGAGCCCAAGTGGGATGCACTGTGAGTTCTTGCATTTCTCCTCATTCCCCAGAACTCAGCGAGTGGTCACGCAAGACAAGGCAGCGAGGGATATGGGGCAAGCGAGGTGTTTACACTTGCTGCCCTTCTTACAGCTGGCGAACTCCTGTCATGACCACCATCCAAGTGTGTGGCACAGTTCAACTCTCTCCACCCCAGTCAGTACCAGGTATCTGTTTCCTAGCACATGGCAGCTCCCGCAGAAACCTCACCACGGAAAGAAAACTGAGGGTTGTATTTATACACCGGCAATAATGCAAGGAGTCATCACCTTACAGAGCCAGGAGCTGCTGTCGATTTCAGTTAAGTAGCGCTGTGAACAGGTTGATATGGCTCAGTCTCCTGGGTGGGGGAGGAGCACCTTGGAAGACATTTGCAGGGAAAAGGTCTGGGTTAAAAGCTTGTTTAAGCAGGTCCCTGTGCCCCAGAGCGCGACACTGCTTATTTCTGACAGAAGTCTATTCACAAATGACTTGTCTAAATCTCAGGAGCTGCATTAGATGGAGAAGTAGCACTTCTGGAACCAGCTCCTTATAGCTGCACAGAACAACGACCTGACACAACCTTGAACGCAAAGCGTCAGACTTGTGACCCAGAACCCAGATCCACACCTCAGCCAGCCTTTTCTGCACACCCCAGTAACATCCACAGCCTCCCTGAGTCCCTGCAGGCAGCTGAGATACAAGGGTTTGGAGGATCATTTTGTCATTTAGAAAAGGCTGGAGTGACGTTTGATCTCTCCGTTCAGTGCTTATACAGCCCCATGCCTGTAGTGTCTGAGCACCAGTCTCTTGTCTCTCGCAGTCAGCAGGAGGAACTCTAGTCCTGGGGGGTACAGGCAGGGTTTCAGAGTTTTTGTGTCTGTTTCATACTCTCTGCCCTGCTGGCTCCCTAGGAGGGGCCAGACAGCAGCTGACAGCTCAGTCAGTCGGACACACACGTCTGCTTTTTAAAACAGAAAACTCTTGGCTGCTGACGCAACATACTGCTCACAAAATGGATTTACAGTTTTGTTTAAGTCCCCACCAATGGCAAGAGCTGCACTAGGGCTCCGTGCCCAGCAAACCCCGAAGCCAGACTGGGGATTACACAGAACTGGGCCACACTCCATCACCTGGGAGTGCAGAAGGGTTTTATTGGGGGGGAGCGATGTCACTTGGAACGCAGGCCCCCCAGCACCTACCAGAGTGCCAGTGAGCTCTCGCTGCACGCCCACTGACTCCTAGCTGGGGGCAGGCTGAGGTCCTGAGGACAGGTGCCAGCAGCACTTGCCGGGCTACAAGGCAGAGGCTGGGGAAGAACTGAGCTGGGAGGTAGGCTGTGACCTGCTCCACCTGGAAATCCTGCCTCCGCCTTGGACTGCAGCATGGAGCCCTGGGAACCCTGCTGGGAATTACCTCTTTGGGGTGAAAGAGGAGCTAGAAACCCTCCCTCCCTGGGAAGCTGTAAATCCACACCCAACGCCTGTCCGATGGGCTGAGGACACTGTCTCCTCTTCAGATTGATGGCTGTGCCCCTGGGGCACAGGGTCCTCGGCCCGGCAAGAATGCCTCTCTGCAGAGCACACCGGGAGCCATGCTGCAGCGTCTCAAACAAGAATACTTGCCTGTTCCAATGATCCGCTCGATTTTGATACTCGAGTTGTCGAGCTCTTTGGCAAAGAGGTGCACGGCCTGCGTGGGGTCTTCACAGGTGTCAGGGTCAATGTACGTCCTCCTGGTTGGTATCTTAACTACAGCAAAGAGAGGGAATAAACAGAGTGTGTGAAAAGAAAACCCTGTGTCACCTCCGCGAAGCCTGCCCAGCCAGGACTCCACTGAGAAAGGCAGCAGAGTGTGAACTGGCAGGATCTTTGCTCCTCTCTTTACCTGCCAGCACTGTGAGACCCCCTCCAGCTCCCCACTGCTCGCTGTCTCCAGCCGATCCCACTTCTGCTGCTGCTCTTTGTTCCCCGGGCTTTGAGCTGCGCTTTGGGGCTCAGGACATGAATTGGGCCCACACTGAGGGGCCCTGCACAGCTAATCCACGCCCAGAGATTTCCTTCCGGACACCATGTCCCCTTTTAGGATCTGAGAGAGCAACTCGGAGAAAGCCAGTCACAGTCACCCCAGAGCTGGCGTTCACATCTCAGCTGAACACTAAGTGCTCCACGTAAATACAGAAAACTCCAATATTCTGTAGCACCCAGAGCACCAGGACACAGGCCTCTGCAGTGAGTGGGAGCAGCAGCAGGAGCCGGACTCAGCACTGGAGCAACAGCATCCATCTGGATTTAATTTAACTAAAAAACATTGCTGTTAAACAGGCAATTAGCTCTTCAGCTTAACGGAGTTCGACAATAACTTCCCTAGGGCCCTACAAACCTGTATCCTCTAGCTGTGCCACCTGAGGCCTCTTGCGGAGCCACTCTCCTGTCTGCGTAGCAAGGTAATGTGGAAAAGAACATGTGGCTATACAATCTACAGTATGCGCCGCTGCTCCCAGCCCTCCTGCACTGGGGAGATCTTTGCAAGGTGCTGCTCTTTAGCTCACAACCCAAACTGCATTGGGCAAATAGACTGTCCTCTCCTCCCTGTACACTGTTAATGAAGTGAAGTGCAGTGAGGCAGGCAGCTGTTCCTGTCATCTAGGGACCAGGTTTCCATTCCCCAGGACACTCTATCCATTCAGGCTACAGCATATTGCCACAGTATGATTCTGAACCACCAGCAGTGCCGCTGCTCTGATAGACAGAGCGCCTCTCCTCATTGCTTTAGCCCCAGAGCACCTCTCGAGATACAGCCAGCTCCGGCTACAGGTCAGGTTTGCTCTCGATGGGGGGTGGCTGGTCAGAACTGCCATCAGGACAGGCCGGGGAGCATAGTTGGGAGTGCTCTCTCTGGGTCTGGATGCAGACAGAGCTTTGCTTTCAGCATCAGGACTGATGGAGCAAACGTGCTGCCTTTCCCCTGATCTGTCTCAGCAGGAACCTCCTGCCTCTTGGGACTGACACACTGCATTAGCTAAAACCGCTGAGAAACTTGGCTCTGTCAGTCTGCTACCAAGTTCCTACAGGGAGAAAAGGAATCATCCCCTCTGCTCATTCTCACACAGCCCAGCTCCAACAGGGATGATGCCTCTGAACTCAAGGAGCAGCCCCTCGAGTCTGAGCAGACTGCCTCCCAGGTTAACCCTCCGCTACCTGACTGGCTCGGCGTCCAAGCCCCGGAGCAGGGATCATTATAATCACGAGCTGTTCCAGGCCCCAATGATCAGCAGCATGGATGGCAAAGCCTCCCCCACAGGCCGCTACCATCTGCTAAATTGTAACTGATGCTGCTGGACCAAGCCCAGGAGAACGAAGTGCAGTGAGAGCGACCCAGCTACAAGGAACATTGCACAGCGCGGGTGGGGACTGTAGCAGCCCCGTGTGGGTTTCCTGTAAACCTTCCTTTTAAATTCCCAGAACAAATAACAAAGACAGGAGCATGTTGCTCTGTTGCTCCTGGGGCCTCTGCTCCCAACACAACAGCACTGGGTGCCCTGACCTCGGGGATTTGCCTTGCTCAGCCCAGAGGGGCAAAGACCTGCTGAGTTTCTGCATTTCGGAAACAGGCAGAGGGCTGCGCTTGCTGCACATGGTGCTCCCACTGGGAAATTAAACCAGCAGCAAAGGCCAATCCCACGTCTACTGAGCACAAATTCCAAAGAATAAATATAATGCAAACGGGGTTCCCCTGGCGTCCTGCCTGTGTATGACGGCACCTGAGGTTGGGATCAGGGCACCAGGAACAGCCCCCTCCCTACCCAGATCACTAACAGGCAGCCTAAGAAACTCCAGCTGCTGCCCTTCATCTCTCCCTGCTTTGTACGGAAAACTCTCAGCAAGCTTTGGAGCGTGGCTCAGCAATAATCACGGATCCTGAAAAGTGGATGACAGCAGCAAAGGCTTGTCTGAAAAGCGTACAGGCTCTGCTGCCTCTCAGGGAGCAGAAGAGTAGGTGTGTGCTTAACCGGCATATGCCAGGAATCAAATACACTCGTCATTTCTGACATTTGCATTTCCTTTGACAACAGTTGTCTGTAAAATTATCACTGCTTGATAATCAAGAGATGCCCCAGAAAACAAACCCCCGCTCTCCCGTTGCTGTGTGTGAAAAGCTGACAGAATAATTCATATGCCCTCGAGAAAGCTGAAAGCATCTCCATTTCCTGTGGCATGTCAGTGACCTCCCTGAGCAGCCAATGCTCTGTGCACAGGAAGGACAGCCACTGGCTTATGAAGCTGTCAAGCCAGCTGTCTCCGGAGAGCGTTGCTGTGCTGAGCTGGCCTTCTCTGGGCTAACACGGGATGACAGCACTTCAGAAGGAAGGATCCTGGGCTGCTCTGCAGAGAGCAGGGTTGTTAATGCAGAGCTCCCCACACAATCAGACACAGCCCAGTGGCCCGACGTCACTTACAATGGAAGTACAGCTCCTCGTCTCCATCCTGGCTGGCTTTGCTGTACCCACACTGTCTGCAATGAAAAGCAATAGTCACGTTAGGCCTCAAGTGTGACTCTCCCACTGGATACAAAGCCCCAAATGCCAGGGCCCGAGAGTGCTGTCCAGCCCCCCAGAATACACCCGCACAAGGAGCCAGAGGCCAGGGCCAAGCAAACCTGTACGCTTAACCGCTGTGGTCTCTGTGATCCTAAGCCCGGCAGGAGAGAATTGCTGAGACAGGGGCTGGATGTGGAGTTGCAGCTTCAGCAGTGGGCGTGGAAGAGCCTAGGGGTTACTCTGCAGAACAGCAGATGAGCAAATGATGGGGGCAAACCATGCAGAGAGGGCACTGGCTGATCTGGGGCTGGGGTGGAAGCCAACAAAGAGCAGGTCAAATCTGGAGCCGCAACACGAAGGCAAGTTCCGAACTCCCAGGGATAATGACAGAGCAGCGTCTCCAGGTCATTTCCAGCATGCTTGAGCTGATGGGTACCGGACGCCTGACACACAGAGCATTTGCTAGCCCAGTCATGTGGATAACTCAGATGTCCACTTCCTGTGACAGGTGCAGATAAGCCCTGCTGCAGGCAGGATATTTGCTCGTGTGTCCAAACCCCTGTAATCTCAGCCTGACACCACACTTTTTTAGGAAAGATGCTAGTCAAACACCATGGGATGGACGGACTAGCCCCAGTGTGGCAAGCAACGAAATCACCAGGATTTCAGACGTGGCACTAGCAGTGCGACAGTCAGATCCCTGCTCTGACCTTCAGGGACTCCTGTTAGCACAGACACAAAGCCAGCTCCTATGGACCGCCAGTCATCACCTAACCCCTCCCTGCTGCCCAGGGAAGAGCAGTGCTTCCTAGGCTGATGCTGCACTGGCTGTGGGCAGTGGCAAAAGTCCTGCTGGTGTCCAAGGGAGCAGGGCCCCAGTGAGGACCGAGCCAGAGCGTGAGGCTGCCCCAGATGCCATTTGGTTAATAAAGCAACTTCCCACCTCAGCCCCCCACTGACAGCAGCTCCATGCCAGAGGGAGGAAGGAACTGCCCCAGCTCTAAAGCAGGGGCCCAGAGCCTTGCACCAGGGCTGCCTGCACGAGCAAATGGTGCAACTCTAAACAGAGGAAACAAGCCTCCCCTCCCTTGGAGCTGCTCCTCTGCCACCCCAGGCATTCAGGGGAAATGGCCACTGTGGGGAGCTGAGTGAACTCCCACTGCCTGTGTGAGCCTGGCATTCTGTGCACTGGAGGTCAGCCTGCCACTCCGGAGTTGCCCCTTCCCCTGGGCACCGCCGCTCCAACTAGGGGCACAGGGACCTGACAGTGGCCTGCTCCCACCCCAGCCCTGTCGTTACACAACACTTGAGTCTTCACTTGTAATTTTTTGTTATTCTATTTATTTAAATTAGTCTCATTTGGGGCTCAATTTAATCTTTTAATTTAAAAATTACAGATCGTTCCTCTGACCCAGCTGTCAGACGAATACTGATGCCTCTCTGAACCATTTGCCTTGTTCCTGCAGCCCTGGCAGGAGGAATGGAGATCGGAGCGAGTGGCTCCAAAGATAGCACAATTATCTGCTTCATATACTTCCCCATGCCGTGTGGAACTCCAGCTGTCTGGGTTTCACCCGTCCTTAAACTCCAGAGCTAGACCCAGCCAAAGTAAAAACCTGAGCCTTAGAAAAGCCCCCGTTTGGGAAGATCGACAGAAATACAGATTTTAAAAATGCTAAACTAACTTAAGGGAATTTCTATCCTTGATTTACCAGTTGGAAAAGTGAAGCGTTTCACGCCGTGTGGAGAGGTCCCAGTGTGACCCACTGGTGACACATGCCCTGAACCACAGAGGATGTGAGTCTGGCACAGTTCCAAGACACGGCCGGGAGCGCAGAGACTCTTGTGCTCTCTCTGAAGGTCTCCAGTTGGCCAGCATGGTGGCCACATTGCAAACAGTGTAGAGAATCCTGGGGGTTTAGTTGTTATCGACTGGAGCCAACAAATTCTCCCAGATTCCCCCCACCCAGGCCCATTTTCACAGTTACATCACTAGTTCGCTGAGCACCACAATGGCTGTAGACGCACAGCTCAGGTTAAGCTTTTCCCACTGTCCGTTCCACAAAACCCTCTGGACTCGGGAAAGTGACTCACTTGTGTGACAACAGCACAGCCTGGACCAGGTCAGACTCAGGACAGCTTGTAACACTGGCCAGCCAGTCCCTGGGGGAGCTCTGAATGCCACCAGCCACTCCTGGCCATGGGCAGAGTCACACATGAGTTGCCAAAGCATTTTTCAGCTACCAAACCCTGTAACCCCACTTGATCCCCTGGCACAAACACTGGCTAGTCCAAGTCTGAAACAGGAAGGTGACATTCACAGCTCTAGGCCGAGTGTTGTCCCTCTGGATGAGCAGGTTTGACCCTAAGGCAGACAAACACACAACCCACAGGGCAGAACTTGGCTGTTACAGAGACCTGTCTCTTTCCTCGTATTCCTCAACCCTTGGCTGCAGCATTAGGAGCATTAGCTACACCAAGCCAGCAAGCCACCCCCAGAAATCCTTGGTCTATTGCCATATGCACAATAGAAGAGATGCGAAGTCTGCTCACCTCCTCCAGATCATCACACCAATCACCATGGAAACCAGCACAATAAGCCCAGCAATTGCAACCACCACGATGATGATGATCGGGTTCTGCTCGCTGGGAGCCACAGTCACTGCCAAGGAGGGAAGTGAAACAGGGGTTAGGCCTGTATTCCCTTCTGCATGTACCCGGCACCATGGTTACAACTCCAAATCAGCCTGTCTTGGCTTGTGCTGCATTCCTGCACCTCTCTAGCACCAGGGTCAGGGCCCTGGCAATGTCATGGTGTGAGCCAGAGCGCCACGCTGCAGGGTGCTCCTGCACCAGATGGCACTTCCTGCATCACTGGCAGTGTACGATAGGCCCCTCGTGTTTAAACACAACTGGAAAAGGGAACAAAACTCTGGGTATTTCTAGGGCAAAACACAAGAGAGAGACTAAGGGAGGGTGAAAAATCGTTCAGGCTTTTCTGCATCATAAAGCACCAAGACAAGGGACAGAGCCTCCCCCTGCACATTCCCTGCAACGCAGGCACATCGCCCTAGGCCAGTGGTTTTCAACCAGGGGACGCATAGCTCAGGGGGTACGCAAAGGTCTTCCAGGGGGTACAGCAACTCATCTAGATAGTTACCTACCTTTACAACAGGCTACAGAAAAAGCACTAGCAAAGTCAGTACAAAGTAAAATTTCATACAGACAAAATGAGAAAGTCACCATTCTTCAGTCACTGTGTGCTGTGATATGTCTGTATTTTTATATCTGATTTTGTAAGCAAGTAGGTTTTAAGTGAGATGAAACTTGGGGGTACACAAGAGAAATCAGACTCCAGAAAGGGGTACAGTAGTTTAGAAAGGTTGAGAGCCCACTGCACTGGACTAAGCCAGCAGTTTGCAGATGTTACATGGTCTGAAAACTTTGTCTAAGCCACAACCTTGCCCTGATGGCTGAAGCTGAGAGAAGATTTCCACCAGGATGCATTTGAAATGCCAGAAGTGACTTTCATGCTGACCCCATGTTAGCAGCACACGACCTGTCGGATGTCAGGCCAGGTCTGGGAGCCAGGGGTGGCTCTCGCTTTTTTGCCGCCCCAAGCATGGCAGGCACGCTGCCTTCAGCGGCTTGCCTGTGGGAGGTCCCTGGTCCCACGGCTTCAGCGTACCCACCACCAAATTGCCGCTGAAGCCGCAAGACCGGGGACCTCCTGCAGGCACATCACCAAAGGCAGCCTGACTGCTGCTCTCACAGGGACTAGCAGGGCGCCCCCCATAGCTTGCCGCCCCAGGCACCCCCGCTTGGCATGCTGGTGCCTGGAGCTGCAGCTGCTGGGAGCAGGCGTCACAGTAGCTGCTCGTGGAAAGGCAGCAAGGGGAGCTCAACATGCTATTTTCATAGGGTCAGCAGCACTAGGGCTGTTTTTTAACTCCAATTTCACAAGGCGACTGGCAACTTGTTTCCAAAGCAAACACAGCTAGACAAAAGCTAGAGGATTTGCTGCACCTTGGTAAGGCTGTAAACACACTTGGGTCTCAAATCTTGCCATGCTCCCTTGGAGCATCTCCCTGTCCCAGAGCTCAGCCCCTCCTCCTGCTAAAACAGCTCAGGTTCCTCCAGCAAAGAAACTTTCTCTGCAGGTCCAAGCTGCTGCTTATTGTTATGTCTCCAATTCACATGCTGAGGCCGTTCTGGCAGCCAGGGCCAATGCGAGCAGACTGAAGGGCAGCGTTGACAGGGTGAGCAGAGGAACCTCTAGCTCTCAGCCTTAGCGGACTCCTCATTCTGTTAGCCGATGTTAAGGAAATAGTTCTGTTTATGGGGGAGACACCTGAAAATTTATAGCATACAGATGATCTCCCTCACTAGTTCCACTAGATCTTCCTCACTCTGCGCTGGCGAACAGAGGTCTGAGATAGCGACATTCGAGAGACAACTTTTACTGGATTCAATTCATTCTGAAAACGTCTCCGTGTGGTAAATGGATGCAATTGAAAGCCCTGTTAAACACAATCTGTAAAACTTCATACTGAGCTAGCCATCCCTGGACCTCCATTTCCAGCCAGGGCGGGTTATCAAACTGAAACCTACCGTCTCCCCCACCCCCTCCTTTAGACAGTAGAATAAGATGTTCTTGACAACAGGTTTGCATGGAAGCTGTAAAAAGTAAAACCCCAACAAAATCCAGTGAGGCTGATTCAGCTATTCAGCAAAGTGACAAACACCCTAAGCGCTCCACGGAGCAGGGCCCTAGCAGAGCAACCGTCTCTGATCTGGGCACAGGCTGGAGACCAGCTCTGCTTCCATGTGAAATGATCTGAAGGACCCTGGTTGTGTTTCCACTGGACAATAGTGAAACTGACCCCTCTCTTCTGTGGCACTAGGTGAAGACCACCTGACTCAGAGGATTGAAAGACAGGTCAAGTGCCCTTCGCAGTTCAGCAGGCAGTGACCTACAGCTGTTCCCATCTGACAGCTGTTTGGTGGCCCCTGCGTAATGGAACTGGGGGAATCCATCCAGATGTCAATGTCACAAAAACCAAGTCACAATTGGCCCTACTAGGCATCGTCCTTGGCAGGCTCAGTAGAACCCCCAGAGATGTCCGGTTATTTCTCCCCTCCTACTGCCTAGGGGCTCCCTCTAGGGCAGGGCAGAAGCAGGTAGGCGGGTGCCCTTGTCAATGCTGCACTTGCTCTGTAGACAATCTGAGGACATCAGCCTGCAAGGCTGTCAAGCCAGCACCCTCATTAGCATTACATCAATCTCTGACATTGGAAGGAAATAGGAAGCTAGGAATGAAGGAATAGGCCCTCGTTCAACAGAAGGGCCCGCTCCCTCCTTAGGGGACAGGCCCACACCCAGAACAGACTCTGCTGCTTGAAGTCAGTTGAGTCTCAGGCATGAACTATGAGCTGTAGAGCTGCTCCAGCTCAGAGTGACGCACCTGATGTGTGCTCTGCGTTCGATACGCACCTCACCAGCCTGCTAGCACTTACGTTCCCCCAAGGTTTCCACTTCGATGCCAGGACTGTAGTTTCCATAACCCTGGGCTGACGCTGTCCGGACCTGGAAGACGTAGCACGTGCCAGGCCTGAGGTTACTGACTGTCACGGCTGTCGACGCGGTCTTCACAGTCGAGTAACTTTGATCTCTTTGATCCTATGAAATAATGAAACACAGGAGATTTAAGGAGATTGACAACTGTCCTCTAGCTGATCTGCGGAGCAGCTGTCTTATCGCTGTGCCTCTGGGTCCCAGCAGGGCTGACTAGACCATCAGTGAAAATGAAATGTTTTCTAGATGCCTCATTAATAGAAATTACACTGAAAAGTTACAGGAAGGCCGAATAAACGCGGCTAGGGCCTAGCAGACATGACAGGTGAGAGGCTGGGGAACAGGTGTTATAAAGGGGTGATACACCAGCTTCCTTGGCTGTCCTCTCCCATTCACCTCTTTACCTTTTCTTTCACCCCACCCTGCACGCTGGGAGAGTGCACGCCAAGCCCCTCCCCCTCTACTTCCAAGGAGGTCCTGAGCATGGCTCTACAGATAGGACATGATCAATAATCGGCATAGAGCAGAAAGTAGTTCCACCAGGCGGGGCTGAGAATAAACAGCTAAGCAGGCCTGGCATTCCAGCCAGCAAAGGGTGCTGGGTGCATCACTCAGACGCCAGCCAGTGCACTCCTGTCCCCCCCTGCCTCCCGCAGCCCGTTCCCATCTCCAAAGAACCTGAGAGATGGGCAGAGGGTGGTCGCGGATGTACCTTGGGCAGCCCTGTCTGGCTATGGAAGGACATTCGGAGGGGTTGCATGGCATGTCCTGGGGGAAGCGCTGAGTACACAATCAAGCCAGTGACAGGGCCCAGCTCCTTGAGGGGACTGGGGTGCACAATGGCGCTGCCTCAAAGCAGGCCTGGAAAGTCACTGGAACTGCTGGCCAAAGATGCCGGCGTCCCAAAGGGGTATCAGAGGAGAAGAGTCCAAAGGGAGAGACAGGCTGGATGGTGCTAAATGACCCCCAAGCGCATCAGGGCAAATTTGGGGGAATGAGTCGCCTGAGGGGCCAAGGAGTCCCATGCTCAGTACCCTGGATGGGGAGCAGGGGCTGCTTGAACAGAGAGGCTCTTGGAGGAATCATGGGAAAAGGAAGGGGCAGGCTGAGTGAGAGCAGAGGCAAGTTGGTGCATCCTGGCAGCAGCATGGCCATCTCTTTAAGCTCCCCCGTAACAAAGGGGCCTTTCAGGCTGGGACCGGGGACAGTGGGTGAGAATGTGTAATTGGGTCCCCAGAGAGGGGTTGATTTAAACTAAACGGGGGCTGCTGGCAGGGGTGGGGGGTGCTACGAGCCATTTCCAAGGAGAGGAGAAGGGACCTTCAGCCTTGGGCTGAGGCTGAGCAATGAGCAGGTTCTCAGTGAACGGCACTGAGATGGGGCCATCCAAAGAGGGCTCTGGCTGCAGCCGGGCCAGAGCCCAGGAGGACCCTGAAAAGCAGTGAGCAGGGTGGAGGTGCGAGGGCCAGAGACAGCGCCTGTACTCATTGCATTACTGAGACGGAGGGTGCGTCCGCCAGCTGGAATCTGATTACCTGCCACCACCAGGCCGGCTGGAGAGGGCCTTCTCCGCAGACTGGAGCCAGCTCTGAATGCTGGGCAGTGCTACAGGCAGGTGGGCTCAGGAGACCTGGGTTACCCAGACCAACCGGCCTCTGTGCACCAGCTCACCATCTCTGTGCCAGAATCTCATCACACTCCAGCTGGGCCATCAGCTGACAGCCAGCAGAGCCGCTGGACAGCTAGATGGAAGCCCTTCCTCCCGACTGTACAGCGTGGCCTAGCGCCTGGCGCACAAACCAGGTTCTCTGGAGAGAACGGAGCATTTTAAACTGCTCCAGCAAACAGCATCGAGGGGAATCACTCAGCCACGGCACCAACTACAGCAAAGACACGTCCACTTAGAAACATCTTAGCTAAGGCCATGGCTACACTGGCACTTTACAGCGCTGCAAGCTACACCCGTAAGCTCTCTCCCAGCGCTGGCGCTCCGACCACACTCACACTTCAAAGCGCTGCTGCAGCAGCGCTTTGAAATTTCAAGTGTAGCCATACCCTGAGCTAGTCTGGAGCTGCCCCCGCCCTGCAATGGCTCACTCACGCAGCTTCTCCTGGATGGCGAAGCTGGTCTCCTTTCCCGGTTTGCTCTCGCGTTCCCTGAACCACCCTGCAAACCGCAGGGAAGGAGACCTGCTTGCTCGGGGGTTCGGGGAACGAGAGAGCAAACCGGGAAAGGAGACCAGCTTCGCCGCGGTTTGCTCTCGCGTTCCCGGAACCTCCCAGCAAACCTCAGGGAAGGAGACCTGCTTGCTCGGGGTTCGGGGAACGCGAGAGCAAGCTGGGGAAGGAGACCAGTTTGATTACCAGAGGCTTCCTCAGGTATGCTGGGATACCTGCTTATTCCACGGAGGTCAAGAAAAGCGCTGGTAAGTGTCTATACTTGATCACCAGCGCTGGATCCTCTACACCCGAGACAAAACGGGAGTACGGCCAGCGCTGCAAACAGGGAGTTGCAGCGCTGGTGGTGCCCTGCAGATGTGTACACCTCCTAAGTTGCAGCGCTGTAACTCCCTCACCAGCGCTGCAACTTTCTGATGTAGACAAGCCCTAAATAAATGTGTATTAGCACACTTGGAGTAATCAGAGCTGGCAGGCACATTCTCTAGTGATTCCAGGCCCAGGAATGTGATTCACCTACCCAGCTAGCTCCGCATTTCTGCTTTGTTATGGCTGAGATGGACAGAACCTTTCAAGCAGCAGCTGACAAATATCAGAGTGGGAAGCTGTGTCTCTGCATGGCAGCCCGGAACAGAAACGCTCTGACGTAGCATTTCCTAAGGCAATAGGTCTCAGTGGGGCAGAACGGCCGTTCCGAGGGCTTTGCTGTATTCCTTGTCCCAAGGAATCACACAGAACTTAAAGACAAACTTTCCGTGGGCTCCAGAGATGCAGCCTCTACATGCCTGCAGCAGGCACATGTGGCCACAGTCCAGGTGACGTTCTCCATTGGGAATCTCAAAGTATATTCATGCTTCTCCCAGGCGGAGCCACATGTTAGGAAAGCTCCTCCCAAAGCAAATCTGACAAGCCTCCACTCTCCTCAATCCAATCACTTGCACAGCACCACCAGAGAAGGAGCTTATGCTTAACAAACCACTCAAACCATTTAGCCATACGGAGCATCCCAGAGGTGCTGGGGTGCTGCTGCACCCCCCTGGCTTGAAGTGATTTTCATCATATATAGGGTTGCCAACTTTCTAATCGGACAAAACCGAACACCGTAGCCCTGCCCCTGCCCCTTTCTCGAGGCCCTGCCCCCACTCACTACTTACTTCTCCCTCCATGGCTCGCTCTCACTCACTTTCATTGGGCTGGGGTGGGGGTTAGGGTGTGGGAGGGAGTGAGGGCTCTGGGCTGTGGCCAGGGATGAGGGGTTTGGGGTCCAGGATGAGGCTCCAGGTTTGGGCGGGGGACTCAAGGCTGGGGCAGGGGTTTGGGGCGCAGGTTTATCTCGAGCAGCTCCCAGTCAGCGGTGCAGAGGGTCTATGGCAGGCTCCCTGCTTGTCCTGGCACTGCGCTGTGCCCTGGAATAGGCCAGCAGGTCCGGTTCCTAGCGGGGGGGGGGGCGGCAGGGGGGCAGGAGGCACCACACGCTGCTCTCGCCCGCAGGTACTGCCCCCCCAGCTCCCATTGGCCAGTGCCCACCCCAATTCATATACAGGGTTTAGTCTAGTTCAATGGCTCTCAGCACCCCAACTACACAAACGCCCCTGTCCAGAACCTCTGTCTTTCCCTGCCCTGGCCCGCTGGGGGGGGGGGGCGGGCGCTACATTCCCATCTATTGGACTGTAGCACTCTGGAGCAGGAACTAACCTTAGCGGGGTTCTGTGAGGTGTCTCATATGTTTTGGGGTGTTGTAAAGTAAGTAATAGCAAGAGTAGGTAGCAAGAGTAGGTAGGTAGGTGAGAACAGAAGGATTTTCACTGCCTTGTTTGCTATTCCAAGGTGGAAAGGAGACATTCCCAGCCAACTGGGGCTGCGTGTGCAGGCGTGAGAGAGATGTGAGGAAACGCACTGTTAAAGCTCAAGTATCAGAGGGGCAGCCATGTTAGTCTAGATCTGTAAAAAGTGCCAGAGCCCTGTGGCACCTTATGGACCAACAGACGTATTGGAGCAGGAGCTTTTGTGGGTGAATACCCACTTCGTCGGATGCATTCACCACGAAAGCTCATGCTCCAATACGTCTGTTAGTCTATGAGGTGCCACAGGACTCTTTGCTGCTTTAACCTTAACAAATGTCTCAAACTCTAGTTTCTAGCATTAATGCCAGAGCCTGGATAGAGTTCGTTACATTTCTCCAGGGTCTGTAGATGTTATTGTGCAACACGTTATCTATTTGAGATGGTTTTTTCTCAGAGCCCTTGGGTAGAGAATCAGGAAAAAACCGAGTCCTTAAATACAAGGACTAGGTACCAAGCCAGTTTTCTGGAGTCAGAACAAATATTGATTTGTTTACATGTGAGCAATTGCTGAACTGTAGAGTTAACCTTACTAACCAAGTTCGAGGCAGTGGATTATTATTTCACATATGCTCCAAATCTTGTGGCTATAGTATTTTTGCTAAGAAATTCTCACATTATATTTCAGCACCTGACCTCACAACAAATCCCTCTTTTGGAAACTCTCAGATATTAAAGAGCAAGTTAATATGAATCTATTTCAAACTCATCTGTTTCAAGGGGAAGAATTTCAGCACGTCACTGCATCTTTTGCTTGGCATGTAAGGAATTTCATCAGGAGCATCCCCATACACTGGCAGGATAATTTACAGACCCATGTGATAAACCGCATTTATTTGGTCTTTGAACATATTCCCCCGCTCTCTGCCCACTAGTTTTACTTCTAACATTCTCAAACCTCACAACAGCTATCAAACAGTGGCCATTTTTTAATTTAAAAGACAATCACAAAAATGTTTGCTTCATTCCCCTCCAGTGTGGAATTTCTCTCACAAATCATTGCTCTGAAATCCAGGACTGGTAATAGTTGGTCCTGAACTCACTGAAGTTTTAAGGTCATTCAGTATTTTGTGATCCAGCAGTGCCAAAAATATCAGGCTCATCCTGCTGCAGTTCTGGGAATGCCCCTCATCCAAAGGGACTAAACACATATATCTAACTTAGCAGGTTGCAAGCTCACAAGTCTCAGAATTCTAATGCACTTAAGGAAAAGCTATTAAAAACCTCTAAAAATGATCAAGTTCTATTCTTTCTCCCTGGAGGTTTCTATATTAGGACTTGCAGTGCTGATGCAACCTGGCTTCACAGGTGAAGACAGAAAAAAAAACAATTAAAATAAACTCTAAAAATAGCTAAAATAATTTAAAGCGTGTATAACCAAATTGTGTAGTGGTGATTTAGGGAATGTGGAACTTTTAAGTAGCAGGAGCAACCCAAACTCATGCCAGTAAAGTCATCACGCACACACACACATTTTCCATTATTGAGGATTTACAAAGCAAGTGGGTCACAGCAAACGTTACAGGGGAGGCATGCAGACAGCATCGGTAAGGACAGCTCTATGTATCACAAGTCTGGCTGGGAAGCGGGGAACCTCTCATTTGGAGTTTTTGGCATGTCACTGAAAAGATAGGAAACAAGTCTCCAAAGGATCTACCTTTTCAAAGTACTTGATTTCGTACTCAGTGTTACTGGCACTAGGGAAGCCCGGCTCCTGCCATGACAAGGAAATGCTCTTCTGTTCAATTTTATCTGTGCGGATGTCAGCAATAAGAGCTGGTGCTGAAAAAGCAGAGAGAAGAAACAAGCAGATCACTAACGCCATCACCCCACAAGGCTGGGCTCCCCCATCACTCACCCCAGAAAAACAGCACCCCAATTATAGCATCTGACCATGCAGCCGCGTCATGCAGAGACATCTCACGGAGACTTCCATGCACAGAGCTGCAGCAGAACTGGGCCCCTGAGGAACAGCATCATCAACCCATTTCTATTCCTGGTCACAGCAGCAAAATACAAAGGTGCCCTAGTGACAGATCACTTATGAATGCATGTCAGAAATACTCTCTTCTTCTGCAGCACAAAAGGGCACGTCAGCTCTTGGGCTGACACAGTTTCACAGACAAACCCTTTGACACAATAGGTTTGACTCTACATTAGCCTAAGTTGTGTTGTAATAAAGGGCTAGTGGGCATCTGCACGACACACACATCATGCACAGAACCGCCTTGTTTTTCTCTCTCTGCTGAGACAAGATGCTGGAAGGGCAGAGAAAATCTCACTCTTCTGCCATAAAACCAGGGTGCTGAGCGTAGCAAGATCCGGCTGCCCAGGTCGCAAGCACCTGCTTTGTGGCCAAGAAGTGAGACAGCAGAGGACGACTGGATTTTATTTGGGCAATAAGACCCTGGAGTACAAGTCCTCTAGGACTACTGACCAGCCATGAGGAGACAGGGGCCCATGGTTAGTCACAAGACACCAGCCAGTCACTGCTGCCCAGGTAATTCCACTCCACTGTATCCTATTCTGATAAGAGAGGCCCTGAGCTAGCTCCTTTAGAAGACAAGTTTCCACAAGGCACTTAAAAGGCATGAAATAAACTCAACTGCACCTGTCTTCTTAGTGGCCTTCCAGCTGCACCCTGTCTGCAATTTTACAAACCCTGGGGCTCTGCCCTGCCTGAAATGTGCAGGAACTCTCAGGATTCAGAGTATAAACATGGAGCAGAGGAAATCAGCTCTTCTTGATATAATTTTCAGTCAGCCAGTCACATCCCCGGGGCTTGCTTAGATCCTGGCCTGGCTGCCTGTATTTACAATGCTATAGGTCAAGAACTGATGAAACAGGCAGAAATACATGGGGGGAGCTGAATTTGTAACCTTAGTTGTTTTGTTAATTTCATTCATCTGTTCAGTTTTGGTTAAAAGTACTGCCCTGTCAGGGTGGCCTGGCAGAACCCAGGAAAGGTCATCCGAAGGCAAGTTCAAAGGGTAACATTTTTAAATAAAGCAGCTTTGTTACAGCCAAAATCTTTTGCATTAAAACAGAAGGAAACTGCTTCAACATCTGGCAACTGGTTTTAAACATGAAGAAACAAAAACTACAGGGCTCTGGGACCCTCTTTGCTGCTGCATTTAATTGTTTTGTAGCTTACGCACAGGGATCTGTCCAGTCAATTAGTCCTGGCAACACAAACAGGCTCTTTGCTTAAAAAAGGACCTTGTTAAATGTGGAACTCAAGCACCCTGAGCCAGATCCCCCCAGTTGCACTAAGGGGGTCTCCAGCCAGCCAGCTTAGCTTAGCTGTGGACTTGCATTGACCATCCATACTAGGAGCGGTTCTCCTCCCAGCTCTGTATCTTAGGTCCAGCATTCCCATCTTGCGACGTGCATACCCCCGCATTGACTGTCACCAGGAATTCTGCACGTGTATGGAAAGCAGGGTATTGAAGTAGCGTTCTGCAGTGCAGAGCTGGGAGGGGAATCTCGCCTGAGCCCATTGGGTTAGCTAAGCAGTTTTTTGCCAGCAGATAAATCAGTGGCTAGTCAGTCTGCGCTGGGCTGTTTAGTCATCTGCAGGAGGGAGATTGAGTGGGGCTGGGGTTTGTAGCACACAACTTCCTGGGACCTTCTGCCTGTCAGAGTTTGTGAACTCTCACCACAGTCACACAGTGTTATGGGGCTGCAAGGTCACAGGTGAAAATGAGTCTCCTGGGGCCTCTAGAGGACACTGGTCTATCAGAAAATCACTCCACAACTGGCAGCTTCCAGCGCTGGAATAACATGGGGTGCAGTGCAGCACACCCAGGAGCGAGGTGCATCCCAGACTCAGGAGCCCATTCAAAACAGACACCAGTGGGGACACAGATCCATTTGCACAAACTCCTGAAAGCATTTTGTTTCCCTAGATACTTGTACCGCAGCTCAGCCCCACAGGGTCACAGCCCCCAGTTTTCATCTCCGGTGGTGAGGGGTTTTTAGGCCTTTTCACTTTCTCTTTGAAAATCTGGCCCACAAAATACAGACAGTATAAATTAACTCCTAGCTCGGTTTCCTTGAAGTGACTGTTATGGCCAGAGGAATTACAAAGCTCCCCCAGAAGCTGGGTGTTAGCAGAGCTGAGATCTGAGAACAAACCAACACGGCTGTCTCCGTGGGAGGCCTGAGGTTCTTTTCCAGAAGTGTATGCCTTGCAGCTGAAAGGAACATGGCTGGAACCGTCTGCGCTAGCAGTCTTTACTGGAGGCATGCACCCGTTCACTGGGGCAACAGCCAGGGCTGTATTACTGCCATGGGGACGCAGGCAAGGGCAAGCGTCTTGCCATTTACCATGACAAGCAACAAGCTGGATTTCAAAGCTTCTGAAGAGAAAGTTCCAGTCATTTGGGAAAGAAGTGCAAAACTCACCAATATACAGACCATCAGCTGCTACAGGTTGTTGCTAAGCTTAGAGCAAACTCTCTGGCAAGCTACGAGAGCAGGAAGGTACACTGCAAGCCTTTTGGGTAGGCTCTGAGGGACGCTTTGTAATGCAGGGTAGATGAAGGAGACCAGAGTTCAGCTGTTTATTGCCCCATTAGCTTCCTGTTGTGCTGTTATTAGGCAGTTACCGGCCTCCTGGACAGACAATTGGAATGCTTCAGACTCCAAGGGAAGTGAGACTAAATAGCAACACTCATTACACAGCTTCGCACTAGAAGAGGAAATCTGAGCAGAGCCCGGGGTCAGGCCCTTCCAACCCATCAGACAATAAAGAGAAATCAAATCTCTGCCTGGACATAACTCAGCATAGCATGGCCTGGCATTCACTGAATGTCAGACATAGGGCAGAGTTTGACATGCAGACAGCTTCCCTCCAGTCATCACCCAGGCGCACAGAACTGCTGCTCAAGTCACATGAAAATCAGGCTCTTTATTTGGCCGGATAGTCCTGTGTGACAATCCGACTCTAAGGATAATTTCATGTAAATTGGTGCCTCTTGATTCTTGCACAGGCTCAGAGGACAGCCAAGCTCCTGTTTACTGGCTGGGTGTTGCTCCAAAGTGCAGAGTACTTAATTCCCTAAAGAAAAGGAGCCAGCAACAGCAGTGACTGCCAGTCTGGCTAGCCCCTAGCAGGGTCGAGCATAAGGCAAGTCACTCAAAAATCATTGGCAGCGCAAAAAAGAGGCTTTCCTGCCCCAGGACCAGCGCCTGGTTCAACACCGCCTCAGATGAGGAGAGAGAGGCAGGCACCCAGCACTCCTGGCACTGGAGCCCAGAGCCAGCTGGAATTCACTCTACCCAGGTGGAGCAAAATCCCAACGGGGGATAAAAACTGTTGGTTTGTTTCAAACGCAGCTTCACCGTGTGACACCTGAAGTAGCAAGCAGGGTAATGGGTAACGAAACCCCCAGCCCAGGATTCCAGAACCAAGTGCCCAGCCTTCCTCCCCACGTTGTTCACGTTTAGTTCTCCCACTCGTGTTAACCTGCCCGGGAGCCAAAGCAAACTGAGCCATGTGGAGCTGGGACCAGTTGGTAAGCATGAAAGCAGCCAACCTGTGCTAACCCTAGGCCCCTCCCCTGGGAGCTCAGCCTTTGCCCCAGCACTCAAGGCAGGGAGAAGAGAACAACTTGTCCGCCTCCCTCTGCTGCATGGATTTCCTCTTCCCGGTGCCTGCCTCTTGCACTGCTGCCAGCTGCCCCTCCTCACCCGCCACCTGCTAAACCAACCCTTTGTGCCCTCCGGGCGGCATGTCACCTGTACTCCCCAGACTCTGCAGGCATGCTGTGTATGGCATGCCAGAGCGCTAACTGTCCTGTACTCTTCTGCCGTACGGGAGATACCAGCGGGACCTGGACTGCACTGTCAGAGTGTCACAAGAAGCTGGGTCAGGGACGGGAAACCCACTGAGGCACACGCTGTGGGATAGAGGCCTCACACTCAAAGCCTCGCCTCCCCACTGACGTGTTTTTTGCTGATTTATCAGGAATAGGGGAATGGGCTGATTGGCATCCCCTGGGGTTCTCCAGCCCAACCACTCTGATAGATAGTTCAGCAGTTAAAATCTGTCTGTAGCACACTGGATATTCAAATGTCCACTGAAGCCCCGTTTTTGTCCCAGATTAATGAGAAGCCCCGACTCTCCCCTGCAGTTGACCATGCCAATTACGGCCTGTCACATCTCTCCCGTGAGGCGGCACCGATTGCTCTGACACCGATTGTTTTCTGTTCTTGGCGTGTTCCTCCTAATACAAAGTCTCGTTCGCAGTTCGCTGTAGCTTGTTGGGCTGCCAAGATCTCCCTCCTTCCCCAGCCAGAGGCTGTTCATTCTAGGATCTAGGTCCTGGGAATGCCCAAGGAGCAGAGCAGAGCATTTCACCCCCTTGAGCCGCAAGGCAAGAGCAGAGGAGAGACTTTACACTGACTGATTTATCCTCTGAAATGAGCTTCTTTGAGGAACTTTTGATCTGCTGGTGGCTGTTCACAACCAATTCCCCACTGAGAACACTGCTTGAGTCTGTCCCCTTTCTGCTGCTGGAGCAATGAAGAGGCTGAACCCTGGCCCCGAATCAGTGACACAAACTCTTTGATGTTCCTTTCCCCCGATCCTCAGTGGTCACCAGAGAACAGCAGCGATAACCAGTCTCCGCGGTCAGACCCCAAAGGAGGGAATTTGCTGTTTCCCTAGTCCTGGTTTGCTTCCATTTTCCAGCACACCCACTGAACTGGGCATTTACATTCTCTCACTCACAGTCAGAGGGAGCATCCATGTCTGGGAGGCTGGAGCAAGGGATTGTGAGTCAAGTCTCCTGGGTTCTAGACCAACTCGACCACCAACACTGTGGGTGGCCTTTGGCAAGATACTTCATCTTTGTTCCCCAGCGTCCTCCTCTGGAAAGCTGAGACCAGGATCTTCCTGTCTCACAGCAGGAGTGCTGTGAATTTTAATCACTGAACTGGCACCTCACATTGCCCTTCTGTAGCATCCTTCCTCTGGAGAGTCCCAGCATTGTTATATACATCAGCACACCTAGGATTTCTCCTGCTCCAGAGCCGTCCCCAACCCCATGGGTCATTGACAGGAAATGGGAGCCTGGGGCAGGTCACAAAGAGATGTGAAAGGGTACCCTGTTTTCACGGATTCTGTCTGTCTTCCTAGGTCACTTTGCAGGGATGCAGGGTCAGTTTTGGCTTCCTCATTTATATCCTGCCAGGTCATTCAAACACAAATCTCTAATCATTAAAGGCCAGGCAGATTTTATTTTTTGTTAATCAGAACAAGTGTCTCTCACAACCCATCCATTAGCTGGCCCAGGGGATGGCTGGGCTGAGCCGACAGCCTGAAAGGAACCTTGTTGAGGAAAAGCTGCCTGGGAAATTAGCTAGTTCTGTGTTGTCTTCCTTCTCCCCCAGATTTTGGAAGCTTGCTAGAGCCTGACTATCCTACAGGGAATTCCACTCAGAGGAACAAGTTCCTGGAAAGCAAACTTAAGTAGCTGTGAAATGTTGTATTTATTATGCAGCTCATTGATCTTGCTGAGAAAAGTTCTGCTCATGAATTATTCATGTTGACTGGCTCCTGGTCCTTTCAGCCTCTATTTAAACAACTGGCACAGGCCAGACCAGGTGCCACCAGCAAAAGCAAGCCAGGGAGCGGCTGTTTGCACGTGCGCGCACTCTCTTTGCACAGGTCACTTGTCTTTTACTTCTGATCTGACTAGAAGTTGTTCTTTGACATTTTAAGAACTAATTCTCCAAGTAAACACACTAGCTCTGGGCACTGACCTTTAGGAGGATATTGAATTATCCATACATGAAGAGGGTGGAGCAAGGCCACTCTAGGATAACGAAGGTTATTAATGTTTCAGAACGTACTGACAGATGGTGCAGAACAGGCCTGAATCCCTAGGTGGGAGCAGCAGGAATCAATACAGAGGTTGGAATCCATCTCCAGGCCCAGAATTACAAGGCAAAGTTTGGGACTTTCACAGACACCAGGATCAGCTTCATCATTCCCGCAGCTCAGCTGAGACCAGAGACAGAGGTTGGCCTATTACTGAAGCCAAACATGTGGGTCATCTTGAGCTCTCAACTTTTAGCAAGTCTTTTTCCTATATGAAAGCCCCTGGGTAACGCTGCGGGGGGGAAGGGATTCTGCTGTGTTTGAAATTAATGCCCCAGCGAGAGCATGAAGCCAGAGAAGCACACCTGCGACAGCTCTGCAGGTGGATGTCCAGGTGTGGTCTGAAGCAGCGCCGGTGCCTGCATTACCATTGCAGCTAACTCTGCATCCTGTCTGGTCTGTCAGGTAATCACAACAACAGGCAGAGGACAGCTCTGAAGAAGTGAGGTTTTTTACCCATGAAAGTTTATGCCCAAATAAATCTGTCTTTAAGGTGCCACCGGACGCGTTGTTGTTTTTGAGGATGCAGACTAACATGGCTACTCCCTAATACTGGATTCCATCTGTAATTCCTGCAACATGCGCCTTGCTGGCATTCCCTTTACCCCAGAGTCTCGGGTACGGAGCTGTATTTTAAAACTTCAGGTGTCAGCAGTAAAGGGTCCCATCCCACCAAAGACACTAAAAGCTACGGTTTCAGGAACAACAGGAATGGCACAAAGCCTGCTGCCCCCTTGCGGTAGTTCAGAGAACAATAGTTAATGTGAGAGGATTAGTGCCGCTTCTGTACTTCCTTATACCACATCTTACCGATTACACCTGGCTGCCATTTTCCTCAGAGCCATCTTCCATGATGGCAAAAATTCAAGTGCAATATTTGCTAAGGGATGAGGGTGGGAGAGGAGAAACTATTTTTACATGCAAAGAGTCTTTCAACAATAGAGAAAAAACAGAAATATTCTAGATGAAACCATGACAATTTTTTGCCCACTTTGCAGAGACACCACACACACACACACACACACACACACATGCGCGCACACAGAGTTTCAGCTGAAGTAACTAAAACAGCTGGAAAAATGCCCACCTCCCCCATGCTTTAGTGGCTATTGCATGCCTGTAGTATTTTTAGAGCAACAAGGAGGGTGAGGTAATCGCTTTTATTGGCCCAACTTCTGTTGATGAGAGAGACAAGCTTTCTGTCGATACAGAGCTCTCCTTCAGGTCTGAGAAAGGGACTCACAGCTAAATACAAGATCAAACAGACAGTTTAGCATAAGAAGTTAGCATATATTCTAAGGGACCCCTCAATGGCAAACAACCCGTTAGCCTACAGTCACAGGACAAAATATCTTTGAGTTTTGTAAGAGGTCAAGTTTTGCTGACTTCTGGAGAGCAGCCTGCTCTTTGAACTGTGGTGTTGCTCTCCTAACTTGGGCAGGGGGCCTAGATAGACCTGCCATGTCAATATGTGAAAATTGGGCATATTCCTAGCAGTGACCAACAGCAGTTCTGCTCCTGGGCCTTCTCCTTCCAAACAAGCTGGGAAAAGTCATATTGTCTTTGTTAACAATCAGAGCCCCTCACACAATTCCACCTCTGTAGGGCCTCTAATCATTGCTGCTATTAATAAACCCTATTCATTGCTAATCATAGTTAAGTTTTTTTCTGGTAACTAAGTGATCTGCTTCAGACCAGTGTGTGGGGCTTCTTCATTCGTGCCATATGGTAGATACCAGCTAAAAAGTAAAGCCCCAGATGCATTAAAAAGGAATTAAAAAATCATACCGCTATAGAGTAATTCATGTTGTGAATAAAATGTTTCTTATTAATATTTTAAACTCCCTACCATTGCCTCTGTCTGAAAAGCAAACATTAAATTATTCACCATTCTGCCTGATTTTATAAACTCCATCTCACTGTGCGTGGCTTTGTTCCTCTTAATTAACAAACAAACCAGCAGAAAAGGCATAAAAATAGGTGTACTCACTGCAGCCATCTGCTGAGAAAACATCTGCATCTGAAATATGGATTCTAGCTGATGTTTAAAGATGTCCTAAATACCTGGGGAGGGCTCCTGCCTCCTGTCCGCCCAGGAGACCTGGGGGAGGCTGAGATCCACACTCATTGCAATGTGTCTCACCAATCCATTCCCCAGAGGGACTGGAGATGGAGGCTTTGCAAAGACATTTAGACGTGATCCACCAAGGAATCAGAATAACTATTTCTGGCGCTTAGCCTGCTCTCCGTGCATATGGGCAACTCTTGTAGTGTTACTGGGGCCATGGCTACCCTAGAGAGTTGCAGCGCTGGTGAGGGGGTTACAGTGCTGCAACTTAGGATGTGGCCACACTTGCAAAGCACGGCCAGCGCTGCAACTCCCTGGTTCCAGCGCTGGCTGTACCCCTGGTCGAGCCTCGGGTGTAGGGATTCCAGCGCTGGTGATCCAGCGCTGGTCAGCAAGTGTGGATGCCCACCAGCACTTTTATTGACCTCCGGGGTATAAGGAGGCATCCCAGAATTCCTGTCCACAACAAACCGGAAGAAAGGGAGAGCTCGGAGTTCAGCCAAACTGCTTATTTAAAAAACAAACACAGCTCCTGTTTGCTGAGCGAGCGGAGGCAGGCAGGGGAATTACTTTGGAATGTTCACAGCTGTTTGCTTGAAGACAGAAACAGCACTCTCACACAGCAGAAGGGGAGGGGGAAGTCCGTGTTGAGCAGTTGCTTATCTGGTCTGACGGGTATTTAGCAGTACATAATTTGCATTTAGTGAATGAGAGAGGAGTGGGGGAAGGGAGTTAGAACTTTTAAAATGATTGAAGGTAGGCACTGTGCATCTTCCAGTCCTTAGAACTTGCAAGGCAGGGAGCTGAGAACAGTGTCAGCTCCAAAAATCCATTCTCTCTGTCTCCTCCACGCTCCCTGTCACATTCCACCCCACCCCCCCCTTTTGAAAAGCACGTTGCAGCCACTTGAACGCTGGGATAGCTGCCCACAATGCACCACTCCCAACAGCGCTGCAAGTGCTGCAAATGTGGCCACACTGCAGCGCTGGTAGCTGTCAGTGTGGCCACACTGCAGCACTGGCCCTACACAGCTGTACGAACACAGCTGTAACTACCAGCGCTGCAGAACTGTACGTGTAGCCATGGCCTGGGAGTGGAAGCGGAGGCTCAGAAAGGAGAGAATAGGGAAACAGAGGAGATCTGTGGGGGTGCCAGACAAATCCCCTCTCTCCATCATAATCAGAGAGGCAAACTAGTCTGCGTCCTGGGGAAGGTGCCACATGGGTGGCTATATGGCAGAAGAAAGAGCTTTGGGATCTCTCTTCCAAGTTCACCAACTCACCTTTACTCAGAGAGAAGCTTTCATTTTCCAGCTCAATTGCTTCCCATAGGCATCCTGTGTCCTTTAATGCAGCATTCATTTAGCATCTTTCCCTGTAAATTGTGGGCATCATGCAAGTCCTCAGAAGCAGGGAAATATCAGGTTTTTTATTCTGCATGGAACAAAGGTCTAAGCCAAACAACTCCAAGATGAACACGCTTGCAAAGGTTTGGAACGTGACTTGAGGCAGAAGCAGCCAGAGACTGCCCAGGGCAACCGTAAGGAAACAGAAAGTCGAAACTGCTGCTTTAAACACTCCCACCCACCCACCAAGAGGGCATCACGTCAGCAGATTTAAAGAGCACTTCACTAACATAACATCTATACGAGAAAGCAGCTGTCTCTGGGGCTGCACAATTTATAAATCAAGAATTCCGGGGGGCGGGGGGGCACATTGCTTTAATAGGGCAGTAAAAGAGATTCCCTCCTCCCCATTCTCGTTCCCCCCAAGGTATTTATCATTATAAAAGCAACGAGCTGTTGGGAAAGGCAGAAATAGCCTAACTGGCTAATGTGCAAGGCATTAATTCTCTTGAAATTGAAAAATTCCAGAGCCAAGAGGATTCCGTTTTTCTGGGTAATGCAGTTTCAGGCGGCCTGTGTCTACACTGCAGTTAAACACCTGTGGCTGGGCTGGCCCCCATCAGCTGACGGGGGATCATGGGGCTCGGGATGCAGGGCTGTAAAATGGTAGTGTAGACATTCGGGTTCAGGCTGGAGTCCGGCCTCTGGGACCCTCCCCCCTCGCAAGGTTCCGCACATGTAAACCACAATTTTACAGCCCCACAGACCAAGTCAGCTACCATGGCCCAGCCCTGGGTGTTTAAGTGCATTGTAGACACACCCTTCATTTTAAACCTAGCTACTTACGTGAAGCTGTTCCTGGGGTTTAATGGCCAGAGATGGTTAATAGAGCCCAGTGCCTAAACTCCCCTCTACCTAGGGACAGCTTCCTGGCACAGCACGCTGTCAATAGATTGGAGACCAGGCATCCAAGTTTATTCGCACAGTTGGCGAGGATTTGGGTTTAACATGGCATGAGACATCGTATTATTAGAAAACTTCAGCAAATCTTCCCTGAAAATCCTGCCCAGTTTGTGTCAGTATCAAAAATCCCAGAAAGCAAAGTGGGAAAGCACATAAACAGGTATTGTCGGACTCATAGTGGAGCTTCCCAGGAAAGCACAGAAGGGAAGTTAATGGTGTTTAAGGTATCTGTGCAAAACGTGTGATTTAATGGCTAAGGACCTGAGAGGGGCCCTTCAGGAAATCTTTAGAGGATAATATTATTCTCCAGAGACATTTTCTGTCTGTCTCTGTTGACATTTGACATGCAGGGAGAACGTGTGTAATAAGCACAAGTCAAGCTACACACTCCAAGTTATCTCGCCTAAAGGGGCAGAGCTCAGCACCCCCCAGGAGCCAGAGCTATGAAGCAAAGCACATCCAGAGCGCGACTGAAAAGTCACACTCCAAAACCATCCAAAGAAATTAGCGAGAGGGTCCCAAAGTGAAGGCAGGAAGGGAAGAGAACTAATGCTGGAGTTAACATTGTGGAAAGGCAGCTGATCTCTCTTAACCTGGACAGAGCCCAACAGCCAGAGAGACATGCCAAAGAAAAGATGGCTCGAGGATGTGTGATGCTGGGAACTATTCACCCCTAGCTCGTGAATTGCTTTACAAAATCAGCATTCAGCTATTGCACACTCTATACCTGAGGTCCAATTGTGTTCAGTAGCCATAAGAGAGCCAAGACGAAGCCTAAATGACCACGGGGACACACAGCAGAAGTTTAAGCCACAAACATTAATTCGCACCTGTTAATTTATGTGAATTGGCTGCAGAGAACTTCAGGCTGTGACATTAAATGGACTCTGTGAGCCATAAATCTAGTGCTTAGTGTCCCTGAAAGGCATTGCATTGACCCTCCTGCCCTGGTAGTTTGCCCAGTTATGCACACAGACCAGGTATCAGGGCAGAGGAAGTGGATTTACCAGGAATAACCCCATTTCTCACTCCATAGGGTATTTGAAAATCAGACACAAAGAGCCTGGGAGCAGGGGGACTGACTTCAGTGAGAACTTTGAGTGCTCAGCAAACGAGAGCTTGACAGACACAAGCACCTTGGGACATGGGGATAATCATGCCGGCCAATTTTACAGCTGGGGATGTTGAGGCACAGACAGGAGAAGTGATTCACCCAAGGCACACTGGAAACCTGTAGCAGAGCCAGGAATAGCACTCAGGAGTCCTGACTCCCTTTCCCCCTCTGAACCATTCAGGAGACTGCGTTCACTCCAGAAGATCCAGAGAGTGAAGCTAGCGCTCAGGGGCACAGCTTGTGTTGGACTAGTACAAACAAAGCTCTTGAATTTGTTTAGAAAAGCTGCCCATTAAACGCAGCAGCAACTGAATCCACGTATCTAGCAACGATGACCAGTGCAGGTATGTGAGGAGCACCTGGGAGCCAGGAGAGAAATGCTGCTTCGGGCAGGGCTAGAAGCCAAGGCCTGTTGAGAATTCTGCAGGTAACAGCAGCTCCCCTTTATGTGCTGAGCTGACGCTGTAAGGTGGGCTGTGCCCAGCTCCTGTTGGGTACCTCCGTACTGGTAAGAATGAGGACATTTGGATTTCCTCGTTAGTAAGTGTCACTCTGAGGAGTTATTGGCTGTGACGATAGAGCACTGTAATTATAGTTCAAAACCTCCGCGTTACTCAAATCCAGGAGGGAGTTTTCCTCATTAATACAGTCCAGCTGCCTGTCCTGCCGCGGTTGGCACATTCAGCTGAACCGTGGCAAAGGGGAGCATATGGCCAGCCCCCTGCCAGTTCAAAGGGAGTCTGAGATCAGTGAGGAAACGCTAAGGGACCGTACACTAGAACTGGCACTTTCCTGCTGGAGGCTGCAGATAAGTGGGGAGAACGTCAGGGAATCGAGCAAAATAATTCACACATTCTACAGAACGGCCTGCCTAGGGTAATGGACTCTTCCCTCAGCCAACTGAGCACTGCACAGGGCAGTTCGTGCCAAAAGGAACTTGCCAGCTAAGCTGTAAACGAAGCTCCAGGCATTTCACTGGGAGGATCTTTCAGAATAGATGCAAAAAACCAAGGTCCCCTTTCCTCTGAGCAGATAGGGAAGAGCCCCAGGGGTGTTTCTGCAGGAGTCTGGCCCAGTGTCTCCTAACCCTCACGCTTGTGCAATAGGCCAAGAGAAGTCTGGTTACCTGGTTTCCCCCCGTCTGGGCAGGGAGGTCAGGAGCATGCCAGCCATGTGTGGCCACATAAAACTTCCCTACCAGGCCCTAACTGGGCACAAATCACATCCCCCCAGACACAGAAATTAGAGTGTATTTCAGCAATGGCCACACTATTAATTTGCAACAAATTTAAAAGACAGAACCCAACACCTGCCGGGAATGTAAAGGACCTTGTCCTAGTGTACCTTTGCATGGTTAATGCACTCCTCTCCTGCAGGTAAGCAACTCCATTCTCTCCTCAAACACTTTTACTTAGCCCCATGCTGGGCCAGATTAGAAAAAACACGGTATTAATTTTGCCTCCTGTGGACTAAATTGCGTCTTCCCCCCCTGCAGACACAATGGAGAAGTGTTAATGAAACCTCACGTGAACACTGAAGGGGCGGGAAGTGGTTAGAGCTGAAAGCATTAGTCAAAGCTATATTTACAGGTACAGGGACCTGGCAGCTAACTAAGACCTTGTTTCATTTTTTAAGTTTTCCTCTGAATCTGTATATCTGCAGCCGGAGCTTTGCTGCTGCAGATCTCATCCCCTGAAGCTGCCACGTCCCAGCCAACAACAAGGTCTCCTCTGCTTCTGCATCTCCCAACCTTCTCCGCTCCCACAGAGACGTCCACATTACCTTGTCATGGGGAATCAGAGCAGCTCGGGCAGTCCAGGACACAGCTAGAAATATGTCTGTTCTAACGAGTCCTGCTAAACCCTAACGTCCGCTTATGCCAGAAAGAGAACAGCCCCTTCCTTAGCTCCGTGAGCCTCCTACACATGCATCTGGGCTCAGGTAGCAACTGAAGCAATGTAGGAAGCCTGGGGTCCTCGGCTTCTTTCCAGGCCCTGAGTCAGGATGCTCTTCACCTGTGATGCAGACTTGCTGAGGCCTGGAATGGTCTGAAAGCCCCGGGCTTGCTGAGGCACCCAACGATAGCCAGGGATGCCCAGGCTCGACCTTTTCATAGGTGCTCCAGGAACCTATGAAGGGTCTCACAACCCTGCAGCAACTGAGACATGAAAGAGCTTCTCAGCGCTGCCTCCACGACAGCTCTGTGACCCCAGCGCAGCCGCTGCCGCGGCTGGTTTTGTATCCGAGGGTTCCCAGACATAATGGTGGAGTCCTCACACGTGCTAAGCTACTGCCTTGAAAAGCCTCCTGCATCTCATGGTCTCCAGACCCAAAGCTAGAGCATGCCGCACAGGTAGCCAGGCTCTAGGGCAGAACCCCCAGAAAGGGGCAAGTGGAAGGCCAGAAGGAAAGTTGGACTTAAAGGGCACCAGCTTGTTCCCTGTCCTACCCCCTTGCAGCCTCCCTGTGCCTGGCTCAGTCCAACACACGTCTCCAAAGTCTCTGCTGCTCTGAAATCAGTGGGAATTCAGCCATTCTCGTACCCAGGCTCCTAGGAACAGCTCAGAGCTATGAGCTATTGTCCCAACCCCTGGTTACTGCTCTTTTCTATTGCACTTTGACTAAGACCAGTGCGCATTCAGTAGCTTAAAAGCCCTTGAAAAAGAAACTCTTCCCTCCAGGCAGGCAGGAGCCCCGGCCATTCAGTAGCTAATATAAACTGCCCCGAGCTCTCCTCTGGCCACTGTCTTTCCCTTAGGTAAGCGATGTTCCACTGGCAGCACAGGGAAGCACATCCCTCTCCACAATGGGAGCTGCCTGGAAGATGCATGTTTGCGGAGAACCCCAGACTCTTCAAAGGGCTACAGTCACCTGGAAAGGTTGAGAGCCACTGCTTTAGAGAAACCTCTCTCTGTTTCTCATCCCTGCCAGCTAATAGATTCACCCAGTCCCCTATCTAATACACTCTGGTTCTGGAAACTTGCAGATCAGCCCTTTTGTCCTTCCCCACTTGCCAGCTGTGACCGGTGTTGGCTTCCCACCTGTGAAGAAGTCAAAGCAACATGGAAACACATTCTGCCTGTTTGCTGCCAAGCCAGGAAAGAGCCTTTTTCCAATGGCAGCAAGAATCTGTGACTCAGTGACCTGTGAGTGGCTCAAACACACTTTCCTCCCACCCTTGTCTCTCAGAGAGCTCCCCTAGCAAGGTCGCCTGCAGCCACAGCATTTCCCTGGGGGCTCATCTGACTTTTCTACTTTCGAATCAAGCCATCTGCCTGCCTGACTCCCTGGACCTATGGAGTTAACACGAGCTCGGGCACTAAAAGCTTTTGACCAAGCTAGGACTCTCCAATGACCAGGAGGTCTCCTGTGTGGAAGGACGGGTCCATGTTGGCCTTGCATCTAGACTGCACAGTCATAGAAATTACTGAGTGAGGAAAGTAAAAGCAGCAACGTGAGCAAAAACATTTGATCAAATGGTGGGGAAATTATTCACAACAAGATCAAAGTTTAATCTCTCAAGATAAAATTGTTAGCCAATTCCTATGGACAGTGACATGGAGATGGCTCATCTCCATTAACTGTGACTGGGGAATGGATTTTCATTCAAATTAACACCAACAGAGGGAGAGACAAGGACACAACGAGCCCTCTCCGGCTTGCCTGGGGAGGTTTAAATCATGGAGAGAGACCTGCAGAAATATAAAGGGATTGCAGCAATGGGAACACACCCCTTTCCACCAGGGAAGGGCTCTGCATGCAAACAGAAAGGCTCCTCCATTCTGCTCAGGTCAGGAAATTAAAGGTGTGAGCCCTTGGGGGAAGGAAGACATTTGACAATGGGAAATTGTGCCCTGAAACGGGGCCTGGAGAAAACAATGTAACCAACAATTCTAACGCTCTCCTATTCATGTGGGACTGCCAGCCCCTGAATCACTCTCTGTTAAGGAGTTTCACATGCCTGGGTTGCAAGAACTGATTCCCTGAAGACATTTTTGTGATCCATAAATTCAAACTGTAACTTAATCACACAATGGACTCACAGCTCCATGGAGCCTAGAGCCTCCCTGTCAGAATAGCGACTGTCGTGTAGCTCTGAAATAGCACAGGACAAGGAGAGCTAAGGGCTAAGGACTCTAATAGCTCCGGGCTCACAGGAGATTGTGTGAGGCCCCTGTCTACAAGTCTTTTTCCTAATTTAAAACAAAACGATCACAATTATGGCATTTAGGCTATTAACGCTGTACTAAACTTGCCTTCTAATTAACAAAGCCGTTCTGTGGTTACATTTCAGTCTTAAAATATGTAGACTATAATTAAATTAATTCAAAATATCCTGCTTTTTCCCTTAGAGCAGCTGTTATATTAGTTTCTTTCTGGGATGGAGTTTGGTGCAGGAGGGGATTCTGACCTGCAGCAGGGGGTTGGGGTGCAGGAGGGGGTGCGAAGTGCAGGCTCCGTCTGGGAGGCGCTGGCTCCGTCTGGGAGGCGCTTACCACAGGTGGCTTCCGGCCGGACAGCACAGCAGGGCTCTTGGCCGGTTCCCTGGGAGCAGGGGAAGCACACAGAGCCACCTCCCCAGCCACTAGTGGCCACAGAGACATGCCAGCAGCCAGCCATTTCCGGGAGCAGCGTGGCACCATGGCATGCATGCAGCCTGCCTGAGCCCTGCTGCGTTGGGGCCCCCCTAGCCCAGGGCCCTGGGCTGTAGCCCCTAAAGTCCCTGTGTTAATCCAACCCTGTCTGCAGCAGAGGAATGACTGTCCTGAGCAAAGGGCTTTTCTAAACCCAGCAAGCATCTGTTCTCTGTATTCTAGCAATGAAAACCCAGCTTGAGTGTCACAGATCTGCCTACATCTCTTCCCATCTATCTTCTGTGGCAAGGCACCTTCTCAGTCTCCCCAGCCTCTGCTGCTTTTAGCCCTGATGAGACAGGCTTGGGCAACATGATCCCGCTTGGGACACAGGGGAAGTCTGCTCCCCGTATCTCCACCAGTCCTGTTTAGAGTATTTTTCTCCCTTGTGGGAGAGACTACTGCCTCTCCTCCTGGTGAGGCTCACTGTTTTGCTGCTGCTGCTGCTGCTGCCCTCCTTCTCTTTCTCCTCTCCTTCCTCCCAAGGAAGGGTTTAAAAAGGTCTCAGGCAGCCCTAAGTTGGAATCAGCTGATCCTAATTAACCTCAGGTAGCTCCCCATCAGCTGATTCTAATTGCTGCCTTGGTACCCCTTTCTCAGCTGAACCTGATTGACCCGTATTTGCCTCCCAGTTGATAGGGAGGAGGGTTTTTAACCCTCCCTTGCAGCTGTCTGTCCTGAGTTTATCACACTTCCTAAGCACTTGTATGGTCCTCATCACTGCTGTAGTATCTGCGTGACCCTGAGTACCCAGCAGGCAGGGTGAAGGTGAGAGGTCAGGAGGGGAGAGGGGGGAGCATTGCCAAGTCCTCTCATGGGGGAAATCCACTGGCCAAGCTGTGTGTGAGCAATCACCTCCTCCCAGCAGAAAAAGCTACGGAAACACCAGCTAAGCAGTAAAAACCTCTCCGGCTCGCTCAGCCATCTTTGAAAAACTCCTAACAGCTCGTGAGAGCAAGTAGACAAATGAGAGGGTCTCCGGCTTCCTGGTGAAGGTGCCAGGAAATGGACTAGGACAGGACCATGGCCAGCACCTTTGGGAATGCTCTGGATCACACTCCTGCATATGAGGCCCAGTGGCTCCCGTATTCATCACTTGCTTCGAGAGGAGCAGTGAACATGACCTACCCCCCTTCTGTAAAGATGGGGAAAGTGACGGCCGCTGCAGGTGCTAACCTGACTGTTCCTGCCCGCGGGCCCTGGGGCTGAGTGCTGCAGAACTGCTCAGAAAACCTTGGGCTTTCCAGGAGAGCACTAAGTTAATCTAAGCCAATGAACTTCATTTTAGGGCTGTGCCACTGCCATGCTGGACAATACGCCACAGGCCGCAGAGTCAGCTGCACGCCTCGCTGGCCAGAGCGGCACTGCATGTAGCCAGGCAGCTCCCATTAGAGTCAGCAGAAAGCTG
Source organism: Gopherus evgoodei (assembly GCF_007399415.2). Lineage (NCBI taxonomy): Eukaryota > Metazoa > Chordata > Testudines > Testudinidae > Gopherus > Gopherus evgoodei. Next base: position 1,292,207 of record NC_044341.1, on the reverse strand, counting down.
GGGGGTCACTGGGGCTGAGGGGAGCCAGTGTGGCATCCTAGCGCTGTCTACCAGGCTGAGCCATACCCTTCCAGTAACCCAACTGGGCAGCTCTGTTTGCTTAGCCCTTACAGGGACAGGGCACTGCTGGTTTCACTAATTACTTGTATTAAAAAACAGCTGCCTACAGACTCGTGCCCAGCCCTGCACGTGTGCCCAGCCCTCCCACCAGCTGCCGGGTGCAGTTCATAGAAACTGAGGGCAGTTAAAGCCAGTGGCTGTGGGATTGGCAATCAAGGGCTAAGACTGGAACCTTATTCATAGCGCAGGTGGGCGGGGGCAGGTTCAGAGGCTGCTCCCTGCAGGGGTCATTCACTGGATGTGGCGGGGGGGTGGGCTCTCCACACCTCTCCCTTCTACTCCTTTGGGATTCTTGCATCACAAAGTGCAAGTCCTAGACGCTCACAGGAAGGAACGGGGAGGAGGGAGTAAAGCAGCAAGTGCAGCTAGGCGTGGCCCGTACCTCTGAGGCTGGTGGAGATGTTCACTTCCGCGTACTGCGGCTTTGACGAGGCACTGAAATCAGAGACACCATTGACAGCTGCAACACGGATAGTGTAGTTAACATGTGGTAGCAAGTTCACCAGGGTAACGGTCCTGTCCACCAATCCCGTCTGCTGGGGCACAAAGCCAACGCTGCTGCCACACTGCTCGCACTGCCGCCGGAGAGCCGCCGAGCAGCGGTCACAAAGGAGGTTGTAGGTGACGTCGGTCCGGCCGCCCAGGTCAGCTGGTGCACTCCATTCCAGGACCAGCGTGGACTGCTGCAGGCTGTAGATGAGATTCCTTGGAGCAGACGGGGGACCTGCAAGCAGAAGAGTGAGTGTTTCACCGCGTGTGCACGGGTGCAACCTGCAGCAGCACCAGCGAGAGGCCGTCACAGTTATAACCACACTGGCACTGCCACTGGGATTCAGGGGAAGTTACAGAATGGCAGAGGAAAAGCTGGATCCAAGAAAGCCTGTTTCTAGGGCAGTCGTAATGCCATCCAGTAACACAAGGAGTCACGCAGCCTCAGCCCTGTGCAATGTGTGCTGCTGGTGCAGCATGGAGAGTGTCCACACTTTAAAGAAAGCTCTGAGCAAGGCAGAACGGGATTAAAGATCAGTCTCCCTGCAGTCTGGGTGTATGTCTACACTGCAGAAAAAGGCGGGTTCTTAACTCAGGTTAGTTAATCCGCATTAGCTAACTCAAACTGCTGTGTTTTCACTGCTAGGTTAGTCTGTCTTTTAACTTGCATTAGCAGCTTAAATGAATGCCTGTAGGGCACCATGGGGTTGAACTCAAGCTGCTAACTGGAGTGAAAAGCCAAGATGCCGTAACGTCACTATTTTAACCCAGATTAAGGACACAGTGCAGTGTCCTTGCAGTGCAGACAGACCCTTAGTGTCCGATACCTGCAGACACTTGACACATGCCAGCTCCTCACACTGCTCCAAGCTTGAGACTTGGCCTTGCTTGTTTCACACGGTGAAATAGCTTAGAGCCAAGCCATCTGGCTCCGCAGCGAGGCCAAGAATAAGACACATCTCACTCAGGCTGCTGTCAGTCACCTCACAAAAGCTACTGCTTATTATTATATAAGCAATTCTAAAGTGCCCATCACCATAGTATCTATTAATCAAATGTAATTAATGGATGCCATTTAATTAAAAACATGTGCCGTGCTAGACTGTGTCTATCCAAGCATGCCCTAGTTTTATTGGGGTAGCCGGCAATCCCTACTGGCATGTTCATAGCCTCAGATTTCAGGCCTTGTAACCTCTGGCTGTGAGCTCCCTGCGGTAGGGCCTGGCTTTTCCTGGCTGTTTGGAGAGCACCAAGCTCCTTGTGGGTGCTACTGAAATACCCAGAATAACTCCCGGTGATGCTAATGCCCTGGGACACAGCTACAGAGGCCAAGCAGCTCTGCCTGGGTGTTGGTGGCCTTGCCACCCGGGTGGGGGGCAGCTCCTTGGCCTGTCATAGTGGCAGCTCTGACTGGCTCCCTCCTTTCCCTTCTATTTCGCGAACTACGGATGTTGCTGGAGAGAGACATACGGGTGCAGGAGGCAGATGGCGGGTCTGATGGGGACCGGGAGTAGTTCTTCTGGCACGTGCAGAACGTGGAGGCTTCTCGATGTGTGAAGCTGTGTTCGGGACAGGGAGAGCAGAGAGGGAGTCGGGAGGACAGCTTATAAAATCCAGTAGGGCAAGCTGTGAAGAGATGGACAGACTGTTATGGCAAGCCGAGTTCTGGCAGCACAAGCAAACAGAGTTGTTGTTAGTGACCAGCCTTCTCCAAGTCCTGAGGCCCCCTTTGCTTTGGATCTCAGTGTTCAGAGACCTTTCCGCGGAGTCAAGGGTTGGGCAGTTGCCAGATTTTAGCTCCAGCAGGTTGGAGAGGCCTTAGGAGAGCAGGGGGGGCTCTCCCTGTGGACAAGGAGGAGGCAGGCGATGAATAATGCATGGCCCAGGAGGGACAGGGAAAGCTCCAGAGAGGACACAGACGCAGCAGCAGGATTTGGCCACAGTCTGAATGGGAGGGAGGTACTGAAAAAGGGAAGCACCAACAATGACAGAGCATTTACACTAAGGCCCCTTCACACTGGCAGAACCCTGTCGAGAGACTTAATGTAAATGAGGATCAAGCCACAAAGCTGCAAGCCTGGGCAAATAGGAGGAGTGTGGCTTTATCAACACAGGAGATGGATTGTGGGCAGTGAGGTGGTGTCAGTGATATAGTCATCGATACTGAATGATACGAATAGAAACTTACAAACTAATACACTTTTGGTTCCCATGTATCCTCTGTAAATTACCTTTGAGGTTCAACTAAACAAGTAATTAATTTCAATGGTGACCCTAAAAGCATTAGGGAAGAGAGAAGCCTGAAAACAAATGTGTGAGAGTCGTGGTGCAATCAGCCAGACAGACTTGGATAGATGCACTTTCCTGCATGGCTTATGGAGCAGGAGATCCAGCCAGGACCCCTTTGCCCCCTGTCTGTTGCCAATACGGGCTGCAATGAGGTTGACTCAGCTGGAATTCAAGCCGAACTTATGAGCAGAACATAACTTTCGGCACCACACTTTGCTTGCTTCTCCTTCCTCTCGTTTGTGAGGTGCTGCTGTTTGCTATGCCTGCATCAACCCTTCATCAGCTTCCTGAATATTTAAACTTAATCACTTCTAAACTTCCCAGCTGCACAGTTCCACAAAACACCCATATCTTATCGTTGTTAAGGAGTTCACCCCTGAGATTGTTTCTTTTACAAGAGATTAGTGCAGGGCACTTCGGTTCATTAATTTTTTACCGTGATATAATACTGGCAGCTACACTTGTGATCTTAGGACAAAGTACCAGAGATATAGGATCAGCTGTGGATGACATTTATTCACAGGACAGTGGAATGGGATTTATTCATAGGACAATGAAATGCTCAGGCAACACAAAGTGAAAGGTAGATTTTCATCTGTTGCAAAGTCTTTTTGGAATTCACATCACCCTGCAAGTCAAATCAAGGTGTGGCATGAAGCATTTTATTAATCCTTCCTCTTCCTTGAGAGCAAAGTTGATCTAACCATTCTCTGGTATTCGCTATGCTCCCTGGAGTCTGGCACATGTATGGACTGCTGCCTGGCAGAGTTGAGGTCTCCCATGCAAATGAGAGATTTTTTTTTAATGTTACATAACTAGCCTTCAGGAGTTGCCTCAAACCCACATTTGTTTTATGTCCTGATCCCTGCAATGTCCTGTCTCAGGCCTAGGTACATGTGCACCAAGGGAAGAGGAGAAGCATGCTCAGTAGCCACAGCCTTGCAGTGTCGAATCAGAGCACATGTTCATGAGACCTCCTCCAAGAGTGCTTTACCCGATACCAGCCAAGCAAACCAAGAGCATCAGGGGAAAGAAAGAATGGAGCAGGCTTTGCCAACGAGCTTCCCCAAAACGTGGCCAGTAACAAAAACAAAATGCTTTCACAGCTGTCCCTCTCAGCACGGGAAAGAATTCCAGCTCAGCGCTTTCCCAAGGCCAATGCGCCACGTTCCCAGAGGTCTGTAACTCAGGCAGAGTTGCCCACTCTTCTTTGTCACGCAGTAAGAGACATCTTCTCTTAAACTGCCAGCAGAAACTGAAACATTGCATAATGTCGGTATTGCAGGCACTGCTCTGAGCTGCTGCCTGTTCTCAGCTCTGTACAGCAGAGGAGCTTTGCTGTAGTGGGTATCGATAGCATCTTGTGCAGCTTTCAACCTTAAAACAAGGATTGTTTCCCTATTTGCAAAAGGCCAGTGAATCTGCTCTTGTCTCTGAAAACCCAGATTAAATAGGATTCTTGCACAATGTTACTGCCATGCAAAAAACTAACAACTGCCCGGCCGTTGTCAACACTACTTCTCTATGGGATGCAAGCCAAGCCTCCCAAGCCCAGTCAGGTCAGCTCTGAATTCTCGGAAGCAAAAATAGAGTGATTGGGAGAAATTGTCACTGAAGCAGCTGTTCTCTCCTTGTCGTCCTTCCTGGCACTCACCAGAATTCTGGGGAAGCTGCAGGATGATGCACTGAAATAGGAAACCAGGGTCTGCAGCCTGCAGTCGCCAACAACTGCCTCCCAGAGCTCCCAATTCATAAAAAAAACACAGGTCCTTAATCATGGTGAGGAAGCCAAAATAGGATTGGATCCTGCTCTTATTCTCTCAGCTAGGATCGATTTAAGAGTGCACAATACCATATATTTTTGGCAGTCTTTGTTTTAAGCAAACCTTGCAAAAAGCTCAAGCCCAGTGTTTTCCCCTCTACTGGATTTGTCCCTTCCTGTTTGTTCACTTCTTGCTGCAAGAGAGAGTGCTGCTCAATTTGCAAGGAGGCCACATTCCTGTGGGATTTGCCATGATGATGATGAAGAATTTCCTTGAATGTCCCCTTGTTGTGTTAGGGAGAACAAAATCCCCCAACCTCCTATCTTCTCCAGACCGTTCAATATGCCATGGACTTCTATCAAATCCCCTCGTCTCCTTTCTAAGGACAACAACCCCAAACTTTTCAATGTCTCTTTCTAAAAGAATTTTTCCAGGCCCCCTAATCATTTCTGGAATCCTTCTCCAATCTTCTCCCGCGCCCCAAATTCTGCACTATCCTTCCCGAAAGGGGGTGACCAATGATGCACAAGTATTTCACATGAGGACACACCATCAATTTACATAATGGCATCACCATTGTTATTGTCGTCTGCACCCCACTCCGGGCCTCCAGGTGCTTCCACAATATAAATGTTAAATAATGGTAATGACCCGATAATCTATGACCAAACTCGTGGTGCCAAGCATACCAAACTGCCTGCCTCCCTCCTAGTCCCTCACTGATGCCCATGCAAGCGACCACTCACATTCTTTCTTCTCTGCATTGACAGCAAGCACACTTGTTCCCATCTTGTTAAAACACCGTGCGTGCTCAAAATAGTAGCAAAACAAGCATCATTGATTTGTGCTGTAGGTTGGCAGATAGATAACCTGGCAGATGCACCCGTGGGAAGGTTCGCTTTTACATACACAGCTGCTACATTTCTGTGAAGGGAGGAGTGGAGATGGTTCTATCAAAGGAAGAAAGTGACATCAGCTTTCATGCCTGACCTTTTCTGGAAGGAAAGCAGGTGCTAGTGGGGATGCAGTGTTTAGACGCACACGGCAAAGCTGCTCAGATTGTGGTAGGACATCTGTGTCTTCCCCTGCCCAACAGAACTGCCGCATCCTCTCCATTTCACAGCACACGTTAGTAACTGAGAGCCTCAAACAATTAATTTATCCTCCATTTCCTTGTAAGGTAGGAAAGTATTAACCATGTTTTAAAGATAGGGAAATGGAGGTGCGGATCATGTGACTGGCTGATGTCACACAGGAAGAATGGCAGAAGCAGGAATTGAACTCAGGTCTCTGAAGTCCCACTCTAGTGTCTGTACAACCAGGCCCCTAGAGCAGAGACTGCTCTAGACCCACAGATGGGATTCCAGCTCTTCCATGCAAGTACAGTAGCATGAGATAGTGACTTAAACACAAGCAACGTGAAACCATTGTCAGTGCACACAAAGCTACACCGAATAATCCTTAGGCTGGGCAAGTGAAACTGCTCAGCAGTGGCACCTGTGGTAACTGGGGCACTGTGACCTGCAGAATGAGAACCACCCTCACCCCAGGTCTCCGGGGGAAGCAGACACACTCGAAGGTCAAGGGTCTGCACCGTGCCCCATCACGGCCTGGCTGAGTGATGGAGTCCAGTTGTTAATTAAGTGGTGGCAGAGGGATTTAATTTGATGCCAACATAGCATCTGAGATGGAAATTCTAGGAGTCCTGCAACCTAATGGCTAAGAGTGCCGTGCAGGACTCAGCTACTGTCAGTGTCTGCTCTCCTGCCCATGTTCCCATCTACGGCTCACCATCCTATCGGGGCAGATGTCAGCGTAGCGCAGCTCGTCTCAGCATGGAATTGCATCGACAATTCTCCACGAGAACAGGAGGACAGGCTGGGATAATGCTACTGGCATCTTATAACTCAGCCAAGAGATTAAAAAGATTCAATCTCGGCCACTCTCATTAAGGGGAAAATCTACAGCCAGCTTTCTGTAATCTTCAGTTTCTTCATCTTGCTGTAAGAAACATGGAGACACAGCTAGATTTAAATAAGTAGAAACCCGCCAGGGGCAAGTAATAGCAGGGGCTGTGATCCTGCTGCTGCAGTGGTTCTCAACTTGCTTACCATCAGGGGCTGCATATGTGGCCCATGATGTGTTGTGCAGGCCACATCCAATACTACCTGTATGGCCCTGAGGATGTCACATGGGCTGCAGCTTTGTGCTGACTGGGCCGCAGGTCGAGAACCACTGTGCTGTTGGGTTCACTGAGTTAAATTGTACACAAAGGTCCGTTGTGGAAGTAAATTTTATTTGCAGAGAGGGGTCCTGGTCAGAAATCCTCCCATTCTGCCCGGATTCCACAGCCGTTTCCTTGCTACAGCTGTCATATGTAAATGTTTGCAGCTTTATTACACTGGTAAAGTCAGAACCCTTCCCTGATAGGGCTTGGCTAGCTGCAGCGGAGCAGTATACCTCCCCTCCTCTCCCAGGCTTACGTTGGAGTATCTGTCTAGCTCTGCATAATGCAGAAGCAGCAGCTGCAAAGCGCTTTTTAAATTATGCAATGATATTTAATCAGACAAATGTGAGCATGAGCATGTTAAAACCCACTAAAACTGACCCAGCAAATCAGTAGAGACCAATGAAAATCATAATCCATTCTCTGTGGCCTTACCATTCATTCACCTGACTAACTGAAACATGCTTATTGTTTTGCAAAGAGGAGTGGGGCAGGGACTTGAGTAAATATGGCAGCTTAGCATACAATAAAGAGGATAAGCACAGAGGGAAGATTAAATACGAGGTTGAAGCCACTTCCTATTATGGATTTAGGAATGAAACCTAATGCTAATACTAAAACAAGGACACACTCCTCTATATGCTTCCTCTCTGCCCGACAGCAGTGGTACATGTCTGCTCCTCCACACCGCCCTTCAGAAGGGGTAGGCTGAGATTGTAGAGAAAAGGGACCTGTGAATGGAAATCAGCAATTGCTCCAGCAGGCAGCAGGGCTGGGAGAGGACTCCCCTTCTGGGTGAATTTCAGGACAAGCACTTTGAAGATCACAACTGTCTGCTGCCGGGGGGGGGGGGGGGGGGCTGGATTTCTTAGCCCACCTGCATGATATCTCTGCTTATAAAAACCAAGAGCTTCTCCTGTGGCTCATGCTAGTAGCTCTTTCCTTGAAACTGGGAGCGAAGCCTCTGGCCACTACCTCCTGCCCAGAATGCTGTGCTGCCTTGTATGTTGTCCAGTCAAAATCTGGAACTCCCCGTATTGAATGTGAGCTTCATCTTTCCAAGCCGCAGGACAAAGGAGGATGTTCTGAACATTTCCTCCATGGAGCCGTTTTCAGATGTAATCACACTGAGGTACTTTGTGAGGGGAGCTCCGTCTCCTTGCAAGGCACTTTAAAGCATTTGTAGAAGGCTAAATGGTTATGGATACTGCCAGGCTTCAGAACCTCAGAAAACAGCATCATGTAGCCAATCCAGCACTCGGACAGTAGAGACATTCTCTGTGGAAATGGAAAGCACCGAATTCATGGCAAGGTCAATCCAGAATAAGAAGTCAGTTATGTCAATCTCTCCCATCAGCAACAATGGCGAAACATGCTCTGCCCTCATCAAAAAATAACTGACCGTGCTGTGCAAACTCTCAGCACACACCCCAGTCTGGAGGGGGCAGCTTGCATTGCATGTGGCAGGAGCCACAAGATTCATGTCATGGAAGAGCCGTCAGCAGGAGGGATCTGACTGAAAGGAAGTTTAGCTACTTTAGCTCACAGGATGTCAAATTATTTGTGAAGTTCCAAATTTCAGTGCAAATGCCAGCCTTCTGCACCCCCCAAGAAGCTGTCAGAGCAGGAGTTGGGGTATCCCGCTGCCACTGCATTAGCAGGGCTCCAGCACAGGACAGAAACCCCCCCAGATTTGGAAGTACGCATTCTCAGAAGTTGCATTCAGCTTCGCCGAGCATTCAGAGAACGGCCTTTAAACAAACTGACCACTGCCAACTCACCTCCCTGCTAGATTTGCATCCAACTCTGCTGTGACATCACAAGCACCGGTGGGAGGGGCAGACAGGCAGGGACTCGGAGCTCTGATTTGCTGCAGTTACTGAGAACCCAGCTTGAGTTTCAGATTATTAAAGTGGCAAAAAGTTACTTGGTTTAGAGAAATGGGGAGCAGGGAGTGCAAAGCCCCAGGGTGACTGTAGGTGACTTAGACTGCAGGGACTGCTTGCGTACAGGCTTCTTAAGCATTCATGTGGTGGGAAGCCTGGAAACACCCCCATCTGAGTGGTGAACACAAGAGCAGACCAGTGTTCCATCTAGTGCCTCTCTCCCGCAACCACCTCACCCCTTCTCAGTCTCTCCACTGGCTCCCCTTTCTCATGCAACCAAAAATCCATCTTACTGGCCTCACTTTTACACCACTGCTCTTGCTCCTTCCTCTTTACCTCCCCTTGTCGCTTAGCAAGACATCTTCTTTGGGCCACCGCCCCGAGCCCTTCATCCGCCTGTTTGTCAGCTTCTCAACAAGTGGCACTGGACCGTCTGTGCCTTTGAGCGCTTCACATGGAATGCTAACCCTGAACCAATGCAGAAAGCCACGTTCCTCTTCAAGACCCTTTCTCTGCAAAGATACCTACAAGAGATTTTCCAAACTTTATTACCCCCTGTTATTTCCCCTGTTCTAGCTCCTCCACAAACAAGGCAGAGCAGCAGGAGACACCCCAGGGCCATATAAAAATGTTTTTCCACAAAGTCAAGCAGCAGCCCACACTGAAGAGAGAGTATCATTGTGGGACACATACACACATTTCTCTGCAAAATGCAACTCACTGGTCTCTCACAAACACCATTTTTCTGGCTTTGGGGCCTGATCTGCATGTGGGAATCCCACTGAAGTTTCCATTCACAAGTTATTCACAGGACAGGACAGCAGGGGTTACCCCTGTAACCCGAGCCTGGCCTGAAAGTGGCCAGATCCTGCTTTCTGGCCCTGGGGCAGGGAAAGTTATGCCAGAGCTAGATCACTGAGGGTATGGCTACACTTGCAGCTGTACAGCGCTAGGAGTTACAGCTGTCTTCGTACAGCTGTGCAGGGAAAGCGCTGCAATGTGGCCACACTGACAGCTACCAGCGCTGCAGTGTGGCCACATTTGCAGCGTTGTTGGGAGTGGCTGAGCAGGCATTCTGGGATACCTCCGAATACTTCTGGAGGCCAATTACAGTGCTTTTGGTGGCCACACTGGCGGAGCAGCACTGCATCACCAGCGCTGCAATCATTACACCCCAGGCAGAGCAGGAGTACAGCCAGCGCTGCTGCCAGGGAGATGCAGCGCTATATGTGCCTTGCAAGTGTGGACGGTGAATAAGTTGCAGCGCTGTAAACCCACCACCAGCGCTGCAACTCTCCAGTGTAGCCAAGCCCTCAGTCCCTTAGGGTCATGAACAGAAAAACCCTCAAATCCAACTCACTTTTTCTAGCCAAAGCTAAGGATGCCTGTTGCATCACATGGCAGTGACATATTCATAGAAGGTAGAAAGCTGCCCACTGATGTGCAGCGGTTCAGATCCAAGGGTAAAGCTTTACAGCTCAAATGCCCTAACAGAAGCTGAATTTGTAATTAAACACATTTTCTTCTATTCTTTCTTCTCTCCCTTTTTTGCTCTTGTGTGAGGCTCAGATACATTACATCTAGAGGGTTTGTTTAGCTGTAAGTGTAGGAGGAAACAGATTGTTTTTCCTAATCATGTTTCCATAACAGCCTGAGGACACTGTCCCAATCCTCAGACCAGTAAACAATTTCTGGAGCAGTTGCTACACTGGCTTTTCACCTTCTACTTGAGCTCCTATGATAAATCTATCTCACGCTTGGGATTTTCCCACATTCACTGTGGCTGCGCAGCCAAATTTTGGTCATGAGTTTGTTTCTTCTAGATAGCTGTTTTTGCAAAATCAGACTCCCCCTTTCTGGAATTCTTCACTTCCCTTAACAATGGCTCTTCTGATGCTCAATACGGTCGCCTTTACCTTTGTTTTGTTATATACCTCTTCAGCATTTAATTTCTGAACTTTTTGACAGATCTGTATTTTTCTCATTGTCTCAACTTACTTTGTTCACCCACAAACCCCACAGCCATCTCTAAAGCAGAGAGGCAAAAACCCTGAAGGACACAGTATGCATTAGCACTATTGAACTGGTTCGTGTTCTTTAATTCATAGCTCTAGCGGAAGTGTTGTATGCTTGCCAGCACGAATCAATAACGCCTGCGGTGTCTCCCCCAAACGCCTACCTGATTTATAATTAACACTACAGCTCAGTAGTCTTCTAAAATCAATTCCTTTCATTTTTTTGTGAGAAACTGTATTTGTCAAAGTTTGTACACTTTTAATGTGTGTTGATTTCCTGTGCTGAGATGTTTGATAGCATGCATTCATGAAAAGGCCATAAAGGAGAGATGACAGGACAAAGCGCACCAAAACTAGTGATTCAGACCAGTATGTTTATGGACTGTTATTGGACACGTCCTCACGAGTTAAACCTGGAAGCTTCAATCCCCTCACATCCTCCCAGTCACAGAGCCAGCAGCCCAGCCTCCTTCAAACAGGTCCCTGGTGTGGAGCCAGAGGAGCTATTTAGCTGGAGAGAGAATGCAAACCAATCTGGATTAACCTGGTCTAACCACTCCAAGTGCCACACACATCATCAAACACCCCATTACTGCATTCGGCAGTGGGGGTTACAGGTTCATTCTGAGGCTTGTTGCTAATCTGTTCTCAGTGGAACATGGATGACCATTTGGTGGTGGGTGTTTCTTGCAGGGAAAACACTGAAGGGCAGGGGCAAATGAGGAGTAGGTTGTGGTACATTTTAGGTTCCCCTCAACCTCTGCTCAGAAACTAGCCCCTTCAACTCTCTGCTCATTTAACAGGGCTCAACCAAAGCTCTAGGTATTACACACAAATTAACACACCACAGGGTAGATCCCGAGAGACTGTAGAAAGACCCCTTTGAAGCACACCAGCCCACAACATTGCAGGAGAAAGTTCTTTGTTGCCCGTGAGTGAGGGACAGGGCAGAACTTAGCACTAAACAAATTTTCTCCTTTGAATCCATTAGTTGCATAGGATGGAGGTTTAGAAGGGAGGAGAACTGGCTTTCACAGAGGATAACTGTGCTGCTGTGTTGAGGCCTCGTGATGAATCACACAAGCCGAGTGCCTTCAAAGTCCCTATTCCAAAGCCAGCTCCTGTCACACGGTGGTAAAACAGTGACATCATTTCCCCTAAGGCAAGAGCATTTGCTGCAAATTTCAACTCTGTGGTATAGATAAAACGATGTATCAAGCTGACATCTATTCATACAAAGAGAAATGTCACTGTCCCAGCTGGAGTAGCGCTGCCGCCTATTAATCCAATAGCCACAAACAACGTGAGCTGGAATTAATTTGCTCTTCGCCAAAGAGTAGAAATAAAAATCAATATTTATCTGTGTGTGGCTCCCTACAATGACGTTTGAAAGCTCCGTAGTCAGCTACTTTGTAGCGCTCCAGTCTGCTCTGTGGCATTGGGTGCCAATGATCCAGGATGAACAGACATCAGGGCTCTGGCCCTTCCCCCCTGCCAACGAACAGTCACCTCCCATCACTGTGCCCCCGTAACTGAGGGGTGGGCAGATGCAGGATGGCACGCAAGTTCAAGAAGGAAGTACCCACATTCACACCACCCCTGGGACATTCAGCATTGCACAATTCGCCAGGCACTTTCTGGAGACAGCCTCCTCCCTCTGAATCAGAAGTCGCTGGCCGCTCCTGGGAGGCAGGCCATGGAACCAGAAGGACCACATGTCTGATCTGGTGAGGCAAGACTAACAAGAGCGAAGGAACAATGAAAAACCAGGGGAACTGCTCTGGAAACCACTAAGGAGAACGGGAGCCATCATCCCCACCCTCAAAGAATTCCTGGGGGCAGACACCCTGTCCGCTGTTCTAACTTGCTGTCTTGAACCAAGCGACCTTGTCTCTCTTCTGACAGGGTGCAAGTTGTATCCGGGGGATACAGACATGAAAATAATGCAGTGCAATGGCACCCAAAGTGTGCTGGACTTTGCGGAGACGCAGGAGGTCAAAACCCCTGCCCTGCAGAGCTTCCAAAGGGAAAGAGAAAACAGGGGGCAGGGTGGTGCCTGGTACATAGCTCAGTTCCCCACTTTAATTTAGCACATATACTAGAGCTCCTGCTGCCCTGCTACGAGCCAAGAACGCCTGGCAGGTTGCTTGGGGGGCTGAGGTAGATGTAGCTTTCAGGAAGGGTTTGAATGTCAAGAAGGCTGGACAGACAAGCTCAGAAAGGGCATAAGAGTGGGGTGGACAAAAATAAAGACATTGTTGTGAGAGAAGCAACAGGCAGAGTATGGACACTGACACACTGGTGCTCTACCACAACCCCCCTTTCCCCGCCCCCTGCAGTGGGAGTGCTGAGCTCAGAGAATGGGATTGCAGCTTTAGTGCATCTCCTTCCGCGAGTCTCACTTTGCCAACTCTGCCTCTGCCCAGAAGGCTTCTTTTCCGTCCCTGTCCATGACTGATTAGAATGCCCAAGCCTCATCATTCAGGTTCCTGGGAGAAGGGAGAGACAGGCAGAACCGGCTGACACTGTATGATAGCTAAGATTTCTCCCCCCTCTCCAAAATCCTCAGACCTCACCTTTCAAGATGGTATTTACCTTTGTGTGCGAGTCCATGTCAGACTAAATGTGGTGTGTCTCAACAGGGAAACCTCGAAGCAAAGCCCCCAAGCTGGAGGCGACAGAGCATCTCAATGTGTTGCCAAGTTAACTTTGCACCACTCTCCCCGAGTGGGGGCGCTGCCCAGGGGAAATGGCAGTCGAGCCGAAGGCTGCAGGACCCACATTCAGTCCCACTCCTTTGGGAAGAGGCATTCCAACTCTGCCTATAGCTTCTGAGGTGCCGGGGAAGACGAGACAGAGCAGAGAGGTGGATGTCCAGAACACGAACGCTTTTCTGTGTTAAAGAAACTCTGCCGTGGCTTTGGCTATGTTCAGGCTGTTCCACGCACAGCTTTTGCTTCACTGTAACTAGACTGATTTAGACAAAGAGTTAAAGTGGCCTGGTCCCTGAGCCCCTTTACGCTGTTCTAACTGCATCCACGCTGGGAAGTCACGCTGCTTTAACTGTAAACTGTATCAGCCGAGCAATGGGTAAGGCAACATAAACATCTCTGTGCAGACAAGCCCTCAGAGACAAACAGGAGATACCAGAAGAGAAGAGCAGAAACGTCTGTCGGCCAGCTAGCAAATTGGATTTTACCCAGCATTGCATGGGATCCTCTTTAGTGCCTTGCCCCCTTCTCAGTTGTAACAGTTATATCATGCAATATCTTTGGGGACCATCTTGTATTACGTTTATGTATCACCATGGGCCAGAGATCGTACGCAACTCCAGAGGGAGGGTTCCCACAGCTCCCCCAGGAACCAAACACCAGGGAGCGGGGTGTGTGTGATTAAGATTTATCACTCAGGTTGTAAACACCTCCCTGTGGGGAGACCTGCCTAGACTGGGTCCTGCGGGGTTTTCACAGGCCAACAGACAAAGATCTTTCTGGTACATGGGCTTTGTTCTCCCTAGCTGCAGAAAAATTATTCCCGTGCTAGCAGACTTCCACCCTCCTGCTCCACCGAGGAGCCGAGGTGAAGAACTCACTCACTTCACCCACCTGGAAAGAAACGGGCGGGGAAGGGGAGGAAAAACAATACTGGAGACAAGGGCAAAGTCTCTGGTGTCCATTGTATACGATCACAGATTTTGCTGTCACTAAATGAAATGCCAGGTTGAAACCTTTTATAAGAGAAAAACGTGGATGAACCATTGAACTGGATTTGGTCTAGTACATCAACAGGTAGGAGAGGGAGGGGTGTGAGCAACAGGCCCCCAGAGTGAGCCAGGGATTAAGTGCATAATCTATTCCCCTACAAAGGGCAAGGATGAGAGATGAATCACACAGACAGGGGCAGCCGTTAAACAGCCCCTTTTCCCTATAGAAGAATCATTCTTCATGTTTCTTAGTGAAGATCCTATTCTAGCTCACTTCTCCCAGTAGCATTCTTGGCCTTAAAGTGTCTAGTCATCTGAAAACCCAGCACACTCTATCAGTGATTCCACAAATCCCCTTCCAGTCTGTGGCTAGCCGATACCTGCTCCCCCAGTGCGAGGCAAATGGAGTGGTTACTCAGAACTATGGCACAATCACCACACACATTGTTAGTGACTTCTCATTACAAAGGACCGAACAGCTGTTTACAGGTTGTCTTATGTATTTTACACATACCGGATCTGCAGGTCCCTAGGTGGAACCTTGCATGTGGACTACAGAGATGCTACTTCCATGTTTCCTGTTGGGTGACTGAAGTAACGTGAAAGCAGTTACAGCTGCACGCCAGCCCCCTTCCTGATGTCAGTGAAGAAAAGGGTCCCAGTCTACAGCAAACTGGACATTCGAAGTACTGTATAAACATCAATCTCACTTGTCTCTGCACCTGCGATTTGTGTTGCCTCCAGTGGTATGAACTACAAAACTGCTCTCTCTGCAATTTCTCTCCAGAGTTCTTCCCAGGGATTTTAGCTACCACTGATGCCCCCTGTACCAGGCTGACTCCTGGCCTCTCATCCATCTGATTGCCATTATTAAGCTTAACTTACTGTTATGTTTCAAACATTGTATCAGACTATCAGGGAGGACATATGCTTCTTAACACACAGAGATGGATGAAAAGAGACCCTTTGTCAAGGAAGAGCTACACGTGCTCTGTGTAGGCATGTCATAGATTCCCAAGCCCCATGGCAGGCGCAGGGAGATGGAGCAGAATATCAAAGTACTAGAAGGTGGGAGAAATTCACCCACAATCTCATGCCAGGTAGATCAGAGTACATTCCCACTGCTAATACATACACATTACCACTGGGTGATCATCTGGATCTGGAAAAATGTCCCCATTTTCTGCACTCAGTACACATTCAAACCAAGACCCACGTGTACCAAAGTGGTCTCTACCTTTGGGTTCTCATCTTGAGATATGCAAGGTCTGGTTTTAGGAGACTGTTAATGCTCAACACCTCTTGAAATCTGCTCCTTGATGGCTCCAATTTACTTTAAGTAAATTTAAGCCCAAGATCTTCGAGGAACTAATCCCTAGACAAAGCAAAAGGCTTCTCCTCCATCCTGTGAGCACAGCAGAGGTTTTCTTATGCTCCTCCAGCACTATACGAGGTGCTGCAGATTTCATGTAATTAAATTTCAAATGCTAAAGATTACATTTAAATATCATTAAGGGAGTCTGGGCGAGAAGCGCAGCAGCTTGGCCCTCGGCAGCAAACCTGGCTCCGATATAGAAACAGGCCAACTAATTTCCAGCCAAAGCTTCTCTGGAGTGCAAAGTGCTGGTGCTCACAATGGGCCAGAGTCAGTCTCCCAAAGCAGCACCATGCCCTGCCCCTCACCCCAAAGAGGGCAGAATAGCCCTGATACCCCCAAAGAGATGCTTGGAGGATGGGGGGGGTGGGAGCTGGTCACGTACACCTCTCTTTCCCATAGGAGCTGTTATAGAGGTGGCAGTGTTCATTTCCCATCTATTTCCGACTGGGGGCAAGGGACTCTCTCTCTCTCTCTCTCACACACACACACACACCCACCCACCCCTTGCTGGCACCAGAGAGCCAAGGTGGCCCATGGAACACAAGACCTGTGGGTCGAGGAAAGCTCAGCCAGTCTGCAGAACTGTGCACCCGTTGAATGCTGACCCTGGAGTTTGCCGTTGCTGGCTCGCTGCCGGGATGGGAGTGTCTGAATCACAGCACTGAGGCCAATGCAGCCATGAACCTGTGAGCATCAGGTCATCACACTGAAGCTGTCGATCGTTCAGGTTTCCCTCCATTACCACCAAGGTGTATCAGTGACAGACAAAGGCAGTAAATGCCAGCAAGCTGCCACTTCCCTTCATTCACCTGGCCCTGGGGCAGGTTTTGCCAGCTGGCCTGTAAAATGCTATTGCCAGGTGTGCGCTGCCCTCCGCACAAGTTCCATTAGCTTCCATCTGAACTGTCTTTCTCTGGCACATCTATTGCCCCCCGCCCCCCATACGGACTATTTGAATCCTTCCACACCAGGCGTCTGGCAATTAGCCACAGCGCCAAGGAGATCACGGAAAAGAGTCATTTCAAGAGGGAAGGAGACGCCAGGTCTAATGAGCTGGAATAACCAGAGCAGAATTTCTTGCCAGCATTAAGCAGGGAACGTGCAGCCCAGTCTATGGTTCTGGGACTCAGATAGCGTCCAGCCCCCATTGAGCTTGCCTGGACCAATCCCCACCCTGCCAATCTGATTGAAGTGGCTGTCTGAAGCTAGTTGTACACCAGCCCCTTCACAGCTCCCAGCACTCGCAGAATGGTGGGGCGGGGGCTTGCTGGGAGCCCCGGAGATACCCCTCAGCAGAGCCATCAAGGGAGAGTGTGTCTGTTCCCCTGGTTTGAAACGCCTGTGGTGCATGCAGGCAGGAGCACCAGCCAGCGCTCTGGAGAGAGAGTCCTGCTAGTGCTCACACTCTTGGGATGCAGCAGAAAGTGGAGGAGTCTAATGACATTTATTTTATTGCCCACAAGGAAGCAAGTTCCTGTGGACCCTCCCCACCCCCCGAAAGCCCTGGTCATGTCTCCCAACAAGCCTGGCCTCACACTGCGGGCAGTGAACTCCGGGCAGGAGGATTAACCAACACACATTGACTCTGCAGACTGCGTCAGCTTCATCCTGCTGCTTTGGGTGGGCTTGAATGAACACGTTTGCACTAAGAATGGAAAGAGGTGTCGTCCCTACAGAGCCTGACTGCTCCCTGCTCAGGCTCTCTGAGGCTCACTGTGAGAGCTCCAAATTAGCAGCAGGCTCCACTCCACTCCTACAGCGAATAAAGAGAGTGACCAAAATAAGGACCACACTCATGGACAGACAGCTGCTCGGATGCTGAGACGCCCTCAGGTTAATTTGGCAGCACTGTGACAGTCATGCGAAGAAACCCTGGGTTGGAGGGCAACAGGAGCAACCCCTACCCCTCCCAAATAGCAAGTACGGACTGAGTCCTGTGCAGCTCCGAACCCTGCTAGGCAGTGCACAGAAGGGCCATTCCCTCCACTGCACATCTGGTGATGTACAGATTTGGGACACAGCACTCAGATAGTAATTCACAACACCAGACAGCAGAGTTAGCTGCCACTGGATACGCCCAGCTATGGGGCAGATTTCTGGGCAGCACACGGGTCTGCTCTTGCAAATCTGTTTTTTTCTGGTACTGCGAGAGAAAGCTTAAATACAGCAGAACACAATCCTGCTGCTTAGCGTACCATGTGGCTGCTCAAGGCACAAACTGGCCCAGCCCCTGACCACATGAGAATAAACTGTTCCACTCTCTACACCTACCTATGAAGAGAAAAAAATTATTCTTCAGCTAAAAGTAATTTCAGGTGAGACAGATTGCTCAAGTGCATTTTCATTAGGACGGTGATCTCTTGTGTTTTACTCCTGGGCTACACACACTAATTACATCAAGATGAGAAATAGCAGGAGAGTGTGCAGGACACTTATCCTGATGGAGACGCAGCTGGTACCAGTGTGTCACACTTGCTATCATTACTGGAAATTTACTTGGAGGAAAATTGGAAGAGAAGCCTTCATGTCATTGCTCTCTACGCAGACTCATTCAGAAGTCTGACAGACCCCAGCTCCTAATCCCCGGTTGGGTCTACGCTAGGGAATAGCTCTTGTTCAGCAATCAATGCCCAGCACCCAGTATGGTTAGCCCAGTGCTGACCCATAAGTGTAGCTTGCACTGATGGAGCTAAATGGCATTTATGCCACTTGAAATTGCCCCTCCCTGATATTTCTGGGGAAAAAAAACAAACCCATTGGGTATTTGTTCCTTAAAACTGTTGCAGTCGATCAATGACTTAATGCAGCAGGTCTTACTTTAAAATAAGGGTCAGCTCCTTTGAAACTGCCTTTTGAATGCAACAGCGGCCATGCTGCCTGTTCGAGAGGAAAACTCCGGGTGCTCAGGAAAAATAATCTTCATGTTTCCTGTCCAGACTTTTGCCTCTGCACCACAAATCAAAGCTGAGCTGCTGTTCAGTACTAGGGGCACCTCTCACGATTCACCACCAGCCCTCTTGTAACTAAGCAAGTGGGACCTGACATTTGCAATGAAGAGGCGGAGAGACAGGCAGCGACAGGAGGGCTCAATTAGTTAAGGACACACCAATCTCTACAGAGCAATTTCTTCTGTTCAGATAGGCTTGTTATTGAATGTCTTAATTATATGCTGCTCCAGCACCTACTGTGGGAACCCCTCGAGGAGGGTGGGCAGGGCAGAGGTAGGGAAATTCTACGGGCTTCTCCCCCTCCCCCATACAGGAGGAAAGACTAGATGATCACGATAGTCCCTTCTGGCCTTGGAATCTATGATAAAGTGTAAGTAGTACAGCTCCTGAGCTGGGGGAAAAGCTTAGTCAACAATTGTCATTGTCTCACAGAGGAGCTCTCCTGTCTTCCCCATACATGCTGGGTTTGCAATCTTCCCTTGTCTTATTGCAAAAACTGTCATCAATATTTTGCAGACAGTGAGCAATACTCGTACAGAGCCCCGCTGTGAGGAAGAAAAGAAAATCTTGTACAATCTCCATGCCTTTGGAAGAGGGACAAAGTCTGTGGGAAAGAGAGAGATCAATACTAGCAGTTGATCAGTTCTTCAAGGGACAGTCATGCTCTTCCCTTTTAAACTCCTGTTATCTTGGCATCTTACTGTTAAAATGGATCTTTCAGACTGTGCCACTTTGGAACAGGAGGGAAATCAAAGGTAGTTTTTCTTCTGTTAGAGAACTGGTTTTCAACAATACTTTTCAAAGTCTACAGTCTAATGTGTTCTCAGTATCTTTGAAACCCTTAGCAAAACACTACAATATATATTTTGCCCTTCTTAAATAATTTTAAGTACACAAGTGAAATAAACTATGTGCAGATGCCAGAATTTTGTGCGTCTTGAAATATTAATAAGCTCTTACTAGGAGATTAAATTCAGTGATTTTATCTGAAGGAAAATTAAATACCCCAAGTATTATCAGTATGGCAGCGCTGAAATATCCCACGATGTGACGTTCACAAAAATATTCACTTGAATTCAGTGTAGAGTGACCAGACAGCATGAAAAATCAGGACGGGGGGGGGGGGGGGGAATAATAGGATCCTATATAAGAAATGGACCCAAAAATCGGGACTGTCCCTATAAAATTGGGACATCTGGTCACCTTAATTCAGTGCAATCCCCAGTACTGAACCAAAACATTATAAACATTTCTCTTTACGTAGAACTTTCCCCAAGGCCACATAAAAGCAGAGACATCAACAGAAGCCAACTGTAGTTTACTGTTTATCTGTTTCGATTTCGTAATGTAATTCACCAAGTTACAGGTCAGTCAGTACATTGCACGGGAATATCCCCAGCCTACTCCTGATAACAACCTGGAACCTACTTGCCTTCCAGCATTTCCCTGGCTAAGAGTGCAATACTTATCGCCTGCCCTGCTTTTCAGCAGAACAATCAGTATGTCCATCTAGGAGATAAATATATATAACCTTAAGCTTAACAGGAATTTTGCAAACAAGTTATGATTCTTGTAATTTTCTGAGTAGTTGATGCTAAAATTAAGAGTCACAAGGTAATTTGTGTCTAGCTCTGCCAGGATTTCCAGGGTCCTAATTATGTCAGACACACCATAACATTGCGATAGAATATGCAGGACAATAAAATATCCCCAAGCTTGATAAGCACTCCAAAAAGGAACGTACAGCAGAAACCTCTATCATAAGGAAAGGCACAGGAGAAAGTGTGTGTGGGAGAGAGAGGCACCTGTTACGGGGTAGGGTAGACTCAAACTGTAGGTTGTTAAACAGGTGAGGGAGGGCTTCAGTAAGTCAGAAGTTCTCAGTGCAGTGTAAAGAGTTGCTTTGCTTGGGTTGCAAAAGCACTGCCACTATACTATGCTAATATGCAGATCCTGAATAGGGAAAGTGGCCTGTCTGCTTTTACTGTCCAAGTTGCTAAAGATGCTAAAACAAAGTCATGGAGCAAAAATGAAGTTAGAGTCAATATAAAAGCTCTGAGATTACATGGACTGAGGTGGCTTTATTTTTAAGCAAAAAAAAATCCTTTACTAGTGTTACTAAATCAATGTATATGTAAAGAATGTCCCTTTAAATGCACAGAATTCTATCTGCCAAGGAAATTATGCAAAGCTGTATATTGTGAGAGTTACTGGATAAATCATGAAAGCAAAGCCTGGGTGTTCAGTGCAAGTCACCAGAATCCCAAGAGAAAAATAAGTCCTTAAACTATATGCAGTTGATTATGCATAATACTCAGGCATCAGCCAAAAGACAAAATTAACTTAGGAACCTCACAGAGGTTTGTAAGCTAAACACATTAAAAAACAAAGTGCTGTACATATGGATCCCTTTCTTTATTGTAATGATAAAGCAGATTTGAGGCTTCAGAAGACTTTTTGCACTAAAGAGCTACAAGAACCCCATTTTACATTAAAAAATTCTCTAATTTTCAGCTAAAACATTATTTCCTCTCGTGACCTATTGCATCACTGCAGCCTCTTGCGATGGCAAATGTTCCCATTAAAAATTAGAGAATTTTCAAATTAAAGATGTGACACTAAACTATACAGCCTTCACAAAGGCCCCCAACACTATCCTCCACCCCATGCTTTGACACAGCCAGGTAAGATCCCAGTTTGGGAAAGCACCTATGTGTTTAAAGTCAGACACATGTTTAAGAGCTTTGCTGGACCAGGGCCTAACCACATCTGGTACCGGGAAGCCATGGACAGATGGGAGGAGGCTGTATCAGACACATACCTTGGATTACTTAAGGCTTGTACGTACCCGTGACACTCTGACCTCTCTTAGGCTATGGCAATCACACATACTCTACTAGGAAGAAAAAGTCACGTGCATGTAGGATGACCAGATGTCCCGATTTTATAGGGACAGTACCAATTTTGGGGTATTTTTCTTATATAGGCTCCTATTACCCCCTATCCCCATCCCAATTTTTTCATATTTGCTGTCTGGTTCCCCTATGCGCATGCAGTGCACGGCCTCACTGGACTAAGGAATCAGATGCTGTCTGGTTTCCATTGGAAGATGACTACAAACAACACACCCTCCCTAGGTGTTCCCATTTCACTTCCCACTCAGAGTTACAGGAGGGCTTCTCCTGGCTTGCCAGCTTTGGTTCTGCATGGCTCTGGACATCTGCCGGTCACTCTGTAAAGAGGCCTCATTGTTCCTGTTGCCCTTTTACAATAAGAAGTGTGTCTTTTCCTGTTGCTTTAGGTTAGATTTGGGTGTCTGTTCATTCCAATGGCTATAACACCAGCTAGCATTTATTAGAAAAGTGCCCCAACTTCCAAGACTGTTTGGAGGGGAAGTGACCTGCATGGGGCCCCCATCAAATCTAAGGCTCAGATCGTCTTCAACCTTTCTGAAGTCCGCTTTCTTACCTGGCTAATGCAAGTGCCTCTGTTCCCAGCATGGCATGGAGCACGCCAGGATTTAGGTGTTATTTTCCTGAGTTATTTGTATTATCACAGTGCCATGAATCCGAACACTGACCAGGACCCCACTCTGCTAGGCAATGTACAAACAAAAAGACAGATGTTGCACCTGGCTTCCCATCTAAAGAAGTACTATTCAGACACACCGTCCCAGCCACGTGGAAAGATGCCACAAAAGCACTTTCCCTATTTAGCGAAGATGAAGTCTCTCTTTAAACACCTGTGTTCAAAACCTACACATTTTATATACATAAAAATATTTCATTTCTGCAGCTCCTGGATCCCCACATCTGCCTCTCTCATCTTGGCTCTAGTGCAGTGTTATTTGTTCCACGTTCCAGTAATTTGACACTCGAGTACAGGCTGAATACTGAGGACAGCGAGAGAATGGTTGATGTGCAATGCAAACAAATAACCCTTAGGATTTACAAGGACACAAGCGCAGTTCGCATTTGAGTGCCAATGCGGGAAAGACATTGCCAATAACTCACTCAGTGCCAGCAACTGCCTTTTATAAAGCTGATGTTTGCATTTCCTCTGTATGAAGAAACTTAACTGCCAGCTTCTGACAGAAGATACTAAATCAAGTCCTGAGTTTAAGGCCCTGGAGGGGAGGCATTGTGATTTATAGGGGCGGCTCCAGGCCCCAGCACGACAAGCACGTGCTTGGGGCGGCATGCCACGGAGGGCGCTCTGCCGGCACATCTGCGGGAGGTCCACCGGAGCCACGAGACCGGTGACTGGCAGAGCACCCCCGGCGGTGTGCCGCCATGCTTGGGGTGGCGAAATGGCTAGCACCGCCCGTGGTGATTTACTTGCTGCTACCTCATTCTCATCTGACCTCTAGGAGCAAGCGATTACAGCACCCACTAACCTCAGTGAGGGACTCACTGTGTCAAGACTCTCACACGTCAAGCCAGCACTGATGCTCAACTCAGCTCCTGCAGCTGTGCCATCTCTTCCATTTCTGCTGAGTCCCGCATCTTAGGGTCTGTGGCAGGAAAACAGTATCTTTATTTGCTTCTCTGTGGGGACATCACTGCTTTTTTAAGAACAACAGACACTCAGGTCTTGTTGAACCTGTCTTAAAAGTCTCCATGGATGACCAGAAAATTAGCAAGGTTAAAATACTGGACAACTCCTGCATGTTGCACTGGTTGAAAACCCAGTTTCTCTCCCCATCCCACTATAAAAGATTTCAGCATGAAACATTTCACTCAAAAATGTGACTTTTTTTGCAGGAAGACTTCATTTTGATTCAAATCACTTTTGCAGTTTCAAATCAGTATTCAAAACCAGGAAAAAATCAAAAGGTTGGATGTGTCTCTTCTCTTTTTGGCATGGAGTGTAACAGAATGAATGAGACTATGTCTACACTGGCAAGTGAAAGACAAAACTTTTGTTGGTCCGAGGTGTTAAAAACACACACACACACACACACACACGAAAGACAAAAGTTTTGTCGACGACAAGCGCCACTCATTGGGGGTGGAAGTTGCTTGTCAACAGAAGAGCTCTCTTCTGCCGACAAACAGCGGCTACACTGTGCGTCTTTTAGCAGCACAGCTGTAATGGCCAGCCGTGTCACTGGAAACTGCGTAGTGTAGACACAGCGTGAGGAAGAGGTTGGGTTTTCTCCCACTCTTTCTTCCCCCATTAACATTCTGTAACTTCCCCAGCTTTGGACAAGTTAGAGAAAAGCAAAAGGAAAACTGAAACCCTAACTTTGCCACACTGCAATTCTTCCAAAGTTGAGAAAGTTCTGAAAAGCAACAAAATGATAAAACAAAACAAAACCCCACATATACCCCGGGCATGATACATTGCACCCAGTGTCAAAATGGCAGGGGGGAGGCAAAGAGGGGAGAGAAATGGAGACACACCAATTATGTGTTTTCAAAAATTAAAATGAAACAAAGTTTTCATAGAATCATAGACTGTCAGGGTTGGAAAGGACCTCAGCATGTCATCTAGTCCAACCCCTGCTCGAAGCAGGACCAATCCCCAAATTTTAATTTCATTTAAAAATTTTCCTTAAAAAAAAAAAAAAAGTCTAACAATTTAATTCAAAGTGAGATTTTCTTGTTACAGTTCGACAAATCCCCTTTTTGACAGGAAAAAAAATTAGTCAAAACATTTCAACCAGCTCTGTATGGAAATAAGGCCTGATTAAACACTGTGAAGGAGATTTGTTTCCCTATTTAGTTAAAGCTATTTTGTTGTAGCTGCAGGTTAACTCATTCTGCAGCTATACACACACGCTTCGATTGATAACGCGTGTTAAAAAGCCAGATTTGCACCACACTGTGTGGACTTTAAACACAAAGATTCAAGTTGACCCACAAACAATCTGAATTGTAGAAAAGTCCTACAGAGGGAAGCTTTCTGTTAAAGGCTCTGCACACCAACCCTTCAGCTAAAGGGCTCAAGAAGCCAAATGCAGGAAAGAAAAGACTTCTTGCCTGAGATTTCTGCAGTAAAAACCAAAGCAGATACTTCAGGCCTTCTTTATATATCAGTGCAAGAAAGGCCGTGGCCCAGTTTAATTGTCCTTTGCAGACCACCATTCTGAGAGTGTGCTGCAGCAGGATCTTCGCCGGTTGAATCACGATGGGGAAAGGTGGGGAGGTATTTGTCAAATGCAACAAGGACTTTGATTTGCAAAGGGATGGTCACTGGGCAGAGATGGTGGCTGCTCAGCAAGAGGCATTTCCCCAAAGGGTGAGGCAGAATGGCAGCATCTGAGAAATAGCTGGGCCGTTAACAACTGCCAGAGGAAGAGAAGGAAACACCCAAAGCACAGGCAGGCTGAAGGTTTCCTTGCTGTGTTTGCAGTCTCAGGCAATAGTCTAGCTGTACAGTGCAGTGTTGCTCTAGCTGTGTTGGTGCCAGGCTAATAGAGCGACGGGGGATGGGGGAGGGAATAGCTTTTACTGGACCAGCTTCTGTTGGTGAGAGACACAAGCTGGCGAGCTACACAGAGCTTGACTTCAGGACCTCAAGAAGAGCTCTGTTAAAGTTCAAAATCTTCTCTCTCACTAACAGAAGCTGGTCCAGTAAAAGCTATTCCCTCCCCCGTCCCCCTATGTCTCTGGATGTTCAGTGTTCGGAGGACGTAAAGAACGGGTGAGGAGCCCCGATAACAAGCCAGGCTTTGCCATTGTAAATCTTGTCTCATCATTACCAACAACAATCACATGCAGTCAGAGAACATAATTACACTGTGCACACGGTTAGATTCAACAGCCAATTCAAGCTATTAATAACATGCCCTGGCCTAATAACACAGCAGAGGTACAATGCCGCCCACTGCTGAATCCCATTGCATAACCAGCACGAAGCTGTTTTGTCCCCATTGCACAGCTCTGAGCAAGTGCCAGTGGCACCTGCCATTCTCTGGGACTGTTTGCTTGTAACTGGAATGAGGATCGACCTGGGCCTTGTCTCTCATCGGGAAGTGCTAACAACACTAGCTGAGTTACTGTTGTAAAGTCTTTGGAACCCTTCAGGTGGAAGGTGCTAGAAAGGGCACAGAACTGTTACTAATTAAAAACACATTGCAAAATACAGGGCCCGTTTCAGCCAGTGAGGAAACCTTCCAAAGGCGCACACCATATCTGCGGGTTGTTAATTATCTGATTTGCTAATCCCTTCCCCAGAGCACCCCGCAGCATTGCTGGAAGCGTCTCAGCTGGAAACGCAGCCTCCTAGCTCCTAAACAGCTAATGCCTTTACCTTCAGTCCCACAGACTCTGGCCAATACACCAGTTCCCACCTAGACAAACATGCCAAGCAGCTCCAAGCTGATAGGAATGCAAGAGAGATTGATGTGACTGGCCAGAATCCTCCCCCAACACAGGGCACAGCTTTCATTTCCCATCTACAGAATTTAGGAAAAACTTGTGTATACTGCAAAAATCTACACAACTGGTGAAAGTTCTGTATCAGCAACCCCACTAGCTCCACCACATTCCCTTCTCTCCTCCTTGGGTTTCTTTTTAACTAGTTGGAATGTTTCTCAGAAGGGACAAATGGGAGAAGCGTCACATTTACAATACGAGTGTGGACACAGAAGAGCGGCTGACCCACGTGTCTGGGTGGAGGAATGAGGGAGAGTTTGGGGCTAGGTGACCTGTCTATGGGGACTCAAACCGAGTGAGCAGTGTGACATTTGTAGCAGTTTGAGCACAGCAGTCCCAAGCCTGGCAGCAAATGTTCAGATCTGCAGGAAGTTTTGCTCGGCTGTCCCGTCACTCATTTTGTCCGTTACTGGGTTATTAGAATTTCCTGCAGGACTTTGTTAATCTAACTTAACAGGTGGCTGTGGGAAGAGAACACTAGATAGAGGCAAGGACACCTCAGCACACACTTGAAAGACAATAGGGAAAACCGTTAGCTTCAGGGATCAACACAACACTAGACAGTTACACTGCTCTTCTCCAGGGCAGGAAGGTGATGTGGATTTGGAAAGCGAACCATCAGCAGAACGAGTTGTTGTTCGCTCTTATAAAGGAGATGAGTGGTCAAGCAGAGTCCTGCTGTTGCAGCCACTTTTCAGTGAGTGGTAATGGGGAACACAAGACCCTTGGATAGCTTATTTTACAGGATTACAGCCCAGCAGGTACTACAGTGTGCCTATTGACAGTCGTGTACACAACCTGAACAGAGTGTAACAAAGAAAACTAAAGCTGCCTCTACTCTTGCCCAGACTTGCATGGCCTCAATTATAAGGGCACCTTTCAAACTGGGATTAGGTTAGTTACCTGAATATCTCCCTTAAACAAGTGTGGTTACTTATGCTCCACTCCACACTGCACACTAGTGAAAGGGTGAGACCCACTATCACTGAAAATGCTTATCTTACCACTGACCGAGCCCTGTAAAGGGCAGAATCTCCATCACCGGTGGGGGGGTGTCAATGGCCAGTAGAGAGTAGGGGGGGAACCACGAGACTCCCCTGCCCCCCAAATACAGTGAACATGTCTTACCGGAGAAGTGAAAAAAATCCATACGTAAGAGGTTTTTGTCCCAGCCCAAGTTCATGGGTCAGTAGAGATTTGGGCCATTACTTGCAGTAGATTTATTAGTGAGTAATCAACATCTGCAGTTACTCAGACAGTGAATTAACATCTCCACTGCTCTGTGCTGTGTCAAGTCTGACTTGCTGCTCAAAAATCCAATCAGCAACTTGGGAAGAGAATGTGCTTCACACCGGTTACCCAACAACAATTTAGATAATGAGCTGATGTGGCCAGTAAGTTGCCAGCATGACTTGTGGGACACGTATGTCCCTCAACAGCAAAACAGAGCGTTTATGTACATTTTCCTCCTCTGCATTAACTATGATAAGCCCAGGACAGAACTCATGACCATCAAGCATTTGACAGAATGTGTCTCCGGAGCCTGCTCCTTTGTAGTAAGCGTGGCTGCAGTTACCACAGTAATTCATTCAATATGTTAAACGAATAAAGGGGAAATTAGAGGAATCTCTCCCATGAACAGATTGGCAGCTCACGAGCTGAACCTCCCCTCCCTAAAAGCCCTTTGAAGCACAAAGGTCTCCAAGCCTAGGAAATTGGGGGAGGGATAGCTCAGTGGTTTGAGCATTGGCCTGTTAAACCCAGGTTGCGAGCTCAGCCCTTGAGGGGGCCATTTAGGGAACTGGGGTGAAAATCTGCCTGGGGATTAGTCCTGCTTTGAGCAGGGGGTTGGACTAGATGACCTCCCGAGGTACCTTCCAACCCTGATGGTCTATGTAAGGGTGCATTCTGTAAGCGATACAAAATATAGTGCAAATACCCTTATGAAAATATAATATTAGCTCATCACTGCTCTGGGATGGTGCCCTGATGTTCTAAAGCGTGCATGTCCATTTCTAATTGCCATCTCATTCGTGGTGTTCCTGAGCACTGGGCTAAACCAACTATGTTTCACTAGTGGAAAGCTGTTGGAAAGTTTGGTTAAAATTTAGCACAGTTTCAGATGTCCAGCAGCAAAATCCACATTTCCATCTCAGAGTGCAGAGTGCAAGACAGTCAATTAGCACACACTCTGCTTCTTTGTTATGTTAATATTAAAGCCATTTCCATATTCATGTCCGAGGGTGTGCTCTTCCCATCATTAATACACACTGATGGTCTGTGTCAGGGCCATGCTTTTTAAGGGTAGGCTGGGTCTTAGTGTCAAGACTCTCTCTCTAATGTCACCTGAGTATTTGATTTAATTTGACTTCTTGTCAGCACCTCTTAAGGAAAAGACCTAGTGAGTTGGGACCAGGAATGACTAAATCCAACTCGGAAGAAGGGGCAGCAAGGCACAGCGTAAATGGTGATCACTCGCAGTTTAAGTGTTGCTTTCAGTGTCCTAAGGACAGAGAAGGGGAAAGAGGGTTAATGGAGGTGGGCACTTGGAGAAAGAAGCATTGCTGCATTTATAATTTAACTGTTCGGCAATGGTTCACATCCAAGCACATTCTCTCTCTCTCACACACACACACACACACACACACACACACACACTTTCCAGACTGATCCACTGCTCACAGGCAGCTTTTTTATAGTGGTGGCTTGTAATGTGGATTGTCCCTTCACCATCTCGCTGGCTCCTACAACACAGCAAATACAAGACAAGGCTGAGCTCTGCGGATATCAGTCCTGCCAGGTTAACCCTGAGGCAGATCAAGGGGTTAGGTGCATGCAGTACCACTTCTGTGCCTGTACCTGTTCTGCACATAAGAACGGCCATACTGGGTCAGACCAAAGGTCCATCTAGCCCAGTATCCTGGCTTCTGACAGTGGCCAAAGCCAGGTACCCAGAGGGAATGAACAGAACAGGCCAATTTATCAAGTGATCCATCCCGTTGCCCATTCCCAGCTTCTGGCAAACAGAGGACACTTCTGAGCATGGTTTTGCAACAAGAGACCATCCCGAGCTGTGAAGCTGACCCTTTACACTAGCACTTTTTTAACAGGATTTTAAAAATCCTGACAAAGCAGTAGAGATTCCACATCCCTCCCAAAATTGGTTTCAGTGCCATTATCCCCATGACGAAGGTGTCCTAAAGCCTGTGGAATTGCCTGCTAATTAGATCATAGTCTCCTGGGGAAAAAAGATGCTGACTGGCAGGTGATAGCCTCTTTGTATGTAGTTCTTACTTCACCTCTATTTCTCCAGTGCGTGCTGCAAACCCAGCAGAATACTAACACGCAGCCAGCTCCCAGCAGGGCTGTCAGAACTGGGCAGAAATAAATTGAAAAGAAAACTTAGCTAGAGTGTGAATTTACGTTTCTGTCAAAGAAAAGTGGCTGACAGCTATTTTTGGAAACTGGTCTTCATCATATTAATTCACCCTCTGGTGAAAGCTGTCTCATTTGCAACAAATCTGGCTGGTAAATATTAACCTTGGTCTTTGTTGAAATTCTCCTTGCAGATACAAAGAGGAGAAGGACGGAGAAGATGAAGCAGAGACAACTTTACAACAAATGTCAGACACAGTTTCTATGTTAGGGCTTCAGTTACACAAAAGATATTGCACATACTGGAAAGTAAATTATATGAAGGGGGCCAGTGCATGTGTCTCATGATATTAAGGGTAAAAGGACACAGCTGCTGAGGAGCCTGTCAGGAAAAAGGCAGGAGTGGACAAGTCCGATCAGCTGCAGTATAATAAGACTTGTAATTCACTCACTATGGGATCACTGGAGCCAGATTTCAAAATCAAGATAAGCACAGAGCAGCATCTGGCTTCAGACATATGCTAAACAAGAAGAGTGTTTCAAATGTATTTAGTGGCAGAACCTCATCTTATTTGAGAAGATAATCAACAGCTATCTCATTCTACACTAGAGGTGGGTACATTTCAGTGACTGGTGAAGTGATTTAGAATATGTGAGAACACATACAATGTTTGTCACCTGCCTTGGGATCCTTTAGGATGAAAGGAGCTGTATAGAAAGATGAACAGCAAAAAGATTTGGATTTATTGCAGCAGTGATCAGTGCATGCTGGAAATATTATTAGTCCTTTTTTTAATCTCTGCTGATTACTGTGCTAAAACATGAATGTTCCCTCAGCACAACGATGACTTCAGTACTAGAATACTAGAGAGTTATAATCTAATTAGAGCCCAGCCTTGCAAATTCAAGGAGACACAGAAATCCATTTCCTCCCCTCTTAAAAGAGCTTCCTTCTTCACCACATCAAGTTTAAGCTCTGCATCCTCCCCACCCACTCAAAGTCCATGACTCCGCCCTACTTATTTTATCCAAC
This sequence comes from Gopherus evgoodei, assembly GCF_007399415.2. Taxonomy (NCBI): domain Eukaryota; kingdom Metazoa; phylum Chordata; order Testudines; family Testudinidae; genus Gopherus; species Gopherus evgoodei. The sequence goes on along the minus strand of NC_044341.1, from coordinate 1,261,599 downwards.
TCTCTTTGTGTTGATCCCCATCCCTTCTGCTTTGCCAGAGATGCCAGCTTTAACGTCCAATCTCATAGCGCCCAACTAAAGAGGTACTGATTAGCAAGGCAGGAAATAAAACTGACCAGAAGGCTTGATACACTCCCTATAGACCCCAGTGCTCATTTGGTTCACAGGACTCTGATCTGGATGTAGCACATCATACTTGCAAACAGGGTCAGTGTAGCTCAGGTTTAGAGGTTGCCAGGGAGAACCACAGAGGATGCTATGGTCAGGAGAGGAGAATGACTATTCGCATGAGACTCATTCCGTGCCACCATTTATTTTTTCTTTCTATTTAGAGTTATCAAACACACCTGTCTGTGAGCTCCGTGCACCCAGCCAATTACAAATCTAAAACACTAGACTCCAGACTTCGCTTTTACTGTGAGCTGGAAAACGGGGAAGATTTTTCAAATGAAAAATTGATTTATTGAGAAAGGCTCTTGGCTTGGCAGCTACCTGGGTCTGGAGTTAACTCAGGAGCCAGCTTGTGTCTTGTCTTCGAGGGCTCATTTTTAAAGGCCAGTCCAGAACAGGGCTAGTGCCACTGGTAAGGGAGAAAGACTCAGCCCTGTGTTTTCATCTGCAAAGGGCAACGCACACTTTCAGATGCATTCAGGTTTACTTACTTTATCATTTCCTAATTCTGCACTCTCCCTGCAGGGCACAGTGGAGGTGCACTCTCTGTAACAGCATCAGAGCCAGGGCAGGCAGGAAACATTTGGAAGAGGGAGTAATCAGAAGAAACATTAGGGCCTGGCTTATGTAGGGGGAGAGGAGCAGAGGCTGGGGATGGGGATCAGACAGGCACTGCTTTGCTCAGCACTCCCCTTTAAGGCTGAATACTGAGAAGATGGTCACTCCAGCAGTGCTGCTCCAATAATTGCATTGCTCCGTCTGAGCCACAGCCCTGCTGCAGGGTCTCTTGTTTCTACCTTTTAAAAGACATGGGCCAGATCCAAGCTTGCATTAGTAGGTGCAATGCAAGGCCAGTCGGGCTGCCACTGCTCCCAGCAGGCCTGGATTTGGTCTGGTACGCCATGGCTTTTTATCACCGTATAGCTCTGTCCATAGCAACCGGCAGCTCTCGGGGGAAGAGCAGCTGGGAGGCCACAAGAAGCTGCCTGACTCCTGCTCACCTCTCCATGGGGCAGCACCGGCTCTGACCCAACTCACTGCCACCTCTATAACCCTCTGCCTGGGGCCAAGCAAGCACACAGAACTGGACCCTTGGCAGCCATGTTTCAGGTGCAGTTATGGCCTCCTGCCTGAAGTGCTCTTCTGGCATGGCATCCTCTTACTGCAGAGCCCTCAGGCAGGTCACAATTACAGCTGGCCAGTCTGCTGGATCCTGCAGTATCTTACTGAGGGCGCAGTTCTCCCTCTCGTGCTTGGCGCGCACATACTCACACACACACACACACTCTCCACGTGTTCAGAGAGTTACCAGCCCTGGGTAGCTCACTGCAGACGTGATGCCAGGTGACTGCTGGTCCTGCACATGCTACTTCTTCCCAGCAAATTCTGAACACACGGTGCACCCAGAAAGGTGTCAAAGAAGGTCTCGAATGACAGACAGACAGAGGCCAGGGAGCTCTGAAGTGTAACGTGAGGAAAGGCCTGGCAAAGAGCAGAGCCTCCTAACTGCCAGGCCCCATTATCCCAGACAAATGGTCTGTCCCAGGCTTATCCCAGTTGGGGAACTGTCCTTGAACAAAAGAACAGGTACTTCAGGCTGCCAACAAAGAATGAATGAGAAAAGCCCATTAAGTTTAGGATTCTGTACCTGTCACCTCATGGAGTAAGGGCCCTGCTCACAGCCCCCGCACCAAATAAGGCAGTGACACCCCTAGACAAATGGAGCCTCGGAGCAATTCACCGCAAATCAGTCAAGCCACATGTTCCAGACATGGCCCCAGAGGGAAAAGGGGGTGGAGGTGGGAATGTTCAACAGACAGAGGAGCAGAATAGCCCAGCAGGGTTGCATGATGCCCTCTCCTTGGGGGAGAGAAAAGATCATGGCAAATGCTCTGGCAGACCAGCTCAGTGTGTGAGAGACAGCATTGCACACACTCTCCCCAAGACGCCGGCCTTCACACAGCCAACACATCAGCAGGGTGGCTTGCAACCATCATGATATACTGGGAAAGGACTTTTGCTGCAGGTCCAAGCAGCTCCCACTCTTACATGTCAGAGCTGCTGCTCCCCAGGAGCACGCCTGCTTGAGCTGGCCGGCAATCACATGGGCTGGAATTGCTTCTCCCTCACTTGTTTGCCATCCCTGAAGTTCCCCAAGCCTCCACTGGAGTCTCTCCCTCACTGGTAGGTAAAAGCACTGCTGTCAGAGATCAGAGTCACAGTTTCACTGGGAAGGAGGCCCTGGAAAACTTTAACCTGGAGTAGGCCCTTCTCAGAACAGATCTTGGGAGCAAAGCACTGGAGTCAGATTTGCTGCACAGCCAGTCAATTTTAACATTCACAAAAAGCCATTGTTGTTTGCCTTCAAGTGAAGCTAATTTTTTTGTCCTTGTCGAAGAATTCCTGCGGCCTTGGATGCTTTCATCATAAATCTTTAACATTATTCACTTAGCACTATGCTAATGCAAGGTTTAAAGAAATTTCCACTTCTCAAAATTATTTTGATATTTGACCAGACATCAGACGCAGCTCCACAGAGAGTGACTAATGACCTGCTTTCTGTGAATGGGAAAAAAAAAACAAAAAAACAAAAACTTAATTATGTCCATTAAATTACTTCAAATATTTTTCTTAAGAGAATATGAATTATTTAAACTCAACACAGAGAAACCTGAAACATTAGCAAGAGCCTTCTGGGACTCGCTTTGTAAATTCCTCACTCCAAACAGATGGGAAGAGCATGGCAAGCTGCCACGCAAGCACTGAAGCAATGAACAATACCAAGATTTTAATTCAATAGTTTTATTATGGTCTTCTTAAAGAGGGCATTAAGTGAATCACTACTGCCAAGAGCACCATTAAAGGCTTTCCTGCCTTCTGGGGGAGGAGGGAGCAGAGTTAGACGGCCAGCACACGGCATCCTGTAAAGGGAATTTAAGGTTTGCATGGCGCCAAGTATTCATTTAGAGTGACCAGATGTCCCGATTTTACAGGGAGTGTCCCGATTTTGGGGGCTTTTTCTTATATAGGCACCTATTACCCACCATTCCCGTTCTGATTTTTTACACTTGCCCTCTGGTCACCCTATATTCATTTGACAACTGAACGGTCATCCTTAGGCAGAGCTCACTCTAACACACAGGTGCATTTCTACCACAGAGAAACGTTAGCACTTTAGGACATATTTATGTCCTTTCTCCTTTGCCTCTTCATTGAGTGAGTTTTCTGAAGCCCTGCATGGCCTTCCAGAAGCAGAGTGTAGCAGTGGTTTCACCCAATCTGCATTTTGGCAACAGCTACAGAGCCACTGCCATCTTAAAAATAAAGTTACCCTGACAGTCACCGAGATAACCTCGGTTTTAGAATCATAGAATCACAGGGTTAGATGGGACCACATGGGTCATCTAGTCTAATCCTCCTGCCACGATAAAGGATTTGTCGTGTCTAATTCATCCAAGACAGATGCTAGCCAGCCTCCTTTTGAAAAAAGCTCCAGTGGAGGAGCCTCCACCACTTCCCAAGGCATCTGTTCCATTGTCCTACTGGTTTTACAGGTAGGAAGTTTTTCCTAAGATTTAATCTAAATCTGCCGTGCTGTTGTTTGAGCCCATTGCCTCTTGTCCTGCCCTCTGTGGCAAGAGGGCAACTTTTCACGGCAGCCTTTCAAGTAGCTGAAGACTGCTATCATGTTCCCCCTCAATCTCCTCTTTTCCAAACTAAATATAATCAGTTCCTTCAAACTTTGCTTATATGGCTTACTTGTCCCATCCTTAGTTTAGCTGTGGGACCAATCAAAGTCAAAGCAAGCTGACCTGGACAGAAAGAGACAGAGAAAGAGAGAAAGGTGCCATGATTGGGAAGTCAAACCAGCTGTAGAAGGACCCTGGAGGTCCGCAGGGAAGACTGACCCCAGCCCAAAGAATGCTCTGGAATAGGGAGGAAACTAAGGCAAATGCATGAAAAGTGTATTACTTTGGCTAGATCCGTATATTTCTTGTATGATTAACAGCAATCATGTTAGATTCCTGTGCATTGTATTACACCTATCTCAGGCCCTCGAAATGTTAACCTGTGGGACCAGCATGCTCACATAGATGGAGTTCTGAACAAGGTGTGTTTAAGCTATGGGGGAATACAATGGGAGGGGAAGTTGGCACTGATCACAGGAGCTGGATGGTTGGACACGGAGGCCCCAGCTCTCAAGAGGGGTAGCTAGACAGAGGATCTGCATGCTGGGACCCCAGACTAAGGGCAGTGCATGAACTTGTTAGGCCTCAAGCACTCAGGATCTGACAACTGGTTCCCCTCACAGCAATCTGGACAGTGCCCCAGAGGGGACACTTGACTAGGTCTGTGACAAAAGGGTACACAAGAACTTCTTAGTATTTACCCAGGTAACACCACTCAAAGCATCCTGCCCTTGAAATTGTTTGAACAGATGCATCTTAGCTACTTTGACATTTTTAACTTGATTTACAGAAGCATTTGCTACAATGCTGGGCTGAGATTTGGTATTGAACAAGAACTAAGAAAAAGACATTAACAAAATAATCCTCTTCCATTCCAAAAGTGTTTCCAAACACTGATTCCAAGGACAGCACCAGCCCCCTGGCTCACTCAGCCCCTTGGTAATGCCGAGTTTCTCTTACCATCATTTTAAAAGAGAGAAACTGACATGAATTTCAGCATCAGACTCATTAAAGTGACACTAGTTACATAGGGGTTATCTCCATTTTTACAGCTGTCATTAAACACAACCTTGCAAGCTGTAAAGTCACTGAATCATTAAGTTGAGTGTTAAGCATGACAATGGGGATATTACTGTTCTAGAGTCGTTTTATGGCACGGACAAAGTTATGGAAAATACCTGAAGCTATTCTGAGCCTTTGGCGTGTCTGTTTAGTCAAAGATGCTGCTGAATCAGTCGGCACAGTACAACCACCACCACAAAAACCAATAGACCTTATTCCCTGGTCCCCAAATAAAGCTCTGGTTATTGGATTAGTAAATCAGAATGAACTAAAAAAAAAGAAAACCCACAACACAAGATTGACAAAATGCAATTCCAATTGTTTACATTGTGCTCTGATACCAGGCTGCTGGACACAGTATAACAATGAGATGGACTGACTGGGGCCTGAAATTGAAATAGAGCATGAATGGCCATTTTTACCTTCACACCCATCATCCTTCTCTTCAAAGCCAGCACTACATGTACATTTCCCAATGGGGACTAGCCACTCCCCCTCCGCACTGCAGTGCATCCTTGGAGGACTATCCAGGTCTACTTCAGAATGATTGACGCAGGTGCCCTTAACTTCCACCAGGGTTGCAAATGCTGCTTCTGCCACAGTGTCTGGAAACACTGCCAAGTTCTGCACCGTGGAGAGGCACTTTTTGTAATAAACCCGCACGGAAACCAGAGCCACGCAAGCACCCACGTCCTGGAAGCCCAGGTGGAAGCCTCTCTTGCTCAGGTGGCCAATCTCCCTCAGCTCTGTGTTCAGCTTCATTTTGCGCTCGCCCAAGTCCCCCTGGGTGAAGCTCTCGTCGGCAGCAATGGTGTCAATTTTGGTATGCTTGTTCTCACGGATGCTGCGCCCCAGATCAGAATCTGACTCAACATAGTAGAGGTTGAAGGTCTCCTTGCATGTGCCAGCCACTCCAGGGATGCTGTTACAGTCCCTCAGGGTGAATTTCAGCTCAATGAAGATTCTTTGGCCACTGCGCCTGGCAATCCAGCCTGTCTGCAGCCAGTTGTTTTGATTCGACTCCATGACATTGCAGACCTGGTAGGTACGAATCGGCTTGTAGTTTTCATCTACTCCACTGATTTCTTCCCACTATAAAAAGAACACACGTCTTGACAACTGCTATTTAGTGAGAACCAGTCTTCCAAGTAAAACCCCCTTCGTACTGAGATTATAAATTCAGCCACTAAAAACCTCTTAACCTATGCATCATTATAGCAGATATTAAAAAAAACTGAAGCCCATAGAATACACAAATCCCAACACAGCCACTCTGCAGTGTTTTCCTGTTTCTAAATATTTAGGAGGGAGAAACACAGCCAGTAACAGAGGATGGACATGGGATTTAATGTCTAAAACAAGATCTAATTTCTAAAAGCCAGAAAAGTCTTGTCTGCAAAGCTAGAGGCAAGGTGCACTATCCCCCAGTTCGCTCCTGCAGGGCCAGAGATGGCTTTTGCTGTATTAGCGACTAATGTCATAGTTAAGTGTATTATCAGGGCCAGTTTCCAATCCCATTTGACTGACCTCTTCTTTCCAAGCACCTACTGAACTGTTCAAAAGGTGGTGACTGTCAGTATCTCTGCAACTCCACTAGCTTCAGGTCATAAGCTGTATTTTAGTATAGCACAGCAGCAATTACAGCTCCCTAGTGGGGAAACTACCCTCCTAATTAGAGAGCACTGGTGTGGGGGCAGGGGGGAAAGGAGAGTAAGGAGAGAGGAAGTGTCAGACCAACTTCTCCTCACCTGTCATTTGGTGGGCAGGAGAAGGAAGGACTCCACCCTCCCTGCCAAGAATGACTCCGGCAATGCTGAGCAACTCAGGTCAGAATGAGGGGCAAAGTCCCCAGGGCCGACTGTCTCTCATGGCTTTACCTTCCTGGACAGGTAGTATTTGCCCTGTCACCCAGAAGCAGCTCACACTGCCAAATATCAAAAGAAGCTAGAGATGCCTGGGGATGAAGGAGCCAGGTGCCTCAAACCCAACAGGGACAATCTCTGGCCTGAAAGCAGGCCAAGGACATTGATGCTCTCAAGGAACAAACTCAGCCCAAGTGTAAGTGAAGTGGCATTTCCCTGGAGCAGCCAGGGAAGTGTTGATTGATGAGATGGTGATTAGAACATCAGCCCTGAGAAGGAAGTGATCTGAGGGTTGCTCACAGCAAGTCCTTCCACAGGTGGCAGAGTTTGTAGTGAGATAACCAAAGAAATCCCCTAATGGAGTTCCTTCCCAGCCACCCACAGGCTCCAGTCCAGCTGACCCCTGAGCCAAGCTCCAAACATGCAGTGTTACTTCAGAAGAAGGAGTTAAGAGCAGCAGGAAACATCTGATTTCACTGATTTGCCCTTTCAGGTGAAAGTGGGCACAGCTACAGACAGAGGCGGCAACGCAGCCATTCACTTAGACAAACTACAAATCATGCAGGGATCTGGAGTCAAGTTCCCCAAGAATTCCAGAGATCCTGCCCTTTTTGCTCATCAGGGAACAGAGTGAATCCCTTAAGCCAACTGGCCTGGAAAGTGAACTAGAGAGAAAAGCATTAATTGACTTGAGTTCCTTTTCTTAGTACAAGAATGCAAAGTGCATTGTCATGAGCTATGCTCAATTTGCAGTGTTCCTCTGACATAATCAATAGACTCACTCAGCTCCTCTCCCTGGCTGTCTGGGATTGGCAAACATCACCGTTCACGTCAAGGCAGCATTGTGTCAGCTTGTCAAGCCTGCTGTTCACATCACAGAGACATGTCACTGCTTCTCAGCTCACCTCTGGGATCTGGATTTTAAGCAGAATTTTGTCTCCTATCATTCTAACACTGTTCAGTGGCAGAAGGCAGATACCTGTCTAGACAAGCAATGGCCAAAAGCAAAGGCCCTCCACCGTATAGAGCATTTGACACCCTTGAGATCATCGGGATCAAGAGTTCCATCTTCATCTCCTTGAAGGGAGAGCACCAGCAAACGCACTTCCACAGGTGGCATTACTCAGCTGCTGAAGCTAGTTCACTCGAGCCACGAAGCCATTCCCATAAATCCAGACAGCCCGGAGTCACCATGCAGAATCAGGAGAGATTTGTGACACGTGTACGTGGCGAGTACAGCTGGACGCACACCACTGCTCTAAAGCAAAGTTAACCAGGCTGCCCAGAGGTGGGACAGCTGAGATGCTGGAGCTGTATTATAGTGACAAAACTTCTCTGCATATGTTTTCACTTACCCCATTCGATGGGTGCGACGTCCAGCCCAATTCGGCCTGGGACTCCTTAGAATCCAGCAAAACAACTGCATGGGAGACAGAGGTGTTAAAAAGTGAATTTATAGAACTCACACCCATCTCAGCCACCCTGATGAACTACACTGAACATCCAGTCTCTGAACTGGCTCGACCATTTGGAGACAGTATTCAGATCACTTCACACTTTTAAAAGGGCACAGTGTGCCTCAGACATACACCCCAGTTTCACAGCAGTGACACTGCCATGCTCTAAAGGAAACCCTGAAACAGCTTAAAATCCCAGTTTGTCACCAGCTGACACTAGAAACGTAATGACGACAACTGTCACATCTGCAAACTATTTCAAAGGCCATTTTGCCTTCCCTGACCAGCTGAGACAAGAGTTCCAGGTTCTGCATTTGCCCACTTCTACTGTGCCAACGACAGCAGCAAAACTGCCAGAGGACATGCTGCTTTGGGGGTCTGGAAGGTCAGCAACTATCGCAGGGTAACCACAGAGCCCTGAAATGTGGGGTGAGAAAGAGGAGGGAACAGACCATCCAATATTTTGTTACAAATGTGTAAGTGAACTGAGAACTGTTAAATTCAATAACTTACTGCTGCTAATGTGGAGTCTTCAATCTCATTTCTAAACTTCCCGACGTACCGTTGACTAACCAGCTGTGGTAGAGCCACCTCGCCCAGCTTCGGCAGACCGACTCAGCTACACTGGGATTGGATCTATGCGTGACATCTATTTTACAGTGGCAAGAATTCCAGGATTATATATAGCGCACAATTGCACCTGAGTGGTGAAATGCTGGTGTCATGGAGGGTCAAGGCAAAACCCCCACTAACCTCAGTGTGGCACAGCTTCATTCCAGGGGATTAAAATGCTCAGATACCATGGCGATGGTACTAGTGGAAAAATCTTTAGCTAGCTAAAGACAGCTAAGCACTGGGCTCTGAATAGTGTCTTGCAACACAGCTCTTCATACTACAATCAAAATATCAGCAAAAGGACATGACTCACGTGTGTAAGTTTGATCGAGAAATACCATGACATTAGAATAAGTGATTTTCAGTACTAATCCCATGACAACCACTTGACATTAAATGCCAGATTGAAATTGACTTTAATGCTCGAGATTAGGTCAGGTTAGCTCACCTTGCTCCTTGGAGCAAAGCAGTGTTCCCCACTTTACAAACATCAAAACCTTTACAAACAGCAGAATTGCTGGAAATTCCCCCATTTTCTGATTCAAGTTACTCAAAGGGGTTGGGCAAGGTCAGTTTCCAACACATTGGGAAGTGGTGCTGCCCTTTCCAAATGCACTGTTGCCACCACCAAGCCTGAGACACTAGATATCATTTACACTAAATATAAACGCCCACTTTGATTCCCATATGTAATGGCCAAACATCAGAGGTCCTCAGCAGGGACAGATCCTGGAATGGTCAAGATGAGCCAACAGGTCTTTTCTACTTTCAGTAGCTGTAATTTCCATGAACCAAGTATCTTAGCAGAGTACCCCAAAAGAGGCAGGATCAAACTCACTCACCCCTCTGAAAGTCATAAAGACATCATCTCTCTGTAGTGGGATTCTCACTAAAACTAACAGGATATAAAGGCTAATCTCCACAGGCTCATGCTAAAAATAATAGGCTGGAATCATCTGTATTTTTATCACAGTGATAAACATTTCACTGGTGTAAGTGTTGCACATAGGCCTTTTATTGGAAGTAACTATCACCAATAATAATAAAAAGGTTCATTTTTAAGACCTACTTTGGAATATAAAGACTGTCAAACATTTAAACCGATACAATGAAGATATTAAGGATAACTGCTAGCTCTCAGGAATTTGTGGCTATAACTCCAGTCACAGACAAACAGAGAGTGGCTGGTTTATTCAGTTAATGGACAATAACTAAAAAAAAAATTCATTACTGATTCCCTCGTGAGTAAGGCTGAGCATCTGTCATGGATTCCATGACCTATGTGACTTCCGCAGCAGCTGGTGCTGGCTCCAGCAGCAGCAGTCTGGATGTGTGGGAGGGTGCTCAGGGCTGGGCCAGGTGGTTGGGGTGTGTGACGGTGCTTACCTGGGAGGGGCTCCCTGGCTCCCACCGGCATGTCCCTGAAGCTCCTAGGCAGAGCGGCCCGGGAGGCTCCACGCACTGCCCGCGCCCGCAGGCACCACCTCTGTAACTCCTATTGGCTGCGGTTCCCAGCCAATGGGAGCCGCGGAGCTGGCGCTTGTAGCGGGAGCAGCACGTGGAGCCTCCCCGGTGACCCCTTCCCCAAGTTGCTACAGTGGCATGCTGGTTGGGGCTGGGTAGGTAGCCTGCCAGCCCCATCAACCCTTCCCCCTCCCAGCACCAGTGGGGATTGTGGGCCAACCCCCTACCCCAAGCACCGCCAGCACACACACACACCCAAGCACCTGTGGTCCCCCAGCCCAAGTTTTAGTTAGGGATATATAGTAAAAGTCATGGACCGGTTTACTATCCGTGAAATACCATGACTAAAAAGTAGCCTTACTCATGATTTTGCAAACTGCAAGCTTGGTATAAAGTTTTCCCCAGAGAATAAAGGATTTCCAAGCCAACCGGGGGGGTGGTGGAGATTCAGACAAAACACAGCCCATGACCTGCTTGCCTCTCAACAGCAGAGAATAACTAGTCTCATCTCTCCCTTCCGTTTCCATAGAATCAAAGAAGTTTTAATTCACATGCAGAATTCCCCCCCACCACCAAGTTTAGTTAAATTGCCAGCCTCTGCTGTGCGTTCCTAGCAGAAGCTAGTTCTTCCATCAAATGATATTACTGCTGATTTGGCCATTTGCTATGCCCCCTGCCAGACCTACCATATTGTACTACTTCATAAATTCCGCTGATCACCACCAACAGTCCTTAGCGGCATTAGGCTTCTCAGTATCTGAGCAGCAAATTGAGAGAAAGGGCTGTTTCTGGACAGCACAATGAGCAATACTTAAAAACACCATAATGTGAATGAAGTGAAGTTCAGAGTGAACTGAAAACAAAACCTTGGCCCTCTCCAGCCTGGAATCATTCATTTGCAGAGAGGTGTTGGTTACAATGCAGACCATACATTTTACTCCAAAGCACAATCAAATTGGCCACCATCCACTGAGCATAGTTCAGCTAATGCTCTTTTCCTACATTATAGTAGAGCGGATTACAGCGATGCTGAAATTATTTACAGCAACACAATTCTGACAAAGCCAGTACTTCTCGCAAATAACCTCCCCCTCTGCATTTCATGGTCTGCAGCTTTCATTTCGTGCTGTGAATGTTCAAATGAAGCACCTGTACTTCCAGATCACAACGAGTTTAGAGGAATTATTATTAACCACACACAGGACTATTTACATAATCACCAAATAGCCCAGTGAAGGGGCATTCGTTATTTGAAAATCTAGAGTGATAACTAAAAACCCTCAACAAATGAATGACAATTTAAAAAAACAGACCGCAAGAGCAAGTCACTGGCAGCCAGTTTCTTCCTCTAGGCTCAGGGGTTTCTGATTCGGGGAGGTAGGGGGAAGGAGGTATACTCAGTTTTCACATCACTTTTTTAGACACACTTCTGCCCTCTCCAGACAGAGCTCTTTGTGGTTAAAAATGTCGGCAGGACATACTCCAGTTATCTCACCGTAGCCACAATTCCAGGGGGATTATTAGGCAAAAGATCTAGATTTCATCTGCACATAACCCATGTTAACACATTTTGGCTGTGTGTGTCCCTCTCGTGGTTAGACATGGGCAGGTACAAGGCTGCTGTTACCTCCAGCTAATAGACACAAACCTGGAGCTCAGGCAGTACCTGCTCATGCTTTTAAATCCACAGATCTTGGGTTCACTCCCCACAAACGACCCAGACATGCCCATAAGGAAGTCTTAGGGCTTGTCTACATCACAAAGTTGCAGCGCTGGTGAGGGGGTTACAGCGCTGCAACTTAGGAGGTGTACACATCTGCAGGGCATCACCAGCGCCGCAACTCCCTGTTTGCAGCGCTGGCCGTACTCCCGTTTTGTCTCGGGTGTAGAGGATCCAGCGCTGGTGATCCAGCGCTGGTAATCAAGTGTAGACACTTACCAGCGTTTTTCTTGACCTCCGTGGAATAAGCAGGTATCCCAGCATACCTGAGGAAGCCTCTCTGGTAATCAAGCAGGTCTCCTTCCCTGCGGTTTGCTCCGGTGTTCTCCGAATCCCCCCCCAAGCGGGTCTCCTTCCCCGTGGTTTGCAGGGGGGTTCGGGGAACGCGAGAGCAAACCGCGGGGAAGCAGGTCTCCTTCCCCGGTTTGCTCCAGTGTTCCCCGAACCCCCATGCAAGCAGGTCTCCTTCCCCGCGGTTTGCTCTCACGTTCCCTGAACCCCCTCCCCGCAAGCAGGTCTCCTTCCCCGCGGTTTGCTCTCGCGTTCCCCGAACCCCCTCCCCGCAAGCAGGTCTCCTTCCCCGCGGTGTGCTCTCGCATTCCCCGAACCCCCTCCCCGCAAGCAAGTCTCCTTCCCCGCGGTGTGCTCTCGCATTCCCCGAACCCCCTCCCCGCAAGCAGGTCTCCTTCCCCGCAGTGTGCTCTCGCATTCCCCAAACCCCCTCCGTGCAAGCAGGTCTCCTTCCCCGCGGTGTGCTCTCGCGTTCCCCGAACTCCCGTGCAAGCAGGTCTCCTTCCCCGTGGTTTGCAGGGGGGTTCGGGGAACGCGAGAGCAAACCGCGGGGAAGGAGACCTGCTTGCACGGAGGGGGTTCGGGGAACGCGAGAGCACACCGCGGGGAAGGAGACCTGCTTGCACGGGGATTCGGGGAACACTGGAGCAAACCGGGGAAGGAGACCTGCTTCCCCGCGGTTTGCTCTCGCGTTGCCCGAAACCGCTTGAAGCCGCCCAACAGCGCTGCAGTGTGGCCACATCTAACACCACTTGCAGCGCTGGTTGCTGTAAGTGTGGCCACTCTGCAGCGCTGGCCCTATACAGCTGTACTAATACAGCTGTAACAACCAGCGCTGCAAAATTGTAGATGTAGACATACCCTTATAGTATTAGAAGTAAGATGGGTGTGGAGAGAGGTGGGTGGAGGATGAAGAGGAAGCCTCACCAGGTCTCCTTCCCTGCCTCAATGGTGTTACTCTGGGCTGCTCTGGATTTAATTGCAACAAAGTTTGACAGACACAGGGGCTAACAAGGAAAACAGTCAATAACGTGGAACGTTACACAATTTACACTAACTCCTCATTGTCCTCTAGCACCTTTCTACTAAAGACCTCAAAAACATTCTACAAGCAGTAATGAATGAAGCCACACATCATCCCTGGGAGGAGCACATTGTCCTCACCTTAAGAATGAAGAAACAGAGGTAAAGAAGGCTGTGAGAAGTGCTACAAGTTGTGTCTGATGAGTATTTTTGGACAGACTGAGGTGACGTTTGTACTGACTGGCTGGCTTCAGCTTTGTTTGACCCCAGTGTATTCTTAGCGAGCTTCTTAGTCAGCAAACTTGCTTACAGCGGAGGCTGCATAGGACGAAGGGGATGTTTTGACCACAGATATTACATAAACTGAAGGGAGTTATTGGGACAACAGATACGCAAAACGTATTGCCAAGATACAATTAGAGAAAAAACAGGTAAAAAGTCCCTACACAAAGTAAAGGGTCAAAGTGACCTGGCCAAATTTGCATGATCAATGGTAATAAAGCAATTAGAGAAGAGAAATAACAACAGAAAAATAGCAAAGATAAACAGAAGTTATGCCAATTCAAGTTTACACATGTACTGTATGAGTTACATAAGATACGCAATATTCATGATACTTAACAGTTATTGGAAGAGAACTAATGAATAAGCAATTTGGATGCATATAATACAGGATAGATTATCAGAGACAGTCAGAGCTTTGTAGGAGAAACCCATTGTGACCCACTGATGCCCTAGGAGAAAATAGCTGGCCATTGTCTTTTTGTGTATATATGTCATTCATTTCTTTAACAGTAATCGCAATCCCAAGGCATGCTTCTGTTCAAACAAAGATCTGAATTAATAAACCTGAGTGTGTCAGACCTCAGTGGGTGTCACGCTCAGCCGACAACAGGAAGAGACTTCTCCTAGGCACATCGTGTTTGTTCTAGAGCCAGAAACAGAAACTAGATTCTCTCCTTCCTCCACCGCATGCTTCAACCAATAAGAAACGCTGCCGAGTTCCATATTTGCAACACATCATCGTACCTGCTAAGTAAATTTGTATGCAGTCCATTTGGGTGTACTGTAACTGAAATGTAATGGAATATGTAATCCCCCCTCCAAGGGACCCACTGATTGATCAGATCTGGTATCAGGTAACAGAACGCCTTGATTGTATTAGGGAGCCCTCAAAGGAGCAATCAATATTTTACAAAATTAATTATTTGCCCTTTTAAATTATATTTATAAAATCCACTCGTGCTGCCATTTTGAAGAGAGATCCCCCGAGACAGACCATCTCCAAAGACCAAAGAGACAGATGTTTCTGCTACTGAAGCTTAATAGAGAAATTAAGCAAATATATGCACATCTGGATAACAGAATAAAAACACATAAAAGAGAGGCCTTAAAAGCTAATGAGATGTTCAAATATTGTTTCCTGGTGCAGTGGCAATAAAGCATGTTTCTCAAAGCACAGCAAAGCACTCATTTGCGCCTTGCCAGCATCACAACCTGACAGGAAAGTATTGAGATTTCAGATCTTTCTTTAGCGCTACCACTGCACAGCAGCTAAGAAAGCAGGTACATGCAAATCAGCCTTCAGAGCTGCAGTGGAGTAACAAGTACAGTAAATTTAAGTCCCAGAAATCTCTGCATGGCCCATCTGGGTACAGTCCTCTGTGCTCCTTGGCTCCATCTTCTCTTATACACCACAACTCCATGTCATTAGGAGCCCTGGGGCTCGGGACAGGAACAAGCGGGAGCTTTCTCAGACCCCAGCATCCCACACTGTTACTTTAGTTGTTTGAGAGGGGAAAGAGGGTCAGAGAGCAGTACAATCTAGCTTTCACCCAGATGCATGCCTGTTCTTAATTCTGTCCCATAGGCATTGAGACACTAGTGCTAAAGTGTGCCAAGCAAAGAGACAGGGTGGGAGTCCCAGAAGCCAACATCCCACATGCTCTAGCCTGCCCATGCTTCCCCTCGCATTAGGCTGCAGCTCCACTTTTCCTACTCGACCATGGACTACAGAATACCCCAAGGTGCAGAAAATCTCTGCTTTGTTTCAGAGAACATTTAGCTTGTCATAGAACATGAAGCTAGTGAGACGGAGATGTCCAGTGTTGTAATATTTGGAAAAACACAAAGGGATGTTTTGGAAAAATCACGTTATTTATAAATCTTTAGATGCTGAATTCTTGGATTTCTCATTTTCAGGAGAGTTTATTATGGCCTGTCAGCGTGCATGGATTCCAGTGAAGCACAGGGGCCTGCGCTACCAAGATTACCTGCCTTAGTAACTGAGTCCCGTGGGGAGCACTGACTGCACGTGTTTGGCAGAGTGGAAGGTTAGAAGTATCCATATTCATTCCTTCTTCCTGGCCTCCCCACAGGGCAACAGGCCCTCAGAACGGTCTGCTGAAGACTGAATGCTCTCTGTATACCAGTTGATGGCAGTGTCATTCAGCATGCTCTGCTTGCTAATTCAAGTATCACAGGGTGCACCACATCCACCAGGTAATTTTATAAAGGGGACTAATGGTATCTTCAAGCTGGTTGTTCGAGAAACTGGCCAGCCGGGGTCCCCAAGAGCTCCAGGTATTTCTGACCAACCTACTTTACCAGCTAAAGCACGCAGCATGAGAGAACTCTAGACCTAAATTCCACCCCACACTTTGGCTGTGTTATGTACTTTGCAGTACCTACACACAAGCAGCACCTTCCCCAGCATTTAGAACCTGATATTTCATGTCTTAGCCTGAGGTCCTGGGCTGCAGGCCCTAAAGCCCCTGCATTAATCGGGCCCTGATGGCAGGGTTGCTTGTGATTGGGGGGAGAGTAGGGCTCAGCTGTCCTTGGGATCTCTTCAGGGTCATGCCTTGTGTTCCTAAAAATCTCAGGCTTCAGGACTTAGCTGGTTACCTGCAAGGGTCAGGAAGGGATTCCCCCCAACCACACACACCCCAAAATGTATTGTGAGCCAAGCTTTTGTTTTTCTTCTTCAGAGATGGCCCTGGCTGGAGGTAGAACACCGGACAGGTGGGCAGGCAAGCATTCTCTCTCAGATGCTTGCCTGGCTGGTTCTTGCTCACATGCTCAGGGTCTAACGGATTGCTCCAGAAGTTTTCCCCAGGTCAGATTGGTTATGATCTGGGTTTTTGTTTTTTTATTCTTTCTTCTGCAGCATGGGGTGAGGGTCATTTGCCAGGATTATTCAGGTCTCTCTCACTTAATCAATTCCCTGCTAATTGCACAGATCCCGGGTTCTGGTGCACCTCAGTTCCTCCTATTCTCTGCCTGAGGCACATAACAGTCTAGTCTCCTGGGGGCTGTGATAATTTGGCCTAATTTTGGTTGCTGAGTTTAGCGTGTGGGCGCTGGGTGGCACTGGTGGCCTGAGCCATGCATGAGGTCAGACTAAATGATCTTGAGTCCCTTCTGGCCTCAAAGTCTCTGACCAGCTCAGCACAGAGAAGGCTATGCTATAGTTTTACAGTTGCTATGGCAACAACTCCTACATTTAACTGAGCAGCAGAGTTGTTGAATACTTGCTAACTTTTTGGATTGGCATTCCCTCTCCTAGAGTGGTACTCCTTCGGAGGCCAGGAAACAGACGGCCTCATCTCCAGAGCAAGAGTGCTTGAACGAACATCGTTAGCAAGAGACTAGTGGAATCCAACAGAATAAACTGACTCAGTCTCTCAACGATGATAATCAAGCCCCTTAACATGTTGGGCAGCCTCCTGAGGAGACAGTTTATACACCTAGGTCTTCAAGATGTGTGCTTGAACAAAAGCTTCCTTATGACCCAGATTTATAAGGAATCTATAGGCAGATGTCTGAGACATTGAAAGGTGAAAGAGAAATCCAGAGAGAAGAGTAACACTCAAATTTCTAACTATGCCATGCAAGAATTTTAGGAACGCATGAAGCAAGACTTCAGTCATCAGACCCCTAAGGACTGCCAGAGATTCTCATCCCTCCACAACTCCTGTAACCGTACATTAGCATCAATTCGGTCAGCCAAGGCAGAGTTCAGGTGTGCTCTGTAGACACAGAGCCCTATTCACCTAATGCACCACAGGGCTCAGCTCCCCTGGTCACTAGGAGGTTGGTTCCAGTGGCAGCTGCAGGTATTCCGTTTGGGGAGAGCCAGGCCCAGGAGCTCAAACCATCTAATGACAACCCACCTCGAGAGAAAAGTGCTGCAATATTCCTACTAGAAGGCCGATAAAGTAGGTTTCCACAGGAACGCTGTTGTCCCAACTTCTTGCATTTCCAGTCAGTCTCCTGGGCGCACAGCCCGTTGGGTGGGAGGCACATTGGTGAGGTTAGTTGCAATAGTGGTTTTCACCTTCCTTGTGTTTTGCTGAGGGTTAAGAGGACAGTGATTCTCCCCCACTACTGCTGTACAATACTAACTCTCTCCTGCCAAGAGGGAGCCTGAGCTGACCTGCAAGCTGTATTAGACTGAATAAAAATAACCCTGCTCTCTGAGGCAGCACACGGGATGGTGACTCTGTTTAATTTGTGAAATCAGTGGAGCTGAGTAGCCAGAGCTCCTACTCTGCAAAAACCAGAGTGTGTGAAAAGCTCCATATTGGTGCAATAAAGTATGTTTATGATAGTCTATCATTGTAAATCATCAGCCTTGCTGTAAAACTGTGTCTGCTCCCACTAACTTACTCTAGGAAGGATTGCACCTGCTGGAGGAGGGCACTTTATCACGGTGTAATAGCAATGGCTGAGAGACATCTGAACAGAATAAGGAAACCTCCTTTATCAGATGGGCCCCTGGGTCTCTGGTGCCATGAAGCTGTCACGGCTCAGGATTCATACGCAAAATCTCATTGTATTGGCTGAGATGGAGCTTTGGTCCAGAGTACCGCTATGCTTGAAGGTGTGGGCTAGGGACAGAGTGTGTAAAGGGTTAACACTGACCATTTCTGGACTGCCAGGCAGTTTTATATGTAGGACATCATGTACACATCTCTTCCAATGTGTCTAAAAAAAATAGGCAAAATACATAGTCTAGGTCAGCTTAGCTCTGCCTATAATAATCTGGGAGACCTCTGTGCAGCATTATACAGAGCACACCTGAACTCTGGCCGAGTTCCTGGCAGTGCTTAGGAATCTGATGATTGAAGTGCTACAGAGGTTCCTTAGAATTCATGCATGTTACAGTTAGACACTTGAGTGTCACTCTTCTCTCTCTATTTTTCTCTTCTGTCTTTCAGTGTCTGCACATTCCTTATATATCTGGGTAATACAGAGGCTCTTGTTAAAACACATCTTGAAGACACAGGCATATAAACTCTCTTGATAATCATCATCCAGAGACTAAGAATCAGTTTATTCTGTTGGATTCCACTCATCCCTTGCTTACAACATTCATTCAAGCTCTTTTCCTCTCAAGGCAAGTGGTTCTGTCTCCTGGACTTCTAAGGAGTGTGGCAAAATGACAGGGCAAGTCAAGAAGCGAATACTGATTCCCACCAAGTACATATCACCCCAGGAAAGAGACAGAGGACACCCAGAAAGACAGGCAGGTGTCTAGAAATTAAATTAGCACATTGAGCAAAATTCTTTCATCTTCCAGTTCATTGTGAAAGTTCAGTAGCTTTCCAACAATGGGTAGGAGTGCAGGGATACCACCATATAACATACATGGCCCCGTATACACTATGGCACACTAGGGTTGAAATCCTGCAGCAAAGCTCCCTAGGCTCCATAGCACTGTGGTGCCAAGTTCTCCAGATGAGTTAAACATGGTATTTATTGCATTAAATATGAAAGCAATCCCACAGCACAGTCAGCGTAGGACTCTTTGATTTATAGACTCTAAGGCAAGAAAGGAGCATTATGATCAATTCACCAGCGAGCTTCCCAGACCTGAAGAGGAGCTCTGCATAAGCTTGCAAGCTTGTCTCTCTCACCAACAGAGGTTGGTCCAGTAAAAGCTATTCCCTCCCCACTTCCCCATCTCTCTAATATACTGGGACCGACAAAGCTACACTGCATTTCAGTCATTCTTCGGTCTCCCTACCCGTAAGGCTGAGGAGTGTAAACAAAGTTTCAAATTCCTCAGGCTCCTATAGGAAAAGCAAAAGGTTGAGGCCGACTAACAGGCGAGGTTAATGCAACCCATGTCAGGAAATAATAGGTGCAATCAGTGGGATTACTTGGAATGAAAAAGCTGCAGCCACCAGAGGGTGTCACTAGAGTGAAGCAGAGCTAAAAACATGCAAGGCTGGTGGACAGTAAACTGCGTTATTCCAAGGGGCTGCACCTGCCCTAATTACCGAGAGAGGAAGACAGGCAGAGGAGCCTTCTCAAATGAGCCAGATTGTTCAGTCAAATGAATCTTGGCTGAAAACCAGTGCTGCGACTTGATGTTGGGGGTCATTTTAATTGCAGATCGAGGCTGAAATCAGGCTTTGTTATTATGAACATTGCAACCACACGACCACCAGATCCAGCAGGGCTTTCAGCACGTTTCCATCCACGTACCGTAACCTTTCTTGGTGGACGGTGTTCAAACTCTGATGCTTCCACCGCACTCCCAGAGGGATATGGTGGCAAGGACCACTCTGTAAGATTTGGGGCACCAATATAGTGTTTTGGGCATGGATGAATTGTGAAAGGGGCAAGAGGAAAGAGAGAGGGCTATAACAGAGACATTGTGATGTACTAAAACCACCAGGATATTTTTAACTTCAAAGAGGCAGAATTCACCATGGGCAGATTCTACCATGCAGCCAGGATCAAGGTTTACTGCACAGAACAGAAAGGGGGTCAGACCAGGGCTCAGTTTTGTTTTCATCAACTGAATGAGAGACGTTGCGGCCAACTCTATCCTCTCTGGTCCTAGAAGAAATAGAGCAACCCAATGCAGGAACATTCTCAGTAATGTAGAGACTGCTTTTCAGTCTGAGAAACTTCTACATAGCCCAGGATTAGGATTCAACTCCTGCACGGGAAAGTCCCACTGCATCTTAGTTACAAAAGGAGTGTATTTCACCTACAACAGCAGGAGAGCCCAGGTTGCTCTTACAGTAAGAACTTAATATTTCCTTTCAAGCAAACCACACTATAGGCACAGATTGCACAAGATTTTTGAGTCAAATCTGAATGCCACAGAATAAGTAGCAGACTGAAGACTATTGCACAGCAGACCAGGTCGTGCCTTTAAAAGCAACAGCTGTCGGATCCAAATGGTTGCATATAACTTAGTCCTAAATGTTATCTTGCCTAGAGTGTCAGATCTTAGATTCACTGTCCAGCCACCCACGCTAAGGCCCTCTGCTGTGAAGGGAATGGCACAGACACTCAGAGGAGTCCTGGCTCCTCTCCCCCACGGGAGTCTGTAAATGCAGCGAGCCCCTGCGGGATGGAACAGAGAGATCAATCAGCGATAAATCAAACCACTACTCATCACTGAAACCATGCAAGTGGAAAGCACAGGCCAATATGAGCAAAGAGCTCTATGTCAGGGGAAAAGCAGAGTCCAATGTAACCAGAAAGCAAGAGGCAGAATGGGGAAAGAAACCAAGCTTGCCATGCCATTTCTAGACAGAACATTGACTACAACACTCCGCATCCTCTAGGACTTGGGCCACTTCACATCGCAGTGCAACACTGAGCACCATCTTCATGGTGTGAATGGGAATGTCAACAACACTAGTGACCCTGGTGTATTTTAACTACAGCTCTTCAGAAATTCAAAGGCTGTTAAATTAGGCTTCATTGGGCTCATCTGGAAAAAAGAATGTGAACTCCTAGCCATTTATTTGCCTGCTTTATTTGAATGAAAACTATTGCAGAAAGCCGATCAATATGCTACAGCCAGATTAAATTCAATGGTTCTGAGTGTGAAAGCAAAGCAGGAAGGTGGTAGAGGGGTGAGAGACATGAGACTAGAACAAAGTCAGCCTGAGTTTTCCTCCTAGGACGTTTTTAAGCACCTCCAGAGGGCAAGTTCAGAGAGCTGCTGTGTAACCAACTGAAAAGAAAGGGAACTTGCCAGCAAGAATTTCCAGGTGATCACAGCACTTAGACAGAACCACACCTTTCAAACAGCTTCAGCATGCATCCTGTTATTTATACTGTTAACCATTAAAGCAGCATCAGAGCTTTGCACAGCATTTTCCAGGGATTGCCAGAGAGGGTCACTGCCCCAAGGAGCTCTCTTTCTAAAGAAGATAAGCATAGAACATAGCAGCGATAGATACAGGGAGAAGGTAAGAAGCTTAAAATATAAGCCAGTTATTAGTATTACAATAGCGGTAAGAGGCCCTGCTGTGCAGGGCACTGCACTAGCGTAGAGTGGGACAGCCCCTGCCCTGAAGAGTTTACCACTGAAGCAGACAAGAGGAAGAAAGGATTATCATCACTCTTTACAGAGATGGAACTGAGGTAAGCAAATCTGATCTGCTCACAGCTTTAAAGCAGAGACTGAGCTAGGAGGAGGAGAAGACAGTCCAGGAGGGGAGGTCAGTGATGAAGAGCATGGAGGGAGCGAGGGTCTTTCCAGGCATAGGGAGCATCATGACCTAAAAGTATGAAAAGAGGCAGTAGCTGAGGTGGGCAGGGACAGGGAAGACCTAAGGGCAGAGGGATTAGAGAGAAGGTTGAAGCCTCAGGATAAATTTAGAACAGCAAGCACAGTCCCAAGCTATAGGAGTTCACTTTCCTTCCCCCTTTCCAATCTCAGGGTTGTGTATTTAGATCAGATGCTGTCCCAGCCCAGAGGTGGGCACACCCAATCTCTCGTCAGAGTTCCAGTGAGATCCACTGTCTGTCTGTCTACAGATAAATACACACCTGGGTAAGTGACCAGATGGGGACCCGCACACAATATCCATGGGACATTTTTTGTAAGCCAAATGTCAGGTAGCTTCCAGGAAACCCATAATGACGGATGCTCTGAAGTGTAGGATTCCAGAGGACCCACACTGCACTGGCAATGGAAACAGAAGCAGCAGTTCACACTTTTCAACACAAAACAAAACAGTGTCATGCAATTAATGCAACAGCAGGCATGTGGCACCTAGACATACAGGAAATTAGCAGCCACAAATAGTATTTCAAGCCAAAACAAACTACACTTGACCAGACTTTATTACCAGGATCTCCTCTGGGTTAATTCAAGAAAGGAAAAGGAATTGAATCTAGAGTTTCCATTCCAAAGAATATTCTACTCATGTAACCAGGAGAATTTCGGGACTCTAAATTAACTTCTGCATACCACAGAAAAGCAGAACTGTTTTCCAACTACACACATGCATAGCATAGAGGAAAAAAACTCCAGTCAAGCAACAACATATTGGGGAACTTGCATTAGCTACCCGAATTATGAATTTTTATCACATGGGCCTAAATCATAAATCGTGTTCTCACTTAGTGCATTATTCACCGATAGTACAGGGATGCACTGGTTACAAGCTCTATACCAGTACCTCATGTTAGGCACAATTGTCATCCAGGTGAACTAAGGTACACAATCTACATGGTTTAGTTTACCAGATTGCCCACAATGTCAGCCAGTCTGCCTTGGAATTTAGCGTTAGTAGTGACTCTGCTGTTCACATCACCAGTTGTCCATCTTCGACTCTCTCCTTAAATCATGGGATTACAACCCAGCAAACACAGTAAGAATTAATCAGACAAGGATGGAAGCTTTCGATTCTTTGGTCCTGGAAACCATAAAACTGTTGTCCAACTCTTTAAGCTACACACTTTCCCCAGCTAAATTAGACACTTAGAAGTCCAGGGACAGAGGAAGTGAAAATCCACTGATTTGGCCAGACTACACCGTAAACTTTTCTGATCTCTGGCAGTAGGGAATATCTAAATTGCCTCTATGTTGTTCGGTTCTTCAGGTCAGACCTGAGGAAGAGCTCTGTGTAGGTGCAAAACCTTGTCTCTCTCACCAATAGAAGTCGGTCCAATAAAAGGTACTACCTCACCCACCTGGTCTCTCTGTGTTATTCTGTCAATTAAGAAAGGAATGATAACTGCACAGCCTAATGAAACTCATCTACCTTTGCATGTTCTATTGCCCCCACAATAGCACAAGTACAATACTAAAAATTCACATCTTTACAACCACAAATTGACAGCTCTACCATGGTTTCGCATTATGTATGTTCTCTCCAGATACTGATCTATTCTCCCATAAATTTAGAACCAGAAGGAGTTCACACAGCCAGAATAATAGTCTGCGGAGGTTTTGGATCTTGGAGGCAGACTGGGAAACATGTGCACCCTCCCAGCTGCTGACTTTTTGAGCAATCTGCTTGCTTTTCCCCATTCTGCCTTTTTTCTTCACATACCAGACAAAACTAGCACAGAGAACCAGGGGCTCCTTGTAAAGCTGCAAGTGCCAAAGAGAATTCTCTGTGCAAGGAATCTCCAGGCACAAGACAGAAAGGGACCAGGCACTAAGACTAGAGGGAAGGGGTGAGCAACCAGAGTCCAGGACAGACGCCCCACAGAAGGGAAGACTTCCTGCAGACTTCACTCCCCTGATCTCAGTCTCCAGCTACCCTCCTCTCTACTGAGGGGAAGGGGAAGGAAAAAGGAGGATGAGGACTAGCTGCTGTTTATAGGGACACTCAGGAAATGCAATTTATAATAACAACTATTTATAAACATGCGGGAAACACTATTTATATGCAGATGGCAGAAACTCTTTAATTCATCACATCCCCATCTCCTGATCCCCAAACTGTTCCCCTCTCTTCAATGAACCTGTTCTGGCAAAGGACCCTCCTAGGAAGGCTGGGAGTAGGGTGACCAGATAACAAAGGTGAAAAATCGGGATGGGGTGGGGGGGTGGGGTAATAGACATCTATATAAGAAAAAGCCCCAAATATCAGGACTGTCCCTATAAAATCGGGACATTTGGTCATCCTAGCTAGGAGGAACCACATGGGGCACAGGGAGCTTAAAGATTTTCCTGTCAGTGCCCAGCTCATGGCTCAATGACAATCAGACACCCTCCCTCCATCAATCCTCCCGCCCACAGAGATACTTGTTGTCATGTCCCTACCTCCTCCTATGGCCCCTTCCCCACGCAGCCTGCACACTGCCCCTACTCAACTGCCCCTCCACATTGCCACTGGCCAACCCCCTGCTGCCCCATCCACCCTGCCCAGCCCCCCCAACTGCCCCCCATCCACCCTGCCCCATACCCCCTACCCAGTCCCACTGCCCCATCCACCCTGCCCAGCCCCCCTAACTGCCCCTCATCCACCCTGCCCCAGGCCCCCCCCAGCCGCCCATCTCCCCTGCCCCAGGCCCCCTACCCAGTCCCACTGTCCCATCTCCCCTGCCCCAGCCCTCCCACTGCCCCCCATCTCCCCTGCCCTATCCACCCTGCCCAGCCCCCCCAACTGCCCCTCATCTCCCCTGCCCCCCCCCACAGCCGCCCATCTCCCCTGCCCCTGGCCCCCTACCCAGTCCCACTGCCCCATCTCCCCTGCCCCAGCCCCCCATCTCCCCTGCCCCAGCCCCCCCCCACTGCCCCCATCTCCCCTGCCCAGCCCCCCCAACTGCCCCTCATCTCCCCTGCCCCAGGCCCCTCCACAGCCGCCCATCTCCCCTGCCCCAGGCCCCCTACCCAGTCCCACTGCCCCACCTCCCCTGCCCCAGGCCCCCCCCACTGCCCCAGCCCCCCCACTGCCCCCCATCTCCCCTGCCCTATCCACCCTGCCCAGCCCCCCAACTGCCCCTCATCTCCCCTGCCCCAGGCCCCCCCCACAGCCGCCCATCTCCCCTGCCCCAGCCCCCCCCACTGCCCCTCATCTCCCCTGCCCCAGCCCCCCATCTCCCCTGCCCTATCCACCCTGCCCAGCCCCCCAACTGCCCCTCATCTCCCCTGCCCCAGGCCCCCCTCACAGCCGCCCATCTCCCCTGCCCCAGCCCCCCCCACTGCCCCTCATCTCCCCTGCCCCAGCCCCCCATCTCCCCTGCCCTATCCACCCTGCCCAGCCCCCCAACTGCCCCTCATCTCCCCTGCCCCAGGCCCCCGCCCCCTGCCCAGTCCCACTGCCCCCAGCCCCAGGCCCCCCCCACAAGCACTGCGCGCCCCTCCGCCCGCGTCTCTGATCCCCCGGCCGGACTCACCCTCCTCGGCGGCGGCCCCGGGCAGCGGCAGCAGCGGCGGCAGCAGCAGCAGCAGCCGCACGAGGAAGCCGCCTCCGCCCGTCTCCATGGTGCTGCCGACTCCGCGCGGCTCCGGCTGCCGCTGCCGCCCGCCTCATCCCGGCCGCCCCCGCCTCCCCGGGCCCGGCCGCCGAGCCCGCGCCCGTGGGAACCCGCCCCGCCCCCCCGGCAGCCGGGCCAATCGGGGCTGGGGGCGGGGGCAGGCGCGGCCATCGCCGCGAGGGGCGAGAGGAGCGGGAGGGGGCGTGGCGAGGAGCGGCACCGGCCAATCACAGCGACAAGTGCGCTGGAAGGGCGGGGCGAGGATGGAGAGCAGCCGCTCACGACGGCGGGCGCGGCAGGGGCAAAGCGATTGGGGGCGGGGCCGCACACCATGGAGGGGCGGGGCGAGGAGCACAATCTCCACGCAGAGGGAGGGGCGCGGCCAATGGACCGTAAAGGAGGCGGGGCGAGGAGCAGAGGCTCCGCCTGCTGGGGCCCCTGCCAGCCAATTACAAGTGAGGGGGCGGAGCCGAGGGTGGGGCACACGCGGCCTGAGTTAAACCTCCTTGGGGGTCTAGGCGGTACGCGGGGCGGCCTTGGCTGGGCAGATGCTGGGAGTGCGGGGCTCTGGAATTGGGGGAGCCGGGAGTGCTGGGGGGCCCTGGGATTGGGGGGAGCTGGGAGTGCTGGGGGGTTCTGGGATGGGGGAGCCGGGAGTGCTGGGGGGAGGCTCTGGGATGGGGGAGCTGGGAGCGCTGGGGGGCTCTGGGATGGGGGAGCCGGGAGCACTGGGGGGCTCTGGGATGGGGGAGCCGGGAGCACTGGGGGGTTCTGGGATTGGGGAGCTGGGAGCGCTGGGGGGCTCTGGGATGGGGGAGCCGGGAGCACTGGGGGGCTCTGGGATGGGGGAGCTGGGAGTGCTGGGGGGCTCTGGGATTGGGGGAGCCGGGAGCACTGGGGGGTTCTGGGATTGGGGGGAGCCGGGATCACTGGGGGGTTCTGGGATGGGGGAGCTGGGAGTGCTGGGAGGCTCTGGGATTGGGGGGAGCCGGGAGCACTGGGGGGCTCTGGGATGGGGGAGCTGGGAGTGCTGGGGGGCCCTGGCATTGGGGGGAGCCGGGAGCACTGGGGGGCTCTGGGATGGGGGAGCTGGGAGTGCTGGGGGGCTCTGGGATGGGGGAGCTGGGAGCGCTGGGGGGCCCTGGCATTGGGGGGAGCCGGGAGCACTGGGGGGCCCTGGCATTGGGGGGAGCCGGGAGCACTGGGGGGTTCTGGGATGGGGGAGCCGGGAGTGCTGGGGGGCTCTGGGATTGGGGGGAGCCGGGATCACTGGGGGGTTCTGGGATGGGGGAGCTGGGAGTGCTGGGAGGCTCTGGGATTGGGGGGAGCCGGGAGCACTGGGGGGCTCTGGGATGGGGGAGCTGGGAGTGCTGGGGGGCTCTGGGATGGGGGAGCTGGGAGTGCTGGGGGGCCCTGGCATTGGGGGGAGCCGGGAGCACTGGGGGGTTCTGGGATGGGGGAGCTGGGAGTCCCTGGGATTGGGGGGAGCCGGGATCACTGGGGGGTTCTGGGATGGGGGAGCCGGGAGCACTGGGGGGCCCTGGCATTGGGGGGAGCCGGGAGCACTGGTGGGTTCTGGGATGGGGGAGCCGGGAGCACTGGGGGGAGCCGGGAGCACTGGGGGGTTCTGGGATGGGGGAGCTGGGAGTGCTGGGGGGCCCTGGCATTGGGGGGAGCCGGGAGCAATGGGGGGTTCTGGGATGGGGGAGGTGGGAGTGCTGGGGGGCCCTGGCATTGGGGGGAGCCAGGAGCACTGGGGGGTTCTGGGATGGGGGAGCTGGAAGTACTAGGGCTTTGAGCTGGCAGGAACTGGGGGCTCTGGGGTTAACAGAGTTGAGTGCTGGTGGACTTGGCTTGGTTAGGGGAGCTGGGAGTGCTGGGGGGAGGCTCTGGGATTGGGGGCAGCTGGGAGTGCTGGGGGGAGGCTCTGGGATTGTGTTGAGGGAGCAGGGGCTCAGGGATCTGTAGTGGAATTTGGAGCCTGGGGCTCAGAGTTGCTGGGGGGTGTACCCACTTCAGAGGGCTGAGGATTTAGGGGGCTCTAGGCTGCCAGGTTCTGGGCAGGGGGAGCAGCTCACAGTGGCTCAGTACCAAGTCCACAGCCCTTGTTGTAAATTGGGGGGTGTCATTGTGCTGTTCAGAGTGCTACAACTGCAACATCTCTGAAAAATGTGAGCTCCTCCTATTCATGCTGATGAGTTTGTGATTCTGAAGCCTAATAGCTACATCTCAGGGTCCTAGAAACATAGATGGAGAATTGTGCATACAGAACGGGCTTGCAGCTGCCTGCCTAATTCATATGCACAGTTACTTCAGTCCCACTCACACATAAGTGGACACGTAAACAAAGGACAGAAATATTGGTGGTCTTAAAAACCTAATTACTATATCAGGGTCATAGTTTGCCCTCAATCTTATTGGGAAATCTACTGTGGAGGGTACTATATGTCCTTGTAGTCAAAGTGCATCAACCCTAATTAAAAATGTAATTTGGCCCTGTCCACTGAATGAGCTCAGTTCCCTGGTACAGTTAATGAAAAATTAGTAAATGGGTAATCTGCAAAAAGTGCTGTGTCAGGATTTTATTTTGCAAAATCAAACCCAGAAGCAGGGGAGGAGAGTTGAATCTTTTCTCCATTCATCCAAAACCCGGAGTAGCTCTAGTTTTTGTCTATCTTTGCTTTTGAAGAATAAACAGGAGCAAGTCTAGAAAATCAAATTAACCATGAAAAGCTAGGCAATATTTGTTAATAAGTAGTAAGTCTCTTAGGCTTCCAACAGTAAACCATAAAGAGAACATTACTCTTGTATCATCATAGAGTGAGACTCACTAAAATCCCCAGATATCAGACAGAATGTTGATTGGCTTCTCAGCCTGTTACCAGTCAGACTCAGTTCTGCGTGTCATAATAAATTGGATTCACTTGATATGGTTATTGCAGTCATATTAAAATATGCCTTGAGACCTAGTTACAGAACACTGTATTCCTAATATTATTAATAAATATGCCTAATGAAATCTGTGTTGTTAGTGCTGGTGTGTAAATGCGGAGCTGCTCTTTATGTAACCCTGCTAATAAGCAGTGCAAGTGTTTGAATATTTATTTTAAGTCAATAGGCCTTCATGCAAGATCTGGGGTCTGATGATGCACAGTTCTTTGCAGGATCAGCACCTAAATGTGCAAAATCTTATGACAAATCCTCACGTTATACTTTCCTTGATTGAAATCAGTCCTCTTTCAACCCAAACAGTGTTTTTTGAAAATGCTTGTATAGCTAAGTTAAGAGGGTGAGATACAGGTGTTTTGGATTATGCTCACTTTACAGTTCCACCAAGACTATGCAAGTAGGAAAGCTCTCTGTGCTGTCTGAATAGACTGGACCAGTGTGGTGCATGTCAGAGGTGGTGGGGCACAGAGGAGTAGCCGGGGGGATGGAGTACAGTAGTAGAGCCAGTTTCCCCCATGCTGCCCCTCTAACATGGTGAGTTTAAAGGGGGCAGTGACTAGGATCTTGAAGGGGAACTCAGCTTTCAAAAGTGGGAAACAATAGATTTGTTTCACTCATCCCCCACAAAGTCAAAAACATTCAAGGCTATTTTTCCTAGTATTTTTCTATTATAATCACGTAAATCTTTTCTCTGTCCCCTAATCCCCAAAGAAAATGCACAAATTTTCTGTGAGCATGTTGCAAATTCTCATGGTGACTCTACAGGAAGCAGTAGTTTCTGATGATTTGAGTGAGTGATAGGTCCCTCTCTGAATCCTGGCTCACTAGCACTGAAGCACACAACCTCAGAGGCCCTGTAGAAACAGTGACTGCATTGCATTGTTTCCTATGAATTTCTTCACAGTATAATTTGAGATTTTTTTCCCCTGGAGAACATTATAGACTAAATTGCAACATATTTCAGGTGAATTGAAATCATGATGTAAAAGGAAAAGATGTAGATTTCAGTGTAAAGTTTGCTCATGTACAGGGCTTCTCTACTGAAAGGTCATTTCTAACAGTGAGAGTGACCTTTCTAGAGGGTGCTGCTGAAGGAAATTTGAAATGCAACCCAAGTATTACATGTAGGGTGACCAGACAGCAAGTGTGAAAAATTAGGACAGGGTGGGGGAGGTAATTGGAGCCTATATAAGAAAAAGACCCCAAAATCGGGACTGTCTCTATACAATCGGGACATCTGGTCACCCTAATTACATGGACCTACTGGGGCCAGCAAGGACAGGGTTAACGCTCTCTGAGCCGGGGAAAGAGCAGGACTGCATGCGCTAGCACAGTGATTGGGAGGGTTGCAAGGCTCTCAGTTGTGGAGAATTAGAGCCTTCCCCCAGCACATTACAAAAGGGAAGTGCAGCGCTTGGGGAAAGGGGCGAGCTCAGAGCGTGGCTTTGGAAGGTCTGTTGCCTTGTTTGTTTATGATTTGAGGACGCTCAATGGAGCTCAGGTGACCAGATGTCCTGATTTTATAGGGACAGTCCTGATATTTGGAGCTTTTTCTTACAGTAGGCACCTATTACCCCCCAGCCCCAACCCGATTTTTCACACTTGCTGTCTGGTCACCCTAAGTGGAGCTCACGCACACCAGGGCTACAAGCTGTTTGCTATTGCTGTGTTTTATATGAGATTGATGTAACCCTCCCAAGCCCAGGAACCCTTTAATCTGAGACCTGCATAATATAAAGACTAAGGAGTTTATGTCCTTAATTACTCAGCAACATTTACTTACTTCCTTGTGGATTTGTACAGTCAAATGGAACCCCCCTGACAGCTAGTTTGGGATGCAAATGTTGAGCCCCTGAGTGAGGCAGTGTGGCTGGGAGATGCTGCTTCCTGAGCAGCCCTTCACAAAGCAGAGATGTGTAGCTAGATAGTGGGCTGAACTCTGCTGTTCTGACTCCCTGCTGCTTGTAGATAGGAAGCCCATCAACCTTCATCTTCTCTGATTAGATCAGTCCTTTCAAAGCGAGGATTAAACCAGCAAAGAGGAAGTGAGGGAACCAAGCCTGGCTTGGAAGGTGTGAGGGGAAGTTGTAATGAGACACCCCACCAGCCACTGTCTCTGGGTACAACAGACTGAAAGCAGGGCCGGCGCTTCCATTTAGGCGACCTAGGCGGTTGCCTAGGGCACCAGGATTTGGGAGGGCAGCAGATTGCTCCGATGGACCTCCCGCAGGCGTTCCTGTGGACAGTCCATTGGTCCCGGAGCTCCCCTGGAGCATCCACAGGCACGCCTGCGGCAGGTCCACCAGAGCCGCAGGACCAGCGAGCCGGCCCTGCGCCTAGGGCGCCAAAAACCCTCGCGCCGCTCCTGGCTGAAAGCCAGTGCTGATTCACTACATTGTACCTCTGTGCCTGTGTTAGAGGCTTGGCTCAGCTGAAGCTCAGATGTGAGGCAGATGGAGAAGCAGCAGCAGAACTTTGCCTAAACTGGGTTCAGAGAAAAATAAAAATGCCCAGTCAAAAGGCGATGGGGAAGGAGGCAGGTGGGGTGAGGGGCAGCATTCTGTGCCAACAACAATTCACTCAGTGTAAATAGTTCTAAAATGTTAGGCACTGAAGCCTAGATCCTGCAATGACTCCCACAGTGAAGCCTGCTGCCAGTTAGACTCAAAGGTACACATCCTATAGCAAGATGAATCGGATCTAGTAATTGCAGCTACGTGCATGCCTTGTGGTCCAGTTACTGGGCACCTTGTTCCTGAAATGAATGGGACTGCTCATGTCAATGGAGCTAACCCTGTGTGTGCATCTTTGCAGGATTGGGGCCTAAATCCTGAACAGAGTCTATCTGCAGGTTTAAAACTGCAAGCCCATTATTTCCGTAACATGATCAGTAAGACCCTCAGTCTCCAAAACAAATTAAAAACCAAAGCACATTTGCTCGTGAAGGGTGTCAGACACGTTGCACCCAGTATACATCCACCAGCAGCCTGAGGCACCTGGTCAGCTAACGAGTCCACTGCTGTCATGACCATTCTACTGAAATGATGGAAACATTTTTCAAGCACAAAGAGGATTAGCCATTAGATTCAAGGAGTATAAATCTCTCTAGTGTTTCCATTTGATTTCCACACCTGTCAGCTCTAACCTCCATCTCCAAAGCACCAGAGTCCCCTACCAATCCCTCCATTCAGCCTTAAACATTTCTGTCCAGACATGGAGTTTGACAGATCTGAGGAGGGGGAGTGCTGTATTGTGATACTTCACACACCCAGCTGAGTAAAAAATGGCCCTGTAGGAAATTTCAGGTCCAAATAGACAGTTATGGTATCTCCCGTCATCTCTCAGCCTCTCTGCAGCTATTGTTGCTACCTTTGTTCTATGCTGAGGTTAAGCCACAAGAAAATAGTTGCTTTTCTTTCCACAGTTTGGGCAGAACTCTGACGGGGCTTGCAATTTACCCCACTTCAGGAGCATGCCTAGGTCCTGAACGACAAAGGGCAAAGCAAAAAGTCTTTAAAAAATCCCAGCTGTGTCTGAAGGTGTGAGGCCTTTATCAGGTGATGGAGTTCATAGGACCAGAGTTCTCCCTCTATCACACTGCTGCTCAGGGAAGGAAAAAATAGCATTTATTTATAACCTTCCTCAAGTGGAAACCAGCAAAAGTGACCCATCACTACAGGAGATTTTTCAAGCCACCCAGGAACAAAGTGATATTTAGTTGTCATTAAAGACTCATAACTGCATAACAATTTCATGCTATGTTAACTTCTAGGTTTTCTTTCGCATATAAATTTTTAAGGAGTAAAATAGAAAAACCCAGGCACTTGACCTTTAATCGTAGTTATTTGTGTGATCAGTCAAGTGTGGGAAAAAGCTAGTTTGTGCTTGAAAGATGCCCTTTAAAATGAGATTGCTCTAATATGACACATGCCTCACATGCTGTAATATATAGGATCTCACTTAGCAGCCTCTGGGGCACAACAACCTACCATTTAATATTCATGCACGGGCTCATGCTTCTGGTACAATGAAAGGTATTAATGTCATGTACCAAATCAATACAGACCACTGGGATAGTTTCATTCACAACAAGAAGACCCAGGGGAGCCATATGCATTTATTTCATTTCACAGCCTAACCAGTGGAGTGTATTTCAAATGTGTGGGAAGGTTTTGATGTTCGGGGTATTGTTTTTTCCAGTCACACTCACATCGTACTAATCAAATACAAACTTTTCCATTTGGCTACAACATTATTCCAGGCATCTGTAAAGACTTAATGTTAGAACAGCCAGAGGTGTTTTAATTATGTTTCTAGAGCATCATGGTGTGCTGGGGAACTGAGCTCATGAGTTTTTCTTTGGCCAGATGGAGGGAATAAAGGTGCTGCTGGGCTGATGGGAGCACAGAGATGCTTTTATAAACAGAGGTTCTTAGGTTTGAGTGGGAAAAGCTCTTAGAAAAGAATTCCTGGGTTTTCTGCTCACTCCTGTCATACACACACACAGCTCTGCCGCCTTTCTGATTTCCACTGCCCAGCACTAGGAGACCCTCAGATGACAGCAATGGAAGAGTTTTGAGTTGTCATTGGTGATCCCGGCTTCAAACTCCAGAACAGCAAAGGACTACCCTGAAACTCAGCAGACATGGGGCTGGCAGGACCCGCACCTCTCTAATTCCCTGAGATGAGATATTAGCTGCTGTAGTTGGAGACAGAAGGATTGTTTTGAAACTGCAGTGAAAATAACCCTCATGACAAAAAAATCGATAGAAACACCAAGGACAAAGGATCAGACTCCGTGCCCATCAATTCCTGAGATAAAGAGCTGGAAGTCTTGGTGGGAGAATGGGCACAGCTGGACCAAGAAACAAAACTTTTTTCTTTTGCTGACAAACGAGTTTTTAGGATAAAGGGTAAGGCAACTGGCAGGACATAGGCTTTGATGTGTGGTGGCAGGAGATGCGCTTGGAGAGAGAGAGAGACTACAGAGAAACTGAAGTCCTGATGTTATGGTAGTTTTGCACCTGCACTTTTCCATGTGGACTCAAAAGGTTTTGGTCACAAGTGTAAATTAATTAGTCACATGTCATCTTAGTGCTCTTTTGTGTATGTCACACAACCAACAGACTCCAGCACAGATTCCCGTGTCTCTGCTCCAAAGTGCTGGAATCTGGAAAAGCAGAGGGTGCTGCAAGCAGGTTAGCTCAGGTGCATTGGCAGAGCTGTGGGATGGGAGGGCTTGTGCTGAAATAGTAGGGGGCACTGCAAGTCTAGATTCAGGGGAACTCTTGGAGATGTGTGGGCATGGGCCAGGATGAGAGTAGCCAGAGGTGAGGCACATCTGGATTGAAGGGCATCAGCAAAGCTGCCAGGGGACAGGAACAATCTATTAATTTATTTGGCATGAAGTAAATATGTCAACTTGGAATGATGAAAAATTAGGAGAGTTTAAACAATCAGCCTACATACACTGTACCATCTGCAGATCATCTGAATACACAACCCCAACACATGTTCTGAGGTCTCCAAGAGGTTTCCTCAATAAATGCACCCACAGGGGCTGGTGGCAATACCAGCTAATTACTGGCATTCTTGTGTCACAGTTCAGTGACAGAAGTCCTAGCTAAAATAAAAAGTAATGTCAAACTAGCTCATAAATCCCATGATAAAGGCAGTAGGGCTCCTGACTGCAGGCTCCAAAAGGAAAATGCTCATAACAAGGATTAACTCTTTGTACCTTCTGTGGTGTTGAACTGGAAATAAAAGCAATCAGTGCAATCTGTTTGTTTTTAATGACCTACTTTGCTGTCAGATGTATGCTCTTCTTGCACTCTATGGAATCTCTGTAGTATAAATGTTTCAAGGCAGCCCTTCAGCTTTTAATGTAATCATAGGAAAGATCCTTGACTAAATAAAGGCAGCTAATCTGGGTAAATGCCTTTAAGCGTCTTTACATTTCTTGCTAATGGATTTCAAGGCAGCCCACAGGGACCCATATACCAGAAAATAATGTAAAATATAGTGAGTGTCTTGTGGTTTTTTGAAGTGCCTCACATTTGTCATAAAATGAGAAAATCCACAGCTGTAGGCAGTGTAAAACCATTATATTCCTAGAATGTCTATGCCTTTTTATCATTGTCTATATGAAATCCAGACTTCCACTGGGGGCAGGGATCCATCCAGTGCTACGTTCCAACTCAATCAGAGACAGATTATCACATGCTATTAATTAGAGCTAGCCAGGTGGGGCTCTGGGTTTTGCAATCTGGTGTTAGAATCTGAAGTGCAGGCCCACAGCACTTCGCACTGCTCAGGAGCCCTGCACAGAAAGAAAATGACAGCCTCCACTGCCTTTATTGTCTGTGTTTTAGGATCAGCATGCTGGCTTGGACAGAATAATGCTGTTGCTATCGTTTATCCTGGCTGGGAAGCCAGCAGAGCCAGTCAGCCAACCACAGCTGGCTCAGGTGAGGGTTAGTACAAACCATTTCTGTAGTTCATGAGACCTTGTATCCTTCCGAGCATCTCTATTTGTTTTCATTCCTCCTTTTCAGACTCACTTATCAAATCTGGGTAGAAGGATAATTGGTGCAGAGCAATATTAGCACCGAATGGCAGACAAGCACTAACTCAGGGCAGCTGCCCAATGACCTAGTTTGAACCAGGCACAAGTCCAGGACTCAGAAATTCCAGACTGACTTGTATAATAATCATCTTATTTATTAAGCCTCTGCCTTCCTTCCCCTCTCTCTCCCCAACTCTTCCATCCCAGCAGGGCTCTCAGGACTCTGCACAGACTATTTAAATATAAGAACAACACACCACATATTCTTTATTTTGTTCCACTAATTCAGTGACTTTCACAGTGATTCAGAGTCAAAGGCAAATCTCCATACAGAGAATGGATCCATTTGTTCCACGCATTGTGAAGGCAAGAGGCCCGTCTGACCTTGTCCTTCTCTCCATGTAAACAAAAGCAATGCTCCCATTACTGTGCATGCTCTCTGGCCACCTGCCATGAGGTCCACACCTTCCTGCAGAGACTTCATTCATCAGTGTAGCAACCACATCTAGTCTGGTGCATCCGTCCATACAGCCAGATACCCCAGTGATGAGCACAGTATAAGAATATGAACAAAGTATAATTCTGCCCTGGCTTCCATGCTGTACCACCCAAAGTGGGTGAGAGGGGAAGAGCAGGGGGCACATGCTCCTGCAGAGGAGGAGAGCCCAGTCTCGAGGATATGCACCCTGACAGCAAAAGGTTTTCTTCATCAGTCATGCAGCGATCTCTCTTCTTTCCTCCAGATGACATTGGCTGTGATATGCAGTGTTGTTGTAGTTGTGTCGGTCCAAGGAGATTAGAGAGACAAAGTGGGTGAGGTAATATCTTGCATTGGACCAACTTCTGTTGGTGAGAGAGACAAGCCTGCAAGCTTACACAGAGTTCTTCTTCAGGTCTGGGAAAGGTACTCAGGGCAGGTCTACACTACAAACGTGCATTGGCAGAGCTGCACCCCCCACAACACACCTTTCTAAATCCATGAGTCTTACGCATGCCTGTCACAACATGTGGTGCACCTCATCCAAGGCACTAAATACTCAGTAACAACAAGGAGGGTGAAACCAGACAATCACTATGCTCTTGAACTCCCTGTGAACTCACACAGACCAATGATAAAAGAGAAAAACACCCTATCACTTGTGGGTGAACATGTCTCACAAAAGCGATTGCTCCATTCTGACCTCTCAGTTCTCATCCTCAAAGGAAACCTGCCCAACACCTACAAAAGGAGAGCCTGATCGCTCAAATTCAGAACTTTGCTAGACACTAATAATCACCTACTGAATAGAGATGCTGGATTTTTATCTTATTACAACTATCTGTAACCCACTAAACTCCTCACCAACCTGCTTTTTTTCCTCCGTTCTCCCCTATTATTGGAGAGAGTTTAATGGGCCACTTCACCTTGAATGGTCCCTTCATAGATCCATTAGCTCCTTGTGCTGAACAATCCATTCCACTTGGTATTTAGCTGTGCCTCTTTGAGCACGTTGTCTGGACCTGCAGAAGAGCTCTGTGTAGCTCTCAAGCTTGTCCTTCTCACCAGCAGAAGTTGGTCCAATAAAAGATATCACCTCCTCCACCTTGTTTCTCTAATTGGCTGTAATATAAAGATGATGCATGGCAGGACATCCCAGAGCGAAGCAGTTCCCATAAATGGTCATAGCACAATGTGACCATATGGCTACTTTGGCTGGTGCGGTCCCTGCTATCTGTGCTAAACCCCAGAGCATCCCCTGCGTGGTCCTGCTGCCCTGAGAGTCGTGCGCTAGGACTTATCCTCCTTGGCATCTGCAGTTTACAGCAGGGCTTCCACAGCCTAACAAATGTTCATAGCAAAATATGTTGCACCCCATTCCCATTGTGATGGATACGTTCACAACTCTACAGCATGTGCTGCTAAAGCAGCCGAGGGAAGCCAAAGCAAGTGCACTGGAAGCTGGGAAAATAGAGACCTGGACCAAGAAAGTTTTAATCAGAAAAATTAGACACAAGGGAGGGTTTGACCCAACCACTCCCAAGGCCGGACCCTGATGCACAGCCAGTGTACGGGAGGCTTCTCCTCTGAAGAAAGATTAGTTCTAATGGCCTATAGGTGGAATTTCACAAGAGCAGGTGTTGACTTTGATGCAGGCTCTGCTACTCACAGCCCTTATGAGCCAAGAAACAATCACAGCCATTGCCCATGTCTGAAAGAATGTCAATGTTTCTGGAAGTTGATCTGCTGAGTCTCATCATGAAGTTTCAGATCTCAAGACCAATCAAAGTTTGGGCCATATTTGCAGAAGGTAACCTAGACTTGGCAGCCTTCTCCTGAGCCAGGCTGGCTTCTGATGACCTCAGGCAGACTTCTCATTTCAGGTGGGTCCAGCTGCTCCCGTCAGGGGTTCTGAAGCCAGGTACATGTGTGTGTTTATGCACATGGCGTCCCAGCACATCGTGCTGGCGGTGAGCTGTGTATGCAGAGTATCCAGCTATAGGCACTTTTCAGAAGCAATGTATCCAGGCCCAGGGCCTTTTCAGATTTCACCCTCCCAGCAGCTCTAGCAGTGGGAAGGCCTCCCAGGAAGCCTCATGGCCTGCAAGATCACCATGGGGGACAGGTATCATAGGTTGGGGGAGTCTGTGCTTCTCCAAAGAGCCAGGTGTGGCCCTGCCCACACTCCACCCCTAGCTCTCCCTCCTGCTTCCCACTATCTGGCTCCAGTTTCCCTGTGCGGGGGTCCCAGTTTGGGCTGGGGCCATGCTGCCCGCCCTCCCGGTGCTCCGGGGCTGGGGGTGCTGCTAGCGTGGGGCAGGGGCCGCCACTGGCAGCCACAGTGGGGTGCTCTGGCCTCCGGTGTGGGAAGGGATGCAGAAGGGGCAGGGTAGGGGTCTAGCCTCCCTCAACTGGCTGTTCACACGTCGCCCATGGGTTAAGCTAACATGCTTTATTGCCCCTGTCACTTTGTGTCTGTGCCTGAGTGTCAGACAGGGAGCCCAGCTCTCCAAGTCACCTCTGTTTCTCTCATCGGCTGCCCTTGAAAGGCAGGCTGGAGAGAGACCGTCTGAGTAACCTCTGGCAGATGGATTGTTCCGCTGCATTAGCAACTGGTCCTGCCGGGCTCTGTCCCATCTGGATGTATTTGTCTCCGGTTACACTGTGGTGAGTTTTAAAGGGGAATGTAGGGAAAAGCAGGAATCACAAAAAGCCCACTTGGGTTGTCCATACGGAAATACTGCAACTCCTGTTACCTCAAGGGGTGTTTAACTCACTGCAGCAGCTTGGACAAAGCTCTGAATCCAGGCACAAATGGGAGTTAATTAAAGCAGGTGCAAAAGAAATAACCATCTCTCCCTTTCCGACTCCCAACTCCCCCCCAACACGATGCACTGCTACCATGCGATGGCAAGGGATGTGTCTGGTGCAGGATGCAAAGGTCCCCCAGACTTCGCTTTGCTGGAGGAGCTGAAAGAGAGTGGGGTCAGGACAAGAGGGGTTGTTATTGAGCCAAACGCATCTCTGGGGTAACAATCACTAGCCACTTTTGAAAATCTCGGTCAGCCCCTGTGCTTTCGGGATGTGTCGCCCAGGGACAGGTTTGGGCCTTGAGTTTCCCGCAATTCCTGGCTTCAAGCTGTCTGAAGGGTGACAGCACTGCAGGAGGAGAGTGTCTAGGGAAGCTTGGAGACAGATAAGCAGCCAATTAGCAAAGGGTGGCGGGCAGGTTCTGCAGGTAACAGCCATGCTAGAAGAACTGCCATTTTGTAACAAAAGCTGGTGGTAGGCTGTGGCCCCATCTACACTACCTCTGTAACCCCACCAGGGGACCTGTGGTACCGAGGTTAAAACCGGTGCTGTACTCAGGCCCTACCTGTGTTTCGTAACTAGGTAAAAAACTTAGACAGTCCAAGACTTTCTGGCCAATCCACAATCTCAACTGCAGTGGGTTGTGACTGGCTTCCCTGACTCAGTGACAGCTGGAGCATGAAAGGGGACTGAAGACGTTTCAGAAATGGGAAAGACCTAGGAGATCACTTAGCCCGTCCCTATTCCCTAAAGAACAGTCCCAGAGTGCTGTGTAGACAAACCCAGGGGTGGATTTGCACCATCTCTACGATGCATGTCTCATAGTCTGAGCACCCTTCTGGATAGTAATATTCCTGGTGTTCAGCCTATGGTCCTTTTCTCAACCTCTGGATTTTATAACAGGGAGCTAGTGAGTTAACCAGATAACGAGGTGAAAGCACAATGACGAACTTCTGTGCTCTGTCCATTCCATGCTGACACATGGTTATCATTCCACTTCTGCCTGCAGCTCCAGGACACAATGCCACCTGTGACCTCCTGGCAGTGTAACTCACTGAGACAGTTCACCCAGCACAAAGCTCATTGAAAGAACATTAGGGTCCTGAGACAAACCTCCTGGAGTAGGAGACAACACATGGCAGGGTAAAGCCACAGTCCCCCAGAACCCTGGAGGGAAGGGCAGGGCAACACGGAACAGTACGGTAGCTCTGATATCGATCAGTCAATTCCTTGCCTGCATGGGTTAATCCTCAGACCCTACTTTACTGGTTAGGATCCAGTGGGACGGTCTCCTGCATTTTTAGTGCCTCTTTTAAATGTTTAAATAAACCTTTGCTGAGAAATTTTTGAAAAAGGAAAAACCGCCATTTAAACTGCATCACGAGGGCAAAAACTTGGGGGAGAAAGAGAGACTGTTTCATAGTATCTCAGTTCTTCGCTTAGCACACACACTGGCTATGTGATGTTGTGGTACATATAGGGGCATGTAAAGATACTGAGGACACTTGGTGTATTCTCCGTGTGTGTGTGAGATAGATAGATAGATAGATAGATAGATAGATAGATAGATAGATAGATAGATAGATAGATCCCAGCTGGAATCTTTCTCCTATGGGGCAGTAGATCTCAGAGAGGCAAACACTCTTGTTCTGCAGTTAGACTCTTACATGTTAATATGCAAAACGTCCCACTGCTTTGTCTAGAATATAATATATTAACTCATTCTCTTTCCACTTTATCTGACATATGGCCTGTCCCAGCAGCCACATTGCCTGAACACTGCCCATATTCACAAGAGGGAAATGCTATAAGTGGCTGTGGCAAAGAGGCAATTTATCTCCAGAGAAGTCTAATATCCCCTTAAACATCAAAATAAAAGAGGAGCTATAGATAAAATAAGGATCTCAGTAGAGCAGATCTGTTGACCCCAAGGGCCCAATTCACATTAATCTGACTTTCAGGGGTTTTTCTCCGAATAGCATCCTAGCCCTCCCACCTAGGGAAGAAACCACAATGACTAGCCAAGTGGAACGCGTGTCTGCACGGCCCCAGTTGCATGTGGCCATGAGCCTCCAGGACTCATTACCCGATTCAGAGCTGGCCCCCCGGTGCAGTACTGCTAGTAGTGAGACAGCAAACAGGACTCCATCCAGCCCATCTCTGGAAGCTGCTGCCCATGAGGAATTTAAACCTCCCTCTTTGAAAAGAACCAGGAGGCCCACAGTGTCCCAGCCACATGTTCCTTGCTGTGGGGTCAGAGTGTGTGATGGTTACAGTTGGGATGGGCATCAAGACACCTGGCTTCTATCCCCACCTCTGCCATTTGCTCGTTGTGTAACCCTAAACAAGTCATTCTCATGACAGACGCTACAGGAATGCCAAGGAACAAACCAGACCCTTGTGTTCCCTGGGGGGTGTGACCAATGGCTGAGGGTGATACGGCTGCTGTCTGCCCACACATTGGGCCTGCTTGGAGCTGGGTAACATGACCCATGTTGGCCTGGGCAACAGTGGGGAGAATTGGACTCCCCATGTCACTGACATTGGAGGAACCGATCGTGTTAGCAGCACTGGGGCGTTGGTGAAATGTCCCAGCTGTAGGCAAGTCCAGTGTGACTCCCATGTGTAAGAAAGATGAATTCAAACTGTGACAGGTGCAGAGAAGGGCTACTAGGATGATCTGAGGAATGGAAAACCAGCCTTATGAGAGGAGACTCAAAGAGCTTGGCTTGTTTAGCCTAACCAAATGCAGGCTGAGGGGAGATATGATTGCTCTCTATAAATACATCAGAGAGATGTTATTTAAGTTAAGCGCCAATGTGGACACAAGAACAAATGGATATTAAATGGCCATCAACAAGTTTAGGCTTGAAATTAGGTGAATGTTTCTAACCATCAGAGGAGTGAAGTTCTGGATCAGCCTTCCAAGGGGAGCAGTGGGGGCAAAAAACCTACCTGGCTTCATGATTGAGCTTGATAAGTTTATGGAGGGGATGGTATGATGAGATTGCCGACAATAGCCGATTGTTGACTGCTAGCAGCAAATATCTCCAATGGCTGGTGATGGGACACTAGATAGGGAAGGCTCTCAGTTACTACAGAGAATTCTTCCCAAGTATCTGCCTGGTGGGTCTTGCCCACATGCTCAGGGTCTAACTGATCACCATAGTTGGGGTTGAGAAGGAATTTTCTACTGGATTCAATTTGACAGAGGCTGGGGGGGTGGTGCCTTCCTCTGCAGCGTGGAGCATGGGTCACTTGCAGGTTTAAACTAGTGTAAATGGTGGATTCTCTGTAACTTGACATCTTTAAACCATGATCTGAGGCCTTCAGTAACCAGCCAGACATTCGAGGTCGATTACAGGGGTGGGTGGTGAGGTTCTGTGGCCTATGATGTCCAGGAGGTCAGACTAGATGATAATGATAGTCTCTTCTGAGCTTAAAGTCTGTGAGTCTATGAGACTCCTTCTGCCGGTACCTGATTTGCTGCTGCATGAAATGCCTGAGTGAATCTTTGAGGAGAAAAGCAAACTCTGTTCTGCCTGCTTGTGTGTGTCGCCTGCCTCTGGGCTGCTGGGTCTGGTTGAAGGATGATGTGGCTGGAGCAGGCGTCTCCTTGGATCCATACCAAGACTTAGCAGCTCTACTCCTATGAGGTCAACATTCACGTGAAGGAGATAGAAGGTCTCCACTTGGCATAGCTGAGTCTTTGGGTGTTGAGGCTATTTCAGCATTCTCAGCTGGGCATCATGGGGAGACTCCAGGGAAAAAAGGTGCATTTGGGTTATAAACTGCTCAGTCCTCTGTGGCAGGGGTTCCTGAGCTGGATTTGGGAGTTCCCTGCCCTTCCTGTGTTGCTAAATGGAAGGGGGAGTCCTGGCTAGGTGTGGAGAAGTCGTGGTATGGAAAAGGCTGAGAAGCACTGCTCTATGCCAAGCCTCTGCCATACCCTTTGTGTTCCTGCCTCTCCCTCAGCAGCTCATTAAGACGGGCTCCTGCAGTGGCTTCACTTCAGCCAATGTACTGCAGCTTCTCACATCCCCGAGAGCTCTGCAGGGAGATTCAGATCACCATGGAGCTTAGCATGAGCTGGGGTTCAGCTGCACCAGTGTGCCTTTTGTGTGGACTTGTTCGCACTGGTGCAGTGTGACTTGCACTGGTGCAGCAGCAGCTAACTCCACTTCCAAAACATGTTGCATGAGTGTAAGTCATGCCAACACTCTGAGTTTTCAGCTACAACACTGGGTTGGGGCTCTGTGTAGACAAGGTCTTAGCTCATTCTGTTTGCTTTCCAACTGAAACCACCAGGAGCATGCTGGAGAGAGGGACGGGGAAAGACTGGGGAGTAGGTAGCTTTGCTGGATTTTTTCACCCCATATTTAGAGTGGAAGACAGGCCTGCCTGAGCCAAGGCAGGGTAGTAAGAGGGGAGCTGGCTCACTGGAGAGCTGGGGTGTCTCTGGTGGCATTTCTCAGGCCCAGGACTTAGCTTCCTTTTCTGTCTGCTCTATTGTTGCTTCTCGCTTTAAACTCGAATCACAAAATCCCTTTAAATGAAAAGGTTCCCTGTCTCCTGAGCTGTCCGCTGTAATTATCTCTTCAAAGGAGGGACTTAGGGATGTCTTAGTGTGGACTGGGCATCTAATTCTGCAGATTTAGTATATATAAAATAATTAGACTCTCTGGTCCAGGCCCTGAGGGACTCGGCCCAGCAGGTAACTCGCTGAATGCAGGCAGCATTCCAGAAATGCAGGTTAGAGTTCAGATCTGCAGAGCAGATCAAGGCTGGAGCCACATCTCCTTAACAAGAGCAGAGGGGCCTGAGATGGGCAATGCAGCAGCCCTTTCTGGGTAGCCTGCAGAAATAAACTCTCCTGTGCCCTGCTGGCCCTGGCCATCAGGCAGGGTCCATTGCTGGGGAGCACAGACAGAAAGGAAGGGTCCGGATGTCCCTGCTTTATGGCAGTGCACTTGCTTTAACTCACTGCCATGACAGTAACACAACATGGGGCAACTTCCTCCGAGGGGAGAAATACCCGTATCCTGTTTACATCCCACCACCCTTCCCCGGCATCAGGATCCATATGATTGGGGGAGATTCCCAAGGGAAGCACAGCATGAGCTTGCCTCACTGGGACCCAAAGATTTCTGTTGGCGCTAATGGCTGCCAGCACTTGCTGCTGGGTCATTTCTCTCAGAGGGGTGTTCAGACA
Organism: Gopherus evgoodei; assembly: GCF_007399415.2. NCBI lineage: Eukaryota > Metazoa > Chordata > Testudines > Testudinidae > Gopherus > Gopherus evgoodei. The sequence goes on along the minus strand of NC_044341.1, from coordinate 1,218,035 downwards.
GATTTTTGGCCTGAATTTCTGAGGTGCTGAGCCCAGGCCATTCACTTCACTGGGACGTGTAGGTACTTGGCGCCCCTGAAAATCAGGCTGTTGGAGAAGCAGATTGGGGAGGAAAAGCAGAGAGCTCTGGGGGGAGCCAAGGGAGCAAACGGGGCATGTTGCCCTGGGATGCGAGCCCCCTGCAGTTACAAAGTGAGAAGAAGGAAATAAAAATGGACAGGGGAATAAAGGAGAAAGGAAGGAAGGGGGAAAAGCCTTATGAATGCTCCAGTGTGGCTTGGAGGCCTGGATCCGTGGCTCGAATTCAAACCTGGGGCCATGGCCCTCCAGGCATGAGCCTGTGGAGGCTGAGTGAGACCGCGAGCCCCCAGGCCTCATCCTCTAGGCCTCATTCCTCCTGTCCATTCTCATCTTCACAGCAGAGGCCTCTGCGAGTTCCTCCGGCTCATGCCATTTCCCTGGCTGGCCTGTTCGGAGACGCATGTTAGAGTCCTGCCCTAGGACACACACTGTTCCCAGCAGCCCCAGGGACTGGCTGAACACAGGCTCCGCAGGGTGGAAGAGGGGTGGCAAAAGCACCCCCACTCTCACTGTGCTGCACCAAGAAGCATTTCTCAGTCACTTTAATGACACCCTCGAACAGGGATTGGCAACCTTCGGCATGCGGCCCATCAGGGAAAGCCACTGGCGGGCCAGGCCAGTTTGTTTACGAGCCGCGTCCGCAGGTTCGGACAATCACAGCTCCCACTGGCCGCGGTTCACCATTCCAGGCCAACGCGGGCTGTGGAAAGCAGCGTGAGCCGAAGGATGCGCTGGCTTATGCTCACACTTCTCTATAGTGCACGTTTGCCCAGTCCCTGCACAGCGGTGCTGCTGGCCAAAGCACCAAGCTGGCCCGGCTTTGCCTTTCTGCGGACAGGAGGTGGGAGGAAAGTGGGTGTGAGATGCTGGAGAATAAGTCCTGAGCCCTTGGAGCTGTGTAGAGCTGGCTGAACAATAGAGACCCGGACAGGTAATTAGTATCAGAAGGGAGATTTTATAGGATTAAGAATAAACAAAGGGAATCAATTATCTGATAGGAGGTTTCAGTCAGAGTCACACAATGGGATATAAATTACTGACTCCAGAGATCTGATGGAGTCCAGATAACAACAAAGCAAGACAAATCCAATTCCATCCCAGCTCATAATGGACCTGCAGCCCCTGGCTCAGGACCAGCCTGAGACTGTAAATACTGGGGAAGGCTAAAACGAAAGCATTGCTATGAATCAGCTGCAGCTTTGAGTGGACCTGGCCAGCCAGCATCATTACAGCACGGACTGATGCAGTGTCACCAGCGCTCCGGGGCCTTAGAGTGTGCCCCACTCAGAGACGGACACAGGCAGGTATGTAATCTAAGTGCCATTGACATTAAACACAAGAGGGGAGCAATGAAGAAGGGGGCTGGAAGGGGAGCTGGGGGAGGGCTGAGGTATGGAACAGCCCTACCTGTTTGGGGAGCAGTAATGTCGCTCACTAGCAATTGTCACTAGCAAGGACTAACAGTAGGCATGGCGTGTGGACACAGCCACTGTGGCAGACAGTAGATGAGGCAATCGAATGTGACAGGGCCAGGGCTTGGGCATTACAGATGGAGTCTGCTCATCCTCCCTGCACCGGGCAGGACACTTACCAGCTCTCCAGAAGTGAGGGGGGAGATTCTGGGAATTTCATTTACTGAACATACTGGTTCCCTGCCATCTTCCACTCCCATTCACACTACACAGCCTGTACCATGCTTGGAACCTGCCACCTTGCTAGACAAACAGCGCTGCCCATCCCTGCTAGGCCTCTGAAGACTTTGCAGAGAACACAGGCCAGCTGAAGCCAATGGATTTACCCCAAGGAGGGTTTTAGCCCATTCCCTCTTACGTGCCCCTGCAATGACAACTGCTCAGCCATTAATAACAGCTCTGATATTCACTGTGATGATATTACTCAACAGGAAATCGTTGGGTGCTAATAGAAATGTAATTTAGCACTCCAGAGGAACCCGCTTGTAATTTAGTGCTAATTAATGTCCAGTTACTTAAAGTAAACAGATTGAATTTGAGACTGAATTATTTTCTACACATTTAAATAGTTTCTGAACTAACACTGTCATGACTATCAAATTCATGTATTCTCAGAGCCTGAAAGCCACAAGCCCCCAGACGTGGGTGTGTCTCCGGCCATAAGGAAAAACAATGAGGAGTTCTTGTGGCACCTTAGAGACTAACAAATAAATGTGTTAGTCTCTAAGGTGCCACAAGGACTCCTCGTTGTTTTTGCTGATACAGACTAACACGGCTGCTACTCTGAAACCTGTCAGCCATAAGGAGTCTGTCAGCCAGCAGCACTGAGGGGAAGTTACTGTAGCTGCTTTCATAGCCCAGACTCCTCAGGCTCCTTCACTGATCCTGAAAAACCAGCCCACTGCCACCGTCTGGATTGTCAAAAGTAACTCATGATTTTTGGAAGCCTGAATTCACACACCTTAAATGGGCCTGATTTTCAGAAAGTGCTGAGCACCTGCTCTCTGAAAATCAGGGCACTTCAAAGAACAACTTACCTAGGAATACGGTGGCCTCTCCGTCTCTTGACCTCTTTAAATCAACGGGCATGTGTAAATGCTACATGGCAGCCCAGACAGAACTATTGAGCCTGATGCAGCGTGAGAGTCCCTGGCTTGGCTTGCGCAGGAGGTCAGACAGGCCACAAAATCTCTGAATACAAGGGGCCTTCAGCTGGGCCCCAAAAATCCAGGCACCTAAAAACATTGGTCATTTTTGAAAATCTTGACCCTTATTTTCCTTCCATCGTTCTCAGCAGAACCACATACCTGCCAGCCTCCACTTCCAACCCTTCGCACCAAAGCCCTGTTGGATACAACACACCCCATGCCATGTAGCTCCCATAGACCAAGCCACAATACACCCCATGGCTCTGGGTTGAGCCTGCTCTTTGTTTGTTGCGTTTGCTGCAGGAGGTGTGCTCCGGCCTACGCCTGTTGGTGGGTAGGAACGGGTCTGTGTGTTTAGGTGGCATCTGCTGTCTATCCCCTCGTTCCCTGTAGCTGAAGGTTTTGCATGAGTGGGAAGCTCCCTTGGGTGAATTCAGCTGTTCCTCAGCAAAGAGTTTTGTGTGGGAATTTATGTCTATGCTGAGCCTGAGCAGGCAATGTCAGCTCCTGCCTTTCAGCACTCAGGGCTGGGGGTCTCTCTCGCCTCATGTCCCTTTGTTCCACCCCGGCCCCCAGCAGGCTTAAACAGAGCCCAGCGAGCATGGTGCTACGCTGCTTGGCCACAGCGATCTGTCCAGGGCACTCACCACTGAGAGCTCTTTTGCCCAGGAGCCACTGTGCCCCTGTCCCCTCCGCACACAGCAGCAGTGCAGGGCCCAAGTCCTTTCTCTGCTCTGGCTGTCAGGATGTGTGGGTGAGTTTTTACCTGACTATACATTCCTCTTCCTGGTTTGCTCAGCCTGTTCTCCTTCCTGTCTGTGCTCAGTCCTTGGGATGCCAGAGCTCAGGGTTCAAGCCATTGGCCACGGGGTACTGTCCTCCCTGACATGCAGGAGGAAAAGCAAGTGGACTCCAAAAGGAGCCTTGGCTCTGTGCCACCCCATTGCTAAATCGCATTAGCAGGGAGAAACGCGTCACTTGGGTGCCCTGGCAGCAAGTTCAACCCCCTACGAGAGAGGCTTGGGCAGAGCAGTGACTGCTGGTCTGAGTCTGCTCCTGCTCCTGGCAACTGCACTTCAATAGTCAGCAACTTGGGCTTTCCCTGCAGCCACCTCCCCACCCTCACCCCACCCCACCTCAGTGCTTCAGTGACTAAACCCAGCAATAGTCTGGGGTGAATCCAAACCATCATTGATTTGTTGCTTTGCATTTTAACATGAGGCCATCACAGCTTGTCACCCAAGAGACGATCAGACGAGCAGATACACCCTAGGCCAGTGGTTCTCAACCTGGGGTACGCATACCCCTGGGGATACGCAGAGGTCTTCCAGCTCATCTAGATATTTGCCTAGTTTTACAACAGGCTACATAAAAAGCACTAGCGAAGTCAGTACAAACTAAAATTTCTTACAGACAATGACTTGTTTATACTGCTCTATATACTATCCATTGAAATGTAAGTACAGTATTTATAGTCCAATGGATTTATTTTATAATTATATGGGAAAAATAAGAATGTAAGCTGTTGTTCAGTATTAGTGTGCTGTGACACCTCTGTATTTTCATGTCTGATTTTGTAAGCAAGTCATTTTAAAGTGAGGTGAAACTTGAGGGTACACAAAACAAATCAGACCCTGAAAGGGGAACACACCTGCTCTAGGCACCAGTTACAAATGGGTCAGTGGTAGCATCGTATATTGTGGCCAAAGCAGTCTAGGATTTGTGGTCCCCATACCAGGGTGGAGGCAATGCCTACACATCTAAGCCCTGGAGGTACCCTCATAGCAGCGATTCAGGATAGCTTGTGCCTTAAGGGTTAGTGTCCAGAAGGCCACAATTCAAATCTGAGGCGGGTGAACTCTGCCCTTTATGGGGATGAATTGACTTGTGGGCAGAGTGTGGATTCTTCAGATAAGATCTTAAAATTCAAGTCCCTGTTTCCCCAGCATGGACAGCAAAGATCCAGGGCACGTTTCATAGGAGCAGGGCTTTTACCAAAACGACCCTCTCCTCTCTGTTGTGCTCCTGGCTGCCAGCCTGCAGAGGTAGCTGCACTCAGCGGTGCTGTGCGAATATGGGGTGTGCAGGTCAGTGAAATGTAAAGTCTAGCTTGTTACGTTCAGACTGGTAGTGTGGCAGGGGCCGGGGGCAGGGCGGGGGTGTTATTCACTTGTTTCCTAGAGTGATAGGATGGATACACCTGGGTACAACAACCTGCTCCCTCACCCGTGAGCCAATCAGACTCCACAGGAACCAAGATAATGTTCCTGACAAGCTCTGTCAGCGGCGCTCAGACTGAGCAGCACCTCTGCCTCCTTCCCCAGGCAGTGAAATCAAGGCAGCCGCTTGCACGCCCTGTAAAACACTCCTTGGCATGGGTGAGGGTGATCGACTCTGGCCCCAAGCGTGCGCTGGCATGGGAAGGACCTGGCACGCTTGGGCAGAGCAGAGCATGAGTTTGGTGGCGACAGAGCCGAGGAGGTGGGTGACCTGTGGGGTCAGAAGGTGACAGGAAGTGCACTGCTCTGCCAGTCATTTGGGCTGTGAGGCTTTCGAGGCAGAACAGGGCACCTGTGGGGGCCTTTCCAGGCACTTTCCTAGGCAGAGGCAAAGGGCGTCCAGCTCTGAGGTATAAAACACAGGACATGGGGGTAGACAATCTGGACTGGATGGGGGAAGGCTCAGCTCAGTGCTGCTTGCTCCCTCCGCACCCCCCACATTCTACCCTTTAAAATGGCAACACATGGAGAAGTGTGAGAAGAAAGCGCCAAGCCACTGATGGGACCTATGTACCTGGGCCTGGCCCTACTTTCCCCCTCTGAGCCTCCATGGGCCCCATGCCCCCTCCTTCACCCAGGCCTGAGGATAATGCCCAGGTCTTCTCAGCCCTGGCTCCCTGCACAGGCAGCAGCGCCCCACCCTGTTCCCTCCAGCTCCCAGGGCACAGACTTGGCAGGGAACGAAGCCAAGGGTGGCCCCTTGTACAAAGGGGAAACCCAGAAGGAAAGGCAGGCCACACGCCTGGGAGTGGGAGGAACAAGGACCAGAATTTTTGATGTCCCAGGAAGACACACAGCTGAAAAAGTTATTACAGATCATAAAATCTTCTAGTTTTATAAAAAAAATAAACAGTCCAGTCGCTGTGATATAGAGAGAAGAATACAATACAAGGAGCAGCAATCCCTAAAGAGAGGAGATTGTAACCCTTGAGCTCCCGGCAAGAGAAGAAATAAATGAAATTAAAAATACTCCTGGCACTAGCATGGCCCTTCCCTCTGGCCCCAAGCGTGCATCTTGCGTGACTCTCCACCAACCTCCTCTCTGGGCACATTGGCTGTTCCATTGCTGAGCTGTTTGAATCAGGGACCTTCTCTCCTGCATGTCTGTAGAGTGTCTAGCGCCGTTAGCACTAAATAAATAATAATAGCTAGAGACGAGGATTAGCTGTTTAGACTTATGCAAAGGAAGCCTCCGGGGCCTGAAGCAAAACAAAGTTTAGTGCGACTGTGCTGGGCTGCTGGGATGAATCATATTTTACTCCATCCTTATTACAGGATGTTCTCATTGAACATTTCAGACGAAAGCCTTCTTTGCCTGTAAACACTGAGCCTGAGTGCCTGTGATTGGTGACTGCACACAGAGGTCTATCAAAGAAATGCTAAGCACTGTTGGATTCAAGAGCACCAGAGAATAACTGAGTGTGTGTGGAAATGTCGGCTTTTGAAAAAAAGAGAGAGGCTGAGATTTGACTTGATGTTTCTCTGAAAAATTCACAAAGAACAAAAGGTGAACAGACCAAGGGAGAAAACCAGAAATTCTGGCAAAAGCAAACCCAGGCCCGAGAAAGACACAGGCCAGAGATCTGAGCAGCTGCTCAGCCACCTGCCTTCACATCTCTCCAGGAAACTCAGTGGGGCCAGAGAATCATGGCCCAGACCAACATAGGGGTCAGTCCCATAGAGTTAAACAATTTCCAGGAGTTAAACTATCACTTCAAACTGCAGAAGCATCGCAAATATCAACAGCCCTCTGCAAGGGCTTCCTCCCCCCTTCTGCATAGAAGAGCCTGAAAGCAGTGCTCCCAGAAACACAGCCAAGACAGAATCACAGCCACCGTGCGGAACAATGCCCAAGCTGAACCATGCACCACTCCCCCCACCCTACAGTTCCTTCTTCTGACCACGCTGTGATTCACAGACCTGTCAGGGAGGGGCCTTTCCTGGGTCTCTGGATCACTTGTTCAGACCCGTATTCTTGCTCTTTGGCACAAGAAGGCCCCACCGCTAGCTCTTAAGATCAGAGCAAACTGCTCACAGACATCCTGGGGAACATTCTGCTGGATGCACGTGTTGTTCCTTGGGGAGAACCTCCTGTTTGCCCTGACACTGCGGGTCTTCCGTACAGGTGTGGTCCCTTCCCTGCCTACTCCCCTGTACCCTGCCCACCCACTCTGGCGGCAGGCTGGGTGTGTGCTGGCTGAGGGCTTGAGTCCCCTGGAATGCTCTGGGCTGGGGTTTTGGAGAAGCTGTGGGTGGAATGGAGGGTTTGCTGGGAGAGGCTGGATTACTAAAGCTCTTCTACACGGACCCTGGGAGCAGCTCCTGCAGCTCATTAATGACACCAAACATCAGCCAATTTCACAGACTGACACCTGCTCCCAATGACTCCTGCCCGGACACTTTGGGTGGCAGAGGGTGGGACCCCGCCCTCAGCTCCATGGAACAGTCTCCCCCAGTGGGGATTTGCTCTCCTGTTTCCTGGTCTCCTCTCAAGCCCCTTCCCCTCCACAGGGCACCCCGGCTGACACAAGGAACATCACAAGCGGCATCGATGGTGCAGTGAGGGCAAGGCAGTCCATGGGGTGTAGGAGAGCTGTAGGAAAGGGAAACAACTCCGGAGGGGTGTAACTACCCCTGCTTTGGGTCAGCCACAGAGTCTGAACCAGGACATCCAGCATCCAGGCACAGACCTCCCCCAGTTCAGCTAAAGGAGAGACTCTGTCGGCTGGCAGCAGTGGAAGGCTGCTATCCGCAATGTAGATGAGCCACGAGAGTGGGATATATGCTGCACATTTTACAAGTGTGGTACTGGTGCACTACCATAAGTGAAGACAAATCCTTCTGTGTGTGTGTGTGTGTGTGTGTGTGTGTGTGTGTGTGTGTGTGTGTGTGTAATTAAGGGGAGATGACTGGTTGTTGTACAAGTTGTCAGCCTGGCTGTAAGGATGAGGAATGACACATAATACCAGTCTTGTTATTAGACAGTTACCAGTATATTACAGCTCTTCTTCCGTTAGAAAACCTATGGAGTGTGAGTTATAAGAACAATTAATCCAGTAATGGCAGCGCCTCAGACTGAATGCCATTAAATGTTTCTGCCCTCTCATTTACCTGCAATGACCTTTGTTCACCATTAGCCAGGGTAGCACCTTCATGCACCAATCCCAGATCTCTAGTGAGACCCTTCATTGGTTCCCAGCTGCAGAGAATCCATTGCTGACCCATTGAGCTGCCTCTCAGAATCAGTATTTGCTGCGCTGTCTTTCTAGAGGACCGGCTGTCTCCCCCTCTGGCTGAACTCCTGCTTGGGGCACTTCAGGACTGCCTGGCCAAAGAGTATGCGGAATGGGGCTGAATGTCCCTGCTGTAGCAGGCAGAGCTCCAACCTTCCTAGCATTGAGGGGCTTATCTCCTAAGCTCACTAATGTTGTTTAATGCAGAATTATTTTTTAATTTAATTCTCATCCTGGGCTAGGCTCTGGGATGCCCTGGCTGTTATGTGCCACAATAAGCAGCTGCCTTGCATCACCAGAGTCTTATTGCTGCATCTGGACCTGGCTTTGCATGTGGGAAGGCTCTTTGCCGGTTGGGAAAAGGTGTGGCCAAGCCAAGCCAGCCAGAAACCCATAACTGGGACACGTTTCTAATAAAGGCTTTTTCATATGAAAATAACCAGTGGCTGCTTCTTAGACTTTCTGCCTCTAGGAATGTGCTGGTGGAAGTCTCACGACTCATCTGGTGCAGCTTAGAAGTTCCCTCTGAGACAGTTCTTATCCTGCAAAGCTACATCTAAGGGAAGCTTTCAGCTGGACCACAGGGAGATGATTCAGCTTTATAGACTCAGTAAAAAGCTGATAATTAATGAGTCTCTTTCTTCACTGGAAACGGATGTCAGGGAGGTTAGAGGAAAATTGAGGGCTGAACTGTGGCTCTTTGCAGCCCCGCAAAGGTCAGAGACGGGGCAGGGGGAGGCGCACCCACCCCTAGGCAGCAATCTTTGTTGGTGCAGCCAATCACAATAATTTACTCTTTCCTCCCTCTGAGATGAGAGAGCATTTTCGGCTTTGAACACCTGAAAGTGAAGGAGAGAGAGGAGCTTCAGATTAATGTGTTGGATGCAGGAAAAGGTCCCTGGCAGTCCTTGATCCGCCAAACCTGAGTGAAGATGTCATTGAGTCCAGGATGCACAACTGCCCATGGTGTCGGTCTCTGGGCCCAGAGGGCCATGTGCTGCTCTGTGGGCCCTTCCAGAGGGCTTAGCTCCTTCCTATTGATTCTGCTGATCACCAGCTGGAAGGTTTTCCAGAGGTTTTTCCTTGTGTTTGTTTTTTGTATCTGGTGTTTGATCCTGTTACGAGGAGGGATCTTTCTAGGGTTAGCTTTCCTAGTCTTCTGAGCTAGGCCCTGAGTAGATTATAAAGTGGACAGGTGGGATCTGAAAAGATGCAGCTCATCCCTTTCAATGGTTCAGTTCAGTGATGTAACAACTAGCTCAGCCAGGGCTTCATAGCACCAAACGGAGATAATGAATCTGGTTCCCTAACAAGATGATGTGAGTGATGCAGTCACCTCCCCTGCTCTCTTTGCATGGGTGCAGTACTCAGAAATCATCATCTTCCTTTCCAGAGCACTCCCTGCTCTGCATAGAACCCCTGGGAGGCAGGGACATGCTATGCCCCATTTAATGAGCAGGGAGGCTGAGGCAGAAAGGTCGGGTGCTACTGCCCACACGTGTCGGGTAGCTGTTTAACATGAGTCCATGACAAATGTTTGTGTGAGGAGGTGGCAATAGGCACCATTGTGTCTTTCTCTGTGTCTGTCTCTCTGTCTCAGCACTCCATGGCATCTGTATGCCCACTCTGCTCTCTTCTGCCACCTCCTATTGCCATTGCCAGGTCCCTGGGCAGAGGAGAGGGCTGGCTCTGGTCAGACAGAACTGGCACATGCAAATGGCTGAGCAGGGTCATCAACGTACACATAAACAATAAGGCCCGAGACTGACAGTCTGCAAACGAGGAAATTAGAGCTCTGTTTTTCAAAAGGCTCCTGTCAGCTTTACAATGAATTCACTGATAGAAACACAGAGCAAACCCAGAAGGAGCAAATTCAACGGCTTTCAATTCATGAAGCCACAGGGCTTTGAACAGGCCACATCCCTGTGGCTGACAAACGCCTCATTCCCATTCTCTCTTTCTGAACTGCTGTCTCTAAACCAGCAAGGGAGCGGCGTTTCCTTGAAATAAGAAGCCTTCCCTGCTCCCGCAGCCCAGCCTGTATGCTGAGGGGTGGAGAAGGCCTCTGACAGGAACAGAAGGGAGCACAAGGGAGGCACTGCAGGGTTTGTCTCACCTCTGCTCCTGCTACTTGCATAGCCACTCCTTCTAGAGCTGGCAAAACTCCTGCCTTCATCCCATATAGCTCTGCAAGTCAGGCACCCCCTCAGCCACACAGAGACTTCCGTGCAGCCTGGGAGAGTCATCCCCATGCAGACAGACAGCACATGGCCCGGCACCACTCAAATCCCACAAACCATCTCCAAATACAGCTCGTGGAAGAGAAGTCATGCACACGCCTTGTGCTGGCCCTATGCAGAGGGCCGAATTTCACTTCCTTATAGCAAGAGCTTCAGCAACTAATGCAACGGATAATGTCAATATCCACCAAGCAGCAGTTGCAGCCACCAGTCAGTTCCCAAATTTGGCAGCAGATGACATTAGAGAGGAAGGAGACTTAGCAATTTACTCAAAGCCACTGCCTATGGGTTGTTTGGTATAAGGAAAAGAACAGTGAATGTGGCCAAGAGATGGGGTATTCAGAGCACTCCGTTACTTTCAGAAACCTTGTAGATTTCCCTTTGTATTTCAGAGATTTTCTTGCCAATCCCCCTGGGTACAGAGCAGGGCTTCAGGGATCACCTCCTGAGGGCTTTTTCCTGGGGTATCAAGTTTCTCACTCTTGCTTTGGGAGGAGCCTGGAGAGTCAGTGCACCTGCACAGGGTGAGGGGCTGAATATGCTGCCCCCACCCCAGCCCTCTGTAGGGGGCTGCTGTCTGAGCAAGTTACTGAAGGACACGCTGCATGTGAGTAGAACACCATTGCTGGGGCCGGCCAGCCCTGTACAGGCTGATCCCCAGGAGTCCAGGCAAGTTCAAGGGTGATTGGTGCCTCACGCTTTCAGCATCTCTAGGCTCATTTTAAGCCTCCTTTTCCCTCCAAAGTGCACTCTGAGGAGAAAGGTGCTGCGCTGGGCACAGTCACCCTGGCAGTCAATGACTGTGAGATTAGCAGGGGCCCTTAGGTGCTCTCAGCACAGGGGCTTGTCTGGGAATCCCTGACCAGCTGTTCAGTGTGACCCGGAGTGTCAGAAGGGCCCCATCACTCCAGGGTCAGGGGCTGCTGTTTCTGGAGGCAAAGGGAGTTTGGTCTAAGTAATAAGGACATCAGAACTGACCCTAAGCAGCTTCTCAGGGAACTGCACCAGTGTAACCAGACAAAGATCTCAGCTCCACCAGCCAGCGCCTCCTAGCCCCTGCTGACTGGTCCATGCTTTGCCCCACCACGCAGGGTGGCTGCTCAGACATTGTGAGGCTGGAATCAGGAGCAGCCGAAATCCACTGCCAACTAGAGTCTGCTCTGCTGAGTGGCAGATGGGCAGGGAAGCGGAGCTGGGGCTCAGCACAAACAGAGGCTTATCATTAAAGTGGGGAGAGGACATTCACAGCAACAGCCATTGGAGCCTGGAAAGATCAGTTCTGGGGTGTGTGGCACTGGCATAAAGGTACCAAGGCAGAGAATGGTCACCTGTGATCTGATGCTCAGTCTGGCCCAGCATGAGCAAGCTGAGCTCTCCGAATCCCAGCATGGCTGGAGGTCTGTTGGTTCTCAACACTTTACAGTGGAAATTCCCAACTGGTTCTATTGCTCAGCACAACAAGGCAGCTGGCAAGCCACCTTCTCCTAAGGAAAGATACCTGGCCATTTCCACCACCTTGTGCCCTAAGCAATGTCCCTGGTGTGGCATAAAGGCCATGAGGAGCATACCGTGTGCCAGCACATTGAACTCGGAGTACGTTCACAGGGAAAAGGTAAGCTGCAGTTTCCCACCAAAGGCTGATCATAGAAAACTGCATTTCACAAAGGCCCCAGATTCTCCCTGGAGGATTGTTCCGTGAACTTCCCAGCAGCTACCGCAATCATGGACAGTCCCAGCCCACAAGGCAAAAGTGGCTGCCTCTTGGTTGCTGTCCATGGTGCTGCATTTTTGGCCAGGACTTTGGCATTCTTTTCTGTGCACAGTTCACCCCAGTGGCTTTGAGGTTGCATGAAGTCACTTGCCCAATCTCACCCTTTACCTAGACATGTGCAAAATAGCATCTCATCCCAAGTCACTGCTACAGGCTTCTTTGTACTCGGGTCTAAAACAGGGTCATTAATTTTTTCCTCACTTTGGTTAATATATTACGTTTCAGACTGAGAACTCATGTCGGAGCCTTTGAGTCCAGAGGTCTGTGATGGAAAAGCTGACCCACCTCAAGTATAATGGTGCAAACCACCATTATTATAATTCTGATACCCAGTTATATGTAGTTTGAACAAAGGAGTTTGCATGGCTTTGATTTGCTCCTCTTGTATTCCTGGCTGGTTTTATTAAAATCAGTTAGAGAGATCTGCAGCAGTTCTGTTTGAAGCACAGTCATTAGAATTTGCATTTTCAGTGGGGTCAGAAATAGTTTCAAAGGGGCTTGCTTTTGTTTTACAGTGGGATCCGTGAATCATGGGCCATACTTTCCCACCAGATCTATTTCCAGGCTTGATCTTGTTATGGTTCCAGTTGTGTTGTTCTTATTCTGCTCTGCTACCATAATGAAAAGCAATGTAAAAGTTCTGAATCTAGGCCACTAAAGACCTGTGGAAGATCATTGCAATGTGTGTGTCTGCACACCAACTGCCTGGTTTCTGTTTCTCTGTCACAGAGCAGAACCCTACGGTTTCTTTGCAGGTTGGGCTCCTTATGGTACCGTCACAAAGCCGATTATCAGACGGCATCCCTGGGAAATGTCTGCAATGCGAGGTCCCCAGTACAAGTCAGAGGGTGGGATGCGGTTGCAGTGTACTGGAGCTCTAAGTACCCACAAGCCTGGGCCAGGGCTTAGCCAGACAGCACTGATGAGACAACTTCTACAAGTTTAACAGCAGCCTGAACGGCTCAGTCGCTGTTTCACTGGGGCTCTCGCACTGGTTAGGACCAGCTATTTGGATAACCTGGCGCCTGCTTAGCCCAGCCCATGTGCAGTGCCAGCGCTTCATCTGATACCAAGATGTGCTTCCTGACACTTTCTTATGTTAGGCTCTTTAACTGCCAGCCCCTCTGATGATCTCTGTAGCTGGCCCAGGGCAGGCAGGGAGATGCTAGCAGGCTGCCTTCCTGGGGGAATTGGAGCAGCAGAGACAGTGGAAAGAGAAAAACTGAAATAACTTTCCACAATCAGTCACTCATATTTCAGTGGATTCACTCTGACTGCTGCATTCACAGCCAGTGACACTTTTCAGGGTTATCTGAGGTGTCCAGGGTGAATTGCTACCACCTGCTCACAGCAGAAGGGAGCCCTGTCTGTGCCCACCTGGGACAACACTCCCCAGTTACCTGCTGCTGGCAACCTAGGTGCCCCACTCCAGGCCCTGTGACCTTCATTTGTTTCCAGGGCAGGCGAGCACTTTACACACCCACTTCCTTACATAAGTGCCCAGTCCCCTATCTTTTGGACCCCTATAATGCACACCAATCTGCTGCCTCCATGGAGACAGTGCACCACAGTTCCCTGGTTCCATCTCAGTTCAACACTCTCCAAAGCATGAGGCATGTAGACAGGTTCCTAGTAGAACCAGACTGAAGTGCATTTAACAGAGCTTGAGGTAAAGATTCAAATAAAAGCAAATATAAAGATGTGGAAACATAAGGTTCTAGGTAAAAGAAAAACATAACATGCAGTCTAGAGCCTGTCCATATGAACAAGGGACTTTCCAGGCTAATGAGATATTTCTCACTCAGTGGGATCCACTTTTCAGTGCAGCTGGGATCCACTTTTCAGGAGACGCTCATGCTGATAGAGCATCCCCCCCCCCCCAATAGATAAGCCACATGATCAAATCTTCTGCTCTTACCTGACCCTGGGCTTTTGTCTTCTAGCTGAGAGGGCCCTTTCTTCCGAAACTCTCCTGGCTGTTGTTTTCTGTAAACCTCCAGCCTGCCTCGTCTCCAGACAGTAACCACAGGCTGTCTGCATGGGTGCCCCTTGGTCTCAGGTTGATTGCGTCAGTCTCCAGCTCACCCTGTTCAGGAGTAGGTGTTACTCCCAACGGGTCTGGAGCACAATATTGACGTGTTACATAACTCTAAAGCTGTATCCATACAAACATCTCACAATTACCATGACAATTAGCTAGACAGTAGTTTCCGCCAGACACCACACATGGCCCCCTTGGGCTTAATATCAAGAAAAGGATTGGACACAGGTATAATACACCTGTCAGGACATGCCTGGGCATGTCTGTGTCACACAGCTTGGTTGCATTTGCTTTTTGCAGTGAGTCTAATCAATGAGCTGCCTGGCCAGAAGGTCACTGAAACAGCGACTGTTAAGTGACTATTGTAAAATATGATGCTGTACGTATTTATCTACTCCTGCCAGCGCCCGCAATGTACCAGACAATGAGCTCATGGAAAGGGAATTTTGAATTTTTAGTCATGAACATTCACACCAGGATACTGATGCTAAGAAACTATGCTCATCACTCAGAGAACAGAAACGTATCAGGTGATCTGTGTCAAATCAAGATACATTGAGAACTGCTTGAAAATGAGCTACAGCCGAAAAGTTTTTAGTGGAAATTATTGAGCAAAAAATTGTGAATTCTGAATCCATTTGAGAAAATTGCAATCTGGAGGACTGTGACTTCAAGGAGGAGACATTTGGAAAATAAATGATTTGTTAAAAATAGTTCCCTTAATGTCAGAAATCGCTCTCCATTCCAAACTTTGCTTTGAATGTGACCCTGATCTTGATACAATCTTATAATCTGTCACTTGAGTCTCACACTGTGGAGCTGGTGGGCTGAGCTTTTCACAGTTGTGTAGGGGATTTGGACACACAATTCCATAGGATGAACAGGAGCATTGTGCCTAAATCCCTTAGTCAGCTTTGGAAGTGGCAGCCAAGGTCTCACTTGTGTTTTGGATTTTCTTCCATTTTACAGTGGGGCCTCTGTTTATTGCTGGGGAAGGAGCTTCTGCATTTTGCATCTGATCCTTTGCATCAACTCACCATTTAAAATTAATTAGAATAAATTCTAACTTTATTAGTTCCTGAATCACTCAAAAGTAAATATCCGTTAACAACAATCACACTGAGGTGACTCACTTACGGCAGACAACTCTGGTGGATTTCCTTGGGGGGAATATGCCTTTGGCTCCTCTACATTAGACAGTCACAGAGGCAAGGTGCATAACATACTAATGAAGAAGGACACTTGGGCGATAGCTCCACCACTCAATAAGCACAAGCAGCGCAGCAATTATCCCTCAGTCTCAGGACCTGGGTTGTGGGGAGGTCATGCAGAATGAATCTTTCTTTTTTAGTTGATAAAAGCTGGTAACAGACTTTGCAGCAATTTATTCCAGCTGAGGCTAATTCCTGACTCCATTCTCACCCCAGGACTCGGCACTTGGGCAGACTCTAAATAAGGTGCCAGCATAGTGTGTCTGACGCCATTAAGTCTCCTCAGTAATTGCAGAGTGTTCACTGAGCAATGGGATGCTGGTTCGCGTCTTGAGGCTGTGGAGTTTCTATACCCAGAACTGCTGTGTCTGTGTATTTGAGCTGGCTGGGGAACCTCTAAAGGAAGCAGAATCCTCTTTAGGGCCCTGCCTGCCCCCCAGGAAGGTTCCACAGAGCCTGGCTGCCTGTCCACCTCCTCTCCAGTGTCCAGCGTGATCTGCATTCCCAGAGGGATCGAGATGATCTGTGCTCCCGTCTCTGAGCCCAGGGATGTCTCTGGGGTGGGTCACTGCCCTTTCCAGTCTGATTCTGCTGTTTCTGGGAGGAAACCGCATCCCACCCAAGCATGAATTTCATCTCTGAGCCACTAGCCAGGGCCTGAACCTGCACGGTGTGAAATACCCACTGCTGGGACTGTGCTGGACCGAGCCTCACAGCTGCTCAGTCCATGCAAGGAGGTCACACTGAACCAGTGCAACCAGAATGGCTGGAAGGAGTCGATACAAACTCTCACTGCAGGGGAAGATCAAGATTTTACATAACACTGAGATCAGAAAAATGCCAATTTCCCTGCTCCTTGGAAGAAGAATTAGTGTCACTTTGCCCAGAACGCTATGTCCATATTAACAAGAGATGGGGGCATTCAGTGAGTAGGACTCTAGGCTGAGACTCAGGAGATCTGGGCTCTACTCCCAGCTCTGCCCTGACATGCTGTGTGATCCCGTCCACATGCCTGCTTCTCTTTCCTCTCCCTCCTTTTGTCAATTCCGAGCATGAGCCCTTTCTCTCAATGCTACCCCAGGGGCCCTGCTCTCTGCTGAGCCCCCACCCCCAGCCCTGGGCTATTGGAACGCACACATGCAGAAGAACAGAGTTAAGAAGACCCTGGGAACCTTAACCCAGGAATACAGATTTAGTTTAAGGTCTCAGGTGCAATCCCCCAGGTTTGCAGTCTGCGCTATATTCCATTTTCAATGCTGCATGGCTGTGTCCTGGCTGCTGCAGCAGTCAGCACTGCGGGGATGGCAAGTTCATCCATCACAAGGCATCCATCGGCCCAGCTGTCATTAGCCGCCCATCAGCACAGCTGCCCACGGTCTGCAGGAACCGTCTCTGTTCTATTTATTCCTGAATTTGTCCAAGGTGGCTCTCACAACCCCAGGCACATGTACATAATGATCCACGCTACCTCAATGGAAACACATGCAAATGGTCCTGAATTCAGCAAAGCATTTAAACACGTGTTTAATTTCCATTGACTTCAGTGCTATTTGCTGAATTGGGGCCAGAAAGCTCAAAAGCAAATAGGAATTGGAGAAATCTCAGCCACTCTAGAGGCTTTCACCTGACTAAATAGATGAACCTTGCAACAGGCACTGAAGGTCAAAGCAACAAAGTGCCAACCATAAAGAGGAGGCCTTGTCTACGTGGGAAGGTGTCAGCAGTTATACGGACAGAGGCGTATGGGCATAGCCCCTTTCCCCCACCCCCCAGACTCTCTTTCGCTGGTACCAGAGTGGTTTTTCAGTTAGCTTGAACCCCCCACCCACGTGACAGAAGCTAAACCAAAAAGGGCCCCATTTGCCCCAGAATAAGGGCTTCCCCATGGGGCACCTGTGGGGTAACCAGCACCATTTGAATTTACACCTTAGTTTATACTGAAAAGTCTTTCCCAGGTGGGGGAGCAGCCGGGTGGCCCTGCTCTGCACTACCATGTGTCACTCTCTGGGGGTGTCAGGGGGGCAGCCCCTTGTGAGGAGAGGGCCCCTGGCCCAGTGGTAACCCCTCTCGGCAATGGCAGGACTGCACGGATAGCTCCAGGATCGCTGCCTCAGGGCACAGGGTATGTGAGGTGCAGCAGGTGCTGGGGGCTCTGACTGACGTGACGATCCCCTTCTCCATGACCATGACCAGCACTGTTCCTTAGGACTGCAGAAACAACCCCCCCAGCCCAGCTGAGCTGCCTGCCTGCAGACTCCACGCAGTGCCCCTACTCTACCCCAGTGGATTCTGCCTTATGGGCCACCTGATCTCCGCTATGCACTGAGGCTGGGGTACCCAGAGGAGCCCCAAGGAGCCTGGCAGCCGCATGCTATCGAAGAGGGGCCATGTCTGTTCTGTGTCTGCAGCACCCAGCCCAGTGGCGCCTGAGCCGTGCTGGGCCCCCAGCACTAGTGCAGTGAGTGCCTGATGCCCTCTGGCTCCTTTTGAGAAGTTCAGCCTAAATCCAGCACCCCCAGCAGAGCACCCAAAGCCTGTTGCCTTTGGCTCTGTCCTGCCCCGATGCAGCCAGGGTCAGAGCTCTGTCTGATTTCAGTGCGAGCGGACTGAAGCTCTTTGTCTGGTTAGTGCAATCCAGCTCCTCGCTGCTCAGCCTCTGCCCCTGCCTCCTTCGCTGGAGTCCCGCTCCCTCCTTTCTGTTCCTGCAGTTAAAAACTTGCAGCCAATTAGGAGGAGAGTCGGGGGGGAGTCCTGGGCTCTGGAAGGCACTGTAACAAGCCCTGATTATAATGGTGTGTTTGCTTCCCACGGTGAGATTGCTACAAAGCTTTGCAAAAATATTGCTTAAATAAACAGAATGAGAGGAAACACTAGTGAGTGTCCAATCTGCATTATAATTAGGAGGAAGAATAACAATGGCGGAAACAACCCTTTTCCATCTGCAGCTGCAGTTTGTGCCAGCTGTATTTGAGGGGATGTCTGCACTGCAGTGTAAGCCCACCATTCAAACTCACGCTGTAGTGCCTATCCCTGGAGAAACAGCTGGTCTTTCTCTCTCCTTCCAAAGGGATCTCAAAGCATGTCCATAAATACAGGTAAGTGTCACCACTGAAACGCAGCCACCTCAGGGTGGAAGGGGGCAGCTCACAGCAGTGAGGAGAGGAAAAACATTGGCCAGGGACCGGGGTCAGAGCCGGACTGTTATGCAAAGTGCCCTGAGATCCCTTGTCCAGACTACAGGCAGGCAGGAGTTTGGGGTTGAAGAACTCATCTGAAAATACCATTTATTGTTGTTGTTTTTCACTAGGGCAAACACTTCATTGTGAATACCACCAGCCAGGGTGGTGCCAGCCATTCCCGCTGCCAGTGGAGGTCGTCCTCGAGGAAAGAGGCAGGACCAGACTGGACAGTCACCGTGATTCTGAAATTAACTCGCACTCAGGATAAATTCGGCGACCCACACTGTGCCTTCGGGGCTAACTGTGGCATTACATAAACCAAACCCACTGTGCAAAGCCTGACTGGGTCCTGTGAGACACTCCGTCTGGTGGGACTGTAGCCTCAGAGGCAGCTCTCCCCTCCGCCTGCTTCCCCTTCTCTCCTGCTGCCCTAAGAAAAGCCCATTGCCAGGTAGTGGGAGAGAGACCCCAGTGCAGGTGAGACACATCGTGACTACCCTGGCTCACGTGGACAGGGCAGCAGTTACGGAGACACCGGGGACACGAACACATTGTTACAAACTGCGACTCTCTCTTTCTCCCTGTTGGGCCCCTCTGAGTAGGGCTACACTGCAGTTCAACCCCCGCGGCCAGCCTGCACCAGCTGACTTGGGCTCATGGAGCTCAGCCTGCAGGCCTGTAAAACATTCGAGCTTGAGCTGGAGCCTGGGCTCTGAGACCCGGCGTGGAGAGAGGATCCCAGAGTTCAGACTCCAGCCCATGCCCAAACACCTACCCTGCAATTTTCCAGCCCCTTTGCCTGAGCCCCAGTCAGCTGGCACAGGCCAGCCGCGGGGGGTTCATTGCAGTGTAGACGCACCCTCTGAGGCCTCAGCAGCCTTGGTCCCCTCCCCTCCCCTCTGCAACTGCGTCTCTCCCCAGATGCAGGAAGCAGCTGGGTGGAGAACAGGCGGCATGAGGCCTAAGTGATGGCATTTCCCAGTCACTAACAGACACCTAATGATTCCATTTCCTGGCAGGAGGATGGTCTCCTTCCAGCTGACACCTCCTGTGCAAAGCTCCAGCCGAATGCGATTGCAAGCGACCCAGGTAATAAAGGCCAGGTTGGGCTGTAATGGAAATGCCAGCTCAGCCTGGGCTGCAGGGGGGCGGCAGGCACAAGCCTAATGACGATGTGACATATCATATTTCCATGGCAGCAAGAGTAATTACATGGCAAAGGCTGAACAAAAGCCATTCAGACTGATTAGAGCATATCCAGGAGCAGGGCACCGAGGAGCAGGACGGGGCTAGATTGGATTTTACCAGCAGGAGGGAGCACAGCTTTCAGTGGACACCAGCCATGGAAGAGTCCAGCATCTTCCTGGTTAGTTAGCCTCTATCACCGTAAGCCATGGCAGCTTGGATTGTACTGCTGGTTCTGGAGGGAAATGGGGCTTGTCAGGATGCTGAGCATGGGCAGCGGACATGGAGGTGTTGTATGGTTGCTCGGGAAGTAGGCAGCATTGTTTAGTGGTCAGACCCAGGAGGGAGTCAAGACTTCTGTCAGCCATCTATGTCACTGACCCACTGCGTGACCTTGGGCTATTCATTTCACTGCTCCGTGCTTCAGAATCTCCATGTGTGCAAAGGAGGTGCTGATACTGACCCAGCTCCCAAGGGCCTGAGGTCGAGGTCCCTGGGCAGGTGGTGGTGTTATTTATTGTTAGCACGCTGGTTTGTTTCTTGTAGGGTCTCCTATCCTCACTGAGCAGCACACACATTACTATTCTGGTAGGGTTGCTCTGCTCTCCACCAGAGACCTCTCTCCCTGGTTTTCCTGTCATCCCAACCACAAACTCAAAGGAGTTTTCTGCGCTATCCCCTTGGCTTCCCAGTGCAGTGACAGGAGAGCTCTGGTGTCTCTCTGCCTGGGCTGCACAAGCCGATGTACCTAGAGAGAAATGTTCCAGCCTCAGACTGCGCTTGCCAGCCAGCCTCTGCAGGTCCCAGGTGGCTCCATGCTAGGGGATCTGGGAAGGTGGCAGTAAATCAAGTTGATCGGTGTGTGTCTCTAGATGAGCGGTGCCTGTGCTCCTTCCCCTAACCTCTGGCTGCTCCTGGAGCACGAGCCTGTCTGGCACATCACTGGGGCTTGCACAAACAGGTACGAGTGCTAACAATCGGCATGGGCGCCTGTCCAGCATCTCTCTGCAGACATGGGCCTGGATCCCAGCTCCCTGACTGTGAGCGGGTTCGGCTCAGTTTCAGACCCATCTCTAAAGTCCTGGTGCCAACGCTGTACCGAGGCGGGTGTTTTCCAGGCCCAGACGAACCTTCCCAACGAGGCTGGCAGGCGAGACTGGAAAGAAAGTGGCGTGTGTAATCAGAGACTGAGGAATGACAGCATGGTCGAAGGACGCGATCACACACTTCTCCAGTTAGTCACACACCACAATGGGAACGCGGAGTCTGAGCGTCACTTAAACCCTTCAGATCAAAGCAGAATGCGGCCTCTGGCGAGGTGACTGCAAGCACCTGTGCTGTGGCTGTCTGGGGTCCCGGTCAAGCAGCCTCATTCTGCTCACTGCCACGCTGCCTTTGCTTTACCAGACTTGCTTTTAGTTGCCTGGCCGTGAGATGCCCAGTGTCTTTGGGCAGAGGCATGAGAGGGAGAGGGTACACACAGTGCCCAATGTGGGGCTGGGATGGCTGGGGAGGCAGTGACCCAGGCAGGGAGAGCGGTGACCTTGGCTGGGGGGAACGGCGACCCAGGCTGGAGATACACAGATTCGTCCCTCTCTCTACTCTGCCCATGGGTATTTCTACTCTCCCCACTGCTGACAGGTGTGGTGGGTCTGCGGGGACAGCCCCCACTTGGAGTCTGCCTATCAGTGCCCTGGCCATTCTGGCAGCCCCAGAGCTGTGTGCAGGAGCGGCTGTGTCGGCCTGGCTCTCTGTGGTACAGTGATCTCCTCCCGGGACTGCCAACGAGCACAGGCATACCTGCCCCAATGCCTTCCCCCCAGCCACACAGCGACACTGTGAGCTGGGGCAGGAGCCTGGGTCAGCGACAGTTAGAGGAGAGCTGAGAAAGCCTGACAAAGCCACCAGCATGTGAGCAAGCTCCCCACCCTGGGTCTGTCTGTGTGTGTCCCCCTGTCATAAACAGATAGCTAAGGGTTAATGTCTCTTTCACCTGGAAAGAAGTAATCTGAACCACCTGACCAGAGGACCAATCAGGAAACCGGATTTTTTTCAACTCTGGGTGGAGGGAATTGGGTGTCTGAGTTCTTTGTCTGTCTGCCTGTATGCTCTCTCAGATGAGGAGTGATTTCTATTTCCTGCTTTCTAATCTTCTGTTTCCCAGCTGTAAGTACAAAAAGATCAAATAGGATTTATATGTTTTTTTTGTATTTACATGAATATAGTTGCTGGAGTGCTTTAAATTGTATTCTTTTTGAATAAGGCTGTTTATTCAATATTCTTTTAAGCAAATGACCCTGTATGTGTCACCTTAATACAGAAAGACCATTTTTATGTATTTTTCTTTCTTTTTATATAAAGCTTTCTTTTTAAGACCTGTTGAAGTTTTTCTTTAGTGGGAAATTCCAGGGAATTAAGTCTGTACTCACCAGGGAATTGGTGGGAGAAAGAAGTCAGGGGAAACTCTGTGTGTGTTAGATTTACTAGCTTGATTTTGCATTCCCTCTGGGTGAAGAGGGAGGTAATTCTGTTCTCCAGGACTGGGAACGGGGAGGGTGGAGTCCCTCTGCTTAGATTCACGGAGGTTGCTTCTGTGTATCTCTCCAGGAGCACCTGGAGGGGGGAAGGGAAAAGATTTCTTTCCCTTTGTTGTGAGACTCAAGGGTTTGGGTCTTGGGGTTCCCAGGGAAGGTTTTCGGGGGGACCAGAGTGCCCCAAAACACTCTAATTTTTTGGGTGGTGGCAGCAGTACCAGGTCCAAGCTGGTAACTAAGCTTGGAGGTTTTCATGCTAACCCCCATATTTTGGACGCTAAGGTCCAAATCTGGGACTAGGATATGACATGGTGGCAGAGGTGGGATAGACAGAATCCAGAAGTCAGTAGGAATATTATATTTTTCTTTTCTCTGCTAGGGGCTTTTTAGCAGAGAGAGTTTGGTTTTAAAAGGGAACCAGAGAGAATTTTTTTTTCTGCTCTCTCTGGCAGTCTTTGGCTTGCATATTAAGCAAGCAACCATTAAAGAGACTATTTCGGGGCTTTTGTCAGACAATAGCCCTCCCATTAGGAGGCAAGTATCAGCACTATATACATGCAAATAAAGTGGTTTTTCAGGTTTACTTTACATTGAAAAAAATTAGCTAGAAAAAAAGGGAAAAAGGCACTGTTGCTAGGCAGACCCCAGGAGGCAACAGAGCCTGCAGTTCAGACAATAAACACCGGAGGGCACCCCAACACAAGAAAACAGGAACCATGACTTCTAAGGCAAAAATGGAGGCTGAAGAACAAATCAAAGACACCGAGCACAGGCGAGAGATGGAAAAAATCCTGTTTCCTGATTGGTCCTCTGGTCAGGTGGTTCAGATTACTTCTTTCCAGGTGAAAGAGACGTTAACCCTTAGCTATCTGTTTATGACACCCCCACACTAGTGTCTCCCTCTCCATCTCCCTGGACCCTGCCCTCCTGCAACAATCTCCCTCCCTCCCTCTTGTTTGACATTATCTGAACTGGCAAATCTGGAGCAGAGTTTGGCAAAGTCTCTGGAGCCATGGAGAGTGAGAGAAATCTCCCCCGTCCTCTCCCACCTAGCTCCCTGGGGCCAGATCTGCCCACCAAGCAGAAATCGCCAGCCCCACAGCATCCTGGATGGAGTGAAGGAGGCAACCTGATAAATATGCTGGAAAGAGACTGTGCCAGTCCCAAACCATCCCAGCTGCACAGCCTGCTGCAGGTCGACTCTGAAGTCCTCTGTGCATCTCCCCAGCAGCAGCATCCGATGCACCAAGTCCCAGCAAATCGCGCTCTGCGCAGGGCATCTGTTCTGGTGATGTGCTGAGCTGGTGCCTTGGGATGGACTCAGACTCTCCATGTGCTGTAGCTGCAGATGTGGTTAGAATAAAAACCCTGGTGCTCAGCACCCTCTGCCCACCACCCTGGAGGGGTCAAAAGCCCCAGGCAACTTTCTGGCTGTTAGTGCCTGGGTTTAACAGGAGTTTGTAATCAGTAGTAAACGTGCTAATGGGATAGAAACGCAGGGAGTTCATGTTCCTTCCTCCTTCCCATTTAGCACAAACATCCCTTCCGCTCCTGGATCTCCTGCCTGTGTGTTTCCCAGGGACCATGGGACTTTGTGTCTCACACTTCAGTAACTCAACTCCTTCCTGAAGAGACAGCGCCACTTGGACAGCTTTACGGTGGCGTCTTGGCACCAGCGGAAGCTCTTACACTAATTGCGTGGGATGAATTATGCTGCTTGTAATTTTGAAATAACTGGGCAGATTCCTGCCTTGATACAGGCTCCCTATTGCTGTGAACTGGGGCCACTCCTGCGATGAGGCTGTGCAAGGTGCTGGTGAGGGACAGGTGCACCCACAGCTCACTAAGCTGCATCCTTCCTGGCTAACTGCATCCTCAGCTTTGGGGGAGTGCAAGGAATTTCGCAAAGGGCCAAGTTATTTGAAGACTAAATTGCCTCTCACACCTGCTTCCACTGATGGCCTGCCAAGCCAAAAGCAAACGCCTCCTGCCCTAACAAGGCAGAGTGGAAGATACCCTAAGGTTAACAAGCAATGCACACTGGGAACCCAGAGCCGTCACTGAACTCTCCAAGGGGCGACGACGGCTCTGCCACTTGAGCTTTCAAAAACAGGCCTGGACAGCACACGCCGGGATTTGCTGCAGAGATGGATCCTTCACCAACCTCACTAGGGGAAGGGACCTGGTGCCTATTAATTTCTAGAATGCTCCAGAAGCCAGAATCTCAGGGGAGCAGAGGCGCTGTAGAGAGGGTCAGAATGTTAATGGCCCTTACGGGAAAAGTTTTGGCACAGCGGACCTGGTGCACTGTACACAGGCAGTGCTGCTCCGTGACCTTTGTCAATGGCTGCACAAGGGGCAGGGTAGTGCAGGATCAGACCCTGTACAGCAGGATCCAAAGCTCCCTCCACTCCCTCTTACCATGTCTCCTGTCTCAGTACAAGTCTTGCTCCATCCCACACCCCAGGGCTCCAGCGCTAGACTACAGAGCCACTGGCTATGCCATGGGACCCAGTGATATGGGTCACAGCTGGGTTGCAGTGCGATCCGAGCAGTGTGTGTCTGCTGGCTGCAGGAGCGATGAATTTCACAGCCATTTCTTGGGTCAGAACATGCCACATTCAGCAGCTGTGGCTCTCAGGCCTCCAGTCTTGATGGGACCTGAGGCCTGGGGTCCAGGCTGGGCTTTGCCCGTTACCAAGCATGGCTCCAAAATCATGAACAACAGAAAGACACCTGCTCTACCTGACCACTTATTAATGCCTAAAGGGAGCAAGGATCTGGTGTGAGGAAGCCCCCATGCCCACTGGCACTGGTCCTCCTGGAGCTTGGGCATGTTCCTGCCTATTGCTCCTTCCTAGCTCCATTCTCCTCCTGGTGCCCAGCCCCTGGTTCAGGCAGTAGGAAATCTGTCCTGTGCCTCTGGCACTCTCCACCTAGCACAGCTCCTTTCGCATCCCAGCTTCCCTCCCATCCTGGCACAGGGCACATATCTGGGAGAGTCCTGCTGCAGAGGGTGGGACCTGTATTCCCTCTAGGAAACCAGAGGAAAATGGGACAAGAAAGCAGAGAATCAGAAATACAAGAAGGGACACAACTGCCCTGCTCCCCTCCTCCCCCGGAGCAAATGGGCAAATCTTGCGTTATATTCTCCCGAGGGAGGGGATGGGAGTGATGCCTTGACAGGCTGGTGCTGCTTTCAGCCCATCATCACAATGCCCTGCCCTTGGTGCACACGGCTAAGGAGCATCGGGGTTTGTGTCTCCCAGGACCAGTGGAGACAGCAGAGCTGAGTTACAGGGAGTGCAGCAGAGACCCAGGCAGAGACCGCAGCCCCGGAGTCAGGCTTTCCATGTTCCTAGGGAATATTCCTGAGTGTGGACGTGGTGGGCTTGTTACACATGGCCAGGGAGATATGATAATAATAATGGATCCAATTGTACTGAAACCCTGCCTAGCTCCCCCAAGCTGCATGGCAGAAGGAGTGAGAGCAGTGCTCTCAGCCTTAGGGCTGGCTGTTTGGTCAGGGCTGGCCACAGATCCTGTGAGTCCTCTAGGTCAGGAGAAGATCCCAGAGCTGCCCTATGCTGCCGCCCCTGCTGCCCCAGCACAGCACATTTCAAAGGCCTCAGCTAGGAGCTAAATGTTAGTGGTGGCCCCATGGCCGGTGAGTAGCAGAGGGGCCTCGGCGTGGGGAGGTACAGGTTCTTTTCCCACCTCTGCCACTCACCGTGGCAAGGATACTTCATTTCTCTGTGACTGAGTTTCCCCTTCTGTACCATGAAACTTTGAAGGTGCTCTGAGGGTGAAAGACACCAATGAGAGCCAAGAGTTCTTATTTAAACCATGTTACTTGCCTAGTAAATGATATTCCGATGGTGTATCAGGGTCTGTGAGAACATGGTCTTTGCTTTACTGTACATTTCTCACTTTTGCGTTTTTCCCACCAGGACTTTTCCTCCAAACCCGTGATAAGGCGAGGAGCAGGCAGCCCTTGGCATAGGCTGGAGCCAGGCAGGTTTCAGGATTAGAAGCACCAGGGGAGAAGCAGCTGCAAGACTTGCTGCCAACAGCATCAGATACAAGATGGGGAGGCAGAAATGAGGCTTTAGTGGGGGACCAGTTAGCAAAACCCAAATACTTCCAGGTGCCCCAAGACCCCCCATCCAGGAGGTGCAATTGGAATGAGCTCTCTGCCATGTGCATGACAAGAACTCACTTTCAAAAGTGCCCTAAATCCTGCACCGCATCCCAGCAACACAGAGCAAATAGACCGGCTAATCTGAATGATTAGGAGATTCTGTTTAGCTATTTTCTCTTGCCTTGGGTGTTTCCACCTGGTCTCTTGCTATGAGACATCAGCAATGCCTCCCGTCCGGCACCAGATGCTTGGAGAAAAAGCTCAGAGACTTTGTCAAATATTATCAGAGGATCATTTTTAATCACAGTCAGAAGCAATGTGAAGTGACTGGGCCTGGCCTACACCGACTGACTCTTACCTGCGCTCAGCATCACAGAGAGTCAGGACAGGAGGGACCATTGGTCTGCCCTCCTGTGTGGCACGGGCTGGGGAATACCAGCTGGTGGTTCCCAGCCCAGGCCTTGTGGCTGAGTCAGAGCAGATACTTTAGGAAGAGCCATCCACCACATCCCCAGCTCAGCTGCTCCAGTAGTTAATTCCCCTCCCCTTATTTCTAGTGTGAACGTGGCTGGCTTCAGCTCCCAGCTGTTGGGTCTCTCTCTCCACTGTTGTCTGCTCGACTGCTACCTTTTCCTGCCAATAAACCAGAGGCCAAGAGCCTTCAGCCTCTCCCCGGGAGACGGGCTGTCTAGAACGAAGTCAGTCCTGTAGCTCTTTGTCAGCTGACATTCCTGTGACAATTGGCTGACGCTGTCTCAGCTGGACCAGGCTGCGATGGGCTACGTTGGTGGGAATAGAGACATCTCCATTTTGCCCTGCACAGGGATGTTATTTCGGTATTTCTCTTGGTCAGACAATATGTGGGCCCCACAAGCTGTAAAGCGTAAGCTGGGTAGCAGCAATACCCTGAGGCTGGGGGTGACACTGTCACGGAGTGTGGGGGAGTCAGGCCCTGCACCCCTCTTCCTGGGACTCACAGTGACTCTCAGCCAGCCAGTAAAACAGAAGGTTTATTGGACAACAGGAACGCAGGTTACAGCAGAGCTTGTAGGCACAGCCAGGACCCCTCAATCAAGTCCTTCGGGGGCTCAGGAAGCTTAGTCCCCTGAATTCCAACCACCCAGCCCAAAACCGAAACTAAACTCAACTCCCTCCAGCCGGCCCCTTCCTTTGTCCAGCTTCCCGGGCAAAGGTGCTGACACCTCTCCCTGCTCCCTGGCTCAGGTTACAGGCCTGGGTCCTGGTCCCTCACCTAAAGTAATCCCCGGCTCTCTCATCCCCCACACACAGTCCCTACTCCATCACAGGCACACACAGCAGTAACCCCTTGCTATGTGCCTGCCCTCTAGCTCCGCTGCAGCTCCCATGAGCTCCATCACTGGGATGTTCTCTCCCTGCAGCAAAGCCCTTCCCACTGTCATCTCCTGGAAGCTGGATATCCAGCCCAGGACCTCCTGGTGCAGCCTTGGCTGGGAGACGCACTCCGAGCCGGGCATGCACTGCTCTCACCCTCCTTGCTGCAGAGCCGCTACTTGGATGTTGCTGCTGCAGAGGCCGTGGCTCCTCGTGGCTTCCTGACAGTAGTGATGACGAGCTCGCCCCAGCCGTCGCTGCTAGGACTTCGTTCATTAACTCAGCACAGGGACCATGCACACAGAGCTCCGCCTCGGTGTGTCTCGGAGCCTTTACAGCGGGACAGGTTCTTCCCCATCCCCCTCAGATTGTCTCAGGCAGGAGCTTCACTCTGCAGAACTCAACCTGCAGATAAACCTCTTTCCACTAATCTGATGTGCAAAACTGAATGGAGCTTGGAATCACTGGCCAACCTGGGAATTCTACAGAAGAGACCTGGGGATAGATCCCACTCTCCGTGACTCCTGATTGACACTGGTGCAAGCCCATGAGTTGTGTTGCATGTAAACCAATGCAAAGGAGAGCAGAATGTTTATCCAAGACCCTTGGTGGTACTCCTAATTCTGTTTCCAAGGCAGACTGGATTTCAGCTTCTGAACTCTGTAATTCTAATTACAAGACCTTGGGTAAGACCCGTAGCATCTTTGCTGTGGAATCCAGGTATCAAGTTCTGATTTATCTTTGTGACATCTTATTTTCAGCCTCCTCAGTAGAGATTTTAACCTTTCATGTCAGGGCCTCTTTGAATTTACTTTCTGCCCCGAGGTACAAAAGAAACCTAGAGAAATCAATTTCCCTTCCTCCAAGACTCCCAAGTTTTCAAGAACTTTTAAAGGGCAGAGAGACCAAGTAGGACATTTCTTATCTTTAAAAAAAAATCATTTTATATTTTCATTAATCAAGCAGCTTTGCTCCCAGCCTCCCTTCTTATGCAGAGAAGCTGAGAGAGATCTGGAGACCTCCCTGAAGCCTTCACTGGAGAGGGGAGAACCCACTCCCAGTAGCTGATGTTCAGGTACTGCCACTTGTTTGTTTACTGGTGAATGGTTCCCTAGGGCAGATCTTGCAGGGATGTTGTAAAGGTTTTGGGGCCCAGTCTTAAACCCACCACACTTTGGAAATGTGACCATCTGTTGGGGAAACATTTCTCAGAACTGAAGCCATTTGTTTGTTAATCTGAATGAGCTAACCGCTCTGCCCCATTGCAGAGGCTTTTCTCGAAGCATCTCCATGTTTTTGCAAATATCAATATGGCTTCCTGAATTCCGCGTGTGGTGGTGGAATATTCTTACCCCTGTTTTACAGAGGGATAAACTGGGGCACCAGGCCAGAGCCGCCTAAGATCTGACCCACAGAGAAGGGAAGTGACTTGCTGCAAGTCACACAGCAGAAGAGCTCACAAAGGAGCAAACGCAGCTTGGCTCCCTGTCCCCCCAGCCAGCACCCCCCTCGGTTCGTTTGTACCTCGCCTCAGCCAGCATCAGGGCTGAGTGGATTCCCTGGCAGGGCCAAAACCCTGGCAATGTAAGTGGGGGCCAGCCCCCAACCAGAGCACAAACCCAGTATCCCACTCCAACCTTCCTGTGGTGCAGCCTGGACGTGTGTGTGTGGGGGGGGACCGTCTAGGCACTTATCTAACCCAAGAAACTGACTAAATGAGCCAGTTCTGCTCAGTGCACCAGCCCTCCCCCACCGGGTGCTGGAAAGCGGCACTGGCAATGACATCAGCCGCAGGGCCTGGGAACCGGATGCCCAGCTGTATTGTGAAGGACACATCCCACAGCAGCATTTGCAATGAGAGAACCGACTCCCAGAGCCTCAGCTGCCCCCCAGCACCTGGACAAAGACGTGTAACTCTTCCAGGCCTGCAGAGCTTGACAGACTTCCTGCCAGGGGGGCAATTTCCCCATCTCACTTGGCTCCGGTGAGGTTCTTGCCTTTGCCGAGGATGTCCATCGGCCCTGTGCTGTGAGTGCTGGGCAGGGCATGATGAATGGGACATTCCCAGATTACCATGGAGCAGCCAGGCTGTCCAGAGGGGAGGGCGGTTTGCCTGGGGCCCCAAACCAAGTGGCAAAGGTTGGGGTTGCAGCACCACTCAGGTTGGTCCCACCTGCCCCTCTGTCAGGGGGGCACCATAACCCCATCTGCCAGGCCCCACAGGAAACCACCCCCAGCCCCACGGGGAGGAGACACCACTGCTGCAGGAGGAGCATGGGGCAGGGTCGCTCGGCTCCTTCCTCCCCCAGCCAGCCCGGGCCCCCTTGTCTTTGGTATGAATCCTTGGACTTCACTGAACCTCAAGGCCACAGGTGCTAGAACTGGGGGCACTGGGGGTGCTGCACCCCCTGACTTGAAGTGGTTTCCAACATATCCAGGTTTACACTTTGGTTCAATGGCTCTCAGCCTCCCACTGTACAAACTATTCCAGCTCCTCTGCTCCAGGCTGGTCATTGCACCAGCAAATGCAGCCCTGTGGAAGTACTGACTTCGGAGATCTCAGCTGTTCCTCTCACCCCTCCGCACCCTCTGGCGCAGACACTTAGCTGGGGCTTTTCACAGTTCTGCTTGACGTACCAGTGCAAGTGGTGCCAGCTAGTGACCAGGTGTCTAGAGAGATCCAGGGTGATCAGCCTGGTATGATGAATTCCGCCGGTGGGCACACAGCTGGAGGACTGCTTCTTCGGGATTCGGGATGAGGGCTGGACAGATCCAAACGGGTATTCACAGGCTCTGATTTGTCTCCTACGCTTCTTGTCTTGGGTGCTTGCTTAAATTAACTGGCTTCATCCTCCTTGCTGGGTGGGGCTCAGAAATCAATGTAGTCTGTTTCCAATGGCTGCTGTAATTCCCACCTCCGATTCCCTGTGGTGGGTTCCCATTTAACCCAGTCACAAGATACTCTGAGTGTCTTCTTGTTTATTTCAAGTCGCAAGCAAGCCCCATTTAGAATGTAAACTGAAGGGTCAGCTGTGGACTTTGCAACACAATTCCCCATGCAGCAAACCCAGGGCCGAGCCCAGTGGTCGGTGAAGTGATTCCTGGGGCTACAGGGTCCATTTCTGCCACCCTGGCTCAGGCAGAGCAGCAACTGGACTCCTGTGGGGAGCAAGGCACTGCTAAGCGTGTGAGGGTCTGAGACAGGCCCTCGTGCTAGAGAAACCATAGCCCTGAGCAGTGACCCCTTGGGTGGATTCACAGACGTGCCCCCTCCAGTGAAGCTGGGCTGGAGCAAGAGGCTGTGAAATTCATTCACTTCATTCCCAGGCATGGCTCTGGAGGCCCAGGGAGCCTTGGTGCCTCCTGGGCAGTGACTGGCAAGAGACACCTTCCTCCTGCTTGCCAGATGACATGCGTAATTCAGACGAAATATTCACCTACGGCTGCCTAAGCCAGCCAACGTTATGACATTACAGGTCACTGAACGCAGAGGGGATCCTTCTCTGAAACACGCAGCGATTATTTAAAACAAGTCTTAATTGTGACAGGAATTGATTTCTCTTTTCTAATATCCCTGACTTTTAATTAAAAGACAGTTAAGGAGGCGCCAGGTTCCCGGGCCCGCGAGAGGCAGAGCAGCTCCAGGAGCACATGCTTTCAGTGCAGAAGGGTTCTGTGTTAGTGAGTAAAGTGAGGTTCCATTTGTGAATGTTATTTCACGCTGGCTGGGATGGCTCCCATTAAACCGAGTAACCGACCCCACTTGTCATCGGACAGGGTAGAACCTGGGCCCTCTGGACCTTAGTGCAGGAGCTAAAAGCCTGGCCCTTAGCTAAGGCTGTAGCAGACTCACTAATCGCTACGTGATCTCAGTGCCCCGAGGGGACAGACCACCACACTCAGCAGATGTGTGAGTTACAGGAGCAGGAGAGGAAGGGGGAATTGCCTTTCCCAGGGGCTGCACTTTGCTGCCATCACATGGGATTATATCCCAGCAGCTCCATCTTTGTCTGACCTCAGCTCGATTCTCTCCTGTGCCCTGAAATTAGCTGCCGGTGAGGAGCCCACAGCTCCCCCACCCTTCAGGGGTCTCCTCCCTCCCAGCAGTGCACCCCTTGGCCTCTAATCACTATGAAAGCAGGACAGCAGTCCCTGTGCATGGAAAGGTAGGTTACAGCCCCATCCAGCCCCCACTGAAGAAGTGAGACCTTTTCCCCAGAGATCGACTGGGCCCAAGCCCCATGTCTGGCTGCTTAGAGGGGTGCTGTGATGACATCCTCAAAGGCATGTAGGCACTGCCATGCCAGATCAGACAGGTGCCCAGTTAGCCCGGTGTTCTGTCTCCAGCCAGGACTGGATGCTGCAGAGGAAGGTAGAAGAAGCCCCAGAGAAGGCAAGTGGGAGTAATCTGCCCCCAAGGAGAGCTCCTTCCTACCCACTCAGGGGCTGGCTAGCTTTAAGCCCAAGGCAGCAGGGTTATCTCCCTTCCAAACGTCTGTTTCTCATCCTTACTATTGTTACTCTGGCTATTCAGTTCTTTTCTCGACTCCTACCAAGCACTCAGCTGTGGTGATATTTTGTTGCAGCAAGTTCCGCTGGCTAATGGTGCATCGTATACATTTCTTAGATCAGTTTTCAATGTGCTGGCCCCAAGCTCTCTGATATGCAGAACGAGGCAGCTGGACTGGTCTGTAGCTTCTTCTGTACAAGCTCTGCCTCAAACCGGCTCCGAGAGTGAAACGCCAAAGAGCAGCAGCGGGAGAGCGCGCTCCTGAGGACATCTGGGAAGAGCCTCAGCGTCAGTGGAAAGATGGAAGGAGTTGAAGGCACAAAGCTAGGAGTGGCAGTGATGCCAGTCAGCTGGTGCTGCAGAGC
Organism: Gopherus evgoodei; assembly: GCF_007399415.2. Taxonomy (NCBI): domain Eukaryota; kingdom Metazoa; phylum Chordata; order Testudines; family Testudinidae; genus Gopherus; species Gopherus evgoodei. Next base: position 1,185,292 of record NC_044341.1, on the reverse strand, counting down.
GAGAGGCTCCCGGACAGGAGTGGAAGGAGAGGCCCCACTTCGCCACTGCAATAACCCAGTTTTATTGCATGTCACCGGGTGCTGAAGACCTGCGTGGGATCTGTACATGAATGGCGCCATTCTCCCTCCCCATGTCATGAATTTGGTTGTCCTGCCACAGAGCCAGGGCCTGGGGTTTTCGGGGTCTCTTCATCCCCAGCTCCCTTCTGAGCAGCTGCTTCTTCCCTTCCCTGTGTCTGAGCTGCCGGGATTTATGAGGCTTTGAGATCAAAAACACTCTGCATAGCAGCTAATGGCTCATAATGGGAATATGTCCAAGTAATTAAAATAAAGAACAGCCCTGCTGCAGGGAGGGGACGCATGAGGCTAATATCTATTAGAGTGACAGAATAGTGCTGGAAACGGCTGTTTGGGTTGGATCTGCTCTGTAATGGCTATTTAAGCTGGAGTGAAACCTAATGCAGTGGCATAATAAACAGGGCCTTGCTGGCTGTCTCTCCAAAGGACAGGGGAATGTCTCAATTACCATCCATTCCCTCACTCTTCTGCCCAGCCTGAGGTGGCAGTGAGGACAGAGCCTCTTGCAAGAGGCTGACTGGTAGCTCAGACCACAGTGAATATGCAAGTCTTGGTGTGACTAACGATGCTTTAAATGTTCCCAGCATCAGGCTTTGCATTCAACCCTTCCCTGTGCACCAGAAACAACCATTTTTCTGTAAGTGAAACACAGATTGTCATCAGCCGAGGTCTCCTGCTCTGAGGCTGCTCCGGTCCTGTGTTTGTCATTCCTCAGCCTGACCTAGCCAGCTCCTTCAGAGCCTGGCCAATGCGTCTGGAAGGGGCTGCGCTCCCTGCTCCTTCCTGGTATGTGATGTGTGCTCGGCTCTAGCATAGCAGCCAGGCTTGATTAGAAACATGAAAATGTTTCCACTTGTTCTGCTCCCCGTTCCTCTGGGTTCTTCGTACATCTGCATTCAAACCCTCGTGCCTACCAAGTGCCTCTAAAGCCCTGATTCTCCTGCACACTCCAAAGCTGCGATTTGCCCTTGGACTGCAGGATGCAAACACCAAATCTGGCGCATTTTGTTCTCTGCGGCAGCTGGATTCCTACGGGCTGCGAAGGCCAGGCCAGGTCAGGCTGGGTGCATCGAGCTCCAGGCATTCTGGAGGAAGCAAGTTGCCTGCAACAAGCTCCAAAGCCCCCACAGTGACGCAGGAAGTGTCAGACGTGCTGGGGGTTGAGCTCCATTGTTAGTGATGGGGAGTCCCAGACAGCCCAGGTGATAAGCAGCCAGAGGCTGAGGCACGTCTCTGTTCCCAGGATACCTCCTGCGTCTACCTAGGGGAGCTACTTCCGGCCACCAGGCCCCCTCGCTCAGCTCTGGAGCTAGGCGTGGGCACAACTTGGGGAGGGCTTTGGGTTTTTCTCACACTGTTTGCTTTCCCCAGTTCATTTAGCTAATTGCAAACCACTCCCCAAATCTCGTGCCTTGCCCCAGTGACCCCAGCTGCGTGCATGGGGCAGGCAGACATTTGTTCATCTGACCTCACTCCCATTTATATCCACCCTGGCAAAGGAGTGTTCCCCATTGTGGTATTGGAGCCAAACCTGTTTACACTTCCATAAGGCCACCCTGAAAGCAGCCTCTGTATGCTGAAGGGATGGGCAGCTTCCCCTGGGAGCGCAGCAGAAGGGCCCTCCCCACTTCCCACTGCAGATATGGACACCTGGGTACCGTGATAGGATGGGAATTCGCCCTGGACTTTGGTAAACCAGGCAGAAGACACAGGATAAGGGGTCTGGCTCCTGGGCATCATCAGTGGTGGAGAAGTAGGGCCAGGGAGAGGAGGGAGCATCTGGAAGCCAGAATGAAGGCATGGGACGAACGAAGCCCTGCAGCCTTCCTCCCAGTCTCTGGCACGTCCTGCTGAAGAGATGCAATGGCAGAGCCACCGGATAGCTGGGAGCTGGGACCCTGAAATGTTTGCTGGGAAACTAATCACAAACTTGGCCAGAAGCAGCTCAATCAGCCTTAGTTAAAATAAAATGGGCCGTGGCAATTGAATTCAGCTGGAGAGAGACCTGGGATGATCTTCCCTCTCCTGTTAGCCGCAGGTGCTGCAGCTACCTCTGGGCACCAGCTTGACAGAGCTTTTTCTCATTCTTACGTTGTACGGGGGGCTCCTGGATGTCTCTTGCTCACCTTTGAAGAAGGCCCGGTGCATGGCCCTGACCTGTATGAAAGACTGATGCACGTTCTTGCCTGGAAACGGGAATGAGCTGCCTGGCATCTGGCTTCCAGGAGGAACTCATAGGCACACTTTGCCTCTGGAGGAAGAAGCGGGTCTGCTGATTGACAAGGGCTCTGACCTTATCTCAGTTGACAGCAGCATTTTCCCCCTGTCATATCTAGCCAGCTAGGCACAGAGACGTGAATTTATTACTTCAAGAGCCGAGGGAATGAAGCTCCAGGGCAGCGGGAACCAGCAACAGCTCTGCTGGCTGCACCTTGTGGACGCACACAAAGACACCATCTGGGAAACAAGCCCTCACAGCCACATATGCCACGTGCACCAGGGGAGACTTTGCTCCGAGAAGATCCCCTTGTGGCAGGGAGTGACAGAATGCAGGCCCAGCGTGTCGCAGTAGCAGAGATTAGCTTTTCTCAGTACCTCTTTTGGCCAGCGGAGCCCATGTATTTATCCTTCCCTTTGGATGTGGAGTTTGATTGGGGTGGGGGACGGACTTGAAAGCTTTTGCAAGAAATGAAGAAAAGCTTTTCCCGGATCATTAACAGAGTAGGTGGGTAGGCTTGGAAATGAAAATGCACAACTGAATGTTCACCACCTGAAATTCAGCTCCTCTTCGGCTTGCCTGACAGGGGTCCTGGGCTGGATTCTCCCCAGCGTGTCGCCTGGTTTCATTGTTTAAACTTGTGCAAACTGTGGGTAAAATGCTACCAGATCAGACAAGTGTCAGTCATGACCCCAAGCACAGAGCAGCAGGGACTCAGTCCTGGCAAGCGGATACCAGCCCAGGCAGAGCCAGCAAAGGCTGGATTGTAGGCTTTGTGAAGTCAGTGCCCCTTGCAAAGGGAACCCTGATTCCTGAAGGGTGAGAGGGAACAGCTGATTGTCAGAGGTGATTTAAAACACCAACTTTATGTCAATGTGTCACGGAGTGTGGGGAGTCCGGCCCTCCACCCCTCTTCCTGGGACCCACAGTGACTCTCAGCCAGCCAGTAAAACAGAAGGTTTATTGGACAACAGGAACACAGGTTACAGCAGAGCTTGCAGGCACAGTCAGGACCCCTCCACCGAGTCCTTCTGGGCTTTCAGGGTGCTTGGATCCTAGCTAGGATACCCTGAATTCCGCCCACACAGCCCCAAGCCCAAACTCAAACTGCTTCCCTCCTGCCACCCCCTTCCTTTTCCCCTTCCCGGGCAAAGGTGTTGACCTTTCCCCTCCCTTACCTAGCTCAGGTTACAGGCCCTGGCATCGTCCATCCCCTAAAGTCCTCCCCTGCTCTCCCACCCCCCACACAGACAGCCCCTACTCCATCACACAATGTCTTGAGATTTCAAGCAGCTGTTTACTCTTTAGTGGAAAAAGTTTTTCCTTTTACGCTTACAAACACCAGTAAAGAGATGAATTGTGAGCTGCCATATCACTCAGCATTTCCGGAGTTTAAAGCGAAGGGTAATAATTATATCTTGGATACAGGAGTTCTCCAAATCTGTCCTCCGAACATGTCTATCGGCTGGAGTCTTATCCAGAGAAAACCGCTGTGGAGTTCTGAGCAGCTACACAAACCTATGCCATTACTGCGTAGCCTCAGGACTGAAAGGATCTCCAGGTCAAAGGGTTCTGGGATATTGTTTGGAAGCTTTCTTGTTGTTTTCTCTTACTGAGTCGTGCTGCAGAAATGTGTCCTGGGTGTCTCGTCAATGCATTAGCGTCCAGGGCCAGAGGTGACTGGTTTGAACAGGACCTGGCTGAAACATCTGGGCTTGAGGGCTGTTTTATTGGGTTCATTGTTCACTGTTTGACTTAATGAGGCTTCTGAGGGCAAAGTAGGCCAGGCTTTTCAAGACCTGTGCAGGGGGAGGCCTGGAGGAAAGTGCAGTGTGGTTTTGGCCGAAGCAGGCAAACAGGCAGGGGCAATGAGATTGGAGATGAGTGCCGAAGGGCAGAGGGGTGAAGGGTATTGTAGGCAAAGACCAGGAGCTTGAATTTGATGCACTGAAACAGAGCTGGAGGAGAGGAGGAGAGAGAGGGCAGTGGCCTGGGCAGAGTTACAGGCCAGCGTGACAATCTGCAATAGGTTGGAGTCGGGACCCTGTGCCCCGATACCTTTAACAGTGTAGGATACCGTAGTGCTCAGACACAGGGCAATAGGGTCCCTAGAAATACTACGATCGACTGAGAGGAGGTACTTGGAGGTCTGCTTCTCCTGCCATACAAGGAGCAGAATGAAGCTGGAGGAAGGGGCTGAGAACCCTCCATTCTGCACCATTCCCCACACACTTCACATTCATCCGCATTACAAATGCCCAAGTATCGGCTTCAGAAATAAAGTCCATTTATTTAGATTATTTGGCTCATGAGCTATGAAGCAAAGTACAGACAGTGAGGAATGGCTGCTTGACACTGCAAGCTGTCCTCCACCACTTCCCAGCAGCTCCCACCACACAGCTGCCCTGCCAAATACTCCGTGCATGAACTCGGGCGTCAACCCGAGAACCCGACATGCACCAGGAATGTCTCTATCAGAAGGAGATAACGAGAGCTCCGCCAGCCTCTGTGAGCGCCCCTCATCCTCAGGCCATGGCCTCGTTTCCAAAGGGGTGTTCCTGGGAGTGACACTCATCCCATCACAGGGTAACAAAATCTTCTGCCTGCCTGCTCCATACCAACTGGGGTGGCCTGTTTCTAAAGTTCAGTCTAAGCTGCACAAAGCTCCTGAGTCAGAATCCGTAACAGGATTCATCACTTTGGCTTCACTGCCAAAACAGGTGTGTTTTTACAAGGAGCATGTAATGTGCCAATGGAGATGCACCTCACGTAGCTCTCACCTCGGTCTAGCTAGTCGGTGTCAGTGTCACGGAGTCACCGGGCGATGCTCTGGAACTGCTCCCCACCAAGTCAGTCAGGACTTTGGGGAGCCTCCTCTCCCTTGGAGCAGACTTGTTCAGGGCAAGCAGCTCACACGGCTTCACCTCCTGGGTCCCTCCTTGGAGAAGCTGAGGGAACTTGCTGGTCCCACCACTGCCACCAGTTGTCACGGAGTCCCCGGGCGATGCTCTGGAACTGCTCCCCACCAAGCCAGTCAGGACTTTGGGGAGCCTCCTCTCCTTTCGAGCAGACTTGTTCAGGGCAAGCAGCTCGCATGGCTTCACCTCCTGGGTCCCTCCTTGGAGAAGCTGAGGGAACTTGCTGGTCCCACCACTGCCACCAGTTGTCACGGAGTCCCCAGGCGATGCTCTGGAACTGCTCCTCACCAAGCCAGTCAGGACTTTGGGGAGCCTCCTCTCCCTTGGAGCAGACTTGTTCAGGGCAAGCAGCTCACACGGCTTCACCTCCTGGGTCCCTCCTTGGAGAAGCTGAGGGAACTTGCTGGTCCCACCACTGTCACCAGTTGTCACGGAGTCCCCGGGCGATGCTCTGGAACTGCTCCCCACCAAGCCAGTCAGGACTTTGGGGAGCCTCCTCTCCTTTCGAGCAGACTTGTTCAGGGCAAGCAGCTCACACGGCTTCACCTCCTGGGTCCCTCCTTGGAGAAGCTGAGGGAACTTGCTGGTCCCACCACTGCCACCAGTTGTCACGGAGTCCCCAGGCGATGCTCTGGAACTGCTCCTCACCAAGCCAGTCAGGACTTTGGGGAGCCTCCTCTCCCTTGGAGCAGATTTGTTCAAGGCAAGAAGCTCACACGGCTTCATCTCCTGGGTCTCTCCTTGGAGCATTCAGCATCCTCTGCCCCTCCGTGCGCTTCCCACAGCGAGTCAGCCCCAGCGGGGTCCTGGGGAAGCCACAGGATCCTGCACCCCCACTTCGCAGTCAGACGTGACTCTCAGCCAGCCAGTAAAACAGAAGTTTATTCGATGACAGGAACAGGGTCTTGTCATAAACAGATAGCTAAGGGTTAATGTTCTTTTACCTGAAACACTTGACCAGAGGACCAATCAGGAAACAAGACTTTTTCAAATCTGAGTGGAGGGAAGTTTGTGTGTGAGTTCTTTGTTCTTTGTCTTGTGTCTGACCCTCTCGGCTCTGAGTTTTACCTGAAACACCTGACCAGAGGACCAATCAGGAAACAAGACTTTTTCAAATCTGGGAAAAATGTTATGACAGGTCTAAAACAGAGCTTGTAGATACAGCGAACCAGACCCCTGGGCCAGGTCCATTCTGGGGGGCAGCGAGCCAGACCCCCTATGTCTGCACTTCACTCCTCATCCCCAGCCAGCTCCAGACTAACCACCCCTCCCAGCCCCTCCTCTCTCCTCAGCCCCTTTCCCGGGCCAGGAGGTCACCTGACCTCTTTGTCTCCAACACCTTCAGCTGGCACCTTTGCAGAGCAGGGGCCCAGACCATCAGTTGCTAGGAGACAGAGTGCCAGGCATTTAGGTGCACTGGCCCTTTGCTCTTCAGCAATCACATGCCCTTATCCCACCACCTAGATACTTAAGAACTGCATAGGGGACACTGAGGCACCAACACAGTATTCAGAGGAAACACCAAGAACATTCCCAGTTCATCACAGTCAGCCCAGGTGGGGGACAGCTGGCCTCACCGCCACTGAGATTTTGAACCACACCTGGCTTGGCAGTGACAACATAGCCCAAGTCCTTTGGCTTTCTCACAGGTTCCAGCTCCCGGCACTGCACCAGTGTCTGTTTGAGCAGGACAATTTGCTCTCTGAGCTCGTTGGGTCCCAGCTGCTCACCTGTCTCATCCTGACAAGGACAGGACATGGAGATGGAGCTCAGGAACCTGCAGCTTTTCTCATCTCCTGGTTCGGATGGGGCAATGGCGCATGAAAGCCTGTCCACAGAGGTTTGGATTCTTGTGAAAAAATCCTTCACAGAAAGAGAAATCCAACAGTCGTTACTTGACCCTTCCCTGAAGGAAGGATAATGGTATCTGGCAGCGTCTCTGCTCTCCAGAAGGAATGGAATAGCCCTGTCAAGTCCCAGAAGAATTTGATGTGCTGACATACCTTTTTAAGCTGTTAAGCTTTTAATTCGGCCAACTTTGTTACCTTGGATATTGTGTTCTCCAAATCAGCGCAGTCCTCATCAGCCTTCATTAACACCACTGGGTACAAAACCTGGCACTTTTTACTTTGATTCTGCTGTCGTCTGGGGCAGGCTGAGAGGAAAATAAATCTACTAATTCTTCCAATTCCTTCAGAATTGGTTTGGACCAGGGAGGACATTGGATGCCAATGTTCGTCATTTGAAAGGAAGAGCTCTTCGCTTGCAGATGGTTGGAGACCTTGATAACACCCCAGGCTTTGACATCGTTATGCAGCCACAGAGCAGCTGCCAAGCAGCATAATGCTTCAATAAATGGAAAGAAAGCTCCTTCATCCTGCCGCCTCTCGTCCTAAGAGGGGCCTTTCATCCTTCTTCACAACCCATTGTATTAGGAGCTGTGTAAAGCACAAACCAAAAATCAAGCAAGGCGCTTAAATACAATTAGTGACTTGTCTTTTTCAAACAAAAATTTGCATTTTCTCTTTGAAGGCATCCAACCTGTGGCTGACTCGTTCCCAAAACATACTGCGGCTCTGGTCATTGAGCACAGGGAGCCAGTGTTTGCAGACAAGCCTGTGTCAGCAGTGTGCAGACTTCACGGTGTAGTGTTAGCTCATCCTGCATTCCTCTACTCCATACCATTCCCTCCCTCCCTCCCTCCCTGCACAGGCTTGCGGCCCCAGAATAGAGACAGGAACCCAGTCTCACAGCCAGTCATGCACTTTGCATGATGACCATTCTGCTCAGAGGCTGGATGTCCAGGAAGTTCAGAGAAATGTTCCCATCACCTCTGCCCACTGGGAGACTCAACCACGTTCATGAGGCTTCCGGGACCCTAGACGTTCATTGCAGCCTCAGGTTTCTAGCAGGTACTTTTCTGCAGTTCAAGAGTGGTGCCCGGTTAGATAAAGTGCCTGTCAGACGCGTATTTGTCTGTTGACCCCCATCACTAGCTTAGCCCTCCACTAGCAGCAGCATGTCCCAGCAGCATCTGGGGAAAGGCAGAAGGCTGGTGTGTTTGGCAGATATTGCATCAGTTTGGCTGCAGAGGAGCCTTGTGGCTTGTTCACAGTCACTGTGGACAGTCCTTTTTGCCAGGATTTCCCTACATTTGAAGGAGAGACTTTTCCTTTGCTGCCAAAGGGTCAGAATGACAAACCTTGGCCCAGGTTCACTGGACCTCAGGGCTTGGAATTGCTGGCTAATAAAAAGGGTCTGTTGCAATGGTGAGGAAAGGCTCCATGCTGTCTGGACAGGAGCATCAAGGCTGTTCCCTTCGCACCATGTGAAGATCTATAACTGAATTGCCATGACAATGATTGCCAGCAGCTGTAACTCACCATTTCACCAAGTGTGTAGCCTGCTAGTGTATGGGAAGTGATATACAGCCCCTTCAGCTGAGCATGTAATTAACTGGCGTAATTAACTGGCATGCCAAAGCTGTGGCAGGACAAGAATAGATGGCCAAGTGAAATGCTTCCTGGGCACTCTCCTTCCGTCCCCGCCATTCAACGCGCTGCCATAGTGTGGGATTCACAGAGCTCACCCTCGGAGCAGTTGGAACTCCTTCTTTGCAGAACAGGCCGTGCTGTACAAGGGTTAAGATGGACTAAAGCAGAACATAGACCATGTGCTGGTTGGCTGCACAGATCACCCGATGCCAGTAACAAGCTAGGTAAATTGCACACAGGTTTGTCGTGCCCAACATCTGCCTTTTAAGGATATAAAAGCTAACCTTCCAGATGGGTTAGGTCTCAGAATCCACCTGCAGAGAAGAGCTGGAGACTCCCCACGGGCGGTATCAGGGTGTTACAGTGTGACCATGGGAGAATTCTTAGGACTTGTCTCTAGTCTTGTGTTCTCAGCACTGTCACAGGCGAGCTGGCTGCAGCAGCGGCAGCACAGTCCTTTACTATCTAAGGCAGAAGAAATGCGGTGAAGAAAAGCACGCCACAAAGCTGTACTGCGGTGTATACAGGGAGTATCTAGCCAGACACGGGGCTGTGGCTCCAGGTCTATATATCTGCTAGAAGAAGAGAGCCCTGCAAGTTGTGAGAAGAATATTGAGTTAGTGCCTTTCACACACACGTCTGGGAGAAGAGATATACCTGAACGCCGTAAAAAGGGGACTTCACCTTCACTGGTCACAGGTTTTGGTCCAGGCCTATGTTGCTCACAACCTGCTGCCACACCAAAGCTTATCACTAGTGCCCCTTGTGTGACACATCGCTTGGGTTTCTGCTGCCAATGCAAGAGAGAGAGAGAGGTCTCCATGCAGCTACCAGCTCTGCTAGATAAGTGGCTTTTTACTTCTTAAAAGAACTAGGACAAAGGCATAGCACCAGCACTCGCTCCAGAGGCTCCCGCAGAGACCAAGCTAGTCCCTTCTTTGGCAGGAGCGGTGGGTATTCAACTGAAAAGCTGCTTCAGAGTGAAGTCTCGTGCACAGGGAATGAAAGTCCCAGCAGAGAAGAAGTCGCTGGCACTGAGTCTTGTATGAATGTAGGGCGCTGCCAATTACAAAGCATGTTAGACCCTGGCTGCAAATCAAACTGACTTTGTTCCTGTGAGACTCGCATGTCAGAGGAGACTTTTCACATACCCCTGAAAGCACCAGGAGTCCCTGCTCAGGGATAGTGGCCAGGAAATGCTGCTAGGCAGGCAGGAGCACCCACGGAAGGTTTAGCAACAACAAACGCAAATGAGCCCTAATGGGAATTAATCTGCAAGTGGCACCAAACTCACTCCCAAGTGGAGACAGCCCAGTTTCCAAGAAGCTGTCCAGCACTGTAGCCCTGGGAGTGGACCGCAGAGCAGGGGTCATTCTGTCCTTAACGCCACTGAGGAGGACACCAGAGAGTGGGAGTTTATCTATACTGGGAAATCCCATCCCTGCAGTGCATTGGACGAGATCTCCCCGGATGCTGTTTACTCCTGGGGGCCAATTGTTGTGTCAGCTCAAACCCCGCCCTCCAAACCTGGCTGGTTGCTCCCTCAATCAGGACTAATGTAGCACTGAAGTGTTGCCTGGGGCTTGTGCCCAGGGTGGGTTTTCAGGACCCTGCTGAGAGGTGAGCTTCACATGTGGAGAGACCAGAGGACAAAATTGCTGCCTGACCCTGCCAGGCGAGCGGTGCAGTGGGAGGGGAGGGCAGCTCCGCATTGCCCAGGAAGGGCTGAGAACCTGGCAGCGCAGAGCCCTAGGTACTTTGCTCCCCAGTGTGACACTTTCCTTCCCACTCCAACATCTGTCATGCTAATGGATCTGAGGCATCATCACACTCAATAACTTACAGAGCAGCAGCTGCAGGTGAGGTGAGAAACGGATTTTTTTGGTGAGAACAATGGACATTTATAATGTAGACTTCCGAGAGCAGTAACAGTAATTAAGTATTGACTGAGAATGTCCTAAATGAGCCCTGGGTGCACATTACATTCTGCTTAACTCAATAATTACTGTATATATTATCCCTTCCCTCACTCAGTCTTTATTAAGCTAAAAGGTCTGTAATTAGTTACTTAGTTTAAGTGCAAGATTTCAGTTAATTCATATTATGAAATATAATTGCTTATTAGAGATAATGTTGCATATTCCATCACATGAGCATTGCTTTGTAATAATTTAACCAAAATACAATAGTTTGTGTCACAATGGATGAGCAGAACATTTATTCCTCAGACACCAAAATGCAAACGTGTCCTCTACATAGTAAAAAATAAAAATAATCAAGAAACTGGGGCTCTCGGAATCTGGCTCTGTGCTATCGAAATCGAACTGTTGTGCTCACTCAGGGTAAATTCTGCCCATGCAAAGGAGCAGCACAAGACCCACTTAAGGCCCAGTTTAGTCCTCAAAATAAGGCTTAAATAGTGTGCGTTGACCTTTGGTTAGCCTTCTGCCCTGGGTGAATTTCCCCTTCAATCAATACAAGGTAAGCGTGTAGCCACCTTCCTTCCAAGGCTGTAGAAAGCCCCATTCAATACTAAGGGAACAGATACTGTTAGTTATCCCTCTTAGCCCCACTCTCTGCCCTCTCCTTTCTTCATAGTGGGGTAAACCGTGGGGAAGGCTGATAAACATTACAGCCAAAACAAGAGTGAAGGGCAGCGAGGAAAACCCACTGCAATCGTTTAGAATCTGTCAAAGGAAATCATCCAGGAAATGAAGCCAGCTTGGCTCCACTCCTCAGGCTGAAAGTTCGCTCAGGGTGGCCTTCGCCCCGAAGCAAAGGTCAGCCCCACAAGACACAGGAACCATGCAAGTACTGAAGGGACGTATGTGGTGCATAGCCCTTATAACTGACACTTCTGGGACCAAGGTCTCTGGACAGGACCAATGTTGCCAATTTTGCAGTATTTGTGGTGGTGGACATAGGGGTGTTGCTGATTTTGAGGTTTCTCATTTCTCATGATCTCATGAGAAGTTCCTGGCTTCAGCCGCTAGCCGCTGTGCCTGGGGCAGAGCCAAAGCACCAGTCCATGGGGGAGAAGCCGTAGCAGCTCCATTACCTCAGGGCACTTTACATGGAGCAGGGGCAGTGTCCATGGAAGGAAAGAACTGGACAGGGATGAGCAGGGGCAGTGCCCTGAGAAAGAGCATCTGAAATTCCCTGAGTAGGGATCACGGAGATGTACGGGAAGAGTCTTTCCCACCCGTCATAGGGAAAGGGAGGCGGTTGCCCAGGTATGGGTGTTTGTACACTTCAGACTGTAGAACAGGCTTATATGCCCACAGGACGCACACACATGGATGTGTATACACCCTGCAATGACACACACACAAAGGGGCAATTTCTACCAATAGCCCAAAAATCAGAACAAAAAGGTCCTAAACAAACATGCTGTATAAACCCCACCTCTCCCGTTGTTTTGGGGTCTGCCTCATGATTTCTGAGCAGGCAGAGATGGCAATATTATAACGATGGCCTTGCATTAGCCAGGCACCCACCTTTTGTGGGAACTCAGTTTGATCCGCAGCAGAACTTGAGAAATGTTTGTCATAAACAGTCAGAAGAAGGTGAAACGGCCAATTTTCATGGCTTGTGTCACCCCTCCCAGCTCTAGTAACATTCAAGGAAAGGTAATTTACGTAGAGCCCTGTTCTTCGCATAATGAGACTTGTTAGTAAATCTCACCTGAACGGATGCCTGAAATGTTATATTCAGTTCATGTTTGTTCACAGCCAAAGAGTGTGATTGATTTAGCTAAAAGGGGCCGTAGTTCCTGAGCTCACGACCCCCACGCTACAATCCTTGGGTAGCACCAGGCCCTGGAAGTATATAAAATGTATTTAGCCGATGATTTTGGTGCCGATTCAATTTAATTTAGACTTTAGGAGATTTTAGTTTAGGACTTAATATTTTATTTATGAAGGTATGTAAACACAGCACATCAATTTAGCAGCTGCCGCCAGTTTACTATGAGACTCTGCTTAAGACAGGACAATCTGTCTAGCTACATAATGTCAATTCTGTGGCACTATTACACAAATGCAAAATTGCTGTGACATTCGGAAACAACAGCAGCCACACTAGACACTTAGAGAAATACTCTGTAAACAGCACAATAAACTATTGACTCTGCGGCACTTGGTGCAGAAGTAAAATGACAAAGTTTTTATCTGTAAAAAGCCATTTACATGGTGTCAAGGCAGCAGATGATTCTTATCCTCCAGATAAAGAATTTCAAAGCTTTGGTGGTGCAGAAAAAAACATATTTATTGTACAATTGAGGAGGAGAGAAACAAGCAGCTCCTTCTGACCACGAATGGCATTTTACTGCCACGGGTGAAAATGTATTTCCTTTTGCACTCTCCTCCATCTTGAACAAGGCAAGATGAAAGAAATCATGTATTTGCCCAATTAGCCATTTATTAGGGATTCCGTGTACATATTCCGGGGGAGTGGGGAATTAATAGTCACAATCTACCCTTCATTCAAACTAACAATCTGTTCAGGGCCCAGTTTTATGAGTCATTAATTCCTAATAACTAGAAAGTTGTGTGATGGGCTTTGGATATGAATAGTTTACTGTATCAGAAACAATTCATGATCTAAATTACCAACTATAAATCAATTTCTGAAATGTTGACATCTCTCTAATAATGATAAATGCAGAATTTATGGCCTGTGCCAAAGTTCACATCAAGTTTTTTGATTTATGAGCATCCTGAGCTTGAGTGAGGAGGTTATCGCTGCACACAGCACCTTCCCCCCAGACTCGGGCCCACTGGTGTTTCCCCAGCCCAGTGGCTGAGAGGGTGTCTGCTAGCCCCGTCCCCTCCTGTGCCCAGGGACTGGAGGCTCCCCCCGCTCAGGGGCAGCTGACACTGGCAGACAGCTCTGAGGATCTAACAGCTTTGTCAGTTCATTTCCCCCATCACAAAGGACTAGACAGATGTATGGGGAGGGTGTCACTTCCAGCCCAGTGAAAGATGCTCACCAGTGTCTCAAAATGCCCAGTCCTCAGCTCATCGTCCTTCCTGTTTCTTTTGATTCTCCTGGCGCTGAAGAGGGCCTGCATTCTTCCCTCTGCTCACCTCCTGGCATGGAGCCCGGGATGCAGGCTTGGCACAGAGCCCTGTGGGGAGGCAGGGCATAGGGGTGGTGTGATTGGAGCGTTAGAACATGCTGGGTGCACCATGGAACCCAGAACTGAAACAGGCCCCACTCTCCCGAGCTCCCAGCCTACAAGCCAGAGGCTGAGGTGGCAGGACAGACTGGAAAACCCAGGAGAAGGGAGAACTTGAGGGAGAAGGTGGCAGGCACAGGTGAGGAGGGGAAGAGTGAAAGTCCCTGAGAGATGAACATGACCTGGCCCAGTTGCAGGGATGGAGACAAATTCCAGCTTCTATTTTTGCATTAGTCCCATGATAGCCCCGGCTCTCCTGGGCCCAAGACACTTAGTGGATGATTTAAACCACAGCCACAATGCCAAGCTGCTCCCCACAGCTGCATCTGGGATCCTTTTGGCTCAACAGTGAGAAGAGAAGAGTTCCTCTCCCCAGGCTCTCTGTGCCTGTACCGGGTCTTCAAATACCTCCGCTGCCTGCTGGCAGTGATTGCCTGTCAGCTTCAGCATGGAGGGGGGGTTCTTACCCACCCTGCCTCTGATGCTCATTTCCACACTGACTTTCGGGATCAGCACTCTGTGTCACAGCAGGCAGCCCCCGCCCTGACGAGCTAGCGTCCCAGGTAGCCCCTGAACATGATTATTCCCTTTCACAGAGGCACAGCGAGATGAAGTGACCTGCCCAAGAGCACCTAGGACAGAGCTGGGACTGGTCCCAGGCACATACCTCAGCCCCACAGCCAGCCTCCCACCCCGCTCCAGATTCCTGTGGCTGTTGGCTGCAATGTAACAGCTCAAATGGCTGCCTAGTGCCTACTCCCAGTTGTAACCACCTTTTAGACCAAATATTGCCCAGTGAATGGCCGCAATGTGACCCTGGTGCTCAGGCAGACAGAGCCAAGGAGTAAAGCAGGTATTTAGGCTAAATAAACCAAGACTCCTGTGTAGCTTTGCAGTGCTCCAGGGCACCCCTCTCCCTGGTGCTGCCACAGGTGTTCACATAGCTTTGTCAGTGAGGCCGTCTGTGCTGCCAACCCGCATGACTTCATTTGATTTCAATTTAGTACTAGAATTAAGCTGACACACAACTGTGCGTGAAGGGAAAATTTACTCTATCAATTTCGTCACTGAAAATAGGGACTTCACTATCTGACCATTCATGTTGCAGGGTCTAAATCAATTTATTACCCAGCTCAGCTCCTGGCACAGGGAGAAGCTCTTACATTTCATTACTAAATTGAAAACAATATTTGTTTAAAACAAACAATAAGTGATAAATAAACCCAGTGCCTATCACTCCTCCTCCACCCCAGCCTCGTCTTCCCGTTTTTCTTCCTGATTAGCCAGTGGTCTGTGAGTGGGACTCGCATCGGTCAATACAGGCCCCAATGGATCTTCTCAGGGACCTGGGGCAGCACTATGTCTATTGCCTCTTGATCCGTACCTAGAGCAAATCCACAAACAAGTGGGGTCAACGTTTCACCTCCTTAGAGCAGAAAGATAAAGGTGTGGAATGAGGAGGGTTCTCAGTTATTTGTCTCTTTAGGTCCAGGCTCCTATCCCCATTGCCCTTGGCTAGAGGGGACACCTGGGATCCTTTAGCAGGAAGAGACGGTGGCAAGGCAGTGTTTAGCAACGTTTCCCCATCAGGCACAAGCTCAGAGTGAAATCTGAGGCCTAATCCATGGCAGCTGCGCTCGTGCTGCCACGTGTCATGTGCCCCGCACTGCACAGGCAGGGGAACCTCTGCAGAGGTTCTAGTGAAGGAACAAGAACACTTCCCAATTACCATTATAAAGCAGCAGAATTCCCATCTTTGCACAGAGAGGTTTCCCATAGGTCCATGCTGTGACTCAAATTCGTATCTAAGGGTCAATGCTTACAAGTAGCCCTTTGTGATAGCAGCCACTCAAGTTCACTGGCTAGGTTGCTAGTTCATACCTGGCCTGTGCAGCAGTGATGGTACCAGATGATGGTGGGGAGCCAGTTGCGGTGTTCCCCAGAATCCCCAGCCCTGGTGTGCCAGGTGCTGTATAAACATGTAACAGAGAGACAGCCCCTGCCCCGGGGAGCTTACAGTCAGCTAGTGGCTTAAGCTGAAGTCAGAAAAGCCTCTGATATCAAATCACTTTTGCTCTCAGCCTGGTCCCATGGGAATAAGGTCGAGTATCCTTCCGAGGAGGAAAACGCTACAACACCCTGTTGGAAGTGGCCCCTGTGCAAGGGGGCCAGAGTTAATCGGCCACTCCAGCTAATTGGCTGCATCTTCCAGAGACTATTCATCTCCAGGAAAAGGGTTACAATGAGAAGCAACCTTATAAAGGCTGTGAAAGTAAATGCTGACCTCCCTTCAGCCATGTGTCTGAGCCCTCTCCCCCCACCCCCCCGCTCTGGGGCTCCTGCTCTCCCATCCCCCACAGTAACGGTCAGAAAGGCTGGAGGAGAACAAGGAGTTTTAAAGTGGTTAGAGATGCGCAAATCCCTCTTCAATGGTGTTTCTTTGCTCTCCTGGCAGCCTGAGAACAACGCTGACATTGATTTATTGTTCTCCGATACTGCAATGATCACCTGCCATTTTGTTTTGACAAGGGCCATGGAAACACATATTTTTGTCAGTCGCTTCATGAACATTGGAAGAACTCCCACTGCAGACAGAGGCATTTTTGCCCTTGGCCTTTCAGTTTTTTAAAGTGAGGTAAATAGGCACCATGTCTATGTCAAACCCTTCTCGTTTATGCTGTTGTCCCCTATACATTATTCATTTGAATGCAGGGAGGTGCACACAATGGGGAGGGAGTAGCAACAGGAGTTACTCTTGTTCCTTTGAAAGCTGTTTTCAAAGGTGACCTTTCCAGAAGCATAAAGAAATCCTTGGCAATATAGCCCTGAAATCCAGCTGGGCAGCCTCACTGATTAAATATTAAAGGTGCCACAAGAAGGGTGGGCAGGAAGCAAGGATTAGGAATCAGCTTGTTCACTTCTGTAGTCGGATGTGGAGCAAGATGATCAACATTTACTTATGTCCCGGGGCCCGTGTGTCCATGGGAATCACAGGTTGGGTGTGCCAGAGACAACTGGCTCCAGGCTGCTCAAGGAGGAGTAAACGCAGAGGAGAAAATTCCGCATGTGCAGAGACCAGCATAAGGCCTAGGCACCATGTAGACCTGACTTTGAAGATTTAAGGCATACACAGAACTGTTGAGAGGCATTGACACGTGGGGGAATTCCCTCCAGGCTTGGGGTGCACAAAGGTGTGCTGTGTATCCCTGGGTCTAGGCGGAGATATGGGACCATAAGAGCTGCCAGGAAACTCAGTGACAACATGAAAAGAACCCCTGGTGACTGTCCCTGGCTTCCTAAAGCAAGGCCTGTGGCTGCAGGCCGCTCTTGGGGGTCTCGTCTTTGCATACAAATAGTTAGAGAGCTGTGATAACAAGGACCGTTACTGCTCCGGAACGCAGAGCCCTTATTACAGTGGATATAGATAGAATGGGCCAGACTGTGCCTTCAGCAATCCTCATTCAGCCCCACTTGGCCCTGTGCGTATCTTGCAGACAGCGATGACATGGAGATTGCTGGTTTTCCTCCACACCACTGAGTCAGAATTTCCTGCTTCCCAGAACCAAGGAACCCTTTGTAACACAAGGACAATGGTGGTGCTGCTGGTCACCTTGACTCCTTTCCCCCCTGTCAGCCTGACGGGGCTATTTCTTGAGTGCCCGTCGTCATCAGATCTGCCCCTTCCTCCCACTGCTGAGTGAATGTCTCTTCTCAAAAAGTGTGAGCCAAGGGAAGGACTTTTTAGTGGAATGAGAATACAGAGCTGGCCTGGACTTCACTCCATGGTTTAGAAAGTGTAGAATCAAAGTTCTAAAGTCAGAAGTGTGGGAACTACTTAACCCAAGCCAGGGCCATGACAGCTCCCCAGCCAGCCACAGAAACCTTCATTAATTCTAAAGCAAGTAATTAGTGACTATAACATATGACCAATACAATTACATTGAGCTTTCCCCCACCCCAGAGTACTGGTGTTCCGTCGTCCCATAATTAGATGACAAAACTGACAGGCAGCTGCAAAGAAACAGCCCTTCTTCACACTCATCTAACTTTGCAGACACCCCAAGTGTTCTGCACCAATAACTACTAATCAGGTTACTTCTCTGAATATTAAAAAAAAGTTTCACAGGTAATTTATGCTTAATAGCAAAGGGCTCTGTACTGGCGAACAGCCAAATGGCTACAGTTGCGGAACATTCTCGTCTGAAATGGTATTTAAGTTTGTGACACAACTGACAAAAGCAGAGACACCCAAAAAGTGCCACTCCAGCTCCTGCCGTGGTCATCATGCCCTTGTCTCTGCACCTGGGAACCCTGCACTATGTGAATGCCATGCCTTCAGTTAAAATCATCCAGAGTATAACCAGTGCATTCAGCTGGGATGGGCCCTCGAAGTTTGTACTGTATTTGACATTGGTTTGTCCATCCAGTTTGGGGATGAATTATTTGACCTTTCCCTGTTCTTTGAGATGGCACCACTATACCTGTGAGTTTGCACATTTCAGTGATGCTCTGAGACCCCTTGTCAAAGCCAGAGACAGGGAGGAGGTGGAGAATATTTATTATAAATATTATATATTATATATTACATTGCTTAGATGCACATAGTGGCCCTGATTCTCCTCTGACTCACAACACCATCACACTGGTGCAGCTTATTAAAACCAGTGTCTTTATGGCAGACTTTGGCCCCGTGTACTCAGTGAAAGCCAAACAAGACAGATTGGTGTGTAACGAATTAGCATGAAAGAAGCCTGTGGCTGGTTCGCTTTTCGCCTTACAAACCTCGTGTCATTCTCTGAACTGGCCAAGTCCCCAAAGCAACAAACTCACTTTTCCTGACTCCAGATGACTTCAGAAAACTTCATTTATCCTATGCTGCTGCTCTTGGAAGAACATCTGTCACATGAAAGCCACTTTGCTACAAATTAATTATGCTCCCATTATGCTGGCGGTTTGGGTTTGGTTTTGTTTCTCTCCGATCACCCAGTTAATAGCCATGCTTTCCAAGACAGAAATGTGTAGTTTATAATGCTTCATTGAAGTGATTTACCACTAGTGGAAGGACTGACAGCAAGAGCCTCTATTTATCCCGAGAACTCGTACAGCACAGGGGAAAATAATGCAAGCTCCCTCTCTCTCTCTGTCGCTCTCTCTCACACACTGCCTCACCAGCACACCTCCTGGCAGCTCTGGGTCCCATTGAGTCCTTGGCCTCTCTGCTGAGCCAGCCACAACAGCACCAGTTATTGCAAGCTGGGATGGGAGGGTTTCTGCTGTCAGTAGTAGGCTAGGAACTGGTTAAACTGAACTATCTCATTTCAGACACGCCACCAAGCCGTCCAAAGGCAGTGACTAGTGCCTGCAGCTGAGCTGGGCCCGGTAGGATTGTATCATCAGTCTTCACACTTAACCCATTTGAAAATTCAATCTGAATCTCCAGCCTGCCACACCAGAGTGCCCCAAATCCCGGTTCCATGCTGCAGAACTGAGACCTGGTACACTGGGCCCTGGACATGAGATCAGGAGTCAGCAGACAGCGGCTCTTTATCCCACACCTTATCTCCTGAGCCAATCAGCCCCCTAAAACAACTGCATTTTCATCAAGGAGGAGGGGCTGAATCAGACGGAGTAACTCCAAATGAATTAGACCTTCGCAGCTTGAATATATCTCCATGTAAAAAGGGTGCAAATATTTTACATATCAAGATTCACTCTACAATAAGCTGGTCTCAACGTAAGATATTGAAAAATGTGTTTTAAAAGCTCCAGTTGCAGGTAATTGGAGCTAATTTAAATATCTGGGGAAATTGGATATTTGAATTTTAAACTACTTGTTGGTCAGATTCTTGGGTGGGGTCAATCAACATAGTTGCATGGAAGTCAATGGAGTTACACCGATTTACACTAGCTGAGAATCTAGCCGTGCATGTCTGTCTATCTGCCTGACTGTCCCCCTGCTTTAGCTACTACTGAAGCACCTCTCACTGTTGCATTGAGGCACCATTATTCTATTGGATCTTTCCAGTGGCTTCCACAATGTTTGCTCCAGATTTACAGCAGTGTAACTGAGCAGCATCTGTCTCCAGGGGCTGAATCTAGTAGAGGCTGACAAAGCATCTGACATCAGAGACTTTCACATTTTCTTTTTTCATTCCCCTCAGCCTGGAAGAGCGGAGAACAAAATTACACATTTGTTAAAGAGAAACAAAAATCAGCCATGAAAACTAGTAATGAACTCTGCCAGGCTTCAGTCCCATACTATGTCAAATGTCTGAGCTTTCAAAGCCAGTATCAGTATTAAACATTTGCTACGGGCTTTCATGTGTCCATAGCCACTTGTCATCGTCAGTTAGCACATCACTCGGCAGCGATGTGAAGCCAGCTCAGAAACCTAGCCTGGCACACTCGAAGGGGTTACAGCCCAGTCGCCTCTCTATTGCCATGGCTGCTGTTTGTACAGACCCTAGGAAGTGAAGTGCATTAATAGGAACACAGTCAATATTTTCCGGCTGTTAACAAACTCTCGGAGCTCAGGCGAGCAGTTCTTTCTATTCTCTTTACTGAGTTTTACTCCAGTATTAAAGAGTGGGAAGAATTGCACAGGAGCCAAAATCGATTCTAGAATAACAATCTTTACAAAAGCCTGGACATTTAATTAAACTCCAGGAGCTGGGTTCCCATTCTCTAGCTGAGCCTGCTACTCTGCTGGTGGCCAACCTGAGGAGATAATCTCTCAGAACGTTCTGCACATGTGGGTGCACAGAAGGGTCTCCAACTGGTACCTGCCTATTCCACTAGAAAACAAACAAATGCAAACGGGGAACAAACCGAGCAGGATTTTATCAGCCATCTACCGTCACTGTCAGATCTTCACAGCAAAATGCAACAAGAGCGTCACAAAGCCCTGTGGGAGCACGTGTGGATAACCTGCCTCCTATTATCCCTAACACATTGAGATTGATGTAAATGCTGAAGCATGAGGTGTTATCCCTTCCAAAACCCTGTGTCAGCCCTAACATGCTATCCACATACACATTCACTTCCTCTCCGAATCGCAAAGTTCTTGCTTCAAGGATGCGCCCAAGCACCATCAGGCTTTTTCCAGCTTCTCAGACTCCATAGACGTAGCACCCAGTTCACCACCACCTCTTTAAAGCTGTACAGCCATGAAAGACAGCCTCAAGCTGAAGTGGTGAATGAGATCCAGAGGGAAGAGGAGCAATACCTGGCTGGAATCAGTGCTACGGGAGGCAGACAAAATCTCCTGGGATGACCATGAGAGCTCCAGTCTGGTGTTGTTTGGCTTCCAGATGTTCACATCTCCTTCACCTGTTCAGAGCTGATGTTGCTCTCTGCATGTTTGGTGCAGTCTTGTTATAATGATGTCGTCCATCTGTATTTTCTTAGACTCTACCTGGTAAAAATGCCCCAGAGTCTGTAATTTGTCACCATAACAGAATCCCAGAGAACAGCTAAATAAACTACTAATATTGACCAAACAAACAAACAAAAACCCAATAATGATTCTATTGATCCAAGATCTGAAGCTGATGGATGACCTGTAAACAATGGATCTGAATTATCCATGAATTGATATTGATTTCCAAAATCAAAATGTAAATTTTGACTCACAGTTAAAGTAGCTGGAAAAGTTTTTTTCCTTTGAAAACGTTTCTCTCTCCCATTACTTTTCTACATAATATTCATAATTCTTAGCTAAGAGCATCTCCAGTCACAGTCAAGATCTGTCCTTATAACTTTAGCTAGGGCTGCAAGAGCCTGTTAAACCTACGCAGGAGGCGGGTTTCTGAAGCCTCCAAGAGCTGAGAGACTCTCAGGGAGATTCATTAAAATCAACTGAGAATATAAAAGTAACAAAAGCACCAATGCCAAGGCAGGAGCGTCCTGGAGAAATCTGCAGCCTGGTCAGCACTAATGTCCAATCTGGGTTCTCGGCCTTCGGATCACTCCACCTCCAGGATCATGACCACCCTCCCTTTCTTTGTGGCTCCATAGGAAATGAGTCCTGAACCCTTCTTCTTTGGTTACAGGGGGTCCTGTGTGGAACTACTGCTGCAAGGGACATGGCCCTCTGCTGAGAGCAGTGAGAAGATCTGTATTTAATA
The DNA here is from genome assembly GCF_007399415.2 of Gopherus evgoodei. Classification (NCBI taxonomy): domain Eukaryota; kingdom Metazoa; phylum Chordata; order Testudines; family Testudinidae; genus Gopherus; species Gopherus evgoodei. The sequence continues at coordinate 1,163,279 of NC_044341.1, read as the reverse complement.
GGCCTCTGGCACTGCACCAACTCCCACCAGCTCTGAACTTGGCTCAGGGTCTCAAAATGAGTGCAGTGTGGAACTATGAACCATAAACCTAGCACACTCCTCCCCTGAGCTGGTCCATATCATCAGAGAATATCTATGGTGACTTTCCGAACACCTAGTTTTCAGCACTTCTCCCATCCCCTGTCACTAGTTCTACATCTGTCAAGCCAGGATGATAATACTGAGCATACAGCAGAGATGTTCATGCAGACAGCGGGCTAGGTCCTGCCAACACCAGGCAATTTGAGGTGAATTAGTAATAGGCATGTAATCAGACACACAGTGTACGCCTTAAGGTCCAACATACAAGAGACCTGGCCTGCCAAAGAGAGATAGGAGAGCCTGGGAAAGGTGACCTACATAGCAGCCACTGTTGAAAATCCTTGCCGTTTGCACATGTGCTTCTCTGTCTCCAGTAGCTGATGCCCTTTGCTGCTTCCCTGGACCCATGACAAACCTATTAGGATTCCAAAGATTGGAATAACTGCAATCCCTGGGAGATGCCCAGCGCCGCTGCAGTGTTTTGCACAAGGCAGCAATAAATTACTGACAGTCACATATGATTTATCACTACCTGGGGTTCCAGAGAGTGATAGTGTTTCACCAGAGAAACGGCCCGTGAGCGCTGGAGCCTGTGCACCGGTTTGTGTCTCATCACGTTGATTGGTTATTTTGTTGGGACTGGACACAGCCCCCAGTTAGGGTGATATTTGAATGTTAGAAGTGACACCTTTGGCCACGTGATGTTCTGCCGTTGTGCAGATTTACTCTGGCAATCCAAAAGGGGCCATGTGCCAGAAGTGAGATTCTCAGACAAACCTAATGCAGTTTCTGCTTGGAAAATGAACGGTTCTGCCAGAGACCCTGTGTGCTGCCCCAGTCCTGGGCATTACAGCAGCAGGCTTCCAAGTGAGAGAAAGAAACAGCCCTAGGATTTGCTAATGGCAAAGACGGCCAGTTTCAGAGGGTTCCCAGGAGCGCTTTACACCCCAGAGCAGAAAGCTATTCTGTGGCCAGCAATCCTCCAGAAGGTGGGTAGGGACAGGGGTTGGGAGGCTGACATCCTGCTTACTGTCCCTGTCTCTCCACTGACTCTCTGGGTGACCCTGGGTGAGTCCCTTCCCCTCACAGGATGATGCTTACCTGCCTCCCGGAGATTCGTTCACTCACTGCCTGGCAGGAGCACTGATGGGCAGAGCATCACCTGTCTCCGTGTTCACTGGGGCCTCGCTCAGGCTACACCCCCATGGACTTCCCTGAGAAGCCTCCTGCATGAAATGCCCCTGATGGGACCCCAGCCCCAGTTCACTCCAGCTCAGCATGTGCATCGTCTTACTGCCATCACAAAGTGCTTTGCATTTTATTCCCTCGGCCTCTCTCTCCGGCCAGCCTGCCCCTGCCCTCTCTGAAATCAGGGCAGTTTGGTCATTGCCCTCGATGGGAAGACCCTTACCTGACAGTGTGCACACACATGCATGCGTGTGTACATCAGGGTGACCAGATGTCCTGATTTTATAGCAGCAGTCCCAATTTTGGGGTCTTTTTCTTATATAGGCCCCTATTGCCCCCCCATCCCGATTTTTCACACTTGCTGTCTGGTCAGCCTAGTGCACATGTGTGTCACTGCACTTCCCCACCTGTGTGTTGCATCACTGTGGGCATGGGATGAGATTTGGCTGTGAACACAGACCCTTCTGCTGGGCTCTGCATGACCAATGTTGGTCACAGAGCATGTCCGCAGGGGATGCCCAGCACCTGTTCCTGTTCATGAAGTAGGGGGATAATATGACATATGGTGGCATGTGGCAACCTGGCAGCCCCTGCCCTCACAGCCAGCAGGGGTACTCCCCCCCACCCCAGCCCCTCTGCAGCAGCGAAGCCCTCACTCTGAGTGCTGCTGTTCTTGTCACCTTGTGTCCTGAGCGCACACGCCGATCCCTAGCTCATGCTCCCAGTCCTCCGATCAAGCCTGGATTCCATGTGACTATGAATGGGGTGGTCTCCTGCTTATCCACCCATTAGCCAGCTCCCAGAGATTAGTCACAGGCTTTATGTCCCTCTGTTGGGTCTCAAGGGCACTCCAACCCTGGAGTGTGACTAGGCTGCAGCTTTTGAGTTAGAGCAGAGCATCGCGGAAATCGTCTGCTCCAGCCCCCTGCCCTGTGGCAGGACCAAGTAAACCAAGAACATCCCTGACAGAGGTTTGTCCAACCTGTTCTTAAAAACTGCTAGTGATGGGGAATTCACAACCTCCCTTGGGAACCTGGTCAGAGCTGAACTACCCTGAGAGTTAGAAAGTTTTCCTAATCTCTAACCTAAATCTGCCTTGCTGCAGATTAAACTCATCACTTCTTGTCCTACCTTCAGTGACCATGGAGAACAGTTGATCACTGCCCACTTTTTAACAGCCTTTAACATATTTGAAGACTGTTATCATGTCCCCCACCACTTCAGTCTCCTTTTCTTGAGACTAAACACCATTTTTTTAACCTTTCCTCATAGGTCAGGTTTTCTAAATCTTTTATCACTTTTGTTGGTCTTCTCTGGACTTTCTCCAATTTGTCTACATCTTTCCTAAAGTGCAGTGCCCAGAACTGGACCCAGTACTCCAGCTGAGGCCTCACGTAGAGCAAGACAATTATCTCCTGTGTCTGAAATACAACATTTCTGTTAATACACCCCTGGATTATAATAGCTTGTTTTGCAACTGCATCAGTTGGTGGTCCTTTGCTGCAGTACCACTGCCTAGCCAGTTATTTGTTCATTTGATTTTTCTTTCCTAAGTGAAGTACTTTGCACTTGTCTTAACTGAATTTCATTTTGTTGATTTCAGATCAATTCTCAAATTTGTTGAGGTCCTTTTGAATTCTAATCCTGTCTTCCAAAGCGCTTGCAGCCCTCCCAGGTAGGTGTCATCCGCAAATTTTATAAGCATGCTCTCCACTCCATGATCCATATAATTAATGAAAATATCAAATAATGCTGGACCCAGGACAGAGCCTGTGGGACCTCACTAGATGCATCACCCCAGTTTGACAGCAAACCATTGGCAGCTACTCTTTGCGTAGGGTCTTTCACTCAGTTATACACCCACCTTAGGGTATTTTCACATGTCCCTAGATAGGCTGCCCCATGTATGCGATGACTAAACCAGCATTGCTCCCAGCAAACCCCCCTCCCCCCCGCAGCTCCGGGAGCCAGTGCTGGCAGATCCTTTCATCTCTGCACTCTCCTCCCAGCCTCGGCTCTCCCAGTGCACTTCATAGCAATGGAGCTCAGCACAGCCACATTCCTGGGTCAGCAGCGACATGGGCATGGCAGTGGGTCAGGATTGAGGGACATTGGCAGAGCTGTGGGAAGAGAGTGACCCCAGGACTGGACTAGCAGGGGACAGGGGAAGCAAAGGGGGGGCTGTTGTAAGAGGCCTGTATTTAAGTTTTTCAAGGTAGCAGCAGTCCACACAGCCTGTTACATACACCTGTTTATAAAAGTCACCAAAAGATGGAGCCAGACTAAGACAAACCGGATTGTTTAGGTTAAAGACCTAGGCCCAGGGGTCTGCCATAGTCTGGCATGGCAAGGAGCTGAGCAGGTCAGCCTGGCAAGGGGAGGGAATGTTTGCACGTGCAGTCACTGCAGTGTGTTATGATTGATTGGTTCGTGTTATGGGGAGCAGCTGCCCACTCTTGTTAGCCATAGGTTATCAGGGCGGTCACTCAATGGGAGTGGGGGGACTGAAAGAAGCAAGCATTACCGTCACTGCTGCCACCTCCCACCATCTCTCGAGACCCCCAGGTCCACCATGACACCGTTGGGCCTTCAGCATCCTGACCAGAGCAGCCCAAAGAGCAGGAACCCATTAAATCACCTCTACCTCCCCCAGCCTTGGCTGAACCCTGGTCACCTGGGATGTGAGATGTGGGTTCCTGCCCTCACGCCCTCCTTCATGTGTCTTCTTCCTTCCCCACCTGACTTCTTCCCTTTCCTGTCTCTCTCTTTTGGCCTCTGTGTAATAAAAGTCTGGCTTAGCCTGCCAAGACCATATTTTGCAACAGTGCTGTGCGCCTGGGACCACAGAGGCAGCTAAAAGCAATGGCCTGTTCAGCCCAATGCCAGTACAAGCTTGCCAGGTCCCAGAGCAGCTGATTAGACCATGTGCTGGACCTGCATTTCTCCAGCAGTGAGACTTCCAGTGAGAGACAGCACCAGAGACAGATGATGCATTTTCTGGTCTTTTCTCTCCCATTTTGTGTGTGTTTGTCTCATTTGTCTTCAGGGAAACAGGATCAGACTTTAATAGCAGCAGCAGCCCCAGAGCACCTCAACCAACCTTTTCACTTGTCCCAAAAAAGGGCAGGTATTACCATGTGTCACGGAGTCACCGGGCAATGCTCTGGAACTGCTCCCCACCAAGCCAGGCAGGACTTTGGGGAACCTCCTCTACCTTGGAGCAGACTTGTTCAGGGCAAGAAGCTCACACGTCTTCACCTCCTGGTCTCTCCTTGGAGCATTCAGCATCCTCTGCCCCTCCATGCGCTTCCCACAGCGAGCCCGCCTCAGTGGGGTTCTGGGGAAGCCACTGGGTCCTGCACCCCCCCACTTTGCAGTCAGACATGACTCTCAGCCAGCCAGTAAAACAGAGGTTTATTCGATGACAGGAACAGGGTCTAAAACAGAGCTTGTAGGTACAGAGAACCGGACCCCTCGGCCGGGTCCATTCTGGGGGTCAGTGAGCCAGACCCTCACGTCTGCCCTCAGCCAGCTCCAGACTAACAACCCCTTCCAGCCCCTCCTCTCTGCTCAGCCCCTTTCCCGGGCCAGGAGGTCACCTGATCTCTTTGTCTCCAACACCTTCAGCTGGCACCTTTGCAGGGGAGGGGCCCAGGCCATCAGTTGCTAGGAGACAGAGTGCCAGGCATTTAGGTGCACTGGCCCTTTGCTCTGCCAGATACTTAAGAACTGCCATGGGGACACTGAGGCACCAACACAGTATTCAGAGAAAACATTAAGAACATTCCCAGTTCGTCACACCATGCCACCTACAACAGTCAGGCAGGGGATACCCACTTCTAAAAACCCTCTACCACCAAAGGGCCTAAGGGATATTGCTACAACGAAAGCCTTGCTTAGTCCTTTACAATTCAAAGGCTTGAACTGTGTTTCCTTCTTTTTCTGTATCTCCAAAAAGAGGTTAAAGAGTTTTTGTGCTGGGTGTTGTAATGGGAGTCACCAGTGATAATGTGGCATGAAACCCCGGCCCACACAGCCCCGTTCAGTGTCGTAACAGAGAACAAGGGTTTTACTAACCTTCAATCCCTTGCTGGGCCTGAGACACCCTCCTGGCAACACAACAGGACTGAGGGGCATCAGCAGATGGCTGGAGAAAGCTCAGGGCTGGAATACCAGCGGGCTGTGAGTGGAGATATTGTGGTGCATCGACAGAGCAGGAGGGGTAGAGGCGGGCCAGGGGGGCACCCCCCAGGACTGGGATAGTAGCAAGAGCTGCCAGTCAGGAGTCAAGGGCATTGGCATAGTAGAGGTTGCAAGATGGCTGCCTGCCCCAAATCAGGCAGGAAAAATAATAACCAGCAACTTTTCTGAAATAAGTAAATACCTGGAAATGTGAGCCCTTTGAATTATTAATGGTCAGCTCAGTTCTTCAGACACCTCAGTCATTACTGCCAAGAATATTTGATGCAAATAAAACCCTTTGCCTGCTACAGCTGCAGAGAGAAGGAATCAAACTTGTATATTAAACCAACTGCCTTGAGGTGCAGAGAAATCATTTGAAAAATGAGCTCAGCGGCTGGTGAATCCCTGAATGCATCAGGGATCGACTGCCTCATTATCACCAGCATGGGGAGCTGTGCCCGCACAGGAGCGGCAGGAGGCCGGATTGGTACACACAGCACTCCGTGGCACTGGCAGGTCAATAGAACAGCTACTGACAGGAAGAGCAGTGGTCTGGAGCTCTCCACAGCCATTCCCACCGCCAGTGCCTGGACCAGCAGTCACCCCTGGGTGGCCGTTTAATCCCATCCTGCACAACATCATGGCCCCACTGAATTCCATTGACTTGGGTGGGGCTGGAGACACAACCGGGTTTGCTTTTTTAAACAAACATCTTCCAACCTATGAAAACGCTGCTGAAGGCCGTTCACCCAGCTCCGGGTGTGATCGGATACCACGGCCAGGCATGCAGGCTAAGAACCTGAACAGACTAGAACAGCTCTGGCTATGGCATTTGCCAGCCCTTCTGCCCAGCTCCTGCCGGATGCCCAACGTCTGCAGAACGCCCTGAGGAGACCCATCTCCATGGGACAATCCCGTCTAGCCAGGGTCCTTGGGGTTTCAGCCTGCAGACACCACTGATAAGCAGCGTATTTAGAGAGAGCCAGAGTCCCACAGCCATTTGCCCAGGACTGCTGCTGGGTGTAATTGCTACCAATCGCAGGCACCACTAGCTGTGAACAAAAGGAGCTGATGGGCTGCCCAAACCACAAGGAGGTAAAGTGGGGCTCAGAGTCCAACACAGAGCTGGGAGTGAATGCAGCCAACGCTTGCTCAGTGTCAGGCTCCTGGCTCAGCTTCCTGGCCTCTCCTTTCCAACCTGTCATGACCCTGCCACCCATCTCTCAGTTCTTGTCTCTTGCGATGTGGCGTGTCCTCCCCACCAGTGAGACTGGCTCTGAGTGCCTGTCTGCCTCTCCCACAGACATCGCTGGCCTCAGCCATGCTGCCCCTATACCCAGGACACCCTCCCCACACTGACCCTCCCCTCCGACACACCCCTCTGCCTCTGTCTCCTCCAGGAGGAAGCCAGCACACGTGGTGTGGTGTGTTATCCCTGCCCTGCCCAGCGATATGGAAAGACCCCTAGCTGCCGACGTACCCATGTGTTCCAGACAGTGTGACACTTGTTTGCTGGCCCACTCGCTTGTTCATCTCTTTCCAGACAGACTGTTGGCTCCTCTGGGCAGGGACCTGGCCTCGCTGTGGGTCTGAGGAGAGCCTAGCTCCCTGGGACCCCATTCTGACGGAGCCTCTGGGGGCTTCTGGAATCATCCAGTAAACAGTGAACAAGGAGGCAGTGCAGCCAGGTCTTTCTAGGCCTCCACCCTGCAGAGAGGCAAAATATGCCAGCTCAGCTATCTGCCCCCAAATGCCGGCTAAACATTCCCTGTATTCCCAGCCAGACTGTGTGGGAGAGCTGGGGCCTGGGTGGGGATCCGTCGGAGAGGTTCGTGAATGACGCTCAGGGATCATGCACAGAAGCAGCGGCTGTGACCCATAAAGAAAATCCAGCTGCTGCACAGGTGAGTCTCGGACCTGGGCACTGCGGCCCCCCAACCCATGCGACTAGACCCTGGGGAATGGAACTATCAGAGGCAATGAGATAAAGAGCCTCAGGTTCTCAGCCATGAGATTCAGGTTCACTTACCCCAGGCACAGCTTGAGAGAGAGCTACAAACCAGCTGCAGGCGCAGGTCTCCCCCCCTCACTCTCCTGGGTCTTTGCCCCCCTCCCTCAGGGACACAGCGGCACAGACAATGCTGGTCAGGGAGTGAGACACTGCAGGGGAACCTGGCCCATCCTCGAGCAATCACCCAGCGTGACCTCCCCCAGTGTGCTGGGATGCAGCGAGGCGAACCGCATTCTCCAAAGTAACGTAGCACAGACTGGGCTACCCCCACGTCAGCGTGTCCCCCTCTTGGCTAGCAGTGCTCCACTTACCCCCACTCGCAATGGCACCCACCTGCCCCACTCTGCTCCCCTGTGTGTCTGCCACCTAACAGAGCCCCGACATGTCCTCTGAGAGGCAGCACCTCCAGCAGCACAGCGCCCCCAGGATCCCCTGGGAATCACACAAATTTGGATCAAAGTTCATGTGTACTTTGGGCTGCGCTCAGCAGCACTCAGCATGTCAGGGTGTCCCAGCTTCACAAGACAGGCACTACTCCTTTCTTGTATCTGTTCTGGACAGGCCCAGCTCCCTGCGGCCCACTGCACAGCACAAGAGTGGGTCCGAGCCCTTGAGCGCCCGGTCCTGGCAGGAACCCAACCCCATGGCATGCAGAGAGCAGGGAGCCACTTGCTGTCCAGGATCTAAATAAACTTCATCAACATGGGCTGCCAGCCCAGGAAGGGGCACTCAGATGGTTCCAGTCCAGGAAGGGGCACCCAGATGGTTCCAGGCTGCCCAGTGAGCCGACATCCCAGCACTGATTTAATGACCTGCCTGCCCCAGTGTAAATTAGGCTGCCAGCGGGGCATCAGATGCCTGCTCTGAACCTGCCTCGTGTGCGTTTCTCAGCCAGGCCCCAGGGAGCTGCAGGGGGGGCAGGCCACGTGGGATGAAGAGGGGGAGGCTGGAAGGATCTCTGGGCAGTGGGAAAAGGCTATGTCCCCTCAGCGCCGGGCCTGCATGGGCATTACTCAGTGAGTCCGTGACTGTCTGAATGGCCTCCCCACTGTGCCTACTCCAGCTAGGCTGTATTCTTTGGTTATGGTCAGACAAGTGCTGATGGGGCAGGTAAGTCTGGCAGCTGGCGCGCACTGACCTGGGGGTGAACAGTGGCCCCATGGTTAGCAGGTTGGGGAGCTATGATCCCCCCACCTGCCTATCCCATCTTCACTCACATCCCGCTTGACCACGCCTTATCACACCGATTTGCAAGGGAGCCTGAGAACCCCAGCAGTGCCTGGCCCATCCCATGCTTCGGGGTGGGCAGCACGAGCTGACTTTTCGATCTCCCTGTCAGACAGGCCCCTTCATCTCGTCGGAGGCTAATCGATTTAATTCCATGCACCTTGGTATAAAGTCAGGGTCCAATCCCGAAAGCAATTTGTGTCTCCCGGAGCAGGCAGTTGTAACATTTCCCATTAAAATGTAAATTTAGCTAAGTTTTCTGGCATCTCTTTTCCTTCCTTAAGGTAAAAAGAATATGAACCTGTATTATTTTTTCCATCAATGTTATCTTCCTCTCAGTTTTGTGCTAAGTAAAAAAGCTGCCCGATATACACCTTCTGCAAATTAAATTTGAATTGAGTCTGACAGCAGTACAGGGATACAGATTACAAAGAGATGTGCTAGTCTAATTGGAATCATTTCTAAAGGATTATTCGAAGCAGTTTTCACCATGGAAGGCACAAGTGGAGAGATGTATTTAGTTCTCGCATTGAACTCTCATCTCCGCAGGTCCATGTTCCTGTGGTGGCCTGCAGAAGGGAGGACTGGCTGCAGACAGGTCATGAGAGTGAGGGGGACGGGCTGTCTGGCAGGACATCTCCTGCACCGAACAGGACTTTGCTGGGAGCAGCACACCCAGGAACATGCATATTTTATTAGTGTTGTTTATATGCCACTGGCATCCCACTGAGCTCAGGCCCCCATTGTGCTGGGCAGCGTCCAGACAAACAGCGGGAGCTAAGTCCTTCTCCAAACACCGACAATCCGAGACAGGCAAAGGGTGGGAGAACCAGTGTTATTATCCCCATTTTAGAGAGGAAACAGAGACACAGAGAGATTAAGTGACTTGCCCAGGCTCACAGGCCGTCGGTGGTAGAGATGGGAGATGAACTTGGTTCTTCTAAGTCCCAGTGCAGTGATTTAACCGTATGGTCACTGTTCCAGTCATGCACTGCACACACCGGGGCATACGCACACTGGCGGGTGTGTACACTGCATTCGGGGTGTGCACACACTGCAATGTGCATATGCTGTGTATGCGCACTGGGATGTGTGCGCACAACAAACCCTGGGGTCTGCCCATGCTGCATGCTCTGGGTGTGCACGCTGCGGTGCTCACCTGGTGCATACATTGGAGATGCATCAGCTGCCAACTATTACTGAACATCATTGCAGGGAACAGCAGGAGTGCCCCTGCCGCAGGTTTGCTTCCTGTCCCCACCCTATTGCACTGACTGAAAGGGGCAGGAATGGACTGTGCACCAAGCAGTTTTCACAGTGACTGCAGCACCTGCAGCTCTGGCGTCAGGGTGGCTCAGGTAGGGGTGGGACAAGCCTCCCACTGCTCGGTCACTGCTGTGAGCTCAGCCTCGGCCTGCAATGAGCCACCCTGAGCTCTGTGGCCTCGGTGGTTGAGGGGAGCCTCCCCCAGCCGAATGCACAGCAGCCTTGAGGTCGGTGGTGATTCCACACAGCCTGAATTACGCTCCCCTCCCAGGCAGAGCAAGCCGACCCTGCTGTCTGCTGCCTACACTGGGCCTGCTTTGTTGATTGGGTCTTCAAAGCTCTCAGCCCATGCAGCATCTTTGTTCAGCGCCATGTCTAGAACTCTAAGCCCCAGAGCCCACGTTCGGCCTTCGAGTCAGCAGGGACCTTGTCCTGATGTCCACACCAGCAATCAGCATCAGGGTCCTTCTGGGACACAGCGGGTGACACAGCAAGTCCCACGGACTCAGCCTCCTGGCATCACTCCATTTCACACCACTGCCTGTGCTCCCGAGTTACCCCCAGGGAAGTGAGAGGAGAACCAAGGCCACAGTGTGTACAGAAAAGCTACTGGTTTAAACCTCCTGTGAGCCTGCACATCGAGTAGAAAGGAAGGGCAACATGAGGGCAAAGGCTGACAACATGCAAGGTGCAGCCAATGAACCTATGCTACCTCTGCAGCTCAGAGCTCATGTCAAACAACGTTGGGGGTGATCAGACTGCCTTGGATTTTCTGTGTCCTATTAAGAAAATAAGAATGTCCAGACTGGGTCAAACCAAGGGTCCATCTAGCACAGTATCTTGTCTTCTGACAGTGGCCAATGCCAGGTACCCCAGAGGGAACAGGGAACAGGGAATCATCAAGTGATCCATCACCTCTTGCCCATTCCCAGCTTCTGGCAAGCAGAGGCTAGGGACACCATCCCTGCCCAGCCTTTGCTAATAGCCATTGATGGACCTTTCCTCCATGAACGTATCTAGTTCTTTTTTGAACCCTGTTATAGTCTTGGCCTTCACAACATCCTCTGGCAAAGAGCTCCACAGACTGACTGTGCGGTTTGTGAAAAAATACTTCCTTTTGCTTGCTTTAAACCTGCTGCCTATTAATTTGCTAAACAAGAGCCTCTGAGTCCTGACCTTTGCTCTCTCTCACCTGTTGGCCACTCTCCTGGGCTGGGGGGATGTGCCATTCACTCAGAAGAGGCCTCTCAGGTATTGTATCTTTAACCAGAACCTCCCACAATGAAACGCTGCATTTTTCCTTCACGTGATGAGAAGAGAGCAAAAGACACACCTTGTAATGAGCAAAGGATTTTGCCCAAACGTGCCCAGAATAATTAAACAAATCTTTCTGCTCACGCTGCAGTTTTTAAAGATGATCTTTAAAGATTAAAAAAAAAATCCCAGCCGATTCACCACTTATTTTCCCTTCCGACCCCTGGAGGCTGAGAGGCTGTTTGCTCCCTTCCTGGGGAAGCTGGCTGTCAGCATCTGAAGGGTATTTAAAGGGCATCATCATCGGCCATGGGGAAAGTAGATGTGATTATGTAAAACTGAAAATTAACATCTTTTGATGGTCAGCTACATGGACATTAATAGGGAACCGTGAGAGCCATTCTAATGCTGCCTGCCCAGAACTTCTATTGGACGTGGCTTGTCAAAGTCACACCAGAGAAGGGCTGCTGCAGAACGAATCTGGGAGTCGGAATGAAATAATTAATGTCTCCGACTGCATTTCCCAGGGGGATAATTTCAGGTGCAATGATTTGAATGACATTGTTTCAAAGAAGAGCTCCCATTTTCCTGACTAATTTGAGGTTAACTAAATTTGTTTCTCACTAGGAAACAGCTCATCAGCTCAGCTAAAAGAACACCATCTTCACAAGCCCTTAGCAAGTCCCTGAAAAGCAAGCACAACACGAGCCTCGTCTCTGTGCTAGAGCAGGGGCCCGCAGAGGCAGCAGAACGAAATCCACCCAGGCACCTCCTTCCTGTTCCTCATGCTAGGCCAACTGCTACCAAAGAAGATGTGTAATTGTCCTTGATAAGACACACTGAGATCTTTTGCTTGGCTCACCCGTAAACAAGGGGCTTTGTTACCTCCAGAACACTTGTGCTTCCTTCGAGCTGAGCTCTGCTTTATGCTAATAGCTGCCTTGTCCCTGGTTAAAGGAGATGGAGACTAGAATGAAATGAACTAAAATTTTGCCCGAGGAGCTGTTTAGCTTTTACCATTTATTGATTTAAAACCTGGGGAGGGGGGGTTGAATCTCCACAATGAAAGGCAAGTGCAATAGACATGAACAAAGACAGAGCAAACTCTTGATGGAGAGTGTTGATCAGACAGGAAGATTTTTCATGTTGGCTTTTTTTTAAACAGCAATTGCCCAAGAAACATGAATTCAGGCAGTTCTAGGAAGGGGATTTTCCTCTCAATAAACTGAGAGGTTTTCAGATAAACTAGACCTGCTTTTAAGAGACGAACCAACCTGTAGTGAAATGTTCTGGAGGGAGATTGTGCATTCCTGGGGCCCAAACTTCAGCAAAGATTTTTAAAGTGGGAGATCCCTTCTCTGTGCTTCTTACTTGGGGTGAGGGGGGGGGGGGTTGGCAAAATGATCCAACAGTTATTATTCCTCACAGATTTGTTACTAAGTGCAGGCAACAAGCCCAGTGCTGCCCAAGGGACAGAGCACCTTGAAATGCCACCTATCCCTGGTGCTTTCCAGTGCCTGCTACCCTGGGGCCCAAGCACTGTGCATAGCCAGGTGCATACCACGCTGGTAAGTGCTTAAGCAGTTAGATGCCTGGGCTCTAACATCAGGCGCTACAAGAGGCAAAGAAGGCTTGTGGGGCTGTGCACCAGTGCCCTCTACTGGTCTACTAAACGGGCATGGGAATCTCTCTGGAGTTCATGCTCTAACTCCATCCTTTAACTCTCCCCTTGTTTAATCCCTTCTTCCTCTAGAATCCAGCTCCTTGTAGCTCCTGACCTGCACCCAACCTGCTGAGCTCTTTGGAAAATCTGGCTCCGATGCTGGGTGCTGAGCACTCTGGTGAAATTATGGCCTAGATGGCTGCCTCTCTCTGAAGACACCGGAGTCTTCAGTCATGCAGTGATGAGATGCAGTGAAAACACAGGTGCTGGAGTGACCTCACTACACACACCGGCCTCCATTTACCTCCACACCATTTATTTCTTAGAAACACACTTTGAACAATTGTTTGTTTTTTCCAAACAACATTTCTCATTTTTCCCTGCGTGCTCCCATCCCCAGCAAGCTCTGCTAACTTTCTGCAAATAACTCAGCCTGCTACAAGCTTGAATTTGGAGTCATCTGAACCTAGCTTGATATCTCTGGAACAAACTCCCATGGGAGCTACGGGCCATCGCAAACCTCCCCACCTTCCACTTCAGGTGTAAGGCATGTTTCTCTGACCTGCCTTCTCCAACATTAACCCAAAGCCCATGGGCATTTTAAACAAACAAAACAAATCACTCAGCTGTGAGAGAGGGAGAACAAATCAGTGATGCTGAATGTTAGTCTCATCACACAATGCGCTCCTGGATGGTGCGCCGATACTGCGGTGATGCGGATGGTACAAGAACCTGCTAGAACAGAATGGAATGTTTCAGGTCCCTTTAATCTATTAGGCAACTGCAGAAAAAAACCCACTGGTTGGAAGTGAAATTAAAGAAGCTCAAACTGAAAATAAGGCAAAACTTTTTACAGAGTGGGTCACTGGCCATCAGAATAGCTTCCCAAGGGTCGGATGGATTCGTAAGTCAGGACTGGATGCCCATCTGAAGGATTCACTTGAGGTCAGCCACAAGTGAGTTCAGCGCAGGCGTCACTGGGGGAGGCTCTCTGGTCTGTGCTATGCAGGTCAGATGAGATGAGCAGAGTGGGCCTCTCTGGCTTTAGACTCTATGATGCCTCCTTGCTGGGTCATAGTAGCTAAACTCCCAGGCTCTCCCAGTGCTGCTGGCAGTTTGCAGCGAGCTTCTGCCAACAAAGGAGTTCACAGTTCCCTTGAAGTCTTGTCAAAACATGCTTTGGCTAATGGCCTATTGCCTCCCAGCGTAATGAAGTAATCATACTTGACAACTCTGTAGCCAGCCCACTTCCTAGCGTCTTGAGGACAGATTTAATGGAGAACATCATTACAGACCCCGGGAAGAGATGGCACATGAATAAAAATTGACAGTTCTTTTGCAAAAGGGGCCTGATTGATCCAGTTGTATTATCAGCCACTAGACCAGTGGGGCCCTGAACTGTCTGGCAGCTTGTCCTTTCCCTACAGAAGCAGCGACCCCTGTTTGGGAAACCCTGAGATAAAGAGAGGGGAGGGGAAACACCATATCTATCTTCAGGGTCTACGTTAATCACAGTCCTCTAAAAAGTCAGCCCAAATTACTTTGGTTTCTTCAGACATCCCCTGTCTGCAGAATGCCAGGCTGCCACCTCAGCCTGACACTGAGCTAGGCAGCAGTCGTGGATGGGCAGGGACTTTTCCATTATCGCAGGATTCACTTTTAGTTGGACCTGTGCTGCTGCCTTGTTACCAGGTACTCTCCGGGTCTCAGGAATATAGCCGAGAATGAAACTTATGGGGGAGGGCTCCAAGTTAGCATCCAGTATCAAATTGGTCCTTTGACCAACCTCGTAGCAGAAATTCTTGACATAGAAGCATTTCCAAAATAGATGAGCTAGGGAGCAAGCGAGTTACATTTCCAACAGTGGGCAGCAGTTATGAGGCCCCCTTCGGTTGTGTGCAGACCAGTGGACTCACTAAAGGATTGTGCGATGAAAAAGCCTTAGTCTCAGGTCTGTAGCTGTTCCTTTGACTTTAGATACAATTGTATTCCACTGAGTCAGCGATAGCTGTGGAGTCAAATCTCTGCTCCAAGCAATTCTCCAAATACCAATCTTTGACAGAGTTTTTTGGGCCAGAAAATCGTAAAGGGAAACTGCTGGCTGAGTAAATCCAGGACATTTCCTCCAAAACAATAAACGTTCTGGAGGCTCGGGAGCGCCCAGTGCATCTGGTCCAAAACTATTAGTAACTTTCTGTGTTTTAATCCTGCAGGGTTAAGTATCTGACTGCAAATGAAATCTCTCTCCCCTCAGCAGCAGTAAGTGAATGCCTGGAATCAGCCAGCATTAATTATGCAGGACTCATTTGTGGGTGGAATAAAAAAAAGAGGAAGATCTAATTTAATAAAAAAAGAATTAACTGAATGCTGAACTTTACAATCCCTCTGACCATGTGAGTGCATCCTGCCCAGTGTGTGAGCGCTCGGGAGTGCTGGCACAGAACATTGTATCCAGCCCTTCCCAGCTCCTTATGGCAGGACTCCTGGTCCCTGTCTGTCTCTTCCTCCAGCCTCCTCCCTCTCCCAGACAAGTAAAATCCTGGCCCCATCTTCCTACAAATCACTTTGCACACACTAAAAAGGGATGCGACCTGAGCCTGGGCTGAGCCATTGTCTAACTGAAACTCAGGGCTGGGCACTGGCTGCTGCTGCCTCCCTCGCTCCCTCCAGCCCCAGCTGGAAATCAGCCCAGGCTCCCAGCTGAATTCCTGTGGGCTGCAGGGAGGCGAAGGGGCTGCTTTTCCCAGCATGGTTAGTGGCGGAATGAGCAGGCTGATTGCTAACAACAGACGATGTTCAGTGAGTCCCGTGGGGAGAGAGGACTGTTCAGTGTCTTCAAAGGGTGGTGTTTCACCATCACTAATTCCCCTGCAGAAAGGCCCATGGAATCCCTGGAACTCTGCCCCACTCCCCCTTTCTCTGAGCTTCACCCTCTCAGCCCCCAGGAGCTACGCAGCACAAAAGCAGAGCTTGGTCAGTGTATTCCTCCTCTAGGGCACAGAATTCCCAGCTGGTCCCTGAGAGAATCCCCTAAGGAAGGGCAGTAGGTTCACTCCAGGGAAGCCTGCAATGCAGTGCAGCAGAAGCAAGGAGTGACCTGTGTGAAAGCCAGAGAGGCCTCTCCTCACCCCCCGCAGCGTCTCAGTAATGCACGGAGGCCCAGCTCTCTCCTGGGGGGGGGGGTTGGTGCAGCACCCTGGGGCCTTTTAGGGCAGAGGGCTTAGTGGATGTGTGGGGTAAAGCTCTGCAAGACACATGCTGTCCCTGCACTTGCCTTCCTCTTCCCCTCATTCCCCAAACTCTGGGGTCCCAGCCAGTGCATTGTCAGTGCCCATCCTGCTACTGGGCACAGGGGCTTCCTTACCCCACAGGCACAGGCTGCACACGTGCTCCCCCACATCTGTCTATGTACACTGGGTCTGGGGGGCAAAGGAGCAACAGCAGTTTTGGAGGGTCTGGTTCTCCCCCACTGAAAGCGCTCCCAGTGAAACAGCTCCAAGGACAAAGCCCAGAAGCCCCCTGAGTCCCAGACAGAGCCAGGCCTACAGTGCTGCAATGCCTCCCCACAGACATGCACATGAACAGCCACAAGGCAAGCCCAGATTTCCCCAGAAGGGCCCAAGGGGCCGGACACTCTTGGGCTAGGCCCTGTGAAATGGGGCGTCAGGGCTGTTTTCAGCTGCATTCATTTTTTCACTGGTGCAGCTCCATGCTGGTGCCAAGGGGCAATCCTGTGCAGGGCCAGTGCCAGGGATCATCTGTCCCGTGGGGTTCCTGATGTGCTCGTGGATCACATGAGTTCCATGGTGCCCACTGCCCCAGTATGTGCCCATACACAGCACGCAGCCCAAGGGAATGTAGAGACCTGTGCGGGAGCACTCCCCGTGCCAGGCGGCAGGGCAGGGTGGGCAGGCTGGGGAATGTTAGAGAGAAAACGGAGTAAGCAGTAGCCCCCAGCACCTGCAGGCAGCCAGTGCACAGTGGCCTGCGCTGGGAGCACACACTAGAGTTAATTATGCTGTTCAGCCACTGGATACAGACCCCCCTGTGGTCACCTGATAACGTTCCTCAAGCCCTGGTTAGAGGCTGCTTGGCCCTCTGCCCCGCAGAGAACCTCTGATGTGTCAGTGTCGTGACGCAGGGACTGGAAACGCCATGCTGGGGCTTTGGCTCATGGTCACACACTTGCTAATGAGTTCTGAGAACAGGGCAGGATTCTGCTTTCACATACCTGGTGTAAATCAGGAGTGATGCCACCAAAGCCAGTGGGGTCACAATGCTGCAAAACTGGTGCAAGCAAGAACAACCCCTCAATTTTCAAAATATTCTTCCCATTAGAGGAGAAGTTTGCTCCTCCCTAGTGCTGAGAAGGTTAAAATTGCTTCCATATGCAAGGAAATCACCGTCCACCTGCGCTGGCTATTACGTTCTCAAAGGAGATGAGTGATTGCTCTCCTCGAGTCATAAAACTGAACTGCCTGGTGCTGCTGGATGGCAGGAAATTTATCTGCAACTGCTCTCCTGTCCTCCGGGTTATTACTGCTGCTCACTGATTGGAGTAATCAGTTATATGCCATCCTATGGGCCCACTTAGCTCCTGAGAATCACTGTGGGAAATGGGATTCAGGATGCACCCATCCTGCCCTGGCAACCTCAGGAGAAGCAACTCACAAAAACTCTGAGCTAAACTTCAGTGGTGCTGATCTCTGTGTCGCCATTTCAAGGGGGCAGTGTTTGGTATTGACATAAGCAGCCCGATTCTGCCCAGGTATGTGGCAAAGAGCTCACCAGGCAGCTAAGCCACAGCATCATTACATTCCCACCGTGTATTTTACAGTAGCCCTTCCCTGGGAGAAAAAAAGCCCATAGAACTGCTAATTTAATTCAGTGCAAGCTGAATCCAGCCTCCTGGGGAATGCAGGACAGCCAGGCTGCTGGGAAAGTGCATTGAGCAGATCTGGAAGAGAAGCTTTGGCCACTCGATATACACCAGTGCAGATGGAAGGACAAAATGCTCTGATGTACACGCAGGGGGGGACATGGGCATGGGGACCAGTTCCAACTCTCAGAATGTCACTTTGTACCCAGCAATTTATTTGTCTCCATTTTAGGTGAAGCAGACTCTGTGGCTCACGCTGCTTGCACCACTGCTGCCTTTATGTTCCTTGGGCAGGACTTGAAAGAGCTGGGGACAAACCGAATTCCTTCCCTGGGCACTGATCACACCTCGGATCATCAGGAGGGAAAAGGCTGTGTATGTTTCGCTCAGTTGAGAGGATGGAAATCATTGTGCTCATACTCAGTTTCTTTTGTTGCCAGTGTCACTTGCAGGCTGCCAGCGCAATGTCCTTGGAGTGTCACTGGGGTTTGATTTGGTTTTTAATGTGGAAACATTTCATTGCTCCCAGGTGGTGTGAGTGTTTTCGTTTGGTCCGGGCGAGCTCCCTGCCAGCAGCCACTTCTTGTTTATAGCAAGAGAGCTCTAATCTGAGAAGCTCAACTCATCTCTGCTACAGCAGCCTGGCACAGAGAGAGACATCAGCTGAGCAAACAGGTCCCAAGCCACTGAGGTCTTTGAACCTTGCCCTGTGCGCAGAAACCCACAGGCAGCCAGAGCAGACCCCGTAGCGACGGGAGCCTGTGCTCCTCAGGCGAGGCGGTAGCTGCACTCTGTGTGAACTTCAGTTTCCAAGTGCTCCCAAGATGGGGCCCCTGGGGAGCACATTACAACAGCTGAGTCTTGACTTGACCAAGACCTGGAGATCATCAGCCCAGCCAGCCCCACTCGCCTCATGGCCACGTAGGCTCTGCTTCCAGCTGGGATTTGTATCACAAATCAAGGCCCCGTTGTGCCGACAGTGCGTGCCCAGAGCCAGAGCCAGCTCCTGCCCTGACTAGCTCAACAAGACAGACAAGGGGTGGCCACGAGGAAACTGTCCTCCTGGTACAGAGGGGAGCTGGGGCCCAGAGAGACACCAAGTGACCTGTCCAGCCAGGCCAGATGGGGAGTCTGGGGCAGAGCAGGGAGCTGACCCCCACTTCCTGAGTCCCAGGCCAGTGTTGGGACCACAACCCCGGGCTCCGTCAGAATACCTGCCCTCTGTTATTCTGTGGCCTTGAACCAGTAACATGGCAGGGGAGCAGGTTGCTGGTCGCTCATCCCCCCTGCCAGGTCTCAGCCCTGCAGAGTCCGTTACAGGAGCGTGCCTGGGGCCAGGCAGGCTCCATCCCCATTTGCAGTGAGACTAGCGGCCAGTGGAGTAGTGCTGATGGTGAGCAGCTCTGCAGAGAACCCAGCATCGCAGTGCTTCCCCTCGCCCTGCGGCTGGAGGAACCGCGTGGACAGAGCCAGAGCCTGGCAGAGTGGAATCGGCCACTGCTGGCTGGAGCCGCAGAGATGAAAAATCTCCACTCTGTGCTGTGAGCGTCTGGCAAGACGGACTCTGCTCCCGCTGGACCCGCTTGCCTGTGCCCTGGCCTGATGCCAAGCCTCTGGCTTACAGAGAAAGTAAATTAAAAGGAGATCAACATAAATAGTGCTGGAAAGATCTAATCAACTACAAATTGTCATGTGATGTGTCTGGCTTCATTAGTCCCAGCCAATAGTCTCTGTTTGTGCTGGGCTGTGGACAGGGGCGGCTCCAGACACCAGCGCAGCAAGCGTGTGCCTAGGGCGGCAAGCCGGGGGGCGGGGGGGCAGCCTACCAGTCTCTGTGAGGGTGGCAAGCTGGGGGGCCGACCTGCTGGTCTCTGTGGGGGCAGCAAGCGCGTGCCTGGGGCGGCAAGCTGGGGGGCGGCTTGCTGGTCTCTGTGGGGGCAGCAAGCGTGTGCCTGGGGCGGCAAGCTGGGGGGCGGTCTGCCGGTTTCTGTGAGGGCCACAGGCAGGTGGCTTTCGACGGCAGGGATGCCGATGGTGCAGCACCAGCAGACCTCCCGCAGGCATGCCACCGAATCCGTTTCCACCATAGAGCCGCCCCTGGCTGTGGGGGAGCAGGAGGGCGTTTTACAGCAGCAACTCAGCTTATGTTGCTGCCGGGGTGATAGTGGGAACCTATCTTTGTGTGTTGTCTCAGAGAGCTCGGGTAGCTGGATCCGTGGCTGGGACACTCAGGTGGTCTCCTGTGCCTCTGTCCAACCTTGGTACACATGCATGGTAAACAGGAGATGCTCCAGCCCCACAGGGGTTTCAGAGGCTGCTGGCATCCCTACGTTTCACCATCTCTCAGATGCTCCTGTCCTGCCCCTCCCTCCCGGTCACTGGCTAGCAGGCTGCCATGCATATGGAAGGTTTAAACTGGGAAACTAATTCCTCAGCCTTGTGTGCCATTAGCTTCCCTGACTCCAGAGGTGTGCAGCACACGTGAGCTCATCCAACATGCAGGGATAGGATGGCGATGGCCAGCGCCTCGCACATTCCCTCTGGGTCTGTGGCTGGGAAGCACCTGCCAAACACAGACAGGGCCATGTGCTGGCAGCAGCAGGCACCGGGGTCCGTCTGAATGGAGCCAGCCATGTTGAGGAAGTAGCCAGCAGAGCACCCTGCGAGGCGGGTGCAGCGAGACGAGGATCAGGTCACCCTGCACTGGGATTTCTGGTGGGTTAGACTCACGGCACCTGGAGAGGGAAGATTAGGGACTATGGGCTGGTCTACACTACAGTTATCTCAGCTTCCTACAATGCCCAGGGGAGGCCTGTGCTAGAAATGCTGCAGCTGTAGCGCTCTAGTGCCAATACCACAGCAACAGACAACAGACTTTGTAGTGCAGACTGAGAGATGTCAATGCCTGTGCAGTGTAACGAAGCAAACCTAACCCTGCTGTAGGCACTGCTGGGTCTGGGGAGGAATCCTTCTGTCAGCCTAGCTACAGCCTCTCCAGGAAGTGAGTTCACTACAGTAATGGAGGAACCCCTTGTGTCGCTGCAGCATTTCTAGTGTAGACACGCCCCACAGGTACAGCCCCTAGCAAGATGGGCCCCCACACTCGGTTAGGGTCTGCCCAGCACACTAAGCCCTTATCTTGGCCAGGGCTACTAGGGCACCCCCTATTGTAAATAACAATACAAATCCCTGCATGGTATTTCCGGCATGTATTTAACTAACATTAAAAAACCACCAGATCAAGTTTCCCCAACAGTCAGCTGTTTTCCCCTGAAATAAACTAAGCTACCTAGCACACAACTGAGCAGTTGTGCTATCCATTCAACCAATCAGTTCGGCACCACTGAAATCGTATGAATAATTTATGCAGATTGTATGCGCCACTCCCCATTAAAAGCTCATTGTCGTGCCATTTCCGAGCAGCTATCTGGGCAGCTTTCCCCGACCGTGGCCTGTTCTGTTCCAATGTTATTATCATTATTGATGCATGAATAATTTTGCCCTGGATGAGCTGGGCACAGGAAATGAGCAGGATTAGCTGGCTGCTGTGAGGCTGTGCTTTCTGCCCAGGGTCAGCAGTGATGAGGCCAGGTGGCTATTTGCATTGCCCCTTTGGCAATGAATTTCTGACAGCAAGGAGGGTACTGAAAACCCAGCGGCGCGCATGGAACGGCACAAGGCTTGCAGCTGAACAGAGCCACGTTTCATAGCCTACGTCTCACACCCCCATCACTGCAGTAGCCGAGCCCGCCACAGATATTCCTGCCTGCATCTCTTAACCCACCACCTTTTAGAGGCGTGAAAGGCAGGAAGTTTATGGGGAGAGGGGATTTCTCACTGGCTGGGGCGCTTCTAAAGGGAGCCCCCCAGAGTGGAATGGCTAATTGCATCTTTACCATGCACTTCCCTGAAGGGACTGAAACGCCCCAGTCGATCAGCTGCTGCTTTCAGGTTTCTGTTCTCGCATGCCTGTGGGATTGCCATTTAGACGGTAACTCCTGGGTTTGAGCCCTTGTGATATTAGCCAGTCAGCCCCAGCAGCCAGACTGCTCTTGCACAGGAATGCAGATAACACACCTGCTCCGCCTTTGCCAGGGGATTTCTGGACAGATCAGCAATAGCTCCGACTTCCGAGCTGAATATTTACCAACAAGAAAAGCAGGTAGAATCTGAATCCTCTGTCAAAAGCAGCAGCTAATTGGGGTGACATTGGTTCTTTACTGACACTTTCTTCTCTGGGAACTCTAGTTCTGGGATTCTTCTTGTGCACACTGCATGGGAATGTGTACTGTCACTTTGGAGCCCTGCCCTCTCCTCCCTTCTCCCAAAGCAGGGAGATGTTATGCCAGCTGAAGGTCAAGGCAGGCCCAGGGACAGAGAGATGACTCTGCCTTAGCAGCTCTTATGTGGCCAGAGAGACTGGAATTCAGTTTATACCAGCAGCCAGTTTGACTGTGCTGTGCACGCTGTGTTTCTGGTCACATCTCTGTTCCTGACAGCATGACCCTACCGTGCCCTTTCAGTTCTGGAGGGGAGAGAGCTCTGCCCTGGAATCCCTGGTGGGGACATTAGAAAGCTGAGCTGTCCTGGAAGTTCACCTTAGACTGTAAGCAATTCACACCTTGCCCTGCTGTTTTAATTCCAGGAGTTCATTGTTTTGAACATCAGAAACACCAGGACCCTTGAAGTATTTCTGACCCATAAGCTTTTTTTCATCTAGCTTTAACGCAATTATGAATTCCTGTCAAGTTTAATAGCTGATTCCCATGTAGGTTTAAAGTTCCCAGCTATAAGAAACCAGCGGAGGATTAATTTTTGTCCTCCAAGTTCATTATCATAAGTCAGAAGAGTCAGTTTGTGCTCTAAGGTAAATGAATAATCTTCATTCCTCTGCCGCAGCAGAAGAATGAACTCCGGGAGTCCCCCCCGTACAGCATGTGCTGCTTTCCAAATAATCATCCTGCCCCTCCAGCAGTGGAAATTAATAGGATTTAGTGCCTGGAATCCAAGGACATTTAACAAGGGCAAGGAAGGGTGTGAAGTTAGACATCGATTGATCCATAAGGGCATATCCTGTTCCATACGGGGCCTGGTGCAGCATGAAAATGTCCTTGCTCTTACTTTCACCAGATATTCACTTATTCTGCGGGATCCATCCCTCTGCTTAAAATTGGAGCAGACCAGTTCAGGCAGGTGAATCAGCATCCTGCTGGCCCCACCACTGACCTTAGAGCACCTGTGGGCTCCCATGTCACGTTCTCCTCCCATGGGGAAACCTCTTCCATGTGCAGAGGTGATCTTCTGAGGCAGGTACTTGCAGAATAACCAAATCAGCAACTTCAAAGAGTCCCTGGCCCTTCTCACTCTGCAAGGAAAAGGATATTTCTCTAACACGCCTCAGTGTCTAACTCCCATAGGTCCAAGCCAGCTCCCATTGGAAAAAAACACTCTGAACTGGAAACAGCTCCAGGTCTTAGTCCAAGTGGTAACTAACAGCCTTAAGCAGCCCAGTGTTCAGCATGCTTTGGCCTTTCGTGTGGACGAGGCCAGTGCTGGCGAGCCTAGGGAGATGCATAGTGTTAGCACAGTTTCTAACATGATGCTCTTCTCCTAGTGAAGACGAGGTCTGAAGCACACAGGAGCTAGACAGAAGGCCAGGAGGTCCTGCAGAGAGCAACCTGCTTGGGCGGGAGCTCAGGCGAAGCAGATTGTCCCGCCTCTGGGCTCTGTTACATAAATGAATAGTAAAGGGGGCACCTTGGGGAGAAGGTTGGAGGCTCTTTCTGAAAGATCCGCTCTAGCTCAGCCCAGAGCCCTGGGCTGGCTGCAGGATTCACTACGTAACTTCATGGGCGTGTGCTATGCAGGAGCTCAGATCGGGCCCGTCTGGCCACAAGAGCTTTGAATCTTTATCCAGCTGTAAACCTCATGGCCCGGACCTGATCGAACTAAAGGGCCGGACCCCGATCACAGCTCCTTTCTCCCCTGACATTCAGTGAGCTGGAGGCAGTTGGTGCTAGATGGATACAGGCCCAATCATTGCACCAAGTCCTTGTAAACGACTGATTAAACATTAAAGACAAATGCACGGAGCCACTTCAGCTTCAAAATGAGAAAAATCAATTAGCAATTCATTTGTGAAAGGGACAGCGACAGAGGAGCTGGAAGAGCCATGCTCACCAAAGAAACAGCCCCTTCTTAATCAGGCCTTAATGATAAATATTCTGCAGATTAAAAAATGAAGCCTTAACATGGTAATACATTGTTTGGCACGTGGCAGCTTTCACTCAGCACGTTTCATCCATTAAAGACGTTTCGTTGTTGTTGTTGTTGTTGAAAGAACATTGTTGCAATTATAAATGCATTATGAAAAGTCCCTCCTAGGATTAAAGGTTAATGGGAATAAAACAAACCAGGCTTGAATTCTGCTGGGTCAGAACACAGGAGACTTCAGCCAACAGCTCTTCCCTGGGAGCCCCAGAACGACCAGCCATGGCCTGAGGCAGAGTCAAAAAACGATCCCTGCCTCTTCCCCTGTTGTCACCCATGTGACAAACTGGGAATGTTCTTGATATTTCCTCTGAATACTGTGTTGGTGCCTCAGTGTCCCCTATGCAGTTCTCAAGTATCTAGGTGGTGGGATAAGGGCATGTGATTGCTGAAGAGCAAAGGGCCAGTGCACCTAAATGCCTGGCACTCTGTCTCCTAGCAACTGATGGTCTGGGCCCCTCCCCTGCAAAGGTGCCAGCTGAAGGTGTTGGAGACAAAGGGATCAGGTGACCTCCTGGCCCGGGAAAGGGGCTGAGGAGAGAGGAGGGGCTGGAAGGGGTTGTTAGTCTGGAGCTGGCTGAGGGCAGATGTGGGGATCTGGCTCACTGACCCCCAGAATGGACCCGGCCGAGGGGTCCGGTTCTCTGTACCTACAAGTTCTGTTTTAGACCCTGTTCCTGTCATCGAATAAACCTCTGTTTTACTGGCTGGCTGAGAGTCACGTCTGACTGTGAAGTGGGGGTGCAGGACCCGGTGGCTTCCCCAGGACCCCGCTGGGGTGGACTCGCTGTGGGAAGCGCACGGAGGGGCAGAGGATGCTGAATGCTCCAAGGAGAGACCCAGGAGGTGAAGACGTGTGAGCTTCTTGCCCTGAACAAGTCTGCTCCAAGGGAAAGGAGGCTCCTCAAAGTCCTGACTGGCTTTGTGGGGAGCAGTTCCAGAGCATCGCCTGGTGACTCCGTGACAACCCACT
This sequence comes from Gopherus evgoodei, assembly GCF_007399415.2. Taxonomy (NCBI): domain Eukaryota; kingdom Metazoa; phylum Chordata; order Testudines; family Testudinidae; genus Gopherus; species Gopherus evgoodei. Next base: position 1,138,285 of record NC_044341.1, on the reverse strand, counting down.
AGCATTGCCAGGCAGTGAGATGTAAGGGTTAGGGCAGCTGACTGCACCTCCGGATACCTGGTTCTGTGCTCAGTTCAGCCACTTGTCAGCTGGCCCCTGTGAAAGGGGGCTGAGAACACCGACCTCCTGGCAGGGGAGGGGTGAGCCTGCTGGGAGAGGTGCTGGGGAAGCACAAGGGGTGAGGGCAGAGTGCTAAGCTGCCCCTTTATGTTCCCGAAGGAGGCTCTTGGCACTAATATGGGGCAGGAATTTCTGTCTCCTCCTGGAGGGTGCACTGGCCAAACCAATAGCCATTCCCTACTGGCCTGAGGCCTGTCTCAGAGCAGGATAATAAAAGTGATGGGAAACTGCCCAGCTAGGAGCCAGCGGCTGCGCAGAACAGCCAAGCTGCCATGTTGGAAACTCTTTGGACTCAGAGTTACGAGCTGGAGACAGCCTCCACTGGGGCTCCAAAGAGCCCGCTGGCAGGTCTGTGTCTCTGAGCAGTTCAGCCACAGAGCAATGAGTGACTCACAAGTCCAGCACTTACTCAGGTCATGACCCTGCCTGCCTCCAGTGAGAAAAAGGACAATATTCCTGTGCATTTCAATAGGAGCAGGACGGTGCCCTGTGGAGACCAAGCCCTGTACGGGAATCATCTCAGCACAGGGTCTTGCTGAGACTTGAGCTTTCCAGGTTAGGATGCTGGTCTGGAGGCAGGAGGCCCTGGCCATAAATCTGCTGCTCATGTCTGCAAGGGAAACTCCACCCTGGGCTGCCTATTCTAAGGGGTCTAACCTGGTCCCTGGGCTGCGAGGCTCTTTGCAGTTGCCTATAGCCATCTCCTTGCTTTGTCTGACTCGTTCTGCCATAGGGTCCAAGGCCAGAGGGACCGTTGTGCTCATCTCATCTGACCTCCTGCATAGCACAGGCCAGAGAACCCCCTGGAATCATCCTGTTTGAACTAGAGCAGAAAATCCAGCTGCCTTCCCAGCGAGCAGGAGATGGCACTGAAGGGAAGGAAGCCAATGAGCCTGTGTGAGTACGGGTAGTAGAACTGGGCCCACGGAGGGCAGATGCCCACCCAGCTACTGGAAGATCAGAGCAGGAATGGAGAGAGCCTAGGAACCTGCACACACCTTGCTCCTGGGCTCCTCAGCCCCCCACATGCCTTCGGGGGTCTCAGACACCAGGGCTAAGTGGGGGCAAAGCATTACCCAACAGCATTCCACAGCTCTGTGTGGGGCAACTGGACCCCCTGTCATGGGCACACCGCCGGGTGCAAGGTTGCTCTTCCAGCGAGCACTGAGGGAAAACATACCCTTTCTCACTGGCTACACTCATGCCCCTGGCCGTGGTGCTGAAAAGAGGCACCGAGCTGGCATGAACTCCAGCTGATAATTACTATGGATACGACTGGTCTGTCTGCCTGTTCCTCCACCGCCCTGTCAGCCATTCCCTTCTGGATGCAGGGAATCAGAGGCACTCCTCATCTGGCCAGATAGGGCCTGAACTTAGTGAGCTTGGCTCATTCTGTGACCCTAACTCTGACCTCTGGTGGAAGCAACTAGGACCATTTCACTGCCACTGGGTCAGCCTCTGAGCTGGGCCAATGCAAAGCCCCTGATCCCCCCTTCATTACAGCAGCATCCTCCCAGTGAAGCCAATGGAGTTACACCAACGTTGGCACATCACAGAGTGGAGATCAGACCCAAAGCTCCAGCCAGCCCTCAACAAACACCTCCCAGCACAACCACAGGAACAACCAACAAACTCCTCCACTGGGAAGTAGCTGAATACACCCCATTGAAGCTCTCCACCAGGACAGACTAGCCAGTCTTATCCTGTTGGCCTTAGCTTATCTGCCTCTTTCTTCCTATCCAAGAGGGTTCCACTAGCCCCGGGCTTCTGCTAAGCCCCTTGGGCAGCAACCATGTCCATTATTGTGTGTCAATGACCTCCGAGCCCCTTGGGGCTGTATAACAAACACTCACTAAGGAGGATTTCCTTCTCCCGTGTATTCTTTACATTTTTCCTTTGCTAGTTTTATTTCCTCTGCTCCTTTCACTTTCTCGATTTGGTTTTTAACTAGCACATCTCATTAGTTCACACAGTAATCAATCAGCAGCAGCAGCATCCTGCCACCTTCTCAAACCCCATCCACCCCTGGTTCTCATAGCACTTTGCACAGAGTAACCAACAGAGTAACCACTTTGCACAGAGTAACCTGCCGTGGGTGAGACCTGTACGATTATTCTCTCTACAAATGGGGAAGGGTCTTGCTCCATGTTGCTGAGTGGGAGCTACCTTGCCTGTTCCAAGCATTCACATTTTATAGAAAAGTAGGGGGGGGAAGGCTAGTCACGGGGATGGCTCTTGACTGATCTATCTTCTGCATGTTACTTATTGCATAGCTTTATAGCTCCAAAGTAACCAGTAAAAAATGCCCTTGGGAACAGGCAAGTGGAACCAGATTTAAAGTTGACACAATTATTCAGCCCCTCGCACCAGTAGGAAATTGCTGAAATGTTTGTCAGTGGGGAGAGCTCTTCCTTGGAGCTCTCCCTTCCTAGCCAAGCATTGCAGATGCCTGAGTCCTGCCACTCTGGGTAGTGTCTTGGAGCCACTGACAGTGACTGAATCCCTAGCATGAGCACGATTGAACTGCTAGCGCTGAATGCATCATGCTGACAGCTCCAGCAGCCAGAAGGCACCTGGAAGCCAGAGTAAAGACGTAATTTATAGTGACCGCTTTTCCTCCAGGAAGCAAGGTCACCAGCCGTCCAACCAGACGCCTGACATGCAGCTTGTCCTCTTGACTCTGGTTTAACAAATAAAGCTGTCGTTGCAGAGGCAGAGAGCACCAACAGCTTAAAATGCATCAGTGCCAGACAAGCCAGCTAACATGCCCCAGCCCCTTGCCCACCAGCCCGCTGAAGGGCTGCTCAGAGACACCAGCGAGGGTTGTTCTAGGCCTGGGCCAGAGACACGAGCCTGAAACAAGGCTTTGGGGCCCACTGAGTCACTTGGGCTAACAGAGAAGTGTGCTATGAGCAAAGCCAGGATAATAATTCAATGCCCTCTACCACATGGCATCTTCTGTGTTTCTTAGCTAACACCACTCCCTTCTGCTCCGTGGGGCTGGGACTCATGTCCCATCCTGGGCTACCTACAGAGCCTGCTGGGGAGAGCGAGCGAGAAAAAGCAGGTGGCTGATTCATTAGTGCCCTCTTTGACGGGAGCGAGGGGTTGCTAGGTTTTGCCCCTGGCTGGGGGCTGCTGTTTTCTCCTAGTTAAACAGATATCTGCAGGTTTTAGCACCTTGATGTCTCAGTTGTTCTTCTGGCAGTCACAGAGCCAGAATCCTGTCCTCTCGGGGTCGCTGCAAAGAACGGGATCGCTCCCTAGCCAGGGCTCTCCCTGGTGCCCTCCCTGTCAGCTGCCAGTGTTGTAGCAATTGCTCCTCAATCAGGCTGACCAAGCCTGTGGATGCTGACCCTCAAACCCACCTTCTTTGCGCTGATGAGGGCTTTTCAGTCTGTCCTGTGCCCAGGGGCCGAGCGCTGGGCAGGAGTTTACAAACGGAGACAGAAATACATGGAATCCATGAGACTTGGCCCCTGCTGAGGATGCTGTGCCGCCTGTCCCTACCCTGACATGCTGCGGGGTCTGTTACGTCTCAACCGCCTGGGCCAGGGTGTCCTGCTGCTGTGGGATCAATCACTGTGGGTCCCCAGCATAAAGGAGAGGGGGAGTTGGTGCTTGTCTGAACTATCCCAGCCCTCCTGTGTCACTGGGTGTTGGTCCAAAGGGGGTGGCGCTGCAGGAAAACCAAGGCCTGCCCTGAAAGGCTTTGTGAATAAGAGTGATTCCCACGGGCAGATGTGGGGTCTCCTGTACACCAGCAGGAATTGCCATCAACAGACGCATTACACAGAGAGGGGAGGTCAGTGTAGGGTCATCCTTGTGTCTCTTACAGTCCATTAGCAGTGATTGAAACAGCTGCCTGCTGGCAATACAGAAACATACAAATTCCATGACACTCGGGAGCTAATTTCTCCTCTTTGCTGTGACAAGTGCTAAGCACAGTCAGAACTGAGACTCCTTCGCTCCAGCACCTACTAGCAACTGGTAACCTCTCTGCACCCCAGCAGCAAGTGGCATTGTCTCCAGGCCTGCTCCTGACCCACCCCACCATCACTCCCCCTCCCCAGGAGCAGTAAAGACTGCAGCACCCTTAAAAAGCGAAGGTGCTTTTTGTTGCCTTGTACAAAGATAATGCACAGCTAGACCTGCACACTCCGCATCACATGTGCTGCTTTCACATGTTAACTTTTAAACGCAGCTGGGAAATTCTCCTGGCCTACACCCAGCCTGGTAACGATGCCTGTTTAAATGCTCCCTGCAGTGACCTAGCGCCATCTAGTGGTGGGAACCCATCTTGTTCCATCCTCACCAGGGATTTGGGGGACAGGAAGGGTTTGGGACCCGTTGGGACGCCAAGGAATGGTTCAGGGGTTTGCAGAGATAATGAGCCCATGTGCATTGACGTATCAAACAAACACTAGCTCAGACGTCATCTCAGCTGGCAGCCAGTCCCGATGGTGCTGGAGGCCCCAATCTCAAATCTATAGGAACTCCCATTTCTGGTCTTCTCATTCCTTTGCTCCATGAAGGGAATTTCATCAGTATGGCAGGTGGGGGCACAGGAGCCCAATAATGAAACTGATTCATCACGAGTCCCTCCAAATACAGAATTTACATGGGAAACGATGCAGTGCAAGCGGGCAACCCCACTACTTCTGCCTCATTCGACATTGACTGTTCCCATTAGCATTTCACATTGCTGATGACTCTCCCAGCTGATCATCACTCTTTGAATATTTTGCATGTAAATGGTTCCACCCTTTGCCTTCAGCTCCTGCACCAGCAATTTACGTTGCCAAGTCATAAATTAAATGCCACTGCTGATATCCACAGGAACTGAAATCATGCAGGGAGGGTAGGCTGACAGCAAATTCACTGGACTACAGATTGCCATCTCCTGGGCACCAGCCATAGAAAACCTAAAGCTTTTCCCCACCTCTCTGGAGCCATCTACCCTCTGCAGTTTGACCTCTCTGAGCAGCTGCAGATAGCTGTTTGAAAGGAAATGAAGCACTTACCCGTGGGATGGCAGGGCTGAACAGTGCAATTTAACACTGTCCATCAAAAAGCAGGAATATTTAGCCCCACTGGCTGCATCTCCCCATCTGGTTCTTGGTGGCGGTGGTGTACTGGAATGCAAGGAGCTGTAGACTGGAAGATCACTGTGATGCAGTAGGGACTGTCTGTGTGGGGAGTGGGAGAGCAGGGGAGGACTTTAGAGGATGGGCGATGCCAGGGCCTGTAACCTGAGCTAGGTAAGGGAGGGGAAAGGTCAACACCTTTGCCGGGAAGGGGAACAAAGGAAGGGGGTGGCAGGAGGGAAGCAGTTTGAGTTTGGGCTAGGGGCTGGATGGGCGGAATTCAGGGTATCCTAGCTAGGATCCAAGCACCCTGAAAGCCCAGAAGGACTCGATGGAGGGGTCCTGACTGTGCCTGCAAGCTCTGCTGTAACCTGTGTTCCTGTTGTCCAATAAACCTTCTGTTTTACTGGCTGGCTGAGAGTCACTGTGGGTCCCAGGAAGAGGGGTGCAGTCACACTTACCACAGGTCCCTTTGCATGAATGAAGAAGAGAGATTGCCAAGAAAAGGAGTTAGAGCACCATATAACTAACTCACTGTGACAGGTTAGACCCCCCCTTCTGGGATGCCACCTGATGTACTGGGGTTTTACTGAGCCCCTTCTGCTCCACCAGCCTGGATTCCCTCTCCCCATTTTGCTGAATTAGGTGCTCCAGCCTCCTGCAGCACACACAGGGCCGGCTCCAGCTTTTTTGCCACCCCAAGCAGTGAAGAAAAAAAAACTGATTGAGCTGCCGCCAAAGTGTCGTGGAAGAGGAAGAGAGGGAGTGAAGGACCCGCCACTGAATTGCCGTCAAAGACCCAGACGTGCCGCCCCAACAATGGACCGACTGCCACCCCTTTCTGTTGGCCACCCCAGGCAGCTGCTTCCTTCGCTGGTGCCTGGAGCCGGCCCTGAGCACACAGGTACACAGGTAGGGCCACATCCAGCTGCAAACACAGACTGAAGTCAGCTCTGTGTGAGAGGATTAACCCAGCATTCACATGCACACCCCCTTGGGGGAATAAACCCAAAATAATAACTGTCATGCATTGTACAGAAAGATCTGCACAGCACAAGCTCATAAAAATTCGACCTCTCCCTCAATGTGAAGAGAAATATGCACAACTTCTCCGCCCCCCATTAGAAATTGCACAAACTGGGTTTAATAAACAAAACAATTTTATTATATTATAAAAGGTGGACTTTAAGTGACGATAAGGGATAGCAAACAGAGCCAAGCAGATTACTAAGCAAATAAAACAAAACACGCAAACTACGCTTAAGACCTTAAAGAGACTGCTTTCAAGAAATAATCTCTCACCCAAAATGTTGTTTTAGGCAAGTTGCAGAGTTTCTGTAGCTTAGAGTTCCAGTTCTCTCTTCTCACAGACTGTACCTCTGCCTCAGTCTGGCCTCACCCCTGCCTTTCCCTGCAGGTTAGTGCCTTTGTCTCTTCAGGTATTTTCAACAGTCTTTCTTTTTGGGTAGGCAATGGAGAAGGGAGTCCAGATTAACCCCCTTCCCAGCCTTAAAAAGGATTTTTCTAAGGCAGGAACCCTTTGTTTGATTCCCATCCCCCCTCACCCCCCACAGAGGAAAAGTACCAGCAGTGTCCAAGGTGATATTTTGTATCAGGTGATTTATCACCCAGAAATGATACATGCACACAAACTGGATAATCACATTCAGCAAATCATAACCTTGTCAATGATATCTTACATGAGACATCTTGCATAAAGTATATCTTAGTCATACCATATTCATATCATAACTATATTTCTATGAAGAATATGGGGTGTAACGTCACACTTGCTGAACCAACTGGCTCAGAGGGACACACTCACTGTACCTGGAAGAGATTGCAGGATGGAAATTAGATTAAAAGGCCTTCCCATTTCTAGCAAATAACTGCAAGTCAGGCAGGGAGGAGAAATCCACATACACCCCAAAGGAGCCCCAAGCAAATGGCAGCTGATGAATAAACACACAGCACTGCCGACCCCAAGCATTCAAAAACTATGAGTCAAGCCCCCCAAATCATGAGATTGACTTAAAAATAATGAGACTGGGGGGGGGGGGAATTGAAAAGGCAGGAGGTCTTTTGATTCGCTTTCTGGTTTCCGAGTATGAGGGTGCACTCGGGTCACATGTTCAAGCTTTTCTTTCTCTGCAGCCATGAGGGCTAGAAACTTACTACAAAAAGAAATTAAAGCTGGTATTCTCTTCGACCCTCATTACTTCAGAAGCTGGGACTTTGAGAAAAGCCCCAGGTACTGCAAGACATGCTATAAAATCACACGTCTTGGCAGCACTGAATATGTCATAACATTGTGCACATTTATTTCTCTCCTTCCTGTGAAAGTTAAATGCTGCCTTTTGATGTGACCCAAACTCATGTCTCTTTAACTTCCACTTAGATTTGTGTGCGAGGAGACCAGCTGGACCAGCATCTGCTCCCACTGCAGGGAGCACACACGTGAATGTGTTTAGAGCATGTAAGAACGTCTGTGGCACTAACAGAGCAGTTTGCTGACTGAAAGATCCGGCTGGCAAAGGCCTTACTGCTCAAAAGCACTGAAAAGCAAAGCCATGTGGATCTGCTCACACCACTCTTGTTTCAATGAACAGGAGTCTATGCTTTAAAAAATGTTCTTTTCCTTTTCATTTAGATATTTGCACCTGAGGCTTTTTGGTTTGTGTGCAGCACACGGAATTCACTCCAGTGCTAAATGGCCAGCAATTGGCCTAAATACCACATAATTTCCACTTCAGCCCTACAAGGTCTGTGCATCACCTAAGTTCCACGTAACCCTGTATGGCTGAAATGAATCTTAGGTGGTGCATAGGTAGGGCCCTACCAAATTCATGGACATGAAAAACACATCATGGACCATGACATCTTGTCTTTTGTGTGCTTTTACCATATTCTATACAGCTTTCACAGGGAAGCCCAGTGTTTCTCAAATTGGGGGTCCTGACCCAAAAGGGAGTTGCAGGGGGGTTTGCAAGGTTATTTTAGGGAAGTCACAGTATTGCTAGTACCCTTACTTCTGCGCTGCCTTCAGAGCTGGGTGGCCAGAGAGCAGCAGCTAGTAGTTGGGTTTTTAAAGAGTTGGATAACCCAATGGCTGTCAGTGACATCAGGAGCTCTGCAGGCTGAACCACTGACCATGGCCATTGACTCCCATAGGGTGCTGCAGCAGGGTCAGAAAAGAGGTCCCCACCCTCTTTCCTTGCCTTAGCGCACTGCACACTGGCCAGCATCCACCAGCATTCACTTGTGCAATTCCTGCCTTAAAGCAGATCAGCATTTCCATCGAGAGGACACTTGTCTCCTTAGATGTCCTCCTCATTGAACTGAAGGAGGGATTCACCTCTAGGATGATGCTGACATGAATGAATGCCACATGCTCAGAGCACAGACAGCTGCTAGTGACCAGAGCATTGGTCTGGCTCCTGTTCAATGAACCTACAGCACTGGGAAGTGTATCTGCACCACAAGCGCAGGGGACAGCCAGGTCTGTAAAGGGGTAGCAGCCAGAAATGCTGACTAGCTGGTGCAAGCCTGAAACTACTGTTCCATGTTCTTTCCCTTCCATAGATAACACCTTTACAGCTAACCCAAGCTGATAACACCCTGCATACCCAAGGGACCTGCTAGGGATAGAGACACAGAACAGAACTTAATTGGGTCCATCTGATTCCCAAGCTCATTCTGATTACGTCTTTATTTTTGTTTAAGGAAAGGAGCCTGTGCCTTTGATTCCAGAAGCCATCTATGGAAGCCTCTTGATAGCTTTGTAAAGGCCTCTTGCCTAGGGCTTGTCTGTGCAGCTGTGCCGCTCTAGCACTTTGGTGAAGTCACTACCGATGGGAGAGCTTCTCCCATTGGCCTAGGCACCCCACCTCCCCGCGAGGCAGTAGCTCCATTGACAGGAGAAGCCCTCCTGCCAACAAAGCGCTGTCAGCACCAGGAGTTAGGTCGGTAACCATGGCTCAGCGGTGTGGCTTTTCCATACATTGCTGGTGTAGAGCATGCCTTAGGGAACGGTCAGTACTTGATTAACTTCACCTGTGAGGGAAGGCAAATGATTTTATAATACATAGGCCCAAAGCTCTGAATCAAGATTGAAAGTTAAATTCTACCTCGGCAGAGAGAATTCTGATTAGATTCTAAACCATTCAGCTCTCTCAAAGGCAAGCTGACAAACTCCTTGCTGTTACTCCAGCTTGCTAACATTTAGCCAAACTCTTGATAAAGAATGTCATTCTGCATGGACAGATTCTGTGATCAAACCTCGGCCAGAAACCTCCATCACTTTGGAGAAAGCGTCAGCCTCAATTAAGCAAAGTAATGCCAAACCTACTGGGAAGCTGCGAAACGCTGGCTCCAGATTTGCAGGGGATTTGTTCCCTTGACAGGTTTATCTCATTACCCAGTTTCCATTTAGCAGGAGTTTTATTGCCTGTAACATTTGTGCATAACAGAGTCACCCAATTAAAATGTTATTCCCGTTAATGGCTCTGATAGTCACATTTCAGTGTTTGCTGGAGCGTGTTTTCCTTTTCTTCAATACATTTAATCTTTGATCAGCTGTTTATTTAGAATTGTTTCACTTGAGACTCCAGTGCAAATGGCAGAAGGCTTCATTCTCCACCACTGGATCCTCCCTCTGCTCCCACAGCCATTCAAGGACCCAAAGACCACAGGCCAACAAGATCATGATTATCATTCAAAGCTATGAGCTTGCTCCAGAAACAAGATGAGCATCTTCTGGTCCCACTGACTGCAATCAGAGCTAGCTCAGCACTCCACAGAATCAGCCCTTTATCGCAAACACATCTCACTATAAAGGTATGGTTAGGGAGCCAAGTGCCATGGGATCTATCACCAAACACATTTCAGACTTTCTTCCTGGTGAGACTTGTTCTGTACCTGGCACTGCCCATGAGGGTCCAAGTGTTCAGAGGAAATGGGTCAAGTTTCCCCCTGAAATTAGACCTTGCTTGATTTTAAAGTCTCCTGGAAAGCCCCTCTTCATTGGATACCAGCAAATCACTTTGAACATATTTGAGGTTTATCAGCTTTTTATTGCAGAACCATATTCCTTACACAATGGACACACACATGCCATAAGCACGCATGTACCCTAGGTACACATGCACACGCACACACACACTTCATAATCAAACGACTCTCCCAGAATTACCTGGCACTGCCTGCCGCCATCACTGTTAGAATACACAAGTTAAGCAAAGACAACCATGGTCTGTGTTTAGCTCAGAGACCTCCAAAGACTGCTTCAGTGCTCCAGGAACTGGTGTTATGGATTCTGTACATGGCCCCCTTCACTCTGAGTCAGCACTGAACTAGTATAACAAATTAGTGTTGTGGGGCTCTGTGCTGTTGGAACTGTAACCTTTTGAACAAAGCCCAAGCTTCAAAGACAGCACAAACTAGCCATCTATGGTGCCCTGGGGGAAAATGCAGGCTCCCTAGGCTGGAGCTGTCAAGGGGTCACTACTCCATCACTGAGGAGGGGAAGGGTACTTTTCAGAGGAAAGGGCTGTTATCTGCTGCATGAGAAGGCATCACCTCTGAGGAAGGGAATACAGAGAGAAAATAAGTGTGGCACTTTGTATATCAATGAGTTGAGATAGGAGACAGTTTAAATGAGACTGACAAGGCCTTCATCTCTTGCAAAAGGTTTCTATTGCACCTCATAATCTGAAACAGCATTGGGTCTTCAGTGCTCAAAGAGATTGGGTTGGATATAACCTGTGTGGGCAGAGTTTGGTTTGGGCCCTAGTTTGGCAATTGGCTGTACATGCCAAACCCCTGCAGGCTTCACTGGGACTCCATGCACCACACAGGCTGCCCAAACAGCATCAGTAATGCAGCGCTTACGCTGGGCCCTTCTATATGGTAAGTGCTATCTCTGCTAAGTTCCATTGTGTGCTCCAGAATCTTCATTATACAGTCTTTAGCTATAATATTTGCAAAGAACCTTCAGTAACATGAATGATGCATAACCGATGTAGCAATGTCTGCCTGAGTCTGAAGAGAGCCTGAAACAAGAGCTCTGAGGTGTGACCTGCCCCATTCATTTTAGCAAAAGCATAGCACAGATGTCCAGGGATGATTGCATTAACACTGACACTGCCAACATTACTGCTCCTGTGAAACAGGAACATGAGGGTCCCGAAAGTGACCTCTCATCCCACCCCACAAACGGGTGGCATTACAGACCAAGCCATAGCAAGCGGGCCTCAGCCTGGGTCACAGGTGTGCTAGCAGGCAGCTTATCCAGCCCACGGTCGGACCCTGTTTAAAGCACAGACCGCGCCCCTGCAGGCCGGAATAATACCCAGCCCCGCCCCTCAGCAGCACAATCCCATCCCGGGAACAATAATGGGAGGCGTGCAGCATGGAAGGAGTTAATTCAGAGCAGGTCCTCACGCTTCCATGGTGCTGCTGGGACTGTACCATCCCACAGGGGGAGGAGTAACAGCCCTTCACTCTGCACTGCAAGGAGGCGTCTCTAGCCCTCTCCCCCTCCCCCCCGGCGTATGTAGACTGTTCCAGGACTCCTCGGCGCACCGCTGGATGGGCTGCCCCAGGCTGGTTGATGCTGCGTGTGTAGGGCCTGCCCGCACCGATTCCGGCCGGAGCGCTTTCGCCCTCTGTGGGGACGTTTCTGTGGGATTCGCCCAGGCTGTGAAAGCGCAACGGCGCGGGCGGGCGTAGTGCGGCGCTGCAGCCCCGGCGGAAGCCAGCAGGGGTCCCCAGCTCCCCCGCTGCCGGGCGCGGACGGCTCGGAGCCGGGCCCGCAGCGCAGAGCGGAGCCGCCGCCCCGCTGGCCGGAGCGTGGAGCGGCCTCGCCCGGGCCCTGGTGCCTGCGGCTGGGCCGGGAGCCGCTGCTCCCCTGACCGCGCTTCGCCGCGTCTCTGCAGGGGCCGCCGAGCCCCGGGTCCGACCCCCCCCGGGACCGACCCCGGGGACCGACCGACCCCCCGCGGGCCCGCCCGACTGACTGACCCCCCCGGGACCGACCGACCCCCCGCGGGCCCGCCCGACTGACTGACCCCCCCGGGACCGACCGACCCCCCGTCTCCCGCCGGTGACCGACCCCCACGTGACCGACCGACCCTCTTCCCCCCCCGCCGTGACCCTCCTCTTCCCCCCGGTGACCGACCGGCCCTCCCCACCTCCCGCCCCCGTGACCGAGCTACCGCCCCGGCCCCCCTGCCCGGCCGTGCCCCCCCTCTCCCTGTGGTAACTGACCGGCCCTCCCCGCCCCCCCCTCCGGGCCCGACCGACCCACCGGGGGAGTGACCGACAGACATCGACACTCCCCCGCCCGCCCCCCATCCTCCCCCGTGACTGACCGCCCCCCCCGGGGCCTGACCGACCCGCCCAGGGAGCGACCGAGGGACCCTGACACCCCCCGCCCCCCGTGACCGACCAACACCCTCTCCTCCTGGTGACCAATCGGCCCCCCCCCGCCGTGACCGACCGCTCTCCCCCCCAGGCCCACCCGACTCTGACCCCCGCTGCCCCCTCCGTGACCAACCAACCCTGCCGCACCCCCCTGTGACCGACCGACCCACCCGAGGGGCGACTGACGGACACCGACACCCCCCCACTGGGCCCACCCAACTAACCAACCCCCCTCCCTCGCTGGGTCCAACTGACTGACCGACACCCCCCCATGACCAACTGACCTGCCACACGCCCCCCGTCCAACCCTCGTGACCAAACGACCGACACGCACCCAGACCCCTCTTACGGGCACAGCCACTGGCCAGCGCTGGCCCCAGCCCGTCCGCTAGCCGGGGGCTGGCTGCCAGCCCTGCCCCCTCCCCTGGTGCCATGGCCCGGCTGAGGCGCAGAGCCTGCATTGCCCTCTTCCTCTTCACCCTCTTCATCTTTGGCACCATGATGGGCCTACGGACTCTGAAACCCTCTGACGGCTTCTCAGACCTGGCGCCCATCGCAGAGCGAGGGGAGAGGCGCTCTGTCTCCCATGAGGCCATCTCCCGGCCTCAGGCAGCTACCAGCAGTGACGCCAAGGCACCAACGCCACCCGTGTACTACGACCTGCACATCTTCTACTACATGTGGTACGGGAACACCCACTTCGAAGGAAAGTACCTGCACTGGGACCATGTCATGGTGCCACACTGGGACCCCAAGATATCCGCCAGCTACCCCAAAGGGCGGCACAGCCCCCCAGAAGACATTGGCTCTAGCTTCTACCCTGAGCTGGGACCTTACAGCTCCAGGGACCCTGAAGTGCTGGAGGAGCACATGAACCAGCTGAGAGCAGCAGCAATTGGTAAGGATGCCCTGACATAAGTTTCATCATTGTCTCATCAGTGCACCCTAACACTTTCATAGATGTTGGGTACCAAACGAGGCCCCAGTCCTACAAGCTGACCTGTGCAGGTGAGCCTCTGCATCCATGCAGCACCCCAGTGAAGCCAGTGGTGTTGCAGATGCAGACTACTTGCTGGAGCTGAGCATTAGACTTTAAATCCATCGGGGTAAACATGATAATATTTTTAAAATACTGGAAAAATAACTCAAACTGCTTTAACCCCAATTCGGAGAGGATAGCATCACAACTTTGTGTTCAGGTGTATATATTTGAATTTTCATCCACAGTGAAGTTTCCTGACAAAGACTCAGTTGCTTTATACCTTTAACCCATGGTGAAGGCCAGATGGTGACAAGGGGGTTAAGTTAACAAGGATGTAAGCACCAAGGTGGGAGAGGAGACATTGAGAGTGGTACAGGACAAAGCAGTTGCAGTAGGAATAATGGGAATAAATTAAAGGCAAATTTAGCCTGAATGTCAAGGGAAATGTACCTTTTAGTGTTTCTCCAAATACTTACCTGCATGGGACTGGCTGTGTTCAATATCTTCATCAACGACTTAGATATTGGCATAGAAAGTACGCTTATTAAGTTTGCAGATGATACCAAACTGGGAGGGATTGCAACTGCTTTGGAGGACAGGGTTACAATTCAAAATGGTCTGGACAAATTGGAGACATGGTCTGAGGTAAACAGGATGGAGTTTTACAAAGACAAATGCAAAGTGCTCCACTTTGGAAGGAACAATCAGTTTCATACATACAGAATGGGAAGAAACTGTCTAGGAAGAAGTACGGCAGAAAGGGATCTAGGGGTTATAGTGGACCACAAGCTTAATATGAGTCAACAGTGTGATACTGTTGCAAAAAAAGCAAACATGATTCTGGGATGCATTAACAGGTGTGTTGTGAGCAAGACACGAGAAGTCATTCTTCCAATACTCTGCACTTGTCAGGCCTCAACTGGAGTATTGTGTCCAGTTCTGGGCACCACATTTCTAGAAAGATGTGGAGAAATTGGAAAGGGTCCAGAGAAAAGCAACAAGAATGATTAAAGGTCTAGAGAACATGACCTATGAAGGAAGGCTGAAGGAATTGGGTTTGTTTAGTTTGGAAAAGAGAAGACTGAGAGGGGACATGATAGCAGTTTTCAGGTATCTAAAAGGGTGTCATCAGGAGGAGGGAGAAGACTTGTTCAACTTAGCCTCTAATGATAGAACAAGAAGCAATGGGCTTAAACTGCAGCAAGGGAGGTTTAGGTTGGACATTAGGAAAAAGTTCCTAACTGTCAGGGTGGTTAAAATACTGGAATAAATTGCCTAGGGAGGCTGTGGAATCTCCATCTCTGGAGATATTTAAAAGTAGGTTAGATAAATGTCTATCAGGGATGGTCTAGACAGTATTTGGTCCTGCCATGAGGGCAGGGGACTGGACTCGATGACCTCTCGAGGTCCCTTCCAGTCCTAGCATCTATGCTTAATTTTACTCATGTGAGCACTCACAGTGAAGTTAAGAGGGCATGACTGAGGTTAAGCAGGTGAGTGTTTGCAGGACGGGGATGCATAGTTACAGACCCCAGGACATTAAAAGGGCCTTTGGCTGAGTGCAAGGATCTGAGAAACTTTCATTCTACAAACCAGAGTAAAACTTCTACACGATGACTTAGAAAGCACTGGTTAAACCTGATCAAAAATGCAGCTTGTAGCAAAGCTATTCAAACTTGACTTTTAAAAATTGGCAAACTATGCCTTTTGCCTTCAAAACACAGGGAAAGAAAGTTATTTAAGACTGCCAGAAGGTGTTGCTGGAATGAAAATAGTACTGATAGGTTAGGGTTATTCTGTGCTTGCCTTAAAGGCTAAGTGTTTTCTTTTTAACTTGCCTATTTTGCTGTGTAGCAGTTTAAATAGAGCAGAGCAATTATGTACTGTATTGAACAGCCTCATTAGCACTGGTACCACAGAGATCAGCTCATTCAAATGTCTGTGCTATACAGGATCACACAGGACAAGTGAATTCCAAAATTAAACAAATGCTGTAAATTGCCAAAGCTGACTCTTGAATGGGGCAAACGTCCCAGCTCTCATGAGACTTTGATTCTAAGAGTTCAGGACCTTTGTTTGGGATGTGGCAGCCTCCTGCTCCCTAGGATGGGCCTGAATTAGTTGTACATTCTCTCTGCCACCAGCACTTCCTCATGTAGCACTGAGTGTGTGTTTTTTTGGATTTCCCATCCAAGTACTGGCCCACTCCAGCCCAGCCAGCCTGCTTTCAAGATCAGGTGAAATCACAGCAGGAAGATTGTGTGAAGCAGATCAAAACAAACTATCATTAATATCAAAATTGGCTCCATTTCACTGAGAATTGAGTGAGTTAGTTAATGACTTTTATGGTATCATTAATCAAAGAGTGAGCAATAGGAAGTCAGTTTGTGGCAGTTAATCCTAATTGTGGCCTGGTATTAAAGTGGCTTTGTTTGCCCAGGATTCAGTCTAATAGTTCTCCAACCATCACCCGAGAAGCAGCTTGCTAGCTTGGGACTGTTAAGCACAGATGACATTTCAGCACCCCAGGTGGTGGACAGCTCCATTATTAAATTACAGGGACAAAAACCTCCTTTAGAGCCAGATGCTTTTCCTTTGAGAAAGGTCAAGGTGCAGTGTTTACTGGTGTTCTGTCAATTAACCCTTTCCTTTCCAAATGCGGTATCTTTGTGGTATAACCGGATTTAAAATACCTATGCTGCTGATCTTCCACATAACTAAACTGGAACTTTTTATTAATACAGACTAGTGTCTTTTCACTATGCACTAGCTAAGGCACTTAAAACTGCTCCTCCTGTAGCACTCTGCCATTGATGTTGCTATTGAGAATTTAACTTCATCTTGAGGAATTCTCAAGTTGTTACCCTGCTACTAATTATACCTAATCGTGCTGACATACTGCAAGTGCTTGAAGACAATTATAACCATCTCCCTGCACCTGGCTATCAAAACAAGAGGATCCAGGCTGGGTAGAGCTGGTGGTTCAGACTCTCCTATTTTAAGGGGTTTCCTGCCTAAATCTGAGGTTTAGCTGCTTTGACAGCTAAGCTTAGAGGACTCCGTGCAATTGTTAGAATGACTAGAAATAAGTTTTAAGTTCTGGTGTTGCATGGGAGAGGCAGAAGGCAGGATTTAAAAATCAGTGCATTTGCTTGGTCCTGATATCCTTCTGCATCTTTTTGCAGGAGTCCTGGTATTGTCTTGGTACCCACCTGGCCTGGCAGATGACAACGGGGAACCATCAGACAGTCTTGTGCCATTTATCCTGGATGCCGCACACAGATATGCCATAAAGGTAAGGCTGCTCTCTCTTGTTGTTTGAAGCTACTAAACTAATTGCTCAAATTAACCAGGAATTGCTGCTGTGCTTCTTCAGCAGGAGCCTGCTCTGCAGTCTGTTGCTTTGTATTATTTTTAACTGCTCATTATGGGAGGCA
The DNA here is from genome assembly GCF_007399415.2 of Gopherus evgoodei. Classification (NCBI taxonomy): domain Eukaryota; kingdom Metazoa; phylum Chordata; order Testudines; family Testudinidae; genus Gopherus; species Gopherus evgoodei. The sequence goes on along the minus strand of NC_044341.1, from coordinate 1,121,237 downwards.
GTGGGGAGTCTTTATTTTGCAACAGCTGAGCACAAACTAGCATCACTTCATGAAAGGGATTTACAGCTTGTTCTCACAAATATTAAAACTAATTTGGGCAAAGCTACTATAAAAACCATTCCTGCACCAGCTCTCAGGGATAGGTTACATGCCCTGTTATGATGGACTAGACCCATAGTCTGTTTCCTGCAAGGGGGCTGCCTAGGCAGCTTCTGGGTGGACACTGTGACCTCTTCAAAGGGTCTAGGACTTACTGTCACCAGGAAAGCATGTGCTGTAAGATTGCTGTCACCATGTCTCCATGATTTATTTTGAAGGTTGCTTTCCACATCCAGCCGTACAAAGGGCGCGATGACCACACTGTGCATGAGAACATTAAATACATCATAGACAAGTAAGTGCTTGCCTTTTGGTAGCTGCCATAAGCACATATTTCAGGCCCAACTCTGTGCTAAGATATAGTGTCAGGCCAACCATATCTTACTTAGTTCAGATACAGAGCGAGCAAGTTATGCCACAGGATGCTGTAGCAGAGACATTCAACAGCATCACACAAAGGCTTGTAAATTGCTCTTTACCTATATGTGATCCTCAGCAACCCTTGTAAAGTGAGTATATTAGCCCCCGAGTCTCTAGAAAAGGCCATTTCAGAGATGTTAACAAGAAAATAAGATTTAAATGCTGGGGAATAAAGAGTGTTTCACTGTGGGTCACTAACTGGAATGCAGGCGAGCCAGGTAGTAACCAAAAGCTATTCCCATCCATTGTGGATCTCTCGCCAGTTTGTAAGTGGGCACATGTCCACAGGGCATTTATTGGCATGTCGATGGTGATCGTGACTGCCATCTGTCTCAAGTATAAGTTAGTCTGATGGAGTCTCTCAGGGAATGCAACAAAGCCCTCCTGTTCCTCCAGCCATTCCCTCAGCGTGGTAAAGCGGGTCTGAAATGTTGATCAGTCCAGTGCAACATCCTCCCCTTTGTCGGTCTAACCATGGGCAATGCAGCTGAACCATTCTGGTAAATGGTGACACAGGGAGCATGCAAAGGCCTAAACTGAAACAACCAAGGCATGCAGTTGAGCTGGGCTTCAGGCTGCATTTGCCTTGTAATGGGCATACTTGCCTGCTAGTCAGCATGGGGCTTGCTCCCCAGGCTCCTATCACTCACTGAAATGGTCTGTGCTTTCTCTGTAGGTATGGAGCACATGCAGCTTTTTATAAGTACAAGACCAGTACAGGACGGAGCCTCCCATTATTTTACATTTATGATTCTTACCTGACACCCCCTGAATCCTGGGCCAACCTCTTCACCCAGTCAGGCTCTCACTCCCTCCGCAATACCCCATACGATGCAGTGTTCATAGCACTGCTAGTGGAAGAAGGACACAAGCATGATATTCTCTCCGCAGGATACGATGGCATGTACACATATTTTGCATCCAATGGCTTCTCTTTTGGCTCATCCCACCAGAACTGGAAAGTTATCAAAGCCTTCTGTGACTCAAACAACCTTATGTTCATTCCCAGCGTTGGCCCAGGCTACATTGATACTAGTATCCGCCCATGGAACAACCACAACACTCGCAACAGAGTCAATGGAAAATATTATGAAACGGCTCTGCAGGCTGCACTCATGGTGAGGCCGGAGATAGTCTCCATCACTTCCTTCAACGAATGGCATGAAGGCACTCAGATCGAGAAAGCAGTGCCCAAGAAGACATTAACACGCCTGTATCTGGACTACCTGCCTCATCAGCCCAACATGTATCTGGAGCTGACCCGCAGGTGGGCAGAACACTTCAGCAAGGAGAAGGAGCAATGGCTGATGTGATAATTCTGCACAGGAAGCCTTCAGCCAACCTGTCTTTGCTTTATGAAAAAGGTCACAATCAGTTGTGGGGACAGGTGCTTAAGGAGCAGTTGGGAAAAGCATCTTATGGGTCACAGTCTCTGGTCAGGGCTGGTGGGTTTGTTCAGTTGGCTCCATGAACAGCCCTAAAGCTGGTTTGAGCACGAACTCCACACTCACAGGAGGAAATGTTAGTGAGCAGAGGGGTCTCTAAGCAGCAGTCTGGTCCATTGCTGCTGTGAGTTTGGTACAGATTTCCCTTTTAAAGCCCTTCTGGAGCGGAACTGATCTGTAAATGACCAGGCCAGGGAATGACTGAGCAAGAGATCGGTTTTTCTTACAGTGCATATCTTCAGTGTAGTATTTTAGATATTAGCTGGGCTCCTACCCCCAGCATGCATTTTATTCTATGCCCTTCACCAGTTGCCTGCTGATTACACTCCACTAGCAGCTCTGACTGCACTTCCATTATTAGCTGATCAAAGCAAAGAGTTAATTGTGCCTCAAAATTGTTTATTGTAGAAGAAACAAAACCACACAGTTAACTACCCTTTGTGTGGTCTCAGTGAGCCACTGCATCCAAATAAGTAAAAATTATTAGAGCTGGAATGTAACCTATTGGCAACCAATGAACTGAAATGATCTGTCCTAAATGCTTTAGTGTTTCACATGTTCAGAACTTAGCCTTAACTTCATTTTATCTCCCCTCTAGAATCAAATGAAGTGCAACCACTTGCAATAAAATGCAACTGAAAACACTAATGTTCTACGAGACAAAAGTTACATCACTATAGAATAAATACCCTTTTTTGTAACTACAGTACATCCAGGTCCTTCTAAATTTGTTGTAAGAACTCATTTGTACTTGTCTTTTTATCAATAAAGTGAGATGTGGCAGCTTTAGCTTGAAGTTAGTGCTTAATTTATACAAATTCTGACTTTTGCTGCACAGTTAAAGTACTAGTGGTTTCATTTTTCTCTGTTTAATGCAAATGACTGAAAATCTATTTAGCATATCACTCTAGGTAAAGAAAAGTATTAATCATAGATGTGTAGGGCTGTAAAGGAGCTCAGAAGGTCATCTAGTCCCACTGTTCTGGACCCCATCTTAATGGGAGTGCCGGGGCTAGTATTAGACTTGCTGGGGCCCATTATTATTTTTTTATAGCCTCTGCACATTGCACAATCACTGGCACCAGCCTGCTCCCGTGGTCAGTGGTGTGTTCCTACTTCTACACTCTTACTAGTCACGCATGGAATTTCTATCCAAAGAGATTCCATGGCAGAGTTTGACTCATTTACAATTTTTTGTATGAATCCCTGTTTTCTTTCATAACCTACTCTGTGTATATAGATTTTGTACCCTGGTATTACCATGTCCCATTGAATATCATCATTCCACCACCTTTCTATGATGCCTATTATACTAATATCCTATTTAATACTAGGTACTCAAATACACCCATCTTTGTATTTAAACTCATGATGCTCATAGAACCTCTGCTTATTACCTTTTATATCCCTTACCAGGTGTAACTCCTTCTGTCCCTTATCCTTGCAATTCTGTCCCTCCATACTTGCACTATTCTTTTGTATTCCTGCTCAGCACTTTGTCCATATTTCCACTTTAATGACCTGACAATCAAAAAGGAATCTTATATAAAGAGCTCCTGATGCAAAAGTTGTGTGCATGGTACCAGAGTACACCCCATTTAGTGCAAAAGTGGAATAAGCAAAAACCTCTCCCCATGGTTGTCTCTCACTCACAATAGCATCTGGGTTCTAAAGCCCTCATTCATCTTTTTCAAAATTTGGTAAGAGTCCAGCTGCTCCATGCCTTGCTGCATGATGGGCCTTGTTTAGCAGGGTAGTTGCTAGTCAAACCCTCATCTCTACGAAGAGAGACTTGTAGGCTGCACAGAGATTAGTCTTAGAAAGATGAAAAGCCACCACCTCCAAAGGTAACAGTGTATGTACAAAATTCACACTTTAATGGCACAAACACAAACATCTTAAATCTAACCATTTATAACAGAATTGTTTCAAAAACAAACAGTTTGGTCACCAGTTTTTAAACACTAGTAAATATCTCCATGAACAGATTAATTTCACTTTAGTGTTCCCAGAAGAATAAATACTGGCTCAGACCCTTTTGGCCTCCTCCTGTTCTAACAATCTCACTGAATTAAGATTTATAAAAACTACAGACCGATCCTTGTCCGCGGGTCAGCTAAGTAGAGAAAGCAACAACTTCATGGGTGATGAAGGGAACAGTTCATGAGGGACTCAAAAGACTGCACTTTAGGATCTGTCCTGTCTCCTTTTACAAGGAAAAAAAAGGAATAATTTAGTCTAGTATTAGGATTAGCAACCATCACTTAAAATAAAACTTAGATGACTTGCAAAAGAGATGCTTTTCTGATAACTAAAAAGCAGCTGAAAAGTTTCTCCTGTTTGGCACCGTTAGAAATATCAGGTCTAGAGTCACTACTTTTTGCTGGAGAACAGTAAGATTATGGCATCATGAGAAACTGATTATGCCAAAATAAAAAGCCATTTTCCTTTCAGTTGCTCTGCTATTTAAGTCAAACAGACAGGTGGAAGAAGGATTCTCTTTACTAAAGGAGACAAAGCTCACTCCTGCAAAACAAAGCAAGAGGAGACTGTGCATTCCTGATATTTCTAAGTAAAACAGAAGAAAAACAAAACACCACACACTGTGGTGTGTTTTTAAGTCAAAGCAGCAATCAGTCGCCTTTAAATCTGAATCAAACCCAAGTGCTGTACACAGGTATTTCAGTAAAACACTATCCTCTGTCCCATGCCAGAGCAGCAGTTTGCCAAGATATCGCAAACAGACATTTGTTTATTTCAAATCCTAGTAAACCCCATTGCGCAAGGCAAATGATCCCTTGTATGGTAACCCAGGGTGAGACATGAGGACTGATACAACCATTGACCTTATTAAACGAGGCCATGGACACTGGCTTCCTGAAGAGACGGACACATGGTGCCCACTTTTACCGACTGCACAGCTTCCAGAGTTTGGTATCTCACGAACAAGAAGGTTCTGATGTCAAGCCATATTTCTTCCCCAGGATTTCAACTGTCGGTGTCAGTGCACTATGGAAATAAAGGCAAGTGGAGTGGTGACTAGAAAGGAGTTCCCACTTGCAGGACTCGGTTCCACAGTTTTGAATTGTGCAGTTAAACGAAAATACGAGAACCAGCTGAGCAAGGTCATCTTCAGCCCAGCAGTGAAAAAGAGGTATACTATGAACTAGCAAGTTATATCCTGCTGAACCTAGTATCTGTTGATTTTCAGCATCTCTGGGCAGGCCAGAGTTAGTCGGGAGTTAGAGAATGCTGCACTTTGACAACATTATACACGAACCACTGTAGGGAAATGGGCAAAACAAGCCCCATGTTTTAACTTTCAGTTGCATTTTGTTTTACTCAAAGTGAAAGCTGCAGCTATGGTCAGCAAAGAGTGCTTACCAGCCAGGCCGAATAATGGTATATTTCCCAGATACAGACAAGTCGACCACAGTTGACCCCAGACGACACTCTGGACTCCGGATATCTCCAATTGCACCTCCATCAATGACCAAGGATAACTGAGGCCAGAGGTCTTGGAATTCCTGAGGCAAGAAGGGAAAATTGGGTTCAGCCAACCAAACTTTTGAGGGGTTTTTGTTTTAGTTTTTAAATAGATACCACAAGTGAAGCTCTGAAGGACTCCAGTGTCAGGGAAGACATTCCTTTCTCTGAGCTTCTGATCTGAACATGCCATAGACATCGGAACACAAACTTTCACTATTTTAGGAGCTACAAGTGCCCTCTAAGGATTCTCAAGTTCAGGACCATTTGCTGCATAATCATGTTTACACAGGAAGCCTTTAAATAGTCTGCATTTTAAACTCTGCCCTTCCGCAGTCTTTAGGGAGACTCCCAGCCCAGCAGCAGGGATCTGTAGTCTATCCTGAAGCGGGTTTGTAGCAGAAACAGCGTGGTTCAGGATGAGGAACAAGCACCGTGGGAAAGGCCCTGGGGCTTACTGTACAAACAAGTTAGTAGCTTCTCCCCGCTCCTATCTCAGCAGTTCTCCCCAGTGACAAAACAGCCTTACCGAGACAGTCAGTGTGCTCGCCCGAGTACTGATGTTAGCACTCGTTAAAGCCAGTGGTCCTGAGCAAGCCTGTGCCAACTCCCTAATAAAAGCATGATTTGGAATACGAACGCCAACCAACTACAAGAGAAAAAAAAGAGAGTTGTGTTCATATGCAACAGCCAAAGAGAGGATGCATTTACAGGCAATAGGCACAGAGCTACAGGTCAACCACATATCACATTACGCATATGAAGCCCTGTTGACTCAAAGAAGTGTGGTCCGACTGGCAGCCTGAGGGCTGGATTTGGCCCACATAATGATTCCATCTAGCTGCTGCCCCGGACACTTAATTTTCAGTTATGCCAGGGCAGGGCATAACCCAGACAGCGCAGGGGGAGCTGGTACCATTCAGCCCCACAGTGGAAAGCCCATAAGGGCTCTAGCTTCCCCCCTCCTGCAGGAGGCTTGGGAAAGTACCAGGGCCTCCAGTTTCCTGCCAGTCCACAGTGCCAGGTCTCTGGCAGGGGCTCTCCCACTGGGAGGTACTAAGGGCGCCCCAGCCTGTTACCTCCTGTGTGGTTGGTAGGTCCCTGGCCACTGGGCTGCCATGCTGCTGTCTCAGGCATGGCTGGAAGGGGAGGTAGTGGCTTCTGGGTCTCTACAGCCCCGCCTCCCTATGGTCAGTGCAGCTGGCATCTCCCACTCCAAGGGGGGGGTCTCTTTACTGCTGCACTGGCCCAAGGGTCTGAGCACACATACAGAGTACAGCAAAGCCACTGCCAGTCTCCTCCTTGAGATGGGGGTAGGGAAGAGGGACAGGGGACCACATACCATTTCAAAACTGTCTGGGGGCACATCTGCCTTGATATGTCACTGAAGTTCAACTTCTGATCTTCAGATTGTCAGGGAGAGAACTAAGCCGGGGGTCTGAACTATGGACAGCCTGTGGCCCTACTGAGGGAGTTTCTGAGCTGGACAGCAACACCCTCAGCTGCTGATTCCAATGTTCTGTTACGAATATTGATGTTGACACTGGGAGTCAAGTGCTAGAAACTCTTTCCAATTTTATTACTTCTTAGCTCCCATTAACACCTTAATGGGTACATTCTAAATCCGTTAAAACAAGTGATCTGATTCTAGAATCTGGAATTCTATTTCTGGATGTGGCCCACAGTATAAAGTTTGGACCACAAAAAAGGAAGGATCAGTCTTTCTACCAGCTTCATAAGTGGTCTTGAGGTAAGCACCCAACACATCAAAAACTATGAGCTATATCACATTCAGACAGGACACCTACAAATATATCCATCTTAGCTCATGTTCGTTATTGACAGGGCAGGACCTAGCCTCAAGAAGATGTCAATCAATGCTGAATGCCATGAACACACAACAAACGCCAGTGGGAAGGCCAAGGAACTATACACAAAGGAGAAGATTGTCACCTGTCAAACAGCAGAGATATGTCATGTCCCAAAGACTTACCGACGTGAAAGGGTTCAGGTCTTTATTGAGTCCTTCTGAGCGTTGCAATACCAAGGTCACAGGTCCTGGGAGGAGGTCCTGGAGCAGCTCTTCTGGCACATTGACATGGCAGTACCTATAAAGTATGTTGAGATGTAACTGCTGTAAGATACAGTCACAAGAGACTAGCCATCACTGGGAGTGCTGCCACGCTCCCAGCTACCACCACTCCCTCCCTGAATTTTTACATCTTTGCTACTGCACAGTTGAGGCAGGTAGCAAAATGCAACAAAAACAGACTGGCCCTCCCTGACCAAAGCACCACTCAGTGAGAATTTTAGCAGTCCCAGACCTTCGCTGAGGGAATTTCCCTTCCCTGGGCTCTCTAGGTACATCTGTCCCCGTTTCAATATACGGCACAAGGTACCTGCTCTACTGTAAACTTGTGCTGGACACAGATTTGAGATGTTTAGAGAGGAGACAACTTAAAATCTATATTGCAAACTCATCTTTTTCCCAGTGTCACCAACATGGTAGACTAGGGGTTGGAAACCTTTCAGAAGTGCTGTGCCGAGTCTTCATTTATTCACTCTGATTTAAAGTTTCACGTGCCAGTAATAATGTTAATGTTTTTAGAAGGTATCTTTCTACAAGTCTATAATATATAACTAAACTATTGTTGTATGTAAAGTAAATAACGTGTTTAAAATGTTTAAGAAGCTTCATTTAATAGTAAATTAAAATGCAGAGCCCCCCGGACCAGTGACCAGGACCTGGGCAGCGTGAGCGCCACTGAAAATCACGTTACGTGCCACCTTCGGCCTACGTGCCATAGGCTGCCTACCCCTTGGTTAGATATTAAAACTGAATTCTGAGCATTCCATTTACGCTTGTGATTGAAGCTGCTTGCATTTCTCTCAGCATCAACCATGATGTCAAATTAATCCAATTCACTTTTGCTTTTGTTATACACCACTCATGAAAACAAAGGCAACTACAGCTACCTGGAAAGTGCTCAAGGGCTGCAAAAGAAAACTTGCTTAAAAACAACTTCCCCCTGTGATGTTCACAGTGCTGTTATTTCTGATGGTTTCACAAAAGCTATTTATAAATGATCAAGTGACACTTCGGTGACAGACTCCCTGCAGTGCGGGGGGGGGGGGGGCGCACCTGTCCCAGCCAGGCACATGCTCACCTGTAAATATGCTCCACATCTCCCAGGCAGATCGCCAGCGGTTTGCCCCCATTACGCCCTTTCAGACTGTAGATCTTTCGGACCGCCCGAGAACTCTGGGCCAGACAGGCGATCCCGTAGACGGTGTCGGTCGGGACCGCTACCAGGCCGCCCTCCCGCAGCGCGGTCACGGCGGCACCGAGGGTCTCCTGCCAGCCTGTCGGGCAGCCACAGCGTTAGATCGCGGGGGGCGCCCGGCTCCGCCCCGTCTCACCTCCTGCCCCGTCCGGCCCGGCCCGGGGGGTCCCGGGCAGGCGCCCGGCTCCGCCCCGTCTCACCTCCTGCCCCGTCCGGCCCGGGCCGGGGGGTCCCGGGCAGGCGCTCGCTCGCCTTTGCCGCGGGTGCAGCTGGGCGCCGCGGAGCCACCGAGCGGATGCGGATCCAGTGAAGGCACCGCCCGGCCCGGGCTCCTGGGGGCTCCCGCCGCTCTGCAGAGACGAGCCGCCCAGGCCGCGATAACACACCGGGCCCCCGGCCCCGATCCCCGCCACGCCCCCCGCCCCGATCCCCCCCTCCGGCCCGGCCCGGCCTCCCCGGCCCCGATCCCCGCCCGGATCCCCGCCTCCAGCCCCCGCCCGGATCCCCCCCCGGCCCGGCCCGGCCCCGCCCCGCCCCGACTCACCCCGCGGGTCGCGCTGCGCCGCGCTGCGCCCGGGCCCGGGCAGAGGCAGCGGGCGGTGAAGGCTCCGCAGCGCCCCGGCCCCCCCCAGGGTCCCCTCCGCCGCCCGGGCCCAGCCAGCCAGCGCCGCCCCGCGCGCACTCCGCATGGAAGGAACTTCCGCAAGGAAGAGCCGCGATGACGTTATTCCGGTCACGCCCCTTCTTAAAGAGACAGGCCCCTCCAACTGCAGGCGCTGCCCTGGCTCTGGGAGGGGAGCGGGGCCTAATGGTTAGAGGGGCGGGGCTGGGAGCCAGGACTCCTGGGTTCTCTCCCCGGCTCTGGGAGGGGAGTGGGGGCTGGTGGGTCGGAGCAGGGGGGCTGGGAGCCAGGACTCCTGGGTTCTCTCCCCGGCTCTGGGAGGGGAGTGGGGGCTGGTGGGTCGGAGCAGGGGGGCTGGGAGCCAGGACTCCTGGGTTCTCTCCCCAGCTCTGGGAGGGGAGTGGGGCCTAGTAAAACACAGATGGGCACTGAATTTAGAACAACCCTGGTGCTTTATGGCAATAAAATTCTTGCAGAAGAAACTCATGGAATTTACTTATTGCATCTGTGTCAGAGAGCCATAGGATCTATGCCAACCCCCAGCTTTTCAACAGGCCCTCAGAGGAATCCTTTCAGTGTGCCAGACCCCCAGGAGGTCTCACTCTCTTTGGGGTAGGCCATGAGGCCTCACTGCCTTCGAGTCTGACTGCCTGGACTTCAGCATTCCTGCTTCACACCCTGAGCTCTGCCCAATAAGTCAGCTGAGATAGACTCCTGGTCAGAAACTTTACACTCTTCAGGGACCAGTGCACTTCAGCAAGTATGTGCAGTGAACTCTGGCTGCCTTTCCAAAAAGGAGTAGGGTTTATTAGTCAACTGGAACACATCACTGGCAAATCCTTGGGTTAGCAGAGAGAAGCAAAGATGAAGACATAGTCCATTCTGGCCAAGACAGTGCAATCAGCCAGCTAAGCTGCTTTGGAATCCATTTCAGCTTTCTCCCTGGACCTTGTCTCTTTGTCTTTCAGTCCCAGCTGAGAGCCCTGTGTCTCACCCAAGGCCAGTTTTTGTCCTAGCCTCTCATCATCTTTTGGCCCCCTGTTCTTCTCTAGACCCATGCTGTGATCATGTGTTCTGCTTGCCGTAGCGTCTCATGGATGTGTCTATGGTTGCAGAGTGGGGGCTCCCCTTGTCTTTCCAGACCCTCCACTGATATGGGTCGGTTTCAGCCAGTCTTTTAATGACCCAGTTGTACCAACTCAGACAGTTAGTTAGTGACACACACTCACTCCTCATGTCTCCTGCTCTGCCCCAAGAGCACCTTTTTAACCTCTTTGCATCCACTGGATTGCAAGCTCTAGTCAAGTAAGTCACTGCCCAGCACATCATTCATACAACTATTACAGAACATTCCCAGGTTGTCACAGTATGTGAGGCAGGTGAATGAATTGTTCTTTGCACCCTGTGCTGTTCATACAAGAGAAAACAGAGCAGGTAGACAGCCATGGAGATACACTATCCCCTTACCATGCCAAAGAGTTCACCGTGGGGTGGCAGTGCAGGTTGGGGGTGGGGCACACCACCCCAGAGTGTAGTTCTTGTCTACTCTGCTAGACCTGCATTCCCCAGCCCACTCTCTGGTTAACACCCATCCATGGCTCTGGTTTCCACAGTGCTTGATTTGCACAGCTGAGTGCTGCCTTTTTCTGGTGAATGCACCAAGCCATCATGCCTTTCAGATCTGCTTTTTCTGAAGTTCTTGAGAAGGTAATATGTAGTTCCAGCCTCTTTTTTCCCTGCCCTGCTAAGTTCAAACATTAAGCCACCTTTGCTTAGTGCACTTCCAAATCTCTCTTGTCATTATACAAGTACAGAAATTATTCATCATGATCCAAAGGCTCCTGTGACAGCTCCATTTAATCTCATAGTACCAGTCACAAAAGTCCTACCTTGCTTTATCAAGTAACTGTTGTCCCAAACTGGTGCCGTGCTGTCTTTGGAGATTACACATCAAGATGGGTGCCACTTTCTCTTCTGGCACTCACCATAGGGACCTTTGATTTTACTACAGCTGACAGCAAAGAACAAAGACCTGTAGGAAATAATTTAGCAAAGCCTGGACGAAGGAAAGCAAAACCAGATTTCTTACAAAGACTATAGTTTTGCTTGAAGCCTTAAGAACAAGAAATAATTAGAGGTGTGGCCTGTTTTGAAATGGAACAAGCTGAGGTTTCAAGGAAAACAGGTGGTAGCAATTGACTCAGAGAGGCTAAAGAGATTAGTTCTCATCTTCTAGTTAACAGGACCTGCTCCAGCACCACCCTGGGTTTTTAATTTGTGATTGGGAGCAGGGGAGAAAAACCCCTTATAACTGATTTTTTTTTTCAGTGTTACTTATCCACTCCAAGAACTTGGTGATATTGGATGTCATCTCCCACTCCTAACTGTCCTGATCATAAGATTAAAACGATCTGCTCTCAACTCTAGCTTGGCAATGGATGCAAAGGAAGCTATGAAACAGGATGCTGAGCAGCCCCCAGACACTGAGTCGCTGGTTTGTATGGCTGTATGAATGGGTCTGGTTTATGGCATGAGGAGATGGAGGCTGGTGGTAGGGATGAGGTTAGGCTTACATGTAAGAATAACTCAGATTTCTATGTGCTGTTTGTCTCCAGACTTTGTCAAAGCCATAAAGCAGCATTTTAACATCGACTCAAAGAAAGAGACTGAGCTAGCTCAAGCTCACCACCATGCTTGAGTTAAGGGGTTGTGTGTGTAGACACAATTCAGGTTAGAGGCAACACTTGAATTAACTCAGTGGTGAGGACAAGCCCTGTGCATGGCTCAGCTGCTGCCCTCTCCAGAGGGTTTATTGCAACACTGATTCAATTTTCATGTTCAAGACCAAGTGTAACTAATGTAACTGCTCCAGTCATGTGGATTTTACAGGAAGACTTCTGGGCACTGCAGGCAGTTGCCAGGGAGATGATGCTGTTTGCCAGGCCTGGTGCAGATTGCAAGGCCCTCACTGGCTCTGGATGACAGAGAGCCCAGAGGGGTCCCTGGTTACTCTACCCCAGGCCCTGGAGAACGTATTGTGGTGACTCATCTCCTCTCCTCTCCTCTGTAGGTTGAAGGTGTGAGAACCCTGTTACGATCTCTTGAGGTCCGGCAGCAGCACCTCCTGGCAAACATTGCCAGCTGCGACGAGCTGATGGCAGAAATCACCAGTCTTCAGGCCGCTCTCTGTGTTGAGTATTGTGATCTTCCCCACTTTCCTTGCAGCAGCAGGGCCATGACAAGGTTTCTGTAAAGGGGACCAACAAAAGAAAAGCCCTTAACATCACACAACTGGTCTGCTCAAGATGAAGCAACTCCTGTAGGGTGCCCTGGTTTCCACAGGCTGTTTCGCCACATGAATGGCAAGACTGGGGGTGGGGGAAGGGTGGGTGTTGCTCCATTTTTTTTCTTCAATTACTAAGTTCATTAGAAAATGTTATGAGCTCTGGAAAGCAGCATCTTGACCCTAGTGCTGTGAGGTCTATGGCATCCTTAAATTCTGTGTTAAAGCGCTCCTGGGAGTTATTGGACTGATGCACGTGTGTTTATTTGCTAGGCACCTGCCAGAACAGAGGGCAGCTCCTTGCCTGTGCAAGAGGAGAACAAGCATTCCTGAAATGCTTAATGAGCAGCTCACCTGAGGGCTATTGATGGAGGAAGCCACTACAACTCTCCTTGGCTGTTCCCTACAAAATATACTTGCCCTCTATTCCCTGAACTCTTTACATGTGTTTGGTGTGTGTAAGTGCATGTTGCTGTGACCTGCACTCTCAGTCTCATTGTGTAGAAATAAATGACACAACTGTTTGCTCTAGCTCTGAAAAAGCTGCAGCCTGTCACAAGTTCATGCCCCAGGAAAAGAAACAGTCTGACAAGCCCAGCTCCTATCAGTGCACAGGAGCAGAGGCTGCATCTCACCCTCTGTCCTGCTGATCTGTGTCCTTCATAACCTTCAGCAGAGGATGCCTCCAGCTTGTAAATTCCTTCCCCCTCATTCCTAGGTATGGTCCTATCTGTATTTTGAAGGGGGGAGGATTACTACCATGGAGCAGTGATGTCTTTGACAGCAGGTCAAACTGCTGCTGCTTTCTGCTCCATGAGTCAGGCTTCTTTGGGGGATGGAGGAGATGCAGAAGCCCAGCAGCTTCTGGTTCCTGCTTCCCAGCTGCCCCGGTTTGATACTAGCCATTTCAGTTTAGGAGTTTGAGGGAGCTGCTGCCAGGACCAATATGCTTTGATTTACTTCAGTCTGAGACTGGGTGAAAGAGGGTCCCTAAAATAGTCCTGGAAGAATTGACTCACTTGGAGCTTCATACTGCCCCTCGAGAGTTATGCTCCTGGAAAGGCAGGGCTGTGGCTCTGGCTGGAGTGAGATGAACCTTGAGTGTAGCAGTTGGTGTGCTCTACCACTGCTTTGTACCTCAAGTCTGATCATCGCCCAGGCCTTGTCCTCCCCCATCTGTTTGTTGAATCCAGCTATTTTCTCATCATCCTGGACTTGGTCCCTGTCCTGAAGAGCTTGATTCTCTCTTCATTTTGTGTGTCAAGCACAATGGGGTCTCAATCCTGGAGCAGAGTTCCTTTATGCTCCCATAACACAAATCCTAGACCACTGACAGTATAAGAGGGCAGAATGTGGTCAGCCCTGCTGCGTAGGAGAGACTTGCCCAAACACTTCAGCCCTAAATTATTAGGGGCCTTAGGAAACCCTGGGGCCTTAAATTGGCTCACCAGGAACTTGTTCAGAGGCCAGCAGCCATTACTGATTCCCCTGCCTCTAAAGTGAATAGGTGCCCTCTTTTGGCAGCTTCTGGATCATTTTTGAGAGGCCACTCCCTGTGAATGAGCCAGGCTCTCACCTATTTGGGGGTTTTAATTAACATGCAATGCCTTTAGGACCTTATCCCTGGGTCACTGCCTGCAGTCACTGCTAGCTGACAGTTACAAAGGGGTGGCAGGCTAGGTAGCAGCATAGTACAGTGGTTAGGACACTAGCCTATGACTGGGGAGACCTGGGTTGAAGTCCATGCACCACCACAGACTTCCTGGGTAGCCTTCAGTAAGTCCCAGCCTCTGTACCTGTCAAATCACAAGCACCTCCCCAGGTTGGTGGGAGCTCAGCTGCTACAGAAATGGACGTACAGAATAAGTACATAAGATAGATAATGCCAAGGCTGGGCAGAGAAGCCTTTCCTACTCTTTCTTCCTCAATCCTTACTAATAGCCCATAGTCTAGAGCAGGGGTGGGCAGCCTGCAGGCTGGATCTGACCCGCCAGCCGGTTTAAGTTGGCTCTCAAGCTCCAGCACTCCAGTCAGGGAGCAGGGTTGGGGGCTGCTCGATGCAGCTCGCGGAAGCAGCCGTTCTCCTCCTCCTATGCGCTCCAATGGGAGTTGCAGGGGCAGTGCCTGCAGATAGGGCAGCCTGCAGGGCCACCTGGCCACACCTCCACATAGGAGCCAGAGAAGGGATATGCCACTGCTTCTGGGAGTTGCTTGAGCTATGTGCTGCCCAGAGCCTGCACCTAAGCCTCTCCCCATGACCTAGCCCTGATCCCCCTCCCATGCTCCAAACCCCTTGATCCCTCCTGCACACCAATGCCCCAGCTGGAGCCTGCACCACCTCCTGCACGCCAACCCCCTGCCCCAGCCCTGATCCCCCCTCTCACCCTCCAAAACCCTCAGTCCCAGCCCAAAGCACCCTCTTATACCCCAAACTCCTCATCCCCAGCCAGAGTCCTCACTCTCCCACCACAACCCGGAGTCCCCTCCCATACCCTGAACTCCTCATTTCTGGCCCCACCCCAGAGCCTTCACCCCCTCCCACCGCCAATGTTGTGAGCATTCATGGCCTGCCATATTATTTCTATTCCCAGATGTGGCCCTCGGACCAAAAAGTTTGCACACCCCTGGTCTAGATCCTCTTATGTACCTGAAATTCTAAGAAAGGCAATTTCATTTTCCAAGCTCAATTTGTTTAAAATTCTTTGTGCCATGGCTGGTTGTGTATCGGCCAATCCATTCTCCTTATCACTTGCCTCTTGTTCTACTTTTATTGCCACTTAGGTAAGCACCTTTAACCAGTAATACTAAAATGAGTGCCCTACCGAACAATTCTATTTTACCTTCCTCATTCCTCCTGCAGTTTCAAATGGATGAAGATATTCATTCCTCAATTCCTGGAAGGTGGGAGAGTGCACTGCTGAACAACTGCTGCATTTCAGGGGTGAATTAAGTGTCTGAGGTACTCTGGGGTCTTTGGACGAACACTGTCCCTTATGATTATTTTGGGGGAAGTGGTATACAGCATAAGTATTTACAACAGCCAGTCTTACTCCTTTGCATGCCTCAAAACTATTCCACCGTTCCACATGCCGGAAAGTACCTTTATGGACATGAAGGTCGTGGATCCAAAAGCTTTAGTATGGGGGTAGGGGGGACCGTGGAGAAATCCAATTGCATAGGAAAACTATTCTCTCTCAAACTCCAAAGTCTCAGTGCCCTGTTCTGATGGAAAGGAGAGCAGAGTGCTCAGACTCACATTCCAAAGAAACTGATCAATCCCTTGAGGAATGACTCCAGTACCACAATGTTTAAATAAGCATTTAATTAGGATTCCATTAGTATTAATATTGCTTTCAATTCCAAAAAATGTTAATTTCCCACTTCTCAGCAGATATTTCAAAGTACAATATTAACTTTATACAAAATGAGCAATTAAGCAAACACCATTATTTCACATTTTACATTCTTCAAAAATACAAATTCATATTTACTCTTTTTTGGGTTTTGGAGATGCTCTTCCTTTGGAAGTACTGTACCTGTAACTAACATCTTCATGTTGCTCAATGCAAGTACATTTGTTCCCATGTTTCATAGTTAAATAAATTCCTTTAATACCATACACACACACTTGAGAAATTGATGTGTTTGTTTTTTAAAATCATCTCCAAGACCATTGCCCGGCTCCCAGTACGTGTAAAACACAAGCAGTAAATAAACATCCTAAACTCTTCCTAGATTTGCTGATCTGAAGATTATGCAGCAATCAAAGCTGAAGCAAATGCTCACCAACTAACCAGCAGCTACCTGCCCTCCTAACTGATGCTAGTCTGTGTAAATAAAGCAAAATGTCAGCTATTATTTTCTCTTCAAAATAAGGGTCAAGTGAATAGCTTCACTTTATAAGCAGGTGGAAGGACACAAAGCTACAGAGCAAGGAAACCTCTGAATGCCAGCTACTGTAGCTACGATACTGCAAACACACCCTTGATTTTGCTGAAAAAGATCATATGAAAAAAATGTATTGTAAGAAAAAGTAGAAACTGCATTTAGTTGAGAAAGTGTACACTGCATAATAAACCAAATTTTGGCCAGCTTGCACACCATCAAAAGCATGGTGTGGGATTTTTAAACTAGTTCCAAGAACACACACATTTAGACTATGTATGCTACTACATAAATATCCAGTTTAGTTTGCATTTCTCAGTGCAGACACAGAATCCAACTTCTAGGACATATGATTTATATCAAGACAAGATGCAAAAAAGTTAAAAGTTCAGCCCTGTCCATGAGTATTGACTACAGTAACATTTATAAAAACTCGACATTGTTTCCAAAATATATTGAGGAAAAAGACAATTAAAAACAATGCAATCAGAAATGTGTTGTGTTCAAGGGATGGTTATTTTTGCCTCAAAGTCCAATTGACTATTAACTGCTCTGCCCAGCTAGCTCATATTGGTAAATACTCCGCACTTCGCTCTTTTCATTCATACACCTCAGAGCATTTACAAAGGTGAACGAGCATCACTCTCCTCATTTTATGGATGAGGGAACTGAGGCACAGAGAGGTTAAGTGGCTTGCCCATGGTCACACAGTCAGTCGGTGGCAGAGTCAGGACTAGATTACCTGGCTCCCAGTCCACTGCCCTATACAATGGACTGTGCTGCCTCTCATTTCAGTTGCCACCTGCATAATATTGTCCATAAGACACTAGTTTTTCCATCTCCTATGAGCTCCGAGGCCAATTACACCTTAATGAACTAACAGTGGCCCCCGCCCACAAGCAGTTCCAGACCCTCAGGCCAGCCATGAGTTCACTTGCCAATGCTTACTTCTAACTGGCAGAGTACTGTAAACAGGTTAACAATGTTGCTGCAGTTGCAAAACCAATATTTGATGATTCTGCTGGAGAGTTCTCCTCAGCAAAGTAAGGCAGATAACGTGACATCGAAAGTGATTATGAAGACAAACTCTAAAAGGTGCAACATGCCTGTCTTGGAACAGTTTGTCACATCTGTTCATGTTCGTTCTGAAATAAGATTGAGGGGGGACATACAGATGAACACAACAAATAAAAACAACCTATTACTTCTAACAGAAGTGACCAGCAGCTGATCAGAAAGCTTGAGAGGACAGGCCTGCTAAAGCACTGTGCTCTCGGTGGAAGTTTTGCATAGATTGGACATTTGCTAAGGATGCATAATTGTGTGTGTGTATAGACAGGGTAGGGTGAATGGTCACAGAGCTAGTTACTACACAATTTCAGTTAGACAGACATAGACCAAACACATGGGACAATGATCTTTAGCGACACGTATTGCACCAGGATAAGTGCTCATCTTCGCACACCCCTGTTAACTTTTAATCAGAGCAAAAATAAACTTTCTGAAAGTATATACAAAAGAAATTGCAGCAATTGGGTTACAGATAAAATAACCTAAAGTGCATTTTAGATACTGGTACGAGGTTCTGCAAACTAGTCTTTCTGGACACAGTCAGCATTACAGAAGTCCCCAATTTGTACACTGTTCTATGTAATTCAGTACCAGCCCTGAACAAATGCCGACTTTCTGTCCCTAGGAGCCTCTACCATCTACAAGCATGAAGAGTGAGTTCTCCTACCTGCTGCATGTTCCGTCAGATCACTGGGGTTACTTACTTGCCTTCCAGAACTACCAATGTTGGTATTTAGATCAGTTCTGTACTTAAGTTTTGTGTCCATCTAGAAGCCATAGGAAGCAAGTAAACCTCCATTAGCCATCAAACAGCAAATGCTTAAACACAGAGCTATATGGAGCAGTGCAGTTCTGCTGTGAAGACTGATACGGAAAATAATCCACCAATTGTATACATTGTACAGGGCATTCACACCAATCTCAGAGGCCTGACAGCGCATACTCTGGGAGTCTGATGTCACACCTGGCATTTGCAGGTCTCAAAAGGTAGAAACTTTCCCTTCCTTTTGTCATACTGCTGTGAATTTATTGAGCCAGGAAAAAGCCTCCAGCTGGGGTCAGGGGCTCTGATGGGTCAGCTGTAACTGCAAAGACTGCACTTCCCTGCCAGGCCCTCGCAGGCTCCTCCACCAGTCTGCAGGTGATCCCCTCAGTTGGGCTTTTGACTGTGTAGCGTCTCAGGCAGTACAGGAACTGGCGGGGCACGGCAGGGCGCTGGGAGTGCTTAGACACATGCAGCATTATTTAACATTCAGACAAATAGAGCACAAGTAAAAAAAGCAAACATTAACAAAGCAACTGCCTAAGGGACACATGTCTTTGTGCTGGGACAGGCAAGATGCTGATGAAACCCAACTATTCTGCTGTCCTTAGGAGCCTCTCTTAGCCTCACCTAAACTGAGAATATTATAGACCGTTCCCGAACCACACCAGGTCGGATGCACATATTCACACAAGCGAGTTACTGCACACCCAGTGTCCCTGAAGGAAGGGCTACCAGGTCCGTCAGGTGCCCAAGGTTTCAGATTTAGGGCCAAATCCTGGTCCTTCTGCACTCAATGGCAAAACTCCCATGCCCAGAGCAGGACCTGGGATTTTACACTTTTACTTTCTCTCTCTCTCTCACTGACACACTCACTCTCTCTCAAATGCTTTTTAAAATGCCAAATACCTAAGCAGAGCCAGAGACAAAGGTGCAAGTGCCCCACTGCTGCCAGATTGCTGCCCTGACCCCACACCTCCCACTTCCATGCAACTTCAAAGCAGAATTTGAAACTGGACAGTTGTCAAGAGTTCTTGCAAAGATTCTCAGCTAAACAGATTCAAGCCTATTTCATGTGTGTTCAACAGCCCCCCTAACTGCTGCCGGCCGGCCTGTGTCCCGAGCGAAGGTTGTGAGATGCCAGCCCAGGTCAATCCCTTTGCAGTACTGCTCAGCAGGGTGGGGTGGTGTCACAGAGAGAAGAAAATACTGCAATGCTTTGCCAGTTCATATTTTACAGATGCAAATCTGAGTGCTACAGCAACAGTAGGAGGAACCCATACGCACCCCGGTCCCGCGGTACATCCCACACAACTGCACTAGAAGCCAGCACTTGCTGGAAAGGAAAAGCAGCCAGGGAATTTCCAGTCCTATTGCCGTCCCACAAGCCCTTGTCATTAGGCTAGCCAGGACAGAGTGTACTGTGCTAGTATGGTCACTGCTCTTCACAGTCACAAGTCACCCATTTCACTGCCCCTACACCTTCATCCTCACCCCATCCTCCATCTTCCCACATTGTATAACTGGGGGAGATCTCCAGACTGCCTGGAAGCCTGCGTCCTTACATCAATTCTGTCTGCACCTAGGCAGTGAGTTTGCAATTGGACAGAACGAGAGATGAAGTCATTGTCCTAGCCTAAGAAGATGGCAGATGTTGGTAAAGCTGCACAGCTCTCCGGAGGGTTTTAGAAGCCGACACCCCAATGTAGTACTTTAAGAAGGAAGGTTTGGCTGCTCTATCAGGATCCCCCCCAAGAACAGATGCTGAGCACAGCTTTGATAAGATGTGAGTAAACAAGAAGAAAACTGAAGGGAGAGAAGGGAAGGGCCTCCACCTTCCAGGAGTTTGTATCCTTAAATCTACTGAACACAGTTACTCAGCATTATTTGGCTTATGGTCATATCACTACACCTAACATCGTAAACTGAATAAAGACTATCTCATATTCTTTCCTCCAACACAAAAAGACTCACAGCCAAAGCCAGACAGATGGATAAAATACTATAAAATTACATCTTTTAAAATAATGCAGCATAAATAAACCATTTAAAATGAAACTGCATTTATTGCAACATTACAGGCTTTTTGGTGGAAGGGGAGTTTGTGGTTTTTTTTTTTACCCTGAGTCAGTTAGAATATAGCGTTTCAGCTTGATATGAAAAACTACTAAGTTGTGTAATGCATTTTAGTCAAGAAATAGCCCCATGCACAGAGAGCTGACACTACAGCAGGTTGGAGGCCGATTCAGGCAGGGATTATAGAGTTTAACAGAAAAGAGGAAGTATTTCTGGACTGTTACAGAACATGCTCACTGAATTCTAGTTTACTATATGCTGACAAGGAATCATGGTCAACAAAAGAAGAGATTTACCTGCAAAGTTGTTGCGCTCCTGATGAATTAGATGTGGGTTTTTAAAGCCTGACTCATGTTTCTACAGAAAGTCAGATGTTGATCAGATTGGTCAAAACAACAAACAGGTTCCAATATCACCACATGTGAAACCCACTGCATTCTGCAAGAAGAGGCAAACAGAGCAGGTTCTACACAGGCAGAGGCTCGGACCACATTTCTAAATTAGGAAGCAATGGGCCTGAAATGTACTCTCTGCCCTGATATAAATCAAATGAATGAACACAGCAGGAGCACAAGTACCTCATGCTCTTCTTTAGGAACTCCCCAAAGGTTTCAGTTTGTTATTAGTGTTAGCATAATATAAACAGCCAACTCCTCCCACTAACGGGGTGATCGGACGAGTACCCCAGGAATAACAAAAGCATCTTAAAAGTATCATTCCAGAAAAGCTCCAGATCAGACAACTCCTACTACAATAATACTATCTTCTGCTAGAGAAACGTCATTCTCTGGGCCTCTACTATAGTGCATGGTCAGTATCAGACACAGAGGGAGACAGGAGGAGATTATAGACCCAAGAAGTTGTAACAAAAGACTCACTCGCTGCCAGTACCAAAAACCCCAAACATAAAAGTGATGTGCAACAGGAGATTGACTGAAACTAAAACCCCCTTTCTTTTTATAATCTTTATGCAGACGAGTAACCTTAACTTCCATGTTCACATATGACAACAAGCAAAAGTGACAGACAGTGCAGCCAAAACAGTTCATATATAACTTAGCTTTTTTTTTTTTCCATCCTTTTTTTTCTTTAAAGATTCAACTCCCAAAGATGGATGTTCCTGGGACGTGACTAAAATGACATTCGAGAAGCAGAAGTAGGCCATAAAACTTCAAAACAAGAAAAAACTCTTGAGCCTTCAGTGTCTGCTTCTAAGGAGGAGGATTTTAGCCTCCAGGTGCAAGCGAGAAGAATCTGGAGCATCTTTACTTGGAGAAACTGCTATTCAAACCAATTTCTTCCTCCCCCTGTAGTAGTGCTTCAATTGGAATCAGATTGGATGGGGTTTCAGGGCTTTGGAGGGACAGGAAGTCGGATACATCTATGGCACTTAATGTTTCAGTCTGTGAGTCTGAAGGGTTAGCTATCTGACCGGTGGGCTCACAGGAAGAAGAGGAGGAGGAGGAAGGAAAAGTCTGAGGCTGCAGCTGAAGAGTTGGCTGCTCCAAAGTTTTCGGGTCAGGCGAGGAACATCCCTTCTTACTAGTTGCTTTCTCCTTGGCAGAGTCTCTGCAGGCACACTGACACTGGCAGGCCTCCTCTTGCTTTATAATGATAACAGGAACGCTGAGACCAATCTGCTGAACAGAGTTTCCTGAAGGTGAAAGACACAAATAGGCTCAGAAGTGAGAGAGCTGCATAATCTCAGTGCAGTGAGACACAGGTAATCTTTTAGGTTTAATTCAGATGTAAGCTCCTCATAGCAAGAGACTTTCATTTTTGTCTGTCTCAAGTGACATGCATGCCTGTGGCGTCACATAAACAAGAACAACTATGAGATCAAGAAAAAGGGAAACAGCATTTCGAATGACCCTAACTAAAAGCTAGGAGACCTGTGGAAGCTCAACTTGCCATTAACCTATGAGCTAAAGCATGGAACTATAAATCTGCTCAGCCCTGTAAGAGGCAATGCAGGTAACAGGTAGTCAGAACTGTGTCAAGATGCATTAGACCAGCACTGATCACATGAACACACCAAGCTCTTTGCAGCTAGTTACTACTAAGTAGAGGAGCAACAGTCAGTCTGCCTAGGTTTCAGTCATTAACTCCTCTTCTTCTAATACAGGACTTGACCCACAGTCACAGGATGAAGTGGGGCCATTCCACAGCGAGCATTTCTTTTCTTGCTCAGTTCCTGTGTGGCATTTCACAAGAACATTGGTGTTTCCCAGCCAATAGCCAGGAGAACTCGTTCAGTGGAAAGGTTACCTGTTCTGTGACACTAGTTTTAGGAGTCCCAATGTCAGTATCTAGATTTTTATACAGCACTCAGCACCAGCTACCCGAGTGCCAACTTCATGTTTTAAACCAGCTTTAAAGGGGTTTAAGCAGAGTGGTGTTTAAAAATTAAAACCCTTTTCTGTTTACATGCCGCTGTCCCTTTAAAGCACAGACAATCCCAAGGGCCTCAGACCAGCCTCCCTTTCTCAAAAGTCAGCTATCTTCCCGTTCATTCTCTTTGCTCTGCTTTCCTGACTAGTGACTGCAGAGAGGGTACTTTCACTTGTGCTCCTCCGTTTATTTAACACTGTCTCCTTTCCACTTTTTAAATCTCATCTTCAAGCCTCTTTAGCCTACGACTGACTCTGTGAAGCATCTGATACTCTGTATGAAAGATGCTAGATAAAAACAAAATATATGTGACTGTATATTTTATTAGATGCAGCTCAGAGAGGCGGTCAGCCAACAAACAGTTGATGCTGGATGGATTAAACAATGTAAATTATCAGCCGCTCCCTCTCCCCTCATGTAAGGATTTAAGGTTGGAAGTGCTCTCAAATCTCAGCGAATACATTAATTATCTAACTTAAAGGAGTTACTTTGACTTTTTCATCTCATACATACATGACATTAGAATACCATAAGATTTTTAATACAAGAGATAACTAATCAAGACAATATATTTTTCAAATTTCTCCCCAGTATATTTGCTATTATCTTTAAGAAGGAAAAAAATGTTACAATGCAAGAACCCTCAATACGGTCAAACATGAGTCTAAAGTGGACTAGGCTTAAACCAGTACCCTTTAAGAGTGTAAAAAGCTGAAAGTTTTCTTGGACTTTTTAACTAGCAATTAAAACACCCCAACAAGTACTATTCACGGAGATGTCACCTATTACCAAGGGAATGTCACCGGGACTATAAAAAAGGGTAAGAAGTTGCATTTCAAATGCACATACCTGTGTTGCCAGCCACTGGTAATGCGGTGGTAAAAAAGACTTTCTCCACTTTTGGAACTTGTGGCTTTAAATAAATAGAAACATATTTGATGCAGTTAAAAATCAGATCTCCACTAAGCAACAGCAAACTCCAAACAGCTGTGAGCAAGAGAAACGTGTATCCCAGAGAAATGACTGGAAAACTGGATTACAAATTAAGTAGTTTGGTTTGATATGGGGACTTCCATGTTCTAGGTATCGCAAAACTGGGACAATGACATAGGTAGTCCTGAGATGCTGAACTGAGGTACTGTGGATTTGCCAGCACACACTTCCAACAACATTAATTAATACTTAACCAATAATCCATCGTTTCCAGAACGTTCATATCAATGCCTCTCTCTTTGTTGGCATTCGCAACAGAGGAAGCTTTAGAGACCACATTGGCTCATTACTTAAAAGAACACCCCAAACTATTCTTGAGGTCACAAATCCA
The DNA here is from genome assembly GCF_007399415.2 of Gopherus evgoodei. Taxonomy (NCBI): domain Eukaryota; kingdom Metazoa; phylum Chordata; order Testudines; family Testudinidae; genus Gopherus; species Gopherus evgoodei. The sequence continues at coordinate 1,097,088 of NC_044341.1, read as the reverse complement.
GATTCACTTAGCATCAGACGCATCCTTGTTTTGCAGAAGATTTTTCATTATCCTTATATACAAGGCTCCTCCAATTTATGAGGCAATACGATTGAGCTACAGAAATGTACAGACTATGAAATGCCTCAATGCTGAAAACACTATAGTTTTTGTATTCTGTTTTGTCACAAAGATGGATATAAAAATTAAATACAAGTTACTCTCAGGCCTCACACTGCAATGCCACAGGTGAAGCAAGTCCACGTCCTCTGTGAGGCCTATACAAAGGAGTTTGTCAGACAATAAGAAGAAAACAACCACTAAACCTTCCTCATCTCTGGGTTTTCCAGACATTTTCTCCTTTGTAACCGCCTTTTAAGTTCTTCAGAGCAGGAATTGTCAATTTGTGATCTGTTCCAAGCCATTCACATCACCACTACCCAAAACTGAAACAGACACACCTGGGATGGGATTGAATCCTGTACCTCTCCAATATACTAAAGTTAGACATTTTTCTATTAAAAACAGCCCCTGCACTATGTGAGGAACATGAAAGTTTTGAACAGTCGTTCAGCAATGTTATGGTAAATACTAACCATTTGTTCTTGATTTTGGGGAGATCCATTGGCACCATTTAAAATCCATTGTAAGTTCTGTTCTCCCATGACTATGCTCGACTGCAGAATAGCAGTGCTCTGAGATGGAGTAATTGTTATAGTAGGATTACTTGTCAGAACAGAGTTCGCACCCACAGGCACAGACTGAACCACACCCGGCAGAGGCTCAGTGGCACTCGATGTTGCTGGAGCAGAGGCTCCAGCAACCACTGAAAGTCCTTGTACAATGGGCTGTGGTGGTATCGGAGTGTGAGGTACAAAGTCTTGGTGACTGGCTGCAAACTGTGTGCTGTGAGGAACAGGCACTTCTGGGGTCTGTAAAATAGCCGCAGGATTTCCAAATGCAGCTTGCTGTGAACTGGTTCCTATGGAAGTGGGAGCTGGAGGGGGTGTGCAGGTTTGTAGTGCTGGGTGAGAAGGCTCGGAGATGCCAAGCTGCAGTACAAGTGGGAGAGATAAAGATGCTGAATCTCCTACAGAAGGCTGAACAGTAGTTATTGAGTCTGCATCACTGTTAAAACTTTCAATCAAGGCAGCTGCCAAAGGAAACAAAGTAAAGAAGAAATATGAATACACCAAGTCTCACATGGTCCAGAAAAACTGCTATTCACTGAACCCTGAGAAACGAAGGCTGACTTGCCCTCTAGCTAACAGAATGCCAATAGCAATGCTTTTCACAGTCAAAGCCCTGTACAAAACTCATTAACGCAAGCCAATTAAATAGGGACATTTTAGGGAGCCAAGCCAGGGACCTTTCTATATCTAAATTTAGGAAGCCAATAACACTGTACTCCTGTTAGAGTCATTAGCTCTCAGAAGCTGAAAGTATTTCTATTATAAACCCCCTTCTACAGATGGTTTCATTCATTCAGCCATAAATACCTGCTCCAAGAGAAAACCTAGTACAGAGGAGTTTATAAGGAACATAAGCACTGCAGCACCATTTTCAGTGCCATAGGACGACACATGCTGCTGCAAATATGATCTCAGTTCTAGTGACACTGTCCCAACACTCCACAGACTATGAATACTATTTACTTTAAAAATCAAAATAAATTAAACTGGCGATGCTCCCCACCAGCCCTTTCAAAGAGACACCTGTCTGGTTTCTACTAAGGCTTTATATAATCCACTAGGCAATAATTCTCAGTCTGAGATGCATAAATGGAATTAGCTGTCTGCACGGATAGGTGGGAAGGTCTCTCAAAGAGCACAGATACAACGTGTACCTGTCTGTTGAGAATCTTCCTGATTTGCTGTATGATCTGGGCTCTGGAACATGGATTCAAAAATGCTTGCTGGTGAGATTGTGCTAAGATCTCGTCCATGTGTCTGGGGAGGAGAAAAAGGAGAGAGAAAAAAGTGTTAGATAACAACAGCTCCCCAATCTTAATAAACTATTTGCATAAATGCCAGTCATCCAGCATATGTATGTTGCAATCGTTTGCTCAGTTATTTTAATGGGCCACCCTCAGAAAGGGCAGGGTACTTTGTACTTTATGCAACTAGCACACAGCATGAAAGATGCAAGTTAGCTAGCACTAGCCATGATGCAAATTCACCAATCAAATGAACAAGCCTTTATAGAGAACTTAAATACAACCCTGAACTTGACAAACCCCTTAAAAGGACATAACTATTCTTCTGTAGCTGTATTTCATTTTAACCCATTGTTTGTGATACTTGGGTAGAATCTGAAACATTAGAATTGTTTATATCAGTTTTACCCCTATCATTTGGGAAAGTTTTTCTTATGCACAAGCCAACATGGCTCTGCTTAGTTTACAGGTAACACTGGTGCACAGACTAGGAAGTAATGTCAGAACTGGTTCTTAGAATAGGATTTGTTAAATGGTTCCATGAGCTAGCGCCACTAAAAGATACTAGCCTCTCAATAATGTCTAATTCTTCTCTATGCAAGATTTAGTTATGACCACATTCCCCACTAGATGAGAACAGTTTTAACATAAAGGTTAGATTTTAAAGGAACACTGCTAGTGCTGGAGAAAAATCCTCTCTTCTCACTCTGCTGAATTAGCAAGTCTGTTTTCAGGTTACAGGAACATTTACACCAACCAACCAAAAGTCTGTGCTTGAGATGCCAGCAAGGTGGAATTATTTCCTGTACAGACTCCTACAAGTCTCTTCCCAGATGAACTTGCAAAAGGATGCAATCTCTTTCAGCAACACCTGGAGGCAACTTAATTGATTGCATCACAGCCAGTTATAGCCTTTCCACCAATAGATGCAAAATGCAAGTTACAGAAATGGCTGGGGAGGGAATAGCCAAATCGTAGAGACTACGGCAGTACAAGCAAATGGTGCTAATTCTGACTCCAACATAAGGCTCTTTTAACTAGCTGCAAGTGCCAAAAGGACACGCTTTTAAAGGAATTGTTCCCGCTTAACAGAAACAATATTGTGAAGAAAAAAATTAAAATCATATGTAGTATTACAATTACCGACATCTGCCTCAGTAGTCAGAATCAGATGCACTGTATATGCCAAATTCACCCAATAGGATTGCAGAAATATTTCATAATGACAGATGGCGAAATCCAGCAGTAGGAAAGGAATCAGAAGGGCTGCGTAGGAAGTGCATGCATTTGTCAGCACATGATGTAATGCATTCTGCGAAAAAAATTCACTGAACTGCACTGGTATCGTTCCTAGAGTAAGTCATTGCAATGCCCCTCTCACTAGAGAGGGGCTGTGCCCAGAGAGCAGATAATGCCAAAGGACAGAGCATGTGAAACAAACTCAACCAATTTTTAATACTTAAACTCTGTGTTCCTCTGGGAGAGGCATGGTTACTTACTGTATTAGAGTTTTCCCGCAGTTCTGAATCTGTGGATATGAGGTTTAAGTCGCTCAGACAAAGTGAGTGGTTTGTATCCTGAAGAGAAATACAACTGCAGTTATGTATTTAAATCAGTATCAGCAATACTGTACATTCCACAGTATTTTAGATCATTTTCTTTAGAGGTACAGGCATCTACACAGCTTGTCAGGCTATTCTGTTCAGGGTAGATAAAATAAGTGATTTTAAAAAAAGAATTGATTTTTAATTTTTTATTTAAATTAAATATTTATAAAAATCTATTTAAAATTAATTCTGAAACTGACAACTTATCTCAAAGCCAAAACTACTTATAATCTATTTAAATTATTTAAATTGAATTCAATAAATAATATTTACTACATATTTCCTGCCAAGTCCAAGACACTAAACTAGTGAAAGTCACTGGCTAAGCACTTGGAATCAGAGTTTGCTGAAATGTTAAATCAGCAGCCTCTTCTGCTGGTACAGAGAATGTTTTCTTCACCTCAGTGTATTCAACTATCAGTTCAAGGACTAGTTCATTCAAAGTTAAGAAACCAATTAAGAGCTGAAAAAGCAGGAAACTTTGTTTTCCTCTTCCAATCTATGACTGAAAACTAGGTGAGACACAATGAGGTCTACTCATTCTGAACTCTTGAAGGACATAGTGAATTAAACTGATTGTTTCTTGTCATCAACTACAGATAATATTTCCTTTGTGTAGTAAATCAGTTCATTTTAAATGCAAATAAGATTTGGTAAATTTTTTGATACATTTTGTTTATGTTTCAAGTGCATTTAAGGTAGTTTTATTAAATAAAAAAATTTAAATGCTGCTTTTTTTCATTTTTAATTGAATTTGAATTTCTATCCAATTAAAGCTTGACACAAATCACAAGTAAAAATTAATCTAGTAAATAAGAAATGCATAAGCCACCATTTCCTAAATTAAAAAATAAAAATTTAAGAATTTGAATAAATGTAAGTTAAGCTATATGTAATTACATAAACAAATGTGTACACATATACCATATCCTAGTTTGCAAAATGCAGTCCAAATTTAGTGTAAAGGTTATATTTAGCTGCAAATCAACATGTTTTAATGGTTACCAACCAATGAAAATTAACCTTTATTTAGGAAAACAACTAAAAAGTACAAATGCAAAAACACAATTAAAAATATTATTTAAATCAAGGTTTCCTGCTTGCTGATTTTAATCATAACTAAAAATCAGTGACAAACAGCTCTGATTTAAATCAATCCACCCTGATTTTGTTCCCTGATAAGGCACGATCTATTTTGAAGTTTAAGGCTGGGAATTTCAGAAGTGCCTGAAGAAGTTAAGCACCAAAATCCCACAGATTTCCAGTGGGAGCAATGCACCAAATACGCTTAGCACAATGTTGCACACACTTTACTGCCTCAGGAACTTCTCTCCAAAATATGGTTTTGTTTCAATCTACCACAAACGCTCTAAAGAAAAAAAGAGAAAGCTACTGACCTCAGATACATTGTTATTGGGAAGTGCATTATACAAGTGTCCTTTCTCGTGACCTTTCATGTGACTCTTGAGACTATACTGAGTACTAAAAGTCTTCTCGCAGCCATTACTGGGACAGAAGAAGGGTCTCTCTCCTAGGGCAAGCACAAAACACCACACTGATTTGTACAAAACTTTAGACATCTCTTTGCAATACATAAGTCACTAAAGCCATTTTGCTTAAGTCAGAATCATCCTCCAAGATATGGCACTAGTTAAAATATGGGAAAATAAACCGGTAAGCTGGCAAGAGTATTTTAAGTGCTCTAACTGCTTCAGCTCTTCTACCACTATTCTGTACATCTCACTTCAACCACTGTTGTATTACGTTAGATGGAATATATAGGCGAAAGGTGTTAACACAACCCCTCACTGTCTAACCCTGAACAGTTTTAAACAAGGTTTGGTAAAAAGAGACCCCTGCCTGCTCAGTCCCACATATTAACAATCCTTTAACATTTTATTAAAGATACAGGAAATAATGGAAAACAGTTAAAGCGTCTGAAACGTAAAGTCAGCCTTTCATTTTAATAACATCCCTTGTTCCCTTTCCGTCTAGCTGGAGAGTTTCTAGAAGGAAAGACACCCCTCCCGCCCGGACAGTCTCTTAGATGGCATCAAAGATGATAACTGTCCTTTTGGGAAAAAGAGAAGAAGTTAGTTGAAATGGGCTGGAGCTGTTACTGCTGCTGCTGTTAAAGTCCAATTCCGTTTCCTAGAAGACAAAACAAGACAAACACACACAAAAGGGGAACAAAAAGAACAGCAAAGACAGCAAATGCAGCTTTTATCTTTGATGACGACTTTCACTTTCAATTTCATTGCTGAAAAACAGGCATGGCACACGATCTTACCAGCAACTCCAAGACCTGGCAAAATTTGTATCAGCATCAGGCTGTTTAGCATATGTCATTTAGCTGCCATTTTCTGATCACGGGCTCACAGCAATGTTGCAAAATATACAGTCTTGGGTGCCTAAACCAGACTTTTATTAAACAGAAGACAAAAGGATAGACATAGCAAAGAAAAGAAATAAGGTGGGGCAAGGAATGGGCAGAGGAATCTCCCATCCCAGGTGATGTTTGGCCTTTTTTCAGAGATGCTGGAGAAGTCATCTGGGTACCCCTCTCTCAGGCCCAGTCTGGTCAGGTTTAGGATGAAGAAGGTCCACGACTCCGGCAGACAACATGGATCACAAGTATCGGAGGGGTATCATGCATCCGATGAAGTGGGTATTCACCCACGAAAGCTCATGCTCCAATACGTCTGTTAGTCTATAAGGTGCCACAGGGCTCTGTCGCTTTTAACATGGATCACAGGCATTACGGTGACGCTTGCTCCAGTAGCCAATTTCTCACCCCCAAGTCTTTCTTTAAGGACTCAAAAAGGGAGTGATGCATGGAATAAAGCATCCCCTTGTTATTCTGTCCACCAATTAGACCTACTAGCCAAAAGAAGGTTCCACACTCTTCTTGTTTACCATGCATCATTTTAACACAGTCCTTGAATTGTATTAGGCCTTTTTCTTTGGACTAACTCAGTCTGTCTCCCTTTCCTACCTTTTCCCATCAACATTTGTTGTTATAGGTTATTGTGACGACATTATGAACTTACACACATTTTTTTTTACAGTTGAGTTAAAAATTAGGGTAAAGTTGTAAGACCAATTATCACAGCCCCCCATAACTTGATAAGGAAAGAGGGACATCGCCTCCCATAAAGATACACTCAAGTTTGAATATCTTGTACAGGTTGCTGCATAGAGACAAGCTTTCAGAGAATTTCCATAAAACCCACATTACAATGGTCCAAGGTGAATTCTACCACAAAAAACCTCACACTAAATGTTATGCTGAAAAGAGTAAACAGTGACTGTAGGACTGTGGAAACATGTCTAAACAGCCTATTAAACAGCTTTAGTGTCACTTCCTGGGTGCAGCGTAATAGCCTTAGAAATAGAAGTTTCCAAATTTGTCAAGTGAATTGGTGAATATTTAAATTTTACTCATCATTATTGCTGCATTTGTGAGGTGTGCTGGTGAAATTCAATAGCTGCCAAATTTAAACCGAATGGATATTTTTCTATTGTTCGCTACCCTGAGATAGGAAACAAGAAAGGCAGCTAATTAAAATATTAACTGAATTATTAATTGCTCACCACTTTTGGTACAATACTGGTTTATTTGCTATGGTTTCTGAAGAAAGTTGAGAATTTGTTCTAGGAGACAACAGGAACTGGAAAGGTATCTTTTGCTGTGGATTCACTGGCTGGCTGAGTTGAGTTAGTTTGTTCCCATCTGAATGTTTGTTTTTATTAAATGCTGCTGAATGTATTATGATGTTGAAAGATTAAATGTCAGGTTGCCTAGACATCTTTTTTATTGTTCCTTACATCTGAATGAATAAAAAACAAACAAATAACTGAAACCTGACTGGCAGATCATGCCATTAAATGCCCCTACTATGCTGCTCTGTAGACTACACGTATAGGCATTATTAGGCTTATGGAAGTTTGTAATATATGGAGATATACCTATCTCACAGAACTGGAAGGGACCCCAAAAGGTCATTGAGTCCAGTCCCCTGCCTTCACTAGCAGGACCAAGTACTGATTTTGCCCCAGATCCCTAAGTGGCCCCCTCAAGGATTGAGCTCATAACCCCGGGTTTAGCAGGCCAATGCTCAAACCACTGAGCTATTCCTCCCCCACAAACAAAAGAGGCTCAGTTAGAGAAGAGATCCCTCCAGACTTACCAGTATGTGTCCTAACATGTGTTTTAAGGTGGTGGCTTGCAGCAAAAGCCTTTCCACAGCCGTCGTGATCACACCTGAGTGAAGCACCAAACAAAAAAGTTAGCAGCAGACCTCTTCGATATATCAGGTATAATGCGAAGTCATGCTTCCCATTGGGTGCTTGACTGAACTGCAGGAAGCTCCAGATTTAAATTCTGTTAATAACAGCTATTGGGAGGTATCTGGCTACACATGCTGCACAGATTACAATGTGACAGCAAAATATACTAGAGTGAACAAAGCAATTTATTGCAATCACCATTTTTTATGGATTACACTTTCCACCATAGCAGGGAAAAAACAGATTTTGCAGATGTGCTGCTCCTCATAGCAGCTTAGCCAGCCTGATCTATTTGGCAACAATGTAATTTAGTGCAAGTCACTGCAACGCTGTACTCTTCTCGCCAACTGAAAAAGGGGCAGTACAGATATGCTTATGTATCAAGCCTCCCTCACGGGACTAAAAGTGAAAATATTTCAGGCAGTTTGTCTCTAGATTCCTACGAGCCTCTTCTTTGTAATGACTTCACTAATTTTCACAGACTGTCACTTACCAAACTCACCTGCCATTCTCCCCACAGAAGAGGGGAAACTGCCCTCAAGCGACTTACCTAAATGGCTTTTCTCCTGTGTGTGTTCGAATGTGCTTCCTCAAATCGCTGAGCGTTGTGAAGTATTTACTGCAGCCTTCACTTTCACAGTTGAACGTTTTTCCTGTGTGAAGCCTCTGATGTGCTTTCAACCTGCAAAGCATTCCAAAGAAATCCCTCTTACCACATGCAGCACAGCAAGGCTAATGAGCCATATAAAAAGCACCACAAGACAGGTTCAAAGGCTTAACAAATTCTGTTTGTTCATTAAATTTATCAATATCAGTGTTTATGAAGAGTCTATAAGGTGCCACAAGACTCTTTGTCCAACAGAGTGTTTATAAAGGAGTGCAGTACACAGGTCAAAAATGTCTGAAAGCACTAGGTGTTCGAACAATGCTGAGCACAAAGGGGACCACACAACTACTTCTACTGCAACACAAATAAATAATTAACAATAATGTCACAAATGCTGCTCTCCCAGTTCTTGGTTTTGATGGAAGAGGATTTTTCGGCTGATTTGAGATTCTATAGCAGGATTGGGTCTGGAGCTGGGAGAAGGATCCACTCCCAAAAACTGCAAGCCAGGGTGATCAAACAAGAACTGAATTTGATATGAAAAACAGCGGTAACCATTTGCCATGCAACACAACAGAGCTCCATGGAAGGGCTCTTACCTGTACAGTGTATTGAATGCCTTTTCGCAGCCCTGCACATCACACTCAAACGGCTTTTCCTTAGTGTGCACTCGGACATGGATTTTGAGACTATAGGAGGTAAGGAAGGCCTTGCCACAACCTTGTTGATTGCAGACAAATGTGTATTCCCCACGATGCGTCTTCTGATGAGTGCGCAGATTCCCAGCAGTGCTGTAGGTGCGAGGACAGCCCTCAAAGGTGCACTGGTATCTCTTAACCTATGATAAAAATGTTGCAGAGTTTAAGCCTACAAAATGTACAATTGAGCTGAACCAAGTTTCTAGCACTTCTGGGATCTAATTCACAGCATGGGCTCTGATAGGGTTCGTTGCCTAGTGTGACCAGATAGGCTTTTGCTCTAATTAAAGACAATAAGCTGGCTTCTGACTCCAGAATGATACCAATGTATTTTTTTTAATTAACAGATGAAGCACCAAATTACTTTGCCCGCCTATTGTGTTATGGGGGAAACTCAGGCAAATCTACAGAAACAGAAGTTTAGAGTTTAGCTAGTATAGGAACATGAGTCTAGGGGGATAATAAATCAAAGTGAAGGTCTAAGTCCCCATATGCATTCCAAATTAATAAACTTAGCCTTTAGCAATGGGCATTCAACTGTGCTGGCATGTTTAGAGGAAGAGGCAAACTGATACATACTTTTCTAACCCAATCCACCAAAGTGCTGAACCCCCTTAACTTCCATAGACCTGCACAGTGTGAAGTACAGTTGCTCAGCATTTCACAGGACTACGAGTCTAATGAAATATTGCTCTATGCTCTCTCATTTTTAATTTAAAAAAGAGAGTCTGAACTTAAATTCAAAATATTCTAAAAAATTCAGTTATTGACCAAGATAATTGTCCAGTTTCAAAGGCACATTAACAAGTCTACAAAGAGCAGCCCTGCAATCCGTACAAATTTCAAACTCACACCAACATCCCCCAAGAAGGAACACAAGACCAGGCCCTAGAGGGATAATGGCACTATGCTGCTCCAACACACTGATAGCGAGTGGATCTCTTTCAGGTTACTGTGGATTATACACTGCTTTGTTCCATGTAGCCTGTATATTTTTTTTACATATCAATATAATTTATAGCAGCAACATAGTAAAACTGAGGCATTTTCTTTGCATATATAATGTGATACTGCCCAAAGACACCACACTAACTGGGAATATCAGCTCAACAAAGCAAAGGTTTGGAAAAAAGCTCATGCCAATACAACAGCTTTTAATTCTTCCTGCGCAGATTGTTTTGTGAACCAAAATGAGATTATAAACATGGCGCTTTAAGGCACTAGCAAGTAATCCAGAATTCCCAACCAGCTGCTTGGATCACATAACTCATGTCGGACTAGAACTGACAGAAATTCTGCCAAGCTTCAACACCAAACAGGGAGAGGGGGCATTGGAGGCACATAGTATGGAAGTCAGACTGTTTCACTGAATTGGACTCTCCCCCCACATGGAATAAATCAATTTGCTATGCTAGACTGGATTCCTCTTCAATGGTAATTATTAGACTGACAGCTTTAATTTGAATGCAATGGTTGAGATCTCCCATCAGTCGCAAAATGATTCCAGAGCCCCAGTGCAGAGTGGATGACTGGCAAGTGGAAATGCAGTATTTCAGCAGAGGTTTAGAAACATGTATAAAGACAGAGCAAAGCCACAATACAGTAGGAAGAACTTGCTGCTTTTTCTCTGAAGATTAATCACTGGATATAGGAAGATAACTAGGGAAGGACACAAGCCAGCAACCTTCTTATGTTTCCCAAAGTGCTACTTTTCCTAAAGCACCCAGTACTATTGCTACGAGAAGAGGCTTTGGGATAATTTCTAAATACAAGATACCAAACTGTGCATTGAAACTGGGGAGACTGGCTGAACCAGTACAGCCACATCACTTATAGCTTCCTGTCCACACTGGGGAGAATAGTCATGCACCAGCTTTCAGGAAAGTGAGGCCAGAAATTTGTGAAATTTTAGCATTTTTAAAATACTCGTCCATGACAAGATAGAGAACTGGAAAATCTAGCATCCATGGGAGAGGAGAATCACTGTGCAGAGAAGGCAATAGCAATTTTGTATTAGTTAAAACATACCATACAGCATGATTTAGTTAACAGCAAGACAGCTGATGCAAGGTATCTTTGCTGAGCATTGCAGAAAGGTTACACATCTGCTCGGCAATTAAAAAAGTTGATCTTATAGTTGTAGTGTTATAGGCTGAAACAAAGCACCAGAAAGGTCTGGCATGTAAAGTAAACTGGTGGATTAAAAACAGACACAGGGTAGGAAAGTGAATTTTATTAGCCTGAAAAAGATACATTATCCTCCCTAACAGAACTACCAGCTTTAGTACCACTCCTTACCACCAATATACATCAGCACTAAAATAAATTGGATCTCTGGCAATGCAGTTTGTCCTGAATTAGGGTGCAAACTGCTGCATCAAAAACCTCCATGTGCAGGAGAATCATCTTTACATTAACTACTGCAATACACAAAAGTGTTTTACATGTGAGCTACGCAAGATTGTGGACACTACCAGAAGCTATTAACAATCGCTTGGTTCATGGCTGCATATATAAGTGGTGAGACGAGGAACTATATAACCATACTCAAAGCAATACACATCTTTAGTACAGAGGGCATTTGTTTACTGTAGATCAGGAGTAGGCAACCTATGACACGCATGCCGAGGCAGCACGCGAGCTGATTTTCAGCTACACTCACACTGCCTGGGTACTGGCCACTGGTCCGGGGGCTCTGCATTTTAATTTAATTTTAAATGAAGCTTCTTAAACATATTAAAAACCTTATTTACTTTACATTCAACAATAATTTAGTTATATATTATAGACTTATAGAAATGAGAACTTCTAAAAATGTTAAAATGTATTACCGGCAGGCGAAACCTTAAATTAGAGTGAATAAATGAAGACTCGGCACATCACTTCTGAAAGGTTGCCGACCTCTGCTGTAGGTAAGAGGTCGGTGCAGAGGGGGCCAAACATCTAAAATGAAGCTGTCATGCAGAGTACAGAGCAGGAAAAGATGGAGTTTACCAGAAAAAGCCTTGATGCCATCACCATAAATGAAATATGGCACTAGGACACAACCATAGATGGCAGAACACAAACTCAAAGCAATATCAGTTCTGTAGAAGGCAATGGCTATAGCTCACAAAAGCTCATGCTGAAATAAATTTGTTAGTCTCTAAGGTGCCACAATTACTCCTGTTCTTTTTGCAGATACAGACTAACATGGCTGCTACTCTGAAATCTATAGCTATGTTGTGCATTCTCTTTGCAAAGAAACGATAGCAGAACCTTGGAGGGTAAGCAGAAGGAGTCTAGGTTTTACACATACATACAAGTAGGGGCTAAGAGGAAGTTAAGTTTATCTTTATTGGCAATGAAAACTTGGTGGCATATGGGATGGAACATTGTCCAACTAGTTAAATTGTTCAGACTGCTGAGTAATTCAGAACCCAGGGAGCACAAATTACAAGATTAAATTGAGTTCAGGGTGAACTAGTACCAATGAATAGGAAGCTTATGAAACTAAGATGGAAAATGATGAAAGTACTCGGTATTCTTATGAGGAAAGTAGTACTAAAGGTAGAATGAGATGTTGTAACAAAATAGAATTAAAGGTGACTGCTAAACTAAAGAAATTGGGGCTAAGCCCTTTTACTACTTTGTGAATGTTCATAAAGGGTTTCTATTTTCTTCTATCTCAAATATAAGCAACATCAAGTCATCTTCCCTGTTTTGCAAGGGCCAGAAAACTAGTGAGATAGCTTTTTCAGCTCTTAAAGGTGCAAGGGTGTTTAGTCTTAAAAGTTCTTTCCTCCCAACTAGTTGTCAAGTGTTTAAATTAAGCAGACGTAAGATCCCATTTCCCCAGGATTCACTTTTACTGTACCACTGCTAATAGTTCTGTAGTCATCTTGAGTCCTCTACAAACAGTGAAGTAGTCATTGCCTGAACAGTGTATAACAAAGCAGAAAAGACCATGACAAAAAATCTTCCAAGCCTTTTAAACACCTCAGAAAGTAATAGAGGACAATCCATTTTTTGCACATTTGGAGAAGGATCCACACCGAGTTAGCTAACATACAACACTATTCTCAGACACTGGAAGTGGCAAATTGAGTGTCCTATAAAGGACAAAGGAAAACTGTAGCATGACATGAAAATAAATTTTAGCAATAAAGCAGTGGTGAAGAAGGCAGGGTGCAGCAGCCAGTAACACTACCAAAAATTGGAAGAGGAAATATCCTATTTGAGTCCTAGGCTAACAGATTTGCTGGGTGAGACCTTCTGGTCCAGAAATTCCATCTCTTACCTGAAAGCAACTGCTGCTGCTACTGAACCACTTTCACTTTGCCAAGTGAACGCCAATCAAGGTCCCCTGCTAAACTAAATTATTCAGGCTTTCAAACCCAGATTCCCTTCTAACTAAAGGCCCAATTCTGCAACCCTTATTCAGAGTATTTGTTACACAAGTAGTTCCACTTGCTTTAATGGAAATACTCATGTAAGTCCTTATTCACCATGAGCAAGGACTACAGGACTAGCCTGAAGTCTGAAATGCTGACAGATTATATTAACATTAGTCAACTAAAGACACCACACACAATTCATAATTATTGTAGAATTTTTTTTTTAAACCAAGTCTGTCTGAACCCGCTTTGCTTTCAACACAACAAAAATTCACTATGAAAATCATGTGTTCTATTGCAAAACCACCCATTTCACATGAGTAAGCTAGCTCAAAATGTCACGTTTTAATCAAGTACAATTGTGACTTCCTAAAACTTTACTTGCTGCTGCTACTTATTACAGTACCTCAGTAATAATGTTATAACTAAGGTTATGTCAAGTTTCTGTTTCAAATCAGTGTGGGTGATGAAGGTTTAATATTTTAGAAATTTCAAATCACAATGGGCTGGAATTTGACACTTAATTGGGATGCAGAAGTTTTCCTAAGCCAAACTTGGTACACCCCAGGCTAAGAAAGCTTATATCCATTTTAAATGCTTAGTTTTGGCAATATTTTTAAGAGTTGTGAAAGACTAATCAAGCTATTTAGAGAAAAAAACCACTAAAACACATGCACTATTACCATGGTCCTTATTTTCTAGTCACCTTTTATTACAACTATATTTAGTGGTTACTGCACTGTCACGAAACACGCTGGGGTTCTCTTCAGATAGTAGCAGTTATATAATAAGGTATATGGCCTACGTAGTGAGAGCAGGAGAGACTGAATCAGGACTGACACGTTACGTTCTTGACTCTGGCTGCCGACTCCTGTGCAATCCTGGGCAACTTATGCACTTACCTACACAACCACAGAGCTACCGTGAAACTAAATCTAATGGTTGAGATTTTCGAAACAGTTAGTCATGTGTTTTCCTTTAGTGTGCAGCTAAACTCTCAGTACCACTTGGGGGGGCGGGAATCAACAATATCTGCAAAGCGTTTTGAGGTCATCAGATGAACAGCTCTCAAGATGGGTAAAGTTCTACGATTATAGTTGGTTACTTACTTCTTTACGCTTGGTTTCTGGGCATTCAGATTGCAAAGTGAGAGTAGCTCCTTCGATATTTCTTGGCATGGGAGTTGAACCAGGATTTATAGTCAAATGAATCTGATCTGGAGAAATAATATGTTGCACATAACCCTGGGACATTCCTTCATGATCTGCTATTAAATGAAATCCTTCTTCATGACCCTCTGGTAAAAAAGGCAAGTGATCTCCACATTGTCCTTCATCCTCATCATCTTCTAATGTCCCATGGTCTTGTTCAATTAGAACAGTTGTCCTGTCATAAATTGTCCCAGATGATGAAGGAATCAGACCATTTTTGTCCACAAACCATATCACTTTATCATCTTGGGTCAGTTCATCTTCCTCCACTTCATAGCAGTGAATGCTGCCATCAGGACTATTTTCCCCCATGGTTTAATGGAATTCAGTGCAGCATCATGACATTAAAATGTAACAACTCATCTGTAACAAGATTAGTACAAGAATATCAATATTTAGATAAGGACTTCACCTAAATCCCCAAGGGTGTGAACTTCAACAAGTTTATATTTCTTGTCCCCATTAACTCTCTTCCAGAAATCTTGTTGCGTTTTCAGAAAAACGAGACAAATAGTGCAGTTAAGTTTGTATTCAGTTCATATAGGAAAATACTTTCAAAAGTGCTTCAAATCTTCTAAATTGTTAAAATATATATTGTATGAGACCTGAAAAGGGCCTATAGTTCTCTCTTAGATTTAGAAGAAACATCCCTTCATAGAGATTGGGCCTCTTGTACCTAAGTCTACTAAAAGCCACATGCAAATCATTGCCAGAGAGCTGTCTTGAAAATACAAAACATGCAAGAATCTCTTTGGGGCAAGACTGTCTTTTTATTGTGTGTTTAAACAGTGCACAGCACAACAGGACCCCACTTCCTGACTGGGGTCTCTAGGTGCAACTGCAAGAGAAACAGTTTCAGCTATTTACAACATAAAGTGCCAGAGTTAATGGCTTATAGTATGACGTTATAACAGGATTGTTTCTGTGCTAAAGCCTCACAGACTTTATAAAAACAAGCTGAGGGCAAACATGCTCAGGGCAGCAGATCATATTACTCTTCCACAGACATCTCTTGCTTGTTGCCTAGGGCTGCGCTCCCTGAAACTGCATGAGCTTTGCTAACATGTTTGAACCTCAGGGCTGGGCTGGAGATAAACGACTACTCGACACAAGACGGCACTAACCACAAGCCCTCAAAAACCACCCCCGGGAGCCAAGCGCCAGCGTGAAGCAGGGAACAGCGTGCGCCTATCACCGGCCCTCGAGCGCTGAGCCAGGTGGGCATGGGGCTGCTCCTGACATGGCAGCAAAGTCCGGACTGGAGCCGGTCCCCCGCGCTCGGCGCTGCACACTCACCCCGCCCCCGCTGCTGTCCCGGGCTGGAGCCAGTCCCCCGCGCTCGGCGCTGCACACTCACCCCGCCCCCGCTGCTGTCCCGGGCTGGAGCCGGTCCCCCGCGCTCGGCGCTGCACACTCACCCCGCCCCCGCCGCTGTCCCGGGCTGGAGCCGGTCCCCCGCGCTCGGCGCTGCACACTCACCCCGCCCCCGCTGCTGTCCCGGGCTGGAGCCGGTCCCCCCGCGCTCGGCGCTGCACACTCACCCCGCCCCCGCTGCTGTCCCGGGCTGGAGCCGGTCCCCCGCGCTCGGCGCTGCACACTCACCCCACCCCCGCTGCTGTCCCGGGCTGAGGCCAGGCCCCGGCCCCCACCTTAGGCCTGGGCTCCAGGCCGGGCCACCAGCGCGGCCGGCTGACCCCGAGCGGGCTGACGTGCCGGGCCGGAGCCAGAGGCCCGGAGCCAGGGGCCCGCAGCGGCGGCACGGCACAGCTCGGCTCGGCTCGCGGGCCCCAAGCCGCGCTCACTGGGCCCGGCAGGACCACGGGCCGCCCCTGCCCCGGACGCAGCCCCCAGGCTGGGCGCGCCCCGCTCTCACCAAGCGCCCGGCAACGGCGGCATCGGCAGCCTCTCAGCGGAACCATGATTACCCAACGCATCACTTCCGCTTCCGGCGCGCACCCCAACACCCGCCCCTTCCGGCCTCCGTCCCACCTCCTCGGGGGCGGGGAGGTCTGTGGGAAAGAGGGGAAGGACTAGGGGCGGGGCCTCAGGCAGAAGTGTAATGAATAAGGAGGCGTGGCCAGAAGAGGGGGCGGGGCCAGCAGGGTGCAGCGAGGGGTGGTCCCAGGTTGGGACCTGTGTGGAGGAGGGAGCAGGCTGGGGGCTGGGAGCAGCCACCCCATCTCCCAGGGAGCCAGGCCAGGCTGGGCCGTAACAATGCAGCGGGTGGGAGCAGGGCCCATCTAGCCCAGTGTCCTGGCATCCGACAGTGGCCAGTGCCAGGTGCCCCAGGGGAATGAACAGAGCAGGGAATCACCACATGATCCATCCCATCGCCCATTCCCAGCTTCTAGCAAACAGAGGCTACAGGCACCATCCCTGCCCAGCCTGGCTAAGAGCCATCGATGGACCTAGCCTCCATGAACTTATCTAGTTCTTTTTTGAACCCTGTTATAGTCTTGGCTTCACAACACCCTCTGGCAAAGAGCTCCAGAGCCTGACTGTGCATTGTGTGAAGAAATACTTCCCTTTGTTTGTTTTAAACCTGCTGCCTGTTAACGGGGCAGCTGGGCTACAATTCCTCACAGGAACAGAAGGGGTGACCGTTTTTAATGTGGGAACTCCCGGCAGCATGTCTGCATTGGGCCCAGGTGTGACCTGGGCTGGGGTCAGGACAGTCAGGACATGGAGGGTAGCGTTTACCCTCCCCTCATTCAGGGAATATGGTGTTTAGTTTAGGGCAATAACTCACTTCGGTGTTTTAACCACTGCACTACTGCCTCGAAGGAGGGGGCGGGCAGCAGAGCAGGGACAGTAAATGCTCAGACATCACAGTAACACCAGGAGTAGAGTTGCCAACTTTCTAATCACACAAAACTGAACACCCATCCCGCCTCTTCTCTGAGGTCCCATCCCTCCTCCCTCTGTCACTCGCTCTCCCCCACCCTCACTCACTTTCACTGGGTTGGGGCAGGGGATTGGGATGCAGGAGGGCGGTGAGCTCTCCAGCTGAGGGTGTGGGCTCTGGGTTGGGGCCGGGAATGAGGGGTTTGGGGTGCAGGTGAGGGCTCCGGGCTGGGGTAGGGGGTGGGCAGAGTACGGGCTCTGGGCTGAGGTTGCAGGCTCCAGCTGTGGCCAGAAATGAGGGGTTCTGGGTGTGACAGGAGACTCCAGCCTGGGGCAGGGGATTAGGGTGTGGGGTCCTGGCAGTGTTTCCCATGGCTCCAAGAAAGCGGCCGCCGGGTCCCTGCAGACCCAAGATGCATGGGCAGCCAGGCAGGCTCCATGCACCTACAGGAACTGCCCCCACAACTCCCATTGATTACAGTTTCCAGCCAATGAAAAATGCAGAGCCTAGCGGCTGCAGGGACCGGGCAACTGCTTCCGGGAGCCACATGGAGTTAGGGCAGGCAGGGAGCCTGCATTAACCCCAGACCCCCCTTGCGCCACCAACCAGACTTTTAACAGCCCAATCAGCAGCGCTGATCTTGAGCCGCCAGCAGGTCCCTTTTCAACCAGGCGTTCCAGTTAAAAACCGGACACCTGGCATCCCTAACCAGGAGGGAGGCGGTGATTCAGCTGCCTTTACATGTAGCAAGATGGTAAGGATAACTAGTTGCCAAGGAAGAAGAAAAATGGGCTGTGATACATGCCCACCTTCTAAGGCATGGTGGGAAGGGCAGTTTTTTCATGGTCCTGACATGGCTTGAGCTCTTTCAGAGGAAGGTAGAGGGGTTTTAATTAAGCCTTATTGCACTTGCACAGACTGGAGTGCTGACCTGTTATGGCTGATCATGACTAATACAGCTACATATTTGAAACTTCGGTGCTGCCCAAGAGCCAGGGCAATGTACAACAGCCTGCGTTTGGCAACATACAACTGTGCTTTAACTCCTGATGCCTGGCACCAGCTTTGTCCTGGCACTCCCTACTCTCTGCTGTTTTGCCTATTACCACAGCCTCTGTGGATCCTTGGGAAAGCCACGTCCTTCAGTCACTTGCATCAGCCATACACATTTGTATCATGTTTTATGTTCTTTCAAGCCATAGATATTACGTGGATGGGTCCCAGTAACGAGCCCTAGGCGCCCTTCCTTGGAGCCTCAGACCACTGCACGACCCAGCTTTCATCTCAGGTTACCTTAGAGCTTCTGGGCTCTGCTCACCAGGTTCTTATTTTATCTCCAGGGAATTCTATCAGAGATATCTATTGAGACTGCTTTCTGACAGACTCACAGCCTTTGTCAGAAGGGACCATTATGCTCATCTAGTCCAGTGGTCATGAACTGGTCGATCCTAGAGGATCTCCCAGTCAATAGCAATCTCCAGTGGTAGTGGTGTGGCTGCCGCTAAGGCTACTCCAGCCCCACACCGCTCCACTGCAGCTTCATGGCACGTGGGACTGCGGTCTCCCTCTGCACATGCTACTCCTGCCTGCAAGCACCCCACAGCTCCCATGGGCCAGGAGACCTGCAGGGGCAGTGCTTGCAGAGAGGGGCGGCATGCCCCCCATCCTTCCCACCCCAGGGGCTGCAGGGGCGCGTTGGCCCTTCCAGGAGCGGTGGGTGTGGAGGCAGCGTAGGCAGGGAGTCTGCCTTAGCCTCACTGCTCCTGCCACCAACCAGCTGTGGGGAGGTTCCAGACTTGACAGTACACTTTGCAGCAGTTACACAGTAATATGGTTGCAGATGGGGTTTAAAGCAAAACAGATTGTTTTAAGTGTGATTTTGGACTTAGAACTGGCCTGCTTAAAACTAAAATTAGCAAATTCCCAAAGGCAGCCAGTCAGTTGTGAACTATACACAGACCCACCTGTTTGGCATATACACACCTGGGCCTGGGCAGCTCCTAAGGAAAAAGAGCAGAGAGGAGGGAATTTATTGTAGTGTTAACTTTAACCTCTCTCCTGCCCCTTGCCCTGGGAGCCATTAACCAGCTCTAACCTTTCCTTTAGGCTCTGAGCAATGTATTGAAGAGAGGGCCTGGAGCTGTATCAGTGTAGATATAAAAGAAAGCTCTCTAGGAAGCTATCCCTAAAAGGACAGAACAATTTTTGACTGTGGGTCTTTTTTCCTTTGGAAGTTTAAGAGTAGCAATGATGGATTACAGTGGAGTCGCATCTTACACAGGAGTTAGGTTCTAAAGTCAGCGCATACGGCAGAAATCGCGTATAGTCAAAATTACGCTTCAAAATCCCTTAAATCGCCCATAAACTACAGTATACTGGATGTGGTTGTGTACACACCCCTGTACAGTAATATGTATAAATGTATGCGTAATGTCCAGTATATATGCAAAATATAATTTTACAGTGCTGTATTTTTAATTACAGGGGGTAATTACATGGGGTCATCAGGGCTTGATGTCGATCCAGGAAATGGAGGTGTCAGAGACCGAGTCTTAGACAAAGTGATTGACTCTAGTTCAGCTCGAGGAGTTGATTGTGCAGGCTCATCTGCTGCTGGCTGTTTTTCCTTGAAAAGCATGGTGATTGGCAACTGTTGCTATTGTTGCTTGAGCTGGTCAAACATTTCTTGATACGGTCTCAAATCATCCATAATACTACATGTGATTTTGAGGCTTCGTTCCACAGAGGGATCGTATTCAAAAATTAAATAATTCAAGTGTTTCACTGCTTGTAACACTTCAGCAAATTTATGAGGATTCCAACTTGCTAGCTCTTCCTGTTCATCGTCATCATCTTCGTCATCTTCTATAGAGGATTTTATCAGTTCCTCTAAATTTGTTAGTCAAGATTTCTCTATGGCTCTCAATTAATTCTTCAATTTCTTCCTCAAGGGGTTAACAAAGCCATCACCACCCACTTGCCTGGCCACGTGAACAACGTGTTTCACTTTTGTCAATGGTCGGGAAACCCTTAAAATCAATCATTCACACATTCTTTCCATAGGCAATGCCCAATGTTGGTGAAACCTGTTTAGTATAAGTGATGCAATCAGCAATGTTGAAGGACTTCCAACACTCCATCACATTAAGATTGAGATCAGCATCCATAGTGCTATGTATCTGTAAGAATTAAGCCTCGTGTACGTGGCCTTCAAATAGCAAACCACGTCTTGGTCGAGAGGTTGGAGAATGAAGGTGGTATTTGGGGGGGGGCGGGTGGGAGAAAGACAATTTCGACATTGTTACATGCAAACTGGAGTGCTGCAGGATGGCCAGAAGCATTGTCTACAATCAGCAACACAAAGTCACGCACCTGGCTCGTCACCTTAACAGTTATTGGAGCACTTGATGCCATGGCTTGACTAATTTGTCTCTCTCGAATCTTGATGGCATGGATGCTAGATTTGTTGTGGCCATATTTATGTGCCATGTTGGAGACCGACATACCTTCTCTCAATAAGTCCAACACAGACAGTTTTTCCTCCAGTGTTGGAACAGATCACGGTTTCTTCGGTTGAGCACCAGATGAAGTAGTTGGCTTGTGTTTAGGGGCCAGGTTGTACAAAAAATACATATCTTTAAACACTAGAATCACATTCAGCACGGCGAGATGCTCACACTATGAAACACACGCGGGAACTGAGACCGACCGAGGGAACAGTAGATTCACATCTCCCATGTCACGCTCACTCCGGAGCATACGCTCATTGAGTGGAATCACCCGCACTATTTACAGCTATCTTGTTTTTCTTTTTTTTGCCAAGCGCGTATAGTTGAATTCGCATAAATTAAATGCAAGTATGATGCGACTCGCCTGTACTATCATTTTTTGGCTTTTGACTTGACAATAACAGAAATTTTGTACTTAAAGACTGAAGCAGTTGAGAGACTGTCCCTTAAATCCCTAAAAGGAAGTGGGTTTTTCACAATGATTTGACTTTTTTTTATATAATTAGTCATTACTTTGAAATAGATAATTGCTCCTTAGAAAGTTGCAACCTGCCATTTGCTGGTTAAAGATAATATGGTAAATTAAAAAAAAAACAGTAATAAAATACAATTGATATGTTGTGCAAATGAATATTTTTGTGCAGCCACATGCTATCTTGCTAAAATCATTAGGCCAAATTCACCACTGGCATAAACTGGTACAGCGCTACTGAAATTGTTAAATGGCGAATTTGGCCTCTTATCGTTTAGTGCAGTGGTTCTCAACCTATTTACCATTGTGAGCCACATATGCAGCTCTGTGTGTACATGGGCCACATCCACACTATATACATATACATACATACACACACACACCCTATAAGGCCCTGAGGATGTCACATGGGCTGCAGCTGTGTGCTGATTGGGCCACAAGCAGCCCATGGGTTGAGAACCACTGGTTAAGTGGAACTAGACAGGTGAGGGGGAAGGTTTTTCCTCCTAATTGTTGAAGAGATTGATGGAGACACAGGTGTAAAAGACCAGGAATTCCCCAAAACTAAAAAGAGAGAAAAGGAAATTGTATCTAGGAGGGGAAGGAAGAAAGACATACCGCTTTAACCCCCAAAACCAGGAAGCCAAGTGACAGACCACAGGCTGCAGCTCTATCCAGAGAGGAAGAAGTGGGACAAACACTCATTGTAGCTATTGTTAACAGGATTATAGCATCAAAATATAACTGAAGATAGAAAAAAGTTGCTGCTCTGTACAATATGATGGAATATGCTTAAACTGGAATTTGCAAAGCTAAAGAACAACATTAATCAGTACTGTAATTTCATCTCAGTATTTTCATTGACCCAATATTCTTAGTTAGCACTGAATCATCTCACATTATGCTGGCTATCAGTCACTGCCCTGAAAACAAACAGCAAACATCTTAAGCCAATGAGCTGATCTACATAGGTCTGGATAATAGCATTTTCACAGTCTCTTCATCTAGGTATAGAATTGTTAAATTTCTTTTCATTCACTTGTTTGCGTGAGCGCTAAACAAACCCTAAGCAAGGTTCTTCCCTGCAGTCTACTGATCAGTTTATGCAATGTTAGCAAGAGACCTGGGAATTCTTGTTCTGTGGCTCATTTCGCACTCTGCTTCACGCTTTTAAAGGGATGAGATTTAATTAAAATGAACAGACCAAAACACCCAGACCAGCCAACAGGGAAACAGGCTGAAAGGCAGGCTGGGAAAGTGCACTAAGATGACTATTGTTATTTTAAATAAAAGGAACTTTAAAATTGAGGTTTTAATACAAGTTAAATAATTAAAATACAGTATAAAATGTCAGTGCTCTGTGTCTTATAAAACAATATTCTTTACAACTTAATACAGTGACAACTGGTTCTACATTTAATATCAATAGATTGTACTCTGAATAAAATACTGTAACATTCTGAAGGTGCTACACTCGGTACAAAAATATTTTTACAGTGACTTAATAGCTTTATCTAAAAACCAGATTAGCTGCATCTATAACTTATGGGGAGCTGCCTTCTCTCAAGAGGAACTGCTCGATGAACTGCTGAGCCTTCCTCTTCTCAGCTACATCAGGCGCAGGGTGTTGGGGAGGAGGTCGCAGCAGCAAGCCACCAAATATACTAGCTGCATGAAAGACACAGTAAAAGCCAGCCAGTCAATAGCCAGATGTCACTGATAATTCCTCCCAAAAGAAAGCTGTGGTGCAGTTGGATTTCACTTGGGGATGGGTGGGAGGAGGAGGAGGAGCGGGTAGTGCAAAGTTGGCCATTACAATTTTCCCTTGTTTTGGCAGCACTTTTTAACGTTCATGCCAATAGAGGGTAACAATGCCTTATTTTCTGCTTTTCTGGCCGAAATCCGATTCCTGCCAGGTTACATACCAGGCACCAGAAAGAGCAGATAGCAAGGGCTCACTAATGCAGTCATTTCAGAGAAACACACGGCTTGTTATATGAACTACTACAAGTCCCCACCGAGCAGACTGGTCACTTTGTTCACCTTACCGAGAATATTCACATCCAAGTGGTTTTTCCCTGAATTTTTCAGTAGTTCCCGTAAAAACGCCATCAGATAGTTAAACACATTTTTATGGCACATGGGCAGCATGGAGACAACCTGGAAAGAAAGTAAGAACTTTACTGTGAAAAACCACCAAGAGAATGGCTAGAAGCTCAAAGCATCAATACAATTACACAAGCCTTAATGATACATAATAAAAACCAGGAGCCCCAGTGCTAGGAACCTTCTAGAGCCATGAGACTATAAGCTTGTTGGGGTTTGAGCCCGTTATCTGCATGGCACAGAACACTCAAACTCCATGTTCATTTAAGGCTTTATGTTAACCCTCTGCAGCAGTGCCTGCATTACCTGACGGCTCAACGTGTAACTGTTGGCACAATGCAAGCAGTTGTTGTAGAGGCTGTAGCAGATAACAGGCTCTGGCAGGCTTTCCAGGAACAACAGCAGAGCCTCAGCTACTGAATGGTTGCTGCCGACTGATCCGATAATGGTTAAAGAAAAGGTAATGCAGTGATCTGGTTTGTTAGCATCTCGACTGAACATTTAATCATTGGTGAGGTCTCACCGCAACTCCCAAAAATGTTCATAGCTGGCAGATGGAGCCCTGCGCAGATACAAAAGTGTGTATCCGCATCCGATCCTCAAAAATTGTCTGTGGATATCCATGGATTTGCAGGGCTCTCCTCACCATGGCCGAGCTGAGGCTCCAAGGCACCCCCCTGCCAGAGCCTGATCAGGGAGAACCGCATGGGCTGCTTGGGGGAGCCCGCACGAAGTCGCGGACCCTCCACCTGCCCTGGGAAGAAGGCCTGGGATTCAGGGACACAAGCAGTGGGCTGCTCAGGGCCCCCCACCCAGGGCAGGTGGAGGGACCCAGGCTCCCCACAGCTGCCAGTGTAGCTCTCCAGCTCTGGCCAGGGGGGCGGCTCAGAGCCACAGCCCGACCATGGTAAAAGCCAGGCGGGCAGCCACAATGAACCCTCCACCTGCCCTGGGCGGGGAGCCCGAGCAGCCCCCAGCCTGTGTTCTTAACCCCCAGGCCTCCTTCCCAGAGTAGGTGAAGGATCTGCGCTGCTGTTCCTCATAGCTGCCTGCCCAGCTCTTACTGTCAGAGCCCTGTGTGGATACAAAATTTGTATTTGCCTCTGCGCTATCTTCCGTGAAAATGGTCCACGGCTATAAAGCAGATACCCACAGATTTTCAGGGCTCTACTGGTAGTGTTTGTACTATCCTGATTGATTCCACACAGCAAACAAATGACAGGTATAAATGGTCCCAGTACCAGTCACTATTCTATTCTATACATGTTCTTACACCACGCTAGTCTCTCTAGGATCTGAACACCTTCCAGAAGTATATTAAGCAATGTGACTAACTTCTGTCATGTGTTTGTTCTCTCCTCCTTTCCTCAGGGGAAGATGTGTGCACAATGGAGTGTTTTATAGACTCACAGACTTTATAAAATACACATATTGCTATATGTTTATGTTAGAGAAGATAAGGTCAAAGAAGCATGCCTTGCACTTTGAGCAAGGTGGGAAGGTTTAGGATGGGCCTTAATTCCTGAAGGAATTCACTCCAGTATTGGGGTGGCCCCAAGCAAGCTTGGTCATCCTGCACTGACCATCGGTCCATTTAGCAAAGACCTGGCAGACACATTGTGACTTAATACAATCAGTGCTAAAGAAACACATCTCAGTTAACAGAGTTCAAGGGACAATACAATGTAATGGAGCACCCAGGGCTGCTTCAGGCTCCAAGTATAAAGTGGTTCCAGCACAGGATACACAAATCAGCCTCACTGAGCATTAATTCCAAAGGATACGGAGTGTATCAAGCATTGCTGTATCCAAGCAGTCTCGGATCTGCTCAAATTCAGATCTTAGGCCTGGCTGCTGAAACAGATCTTCCTGCAACAGAAAAATCACAGATGCTGGAGTCAGAGAGTGAAACAAACAGAATAATCTGTTATAATGCTATTTACGATAGCCACGTGTGACCCACACTTTACCCAGAGACCCCACAATAGGTGCCATGAAAGTCTCTCTAGACTGGTGCATACCTGTCATGGAGTGTGGGGGAGTCCGGCCCTGCACCCCTCTTCCTGGGACCCACAGTGACTCTTAGCCAGCCAGCAAAACAGAAGGTTTATTGGACAACAGGAACACAGGTTACAGCAGGGCTTGCAGGCACAGTCAGGACCCCTCCACCGAGTCCTTCTGGGCTTTCAGGGTGCTTGGATCCTAGCTAGAACACCCTTAATTCCACCCATCCAGCCCCAAGCCCAAACTCAAACTGCTTCCCTCCTGCCACCCCCTTCCTTTGTCCCCTTCCTGGGGAAAGGTGTTGACCTTTCCCCTCCCTTACCTAGCTCAGGTTACAGGCCCTGGCATTGTCCATCCCCTAAAGTCCTCCCCTGCTCTCCCACTCCCCACACAGACAGGCCCTACTGCATCACATCTCTCCCCCCTTCGAGACTGAACTGAGCAGGGTCACTCTGCCCAGTGACCTGGGGAAGTTCAGGGCCCCCTCTCCGGGACAACGCATCCGCTGTCAGGTTGGCACTTCCCTTCACATGGACCACGTCCATGTCATAGTCCTGCAGGAGCAGGCTCCACCTCAGGAGCTTGGCGTTGGCTCCTTTCATCTGGTGCAGCCAGGTCAGGGGAGAGTGGTCGGTGTACACGGTAAAGTGTCGCCCAAAGAGATATGGCTCTAGCTTCTTAAGGGCCCACACCATGGCCAGGCATTCCTTCTCGATGGCCGCGTAGCTTTGTTCCCGGGGTAGCAGCTTCTTACTCAGGTACACGATGGGGTGTCTCTCCCCCTTTTCATCCTCCTGCATTAACACCGCCCCCAGTTCTGTGTCTGAGGCATCAATGAACACCATAAAGGGTGTGTCTAAATTTGGGTTTGCCAGAACTGGGCCACTAACCAGAGCCTCCTTCAGCGCCCGGAAAGCCTCCAGGCACTGCTCAGTCCAGATCACCTTGTCTGGCTTCCCCTTTTTGCACAGTTCAGTGATGGGGCCGGCTATGGCACTAAAGTGGGGCACGAACCTTCAATAGTACCCCGCCATCCCAATAAAGGCCTGGACCTGCTTTTTGGTTTGGGGAGCAGGCCAGTCTCTGATCACCTCCACCTTGGCTGGTTCCGGCTTCAGGCAGCCGCTCCCCACCTGATGGCCCAGGTAAGATACTTCAGCCATCCCCACCTTGCACTTCTCAGCCTTTACTGTTAACCCAGCCTTTCGGAGTCGGTCCAGGACTTGTTTAACCTGGGACATGTGGTCCTCCCAGGTCTGGCTGAAGACGCAGATGTCATCAATATATGCCAAGGCAAAACTCTCCATCCCCCTCAGTAGCTGATTCACCAGGCGCTGGAAGGTGGCCGGTGCTCCCTTGAGGCCGAAGGGCAGGGTCAGAAACTCGTAGAGCCCCAGAGGGGTGATAAAGGCCGATTTCAGCCTGGCATCTGCGTCCAGCGGCACTTGCCAGTAGCCTTTGGTAAGATCCATAGTGGTGAGGTATCGAGCACCTCCCAGCTTGTCTAGGAGCTCGTCAGGCCTGGGCACAGGGTAGGCATCAGATACGGTGATGGCATTGAGCTTTCGATAGTCCACACAGAGCCGGATTGACCCATCCTTCTTGGGGACCAGCACCACTGGCTAAGCCCAAGGGCTGGAAGATGGCTGGATCACCCCCAAAGCCAGCATGTCCCTGACCTCTTTCAAGATCCTGGGCAATTTTACCAGTGACCCGAAAAGGGGAGCATCTTATAGGGGGATGTGACCCGGTCTCCACCCAGTGGATCATCAAATTAGTGCGTCCAGGCTGGTTGAGAAAACAGCTGTCAGTATAGATGCCGCGCCCCCCCCCCCCCCCCGCCCCCCGGATCTCAGCGTGCTGGCCCGGGGTCAGTTGATCAGAGAGGGGAATCGCCTCCAGGGGGGAACCAGCTTTTGTCCCAGGGAATAGATCCACTAAGGGGTCATCTCCCTGCCCCTCCCAATGTCCACACACGGCCAACACCACATTCTCCCTGTCATAGTACGGTTTCATCATGTTCACATGGTACACCCGACGGTGATGTGCCCGGTTTGACAGCTCCACCACATAGTTTACCTCATTCAGTTGCTTGATAACCTTGAAGAGCCCTTCCCAGGTGGCCTGGAGTTTGTTTCTCCTCACGGGGATGAGAACCAATCACCTGATCCCCGGTGGCGAAGGCACGGGCCCGTGCCGTGTGGTCATACCAGACCTTCTGCCTCCTCTGGGCTCGGGCCAGATTCTCCCTGGCCAGGCCCATGAGCTCGGCCAGTCTTTCCCGGAAGGTCAGGACATACTCCACCACTGACTCTCCCTCGGGAGCAGCCTTCCCCTCCCATTCGTCGCTCATCAGGTCTAGGGGCCCCCTCACCCGCCTTCCATACAACAGTTCAAAAGGTGAAAACCCAGTAGATTCCTGGGGTACCTCCCTGTACGCGAACAGCAAGTGAGGTAAGTATTTGTCCCAATCCTGTGGGTGCTGGTTCATAAATGTTTTTAGCATCATCTTCAGCGCCCCGTTGAACCTTTCTACCAGCCCGTTGGACTGGGGGTGATACGCTGAGGCCCAGTTGTGCTGAACCCCACATTTCTGCCATAAGGACCGGAGCAGGGCCGACATGAAGTTGGACCCCTGCTCCGTTAAGACCTCCTTGAGGAACCCCACCCGGCTGAAAATTGTCAGCAGCGCATCTGCCACTGTGTCTGCTTCGATAGAGGACAAGGCCACAGCCTCGGGGTAGCGAGTGGCAAAATCCACCACCACCAGGATGTATTTCTTCCCTGACCGGGTCGTCTTGCTGAGGGGTCCCACTATGTCCATGGCCACCTTCTGGAAAGGTTCTTCTATGATGGGTAAAGGCCTCAAAGCCGCTTTCCCCTTGTCCCTGGCCTTCCCCACCCTCTGGCAGGGGTCACAGGATTGGCAGTACTGTCGGACATGGGTAAAGACCCCAGGCCAGTAAAAGTTCTGTAGCAGCCTCTGCCTGGTGCGCCGGATTCCCCGGTGCCCTGCGAGAGGGATGTAATAGGCCAGGTACAGCAGCTTGTGACGAAACTTCTGGGGAACCACCAGCTGCCTCCTGATCCCCCATGACTCTACTTCCCCTGGGGGAGCCCATTCTCGGTACAGGAACCCCTTCTCCCACAGGAACCTCTCCTTGCAACCTCTCCTCATGGTCTGTACCGCACTAAGGTCAGCCCGGTCCCTGAGCTTCCGCAAGGAGGGATCTTTCTGCAACTCGGCCTGGAACTCAGCAGCTGGGACAGGAATGGGGACCGGCTCTCTTGCTGGCTGGGTCTGAGGCAGCAGCCTCTCTGAACCGTGCCCCTGGGCGTTCCCTGCTCCCTGGGTTAGGGTCCCGCACCTCGGGTTGAGTACCTTCCCCGTTGTCGGGGTGCAGTGCCCTTTGCCGACTGACTACGAGTCACGACCAGGGCACTCTGGGTGTTACTAGGCCAGTCCTCGAGGTCCCCTCCCATTAACACGTCAGTGGGCAAATATCAGTGTACCCCCACATCCTTGGGGCCCTCCTTGGCCCCCCATTTCAGGTGTGCCTTTGCCACGGGCACCTTGAATGGGGTCCCACCCACGCCCATCAGGGTCAGGTAGGTGTCGGGCACCATCCGATCTGAGGCCACCACCTCGGGCCGGGCCAGCGTCACCTCTGCGCCCGTGTCCCAGTACCCGGTGACCTTCCTCCGATCTACCTCCAGGGAAACAATGCACTCTTTCCGGAGGGGCAGCCCCCAGCTCACCCGGTAAACCAAAAACCTGGAGCCTGGAGCATCCACAGGTATGTTGCCAGCCCCCCTTTCCTGGGAATGTAGCCCCTCCTCCGATTGGGTTTTTACCCAGTCCACCCTCTGTGGGTTGGGTCTGCTTGGTCTGTCCCTGAGCTTGGGGCACTGGGCCCGTATGTGGCCTCACTGGCCACAGCGATAGCAGTCCATGTCTCATGGGTCCCCTTGAGCGGGTTGGAGGGACCTGATGCTGGATGTTCCCCTTTTGGGGGGGGTTCTCCATAGGCCCCCTTTGGGAGGTCCCATGATGACTCTCTCTCTGCGTTGAGGCAGGCCTGCTCCTTTGAGACTCCTCCCTGCCATCCCCTGCCTGACTGTCCACAAATTGGTCAGCCAGCTGGCCTGCGTGCTGTGGGTTCTCCGGCTTCTGGTCCATCAACCACAGCCTCAAGTCGGACGGGCACTGCTCGTACAGGTGCTCCAGTATGAATAGGCCAAGCAGGTCCTCTTTAGTTTGGGCCCCAGCTGTCCACTTGCGGGCATACAACTGGTCAACCGGGCGCAGGGGTAAGTATGTGACCTCACGAGTTTTACGCTGGCTCCGGAACTTTTTCTGGTACATCTCAGGAGTCAGCCCAAACTCGCGGAGCAGGGCCTGTTTGAACAGTTCGTAGTCCCCTGCCTCCGCCCCTTTCAGTCGGCTGTACACCTCCACGGCTGTGGAGTCCAGTAAGGGGGTGAGAACTGCGATCCTGTCTGCAGGGTCAACCCTGTGCAGCTCGCAGGCATTCTCAAAGGCTGTCAGGAAGGTATCTATGTCCTCCCCCTCCTTACGCCGGGGCAGCAAGTGCTTATCAAAGCTCTTTGTAGGCTTGGGTCCCCCCTCACTCACCGCAGCCTGGGCCTCACTTCTCCTCAGCTGGGCCAGGTCCAGCTCATGTTTACGCTGTTTCTCCTTCTCCTCCCACTTATAGTTACGCTGTTTCGCCTTTTCCTCCAGCTCTTGCCTCTAACTCGAGCTCCTCCCACCTCAGCTCCCTTTCATATTCCAGCCGCATCCGCTCCACGGATGCCGAGTGTCGCCGGGAGGATCCCCTGCTGGGGGGTGAACGTCGCCGGGAGGATCCCCTGCTGGCTGGGGGTGTCACGGTGCCCTCGGTATACACTGGTCTCCTCCTCGCCCTTCCCTTAGGCCTAGGAAGGGGGGGTCTCGGGAAGCCCTCGTCCGCTGGCTGACCACTCCAAGCGGGGACAGACACTGGTGCCTGCGCTGCATCTGCCCGGCTGCTTCCCTCAGAGACAGGACTCCGTTCATTCATGTGGTCTCCCTCCTCCAGCTGGGCAATCAGCTGGTCCTTGCTGAGCCTCCCCGAGCGCAGCCCCCTCTGCTTGCACAGCTCCAGCAGGTCGCACTTGCGCCGCTTGGCATACATCTTCCTGCTGTCCACTCGCAGGCTGGGGTGCTCGCCGCCCCCCACGGTTTCCAGGGGGACCCCTAGTGCACCAGCCCTTCTTGAGGTCACCACCTCTCTGCCAGGGTCGAGCTGCAGACTCCTTCGCCCCTGGGACCGCTCGCTGCAATCCCCCGGGGGACCCTGTTACTGCAAAGTCCTTCTCACTGGGCACACTCTCCCAGGGGTTAATCACCTCTTCGTTTTACTGCTCCCCAGTCACTTACTACAGGAAGCGTCGTCCATGGGGTGCAGTATCTCCCGCCGCTGCCACCAGTTGTCACGGAGTGTGGGGAGTCCGGCCCTGCACCCCTCTTCCTGGGACCCACAGTGACTCTTAGCCAGCCAATAAAACAGAAGGTTTATTGGACAACAGGAACACCGGTTACAGCAGGGCTTGCAGGCACAGTCAGGACCCCTCCATCGAGTCCTTCTGGGCTTTCAGGGTGCTTGGATCCTAGCTAGGATACTCTGAATTCCGCCCATCCAGCCCCAAGCCCAAACTCAAACTGCTTCCCTCCTGCCACCCCCTTCTTTTTCCCCTTCCCGAGCAAAGGTGTTGACCTTTCCCCTCCCTTACCTAGCTCAGGTTACAGGCCCTGGCATCGTCCATCCCCTAAAGTCCTCCCCTGCTCTCCCACTCCCCACACAGACAGTCCCTACTGCATCACAGCACCACATTGTCAAACGTTCTAGTCCAGGTTACTGTATTGCAGTATGAAACAAAGCAAAGGAAAACAGCTGCTGACATGCATTACT
The DNA here is from genome assembly GCF_007399415.2 of Gopherus evgoodei. NCBI lineage: Eukaryota > Metazoa > Chordata > Testudines > Testudinidae > Gopherus > Gopherus evgoodei. The sequence continues at coordinate 1,065,494 of NC_044341.1, read as the reverse complement.
TGGATCTTTACACAAAGCCAGTCTCCTTCACATTCAGTGCATTCAAAGGGCCTCTTGTCACATAAATCTCCTTGCACTTGCTAGAAGGGACTTTTCCCACTTCTGGCTAGATTCCACACTGCTAGCATCAACAAAAGCTGTTAATTTCCATGATGTTCTTCAAAACTCAGCTAAGTGTCTGGCAGGACAAAGGGCGGCTTCTCAAATGCAGACACTGCCTACCTGCTGGGAAGCATTGCGGTACAGATGATCCACCATCATCCACAGCTCTTTGGGGATGTCCAATGGCTTCTCATCCCGAAAAATGTCATCAGTCATCTGCAGCGGCAGCAGGGTCTGCAAAGGAGCAAGCCAGACTCTTAGTGCTTTGCAGACTTCAGTAAGAGTGAGAGACAGAGGAGTCAGAGTTAAAGAACATTACAGAGTAGGGCAGCCTCACAAACTGGTCTGAGTATAGACTAATACAGCACACACAGTACAGTACCCCCACCTGAAAGGATGGCAAACTGCTTCACATACACACACATTTCCAGTATGGCAACCCCTAAATGAAATAACAAATGGGCACCAAATGCACACCAATCAGGAGACGGCCCCTGACACTGAGGTAGATCTCTAGTCCTAGGAAAAGTGCCATGGGATCTTTAACACCAGGCAAGAGCAGATAGAACCTCATTTTTTAACATTCTGCATGGAACTCAGTGAGCTCAAAGAGCCCGGGTGCACTGCATCAGAGAACAGAAGCTGCATCAACCAAGCCAGCCCCCTCTGGGATTAAGGGAATAGGTGGTGTCAACATGATTATTGGAGATAAACCCCATAATAGCAATAAAAGGAAATTGGGAGAATGCCCATTAACACTATGAGACAAGGGGGCAACTGGAGGTTTTAATAGCCTGGCACTGAGTAGGGGTACTACTGGACTTGGAAAGGCAAGCTTCTCAAAGATCTTCAGCTCCCTCACTAACCTACCAGTTCTCGAATGGACTCTGCTGACATGTCCCGGATAGGTTCTCTCATGTAACACAGTGTCTGGATCGGAGACCCAAAGCAGCTAGGCAGGTAATTTCCCAACACAGACAGGAAATAATCCTTCCCCCTGTCAAGGTGCAAAATCAGAATGTCTTCGAGTTTCTCTTCCCCGGAGTTCAAACGAGTAGCTGTTGATTTATTAACAAACAGTTCCAATTCGATAGTCATTTCAGAACCTGCAGGAAGAAAATAAACATATGCTCAGTAAATACAGTCATGAAACTGACGAGTCCTAGCAAATGGCAGATTAATACAGGTGCCAGGACAGACTCCAAACAGAAACAACCAAGACACTGGTTTATTAATATGGGATAAGTACTTAGAAGCAGAATCTTCTGGAAGAGTCAGTCACCTGGTAACAGAAAGCCCTTACTGGGGTTGGCAATCAGCCACTCTTTGCAGTAGTCGTCTTCATCCAGTTTGTTGATGAATTCAAACTGGCAAGGCACTTGTCCATTACAGATAGTAAAGGTCTCCACCTGCAGCTGCATGTACTTCACATCCTTGAAGAAGAACTAGGAACAAATATTGCAGCATCATCACCTCTTGCTTCTCCATCATCGCCCACCGCCAGCAACTTCCTCAAAGAGCAGGGAAAGGTCTTCCCCTAGAACATCCATGCATCTCAGCTACTTAAATCATTAGTTAACGAGCTATCAGCCATGCCTGAACATTAAACACCCAGCTCCTGACGTTAACTGTGACCAGCCCAAGCTGTGTGTTTCCCAGGAACCCAGGTCATGTGCGCCAATCAGCCTTGTGGGACAAATTCATTGCTGGCGTAACTCCACTGAAGCTAGAGCTACACAGGGGACCTTACATGCTCCATTTGAATAGATTTTCTGGTATCCAGCACTCCAAGCAGAGACATTCACGCAGTCACCTTCTCCAAAGGTCTCACTAGTTTGGGGTTTATTAGGTTTTTTGTTTTTAAAAACAAGTTAAAGTGAAGGATACAGTTATTCTCTCCACGCCCCAGTTGGGTAGTGCAGGGTGGTGGTGACTGTTTGGGTTTTTGAATGGAAAGTACCTGTTCCCAGCAGCTAGGGAACATCTCTGCAAGCAGCAGAATTTTATAATTCACTATACAAATAGTGAGCATTCTGCTCTGCACTCACTGGTACCAACTGCTTTACATCTTGGATCCCAGAGCCTTTTAGCAGGCCTGGGTCAGGATTCTCATTCACAGAGGGGCAAAGGGAGGCTGAATGGGATAGTGACTTGCTTTGGGCCTCACCATGACTCTGCAGCAAACCCAGGATTAGAACTATAGAGCTCCTGATCGCCAGTTCCATGCTTATTCTTCTATTTATTAAACTTCCCAGGAATAGCCCCTACAAGTCCTGACTCGCAGCCCCCCGGTGCTAACAATTACACTGGACTACCTCTTGGTTCTAGGATTCATTTCTCCCTTGAACTGATGGCCCTGCGAGGGGAAGTATGGGAATATGTCCTACCTCCCTCTGGGAAAGGATCACTGATGGGATGCTGGCATTCTCCATTTTATCCAATGAGCGCACTATTTCCTCAAAGGCTTTTCGGTACAGGTCCTCATTCACAACCTTCACCTGAAAGGGGGAGACACCTCATCAATGGGCATTTACTGTGTCTCTGCAGGAGAATTTGTAACAGTCTGAAACATATGGAGCAACCTGCTTTTAAAGAAGGCTGGAATACAGAAGCGCAGGTAAAACACATGGAAAATTACTGCAGATTTATTACCAAAAGCAAATTAAAATGGAACCAGTTTCCAGCCTTTACCAAAGAATGCATACAATGCAGGAAAGCGCACCTCTCTGACCCAACATCTGCCCATTGCTGGGCAGGCTTGTGCTTTGTGGAAGGCTGCTCTATCTAGCAGATAAAAATCAGCCAGCCTGCATTGGGATTGGTTTGTTAAAGTCTGGCAGCGAATTACACTCCTGTCTGCTGATGTAAACGCTGCAAGTTTCCAGGGAAATAGATAAAAAGAAGGAAACAAAGCATAAGGAGATATTCATGAACAACTACTTATTTCTGCTCATGGATGAGCTCACCTGCATCTTGCCAGGAGCAACAGGCTCAGTCGCACCTGTATTTTATTGAGAACAATGGTCCCATCTCAGGGCATTGTTATCAGGGCCAAGCTATACGAAGCACAACAGAGCAACAGCTTATAAGAGAAGAGAAAGAATCAGTATGGCTGGCCGCTGTGACTGCCTTAGGGAGAGGGTTAGCATTGTTACTACTATGAATAATGGTGCACCTACCCCAATGTCAAAAATGGAGCTCACTGGCTTATGGTCACTGTTTTTCAAAGTCATGTGGCTGCGATAGCTCAGCTGAGAAATATTCTTCCCTTTCCAGAGGATCCGATCACACCATGCTGGGGCACGACACTTCTCACTAAAACAGGAAGCCACAATTAAAGCTTTCCCAGTAGACAGTCTGGGGGGTGGGGGGGAGGTAACAGCGCAAGGCAGATTAGAACTTTGACAGGAACGAGCATCTCTCCAGTGGCAGAGGTTTAGCCGGTGCTCTACCAGGGCCTGCAGCTTGTTTCCAAACAAACAATCTCAGTGCAAAGCTGCAGAGGGTGGGTGTGTCTGTCTACGTATTTCTGTACCATCAGCCACCTTTGTTCTTGTTAAGGGGAGCAAGTTCCCCCCCCCCCCCGACATTATATGAGAAGCAGCATTTAGAGACTATCCTGAATTGCTTCAGACTGGAGGGACTTTGGAAAAAGCAAGAAAGCTCCCAGTTTTTCAATTAAATTTTCCTCTTAACATTTCTCCTTTAACACCATTGAGCAGAATCAAACATTCTGACTCTTGCAGCCAGAATCTACAATCCAGCCAGAACATATATGAAGAACATATGCATCCAGCAGTCTTTTGGGGGATGCGCGTAGGTATCTGCAGTAAGAAAGCACTCTGTGACAAGTCAAGCCAAGCCAGGCAGGATTCTACTGGGCATCAGCAAACAAAAGATCTCCAAAATTCTGTTTGAAAAGGAAGAAAGTGATGCATTGGAAGAAGCTTCAAAACTAAGGAGATCAAAGTGTTTATTCCTGGCAGGGGGTAGGAAAAATCCAGCAAACATCAGTCAGAGCGGAGGGGGCAGAACAAGTGCCCACAAACCTAGTGATGGGATTCCCAGTCTTCCAAAATGTGTCCAAGGATTTACCTTGGCATTGGACTCAAAGAAACAGTTACTCTCCTGTACAGTAACTGTGGTTCTTCAAGATTGTGTATACGCATTCCACTTTAGGGTGTGTGCATGCCCAGACCACTCCAGCCAGAGACTTTTGGTCACCAGTACCCACTGGGATGATGCACATACCTTGAGTATCCTCAAATCTTCAAAAGAATGCATGAAGGGCAGGGTGGGGCGGCTCACCCATTCCTTTGCACCGGAATCTTGCTGTTATCTGAAGTAGCAGGGATCAAACGCAGGGTCACGGAATATATATTTGTAGAGCATACCTCAAAAAACTACAGCTACTGTACAGGTAAGTAATTGTTCCTTCTTCATGTGCTTATATCCATGTATATTCCATTTTAGGTAATACCTAGGCAATGCCCCTTTAGTGGTGGAGACTCGGAGTCAACTGAAACAGTAACAGACTCTTTCCAAAGTTTGCATCAGCTCTGGATGCTTTGATGATGGCATTAACTGTGAGCAAACGCAAGTACAGAGGACCATGCAGCGGCTGTGCAAGTGTCCACGATTGGAACCTCTCTCAGGAAAGCCTCTGAGGTAGCCCAAGCCTTGGTAGAACGTGTGGTAATTCTTGCTGGAGATGTCACATTTGCTAAGTCATAAGTCCTGATGCATGAGAAGATCTTTGCACTGAAAGAGCTTGTCCTCACATCTGTTCAGTGTAAGCCATAAAGACTTAGACAGGAGCTAAACAGCTTTGTTCTGTCAATATAAGACAAGAGCGCTCTGCAAATGTCCAATGCCTGTACCTCTTCTCCTCCTCATGAGCGGGCAGTTTCAGAAAGAACATCAATAGATTTATTATGTGATTTAAATGAAAATCTGACACCACTTCTGATAGCAATTTCAGATGAGGCCTTCATGAAAAACTTTATCTTTACAGAAAACCATACACGGAGGTCCTGCCATCAGAGCCTGCAGCTCCTCTCCTAGCAGATGTTATTGAGGCTAAGAAAGCTGTCTTAATTGGCAAGTGAAAGAGAGCAAGAGGCTATGCTGATAACAGTAAGCTGTGAGGCATGACCGCAAGCTCCAACTGGTAGCTATAGGAAGACAAAAGGAACTGCAAGATGATGGGAAGGCCCCTAATCTTCACACCCTCAGCTGTAAGCATCAGTAGTAATGGGTATCACTGACCAAAAGTCTCCAGCCCAAGTGTGCTGGACACACACACCAAAAGTGGAATATAAATCTGTACAAGCATTTGGAGAAAAAAAAAAAATACAGAAATTCTTTAACTTCCTTAGGTCTGTTAGATCTAAAAGCTCGTGTAGACTTGTTTTTACTGCCTTAAACAATGCATACAGGAGCTAATGGACATGAATGACATGACGGCTGAAGTTGTACACATGGCATACCTAGTGTCCCAGTCATCACAGCCAGTGTCATATTTGTAGGTTGGCTGGAAGGTAATCTTTCCCTCTGTAAAGCCATCAAAGACAGCCTTCGCGTCCATCTGCTTCTTCAACTAGTAGGGAAAAAAGTCCAATAGATGAAAACTTAAATTGTTTAAACAAGTCCTTCTGGAGTCCCGAGTGGGGGGAAAGGGCACCATATTCTGGAAAAGTGATAAAAGTGTGTGCATGTATGTGCATGGATACACACATCTCCCATCTGTGCACACACAATCTAACGTTTGTGCTGCCATTTCCAAAGGAAATCTCCACAGACACAGGAATGGAAATGGCAGATTTTTCTAATATTAGAACTTTTGAAGTGTGATAATAGTATATTATGCAGAGTCTTACATTTCCTGGCCAGGAGGGACTATTATGACCATCTAGTCTGACCTTCTGCGTAACACAGACCAGAGAGAATTTTCACCCATAGATTCCTGTATCAAACCCATTGTGAAAATGCATATACATACACAAATGTCTTGTTGATTCATGTATCGTAGGCCTCACTGTAGTACTAGGAGATTAGCATTTCTCTACTTGTGTTTTTTCTAGGTGAGAGATGGAACCCAGGTATTTATGGGCACAGACACACCTACGCCCACCCTTCAGAGGAGGAGGAGGAGGAGCTGGGCACCCACATAAACCTTCATGAGAACCATGCTGGACAAGCAAATCAAGGGACGCGTAACTGATTAGCTGCGTAGCTTTCACACTCACCTAAGCAGTACTACCTAACTCTCTGAGCAGCCCTTATATCCAATACCTCAATGGGCTGACTTCCTCCTGCCAGGCTGTGGTGCTCTGCCCCACAACCAGCTATTAAAAAGGTGGATAGATTGTGACCTGGTGTACGAAGTGCATGCTGAGGCCAACTGAGCCACGGGAGGGACCGCTGCTCCTGGCTCACACTCTTATGTGCAAGGACAGTAGCCATTTCAGATCATTCCACGGACATCAAACCAACCATCCCAAAAGCAGCTTCTAATGCATGTTGGTGCTGCGAACCCCGAAAGCCAGGGTTAGCTATGCTGTCAGGGCCAGTGTGCAGGTGATTTTCAGAGCAAACAAGAGTTTCATAAGTCTCCCTCTAAAGAGGAGTCATTTTCCTAGGAGCATACGATGCAGGGCCCACCTGTCCTCTGGGAGGACACGTCTGTACCTGGTCATACTGATAAAGATCTTGAAACTCCTCCTTTTCAATGTGCATCTTCACCTTTTCCAACCCCAGCGGCTCTAACCTGTAGTTGAGGTCCCCGAGCCACAGGATGACACTGTAAGGACAGCACACAAGGGTGAAATCCCTGTTTGACAGAGTCAGCTATTGTAGACTCTACAAGCAGCCAGAAGGGCTTCTCTGTCTACTACAGGTGTGCCCCAGCTGCCGTGCCCCCATGCAGCACCTGTATCTCACCCTGCTGACAGTGCTCAGAACCAGGCAGCCTCAGCCACATGCGAAGAGGAAGCCTGATGAAACCACAGCTTCCTGAGCAAGGGAGGGTTAAGCCAGCCACAGACTGCTGCCCCAGGCACCTCTGCAGAAATTCAGCTGCACATCATTAGTATGTGCAGCAATATACCAATGGCACAGTGCTCTCTGCGCTGAGCTGTTTAGGAACCAGTTAATCCCAAGCCAAGTGCTGCAGTATCTCCATGCTAGCAAGGCTACCCTAGCATCTAGCTCTGTCTGCAGACTTAATTACCAACACTGCCATGATACAAGCACGTAAAGGAAACTCAGAACTCATGAAGAAAACATGCCTCCATATTACTGGGCCATTTAGCAAGGCACAGTGCACAGTAAATTAATGTGTCTGGAGCTTCCAAGAGCCAATCCGGCATGTTAGCTTCATCCTCATGCCCTAGAATGGGGTATTTCATCAAGGACAAGTTTCCCAAGGTTCACTAGCACAGAGGAAAGAGTCGGGGGCTAGGTTTGACAGGCCACTATAGCAGAGACACAGCAACCACTTCCTGCCCAAACAGTCCCACCAGCCAACTGCCACCTTCCGGCTCCTGTTCAGCCAGGAGGCCACGAAATCTGAATTTTAATCCCCTTTAACATTCTAAGGCAATTTCATTTATCTGTATTTAGAAAAGGGGCACATGTGCATGAGAGACTGTGAAGGACTGGGAGCCAGGTGGCCCAAATACTATCCCCAGCTCTTCCACTTACTCATTATGTGACCTTGGACAGGTCACTGTTATCCTGTGCCTCAGTTTCCCCCAATCATAAAACTAGGGTAGGTCAGAATCATTACCCCCAAAGTGCTATAACATCTATGGAAGGAAAGCCCTACATGAATGCTAATTAGTTACCGCAAGAGAAACAGACAATGCACTAGGCAAGATATTTACTTACAACTTACTTTTGGGATCGATCTAAAAAAGAGACAGCTGCAGACAAGTGCAGTCCTTAGTACTCTGATAGTACTTTTAATCTTCCAACACGCTATGAAAAAAACTAAGCCTCACAGCCCCCTGGGGAGGGAAGTATCTATTCCCCCCATTTTACACAGTGACAGGGAGCTAGGACTAGAACAGACAAGTTCCTGGCTCCATGGCCTGTTCTCAGACTACTCGACCAAACCTCTCAAGCTCCTGCCAGGGAATTGCTTACACCAGAAAGTGTAGCCAGCCACCCTGATAAAGCCCCATCACTTGTCCCATCAAAGCCAGAGGCCAAGCGGTGAACTGTAGTGACCCGACGGATGTACACCTTGGAAACATACTCATGTTTGTTTATAGTAATGGGTGGCAAGTTTGGATCCGACTGGCAGAACTGCATTCGAGAGCAGATGTCTCTGAAGTCCTGGTTCCTCCGCTCGTACTCCTCTGTGTGAGCTGCGAGGTGAGAGTTCACAACGCACACGCTGGTGTTGTGGAACCTGAACCGTATAGCAACTCCACCTTTGTTACCCTAGTGGGCAGGAAGAGAGACTGGTTGTGAGTTTTCCTGGGACTGCAGGTGAACTAATGTCCACTACTGTTACCCCAGTTTAGACAACCCAGAGGATTTTGGCACAGTCAGTCTGGCTCCAGGGGAAAGAAAAAGGCTCAAAACCCGAAGGAAAATATACACAAACCTCAGAGAGCGAGCCAGCCCATGCCCTTTCGTCATTGTGGGAGGGACAGCAGGTATTAGCATAGTACGCCATGCAAACAGCAGCAAAGCAGAGCAGGAGGGTGCATGGAATTCAATTTGCAATTCAGGACACGGCTCATACGAGAGCAGATTATACCATTAAGAATAAGCAGATTGGCTGCTTTGGCAAGTAATTAAAACTGCCAAGTAACAAACTGGCTCTTTCAAGACAAACCATAAAGAATATTTTGTAAGATGACGAGGCAGCTTTGGGCCATGCTCAGAACTGCCCTCACCATGCAGCATCTGGGGGATTACCGGAGGGTAGGTTCCAAGGGCAAAGAGGTGGTCCACATCTTCAAAAAGCTTATGAAATCTACCAGAGGAGAACTGAACTCTACTCTTCTGAGCAGATGCATACAGCCCAGCCTGGTTTCCATGCCGATTTCAAACTGGAGAGTCAGCCCAGCACTACATGCAATCAGGCAGGTACCAAAGGCGAGATTCTGCGTCACTCTTACATGCCCTGAGAGCACCCTGTGTCTCCCTGAGAGACAGACACATCCAGGCCTCCTTTAGCTGCAGGAACAGTCATAGTGACTCAGGGCCGGGGAAAGAGGTATTAAGGGCCCTCCCAAAGACAACCTCTCACTACCTGCCCATGCACACACTGCATTCCTACCATTCTCCCCATGATTCCAGTCCCCACTGTCTCAGCTTCCACCTCAGAGATATTCAGAGCATGGTCTGCCTTCACGTATAACAGCAGCATCATCCCAACAAGTCGTATAAGCTTCACCTGAAAAGAGAAAGCCAAAGGCATTGCGATAGCCAGGACTGTTTCTCAGGGGAAAACCTTATACTTTGAGCTCACAACAGGGTGGGGTAAACAACCAAAAATATTAATGCTTCGACACTGTTCTTCCAGGGAGCCACGCACCTGACACATGGCGCACACAGAGGTGCTCCAGCAGCACAACATGGGACAGGAGTAACTGGCCCTGCTCAGGGCAAGCAGCTAAATACCCCAAATTACTGCTTGGGGGAGAGGCAGCCCCAAGAAGGTACATGCCTGGATCGGAGGTGAGAAGAAAAAGCCAGAGCAAGGATTTTAAGGAGCAGGTACCAAACTTCAAACAAAATTAAAGCAATAGTCCTAAACAGGACAGTTCACTGCTTGGTGGTGCTGCTGAGCAGACGTTGGCAAGTGCCAAGACACTTTCTATCCACTCCTCTCAGCAGAGCAGGGAACTCAACTTGCCTGGTTGCTCCATTATGCCCCTCTCTAACCCAGAGCGTGAGGCACAAATGTCCTTAGCTCTCACTACTACTGCTTATGGAAATGTTCTCAGGAGGGTGTGACCACGTCTGGAAGCCTTGCATAAAAGTGCTATATACCACCCACACTGAGCATTGCTGGCCCGGCAAAAACCTACAGGAGACAGACACACTGGAAACAAACCAGGGGAAAGCAAACACGAGAAGATGTCTGACTGGAAACTGGTTTAAGTTTCAAAACTAACTTCCCCCCCCACAAGCCATATGTACCTTTGCATATTTGGCGTCTGGGTGAAGACTATCAGTTACAGCTTTGAACCATTCTTCCTCCTTCGGTGTGTCATTGAAAAAGAAGGCTTCTTTACTCAGATCGAGCTCCTGGAAGCTGGGAGGAACACATGGATGCATTCACTTCACTTGCTTTAACTCTCCCAGCCTTTTTTGCCGGGGAAGAGATAATTTATACTTTGTGCACTAAATGTGATTTTGGAACTGGAATTCTAATACAGATATGTTGATTTTAGCAGTGCATTAAGTGAAAAGGAAATGAACATTAGTATTAAAATGACTTAACCACAGTGTGGCATAAAAGCATCTAAAGCACACTATGCCAGTAGAGAGAACAAACACTTCTGGAATAAGAGCCACTATAGATAATGCAAACATCTTGGCTTTTAAACACTTGTTTGCAAAGCTTTGGCTGGATAGCTACACACGACACATTCATCAGCAAGCTACCCAGAGAAGTTTCTGGAAGGGCTAGCAGGGAAGAAATACGCACCCAACACAGTAAACATCCGGAGGCTCAACATCATGGCTCAGCCAAGGCAGGAGGCTCTCTTTGGGTGACTGGCCATTCACATTGTACGTTCCAATAAAAAACCTGCAAAGAGACTTGAGTTCAACAAAATCCTAGGGCTGCAATCCAAGCCTGTGCCAGCAACTTTCCTGTGGCATTTCATAGAGTGTATTTACTTTACAAAATGACTACAAGCAGGGTTGTGTAGGAATAGTTTGGGACAATTTTCTCTCTTGTTCTTTTATTCAGGAGGGGCTTGTTTAAAGAGATTTGAACCAAAATAAAGTTTTCAATACTAAACGTCATCTTTCATACAAACGGTCTCCCCAAAACCAGAAGCCATTACAGAGATAAATACTAAACAGAAGCCAGGGAGAAATAAGAGTCCAAGGCAAAGTGAGATGTAGCATGTTCAGGTGAGTTCTGAAAAGAGAAAGAATAAGATGTACAAAAAAGGACATTTGCTTAAGCAGGGGCTGTTCATGTGACAGCATGCTCCTCTGCAACTGTGTAAATGGAGGAGAGAGACAGAAAGGCTGTTCCAGATGGCAGGGGCTAACGTCTATTTTCCCCCCAAATTTCCCATTGCTGTGGATTTCAGGTGAAATTACAAATGTATGAGATTTACTTATTTTGCAATTATGCCTAAAATTGTACTCCCAAGGACAGTTGTTACCTGAAATTCTGGAGATAAGTATAGGAATCCTCTTTCAGTACCAGTTGAGATTTAACTATAGTATCTCTTAGCCCAAACTTCTGCTCTGATAAGATACAAGCATTGTCCGAAACCATCCCAGTAGAGGATTGCACCATCTCAGTGGTTACATCCATCTTGGATTTACTCGGTCTGAAAGCACAAAGAGAAGGCAAAAACAAGACACTTCTACACTCTGTGTGTCAGACAGCAAGCTCATCAAAACACAATTTAGATTTGGGGAAAAAAAAAAACAAAACCGCAATCCCCATCCTGCAAAGAAGGGATAATTACTACTACTGAAAACTTGTTTCACATAAGTCAGCCTGTTTAATCATCTCAGCTGCATGTGACAGAGCAAGGCTGAAATGAATATTTCTCAAGAGGACTAAGATCTTTTGTACACAAGAGTTCTATCAGTTTAACTACAGGGATTTAAAAGCTGAGTCCATTAAATCAGCGCAGCCTGTGTGTCTAGGCGAGGCCTCACTCATTCTGTTTCTGATGAATTTAAATGCTGTGCCTTGCTTACTGGGGTGGGGAGCTGAAACTCTCCCCCCAGTTGCCTCCCTCCACCCAGCCCTCCCAAGCTGTTCATCCTGTCAAGGCCTGTCCCTGCACAGGACCCTCCCTGTTGGGGGTGGGCAAGTGGGGGAGTTTATTTAGTACTGTATGGTATTTAATAATGTTTTAGTGGATGGGATATTATATTTTTGTTATAAAGTAGCAATCTGAGGGGTCAGAGAAGTGGGAATGCCCTACAGACTAAAATTACTATTATTCCCTTTTAAAAAAACAAGATGGGTGAGGTCATATATTTTATTGAACCAACCTCTATTACCTCATTCCCCTCTTGTCTAGGGTTGCCAACTTTCTAATCCCACAAAACCAAACACCCTAGCCTCGCCCCTTCCCTGAGGCCATGTCCCCTGCCCTGCCCCTTCCCCGAGGCCCTGGAAACGGCCAGCAGGTCTGGCTCTAGGCAGAGGCACAGCAGGTGGCTCTGCACGCTGCTCTTGCCTACAGGCACTGCCCCCGCAGCTCCCACTGGCCACAGTTCCTGGCAATTGGAGTGCGCAGGTAGCGTTCGGGGCGGGGCAGCACACAGAGTTCTGTGCTCCCCCCTGCCCAGGAATCGGACCTGCTGGCTGCTTCTGGGGCACAGAGCGGTGCCAGCCAGGACAGATAGGGACTAGCCTGCCTTGCCTTCAGAGCACCGCTGACCATACTTTTAACGGCCGGGTCAGCGGTGCTGATTGGTGCCACCAGGGTCCCTTTTCAACCGGGTGTTCCGGCTGAAAACCAGACACCGGGCTGCCCTACCCTGGTCTCTCTAATATCTGGGACAACACAGCTACAACAACACTGCATACTATTCGCTCTCTTGCTTTGCAAATACAGGCTGGCCAACAGGTGGCACTGGTGTGTATCACATGGCTGCCTTTCTCCACAATAGCTTCTTAGTTCAGACACATGAAAACGAGGAAGTCAAGGCAGAAAGTTTTACTGTCTTCCTCCTCCATGGACACGTGAACTATCACTGCACTGCTCAGAACTATTCTGGACAATCTATAAATAACTGCAGACACCCCCCATCCTGTCTTGCACTATGCGTTATTTGCCACCAGTGTGCAATGATGCTCTGTGGAGGATGACAGCAGCTAAATACCAAAATATACAATGCCACCATTCCATTCTTCATTAGAACTTACAAGCATAGGTGCCGTGCACAACCGATCTCACAGTCTCCTTTGAGAAGGAGGATTTAAGATATACTGTACCTAGGAGTAGCTTTATCATCACTGTTATGGCTCCAGCTATGACTAACTATGAGATTGTTTTCATTCTCATTGATGTCTCCAGACCTCACAACTGCTAAAAGAAAAACAAAAGCTTTACACAGAACAAGGGAACATGCCATACAATACAGTACTTACACGCTGAGACAAATACAAGGAAAATCTATCCCACGTTCCCAGAAAAAAACCAAGCTCTTATTTTAAATGTGTTGCATTCCTCTTGGGATAAGAAGCTTAAAAGGGTCTTTCCAAATACTGGCTATAAACCCACAAGCACAGTTCAGTGCTCCTAAGTAAAGAAAAAAAATACAGGAACATTTTGTTGGAGGATTTTAAGAATATGTACACAAATAACTGTACCAGTTTTAAAAAAACAAACCATTTGATACAGATGGGAGTTACAGACTACTATATGGATTTTGTAATATAAGAATTGGGAAGGAACCAATTGGAAAAGTAACATTCATCTGCTTGAAAAACTCAGAACAGTAACATAAAAAAACCCAAAAAACAAACAAAAAACCACACAAAGGTAAGGGTGGGGGACACGAGGTAAAAAGTTTGGGGACCACTGCAGTACAGAGAAAAACTTGTCAAACTCCTTGTTTAAAACTCCTACAAGGCAATCAGGCCACACGACTGGCCTGTTTATAATAATCAGATGCTGCAGAAAAGGAACCTTGAGGAACTGATAACTGATGCACCTTTGCTTTCATCGGTACTAATTTGTTTCCTCCGGAGCAAGTGCCTCGCCACTAGCTTGCTCTGTCGCAGGGCTACCCATTATCTCTAGGGCCCAGTATAAGGCCCCTGCACTCCCAACATTGCCCAATCCCCCCTTCAAAAACTACACGTGTAATGAACCTTTGTCAAGAGAGAGAAAGGAAAGAGACACACACCTCATGTCAAGGGCTTCCATGTGTCTGCTGAAATATCCATAACAGAGCACAACTCACTAGTCACTTAATCTGTCCCCACCCTGACCCGCCCAGTACAGAGTCCTTGGTGGAAAGCCAGCCCCGTCTCAGCATAAGCAACATGATAAGCACCAGATCTCAGCCTTGATACAAGGTGCACTTTACAATAAAGTACCAGCCACTATGCAAATTTAACTCATACATTAAACAAATCATTGTTCTGCAGTAGATCATTTTGCATTCCTCTCCAGTGATCACAATCCGTACTTACAGGTGTCAAAATAACTATTCAATTGTGGGGCTGAGGAGTGTTTTTTTTTGTTTGTTTGTTTGTTTTTTAACCACACACAGCAGATACACAAATATCTTGATATTTTGACACAGGCCCACGTGACAGTCTCATAAGCAAACCAGGGAAGTTATTACAAGGTGGGGCACAACAGGTTGAAAAACCCAAACTCAAAGAGTAGTTATCAATGTTTCGCTCTCAGACTTGGGAGGACTTTAGTGGGGTAGCCCGGGGGCTGCCCTGTGTCCCATACCATTCAACATTTTTATTAATAACTTAAAGAGGGAATGGAAAGTATCCTTGAAAATTGCAGATGACACCTAGCTGGAAGCAGTTGCAAGCACTCTGTAGGATACTGTTAGAATTTAAAATGACCTTGACAAATCGGAGAATTGGTCTGAAATCAACAAGATGAAACTCAGTAAAGACAAGTGCAAAATACTACACTTAGGTGGGGAAAAACTGAATGCATAACTACAAAATAGGGAATAACTGGCTAGGCAGTAATATTGCTGAAAAGGATATGTAGGGTTACAGGGGATGACAAACTGATTATAAACCAACATTAGCCAGTTGCAACAAAAAGACTAATATCATACTGAGGCGTGTTAACAAGAGTGGTCATCTGTAAAACACAGGTGGTCATTGTTCCACTCCACTCTGCACCGATGAGGCCTCAGTTGGAGGCCTCAGTTGTGTGCAGTGTTGGGTACGACACTTTATGATAGATGTGGACAAACTGGAGAGAGTCCAGAGAAGAGCTATGAAAATGAGAAAAGGTTAAAAAACCTGACCTCTGAGGAACGGATTAAAAAAATGGGTATGTTTAGTCCTAAGTAAAGAAAACTGAAGGACTTGTTAACAGTCTTCAAATATGTTACGGGATTATAAAGAGAATGGGGATCAGTTCTTGTCCTACATTCAGTAGACAGGGACAATAAGTAATCAGCTTAATCTGCAGCAATGGAGATTTAGGTTAGTTACAGGAAAAGCTTTCTAACTGTGAGGATAGTTAAGTACTGGAATAGGATTCCAAGGGAGGCTGAGGTTTCTAAGAACAGTTCAGACAAACACCTCTCAGGGATGGTCTAGGTTTACTTGGTCCTGCCTCTGCACAGGGAGCTAGAGTAGATGACCTCTCGAGGGCCCTTCCAGCCCAACAGTTCTGATTCTATGAAATGGTAGTTTCCAGCTTACTCCGCCTAGTACACAAACCTACAGTACACAAACCTACAGACAATGAAGGGAGTTTGTTTCCGAGATTACAAATCTAACAAATGAAGCTGGACAGAACAGTTCTGTTCACTGAAACATAGAGCAGAGCTCTTCTGTACTACAATGACTAGGCAGCAAAGCTGAAGATTTTATCACTTCTACAAAATTCTCTCCAGGCCAGCAATTCAAACTAGATACAGAATTTAACATATTTTACTCAGATTCAGAATACACACAGACTAGAAGCAGCTGTTCCCTCAGCTTGGAAATCTTCTTTCTGCCCATAGAACCCTCTGAGAATATATACTTCATAGGAGGATTTATTGGAGGTTGATTCCAAGAGCACGTGGATCAAAACTCATTACAGCTCACAAATCCAAAGTAGGGTTGGAACTGGTCCTGGAAGCAGCAACGGATTTAGATGGACAAATACTTGTGCTTCTTTCTTATCTATGTCTGCACTAACAAGGTGGCGTCTGGCTCCAGATGTGATGTAACCTATTCCAGCTTTCCCTGTGGGTTCACCCAGCTGGTACACAGATCGTGTTTCCTGAGCAGATATTTGAATGTGCTTGTTCAGAAATTCCCACAAGTTTAAGAAGAAATTGGAATTGAAACTAAAAATAGCACCAGAAGAAAGGAGACATGTTATACAGAAACAGTATCTTTACACAGCTGACCCAAGCCAATTCCTCTACAGAAACTGCTGGTGCTGTTTTTGCAGCAATAGAAATTTCTGCTTCTATGGCGTTTCAGTCACAAACATTCATCCACAAAACTCCAGCCTCAGGCTATGTCTACACTTATAGCACTGCAGTGGTGGAGCCAGACTGGTACAGCTGCGCCACTGCAGCATATGTGGTCAAGACGATCTATGCTGATGGAAGAATGTTCTCCCAAAAACCACCACCGTGAGCAGCATAAATAAGGCTACGATTTTGTCATGGACATTTTTAGTAAAAAAGTCAGACAGGTCACAGGCAATTAACAAAAATTTACAGAAGTCGTGACTTTTATTAAAAATGTACATGATGAAAAGGGGGAGGATCCAGCACCCTGCCTGCTGTGGCTGGGAGCTGTGGCCGCTGCTCTGTTGCTGGGAGGGACCCCTGTCTGTGGCAGTTGAGGAGCTCTGGGGGTCCCCAGCACCCATGGGGGTCTGGGGAACTCCGGGGAATTCTCCCCACACCCATAGCAGCTGGGGAGCTGTGGGGAACCCCTGCCACTCTAGGCAGCAGGGGTACTCTGAAGCTCCCAGCCACCAGGGGAGGTGAGGGTAGCCTGCAGCTCCCAGTTGCTGCAGGCTGAAGTCACGGATTCCATGACTTCCGTGACCAAATCGTGGCTTTAGGCAGAAGCTATGTCAGCGGGAGAGCTATGTCTCCCATCAACATAGTACTGTGCACACGACTGCTTATGTCAGCGTAACTTATGTCACTCAGGGGTGGAGTATTCACTCTCCTGAGTGACACAAATTTTGCTGACATAGGCAGTAATGTAGACATAGCCTCAGATGAGTAGGATAAAGCAACAGGTACTTCCAATCTCTATCCTGCTGCCCTTGTTTATCTGAAACAAACTAAGCCTTCCTTTGAATGCTGGGCTCTAATCCAGAAAAAAAGGAATTCTTGAGTTCTGGAATAAAACTGCCACTTCAGTACCAGCCTCTGAGATTGTAAGGTGGCATGAGAATTGAACAGCTGCCACCTTTCCCCCATAAATTGATGAACTTCCCTGAGGAGCAAGGTGATCGCTCACTCTCTCTAAACACAATCACGCCCAGAGTCTTACGGCAGGAATGTCAAAAAATACTTTGGGATCCATTAGGATGAAAGCCATATCAGCACCATTGTTCTGCTGAGCAAGGCTGAGTTCCTTAGAGATCTGCTTCCGTTCTGTAGAGTGCATTTATACTTATGGAGCTGTGGAAATGCCAAGGCTTCTGAGGGAGCAGAGTCTGCTGCACACTAGAACAGATAGAGGAAAACAGCCCTCCCACCCCCAATCTTGAGGAACAATCCACTGGAGGAAATTGGTCTTTAGGAAAAGGGGACTGGCACAGCATCTATTTCATCAGGAAATAATTGTGAAAAATGAACTCAGAATAATTAGCAGCTTGCCCAGGGGGTATCTCCCTTATCTGTTTTGCCATGAAATCAGACCAACCTAGATCCATGGTGCATTCACCCACTTGGGATTTTTAAACACACAATCCAAGGCATTTTATCACATTTGAAGCTGGACAGAAAACACTGGTGCATCTGCTGCAAGGAGTCAAGGAACAATCCTGCACTTGCCTCTAGGGTGGAAGTAGATGGAGCCAAAAAAATGTGCTAAGGAGCCACACACATCTCCTCATTAAGCAGGTGTGATTATTCTCTCCACATCGGTACTAAATATACAGGAAACAAAAAAAGGCAAGTCAAATTTTTGGGCGGGCCAAACCTGCCAGAGGCTTTTTAACCATTATAAAATCAAATCAGAGCGAGATAAATCTAGAGGTTGCAGCATCACATTACACTGAACAAACAAGATACACTTCAGTCTTGAAATAAGGTGAAACACTAATGAAAATTAATTCATTGCTTCCAAACATCCCAGCTCAACCTGCAGCAACACTGCACTGTCTCTGGGGTAGCGCTATGAATGTTCTCCGCAAGCATTAGTGTAGTCATTAAGCAATCAGGTGTTGCCTGGGACTCTGCAAGTATTCTGGTTTAGGCCCTGAAATCCATCCCAACAGGGACTCGATTCGGCCTGGGCGTACATCCCTAGAGGGCAGGGTCTCTACCCAACTGACACTGTCATCCTCCGACTGGGAAGGACACAATGTGCAGAGTTGCCCAAACAGAGTCCTTCCCACCAGCCAGCAGGTGGAACAGCATTAATGACACAAATAGTAAAAGAGCTGGCAGCCTGAACTGACAGGTGCATGGTGAACGCTGCTTCCAGAGCTGCTACGTGGAATAAATTAGGGGCCAGGAGATGGTAGCAGAGGCGGAAAAGGTCAAGGAAATCACTTACGGTCTCCTGTATTATCATCATCATCCTTCCTGACATCTGCATGAGAATCTCCTGAGTGAGCGAGCAACCTATGCGCACAGAATACCATACAGGGGTACAAAGTATGAGAAATATAATTCAGAAGCTGCTTCTCCCTCCCATCCTAACTCCATCCTGCCACCGACAGTTGTCAGAGTGGAGAGCAACCTTGGACTTGCCCCAAGTTGTTGGAAAAGGGGCATGAACCAAATTACCTACTTAATGGACCTTTCAATCTGTAATTTCTGTAACTAAAAGGCAGAAAGAGCCTCTACCCTTGGGAACTTTGTTTCATTTCATCAAATCAATTTAGAACGTGTGACACTACACCCCATTCTTCATAGAGATATTACTATTATATAAGTATGGCATAACTAGGATGTATTTTATGCAAGATAGGTCATGTGAGATATCATTGAAAAGGTTATGATTTACTGAGTATGATTATCCTATTTGTATCATTTTGGTATCTGAAGTTAGGAATATTGTCTATGTAACTATTACAAATTTGTTTTATACCTGGGGAATGCATTAGGGAGAACAATAGGTCTTAGGAGAAGATAATCTCTCACTGGGGAGCCTTCCTGAGAAAGCTCCAAACAGCTTCCGAGTCATGGCTGCTGAAACCTATAGGAACAAATGCCCAAGTCACCTGGTACTGGACTTCATCTTGGAATACCAGCATTTCTCCACTGATGGGGTGTGGGAACCAGGCTGGGAGACAACAGTTTCCCGCCATATGCAAAAGCTATCTAAGGCAGGGGAGTGACATCACTGTGGTTCTTCACTTACTCCCCACCCAAAGAGACTCTTGGAAACACCTGAGGAACAAGGACTGGACTGGCAGAGAAGGGATGGACTGAGGCTAGAAGGATTTCTAGCCTGTGAAAGGAATACCTTAAGCTTCAAGCAAGGGCAGCTGGCCCCTTAAGAATCTCTGTCAACAGCTTAAATCATCATTTAGGGTGAGAAGTTGCTATGCATATCCAATCTCTTTAGTATATTAAGTTTAGACTGTTTTTGTTCATTTGCTAAGTAATCTGCTTTGATCTACTTGCCATCCCTTATAATAATTTAAAATCTATCTTTTGTAATAAATAAACTTATTTCTGCTTTGTCTAAAACCAGTGTGTGGGAGTCATAACCAGGGGCAGAAAGCTGTGTACATTCCTCTCCACACTGAGGGATGGGGTGAATTTCATGAGCTTATGCTATACAGTTCTCTGTACAGCGCAAGATGGTATAATTTTGGATTTACCCTCCACAGGAGGGGGTGCACTTGAGTAATTGGACAGTTCCTTAGATGAAGCCTTCCCATGAAGAGCTGATTAAAGCGTCTGTACGTTTCTGCAGCTGAGTGTGTCCCTACCTGTACATGTGCTGGTCAAGGTGCAGATGGGAGCCTCGGAGAGGGCTTGGCGGGGGGGGGGGGGGTGTCACAGTAGTACAGTGTAAAAGGAACCCAGGCTAATGGGTCAGGCAGGCTCAGTGGTACCCCAGTTCCAGGTGGCACCCCGGGGGAACCCATCACCGTACGTTTGACCAAATAGATTTTTGTTTAAGTCCTGCCAAGGATAGTTCTAGCTAGATGGGGCAAGAAATTGAAGATACGATGAGCTAGAACACACACAGAGTCTTGAGGGAAAAAAACTTAACTGTTAAAATAAGAGCAGGTACAAAAATAAAGATGCTTTGTAAACTCGGTACAAGTAAACAGGATTTGCAGCTAAATGGATTTAACAGCTAATTAGGCCGTTCCTATTAGAAGGTTGTAAAGATACATTTCAAGCACTGTCCCATGGCAGACCACAAAAATCTGTTTGATATCCTAAGCTTGGAGCTCTGCAGATCAAACCAAATTAGCTTTAGCATAGCAAATTAGCATAGCAAAGGAGACCCGAACAGAGTCTCCAGCTCCGACTGAGAAAGGATAAAAAGTGAGCCTTGCTCAGTAAAAATCCAGCATTAGTCAGGTTGTTAGAGCAGCATATCCAGGCTGGCAAATGAAGAGGCATAAAGCACACCATCAGCATTCCCCTTAGAAATCCTCCCTCAGCAGCTATGAACAGCTGAACTGGATTGTACCTGCACCAGAGGCTGCATTCACTCCTGATGCAAACAAAGCAGAATTCTAAGGTGCAAGTCAGATGGAGTCACAGTTTCCCCTTCCTGCCTTCTGCATAAATTCACCGTAAGCCACCTCCTGCACCGTGGATGGCAGAGGGCACATAAGGTCCTTGCCCAGCTAAACAGTCAATATGCATCTTCTGTGTTCATGTTCTCCACTGCCCCTGCCATTAGCCAAGTGGGGGTGGGGGATGAAAGCAATCGTTAGATCTGGATGACAAAAACAACACAGTGAAGCCTTGAAACAGCAACTTTGTCAAAGGCCAATCACCCACTCTGAGAATTCAGCATCCGGCTGAGGGGCTTTAATTCACACAGATGGAGATACTATGTTGCTATGCTTCAGAGATACCACCAGAATGTATTTGCAAAACAGCTGTGGTTGTGAAGTGTTCAACACTGAGGTGTCTCTCTCAAATATATATATATGCAAGGTCTTTCCATGTCAAGCCTTAAGGTGAAGGTGTTTTAAAACTTCAGACTTTTACAGGCACCATCTCTGACTGGCTATTCCAGATCTCTCTTCCCCATCATCTTCCACTCTGTACCCCACGCTCCCAACCATTCTCCCCAGTGATAAAGCACAAGCTAAAAAAATTCACAGCATTTTTACAGTAAGGGAGGGAACAAAGAAGAGGTTATAAAATTGAAAAATGGAGAAGGTACAAGAAGGAGGAATGTGAGTTATTCTGAAGCCAAGAATCTCAGTATCCATGAATTTGGTCAAAAAAGCACCCAGATCTGAGCATGGGTGTAAGAGCTGTGAACGCCCAAGTTCCAAATTCTGGCCTCTGAGTCTCTCCCTGTCTCACTACATCTCCATTTTACAAATGGACAAACTAGTACAGGGCTTCTCCATCATGGGGACTGAGGGTTGTGAGGATTCGTTGTTTGTTAACATGCCACCTAAGTAGCAACAGGAAGTCACACCTTCCATCACAGTAAGCTCCACCCACTTCCAGTGGCAACTGAAAACAAAATCATACCCAGACCTATACATGTCTAATTACATTTCCCTGTTGTGTTATACTCAAGGGATTATTTTCAAAACACATTTTATTCATGAGTCTATGCTGGCAAAGGAGGAGCCCCAATCTGCCCATGTCTTGCTCTGCAAAGCGCAAAGGCTATTTGCCAGCAGTTCTGACTTTGAGCACCGCAACTCTAGTTATGCCTTGTATGGTCTCTGTGTACAAATAGCCCTCAGTTCCTCTTTCCAGGCTGACATGCTGTATGGCTTTGCCAATGGCCACATCTTTCAGATGGCGAGATAAAGCCATGAGAGGGAGATGCTCGATCAGAAGTCTGAGCAGCCACTGTGACCTTGGGCAGGGACCCACAGCTCTAGCATAGGCATAGCTCATTCATTCTGAAGACAGAAAGCCACAAACAGGGCCACCTCTAATTTCCATTGAAGTCAATGGGAGTTGGATCAGGTAAATAGGGACTTTCCAATCATCTACAATCCAAATACTACAATCATCTATGTAGGTACTTATGTAGCTCCATCACCATAATATCCAAGTGCCTCCCAAGGATTTAAAAACAGGAAGAGCAATCAGGGATAAAGACCATCCACAAGATTGTCTGGAGGAAAGGAGCCCTTGAAGAATCTGCTACACTGACATTATCCTGTGATAAGGCCTCACGACTGTCAGTGATTGGAAAGTACAACCAGGTCCAGTTTCCCTGAGGCTTTTTCAGTCACAGCAAGATACAAACTGCTCATCTCTAGGTCATTCTGGACAACATGACATTGCAGTCCAGATTTAAAACTCCCCTGTAAAACAGGAAGGTCACAGGAGACTGGATGCTCTAAGGCTGATCACAGAGAGAAGCTGCAAACAGTCCTTGGATGAAATGAGGAATAGTATGCTGGATCCCAACAGGTCTGCAGATAATGTGGTCAAGTCCCTTCGGGTTGACACCTTTTCTAGTAGTCATTGCAAAACCCTAAGACCGTGTCTGCATGGCTGGCAACTTGAGGTCACAGAGAACCACAGCCTCCAATTGATGAAAGCTTTAAACACCGACACAGCCACTATGAAATACAATGGGACATCTGGGAGCGTAAAGAGAAACAGGCTGAAGAAACAGAGTGCTGCAAGAATCCTGGTGGCTGCTGGTCACCCATGTAAGAGGGCACAGTAAATGACCTAGAAGTGCCACAGGCCTATCTGACTGTCAGCACATGGAGAGGGAAGAGGGCTGCCCCTGCCTGCGCCACCGTCAAATGACTGACAGGTCAGACTGGAGGAGAACTTTTCATAGAATATCAGGGTTGGAAGGGACCTCAGGAGGTCATCTAGTCCAACCCCCTGCTCAAAGCAGGAACAATCCCCAGGTAGATTTTTGCCCCAGATCCCTAGATGGTCCCCTCAAGGATTAAACTCACAACCTTGGGTTTAACAGGCCAATGCTCAAACCACTGAGCTATCCCTCTCCCCCTTTGGTTATTACTTTTAAAAAATGATGAGGGAGAGAAAATCAGCTTCAGCGGTCATTTTCAGAGCGGAAGGCTGCTTTCCAATGTGTCTCAGGGACAATCACAGCAACCGCAGAAATTCACTGGCCTCTGTCTCCCTACAAGCTATCTGGAGCTCCCAGAGAGCAGCAGCAGCAGCATCTTTCCCCTTCTTTCCTTTGCCTGCCACCCCATACACACACAGACCTTCACACTGACCATGAGGAACTAATCTCCCAGTACCTCCCTTATCAAAGACATCAATGTTAAATCCACAGGTACATAAGGGCTTCACACATTCCAGACAATATTTTGTACTAGTGGTGCTTTTCCTTTTCAAATCACTTAGCAAAAGTTAACTAATCTTCACAACCTCCCTCCAAGACATGTCAGTCATGTCCCTATTTAAAGTTGCCTGATTTTCAGAGGTGCTGAGACCTTCAACAAGTCCTTCATGAGGCCAGACTTGTCATTTCTGATATTTATAAGATAAAAGCTAAACAAGAAGACATATGTGACAGAGGATCTAGAGCGTGTCAATAACTTACGTTTTATGGTGAGAGAATTTAATACAATATTTTGTAAAGGGTCACATCCTAGCTATCTGGTCTCCAGCATGGGCTGAGACTAGGGCCTTGTCTATCAGTATAATTAAAGCAGTACAACTTCCGGAGTGTAACACAGTTATATCAGTATAGCTGGAAATGAGCGACAGGAAACTGATCACTTGATGATTCCCTGCTCTGTCCATTCCCTCTGGGGCACCTGGCACTGGCCACTGTCAGACGACAGGATACTGGGCTAGATGGACCTTTGATGGGACCCAGTATGGCTGTTCTCATGTTCTTATTCCTGTATGGGAAGGGGAGTAAGCTATTCTGGTATAAGACACCTTTTATACTGGTAAAATTGTCCACAGTAAGTGGCAGTGATATAATTATTTCAGTTAAAAAAAAACAAAAAACCACTCACCCCCTCTAACCTAACCAGTTGGACTAGTACAAAATCTATGTGTAAACTAAGTTATAGTGTATTCAGCCTGAGGTCATGAGCTAGTTTCTGTAGAAAGAAATAATGGTTCAGATCACCAGCTGATTATCAGATTTCTCTAAGAAATGGAAATTGGGCTTTTGACATGCCAACACTGGAGACAGGAAGCCTGGGAGTGGAGTGGGGTAATGTGCTCCCAGAGATAACTAGGAGACAAATCTGGACAAATGCACCACAAAGCCAATGATATTTTCATCCTCTGAACAGACGACTTAAACTCCCTCATACATTTCCACCATAATTTCAGCAACCCAGTCCATTAAACTCTCTGGAACACTCCCACTCTAGCCTCAACTTCGCGGACACCATGATCAGTTTCAACAATGGTACCTTAGAGACATATATATAAGAAACCCATGGATCATCACCCCCACCTTCATAGATCCAGGAACTACCCCCAAACATACCAAGAAATCTTTTATCTACAGCCAGGCACTCAGATACCAGAGAACATGCTCTGAGAGAAAGTCCAGGATATACATCTTAACATACTCAAAACGGCCTTTACCAAACAAGGACACTCCAACAGAGAAGCAGATCGCATCATGGAACAGGCCACCCAAATACCCAGAACCTGCTTCAATACTGAAATATAGACAACCCACTCTAACCAGATACCTGAGTTGCTACCTACCACCCCACATTGGAACCCAACTGGGGTATCAAACAACTAGAACCCATTTCAGTGGGGACCCCATCCTGAAAAAAATATTTCCTGAACCGTCTCTTCTGACCTTCAAACAACCCCCAAACCTCATCATCAGAAGCAAGCTCCCCACAGACCAGCACACACTAACTCAAAGCGGCACCAGACTCTGCTAGAACAGATACAAAACCTACAGACCCAATGAACAACACCCCGCAACACACCTTTCAAGATCCATGGGTCCTACATACGCCTATTAAAACATGTGGTGTACCTCATCCAGTGCATTATGTGCCCCAGTAACAACTATGTGGGTGAAACCAATCACTATGCTCTCGAATGAACTCACGCAGGAAAATGATAAAAAACAAAACCACCATATCATCTGTGGGTGCAAACTTTTCACAAAGTCGTCACTCTATATCTGACCTCTCAGTCCTCGTCCTCAAAGGAAACCTGCACACCTTCGAAAGATGAGCCCAGGAACTTAAACTCATAACTCTGTCTCCATTCAGTCCATGATGTTTAGTGTGTAGCAATGAATTTATGGCTTGTTACAATAATCTGTAACCCACAACACCCCTTATTGTTCAATGATTACCGGGGTGTTAATAGACCACCTCAACTTGAATTATCGCTTAGAATGTGTGCTAACTACTCACGCTAGACTCCATTCGATCTCGTATTGACACTATGAGTACCTTTTCCAGACATCAGGATGAGCTCTGTATCTCAAAAGCTTCTCTCTCTCACCAATAGAAGTTGGTCCAATACAAGATATTACCTCACCCACCTTGTCTCTCTAGGAGATAGTAGTCATTTGACCATTCTCCCAGCCAGGATTTCTGATAAAAGACTCTTGTGTAAACATTAAGGAAGCCTCATCCTAATAGCTTAATAGACTAACACCTCTGACACAAAAATGACCAGGAGAGGCACCTCTCAACATGCAAGCTGACCAAGTTGCAGGGACTTGCAAAGAGAATCCAGGACACAGCAGGGGAGACAGTATCAAGTTGCTGATAAACAGACCACAGCATGTTCAGAGAGAATTGCTATTTGCTTTTCTTTTCTTCTGTAACAGCTGAGAATGCCATATTTACTGTAGATTATGAGATGTGTCAATCTAAATGAGTTAAGAAAACAGTTTTTCTTTTAATTCTATTTTCTCTCTGTTTTTAATAAATCTTGTTTCTATTAAGAGTCTCTATGGTCCCGATAACTTTAAGCAGATGTCCTTGGGAAGACAGAAACCCATAGAACTAACAACCCCTTCTTGGGCCAGGCCTATGCCCAAGATCTATAAACTTTTGCTGGCATAGCTATGTTAGGTGCATGACGAGGTGTGATTTGCTAGCACAGCTAGGCTGGTCACACAAGTCACTAGTATAGACGCAGTTACATCAGCAAAACTGAGCTATACTGGCAAAGGCACAGTTTTGCCAATATACATTGTGTCCACACTAGAAGCACTTTGCTGGTCTTGTAGATCAATATAATTCTGTTGGCAAAGCCTTCCAAACGCAGGTCTGGCCTCAGTCTCTGTCAAAAAGCATCTCCAAAGGTGTCTTGTGTCGCTATCAGGATGCGATAGGAAAAACACAAAGGAAAAAGCCACACGAGCTGGCAGTGGGGTTGGTCACTTTTGTTTGTTTTAAAAGCCCATTCTACCCAGGTTCCCTTATACAAAGGGCAATTCGGCACAAATCCAGTTCCCTCCTTCTTTTCAGTTACGTTTAAGCATGGACTAACGCTGACAGGTTTTATTCAGTTGTATTTCACAATACGAGCCGTAAACTCAGCATAACCAGGGCACTATAAAAGTCTAATTCCCTGTGGCGACACTTTCATAAGTTAGCCTCCACCACTTTGCACAGAGCCTGTAACTCCCATCCACTGCTCTGTCAGACTATACTAATATTTTAAGATTCTATGTTTGTGACAAAGAATCCCAAGTACACTAAAATACTGTGCTAATCGAGCTGAAACTGCCTCTGGTGGCAAGTCGCAGGCTTCATTTCAAGGTTTGACACTAACTGAAGGAGGCACTCTGAGGGTTTTACATGCTTATTTAAGCAACACCTTGAGCTACTAATTCTGCAAAAGCACTTCTGTGCTAACCTATATGAGCCTGTTACTCTTCTGCTTGGCCTCTGCACTAACAGACAACAGAAAACTTGCCAGACAACAGTACTTCTATGTTGCAAATAAACATCTACAAGGATTTAGGAAAATCAAACTTATTTTATCTGTAACCTGATGCAAATTCAAATCCAAGGTCCAAAGAGCAGACCTTCCACCATCTGTGTATAAACGGATGTATTCAAATTGACACACAGGAAGTCAACACCACTACATAAGTAACAGAAGCAATATGATTAGGGCCCACTGGGTGTGACAGCAGCCCTGAGCGAACCACACAGTTTCTAATATCTTATACCTATTACAATAGTTTGAATTTTAGAAGGCTGATGAATATATATATTCAAGTAGTAACTCACTTCATCAGCAGGTTCTTTAATAAGATTTATTCAGACACACATTGGCTGTGCACTAGTGCCTGTACAAGTTTCACTCTGAATTTGTTTGATCAGTCTTATTACAATGATCCATGAACCATTAACCAAATGTGCATCTTCATGCTCAGAGCATTCTCTTGTGGCATTTTATTAATACAACATAAAAACACAAAATAGCACCTTCCTTCCTGAAGGCTCCCCAAACCCCTAACGGGGATTACTTCAGCCAGCACACAGATGCAGGCACTTCTGCGGTGGGTGAATCAGATGTTGCAAAGGGATGCTTCCCCTGAACTAAGCAGCAGCCACAATTGCTCTTTATCCAGGGAGTTGCCCCTCTGTGCAGGACCAAGATGCAGATGCTTCTGGGTTAGGGCATGACAGCTGTTTATATAGGGACCCCCTGCCTGGCACAGCAAGCTGCTTCTGAAGTGGAGTGCAGGGTCTGCCTAAGCCCCACACAGCAAGGCCATTCACTGTTTTACATTAGATGGGGAGAGGAACCCTGCACCCCACTGAAATTGCAGGAGAAGTCAGTGAAACAGAAAAGAGCCTCAGAGGGACAAGGGAAGGAGGCCTTTTGGGGTAGGGATTATAGAGTTCACAGCCTGACTGGGGCAAAGAGACAGGGACCAACCCCACCTCCCATCCAGCACAGCCCCAGACCAAGCACCTGCCCCCGCCCCCCCCATCCGGCACTTACCCGCATCAGACACCTGCCCCGCCCCCCATCCGGCACCTACCCCCGGCAGGCACCGGCTCCCACCCCCGCCCCGGCACCTACCCCCGGCAGGCCCCCGCCCCCGGCCCCCCATCCGGCACCTACCCCCGGCAGGCACCCGCCCCCGGCCCCCCATCCGGCACCTACCCCCGGTAGGACCCCGCCCCCGGCAGGCCCCCCATCCGGCACCTACCCCCGGCAGGCACCTAGCCCGGCAGGCCCCCCATCCGGCACCTACCCCCGGTAGGACCCCGCCCCCGGCAGGCCCCCCATCCGGCACCTACCCCCGCCCCGGCACCCGCCCCCGGCCCCCCATCCGGCACCTACCCCCGGCAGGCACCCGCCCCCGTCCCCCCATCCGGCACCTACCCCCGGCAGGCACCCGCCCCCGGCCCCCCATCCAGCACCTACCCCCGGTAGGACCCCGCCCCCGGCAGGCCCCCCCATCCGGCACCTACCCCCGGTAGGACCCCGCCCCCGGCAGGCCCCCCATCCGGCACCTACCCCCGCCCCGGCACCTACCCCCGGCAGGCACCGGCCCCCACCCCCGGCTGGCACCTGCCCCCGGCCCCCCATCCGGCACCTACCCCCGGTAGGACCCCGCCCCCGGCAGGCCCCCCCATCCGGCACCTACCCCCGGCAGGCACCCGCCCCCGGCCCCCATCCGGCACAGCCCCCCGGCAGGTACCGCCCCCCGGCAGGCACCCAGAAGTGCCGCCCACCAGGCATCCCGCCCCCCAACCTCCATTGTCCCCAGCACCCCGCCCCCATCGGACACCCACCTCCTCACCATCCCTTCACCTCCTCGCCCGGCCGCCTCCAACCACTCCGGCCCCCACCTCTGCCGAGCTGCCCGGCCGCGGCCACGGCCCTGGCCCTCCGCTCAGACTCCTCCGGGCCCCCCACGACGGGCAGACCTCCCCCAAGCACCGCCTCCGGGCCTCGCCTCCTCCAATCACTAAGCACCGCCTCCGGGCCTCGTCTCCTCCAATCACCAAACCCATACGGGCCCCGCCCCCAATCACCAAGAACCTCCACCGGGGCCCGCCCCTCCAATCACCAAGCATCTCCTCCTAGCCCCGGTCCTCCAATCAGGAAGCACCGCCCCGGGCCTCGCCTCCTCCAATCACCAAATCATACGGGTCCTGCGCCCTCCAATCACCAAGCTCCGCCTCCGGACCTCGCCTCCTCCATTCACCAAGTACCGCCCCTTTCTGTGCCAATCACCTCCTTCCAAAAACCCGCCATTTCCAGTTCACGCCCATCCCGCTCCCATCCACCTCTCTCTATCACTAGCCCATGCCAGGCTCCCCCATGCCAGCCAGCGCCCCTCAGCGCGCCTGTGCCAGGCTCTTCTGTGCCCTCTGTGCCAGCCAGCGCCCCTCAGAGCTCCTGTGCCAGGCTCCCCCCGCGCCCTCTGCGCCAGCCAGCGCCCCTCAGAGCTCCTGTGCCAGGCTCCCCCTGTGCCCTCCGTTCCAGCCAGCGCCCCTCAGAGCACCTGTGCCAGGCTCCCCCCCACCCTCTGTGCCAGCCAGCGCCCCTCAGAGCACCTGTGCCAGGCTCCCCCCCACCCTCTGTGCCAGCCAGCGCCCCTCAGAGCGCCTGTGCCAGGCTCCTCTGCGCCAGCCAGCACCCCTCAGAGCTCCTGTGCCAGGCTCCCCCTGTGCCAGCCAGCGCCCCTCAGAGCGCCTAGGCCAGGCTCCTCTGTGCCAGCCAGCGCCCCTCAGAGCTCCTGTGCCAGGCTCCCCCCCACCCTCTGTGCCAGCCATCGCCCCTCAGAGCGCCTAGGCCAGGCTCCTCTGTGCCAGCCAGCGCCCCTCAGAGCTCCTGTGCCAGGCTCCCCCCCACCCTCTGTGCCAGCCATCGCCCCTCAGAGCTCCTGTGCCAGGCTCCCCCTGTGCCAGCCAGCGCCCCTCAGAGCGCCTGTACCAGACTCCCCCCCCACCCTCTGTGCCAGCCATCGCCCCTCAGAGCGCCTAGGCCAGGCTCCTCTGTGCCAGCCAGCGCCCCTCAGAGCGCCTGTACCAGACTCCCCCCCACCCTCTGTGCCAGCCATCGCCCCTCAGAGCGCCTAGGCCAGGCTCCTCTGTGCCAGCCAGCGCCCCTCAGAGCTCCTGTGCCAGGCTCCCCCTGTGCCCTCTGTGCCAGCCATCACCCCTCAGAGCTCCTGTACCAGACTCCCCCCCACCCTCTGTGCCAGCCATCGCCCCTCAGAGCGCCTAGGCCAGGCTCCTCTGTGCCAGCCAGCGCCCCTCAGAGCTCCTGTGCCAGGCTCCCCCCCACCCTCTGTGCCAGCCATCGCCCCTCAGAGCGCCTAGGCCAGGCTCCTCTGTGCCAGCCAGCGCCCCTCAGAGCTCCTGTGCCAGGCTCCCCCCCACCCTCTGTGCCAGCCATCGCCCCTCAGAGCTCCTGTGCCAGGCTCCCCCTGTGCCAGCCAGCGCCCCTCAGAGCGCCTGTACCAGACTCCCCCCCACCCTCTGTGCCAGCCATCGCCCCTCAGAGCGCCTAGGCCAGGCTCCTCTGTGCCAGCCAGCGCCCCTCAGAGCTCCTGTGCCAGGCTCCCCCTGTGCCCTCTGTGCCAGCCATCACCCCTCAGAGCTCCTGTACCAGACTCCCCCCCACCCTCTGTGCCAGGCAGCACCCCTCAGAGCTCCTGTGCCAGGCTCCTCTGCGCCAGCCAGCACCCCTCAGCGCCTGTGCCAGGCTCCCCCTGTGCCCTCTGTGCCAGCCAGCGCCCCTCAGAGCTCCTGTGCCAGGCTCCCCTTGCACCCTCTGTGCCAGCCAGTGCCCCTCAGAGCACCCATGCCAAGCTCCCCCGCACCCTCTGTGCCAGCCAGTGCCTCTCAGAGCACCTGTGCCAGGCTCCCCCGCATCCTCTGTGCCAGCCAGCGCCCCTCAGAGCGCTTGTGCCAGGCTCCCCCGCACCAGCCAGCACCCCTCAGCGGCTGTGCCAGGCTCCCCCACGCCCTCCATGCTAGCCAGCGCCCCTGTCACCCTCCATGCCAGCCAGCGCCCTTGTCAGGCTCAACTTGAATGTATTCACCCAAATTAAAAAACAGAGAACCAAAAAGTGCCACTGTGGCTAAACAACAAAGTAAAAAAAGCAGTGAGAGACAAGAAGGCATCCTTTAAAAAGTGGAAGTTAAATCCTAGTGAGGAAAATAGAAAGGAGCATAAACTCTGGCAAGTGACGTATAAAAATATAATTAGGAAGGCCAAAAAAGAAATTGAAGAACAGCTAGCCAAAGACTCAAAAAGTAATAGCAAAATTGTTTTAAAGTACATCAGAAGCAGGAAGCCTGCTAAACAAGCAGTGGGGCCACTGAACCATCAAGATGCTAAAGGAGCACTCAAGGACGATCAAGCCATTGCGTAGAAACTAAATGAATTCTCTGCATCTGTCTTTACGGCTGAGGATGTGAAGGAGATTCCCAAACCTGGTGATAACTGCCTCAAATTGAGGTGTCACTAGAGGACAAATTTGGAACAAATTGATAAACTAAACAGAAATAAGTCATCAGGACCAGATGGTATTCAGCTAAGAGGTCTGAAGGAGCTCAAATGTGAAATTACAGAGCTACTAACTGTAGTCTGTAACCTATCATTTAGATCAGCTTCTCTATCAAATGACTGAAGGATTGCTATTGTGACACCAATTTTTAAAAAGGGCTCCAGAGGTGATCCCGGCAATTACAGGCTGGTGAGGCTGACTTTAGTCCTGGGCAAACTGATTGAAACTATAGCAAAGAATAAAATTGTCTGACATATAGCTGAACATAATTTGTTGGGGAAGAGTCAACATGGTTTTGTAATGGGAAATCATACTTCACCAATATACTAGAATTCTTTGAAGGGGTCAACAAGCATGTGGACAAAGGGGATCCAGTGGATATAGTGTACTTAGATTTTCAGAAAGTCTTTGACAAGGTCCCTCACCAAAGGCTCTTAAGCAAAGTAAACTGTCATGGGATAAGAGGGAAAGTCCTCCCATGGATCGTTAACTGGTTAAAAGATAGGAGACAAAGGGTAGGAATAATGAAGAGAGGTAAATGGTGGTGTCCCCCAGGGGTCTGTACTGGGACCAGTCCTATTCAACATATTCATAAATGATCTGGAAAAAGGGATAAAAAGTGAGGTGGCAGAATTTGCAGATGATACAAAACTACTCAAGATAGTTAAGTCCCAAGCAGACTGTGAAGAGCTACAAAAGGATCTCACAAAACTGGGTGACTGGGCAACAAAATGGCAGATCAAATTCAATGTGGATAAATGCAAAGTAATGCACATTGGAAAACATAATCCTAAATATACATATACAATGATGGGGTCTAGATTAGCTGTTACCACTCGAAAAAGAGATCTTGGAATCATTGCGAATAGTTCTCTGAAAACATCCACTCAATGTGCAGCAGCAGTCAAAAAATCCAGTAGAATGTTGGGAATTATTAAGAAAGGGATAGATAATAAGACCAAAAATATTATATTGCCTCTATATAAATCCATGGTAAGCCCACATCTTAAATACTGCATACGGATGTGGTCGCCCCATCTCAAAAAAGATATATTGGAATTGGAAAAGGTTCAAAAAAGGGCAACAAAAATGATTAGGGGTATGGAATGGCTTCCATATGAAGAGAGATAAATAAAACTGGGACTTTTCAGCTTGGAAAAGAGACGACTAAGGGGGGATCTGATAGAGGTCTATAAAATCATGACTGGTGTGGAGAAAATAAATAAGGAAGTGTTATTTATTCCTTCTAATAACATAAGAACTAGGGGTCACCAAATGAAATTAATAGGCAGCAGGTTTAAAACAAACAAAATAAAATATTTTTTTCACACAATGCACAGTCAGTCTGTGGAGCTCTTTGCCAGAGGATGTTGTGAAGGCCAAGACTATAACAGGCTTCAAAAAAGAACTAGATATGTTCATGGAAGATAGGTCCATCAATGGCTATTAGCCAGGATGGGCAGAGATGGTGTCCCTAGCCTCTGCTTGCTAGAACCTGGGAATGGGCGTCGGGACGGATCACTTGATGATTACCTGCTCTGTTCATTCCCTCTGGGGCACCTGGCATTGGCCACTGTCGGCAGACAGGATACTGGGCTAGCTGGACCTTTGGTCTGACCCAGTATGGCCGTTCTTATGTTCTTACGAAGTGAGCAAGCTGACTAGAGACAGCCTGTGTTCAACAGCGATGTGCTCCACTGTGGGGAGCAGTTTAGAGTTCTGTGGTTGTGAGAAACGATGCCCCAGGCATGACCAGGCTCCTCCCCAGCCAGCCTGGCTGCTTGCTCTGCAGAGATAGGACTTTGTGCAGAGATACATTTAAAAAATGAATGTTTCAATTTACTGAGTAATAGCCTCTCCCCAAAGAGAAATGGGAACATCCCGGTTAGAAGCCAGGGCTTAGAGGAAATCAGGTCTCCAACAGGCCATAGAGAGCCCTTCCCAAGAAGCATTCTTGGACCAGCCTGTGACTAGGGGTATGAAACCTAACTAACAGTGTAGACGCAGCTCAATCGACAGCAGAATGCTTCTGTCAAATTAGCAACCATTTCTCAAGGAGGTGTTATTCCTACACCAACATTAAAAAACCTTTCTGTCAGTATAGATACAGTCTATGGGCTTATGCTGGCACAGCGACGATGCTGAGTTATGCTGGTATAGTCTCTGTTGGTCTAGAGGAAGCTGTTGAGGCTCTGGGTAGGCATACCGAGACTCCTAGCCATTCCCTGGGCTGGAGTGATGGAGGGAACACCACACAATATTTTTAACATTGTGATTTTAAATATATAAACATCTTACATGCCTCTAGTGTCTTTCATCTCAAGTCAAAGGATCTCAAAGTGCTCTATAAACCTAAACCTATGCCAAGAGAAAGTCCATACACAGGGATCACTGGACCGACCATTGAACAGTAGCCACCTCAGGGGTGAAACATGGAAATTGTTTAACAGCACAATAGTACTCTCCTAGGACAGAACTGAAAATGAACTGAACCACCAATTTTTCTGCCCAACATGGCTGATCACAGGAGGGAGTCCCACATGGAAAGATGGCAGCTGTGATACAGCTTGAGTCATGTCTTTACTATGGGGACTATAGCAGCATAGCTAGGCACCACAGCTATGCCGGTAAAACCCTGTAGTGTTGACGCAGGCTACAATGATGAAAGGAGTTTTGCCATTGCTGTAGGAACTCCACCTCCACAAGTGACAATAGCTAGGTCAATGGAAGCATTGTTCTGTGACTTAGCTGCATCTACACTGGGGGTTAAGTTGGTATAGCTACAGCAGTTCAGGCTGTGGATTTTTCACATCCCCAAGAACTGTAGCTATGTTGACCTGAGTTTTAAGTGTAGACCAGGCCTTAGGGAGGAGGACAGAGTGGGAACAGGAGTATCCAACAGCTGCTGCCTTCCTGGGACCAGCTCTCTGTGATCTCTTACAGCATTAGCACAAATCACAGCTTCGGATTTAGTGTCTTGAGGATCAATCCTAGCCAGGGGCGGCTCCAGGCACCAGTGCTCCAAGCGCGTGCCTGGGGCGGTAAGCAGGGCCGGAGCTTCCATTTAGGAGGCCTAGGCAATCGCCTAGGGCGCCAGGATTATTGGGGGGTGGCATTTTGCCAGGGGGGACGGCAGGCGGCTCCGGTTGACCTGCCGCAGTTGTGCCTGCGGAGGGTCCCCTGGTCCTGTGGCTCCAGTGGAGCTGTCGCAGGCATTTCTGCGGACAGTCCGCTGCTCCCGCAGCTCAGATGGACCTCCCGCAGGCATAGCTGCGGCATTTCCACCAGAGCCGCGGACCAGGGGACCCTCCGCAGGCACGACTGTGGTACGTCCACCGAAGCCGCGGGACCAGTGCGCGGGATGGTGAAATGGCCGTGCGCCTAGGGCGCTAAAAATACTAGCGCCGGTCCTGGCGGTAAGCCACTGGGGATGATCTGCCAGTCGCCGCTAGGGCAGCAGTCCCGCAGTCCGACGAAGCCTCGGGACCAGCGGACCCTCTGTGCTTGGGGCAGCAAAATGTCTAGAGTCGCCCCTGAATCTAGGCTACATTTCATTTCCCTGCTCCATGAGTGGGGCGCCCAAGCGAGACTACAATACAGATACTATTCCTATTTGCTACTGAGGCAAAGCTCAGGCATCTCCACTGAGCCATTACTGACAGACAAGAGTGCTGGATTTTGAAGGTTAGTACATCTGGAGGCTTGTAAGTTAGCTGTGTAAATACAAGTGGCAGCAACAGGGATACTGGAATTGACATTCCTCCTACCATGAAAGAAAATATGATACAAAGACAAAACCCTAACCTAGACTTCCACTTCGTCTGCAGCATCTGTACCAACCTATGGATTAACTTCAACACATATATGACAAAGGGTTGTACCTGGGCGGCACCTGCTGATCTCCTGTAGGAACATGCGTGTATGGGACCCAAAAGGCAATCGTACCACCAGCTGAGCATCTTCCGAGCCTATCTGGACAGTCACATCAGAACCTACACATGGCAGGAACAGGAGAGTTGGAATTAATGCTGCTAAGTTTGGAGAAGACATTTATGGTTTCTAAACACTACTTTAGGTGCTGCATGCACAAAAAAGCCACTCCAGCACTGGACATGCCTCCACATCCGCAGTACTCAAATCAGTAGAAAACCACGCCAGCTGCAAGGAAAGAAATAAGCTTCATCACCTCTTTCAGTTTCCTGCATTTGGATTAATTTCTTTTATTAAGGAGCTGCTAACAGGGAGTTTCGCAAGGGAGTTCTCCAGGTGAAGGAGGAGCACATACAGCATCTGTGGGGTAAGTGACTGTCTGCAGTGTGTGTGTTTGTGTTTGGGGGTTACTTGCTGTGTGCTGAGCTTGTGTTTGTCAGTCTGTTTGGTTGTTGTGGTGGTTTGTTTGTTTGAAGGACCGTGTGCTGTAGCTGGCAGTTGGAGGCGGAGCTATCAAGGAAGGTTTGAAAGCTAGAAGCCTCTGGTAATTGGCTGAGCCTTAACCAGTGGGCGGGGCATTCACTCACGCCAGGGCTTTATAAAGCTGCGCACAAGCGACCAGGGAGCTTAGCCAACAGGAGCTGCTAACAGGGAGTTTCGCAAGGGAGTTTGGAAGGGGAGTAGGAAAGGAGTGGGAGTCCCTTGTTGGTCTCATCTGTGACCTATTGGTCCCCTGAACCTATAAACCAAGCCACATCCAAAACCTTTCTGTTTAAAGCAGAGCAGAGCGGACAGGGAGCTGCAGATGGGAATTTGAGAGAGTTTGACAGAGGGAGGCTTACGATGGTGAGGAGGACCCGCAACACCTGTGGCAGCACTGCTTCTGTCTCCTCCACCTGCGTCTGTAGCCAGACAGAGCACCAAAGCATGGATGCTTTTACCCAGATTCTGGTGTGGGCTTGCAAAGACTGTAACTTGCAATTTCCACTTACTGATATCCGGCTGGGGGTCGCATCCAATATGAAAGGTGCCTACTGGTGGAATCTCTCAGGCAGCAGGTGGGAGATCTACAGGAGGAGGTGGCTAGGCTGAGGAACATCTGTATCCATGAGCAATTCCTGGACAGTATCCATGTGGAGACAGCTGACGTAGCTGTCTCAGTTCACAGGACTAGTGACACACCAGTGGAGGAGGAGATGGCTCAGGGTGGACACTGGCAGCTGGTTACTTCTGGCAGCAGGCAGTGCTCCACCCCTGCTGCGAACCCTCCTGCTGTGGTACTAGATAACCGTTATGCTCTTCTTGATACAGGAGAGAAGGAATCACCCCCAACAGTTAAGGAGGCGAAGCCTCGTACCCCTAAGGCTGGGAGGTCTGCTGCCACCACTGATAATAAGAAACGTAGGGTAGTGGTGGTTGGAGACTCTCTGCTGAGGGGGACGGAGACACCCATCTGTCGCCCTGACCGTTCATCCCGGGAGGTATGCTGCCTGCCAGGGGCCCATATCCGAGATGTTACAGAGGCATTGTCGAGGATTATCCGGCCTTCTGACTACTACCTCATGCTACTCATCGATGTGGGCACAAATGATACTGTGAGGTGTGACACTGAGCAGATCAAGAGTGACTACAGGGCTCTGGGAGTACGGGTTAAGGAGTTTGGAGCACAGGTAGTATTCTCTTCGATTCTTCCTGTCGAAGGTAGGGGCCCGGGCAGAGACAGATGCATCGTGGAGGTGAATGCCTGGCTGCGAAGATGGTGTCGCCAGGAAGGCTTTGGCTTCCTCGACCATGGGATGCTATTCGAGGAGGGACTGCTAGGCACAGATGGCGTTCACCTTTCGAGGAGGGGAAAGGCCTTATTTGCGCACAGACTGACTAACCTAGTAAGGAGGGCTTTAAACTAGATTTGACGGGGACAGGTGAGCAAACCACACAGGTAAGTGGGGAACAAGACCTGGGAGATGGGTTGGAAACAGGAGGGAGCACGGGCTATAATGGCAGAGAGAAAGGGGGGTCAGGGCAAAGCTGGGAGGCAAGATCAAACCAGTATCTTAGATGCCTATATACAAATGCAAGAAGTATGGGTAATAAGCAGGAAGAACTGGAAGTGCTAATAAATAAATACAACTATGACATTGTTGGCATTACTGAAACTTGGTGGAATAATACACACGACTGGAATGTTGGTGTGGATGGGTATAGTTTGCTCAGGAAGGATAGACAGGGGAAAAAGGGGGGAGATGTTGCCTTATATATTAAAAATGTACACACTTGGACTGAGGTGGAGATGGACATAGGAAATGGAAGTGTTGAGAGTCTCTGGGTTAGGCTAAAAGGGGTAAAAAACACGGGTGATGTCGTGTTGGGAGTCTACTTCAGGCCACCTAATCAGACGGAAGAGGTGGATGAGGCTTTTTTCAAACAACTAACAAAATCATCCAAAGCCCAAGATTTGGTGGTGATGGGGGACTTCAACTATCCAGATATATGTTGGGAAAATAACACCGCGGGGCACAGACTATCCAATAAGTTCCTGGACTGCATTGCAGACAACTTTTTATTTCAGAAAGTTGAAAAAGCTACTGGGGGGAAGCTGTTCTAGACTTGATTTTAACAAATAGGGAGGAACTCGTTGAGAATTTGAAAGTAGAAGGAAGCTTGTGTGAAAGTGATCATGAAATCATAGAGTTTGCAATTCTAAGGAAGGGTAGAAGGGAGTACAGCAAAATAGAGACAATGGATTTCAGGAAGGCCGATTTTGGTAAGCTCAGAGAGCTGATAGGTAAGGTCCCATGGGAATCAAGACTGAGGGGAAAAACAACTGAGGAGAGTTGGCAGTTTTTCAAAGGGATGCTATTAAGGGCCCAAAAGCAAGCTATTCCGATGGTTAGGAAAGATAGAAAATGTGGCAAAAGACCACCTTGGCTTAACCACGAGATCTTGCGTGACCTACAAAATAAAAAGGCGTCATATAAAAAATGGAAACTAGGTCAGATTACAAAGGACAAATATAGGCAAATAACACAGGAATGCAGAGGCAAGATTAGAAAGGCAAAGGCACAAAATGAGCTCAAACTAGCTATGGGAATAAAGGGAAACAAGAAGACTTTTTATCAATACATTAGAAGCAAGAGGAAGACCAAGGACAGGGTAGGCCCACTGCTCAGTGAGGAGGGGGAAACAGTAACAGGAGACTTGGAAATGGCAGAGATGCTTAATGACTTCTTTGTTTCAGTCTTCACTGAGAAGTCTGAAGGAATGTCAAATATAGTGAATGCTTACGGGAAGAGGGTAGGTTTAGAAGATAAAATAAAAAAAGAGCAAGTAAAAAATCACTTAGAAAAGTTAGATGCCTGCAAGTCACCAGGGCCTGATGAAATGCATCCTAGAATACTCAAGGAGTTAATAGAGGAGGTATCTGAGCCTCTAGCTATTATCTTTGGGAAATCATGGGAGACAGAGGAGATTCCAGAAGACTGGAAGGGGGCAAATATAGTGCCCATCTATAAAAAGGGGAATAAAAACAACCCAGGAAACTACAGACCAGTTAATTTAACTTCTGTGCCAGGGAAGATAATGGAGCAGGTAATTAAAGAAATCATCTGCAAACATTTGGAAGGTGGTAAGGTGATAGGGAATAGCCAGCATGGATTTGTAAAGAACAAATCGTGTCAAACTAATCTGATAGCATTCTTTGATAGGATAACGAGCCTTGTGGATAAGGGAGAAGCGGTGGATATGATATACCTAGACTTTAGTAAGGCATTTGATATGGTCTCGCATGATATTCTTATAGATAAACTAGGAAAGTACAATTTAGATGGGGCTACTATAAGGTGGGTGCATAACTGGCTGGATAACCGTACTCAGAGAGTAGTTATTAATGGCTCCCAATCCTGCTGGAAAGGTATAACAAGTGGGGTTCCGCAGGGGTCTGTTTTGGGACCGGCTCTGTTCAATATCTTCATCAACGATTTAGATGCTGGCATAGAAAGTACGCTTATTAAGTTTGCGGACGATACCAAACTGGGAGGGATTGCAACTGCTTTGGAGGACAGGGTCAAAATTCAAAATGATCTGGACAAATTGGAGAAATGGTCTGAGGTAAACAGGATGAAGTTCAATAAAGATAAATGCAAAGTGCTCCACTTAGGAAGGAACAATCAGTTTCACACATACAGAATGGGAAGAGACTGTCTAGGAAGGAGTATGGCAGAAAGAGATCTAGGGGTCATAGTGGACCACAAGCTTAATATGAGTCAACAGTGTGATACTGTTTGCAAAAAAAGCAGATGTGATCTGGGATGCATTAACAGGTGTGTTGTAAACAAGACACGAGAAGTCGTTCTTCCACTTTACTCTGCGCTGGTTAGGCCTCAACTGGAGTATTGTGTCCAGTTCTGGGCACCGCATTTCAAGAAAGATGTGGAGAAATTGGAGAGCGTCCAGAGAAGAGCAACAAGAATGATTAAAGGTCTTGAGAACATGACCTATGAAGGAAGGCTGAAGGAATTGGGTTTGTTTAGTTTGGAAAAGAGAAGACTGAGAGGGGACATGATAGCAGTTTTCAGGTATCTAAAAGGGTGTCATCAGGAGGAGGGAGAAAACTTGTTCACCTTAGCCTCCAATGATAGAACAAGAAGCAATGGGCTTAAACTGCAGGAAGGGAGATTTAGGTTGGACATTAGGAAAAAGTTCCTAACTGTCAGGGTAGTTAAACATTGGAATAGATTGCCTAGGGAAGTTGTGGAATCTCCATCTCTGGAGATATTTAAGAGTAGGTTAGATAAATGTCTATTAGGGATGGTCTAGACAGTATTTGGTCCTGCCGTGAGGGCAGGGGACTGGACTCGATGACCTCTCGAGGTCCCTTCCAGTCCTAGAGTCTATGAGTCTAAATAGGATTTGTAAACAATCATCGTTATTCCTTTAGGCCCTTTCAGCCCAACTGATCCCAAAACATTTTATAAACTCAAACTAACAGAAAAATTAGACAAGGAATCCCTACCCATGCCACTGAAATACAGTTGCATTTGAACAGTGCTTAACACATTTTGGGGGCATTTACAATTTAAATAAACAATAATAGTATCCAGCTGACAGTCCAGTGAAAGCTAGGGAGACCGACTAGAACTTATCTTTTAGCAACAATCTGGAATCATTTACAGGGTCGGCTCTACAGTTTTCACTGCCACAAGCAGCGCACAGAATTGCCGCCGCAGAGGGTGGGGGCAGTCCATGTGCTCTTAGGGCGGCAGGCGCGTTTCCGTGGCAGCAATTCGGCGGCAGCTTCTATGTTTAGCTGAAGCCGCCGCGGACTGCCGTCCCTTGCAGATTGCCGCCCCAAGCACCAGCTTGGAATGCTGGTGCCTGGAGCCGGCCCTGATCATTTAGCCAAATGATTTGTATGAACTAGGGCTGGCAATACACTAGTTAACTAGTAATAGTGTCCAGATATATAAACTATCCAATAATAGCAAGACAAGCCTCCATCATTGCACAGAGTGTGTCCAGTTTGGAGCAGCTCAGCCCCAGACATTCCATAAGCAACCCTGAGCAAACTCCACAAACCAAAAACTGTGGAATAATGGTTCATACAGAGCTCGTAAGCTCAGCATATGGGAATCTTTCTTGTACCTCATTGGAATC
Source organism: Gopherus evgoodei (assembly GCF_007399415.2). Lineage (NCBI taxonomy): Eukaryota > Metazoa > Chordata > Testudines > Testudinidae > Gopherus > Gopherus evgoodei. The sequence goes on along the minus strand of NC_044341.1, from coordinate 1,024,126 downwards.
ATAGCAACAGAAGAGACTCACCAATGATATGAAGGTCACTGTCAGGTGTAACTGTCAAAAGAGAACAGCAATTCCATTAGAAAGCCTGGGCCATGCTGCTACTATCCAAGGATAATACTTTACAAATAGCACAGACAGACAGACCGATCCTGAGCACCCCTAGTAAGGGACAGAAAGGGAGGCCGAAGAAATCAGAAAGGATAGGAGGCCATGAGCATTATTTGGTAACTCTGAGCTCTCCTCTTGCCAGAGCTGGGGGTGCAGAGAATAGTTTGTTCCATGGGGTCCAGTGCAGCCTGTTTTCCTGAGACTGTTAATTAATTACACTGGCTTCAGCTGTTTCAAAGTTACAGCAAAACAAGGCAAAAGGTGATCAGTTTCCAAATTTCAGGCAGCACTAGAACAAAATCCAGATTCTGTTCCACACACAGATCCTCTCTTTGCCTGCCCCCAAGAAAAGATGCCACTGATTGATCTCTGAGGAGCAGAAGCAAGAACCTCCTGCCAGGAAGTGAGTGAAGGATGCAAAGGACAGCTCTACCTTCTTCTGCTGCAAATCCTTCTGTGATTGGCACAACTCTCTCCAAGCAGACATCCTCAGCTGTTATAGCCATTCGCCGATGAGTATACAGGAAGAGCCTGCAGGCAAAGCACAGGGGGGTAATGCCACCTCCACTCCAGCATCAGCACTGAGCTCCCTGCAAGCATGGTTCAACACCCCCTACCCTAGCACCACACTCACCTGCTAGCACAGCCCCTGCAGCTCCTGTCCCATGCCTGCTAGTGCACCCAGTAGGGTGGGTTTTTTTTAATTAATTTATACAAGTTGCTGGTGAAAGGTACCAGACTAACAGCCCTGGACTCTAGGCTCCTCTGATTAAATACAGATCAGGTATAAAACAGATAGTGGCAGGGCAAACAACCTTCCCACATTATTTCGCCAAAGCCCAACATGGAGATGGCACCTTTGGGATGGGAGGGGAGTTCATACACTCTCCATAAGCCATTCAATTCTGGGGCTTCCTGCTGAGACTGCCAGCCAGAGGACCCTGCCTTCCCCATATGAGTGGCCCATTGTCTCAAACACCTACGCATGCTCTCCATGGGTCCGCACGAGGCCCAGAAGCCGGCTTTCCACACTCTCCTCGCTGGCCAGGATACCCTGTACCGCATGCAGCTCATGGTCAAGAAATGGCCAACAGAGACACAAATCCTCTAGAGCAGCCAGAAAGGCAGGATGCTGAGCTCTCTCTCTCTTTCTCTGAACCTGTCTTTGACTGCAACAGCCACCAGCTGCTCAGCCTCTGGGCTTCCTTCTGGAGCCTCCATTTGCATCCAGAATCAGGTAGGGGCCAGGTGTTCTGCCTCCTTAAAATTCCTCCTGCCATTTCAGCTCAACCCTGGATCCTCCCATCATGCTCTGTCCTGGGCCATTGTGTGTTGTCACTCGCCTCTTGAGAAAGACTCTCTTCCACCTGCGGTGGTGGGCGGAATGGTCCAGTTCCACTCTGCCCCAGCCACGCATGGAGTTGTAAAGCATGACTGGTGTTTCGGATGAAAGGTGTTGGGGGAAGTGTTTTTGGATCAATTAGGGACCCTAGAATTTGGGCCAATATTATTAGCACAGCACCCAGGTCAGTGTGCCATGAAAAGGACTGGGACATACAGGTTGTTTTGGATTAACAGATGGCCTACAGGTAATGATCCTGTCTTCACTGATGCTCAGTAACTCTGACAGGCAGAAATGGGGGACAAAGGAGTGTGATTTCCCTGGTAATTCAATGCCACGTTCACTTATCTATAAAGAAACACTGATGCAAAGGATATGATCAGGCAGGTCTGTCCATCCGCCAGGGTCTCCTGAATAGCAACTGACTGGTCCATCCTCCAGGCCTGGAACACAAAGGGCTGCTGTCAGTGAATTACTATGTGAATTCGCCAAGCTGATTTAATGCAGCTGTGCAACAACCAGGGCACAAGGTGGTGCCAAGCAATGAAGATACTGCCGCACTAGACTGTGCAGTCCGTGAGTGGGACATGCTGATCTGACCGTGGCTCGGGGTTGCATCAGCACAGGCGGAGTGACTCAGCCCCAGCCTGTGGCAGGGAAACAGGCCCTGTCTGCACTACAGACCAAGCCATGCTACCTGGCAGCATACCGAATACAGGCTGGTAATAGATGGCTATCTGCAGACTTTGCAATGTAAATCAGATACGTACCAGCTGCTGTATTTGTACCCGATCCTTCCCCTGCTGCCTCCTTCCGACTTAGGGTTCAGATTGGAGATGCAGACGGGATCACTCCACCTCAGATGCTCCAGCAGTCGCCTGAAACAGCTTCAGCCAGACTTGCTTTCTGAAACTGTATCACGAGAATGTTGAAATCATGTCTGCTGCCAGACTCCTCGCAGCTCTGGCCCACTCTGCAGCTGGAGCCCCCTCTTCTCCTGCAGGCCTCCTTCCCACTTCCTCTCCACCCTGCTCCAGCCTGGCTGCTTTCCCACTTCCTCTCTGGCTTGTTCCATCTGCTCTGGCCTCTTCCTCCTTCTTGGTGTCCCAGATCTCCACATCAGGAATCTGGCCATCAAAGCAGGAGCAGGATTTGAATGGGAGCAGCGTTCCAACTCCTGTGAGCCCTTCAGACCCTCACCTCACAAAGGAACAGGCCGATCTTTGTTCTGTCTCCCAGACACTGGCCAGATCCGTGCTCAGACTGAGGGGGGATCTGCAGTGATTTCAGATGGATTTCTGTTCCCTTTTGGAGTTAGTTCTCCTGACACGTCAGCAGGTTTTTCTCACTGCTGTCGGCCCCTCAGTGGAGCAAACAGGACGTCACAGCAAGTGGGTTTTTTCAGTTCATGGCCTCTCTCTGAGAACACTGTCCCATCACCTGCTGGCACCTGGAGCATGTGCCATGTCCAGTGTTTCTGTTGCACCAGGTTAGCTGGTGCCTGTGCCCCTTGCTTTTCTCAAGTTATTTCCTTATTTTCTCAGTTAATTGCCTAGAGCCAAGCCCTTTTCTGTGTATGTTTTCCCAGCCTCACCTCTCCGTGGCGCCTGTCTCACAGGGACAGGTGATCAGCCTTCGGGGCACTGTATGGTACCTGGCTGCAGGCTGCCATTTGACATCAGCAGTCTTCCTTCAACTCCCAGCATTCCTGCTGCTTTCTCCTGCCATCCTGCACTAAACCCTCCACATGTAACCCATTAATTACATAACAAACAATGTATTATGTCATCGTACAGATCACACATGAATAAATAAATATGTTGTTCTTCCCAGAGTTATCAGAAAGCTTCAGAGTCATTAGATAATCACCGTGATTTTTCTCCAGGATTGCATTTCCACTTGGACAATCAGAGGAGACTCACTTTCACTTCCTGTGTCTCAGGCACTGGCCCAGGGCGGCAATGGTGGATTTCAGACAATGCAGGGGAAGGTTAAGACTAAGAGCCATTATTACAAGTACATAAATAAACAAACATCACAAAAAGCTTTTAAAAAAAATAAAATTCAAATGTCAAGCCTAAACTACCAGATAGTTTCCCCTTTATAAAAGAGCAAAAACATTTCTCCAAAAATGTTTTTTTTTCCTTTTCTGGTATTAAATATAAACTAGTCTCCAAACCCAGGTATTTTCTTAAATTTTATTTCCTGCTTTGATTAGAGAATTTGGAGAAGATTTTCAAAACTGGCTAGTGATTTTGGGTGCCAAGCCCGAGACTCAAAGAAACCTGTGAATTTGCTGAAAGTGCTGAGTGCCCATGCTTGGAGAAATCAGACCTAAAGGGAGCAATATCCCTGCTTAAAGTAAATCTCATTTCTACAGAGCATTCTGAAAAAAATCTTAATCAGAGCAACAGAGACTCCAGGACTAGCAAAGCCTTGGAAAGATTCATTTAATGGCAAAATTCAGAAGACCATCTCCTTCAGCCGCACCTTACTGAAAACAAATCATTTCTGATTAAAATGCAGCAATGTCTTGTGCCACAGCTGATGTGAGCAAAATGTGAAGCATCTGCTTCATTATGCAAATCAATCAGTGCAGAGTCTCTCTCGGAGAAGGTGCCGGAACAAGGGCTTGTCTACACTTAAAATCCTGCAGCAGCGCAGCTGAACCAATACAGCAGCACCACTGTACTGACTCAGTGAAGACAAAACCTATGCAGACAGGAGAGCTTCTCCCGTCAGCGCAGGAACTCCACCTCCCCAAGAGGCCATAGCTGTGTAGATGGGAGAAGCCCTTCCCTTGACAGAGTGCTGCTCGGGGGTGTGGATTCCCCCAGAGCAATGTAGTTATACTAACATGAGTTGCTAGCGTAGACCAGGCCCAAGAAACCAAACCAAACCCTCTGCATACTAAAGACAGGAGAGCATGGCTTCAATTAACAATTGTCACGATTGAGTTCCAGCTGCATCTGTCATGGCCTAGCAGTTATGCAACAAAACACCTGCCTTTGTTCTGAGCATTCTCTCATGAGGCTGAGGCTACACCCTCCCTCCCATGCTCCCATCATGAGTGAAATAGGGGGAGGGGGTTAATTCTTCAGTGGTTTCTATACATTCCGCATGTGTGATGCTGCTGACTTAGAGCATTACACAAATGTGAGACCATCCCCAGTCTGACAGACAGGGATCTGACTGGAGGGGAGTCACTGCTAAGATGGGAGATGAGGGGGCTGCTGCTGGAGCAGACAGAATGGTTACACCAGCTACGCCTGTGAGACAGCCTTTGTGGAGGGGGAGAGTAGAAAGGAGTTGGCCAAAATACTCCATTTGCTTAATGTTGTTGGGGGGGAAATGATTTATTTGAAGGAATTAGGCGCATTGTATAGAGTGTTATAAATGGAAGGCTGGTCCCCCAGCAGCACCTGCTGAGCCGGCCCAGGCTGGAGTGGAGGTAGAGGGGTCAGGATATTAGGAAAAAACTTGTTTTGCCAGTAGGCTGCTGTAGATGTTTTTTTCCATCTGCTCTAGAGGGACACTGAATTCCTACAATTCTGCAGCTGTTTTTTCATTTTCCAGGAGCCTGAGAATGTGGCGCCATTTCATGTTTCGTCTTTTCCACGTTTTGGGAATGATGATGGTATAAATATCCATCTTCTAAGCTAATGCCCCGAGTTGTTCCATAAATGAACTGCAGGAACATACCTGGCTGTAGGAGACAAGCACGGCTGCTACTCCAGAGCCCAGGCTCCTGCTAGCTCCTCAGCAGAAGCTCACAACAGTGGGAAGGGAGGGGGCAGACTGGAAGGAAAGCTTGGCCTGGGGATCGCAAACCATAAGAAGTATCTGTAAAATGCCATAGGGGACGTTTGTGTGTGTAATTTATACCAGCTCAAGTATAAACATGAGCATCAAGATCTGCCAGCAGCTGAGGTTTGCACCCAAACAAAGATGGCAGGATCTGTTCCTCTCAAAGGCAGTTAGCACAGCCTGAATTTTTCCATTAGCACTAAGCAGTGCCCTGCTTATGAGGACCATAACAAATAACCCCCCACCTTTGGGGTTTGTAAACACATCAGAACAGATTGGCTGTGGACTAGGCTGCAGGGGTCCCAGCACAGAGTAGGCAAGATAGTCATGGGAACAAGGAGTCCTGCACAGAGGAAAGGGCACACTGGAGACTTCAAAGAGTTTGGTTGAAAATAATAACCAAGTCCCCACCCCAGCAAGAGGGAGGTTGCTGGGCACTTCCTAGTTTAGGCTGCAACAGCAATGAAGGGTTTACTGTACAAGTTGTTTCAGCCACATTCATCACCCAAGGGCCTGCCAACCACCCTCCCGCACTCCCCAACTGCCTTGAGTCACTGTCTCCCTGACCTCCCCAGCAGACAAGCCCTGACGCAGGCTGCAGCCACGGCAGAAGATCGCCTCCAATAATTAAACACGGAGGTTGATAAATATATTTATTTTTAACGCCGCTTCAAAGGACAGATTCTGAAAATAGAATAACAGAGTACAACAATCACAACAGAGCTCATGTCAGCACAACTATCAGCAGCACAGTTACCAGCAATCTCTGCCTTGTGGTTTCCAGCAAACATAATTCAGTCACTCGATCAGTATCAGCTACATTTGGTGCAACAGTAGGTTGCAGCAGATTCTTTTACACAGAGACGAATCCTGGATTCAAAGCATGGTTAGAATGAACCGTCCCTTATGATCCTTGCTCCACCTTTATTAGTCACTCTTTAGATAGTAAAGACTCTGGGACTGGCAAACAGGCTCCTAAGGTGTATGTCCCACTTTTAGAGAAACCCTGTTTCCTCGGGTAAGATTCTAGAGAAGAAATATGGTGTTACTAATTCAGCCTGCCCCGGCAGGAGACATTCCATCATCAGTGTGGTTATAAGCTAATTATTGAGGTGAGTGCTCAGAAAAGCTACATTGCAAGCAGGTCACTACCCCAGATGGACTTTGCTTGTGGCTGGATTTATGGCAGAATTTTCTGCCCTTTCAGAAGCTTCCTCCACCCATCATTCTTATACCTGGACGCATGGGCGGTGGGTGAACCATAGGCTTGGGGAGGATAGCCCCTGACCTGGCCCACCTCTTCTGCTTGGGGACCTGCCTCTCCCACGCCCCTTCCCACCCCAAAGTCCAGAGCCCCCGCCGTCACAGCCACCAGTCCCCCCACCTCCGCCAGCCAGGGTCACCCAAGTACCTCCAGCCCCAGAGAACCCAGCAGGTGGCCCCCCCACCAGCCCAAGATCCTGAGCAGGTGGGCAGTGCACAGCCTCTCCTCAGCCCCAGAGCACTGGGTGGGTGGCACGTGTGACCTCCTCCCCCACCAGTCCCAGAGCACCAGGTGGGCAGTGCATGGCCCCTCTCACCCCAGAGATTGGGCGGGTGGTGCACAACCCCCGTCAGCCCCAAAGCACAGGGCGGGCAGCGCACATTCCCAGCGCCAAGCCCCCCCTCCCCCCAGCACTGGGTGGCTCCAAACACCCCAAGTCCCAGCTGCTCTGTCCCCAGCTGGCTTCCCAGAAGAGGAGCAGCCTGCCTGAGCTGGGGCAAACTAGCAGCAGGAGGGGGTCTTGGGGCAGAGCATGAGCAGGGCCACGCAGGGATGTTTGGGGAGGCACAGCATTCCCAAGCCTATTATACACACCGCCCATGCAGGATGTCATTCATTCCAGGTAATCCAAAATCTCAGGCTAGTAAAGTCACATGGCAGTAGCCCCAAGCAGCTTCACTTTGTTTGCAAGTCACATAGTCCTATAGGTTTTTGGCAGGGAAGAGTGCAGCTTTGCAGCCTGCTTAATGCATATGCTGTGTGTCTGCTCTGTTCCCCTTTGGATTTCACAGGGGAGAGGCACAATCATGAGGGTTTAAGGTTCATTAAAAACATAAAAGATTCCAAAAAGGAACTAACCAGGGAAGTTAAAACAAGGCTTAGAGGTCATGTATGGAGCTTGGAAACAGCAACCTATTCCTATTCAGAACTACTAATATGAACTAACCTAGATCAACCAAAGAATCAGATATACTAATACCAGCCAACATTTAAATCAGCTGGGCCAGTGGCTGTCAGCAGCAGGGCTGTCACCTCAGACCAAGTCAAGATCAGATTTGTGCTCTCTGGCCTATGAATGGGTGGTGAATACGTACAGCTGGGGAACTAACTACTGCCTGCAGGGGTCAGTGGGTCCATTGACTAATCCCTGATGTGAAGCAGCGTTTACCAGGATGCTGGAGAGTAGCCTAGCCTCAGGAGATGTTAAGACAGGAGGTTCTACAAATTTGGCCTTTAAGAAGATGCCAATGATTTCAGCCAACAGCTCAGGCCAGTTGGTTTACTGGCAAGGGCAGCTCTTGGGCTAGAATCCAAGGGTGTGTCTACACTTAAACTGTAGCAGCACCGCTGTAGCGCTTCAGTGCAGACACTGCCTATGCCAACGGGAGGGGTTCTCCCCTTGGTTCTCCCCGAGAGGCTGCAGCCAGGTTGAGGAAAGAATTGTTCCATCGACCTAGCGTTGTCTACACAGGGGTTAGGTTGGCAGAGCTACATCTCCCAGAGGTGTTTTTCACATCCCTGAGAGACGTAGCCATGTTAGTGTAAGTGCCCAGTGTAGACAGCCCCAAGTCCTGCCTTGCCCCTTCATCAGCGTGTTCCCTTGGTTAGGCACAGGCACCTTAGCTGCTCTTCAGAAGCACAAGGGACAGCTCTTCCTGCTCAGATACTCCCACTGAAGTGTTTTCCCACTTTGGGGGAGGGCTGGGGATGTGTGTGTGCAGAGACGGTGATTTCACTCAGTCACCCTCCCTGCTACACAGACAGCTGCTTTACATGCAAACAAGGTGTGAATGGGGGAAGAGTAATTCCCAGAGTGGCTGGAGTTTGCCCTCTTCACCCCCATGAGTCAGGAAGAGGTGCTGGCACTAGCGCTCGGGGGGGGGGGTTCACTGAGGGCTGCCCCACAGCCCCTAGCCAGCTCCTAATCTGTTCTGCGGAGGCAGCATAGCCAGGAATCAGTCTGATGAGCAGCTGACATCACTCCTGTGGCTAGAAGGAAGCATGTGGCACAATGCCGACCCTCTCCACAGGTCCGGGAGCCCCACATCCATCCCCGTGGCCAGTACTTTTCACCCTCCTCTGTATCAAATTGGAGAATCCGCATGGGAAAGACTAAAAGTCTGTCTACACTGCAGTAGGACACCTGTGGCTGGCCCGCGGCAGCTGACTCAGGCTCATGGGGCTCAGGGTGCGGGACTGTAAAATTCACAGTGTAGAGACTGGGCTTAGGCATAAGTCCAGGCTCTAGGACCCTCCCACCTCGCAGGGTCCCGGAGTCAGCTGACACAAGCCAGCAGTGGTGTTTTACTGCAGCATAGACGTACCCGACCTGTTCAGTCAGCTGCAAGCACTGGCTCTGTATTTCACAAACACCCATGGTGCTACCCACTAACTTCCTGGGCACTAGCCAGGCCTGCACAGAGAGGAGAAGGCCTGTGGGTTCCAGTGAGCTCCCTTCCTGTGACGCTGATTCAATAGATGGAACTTTCTAGCCAATCTTATCCGAATTAAGAGGTACAGAAACCCTAGATCTTATGCCAGTTTTAGCCAATATTGTGTGTGCCCCTGAATCCTGCCCTAGTCAGTCTGCGGAGCTCAGAGGGTCATTGCTTAACTCTGAAGGAAAGTGGAGAGGCTGTAATGTATGACAAGACCCACACCACAGGCCAGGAGTTTCAGGATTGGGGCCAGAGCCACCTGCCCAGCGCCACTGACGTGCACCTTGCCATCCAGTTTCAGGCAGCTAGTTTTAGGAGTAGCTTGGCAGCATTCCTGGTAACAGGGGGCAGCTGCTCCTCTGCCACAGGCTGGGCTGGCGGTCTTGCAGACTTTGCTACATCCAGCCACGTAATTTGAGCCAGTCTTCTTCATCTGCAGGAAGGAGACAGACATTAGCAGTCTTGGGTGTTAGCAACCCTCTGGGTTCTTGCATTCATGTTAATGAGACCCACTCAAACCCCCAGGCACATCCTCCTGGTTCAGAGGCAGAGGATGCACAGAGTCAGCTGCAGTGCCCATATCAAGACTCTAGCCGAGGCCCTTGTTGGAATCTGCAAGAGGTCAAGGACAAAGAGAACCACAGAGACTCAACGACTCCCTGCCCCAGGTGTTTGTCCCAGGAAGTTTGCTAACTCTGCTTTAGCTGCTCTGTGGATGAAGCCCTCCAGAGCTGTCAAAATGGCACAAGATCCACAAACATCTCTATGGTGAAAGTGCTATCAAGAGCCCAGCATTAGCTGTGAAATGGCAGCACAGATGGAGCTGAGACCTGGCCTGGAGCCCTTCTGTCCTGCTCCATTCACGGCTCTAGTTAAGAGGCACAGCTCAGGGTGGTTAAAGAATTGACCAACAAATCCAGTACCTCACAGAAGTTGAATCCAACGATGCATTCAGCAGCAGACTTCTTGCCTTTGAAGCATCCATCTCCATTACAGGAGAAGGTTGTGCACACTTTCCCCTACAAGACAGCCAGGAAAGGCACCATGAATCCAGAGAGCAGAGCTACCAGAACAAGGTCTGATGTTTAAGTCACTTTCCTTTTGCCTGGTTGTTATGAGACACTTGTGTGAGGAGCTAAAATTCACACAGGGAAAGCAAGAGGTCCCAGGGACCCCAGGATCAGCAGATTGCCCTCCAAGAGCCAGGTGGCTCTTGCGCAGTGGCTGGCATTGTCCAGGTAGTTCCAGCAAGCCCAAATCTGCATTGACAAGACCATCTTTCAGGGGCCAGCAGTCACATTTTACAACATTCACTGACACCCCAAATACAAAAAGATCAAAGAAAAATCAACTCCCAACCCCCAAACATTGCAGAAAGCTTCACTAAAATTGCACCCTAGCTGGCAAATGCCAAACCCTCCTCTGCCTCCACCCTTGTGGAGGGGGCTCTGCAGGGTCCCACAGAGATAAGCGAACTCCCAGACATCATCTGGGAATCTCTTCCAAGAATCAGAGGACTGAGATGAAAGGGTCCTGTTATGGATCTCTCTAGTCAATCTTCCCGGGGCTGTGCATGACAGTTCCCTACAGAACACTAGTCCACTGAGAGAGTGTGTGTGTGTGTTCTGCCCCTCCCTCAGACATGGTGTGTACGAGCTTTGGCCCCAGAGACGGATCCCAGGATAGCAGTCTCAGTATCTCCTCCCAGTGCCCCAGGACCTTCCTGCCGTTCACCACAGCACTGTGAATAGGGCTCATCCTGCAACTAATATTCCAGGCTACTTGGATTGGCAGCACATGGAAGAGGAACATTTGGCTGGGCTTGTTACCGACCGTATCCTTGCCTGGCTCTATACGAATCTCTTCCCTCTCACAGAGGCTACATATTAACCTTTGAGAGCAGATAGCATGGGGAACATTTCATCCACCACTAAAAGGCAGCCATTTCTGGGGTGGAACACCACAGTTCAAGGCAACACTACTCAGCTTAGCATTCCCACTGGCAGCATGCCTACACAGTTCTGCTGTCTGGTCATGCTGGAAGGCAATACTTACATTTTTGGGAGGGGGCTTCATGGTGGTAGTTGTGGGAGCTGGAGTGGTGGTGGGTGGCAAGTCACCTGAAACAGACATGAAAGGAAACTGATGAGACAGGGCTATGCCCTCCTGCTGCTCTGCATTTCCATGTAGCCTTGGGACCCAGGGCTAGAATCCAGAACATGGCCAGAGACTGACACGCCCCAGTAGAAGCTGTTAGAGTTATTTTAACCTGGGGATTTCCATTAGGGCACTTCAATACAGGAGATGGGTATTCAGCAGCCTCATGCCAGACCATGAACCACATCTGTTACTTCCCACCAATCCCTGCTCTGCCTACCACAGCTCAGGTGTGTCTGGTGCCTAAGAACTGCCAGGCCAGGCCAGGCGTCCATCTAGCCCAGTATCTGGTCTGACCACACCTTGGAGACAAGTTCAAGGAACCCCTACAATGGAAATCTGTGAAATGTCCCTTGTAGGCAGGTTAGTTCTTCCTCCGGTAAGAATTGTTCTCTATCCCAAGCCCTTCTATTTTTTGCCCCAGCTAATGGAACTGTGGATGTTTTCATCATCCAGGGAAGCATTTAATCCTTTGAGAAAAAGTCTTGTCACATCTTTGGACTCTGACATCTTGTGGCAGCAAGTTCCACAGGTTAGTCTGTGACCATTTGGCCACAAGTTTCACCTTGGCACAACGGCAGTGAGTGGTCTGAGGAGTGGCTGAGTGAGCCAGTCACACTCCTAATGGCAATCTGAACAGGTGGCTAAGTCCAGCTATGAGCCTGTGTGCCCCCCCAGGACCCAGCAGAGCAGAGTCACTCCCAGGGAGGAAACCTGGAATTCACCCAACTTGCTGGCCTGACTAGAAGGGAGAAGCAGCAAGTGCTGCACGATCCTGATAGTGGAAGAAGAGAGAACTAGTTTGTTCACCCCGTGGGATGGGATGAGGGAAATCAGGATACAGGGAGGCTCTTGAGGTGGCGAATGGGTGACTGCGATGCAGCTAGAGGAGGCAGTAGTAAGAGAAACCCCAAGTGCACGCAACTGAGCCGCTAAGACAGCTCTGCCCACTCCATTAGGACTGCGTGACCTCTACAGCTGTGGGTATCAGACACTCCTGCCAAGACATTGCAGGGTGGCTTTTCCAGAGAAAGCATCATTAGAAAGCTACAGTGCTCCTAGGAATCTGGGGCCTGGCCTTCACCAGCGATCGTAATTCAGTTAGTTATCCTGCAAGAGGCTTCCTACGTAATCCCTCTGGCCAAACCAGAGCCACTGGGAATCCAACCCCCCACAAGCACCAGAGCTGGCTCCTGAGCCAGACTCTATGGCCTGGATGGCAGGCACCCATCACTGCTCCCCATGGCTTCCTTTGGAAGGGCTGGCTCTAGCTGCCTCTGCTGTTGTGTCTTGCCTCCAGAAAAACGTGTTGGATGGAGACTGCTGTCATGTAGGAACTTCAGCTACTCTACGGCCTCTATGGGCTTCAGAGTCCCAGCGAGATAGATTCTGATCCCGCACCACACACACAGAACCGAGCACTCAGGGTTAGCAGCATAGACTTTCATGAGAGCAGGTCTGAGACTCGGGCAGAGGGCCGGGGTTACACCATGCATCAGCCAAAGGGCAGGGGAAGAGGGTGAGAGTACAAAATAAACCCACTCCTCCACTCAAGTGGCAGGCGCTCCAGGCCCACCCCTTCCATTCCAGCCCTACGCCCTCTGTCTTAGAGAAATAAAAGCCACAATGCAGCAGGGCCCTATGGGAGAGACAACACACATCAGTCTCTGGTCACTGGCATAGAATGAACCCTTCTATTTGCTGCCGGGAAGCAAAGTCTCTTGCTCAGAGTGAGAAGCCCAGTGCGGCCGGGCTGTTCCCAGCAGGCTGGTTACCGTAGGCGGTGGCATTGAGTTGCAGGCACAGGGGCGAGTTGCAGCACTCCAGGATGCACTTGCTCATGCTCACGCTGCTGTTGGTCACACACATCTCAGTGCCGTTCCCTCTCCCACATTCACTGCTGCACTTGGCTGTGTAGTTTGTGCGGGTGAGACGATAGAGCTGCAGGGACAAGGGAAGAGCCAGAGCCATGTACTCGAGATGCTATCAGCCACACTCGGCCCACGCGCCCAGCACTGCATGAAAGGGGTGGTGGCTGGGGAGCCAAGGAGCTCATGGGGTGGGGTGGGCTCATCTCTGCACTCCCCCATGCCACTGAGAACAGCCTGAAAAACTGCACCAGGGACTGCTCTGGGCAGCCTGGAGCCTGGGGGAACCCCCAGAAGGGGGGACACCCCGATACAGCCGACAGATGGCTCTGACAGCAAGGAGCAATTGGCAAGCTCTAAGGCGAGCTAGTTCTATCCCGGGGAGCAGGGCATGAGAGACACCAGGCTGCTCCTGCGAGCACTAAGCAAAGGCAAGTGTCAGAACATAGGAGACAGGATGGGGGGAAGGGGACGGACAAACCACAAACCAGGGTTAGGAGTGTGACAAAACCAGTCAGAGCAAGAATAAGTGACAGACTGTGCAAAAGGAGAGAGAGAACAAGAACAGGAGCTGGGCATGGGTTATGAGCCCCGGGGTTACCAGGTAATAGGCTGGAGAGGGAGGGAAATATTGTGACTCAGACTGCATCCTCCTCCCCCGCCCCCAAAACACATCACAGCAACCCAGGACCTGGGAAGCTCCTGGTCTGTTTACGCTGCCACTTCTACGGCACCTGCCTGATCTCTCTCCCCTCAGGCAGGCAGAGCCGAGACATCAGCCAAGATGCTCTCCCACTGTCTAGGAGTGCTGCACCCAGGGCGTTGGTGCGAGCTGGTCACTCATGCAAGGAGCAGCAGAGGTGACTGGCACAGTGCCCGAGCAGAGAACTCCCCTACCTCACAGTGAGACTCATTGTGGCAGGTCACGGTGTCATTGGCATAAGCTTTGTCCTGGTAGCATCTCTCTCCAGAGCACTGAAAACTCTGGCAGGTGAGCTGTGGAAAGAGCACACACACTCTGAGGGCACCTTTCTCGCTACTGACCTGCCACCTGCCCGACCCCTCCCATGCCAGCCCCATGCCGGCAATGCACCCAGCAGCGCTCCCCTCAGCTGTCATTTGCTGCTGCCTTGCAGATCGCTCATTCTGCCTCCAGCAGTGTATGCTCAGCTGCCCTCGGATGGACTCTGTGGTCTCATGCAGCACCAGAAAATCCACCTTTGGGGGAAGCCTTAATTATCAGCCACCCCCCAGGAGCCCCAGCCCTCCCAGCAGAGCTGCAAAGGAACTCTGCTCTTCTCTCGACTCCCCACTCAGACCCCTCCTGCCTCTCTGGGCTCCTGGCAGAAACCCTGGACAGTGTTTGGCTAATGGCAGTTTCCTTACAGGTGTGTCTTCTGTCCCATTCGCAGAGTGGTTGGAGACCATAGATGTGCTGGAAATAGGGGAAGTCTCCAGAACAGAGGGGGTGATGACCGTAAACATGGCAGGAGTAGAGCTCAGTTCTGGAAGATATAAGGTTTCCGAATGATAAGTCATCAGGAGGGAAACGTATCTTGTGCTCATAACAAGTTGAGAGCTAGGTGTCCGGAGAAGCTGCAGCCCTCCCCTTGCATAGCACGCTGCCTGATGGGCTGTTCAGAAATCGGCAGGGAAATCATGTGTGGGATATGGAAGGTACCAGAGGGGAAATACTCTAAACGTATCTGGGGAGCCAGAGACGATGTGTGGACAACACTCCACTGCATGAATACTAGCATCAGCGATTAATGTGTGGCTGATTTATAGCTCCTCCCTCACCGCTGGGACCTCCACTGAAGGGGTGAGCCTGGCCCCATAACCCTGCTTACCAGTGACGCTTTGCCTAAGGAAAAGTCTTTCCTAGAATTAGATCTGCCGCAGAAGGGAACAGGCTGGTAGCTGGGGAGGCAGATTAAACCTGGGGTTCCTGGAGCTCTAGCAGCTGCAGCACAGCTGCAGGGAGAGAAGAGCTCGGCACACGAGTTAGAAACACTGAGATTTTTCCTGTGTGTGGTTTCCCTTGTGCCCCCACCACAAACAATTCGGACAGGGTGGGGCAAGTGTCCAAACAAAACCTGTTGCTGTTGCCATGTTTAACGCAGTTTCCCCAAAAGGAGCCTAGAGTTGTCCCCATTGGCCAGTCTGCACCTCACCTGCTGATGCAACAGGATTCCAAGAGCTAAAATGCAAAGTCAAAATGCAGAGCAGGAGGAACCCTGGAACAGAGAGAGGAGATTGTACAGTGTTGAGCTTGTAACACCTGCTGCCAGAGTTACTCTGCCGCTGAATATGCTGCATTAAGGAAGTGTCAACATTCTGACTCTTGGGCTCCAAGGCCAAGACTTTTGAGTCATCAGCTTTAAAAGTCCTGGCAGAATAGGGTGTCTGGGAGGCACAGCGCTCCCCTCTCTCCCACCCAGAGGAGTTTGCACAGCCCTGTGCATGGGCGGGGGGGGGTGGTCACCCTGTTGAGTCAGTGGGCACAGCCTGTGAGCAGGAAATGCTGCAGGAACCTGAGCATGCTCTGGAGACAGCAGCTTTACCTAGAGAGCCATACTCCCTCCTCTGGCACAAACCCGTTAGAACTGACTGTCCTTGGACTGCTCTCTTCTCAATTCACTATTTTTGCTCATTAAGAAGACTGATTAATCACTTGTCAAGGCAGCATGAAGGGCACCCAGAATCCAGGACTAACACCTCCAGGATAGCCCCAATCCCAGACAAATGCCTGTGGAGGGCAGAGGGAGCGTGTCGCAGACACAGAACAGTAATGCTGTATTCACTGCTCAAGGGATGGGGTGAGCTATAGGCATCGCACAGTTTACAGGAAACGTCACCAAGGCAGCAGCATCTGCTTCTGGTAACTTAGCAGGATGCAGCCCTGAGCCCTGGGCCATCAATTCCCAGCAGAAGCGCACTGTGCATGGGTTGTGACACTGCCTGGGGCATGCCAGTGCAGGCCAGGGGAGTGAATACCCTGCCATTCCTCATGCAACACAAGCGACACAGCCATTGTCTAGAACTGTAAGGGCCCAGGTGAGCCAGGAGAGGATATTATTTGTGGGCCCTTTGAGAGGCCAGAGGAAGCAGCTCTCACCAGCCTGGGCACTGCCAGGAGAGCAGAGTTACCAGCATGGCAGATCATCACAAAGCTTCAGCCCAGCAGAAGACCTCTCGTCGCACTGCTGAGTTACCAGGGCAAGTGGCGAAGCTGCCTGGTCCAGTGATGCAGAGTGCCCTGGTAGCAGAGCCTCTCCCACAGCACTGGGGGAGCTGCCCGCTGTCTCTGAGACCCCGGCAGTCGCCACACCACTAACAGCTGCTCCCTCCAGAGCGTGTCAGTGAGGCTCACACCAGCACGTCCACCCGGTCACACTAGACAGTGCACGTGGCGGCCGTGTGTGGGGCACACACTGTAACAGGGTGCAGGAACCGCAGACTGAGACTAGCTTAAATCACATGGCCAGAGGCTTTGTGCAATGCCTGGGCTGCTGACCACACTGAGGCATTGCTCTGGGACACGGCTAGAGCCAGCTCTGTGGTACATGAGCCCTGGGTTTTCAACTCTCCCCTAAGAACCCCCCCTTGGAGGCAACTCAGCTTCTGCGCTGCCTTATTCCTCCCATTCGCACTGTGTGGCACATGCCCTGTGGCGAGACTGGGTTTCGTTCATGAGTGGTTCCAGCACCAGCTACCCAGCAGCCAAAGCAGCCTGGAGGCAGATGTCTGAGGGGGCAGGGCAGGAACATTTTGTCATTTAGAAGGTTTGCTTTTAACAGGCTGGAATTTGCTCCTGAAATGAAGTCACTTACCTCGGCCTGGAGCGATCTGACATTCCCCACCTGCCATCTTCAGCCTGGGAGGCGCTCACACCAGCAGAACCCTGGGGGCGGGGAGGGAAGACAGTAAGAGCCGCATCTCACTGCCATGGGACCCAGGTGTGAACATAGACTCCAGCCTGCACCCATGATACAAACTGCTCCGTGCTGACCTGGCTGCAGCTCCCTGTGAGCCATAATGCTCCAAGGCCAGCGGGATTCAGGTTTATACTTTCCCAAGAGGGCAATTCAGAGCATCTCAAGATCTTGTCAATTTCAGTAACTCTCCATGGCTGGCCATGGCCCTTCCCCAGGCCGTGTGTTTAGAACACCAAGGAATTGGGCCAGTGAAGCACAGGTCTGAGCTCTCAGTTGTCTGTGGTCAGCTGTCCTCATGAGCCTCACTATCTCCAGAGTCCAGCACCTCCTGCCCCACCACTCGCCAGAGCATCATGTGGAAAACCAAGCTCTCCTTTGACATTACACTCCTAGCCCTTGTGACTGAGCCTGCCCTACCTGGCGGGTACATCATACAGCCCAGTGACAGCTGTCAGGGGCCGCGTTCCAGGTTAACAGCCTCCTTATCTCAGTCGACTTTGCCTCTGAACCAAACGACATGCCAGTGTCAGCACAGGGCATTTTTTCATGGCATCATTTCGCTGACCCTCCAGCTAGCTCACTGTCTTAAACTGTCTCCCAGTCTGCCACAGCGCCCAGCCTGGGCCAGCAGCCAAAACCCCCCGTCCCCTCCAGCAGGTCCACACTGAGTCTCACATCTGCAGCATGCTGAAGACAGACGTAGGGGCACAAGTTTAACATCAGGCTAACGCTGCAAGGAGGCCTAAGCCAAAGGGGCAGCAGCTGATCTCATTCAGAAAGAGCTTCCTGTTCCCACCAGCCCTGCCACGGCTGCCCTCTCCAGGCTGCTGCACTGAACAGCGGCTGGCGCCAAGGGGCTTTGTTGCTCAGTGTTGATTATGTGGCACCTGTGGCTACACCCAGGTATTTGCAGCTGGAAGTGGGGTCAGCGCCTCCCGGAGTGTTGCAGCTCCGCCCAGGGAGCAGAGCAGAAGCTCCTGGCCTGCAGCGGGTGCTGGAGAGACAGCTGGCAGGACAGCCCTGCAGCACCTTCCCACCTGGGCTCAGGTTCCAAAGAGAAGTGCCCATTGCCGGCCGCTCTGCTCCATGTTCCCAGGAGCCAGCACAGAACTGCTCCTGCAGCCCAGCTCAGCAGAGAGCTTGAGAAGAGCCAGCTTTGCCCTGATCACAACCCGAGTCCTGGATTTAACTACACAGAGGTGCTACCGGGGGGACAGTTCGGGGGCTGCAGGCTGGTCAGACAGGCAAGTCAATGCGGCTTTAGCAACACTGGAGAGCTCCCCATGGCAGTAACTACCAAAGAGGCAGAGCCCTGGCCCTGGGGTATCTATCAGAGATAAATAAGACCCACCCATAAGAGGGTTACATATGGTCACAACTCACAGTGCTGACTAGTTGTGAGAGTCACCCCAGGGAACAAAAGCAAAACCGTGCGACTAGCAGAGCTAACCATGGTTAAGCCAGGCCATGTCCACACTACAGCCACACCGCACTGCCAGGGCACTGCAGCCAGGCCGCTGACAGCAATTGGGGTTTTCTGCAATGCTGTTGCTGTAATCCATCCCGCTGAGTGATGGCAGCTGGGTCAACAGTAGCACCCTTCTGTGGACCTAGGTGCATCGACACCAAGGGTTAGGTCTGCATGGCTGTGGCTCTCAGGGGTGTGATTTTCACCCCTCCGAGTGCTGTAGCTATGTTAAGCTAACTTTTTGGTGTCAGCCTAGAATGGCGGAGGCCAGTGCTCACTGTTCACCAGTATACACACAAGAACGCCTCAGACATGGGCAGGTAGCAGACAGGAATCAGAATTCAGCCAGAGACCCAGGAGGCCTCAGACTCATCACTAGCTATTCTCCAAGGTGCACTTTCAACCAGCCCCTCAAACCCCAGAGCTCCCCAGCCTCCCCGGATGATTCTGGCACGGCTCACGCTGTGAGTTCTGCCCTTTCTTCATTTCACCAGACATTTAGTCCAGCTTCCCAATCAGCCCTCCTGGGGGGCACAAGTCCCCCACTGCCGCACCAGAGAGGCAGCTCTCCCTTTCACAGGGGCTCTAACCTGATCCTGTTTGACAGAGGTATTCCCAGAAACACCCAGGAGACTAAGCAAGAACAGGCAGCTCAACTCAGTTCCCCCGGCTCCCCTTCACCCTCGCCCCAGCTCTGCACCCGGCCATCCAGCTCATCTCTCCCTTTGCTGAGCCTGGGAACGTCTTAATTCAGCTTCCCCAGTGGGCTCAAGCTGTTGGCGCCTAATGGAGCCCAGGCCTGGGTCTCTGCCCCGACCTGTGCCTGCCGGTGCAGCTCCCACCTCTCACGCTGCTGCTCCCGCTTCACCCAGGGACCCTCGTCACCCTCACTGGTTCCTGAGCCGAGGGGCAGAACTGCAAGAAATGCCCCTGCCACCACCCTGCTCAGCGCAGCAACAGGGGCCCTTCCAGTCACCGTGGCAGCCACAGCAAGTCAACAAGAGCAGAAACGGGCCTCAGGGAGCAGGACTCAGCGGACGCCTCCATGGAGGCCGACGGTCAGAGAATCTGCCCACTTCCCAGAGCTCCCCTCAGGGCCTGAGCTTCTGCGGCCTTGCGGCACCATGTTAATCCAAGCAGAGCGCTGCATGGGCAAGGGGCACTGATCCCAGAGAGAACCGCATGGCCCTGCTACAGGCTATGGCTGCCTCCAAGCCAGCGGGACAGTCCTGCCTGGGGCCTGCAAGGCATCTCCAGCCAGGTCAGGCCAAGCCCTTCCTCACTCACGGCCACCACCTCCTCCCCACTTCCCTCAGGCTCGGCAGAGGACGGGGGCTCCCTATCAGGAACGTGCGCTGAGGCGGCCTATGCTGAGTTCTCTTCTTGTGTGGCCAGTGGGGCTTCTCGATCTCTGGGCTAACGACCCAGCCCCTTCCCCCCTACTAACACCAACAGTAGGACATTCCTGGACAGCAACAGAGCCACGCTTTGCTTTTCACCTCAGAGGCTGCCTGGGCTACATGGACGAAGAGCAGGAGTTGGGATTAGATAGATCCTGGGGTGTCTCAGTGCAGATTCTTGTCCTCTGTAACACTGCAGCTGGGGGAGTGGCACAGTGCATTGTGCAAATCCAGGGGGCTGGAGTATTGTATTGGACATTTAGGAATGTGGTGATGGCAGAGATTGTTCAGCTAAGCAACATGAGGGTCTAGCAGATGCAGCACTGGGAAGGATGCAGGCTCAAGCCTGGAGTCTCACTTCAAACCTGGCACAAGCAACATTTTATTTCCCGTAAGGCTCCCCAAACTCATCAAGGCTGCCATGGCAAGCAGCCAGCAGCATCATCCAGGGGCTCCAAATGAAGTAAACACACATGGGATCCCCCGTGCAGCTCGGTTGATATAGCGACATTGTGTTTGCCTGAGTCTCACAGGTAATTCGTAAAGCTGCAAACAGACCCGGTGAGTGGCAACGCCTATGGGTTACTATGCTGATAGGCATTGGGCAGCAATTAGCTTCTGCTATTCAAAATAAAGATGTGAACAGCTGAGAAAGAGGGGCCTCTTTCCCAGGAATGAGTGAGCCTGTAACTATGATGCTAAGGGCTCCCACACAGGAAAGGAGGGGGCTGGTGATCCTGCACTCCTCACTCAGCTCAACCCTCTGAACCCTGCATTAGGGAAACACCCATCACATTTCTCCTTGGGCAGGGACGAATCCTTGTAGAGTAAGTACTGGAGACTGCAACGATCTCATCTTTACCCAGGGGCCTTTATGAAGAACCACCCCAGGGTTGCGAAGAACTCTCCCTAGAGGAATCACTTCACCCATCTTTAAAGTGCAACCAGCTCTGAGACACATTTCACAGCAAATAGCAGCACAAGAGTCCAGGGCAGCAAGGGAAGACAAGTCCCTCCCTCATCCACGTAAAACTGCCGCAGAGGGGAGTTACGTGAACAGCATGTAATTACCCGGCCTGCAGTTTGCCAGGACACTGGGACTTACACACCCCAGCTCCCACGAGAAGTTCCAGTGAGCTAGAAGACAGGATGGGGTAGATCTTGCCATTTGTTACAGCACCAGTTGAGTTATGGAACACACTGGACTTACAGCTGGGTTCTCTTCCCTTCCCTATGAATCAATAGAATCAGCAGCATCACTTCCCCCTCTCTCCTGAAGAGCTTACTTGACTTTTCACCTTTCTCCAATTGCCAAAGCCGCTTTCCTGGTGGATGGGCTGATGGGAGGTCTTGTGCTGTGCAAAGCAGACAGGAGTGAGCATAACCACCTCTGAGCACACACTCATCTCTGACACAGCAGCTTCATCTTTCACTAGTCCGCAAACCTGATTTAAAGCTCCTGTGACTGACCCTTGGGCCCCAGCTTTAGGACATCAGTAAAATATCAGCTATCTATCAAACCAAGAGCCAGAAGCTCTGTGCTGGCCACAAGGGGCCATGGCCCCAGTTTACTTTTCATCTGAAAGTCGGCCCTACGCCCAGCTCATTAAACCTGCTAGGTCCCATTCTGGCCCTTCCCCTTTTGTTACCCCATTGAAAGCCCCTCCCGGAGATAACAACCATGCTGAATTCATTAGGTGGCAGCGCTAGCCCCAGAGGCTAAGGGAACCCGGGCACAGGCAGGCCATGGCAGGCTGGATTTAGCTCTGCTCACTGGCTGACATTCCCACTTGCCCCGTGCAGAAGGCTCAGGTGGGATGTCAGGGGCACACAGGCCTTTGCCAGGCCCCTGCACATGGTGATTTTCACTTTAAATGGACATGGGAAAATACTAGCAAGAAAAATGCCTATTTCCAAAAACACCCCTCCTGGCCCCTTGTGGTTTAGCAAAGAGCAGCACATGGGCCTAATCGTTCTGGGGCATAACTGATGTGGAACATTCACAGCTAAAACAGCCTCCACTGACAGAGGGAAATGCGTCGGATTGTAGAGAGCTGAACTGTGCTGCCGAAACTGGAGAACATTGGACTGACCCCAGGGTAAATGGCCACATCCCTCCTGCAGTCCCTTTCTCAGCGACAGGCATAAAGAGAAGCTGTCTCCTACCCCCTGGCATGCCCAAGCCGTGCATTTTCATGACCATGACTTGAATAGTGCGACCCTGGCTAGCTCCGGATACAGGTTGCTCATCAGTGTAGCAGTTTTGGAGCGACACAGCCAGCTCAGCTGGCCCGATCCACCATGACACGGCCAGATACCAGATCGAGCGACCATCACTCAGATCCAGCAAGGCAGGGACACTGGTCCCAGTGCAGTGGATCAATGAGGCGAGACAGGCCCACTGCTCTGATGAAGGATAGCAGCGCTTGTGGCCAGAACTGGTTTATTATTGTGAGATGCTGAAGCAGATTCCCAGCACCGTCACTCGGTGCATTCTGGGGAACGGGGGCCCCCCTCAAACAGCCCTTCAGGGGTCACCTTAGAACAAGTCCAGATGCTCCCACCAGGTCTGTGTGTGGAACAAACCCATCACCCTCCTACTGCCAGCTCACTCCTTGGAGCACACCTGGAGCCCCGGCTGGTCCTACGGGGAGGGGGAGGGGTTGGGGTTCCTCACACTGATCGCAGGGAGCCTAGCACGAGATTTTCTACTGAAAATTATTTATTTATTTTTTACAAGTCTTGCTGGTTGCCTCCATCCCTGCCTCCACTCACAGCAGGCAGAGGTCACCCCCAGCTTCTAGGGAACCAGGCAAGCCTGTTGCCACCAGTTACGATTTTATCAGGAGTCTGGCTGTATTTGGAGTTTCTCATAAACCCCCAGCTCCTGAAGTCCAGCAATTACAGGAGGATCTCAGCTTTCATGTACAGTAAATTTCTAGCCCTCCCACCTATGAAAGAAGTGGAAGCTGTGAATCCTACAGGCTCAAAGACAAGACAGAAATAAAAAGAACCCAATTTTTTAAAAAGCTCTTGATTTTGAGGGCCTGGCTCATCCTTTTTGAGCAGCGAGGATTGGCAGAACTGCCTCAGAGTCATGCACTCCAGCTAGCCCTGACTGCAGCCACTTGTCCAGTATGAATGAGATGAGGTTCCCCTTCCTACCCCGTCCTCAGCCTTCGAAACAAGGCAGAACCCAAGCAGCTCTTGCATCTGGGCCAGGGCAGCAGACCTGGGCCATTCCAGGGTGGAGGCTGGAGCTCACTTCAGGAGGAGAGCAGGGAGCGATCAGATTAACTTTTCTGAAGGAACAGAGCAGGCTAGAAATCAGCTCTGGGCTCATGCTGAGCCGAGCTCTGTTAGGATCAGAGTCAGTCGAAGTCCTGGGGCCACGGCAATGCACCCAGAGGATCTCTGGCACTCTGGGGCTGCATGGTGAGCTCCAGTGGGGAAGCCTGGTGGGGTTTTGATAGCTTTGGTCCCTGCTTCCCCATAGGCTCTTACCGAAAGACCAGCCACCCCTGAATAACGCACAGAGGTGCTGGAAGTCTCCTTCCTCACAGCCACACCTGGCTCCAGGAGAGATTACAATGAGTAAGGGTCAGGTCCAGCCACCCAAGAAAGGGGGCTTCCCCCCAAGGCAGGACAGGGGAAGGTCAGCCCATTGCATCAACTCACCCTGCCTGTCTGCTCTCCGCAGTTGTGATCGCCCTGCAGGGAGCCGGAGTGGGGAGCGGGGTGCCTGTGCTCGGCACTAATTACTGCCTGAGATGCATGTAGCACAGGTGCTTCACTCTGGTGCCTGCCAAGCAGCCCCACCTCCCCGCCCAGAAAGAGTGGCTCAAACCATTAGCCAGTGAGAGGTGTTTGTTACCTGCTGCTCCCAGGGATGCAGAAGGCTGCAGGGTCCAGGGGCAGGAGACGGGCACAGCTCTGGACTGCATTAACCAGAGAGAAAGTTTTCTGAATGTGGACATGATGCATGAGCCAACCTGTGTGACAGCAAAATTCCTGAGGGGCTGCAGGTGGGGAAGAGTCAGGGCAGCACAGCCAGTGAGTGAGTTCTATCTCCCTCCACCCTATGGGCCCAGCAGTCAACAGGAGAGCGAGGGAGGCAGGGCAGGTTCCACATCCACTTCATGGGTCCCTACATAGACAGCTTTACTTCCCTGCCAACAGCAGCATGTCCATTCTGAGCACAGTAACAGGCACTACGGGATCCACCCTGCCGCACGGGCAGAGCATGGCACAGGAAGAGTGGCCAGTTTGTTATCTCATTACGCCACCACTTTTCCTGCCTCCAACTCCATCCCCCCTCCACAGAATCAGAGGGAACAAGACGGGGGCTACGAAGAACACAACTCGGCCAAATGGAGCACGTCTCCATATGAGGCAAAGACACGGCTGGGCAGGCAAGCTGGCTCCCAACCCCCCACACTCAGTGCCAAGGCCAGGCAACCTGCCCTGGAAAAGAGCCAGCCCCTCTTCCAGCGCCTACACAGATTAATACAGCCTCACGTGGCCTGTAACAAGCAATCTTCTCACCCAGCTCCACCCTCTCCGTTAGGGACAGGCCAGTCACATGGACAACTCCTCATGGCAGCACTTCAAGCTCCTTTCACTTGGGAATCTACTGTCAGATCACCCACGGAACTGGGAAGTCCTCCACACCTGCCAGGGGGCTGAAGGGACAGATTCAGCTTCCTTGTGCACTCAGAGCAAAGAGGGCTAGTAAGAGGCACCTACCCCACCATGATGCTAGGATTTAGGGCGGACAGACAGACAGACAGTATGCCCTGCTCCGAAGAGCTCGCCCTCTGACCCACAGCCAGGGAGGAACCAGACCCACAGGCTCACTCACATCCAGTTGCATGTTCTCTCAGAGGACACAGTGCAAAGGAGCTAATAGGCAGCCCCTAGGGCTTAGCAGGTGCCATTCTCCCAAGGCAGGTTCTAGAGTGGGGCTGGGGACTTCTCATTCAAGGAGAAGTAGTGGTGGCCCCAGCTGGCTCTCCCCACTTCCACCTGCTGCCCAGCACACTGAGCTCTCCAGGGCTCGTACAATATAAAAATGGCCACACTGGGTCAGACCAATGGTCTATCTATCCCAGTATTCTGTCTTCCAACAGGGGCCTCTGCCAGATGCTTCAGAGGGAATGAACAGAAGAGGGCAATTACCGAGCAATCCATCCCCAGTCCCCAAATCCCCGTTTCTGGCAGTCGGAGGCTAAGACACAACGGAGCACGGCTGCATTTCTCATAAAACCCAGAAGTCTAAGTATGGAGACCAAGTGCCATTATCAGGGGCAGCCCCTGGGGACACCACCCACATGTGCTGCTGAATGTAACGATCAGCAGAGAGGGGAGTAGTGGGAACAATTTTGTGGCTCTCTGCTCATAGCAACTGCCTGATCAGCTGATCCTTTTTCACCAGTCCCCAGCCAGCTCCAGCCTTTGTACACTCTGCCAGGGCAGAAGAGGTTGTCCTGACAACCATTAATCACTGTCCTAGGTGCACATGCTATTAGGTTACCTGTTCCCTACTCTGGAGTGGAGGGGATGGATGCAGATGAGCCCTATTGTTTTAATCCCAGGCACTTTGGGGAATGGGAAGGTCTTTGCTGCAGTAGCTTGAGACATCCCATGGGGCAGCTGTTCCTAGTACTCTGAGCCTGTGAGATTTCGGACCCAGATTCTTTCGGCTGCTTGGCACAACGGTTCTGCGGCCAGCCCAGGCACGAGCAGGCTCGGCTGCAGCGCTGAAGGCTAGGGACGGAAGAAGGAGCGGTGCAGGAGAGCTCACAGGCAGTAGGGCTCAAGCACACATGATGCAGGGCTGCCCTGTCCCTGATCACAGATAGTTACTGCAAGTCCGGAACAGAGCTAGGATTAGAATTTGTGACCCAGCTCTGTGCTCAGCCCCCATCCCCTCACTGGGATTGCGATGCCGTTGTGTGCGCTACCAAGGGGCGCTTAGCTAAAGCTGGTATTTTCCTCTGCTCTTGGCATGACATGTGGGGCTTTCCCCGCTGGATACAAACCTCGCGCTGTTATCCAGGGCTCTGCTGCTTTGACATTAAGGGACTGCAGCGAAGTCCACACAGGGACTGCTCCCTCACCTGCTCCAGCCTGCCCCCCCATCGGAAACTGCCTTTGTGTCAGCACAGCTACTGCTGGGATCTGAGCACAGGGGCAGGCTGGTGCCTCTTCCCTAGCTCATCTGCAGCCATCTCCAATGCCTGCCCACCCCAACATGGGAGGCCACCTTCACACTAGATTTCACCTCTGTTCAGGGCCAGGAACAGGGCTGGAGTAATTACAGTAATCAGCCTGCCCAGCCAGACCCAATTAGCCTTGATTACTCACTCCCTTTCTTCCCAGACCTGCTCACCCCAAGGAGCTCTGGCCACTGGGATTTTAACTGAGCAAAATGAGCCAAACAAGCATGCCTGGCAGGCAGAGGAGCCCAAGGGAAACCCTGTACTTGTTGCAGGTGTAGAATCCAAGCCCCAGCTGCCTGTCTCAGGACAGCAGCACTCCCACCTCCTAGGAACATGCTCTCCAGTGATTCTCCATAGTCCTGCCTCACCTGTGAGCACTGGGCAGCAGCTAATCACTGGTACAGTCATGCTCTGCACTTCCCCCAAGGCATCTTGTGTCACGAAGCTGGGGCAGAATCACAGTGGCTGGAGAAGGGCTGAGGGTTCAGCTCTCTGGAACAGCAGCAGCCCATGTCCTGGCATTTCCTGATGGAGACACCCCTACAGGGAGACTCTTCCCCCCCCTCCCCCAAAGTATGAACTTTTCCTGTTTCTGTCACACACTGATCCAGCCCATCAGGCTAGGCAGTGCCAAACCGAGTGTGACCCTCCACTCTAGCCCTGTTCCCTGTAATCCAAAATGGGTTGGATCCTTTCCATCCATTCATCTGCTGGGAGGTGACAGAGCAGCTTGGTGTGAAGCCTGTTTCTCTTAAGCACAGTATGTGACTAGTCTCCCTGTTTCAATGGAAAGCAACACAGGCAGGGGCAGCAGCACACACTGTGGCATCGGAGAGGAAGGCCAGTGGTGCCAGTTTTGTTTCTATTGGCAGCACATCATTCCATATTAAACACACAGATATTAAGGGTTCCTGTTTAGGGATCAATACTGGATGTATCTTAAGAGGGGTTAGCACCCGAGATTAGGGAATTACTCCATTCAACCATGGTCCAAACAACCTGGAAGTTGAGCTGTGCATATTCACTGCATGAGACCCATAGGGCATCTCACTGGCTTAACCACACCTCCTCCTGTAGTTTCCAAGTTTCCTCCAGGACAGACTCCTTTTCCCCTGGTAACTGAGGGGCTTTGCTCAGACCTGCTCCAAAGCCTGCTGAACAGCCTGACCTTTCCCCAAATACAAGAGCTTTAGAATGGATGGCGAAGCTTGAGCCCTCACTGAGAGCAGCTTTCAAACTACGTTCTCGCGCAAGGGTTTGAGATCTGTACTGTGCCGTTACATCATCTAGCAGCTAGATTCTAGCCAAGTACCAGAACAATCCAAACCACACATGTAGCCAATCAACAGCAGGAATTTCAAACACAGGCCAGCAGTTCACATAGGGGAGAAAGTCACAAGCTTCTGCAGGAAATTCTCAAATCAATTTGAGAATTCTGGTCAGTCCATAAACAGAGTGATGAAATTGCACAAGTTACATGCTAGAGACGACTGGCCTGGATCAGCTTCCAAGACTCTGGCTGGGGTGCCCTCTGCTGAATAATTCTGCAAAAGCTTGCTGGGACTCGCTAAACTGACACTGTCTGGCAGACTGCATATTTGGATAATGATGCCACTTTGCCAGAGAAACTGCAGAGCCGACTGTCACAGTTCAGGGCCACAGCACCTGAAGAACTTCCCTGCTGTGTTCCAGCAAAGGCACCCGCTCTTGGCTTCCAGCTCCCCAGTGCTTGCCTCTCCTAGATGGAAATCCATGACTCTCCCTTCTGACCAGGGTATTTCCAGGCAGCACCATTCCCTGGCCTTCACTGGGTTACCCCATCAAAGACAGTCCATCCAAACAGAACGGCCTGCTCTCTCTTCAGAGACAGCTAACAGTGCAATTGGTACATTACAAGCACCACCAAGGTTTCTCTATGCAAGCCTACTGTACTCCTAAGCAATACAGAGAAACAATAAAAACAGTGAAAGAACCCACACATATTCAAATAAGCTTACCAGGAGACCTCCACCCCCAAATCCTAATATGGATTCTGGCAGGAGCAGTCTTCCTTTGAATCCTAACACAGGGAATTCTTTGTGTTCACAGCCTCAGCTCAGAACAAGCACACTCATAACACGTTCAGTTGGCCCTTTATACAGATCTGGAAACTCCAGACCAAAGACCCCTGTAACAGGTAATTAGCATACAATGAATCCTTCTCCCCAGGCCTCATCTTAAAAGGGTTGCCTTGGAGGAGAGAATGTGCATTTCCCTCACGAAAGGTACTTCCTAGGAAATCCACTTCACATATATTGTCCCCAAAGACCTCTGAACGTCCCAATCCCTTCCAGTGAGGATATTAGTCTCCTCTCCCTTCGAAAGAAGTCCCCACCAATCTCACAATCACACATAATATTTGCATTTACAATACAACGTCCCCCAAAGGTACTAACCCTAAGTAGGGTTTAACGTCATTCAATAGAGTTCGTTTGGGATGTTGTCAGCCTGTCATACTGACACCCACCTTCGCTCTCTGGGAATGGAACAAGAAATTGAGGTTAGTTTAGGACATTCTATTGGGTCTTCCTCATTTCAATCTGCCACCACACTCTCAAACAGCAACCACCCAACAAAAACACACCACTAGCCCCCAAGCAAAACCCTATGCAGAGGTTAAGGCATAGGGTTAGCCATACTGAAAATGGAGTTTATCAAGCAGGGACCTGATGCAAGCAGCTTTATCAGGGAGAGACAATGCCCCCCTTGCATCCTTTGCTTGTTGCAGGTGTAGAATCCAAGCCCCAGCTGCCTGTCTCAGGACAGCAGCACTCCCACCTCCTAGGAACAGAATTGTTCCCAGGGCTAGATGAGAGATTTCTTTTTTATTCTCATGGACATACACTGTGTGACACAAACACTTGACCACCAAATATTGACCTGGGCTCTCCCCACTGCAGGAGAGGTTAAAGCTGCCTCATCCCTGGGAAAAGAAAGGCTGCCCCTCCCATTATTCATTCCAAGCAAACCCCTGCCCAGCCTCCTGCACCTCCCTCCTCAGCTCAAGCAGCCTCACAGTCCACTGACAGCAGTGCTCAGGAATGGGCTGATGCTAACACTGCTTGGAGCCGAACAGATGTCGTGCGATGGGGATATTCAGAATGTTCCATTTCCCAGCAGTTCATGTTACATGTTCAGGAAGAGCAGGACGAAAAAGGAATCTACACACTTGACTCATATGCTGCCATTACTGTGGTTAAGTAATATAATACGAGTCGGATGGCTGTTTTCTTGCAGTACAAGGTCAAGGGGACCGCCTAACCACCATCAGTGCAGAAGCCTCCAGACACTCACTCCATTGCAGCCGATGCTGTCATATTTTTGATCAAGAAAGGGAGGGAAGAGCAATGCCCCTAAAAACTCAGGAATGCTGACAGAACTGGAAACCGCCTTTCACACTACCCTGCTGCAAACTGGGTAGCTCACTAGCTTCCTAGTGCCCAATTCCTCCTACAGTAACTGCATAGATAGAAACCAGGACTGAAAGGGAAAACAAGAGTCTTATTCACACAGTTCAGCTCAGAGTCCCGTGGACCTAGTGCTCACTTTAACTTGGGATGTTAACAGATGGTTTTTAAAAAAGTCAATCCCACCAAAGCAGCTCAAAGAACTGGAGCATCAGAGAAGAGACGCTATTACACTGGGAGCTGGGATCTCTAATAGCTGTATGCATGAGAGATTCTTGGTATTTTCATCGAGTTGAACTCTTCCTTACCAGGCTACAAAAGGAGAGAAGTTACTCAGGACTTCCTACACTAAAATCAGTTTATTTTTGCAGTATCTTTTAGTATAAAATACATTTTGGACCATCACGACTCTGTCTGCACAAGAAGGGACTTACAAGAAAGTGATTCTACAAAGTGTCTTTGAAATGTATGTTCATGCAGAACAGAAAATGCAAAAGTACAGAGAAGAAAGCACAGGGCTCAGAGTGCTTCACCAAGGGCCTCAGAGGAGCCAAATCCTCCAACCAGAGAAAGTTACAGTAGCCCTTGACGTTTCAAGTCTTCATAGGTCTTTTTATTCACCACATTCCCACTGGAATCCTCATATTCCTCCTAGAAGGGAAGCGAGAACATTGGTAGTATCTGGGCACGGCATGAAATAAGAATGGGAGAGTGTAACAGTAACTGATTTAGCTCCACCAACAGCAGCCTGTCAGCCCCTCAAACTAAAACAGACTAAGATCCCCCGCTTCTGCACACAGGGTCTCTCGGCAGACTCCCAGAGAAGGATAAATATTGGTTTGCAATGAGGACTTGGCTGGAGCATGCTAAGTTGTTACACTGCCTGCTGCAGTATGCTGTCCACTCTATCACAGCTTAGCTAAACTCAGCAGGACAACGGCAAATTCTGTAATAAATTGGATTTCACACTGCATTGTACGCTCATTCTATAAACAGTCTGCTCCATCATGGTAGGTCCTCTGGTCTACAATGGAAGAGTCTTAGTTACAGTTTTCACAGAATGACTCTCTGGAATCTCTCACCATTTAGATACCTCACTCCCCCCTACCCCCGCTTTCCAAACGGGAAGGGTTTAGACACTGCAGAGGGATGCTCTGAAGATGCCTAGGCAGAGAGAAGGGCCGGTGTCATACTAACAAGCAATATATTCCCAGCCAGGCATGTGCAGCTCTACACAGTTCTACCAACAGGAGCTCTGTTTCAAGCAGGGAGATCTCCAAACATACTCCCCAGCATTCAACAGATTCTCCAGGGAACTGGTACCTCTTTTGCTGGGACTAGAGGTTATGTAGGTAACAAGAGAGATTCAGCCAAACAGTAATGGCAACACCTGAACACTGATCCTCGGCTCACCTCTGTGTCAGGCTGCCATCTCTCCGAAGCTTTCTGCTGCTTCAGCTTTGCCCACACTGCGAATACAAAGTAACACTGAATCAGAATGCCACTTCCCTTGAACTATCAGCACTTAGTCTAGCGGGGTATGTACACTGCTGGCTCTTGAAACACACTCCCCTCAGCTCACTGGCTGACACGGACTGCACAGATTACTCAACAAGAGAAGCTGGCCATGACAGCCAGCTAGATAGCCGAGCAGCAGAGAGCTTCAGACAGGGCTGATGGTTAATATAAGACACTATGGTTATCTGACATAGTGGGCTTCTTAAAACAGTTGCACTAAATGTGCTTTGAGTTGCATCCTAAGGAGTTTGTACTGTGTGCAGCATTTCTCATCTGCTGTAAAACAAGCTGCACTTCAATGTCAGCTCACTAGAGCCACTGCAGACACCATTCCCAACCCTGCCGCACTCAGTGACACCGCAACCACCCCCCGTAGAAGCGGGAGGCAAGTTTGCCTCAAGCCAGCTGGTACAGAAGCTCTTAAGCTGAAGTAGCAAGTGTAAGGGGGAGAGTTTTGATTGGATGAGCTGACAAGCCACTTTGGAGAGGAAAGGAAATAAAAGGAACCCTAGTTCAGCTGCACTGAATCAGAGCCAGAATGTTTCATGGGCACCTGTTCCAGTGGTTCTCACAAATTCTGTGGTCGCCCCAGAGTGCAGCCACCAACTCTTGCTGGTGGCCACTCTGACAATTTTTCCTAAAATACTTAATTAACTTTAGGAAAAACAAATAAACATGCGGCTATACATGTCCAAATCACTGTAAAGGCTGGTTGGTTTGCTTTGCAGATTCAATAATAAAAATAATGTACAGTTGTCTCTATTCTTACTGGACCTAAACAGAATAGAAACACAATTAAGGCGCTTTGCACATTCTTGTCTTTTTGTTGTTGTTGTGTCTCTTTTGCTTTCTGGTTGTTTTGGTTTTTTTTAATAAAAGATTTGCTAGCTAATAAGCCTGCTGCAGTGAAAAGTGGTATTTGTATGTTTGTTAATAATCACAGCAGACTTACTAGCTAACTGGGAGGCTGTGAAAAGTGGTATTAACAAACATACCGATTACAAATATCAATTTTCACAGCAGACTTACTCAGCTCTGGCAAGCCAGGGGCCAAATTAAGCCCCGGATAGGGAGGTGGGTAGGGAGACAGTGGGGCCAGTGGCAATGCGGGAGGGTGGCGAGCTGAGGGCTGGCACCCACTGCCACACAGCCAGGGCCGGAGCCTGCCGCCCACCACCCTAGAGCTGAAGCCCAAAGCCCTCGCCTCACTGCCCCAGGGAAGGAGGGGAACTCACTGCCCCCCGGTTCTTCTGGCATTTGTGGCTCCAGAGTGGGGCAGGGCCCAAACCCTGCTGGTGGCCCTGGGGGAGGTTTCACTGCTTCCCTCCAGCCCGCCACCCACCTTCACTCACTGCCCTGGAAGCTGTGGCAGCAAGAAACTCCCCTGGTGGCCACATTTGAGAAACACTGACTTAGGCTACGTTTACACAGCAGCAGGTAGGTGCAACGCTCAAGTGAGTGCACTAAAATAGCAGGGCAGCTGCAGCGGCTGTGCCGAGCTAGCAAACCTACGTCTATCTGAGCTGGGAATTGCACTGCCCAGCTGTTGTATAGACATAGCCTTAACAGCAAAATTAAACTCCTCTTTCTGGGCTTTACTGCTGTGCCAGGCAGAGATTCTATCCGACTCTCCCTTCCTACTCCAGAATTGCCAGAGTAAGGGGTGACACAGTCGGCTCCCTCTTGCTTCCAGAGCTGAGAGAGTCAGTCTCTGCATATCTCGAGTGTGGCCAGGCAACTTTGTGCTGGCTGCTGCCCTCAGCCGGTACGTGCCCAGAGCAGAAGCTTTGCATTCTGGCGTTGACTGAAGCACCCAAAGCCAACATCATTAAGTTATGGCCAGTTAAAAT
Source organism: Gopherus evgoodei (assembly GCF_007399415.2). Classification (NCBI taxonomy): domain Eukaryota; kingdom Metazoa; phylum Chordata; order Testudines; family Testudinidae; genus Gopherus; species Gopherus evgoodei. The sequence continues at coordinate 991,301 of NC_044341.1, read as the reverse complement.
GCTAACGCTTCGTGCTTGTAACAGGATTTACCTACAGGATTGCCCTGGCTGATTTCATCAGGTCTTTCCCTTCTCCCTCCTCACCATGGAGGCACAAAGGAAGAACGTCATGAACTTCAACTGAGCGTAACCAGCCTCTTGATTATCTGAAGGAGATTCGTGTCCCCTAATTGCAACTGGATGATTGAGGTTCCACCATATAAAAAGAATTACACCCCCCAGTGAGAACATTGCCAATAAAGAGGCATTCAGCCAGCAATCACAGCAGGTAACAGATCCCCACGTGCCCAAAAGAACAGCACAGATGAAAACAGACTCCACCTGCTCTCAGTTCTGAATAGAGACGTGCCAACATCACTTACAAGAGACTGCATCTTCAATCTGTGTGACATTAGCAAAATGAGCTGTGTTGGGAATGCCCAGGCATCTCATCCCATGAGCATGACGCCACTCCTGGAGGCAGAGCAGAAAAATCAGTATACAGGAGATATATAGCCCACAAAGTCACAGCCTCACAGTTAAAGTAAGTCAAACCTGTCTGAAAAATTAATGCCCAAGGAGACTAGAACAGAAAGAAAACAAGAGGAAAAACTATTTCTATCCATATTTTCCAGTTTGTTTCCTTTGACTATATACAAGATTCTGTCAGTTTCCCTTTATTGGGGGCTTTTCATACAATACAAGGAAAAAAAAGTTTCATAGAAAAAGGAAAATTTGATTGTAAATCCATAAATATTAGAATGGCAGTACTTAAAGCTACTTTTAAACTATTTTTTTTTAAACTGACTACACATTTCAAGTTAATAGTGTCTAATCAGCGTATGAGAATTTCACAGTATCAGATCTTAGAACTAAGCTATGATCCTATAGTATAATAATAACAAACAAAAACAACAACAGTTTAAAAGCAGTTTACGATTCCACGAGGCTAGGCACCCCCCAGGAGTGCAGTAACAATACAGTATTCACATGCTTGGGCAAGACTGATTTTCAGCTGAAATACTGTAGGATTCTGACAAAAATTCATTGAGAAGCAGGAGTGGGGACTCCCCTGCTGCAGTGTTTCCCAAATCTGGGATGCTGCTTGTTCAGGGAAAGCCCCTGGAGGGCCGGGCTGGGTTGTTTACCAGGGCCGGCCGATCGCAACTCCCACTGGCCGTGGTTCGCCACTTCAGGCCAATGGGGGCTGCGGGAAGGGCGGCCAGCACATCCCTCGGCCCACATCACTTCCTGCAGTCCCCATTGGCCTGGAGCGGCAAACCGCGGCAACTGGGAACCACGATCAGCTGGACCTTAGGACGGGGCAGGCAAACAAACCGGCCCGGCCCACCCGGGCCTTTCCCTAAATAAGCGGCGTCCCAAGTTTGGGAAACACTGCCCTACTGTATAAAGTGCAACAGATGCAGTGCTATAAACTCCTGAGCATCACTGCACAAAATTCACTTTCATTTAAATGGTACATTCACCATCAAGGGTTCTCAGCAAATATGGTAAAAGTGCAGGGTTAAAAACATGCCTTTTTAGGTCCGTTATAATTAAACCGTTATTAACCCCAAGGAGAGAAGCAGCATCCAAAAATAGCATCTCACGGGTTTTCAGTGTAGGATTCTCCTAGTGCTCAGAATCTCAGTACTAACAAAACTAGAATCCACTTACATTTATAGCCCCTGAAAGATCGGTTTGCTCCTAGGTATATTTTAAAAGCTATTAAAATCTGTTACTTAGCTTTGGGTTTTATAGAACTTGTTTCCTCTATCAGTTTTGCCAGAGAACTTTACAGTAAGGTGTTTGTCAACATACTGCCAGTATCTAAAGCGGTAGCTACCAGGTACTCAGCAACAGCTCGGGCACTGCTAGACATTGGAATCGGGGTACCCGAGGAGGGAGACCCTACAACCACCAGGGGCAAATGGCACCTAAGAGCCTCTTCAAATGGATTATAGCTCAAACAGTACAGCCCTCCAGTCTCAGCCCCAAGCATGGGACCGCCTCCTGGGACAGGATTTAAACATGCCCTTCCAGCCCAAAGGTGACAGCTCCAATCACCAAGACTCCATCCATTAGTTACATATAACTAGGATTACCTCAAAACCGACTGATGGGCTAATGCCAAAGCGTTACTTACTGCGAAGTGCCGCTGGAAAGCTTTGGGCCCTCGGTAGGTGTAGTTACCGCAAATCTCACAGTTGTAATTGATGTTCAAACCATGCAGTTTATATAACCAATAGGGGATAGGCTGAAAAATAAATCAGGCAAAGCTTAGGTCAGATTACAAGACAGGTGATTTGGATGCAGTGAAAGATCTCTGCTCTGGAGTGCCTGGGGAGCCAGTCTCACCTTGCCATCCCAGCCAAGAGGCAGATTTTTAGGGTTGTAAATTATTTCATTCTCTTCATCTTCACTTTCGCTTTCACTGATCTGCTCCTCCTCTTCCTCCTCTCTCTCTTCCCCTGTGCGTGCTTGTTTACGCTGCACGTTCTCATGGGTGAGATGTCTCTGTTCCTATGATGCAGGAAAGCACACAAGCATGAAGAGTTATGCATGAAGCCAAAGACAGCAGCATATGTGGCAGCAAACAAACCAACCAAAAAACGTGTGGGGGAAATCACAGCAGTATTCACCCTTCTTGTGTTAAGCTTTAATTACAATCACTTCCAAGCTGCTTGGCAATGGTGGCAATCAGCCTTCTAAGAGTGACCACTGAAAACTGCGACAAGAACATGAAGCCGAATGAAGGCAGCACTCACAGGGGCTTGCTGTCTCTGGTGGTTAGATGTAAAATCTAAGTTCTACAAGGAGAAAAGCTGCCCCAAGGGCACTCATGACTGTTCTGTCTGGGTTACAAAGACTCACGATATGCCATTCACAAGAGAGGCAGACCCAATGCTCAGCACCATTGTTGGAGATGGATTCTTAACTAGAAGCTGACAGGTTAACACACAACAAGAATAAGCAGTTCCAACCCCCTGCTCAGGAGCGCCGCCAGCTTTGTACAGCACCGTACATAAAATAACCCTTCTGTGCATGGTGTTTAAGAAAGGATGAGACTGAAGACATGAATGAGCTTGCAACAACTTTTAAGGCACTGCATCTGTAAAGCTCAAAAAAGGTAAAAAGTAAAAACCTTACCCCAAGAATTTCCACATACTCGTAGACCTGAGCTTCCAGGAACGCAAGGTCTTTGTTCCTCTCTGTGTCCCTGGAAATACAAAGGGGAACTTGTGAAATTCTTTTCAAGCACCGCAAATGCTGTCCATGCACCCGGTTCCTAAAGATGCATTTGATTTGTAGCTACTAAGGAAGTAGGAAAACAAACATCAACCACTCCGTGTAGCCTCTGCTGCACACGTACTGATCAGTCACACTAGATCCACTGACCAGCTAACTCAGCCTTTTGGCCCCAATATGCAGAGCATCCTAAAGCTCCAGGAACATCTCAGCTCTGCCGCTGGGGCAATAATGAAGGAGGTAACCAGCCAAGCAGGAAACTTTTAGGCCATGTCTACATCTACAATTTTGCAGCGCTGGTTGTTACAGCTGTATTAGTACAGCTGTATAGGGCAAGCGCTGCAGAGTGGCCACACTTACAGCAACCAGCGCTGCAAGTGGTGTTAGATGTGGCCACACTGCAGCGCTGTTGGGCGGCTTCAAGGGGGGTTCGGGGAACGCGAGAGCAAACCGGGAAAGGAGACCAGCTTCGCTGCGGTTTGCTCTCGCGTTCCCCGAACCACCCTGCAAACCGCAGGGAAGGAGACCTGCTTGCTCGGGGGTTCGGGGAACGCGAGAGCAAACCGGAGAAGGAGACCAGCTTCCCCGCGGTTTGCTCTCGCGTTCCCCGAACCCCCCTGCAAACCGCAGGGAAGGAGACCTGCTTGCTCGGGGGTTCGGGGAACGCGAGAGCAAACCGGGGAAGGAGACCAGCTTCCCCGCGGTTTGCTCTCGCGTTCCCCGAACCCCCCTGCAAACCGCAGGGAAGGAGACCTGCTTGCACGAGGGTTCGGGGAACGCGAGAGCAAACCGCAGGGAAGGAGACCTGCTTGCACTGGGGTTCGGGGAACGCGAGAGCAAACCGGGGAAGGAGACCTGCTTGATTACCAGAGAGGCTTCCTCAGGTATGCTGGGATACCTGCTTATTCCACGGAGGTCAAGAAAAGCGCTGGTAAGTGTCTACACTTGATTACCAGCGCTGGATCCTCTACACCCGAGACAAAACGGGAGTACGGCCAGCGCTGCAAACAGGGAGTTGCAGCGCTGGTGACGCCCTGCAGATGTGTACACCTCCTAAGTTGCAGCGCTGTAACCCCCTCACCAGCGCTGCAACTTTGTGATGTAGACAAGCCCTTAGTCTAAATGAAGGGCCAACCTGGGTATGAAACTTTAGAGGACTCACCTTTTGCTTCCTTTTGTCTTTGGATTCTTGGCAAACAAGGAAGAATCAAGGGCTTCCAAAGATTTGCCTTTTGTGCTGAACAGCCTCTGAGCACGCTCTTCCAGAGTACTGGGGGAAAACAGGGAAGGAGGTGAATCTAGGGTGTAGGTTTATTTTTTAAATAGATTGGTTTGTGCTCAAATAATTATGTTTTTAATTACATTATAAATTAATCATTCAGAGGTCCTGAGATAATAAGAATAAGCATCATATTGACGAACATGGCTTAGGCACTGCTTTTGCATCAGGCTCTTGAGGTCCTATTATTTCGCATTATGTATTAGTCCATTATGAACTTCAGACTTCAGAGCAAAGTATATGATAAGAATTCCTCGCGATACTTTCAGTGTTGTCTTGTACAAGAATTATTACACAGATCTTTGGAAAACAACCGATGTCCAATGCAGAAAGGTGAGACAAACAGCTCAATAACTGAAACGAATCTAGAAAAAAGCCACAGCTTCTTACCCGCCACATTTCAGACCCAAAGCCAGTAAAGCAGATTTTAATCTGTCCAGTCCCAGGGAGGCCAATTCCTGTACAATTAAAATAAACCAATGTACATGAGCATTGTTTTCAGGTGTTAACAACAATATGATCCAAATGTGTCCATTTTAATTCATTAAAAAACCCAACATTACTCATGAAAGCACTAAGGTGGCTCTCTTCTACCCACATCAATGGCATCTATCGCAGGGGCTTGCCCACAGCTATGATGGAGAAAAATGCTTCCAAGTTACTGGTATCTCCAGTGACAGAAAGAAGAGGCCACCTACACAGTGAACTTCCATTTACAGTGGTTGTGGCCTGAGTCTCTCATTCCCACAAAGAGAATTTTGAAAAGGAACAAGGTGGATGGATCCCACCAAGATTTTTAGTATAAAGTGCTTAACACACAGAGAACATACCTCCCAAGAGGAAAAGGCTGAGAGATCCAGATGGGCTCCAGCATGGGTAAGTGCACTGCTGGTCTCTTTCTGCCAAGAAAAGCCACATAAGTTGCTAAACAGATCTTCAGGACATTACATAACATTTGAGCAGCAATACCAAAATATCCTTCCTACTTCAAGAACAATGACATTAATAATGGGGTGATCTCAGCACTAAACTGAATAAATCAAATACATGGGAAACCTCCAGATAAGTGGAAAAACAGACAGAATACACATTAGCAGTAAGCTGGGACACAACCGAGCTACACTACACTGTGAGACTGTTTACCTTGACGACCATTTTACACACCATGACATTGTACCCAAGCTGTGAGAAATATATCAGCATTTCATGTGCGCATAATGATTGCTCACCGGCCAACCAGGGAACGTTCCATTGTCCCACTTCTTCTCAAACTCATTCTGAATCTTCCCAAAAAGTTCATTCTGATCCAGCAGTGGCTTCACCCGATCTGTGTAATCCTGCAGATACTCAAGAAGCATTTCAAGATACCTGTCAGAGGAAGAGCCAGCTCAGGTAATTTGGTATCAGAGTTTGCGCAAGATGAACACATTAGACATTTTTGCATCATACATACTGAAGCGCATGAGGGTGACACCCCTTGCCCCACAATTATACAGGGAATATTCCCACTATTTCTTTCCTTCCCAACAAATCTCTCTTCTACTGAACAAACTCCTGGCTGTTAAGAACAACTTCTGGGTAACAGATTATTTCACCAGAAGCTTCAGTCCGAATAAAACATCATCTGTTTGACTTTTTAGATTACAGGCAAGATTCACAGCTGACAAATACAGTACATACAACCTGACAGTCTCACAAACACACATGTAGGTGTAATTTAATTTCACATCATCTGCTAGTCTTGTAAACAGCAGTTCAGTATGAGGTGATTTGTCTGAAATTGAAAAGGCTCAACATTTACACAGAAAAGCTTGCCTGTAAAGTGTATGGACTCAGAAAGAAAAAATAAAGAGCATGAAACAGATGGGGGAAACAAGAAGAGAGAACAACATTCGCTGGATGTTTACACTAAAATAATTAGCAATGCATGTGGATTGCTGATGTTTGGCCTTCTTTATACTACAAACATCACCATATTTCTCACATATTTAAGCATACTTGTGGCCCAAACTGTTTTATTCCTGCCTTGGTAGATCCCTCCCGATACAGACGTTCCAGAAAGCCATAGATATCTACCAAGGTTAAACTATGGTTCTCTAACATGAGTTATTCCAGACACACAAGCCACAGTGCACTACATTCTATCATGAGCTATCACTCTATCATGTCTGTCCCAGACATGGCTCTGTCCATAAGTAGGGAATTTTAGTGAAGTGTTTCCAATAGTGCTACTAACACTTTAATGGCATCAGCAGGAGCCCTAATGTGGGACAAGATTTTGGTTGCTTCCAATATTTCTACTACCATGTCAGTGAACCCGAGTTACACAGCCACATTTAACCAAGGCTTCTTTGAGCATGGATAAAACATTATATTTTCATCATTAACTTGACAAATAGATGAGACAGCTCACAACCCTCAGAGCTATTGTTTCACATTCGGTTTGCAAACCCTGCATTAGTTATGTTGGGACAGTTCTCTTCACAACCATAAAAGCTAAAAGACATATGATGCAACTTTCAAAAGTGCTCAGCATTGGCCTAAATCTGCTTCAGTTGAAGTTAATGATAAAACTCCCCTTGACTTCAAAGGAGCAGCGAGGCCAAAACTTAAGCACTTTTGAAAATTCCAAAACACTGACAGCTTAGATCCTGCTGCACATTTCAGAGAGGGTGGTGGACTCTGCGGAAAGTCCTTACTTTATGAAACGTTAGAACTACATCTAAGGAGTACCCAGTCACATTCCCCCCAGTGAATCTTCATCCTGATTGTGAATGAATGTTTTTCACAAAGCAATCACTCTGTATTTGACCTCTTGGTTCTCCTCCTCAAAGGAAACCTGCACAAAGCCTTCAAAAGATAAGCCTGGGAGCTTAAATTCATAACTTTGCTAGATAATAAAAATCATGAACTTAATAGAGACACTGGATTTATGGCTTATAGATTGTTGTAATAACTCACTAAACCCTCTCCAGCTTTCTATTTCCCTCACCAAATGACTGGAGATATATTAACAGGCCACTTCACCATGAGTGATCCTTGAAATTTGTTAACTACTTATGCCAAACAATCTGTTCCATCTTGTATTTAGCTGTGATGCTAGAGTAACGTTCCCAGGCCTGAAGAAGAGCTCCATGTGGTTCAAAAGCTTGTCTCTCACCAACAGAAGTTGGTCCAATAGAAGATATTACCTTACCCGCACTGTCTCTCTAATATATTGGGACCAACATGGCTACAACACTGAATACAACAATGGAAGATATTGAACTGAACATGAACAAAAAGGAAGCAAATCTTAACAGCAACATCTACTCCCTGAGCAAATGCAAGGAATCTCATCATCCCCAGAGATCTCACCATCACGTACAACTCCATATCTGCAGAACAACTCTGCTGAAGGACTTTGGAAAAACTGAGGAACCATCTACTGCACCTCAGATACTCCAGAAGGGACCCCCTCAAACAAGAATTAATCCCATGCTCCCACATACTGGAAGAAAAAAACAAACAGGAAACTTATCTGAAAATCACTCATAATCTGACCTCTCAGGATAGGTCTACACAGGGATAAAAGTCATGGGTCCCAGCCAGCTGACCCATGCCAGCCACTGGTTTTCTATACCCATACAGACATACCCTCAGTCCTCTCCTCAAAGGAAATCTGCACAACACCTTCAAAAGAGAAGCCTAGGCATTTAAATTCATAACTTTGCTAGACACTAAAAATCATGGACTGAATACACACACTGGATTTATAGTTTATAACAAAAAGCCTATAATCCACTAAACTCCTCTCCACCCCAGAACTGGAGAGGTATTAATGGGCCACTTAACATATATTTCAAGGGACCAGTCAAGGGTGAACTACTTATGCTAAACAACCTGTTCCACCTTGTACTCAAAGTGTAACAGCTAAATACATTTCCTAGACCTGAAGTCGAGCTCTGTATATCTCAAAAGCTTGTTTCTCATCAACGGAAGTTGGTCCAATAAAAGATATTACCTCCGCCACCTTGTGTCTCAATGAGCGAACATTTGGGAGGCCATTGTTTTAGTGTTACAGCAGTGAGATCCTGGCATAAAGACACTGTCAGCGTACAGACGCTCAGAACAAGAGGTAGCAAGAGCCAACAGGCTCCATGCTGATATGTTACCATATTTAAATATTCTGGATACACACAGATTATCCATACTCAGCATTTAACATTGTTTCATACGCTTCATCATGCCAAATTAAAAGTATCTTGGTACCGCTCCACTGAAGCATCATCACGTAACTTCTTACAGCAATGACTTAGTAAGTAACAAGAAATACTCCTACATTTTCTCCTGTAACACCGGGGAACTATATCCCTAGGCTGCTGCAATATCACAAACACAAAGCCCTGAAACCCGGAGTTGCTCCTTCTACAGAGATGAATGAATCCTGCACTTACAGCACAGAATCGGTAATTTGTTTAAAAAATACAAAATCACTAATTTGCATAAGCTTTGCTTGAAAAGCAACAAATCAGAACTGGTTATGAAAACTATTTCATCCAGGTCTTGAATGTACATCACGAAATTTAATTCCTCCTGGACAGTCTGTCATGGATGAAGGGCCCACCTTTTATATTCAGCATTTTTTCGCTCTTTGGGAATATCGAAGAGTTGGTCAAATGTGGATAAGTATGTGATGTAATCCAGTTTCTGAAAACAAAGAGGCTGGGAGTCAGATTTTACACACAAAACAACCTAACAATATATCTCCAGTCACTCACTGGACGACAAGAAATGGTATCTTTCCATACCTCCATTCTGGGTTGCAGCATGCCACTTTTTCTTTCTCATGCCACCTTAGAGACCCTGGGCTATTTGGTAACAGAGGGGAAAAAAGGGAACAGCCTCTTTCAAGACCACATCAGTGGAGAGGCCTGTGAGAGCAGCTGTAGATACACCTGCACGAATGGGAGAGCCCAGGAAAGGGTCACTTAGAATTTAAAAATTCTTAACCTACAGCCTCCAAAAAAATAGGCACCCATGTAACATGTAGGTGGAAATGAACTATTTAAAATGACCTCAGAAATGCTCGGCTCTGACCACTCAATAATAGATGTTTGAGTATGTCTCCTAAGCAATTATAGCCTCTTACCTCTGATGATTTTAAGTTAATGTACTTGAGGTAACAATCATGAAGATCCAAGTACCGGCCATAACCTTCTTCATCTGTGAACTCCACTAGATCTACAGAAGATACATTATGCAAAGAGCTTTATTAGAAATACTGAAGATCGGAATTACTGCAGAATGTTCTCATTTCAAGTATTCCTCTTGTGGTAGAACCACCTCACATAAGCACAGCTTGTAACTGCAGCTGAATACAAGCTATGCTTACATGAGATGTTTCTTAACGTTTCTGCAGGTTCTAAACATAATCAACTAACTGCTCCTTTACAATAATACACTAGATCCACCCTCAAGCGAGAGGCACTTTTACTGCAGAACATTCCAGAGTGGATAAAATACACACATAGGCACCTGATCTGAGAGTAACTTTCAGAGGGTTATTAAGGAGAGAGATTCAGAGACATGCAAAGCCAACCAGACAACTCTCTAACTAAAAACAAGCAAGCAAGGCATTTTTGCTATATCTAAGTTTAAATATGAAACCACGGACTTACTTTGTGCCTCTTCACTGGGGTTCTCTCTGGCTTTCAACAGTTCCTCAAATTCCACTGACATCGGCACACAGATCTTCGGGAAAGATCAGACATTATAGCAAAAATACACACACACTGCTGTGATAAAGTCAAGACCAATTAACGTGAAGTCACATTGACAAATCTGCACTTTCCATAATGAACCTATTGCAGAAGTATTCCCACTGCCAAATCAAAGATCATCTTGTTCCAAACTTTTTGTTTCTGCCATTACATACAACACAAACTGTATTGAGATATTACTGTGGGCCTTGTTCAGTTCCTGTTCAACTGTATTTAATCAGTACATATACAAAGTGCACTATATGGAGAACAGGAGATTCCCTAGCCACAGAGTGTGGAAAAGCCAAGGCGCTAGGATCTTTGTAGTTCAGCACAGAGGCTGCAGGCACAGATATGCAGTCAACTCTATCAAGCAATTGCCTTGAAATTCCCCTACATCAGCTGGCACTCTGGTGCTGATGTCTTTGAATTCCAGGGGTTCTCTCCCCCATGACTATTCTCTCATTGATGCAGGAACAAATTATGTAGACAACTCCTAAAAATGCCTTCTTCACAGAGGGGAGGAGGATCCTCCGCCCCCCAAAAAATCTGGCCAGCACAGGGAAGGCAATGCTGAATGCCTCCCCAACAGCAGAGGAGAACACAACTCTTAAACTGAACACACAACATTCATGATTAGCATTTTGCACATTTTCTCATTCTTGGGCTGCTCTCTCTCTTTCATGGAATGGCTCTTCTATCACAGGAACTTGGACGCGGCCCTCGGTTTAAAACCACCTCTTTCCATTCACTGCATTTTAATATTTTGGAATTTATCGTAAATGAGATAGGTTGAGAACCACCAAACTGATAATGCAAAACATCCAAGAGCACTCAATACTGTATAGATATACTCCTTGTCACTGTCCTGTGGGTTCACATACCATCTCTCCCATGGCGTACAGGGGCACTTACCTCATTTGGGTGCTTCCGGTGAAATTCCTTGATCTGTTTTAGTCTATTATAGAATTCTGCAAACTCATTTGGCCCTGAAATGGCGCTGAGCTCCTCCTTCCGTAACCTGCGGGTCCAGGAGAAACAAAGTCAGATTTTGAGGGTAACAGAGAGCAGGATTAGGATTGTTTATTGCAATTTGCAATATTGTAATTTGAGAGTTTCATTCATGATTCTAGTTCTGATTACACAAGGGTTCCCTAAACTATGGAAAAATTGTCACCCATCCACCAATCTCTCAACCAAAATTACATAGAGATCTCAAACTCAGATAGGTTTAGGATTTTGGGGCTCTGCTTTCCTTCCTACATTCAGATGCACAGTCCCCAATTACTGCCTTTCAACCTCTCAGAATCTCCCACTCAAGCCAAAAGAGACAACCACCCCTCCCCCCGTCCCATTACAATCTACACAGGATTAAATTCAATAGTGAATCTAGGGAGTTACTTTGACAGTATCAAGCACTGAAATATGACTCCACTGGTACATTTGCTACCATCACCACACACACTCCTTTTCAACTGTTGCATGGGCTATATTTACACTACAGACCTTCTCCCATGTAGCCGCTCTATGCCAACAGGAAAGAGCTCTCTCATCAACATAATTAAATCACCCCCCATAGACACCAGCGCTTCTGTCCCTAAAACGTACGTCGGCCAGAGTGTGTTTTTTTCACATCTCGACCTACAAAAATTTTACCAACAAAAGGGCTAGTGAGACATAGCCCTGAAGAAATTTACTGCTGAACTGTATTGAACCGGTAACACCCTTTCTTGTCCCTTATTCTACAGAAGAAGCAACACATAGCAAGTGAAATGTGATTTGCATGAATCTTTAACCATGTACAGGTTTTGGTATGAACTAGGAGTGAAACTCTGCGGTCAGTATATTCTGTAGTTTCTGTTGATCCAGTTCATTAAACCGACAAATGGGAGTGCAGATCACTCAGCCCTAACTGCATCTTATTTAATGGAACATTTTACTGGCAATTTCTTCTCTAACATGATGCTTTGGAAAGCCTACATTTATGGCACAATTATTCCTTCCCTCCCCTTCCCACTCCCACACACTTTGGATCTCACAGTATTTCGCAGCCAAATCTTAAGCTAGCAATAGCTTTATAATGACATGTTGCTCTATGGTACTGATAAGGTTATGTCAGGATACTCATCAGAAATGTGTTGTCAATGGTTTATTTCCAGCACTAGACTTTTCCTTCCAAGTTAAAATCTGGCAAGTGCAATAACATTCCTGGAAGAAAACTTACATTTGCTTGGGGGGTGATTTCTTCTTTTACAAGTGCCATCGCTCTAAATGCTTCATTCTCTTTATACAGGGCCTTAAGAAGTGCCATTAACTCCCTTCTGTGGCTTTGCAAAGCACTACAGGTAAGTCTACACTGCAATTAAAAACCCGCGACTGGCCTGTGCCAGCTGACTCAGGTTTGCAGGGTCTGGGCTAAGGGGCTGTTTAATTGCTGTGTAGACATACCCTATGTGAAGGCATTTAGCTAGCAGACCTTTCAGTTTTAAAAAAAGGTGAGATCAGGTCTTTTTGCAGACACTTACCCATCCTTATCATCATACAAGTCTCTCAGATTTCCACTCACTTCCATATACCGCTAAAAAACAAAAACATGTTAGTGTTATGCATGTATCTTTGCAGCAATACAGCACAACATGCAGAGAAATTAGGAAAAACAAACTGCTTTCTTGGAAGCTTGACAAAGCTTGCTTATGTTTGAAAGGATAATCTCACAAACTTGAGCCAAACAGACCAAGAAATGAAAGAATGCTCACTGAAGAGTAATGAAACACTATAGGGAAACTTAGCAGCTGAAAGTGTTTTCAGGGAAATGCAATAACATGCTACCCAAGTCATTTCATGCTCTTCTGTTAAGTTTTGCTGTTCAGTAAATTACCTAAATGAAAATAATTAATACTGTGATTTAAAATATACCTAAAGGCTTTTAATGCTAAAACTGATATGTAAATCCATCTAACTCATGCTCCATGTGCCCAAGTTCTGATAAAAGGTAATGCATATGCATCAAGCATGGTGGAGAATAGACCCTATAACTTCAATGCCAGGTATCTCTGCAGAGTAAACACAGGAACTAGTAGGAGTATACTTTTTAAATTTGCAGACAGAAACAAAACTAGGCAAACTCAGCCTATGACTTTAACTGTAAGCAATACTCCACTAAATACTATTATCAGCTTGCACATGTCTATAGCTATAGCAGTGCACAGAAAGCCATTTTCCTTTGACCTTGTACCCTGCAATCTTAATGTGCTACACGCATCCAAAAATAAAATTTGCAATGTATTGCTTAAGTAAGCCACAGCCCCCGACCATCCTGTACTTCAGTCCACAAACTTTATGGTACACAGCTGTAAGGTAAAGCGGAGGGGTGATACTCACATCCTGCATTGCTCGGGTGCGGTGATCAGAGTTAATCTGGTCACGTAACTACAAGACAGAGCAGAAAACAGATTAGCCAGATTTACTGTCTGCAGTTCAGCTGAGAACAGTCTCTGCTCTGCACTCAGGAGTTCTCAAACTGGCGGTTGGGACCCCTCAGGAGGTCACGAGGTTATTACGGGGGGGGTGACAAGCTGTCAACCTCCACCCCAAACCCAGCTTGCTTCCAGCATTTATAATGGTGTTAAATATATTAAAAGTGTGTTTAATTTATTGGGGGGGGGGGGTCGCGCTCAGGGACTTGCTGTGCGAAAGGAGTCACCAGTACAAAAGTTTGAGCCCCACTGGCCGGGGGAGACTCGGTCAGCGGGACAAACGCCGCTGTTGGGACATCCGACATCCAACCGCTCTGGGGAAGCGGCTTCCCACGGAACAGGGCCAAGGGACGGGGGCCCACGAGCCCAGAAACCGCGCTGGGGGGGGGGGGGGGCGCTCCCCGGTGCCTTGCGGGGGCGTCCGGTGGCTCCAGGTTCGCCCCCAGGCTAGTCACTGCCCCGCCCCCCCGGGCGCGCTGGGGGCCCTGGCCCCGGGAGAGGAGCCGCCGGCCCCGCCCCACCGCACCGTGGATTTCTTAATCAGCATCTCCTTGGCCATCACATCCATGAGCCGCTCCCGCTCCTCGTGGTAGCGCCGCTGCTGCTCCAGGATCGTCTCCATCTTCCCCGCGCGCCCGCCAGCCGGAACCCTCCCTCCCGGTGCTCCCCCTCACGGCCCCGACCGGAAACCCTCCCGCTCAGTGCTCCCCCTTCTCCGGCCCGACCGGAAACTCCCGCTCAGTGCTCCCCCTTCTCCGGCCCGACCGGAAACCCTCCCTCCCGGTGCTCCCCCTCACGGCCCCGACCGGAAACCCGCCCTCCCAGTGCTCCCCCCTCTCCGGCCCGACCGGAAACCCTTCCTCCCAGTGCTCCCCCCCGCTCCGGCCCGACCGGAAACATTCCCTTCCTCCCAGTGCTCCCCCTCACCGCCCCGACCGGAAACCCTCCCTCCCAGTGCTCCCCCCCGCTCCGGCCCGACCGGAAACCCTCCCTCCCAGTGCTCCCCCCCGCTCCGGCCCGACCGGAAACCCTCCCTCCCAGTGCTCCCCCCTCTCCGGCCCGACCGGAAACCCTCCCGCTCAGTGCTCCCCCTTCTCCGGCCCGACCGGAAACATTCCCTTCCTCCCGGTGCTCCCCCTCACCGCCCCGACCGGAAACCCTCCCTCCCAGTGCTCCCCCCTCTCCGGCCCGACCGGAAACCCTCCCGCTCAGTGCTCCCCCTTCTCCGGCCCGACCGGAAACATTCCCTTCCTCCCGGTGCTCCCCCTCACCGCCCCGACCGGAAACCCTCCCTCCCAGTGCTCCCCCCCGCTCCGGCCAGACCGGAAACCCTTCCTCCCAGTGCTCCCCCCCGCTCCGGCCAGACCGGAAACCCTTCCTCCCAGTGCTCCCCCCTCTCCGGCCCGACCGGAAACACTCCCGCTCAGTGCTCCCCCCCGCTCCGGCCAGACCGGAAACATTCCCTTCCTCCCAGTGCTCCCCCTCACCGCACCGACCGGAAACCCTCCCGCTCAGTGCTCCCCCCGCTCCGGCCCGACCGGAAACATTCCCTTCCTCCCAGTGCTCCCCCTCACTGCCCCGACCGGAAACCCTTCCTCCCAGTGAACCCCCCTCACTGGCCCGACCGGAAATCTCCGCTGGCAGCATGATTCCTCCGTGACACGGGTTGCTGGAGCTCCAGGAGGAGCGGTGCAGATGCTCCGGCCAAGCCCCGCTGCCTTAGGCGCTGCCGGCTCCTTGGAGCGGGTCAGCCGGAGTCACCGGCAGCGCCTGGGGAAACGTAATGACCCCGCTCCCCGCGCTCTGCCGTCCTGGTCCCAGAGATCAGAGTGTCTGTGTGTGACCCCTGTGCACTGTGTGTGTGCCAGGCGTGCCCCCGTGTGTGACCCCTGTGCACTGTGTGTGTGCCAGGCGTGCCCCCATGTGTGAACCCTGTGCACTCTGTGTGTGTGCCAGGCGTGCCCCCATGTGTGACCCCTGTGCACTGTGTGTGTGCCAGCCGTGCCCCCGTGTGTGACCCCTGTGCACTGTGTGTGTGCCAGGCGTGCCCCCATGTGTGACTCCTGTGCACTGTGTGTGTGCCAGGCATGCACCGGTGTGTGAACCCTGTGCACTATGTGCGTGCCAGGCATTCCCCCGTGTGTGAACCCTGTGCACCGTGTGTGTGCCAGGCGTGCCCCAGTGTGTGAATCCTGTGCACTGTGTGCCAGGCTTGCCCCCGTGTATGAACCCTGTGCACTCTGTGTGCCAGGTGTGCCTCATGTTCCCCATATGCCCGGTGCCTGTGCACCCCCAGTGGGTGGGTGTCTGTGCCCTTGTGCACTCTGTGTGCGCAGCATACAGCCGTCAGCACTAGTCCATCCCATCCCCATTGCTGCAGGCTGGAGCCCTCTCTCGCAATTTAATGAGTGTGATGATAGTTCCAGGATCACTAAAGCTTTGTGTACATGACCATCTCGACTTTCATTACAAACAAATAAGCTTCTAGCCCTTGAGACTGTGGAGAAAACATGGCCTGAGCCCGGCCTGAAGGCTCAGAAGCCAAATAAATATGTCCTACGCTCACACACACAAACTGTTTGCTTTAAATCTCATGATGTTTCAGCCAGTCTCAATCGCATGACTATTTGGCCCTGACTCATGACTTTTGAACACTTGGGGTTGGCAGTGCTGTAAAAGGGAGAGCCCAGGGGCCGCTGGCACAGCATCTGTCGTATGGGCCCCATGCTCTGGGGTGCTCTATCCTCCTTCCTCTTGTCTCCAGGTCCAATGGGTGCAGAACAGCGTAAAGGAAGCCTTTTGCAATGCACAACAATGAATTCTGTTGGATGACAAAACCCATGACCTGCAGTATGTATGACTGAGCCCCATCTGCTGACAGGGTGTCTGTTCACTAAGTGCCTGCACACATAAAAGTCAAGAGCTTTCTTGTGATGTGACATAGCCCAGATTTGTTGATTGTGGACGCACTGCAAAGCCCTCTGCCTGAGCAAGCCCTGATGAGAAGCCCAGGGTGCTGTTTTTATCTGGTGGGTAGTGCAAAGGAGGTACTCCTGGGGGAATTCTGTACCAAAAAGTTAAAATTCTGCAACAAAAATTCTGCGCATTATGTTTTAAAATTCTGCATATTTTGTCAAAATAACACAATATAATCACACCAGTTTCAGTTATTTTGGGTCATTTATTTCAAAATACTTGTCAGCAAGTATGTCTGTAACAATACAGATAACAAAAGATTCAGAAAATGTTTTTTGACAAATAGATTTCTTACTAGGCATATTAATATAGAACTCTGAGTAACACTTTATTTAAACTACAATACAAAACCATATTTCCCACAAACCCCAGAAGCAGTGCAAAGGCTGGGGGGAGTCAGAGGTAATGGAGGAGCTGAGGGAGAGGGAAATAATAGCTGGGAAGGAGCCTGGTGTGGAGGGTTGTTGAGTGTGGGTGGGAAAAGTATGGAACAGGTCTCTTTTTAGGGGGGTGGGGAGGACCCGTTAGGGAGCTTCCCCCATGCAAACCCTGGCTGACCCCTAGCCTCTCCCATTTAGTCAGGCACACATGTCCCTCCACCCCCACTCAGACACCACTCCCCCTATGTCTCTGTGCCCCCACTCAGACACCCCCTGCCCCTATGTGGCCCTGCACCCCCTCCCCCATCACCACGTGGCCTTGTGCCTCCACTGCTGGTTAGCCCCTAACCCAGTCTGTCCTTCCCCACAAGCCCTTATGAGTAGGGCGACCCAGCAGCAAATCTGGAAAAGCGGGATGGGATGGGGGTAATAGGAGCCTATATAAAAATAAGACCCCAAATCGGGACTGTTCCTATAAAATCGGGACATCTGGTCACCCCACCTATGAGCCCCTGTCTGACCCCAGCAGCCCCACGCGCTCCGTCTCCTGACCTGGCAGGGAGCAGCTGCTGGGTTCTGTCCCTCTGCTGGGCAAAAAGCGGAACTGCAGCAACTTCAGCAGAAGCTTTTTTCTGCATAAAAAAATTATAAAAATTTGTGGCTCATTAATATGCCGGCGCAGAATTCCCCAGGAGTAAGGAAGGGGGATGAAGATGCATTGATCACATGACTGGTGATGGGTGACATCTAGGAGGAAAGAGAAGTGCTGGTGCTTTGGTAGGTTTCAGTTTTGCGTCTCTTACAGTCTTGTGTTTGTAAACATGTCAGGGCCACCCAGCGTTTTGGACAGGCACCGCTTGGTGTGAGGGTTCTTATAGACCGGTGTGTAACTTAATGACTCAGATAATACTGTATTATTTATTAATTTGTAGTGCTCAGGAGGCCCAGTCCTGGATCAGGGTCCCATTGGCGTGGAGAGAGTTACAGACAGAGAGTCCCTGCCTGGAACAGCTTACAATCTAAGTATGAGAGATAAGGGATGGATACAACATGGGGAGGGAAAGAATCAATTAATTGGTCTGGTCAGCATGAAAAGCAGCAGTCACAGAGCACCAGCTGCCTAGCCGCTGTCATTTTTCCATAGGCATTATAGCCCAGAGTAGTTTTAAGGAAGGATTTGAAGGTGCACACCGAGTCAATGTTTCGGATGCTTTCGAAGCTCCTCCCATGCAAGAGGGTGTGTGGAATGTTGTAAAAAGCAAACAAGCCTGTTTGGAAATGTAACAAATGGGCCATGAAGGCTGCATCATTGGCAAAGCATTGTCAGGAATCCCCATCTCACTAGCATATAAGACATGACAGTTCAGGCAAGGGATAGACCAGATAGGGCCTTAAAAATAAAGACAGGTAGTTTGCATTTAATGCAGTGAAAAAAGGCAAGTCAGGTTAGGCTGAATAGAGGTGGAAGACAATCAAAACAACGAGCCAGGAAAATAATCTTTGCAGCAGCATTTTGAATGGAAACTTGAAGTTGACTCATGTCACTGTGAAATGGGTGAGAAATCTTCCAGTTATAATCCACAATACTAAGCATGGCTTTCCTGACTGCAGAGCAGGAAGCTGCCTATTTACCTTGGAGCCGTAGCTAGCAGGGCAGATACATGCTCAGGTCTCCCAGACCATTCACTGGAAGGGAACATTGTAGGTTCTAGAGCTGGTGGAACACTGGCGGGTGACAAAGCAAGGTCTGGCTTGCCTCCGGCAGATGGCAGGCTGACGCCTTTCTGGAGAACAGCTTGTGCACTGTCTCTCTCCCCTAAAGGTGGAACTAGCTGCTGCTCTCATCAGATAAGTCAGTGGTTTTCAAACTTTTCTTTTCATGGACCACTTGAAAATTGCTGAGGGTCTCAGTGGACCGCTTAATGATCTTTCCAAATGTTGTTTGTACCGTTAGCTAACTATTGTAAAGCATTTTGGATAAAAGCACTATATAAAAACACTTTATTAATATTTTTTGTTCTACAAATAAAAGCACACAACTCATATTTTAGTATCAGTAGTCTTACCTTTCGAATGCAATGGATGTGCCTTCTCTCCCCTGCCGCTGAAGCCCCCAAGTTGTGGCTAGGAAAGAGGGAGGTCGCTCCTTCTCTCCCCCACCATGGCAGCCCCCGAGCTGGGACTGGGAAGGGGGAGTGGGTGTCTCCCGTGCCACAGCAGCCACAGAGCTGAAGCTGGAAAGGAGGTGCCGTCTCCTAGGAAGCCGCAGCCCTGGAGCTGGGGAAAGTCGCCTCTTTCTCTGGCCGCCACAGTCCTGCACATCGCAAATTCCCACTGCCTCCTCCTACCTATCCCTTATTCCCCCCCAAGGCCACCACCTCACCTCACATGTGCATCTTCTTCACCTAATTAGTGGAGCCTTGCCTGTGTGGCTCCACTAATTAGATGGGTGTCCCTTCATTCTCTTGTGTGCAGCTGCCCAGGTGCACACCTTAGAGGGAACTATCCATGGACCACCTGAATGGAGCTCGTGGACCACTGGGGGTCCATGGACCACAGTTTGAGAATCTCTGAGATACGTTTTGATTCTCTTAGTGTGATTGGCTTCTCTGTCTGATTTAGACTAGTGCCTGAACAAAACCATGACTGGATTTAGTCTCCCCCGTCTCTAGGGAGGGAGTGTGGGCTCATTATCCACCTTACACAGCTAGGGAAGCAAAGGCCTGAGCGGGGCAGTGACTTTCCTGAGGGTCACACACGGAGTCGAGCCCATGTCCCAAGCCAGTGCCTTATTCACAGCACTAGGCCCTGTCTCACAGTGGTCCCAGGTTTGATTCTTTTCCACAGCAGTGAGCACTGGATGGGCCATTCTGGGGCCCCAGACCATGGAAGGGGGGAATGGGGAGCCCAGAGTCCTCTTCTGCATAGTGATACCCCAGACGGAGGCTTTTACACCCATAAATTGCACTATCGGTGCCCCAGCTAGCCAGCTTGAAACCCTTGATCCCATCTGGTCATTGCTCTGGTGCATGCAGCCTCTGCTCACCTCCCAGCGGGCTTAGCTGAATGAGCTCATCCGACTGCACATGGTAGAGGTCCAGCAGCAGCGGGGGCCTGATCTGCCAATTGTCACATTGGATAGAAAACTGTGAATTTCTGCCAGGGAAAGCCCTGAGTCCCAGAGCAACCTCTCTTTGCTTTGGCTGCTCAGAGCAGCAGCCCTCAAACCCTCA
Organism: Gopherus evgoodei; assembly: GCF_007399415.2. Lineage (NCBI taxonomy): Eukaryota > Metazoa > Chordata > Testudines > Testudinidae > Gopherus > Gopherus evgoodei. The sequence goes on along the minus strand of NC_044341.1, from coordinate 970,988 downwards.
ATTTGTTGTTCCCCCTCATGGCCAGGCTTTCCCCTTTCCCATGGTGCAGTGGGGAACTAACCACCATGGCAGAGAGACTAGTTACTGGCCCCAAGGTTCCCCCAGCTGGGCAGGGCTTGGCCTGGGTCCTGAGCGGGCAAGTGTGTGTCAGAGCTGGCCTGGCGCTCAGGGCAGGGCCCTCTGCCACTGGCTCAGACATGGAGAAGTGTTACCTTGTGGCAAACACTTCAAAATACATGTTAGCGCCTCCTAAAGTGCAGGGAGGGGGAGTCCCCAAATCAATTTTATGGGGTCATTTCCCTGGGCACCTTACCTTAAATTGTGCTCAGATCTTCGCATTCACCTGGAAGCTCTATTGAAGGAGAAATAGCCAGGCTTGTTTGATACCTGCCCTTGGCTGGGAGAGGGAGCGGGCGTGGGGACAGCTCTGCATGCCTGGGTTTGCTAGGGCCTCTGTGCTGGGGGAGGACGGGTGCTGAAGGACATGGAGGTTTGTGGTTTTTCAGAGTTATATTTGTATGGGGCCCTGGCAGGTCTCTTGGGCCCCATCCTTCTCCCCAGGCAGAGGAGTGCTTGCTTCCTCTGTTGCGCTTTGGACAGTTCAGGACCAGGACTGCTGAGCTCCAGCGTGCGGCGTGCACACTTGCAGCAGCACGGAGGGGTTTCAGCAATGCAGCAGAGTCAAAGCCCTCTGGATGGCTGCCATCCAAGCCACCTCCAGCCCTGTTCTACTGGTTCTCTCCCCACGATTGACCATATATGGTGGCGTAGGCTGCAGGGAGATGCTGCCAGCTGGATTTAGGATCAGGGCTAACCCCAGCGTCGGAGGCACAATGACCTTTCTCAAGAAACAAAGGCGAAGAGGAAAAGGACAAAGTTAAGGAAAGCGAGAGACTCATCAAATCCTGCACATGCCTGAGCTTGAGAGCAGCCTCAGGAGGTCCAGTGAGCTGGAAGGGGCAGAGGTTTGGGAGGAAGGAAGGTGTGGGGAGAAGAGAATGGAGGAGGGGGAAAAAAATCCTATTCCTAACCCAGACAAATGAGCCAGGGTGCTGCCTCTGCTAGTAGAATGTGCCTGGCCCATGAATGCATACAAGCGGGGTGCGGACCCTGGGAAAGAACCCTGGGAGCTCACAGACAACTGCCCCTGCCCGCTGCTCCCCACGCACGTACCCCGGTTCTCTTCCCATGTGCACAGTTCTGCCAGACTCTTCCCTACACCCTCCAACCCATCCCAGCTATTCCACCAACACCCACCCTGGCTGCAGCGTGGAACTGCAGAGTGCTAGCAGTAAGATGAGGGAACACATGGAAATACACCAGGGTTTTTAATTACTCAAATCAATTTTATCCTGAACTAATTGGAAGTAAAGTAAACATCCCGTGTGCTTCAGGGCCCATTGGGAAAGCTGGGGCTGTGCACCCAGTATCCATGCTGGGCCTACGCAGCTTTGCCTCCTGGTGGTGTTCAGCATTCTTTGAGGCTTTGCCTGTGGCTAGGTTGGCACCGTGAGCCCCTGGCCCATGGATCAGCGGCAGTGGATACAGGCAGCCAGGGCAGGATCATGTAGCAGTTAGGGATTAGCAGTAACAGGCTGCTCTTATCATATGTTGCTTGTAAGAATTCTGGGCAGAGCCAACAGACATGCCCCAGGCACTGGGCCAGGCTCAGGGCCCAGCTGCAGTTGGGATCTATGACAGTCCGGGGTGCAATCCAGACCAGTGAGGGGCTGTGTCACCACCTGCCCTGCCCACTGGCGTGCCTCACAATGCTTTGCTGCTGTGCTCCCAACCTGGGCTGCTCTCAGACAGCAGGCAGGGCCCACCCTGGTCAAGCACCTCTGACCCCAGCCTGTCAGCAACCGACCATACTGGCTTCCAGCAGCCTTGGAGGGCGAGCCCACCCCATTCCCTGTCCTGGATTTGTCTCCCAAAAGGTCTGTTCCGCACCATCCAGCCAGGTCAGTTGACCCTCTAAGGGGGTCAAGATACAACAATGTGCCACATTAAATGGAGTTACCCACACAGTTCACAACACTGGATTGGTTCTGATTAAGGAATAAAACAAGTTTATTTAACTACAAAGAGAGATTTTCAGTGAGTACAAGTAGTAAGGAATTAAAGTCAGCAATGATTACAAGAAAAATGATCATACAACGCTTCCTAGTACTAAACTTACCTTCAGCTGGGGTCAAGGTAAAATTCTTACCACAGGTTTTCATTGCTGACCAAGTTTCAGGTCAAGTTCTGCTCCCAAGGTTCAACAAATGTTCTCTTTTGCCCCCTTAGGTGAAAGACAGAGATGGACAGGGAACGAGAACGTGGGGTGGTTTTGACCCTTGCTTTTTTAGTTCTGTCACCCTTTGAAAAGTATTTTCCTGAGTGTGACCCCTAGTTAAAGTTCTTTCCAGCGGAGAGTAAGGGGGAATGAAGTGTGGTGGAGGAAGGGGGTTTCATGTTTCTTTTCACCTGTGTGTACAGAAATGCAGATTTTCTTTGTTGTCTTTCTTCCTCCTCTTGCTGTCCGAGGACTATGTATACAGCTTATATGCAAATGGAGGTGAACACAGCCCATTGTTTAAGACAGGCCTGCTTGATCAGCTCTATCTACTTGGGGCTATGTGAGTCTGAACACATGCCTTGAACATCAGAGGGTGTGTGTGTGTGAATTTCATAACTTTACACATAATGTTGCTACATACAGGTCACAATATTACTGATCAGTGAGTTACTAGTTTTCAAATATACTGCACAAGGCAGATTTTGTATGAAGATTATTACAACAGTGGGTAGGGTATGAATATAGGGCTGCACTTGGTCACAGGATCACTGCTGTGTAGCTTTTAAAATCAGCTCCTGCTCTTGGATGTACTTGAAAGGCGAGTGCTGGGCCAGAGAGGGGATGAAATGTCCAGGCCTTGCACTTCGTGTTGTCATTTACAGCTGTGCTGAGAGATTACAATGCAGGGTCAGGTATGTCCCTTCCAGGGCAAATCTACAAATCCATGGACTGTGTGCACCGTGAAGACTCTGTCACATGTATTTTTATAAGTGTATCATATGACATTGCAACCATACCGTTCTTTTAAAGTCAAGCACTCAGACTTTCAGAAATGCTAGCGTTAAGATTGGCTGTATACTTAATTTGGCCTCCTTATGCATATGCACCATGATATAGACTAACTATGGAATCATACACACTTTTTCCCCAGGACCCCTGCTTCATTCAGTGAGTGGGTTATTCAATATTTCTTTCCTCATTGAGGTTTTGGTCCCCTCACACATCCAAACCCTGTGCTGAATACAAAATGATTTATTTCTTCCTGGCCATTGCAGACTGCTTCATAAACTTTAACGGATGTATCTTTACTGCACCCTAGGAGCTGCTGATGGTAAGTTAATATCGCCATTGTACAGCTCAGGAACTGAGACAGTCAGAGATTTGCAACCAAATTGTCAGAAGCTGTCACCACTTTTGGGTGCCTAACTTGACACCACTAGGGCCTGACTTTTCAGAGTACTGAGCATTATCTAGCATGTTATAAAGTCAATGCACCATGGTTCCCATTGACTTCAGTTGCTGCTGAGTGCTCAGCACTTCTGCAAATCTGGCCCCACATGTCTTGCACTGGGCACCCAGAAAATGGGGAACGCACAATTAGTGATCATCTGTGAAAAATTTGATTGAAGAGACTTGGGGCAGGGGACACCTGAGGGCTTTGCATTGGGGTAGAACCTCCCCCTCTGGCACAATGGGATTTTTACCTCCTAGTTGCTGTAGCAAAGACCAAACACAAATACTCAGTATTTGGCACCCAGGCCAACCCCCAAGGCCACTGTTGTCTCTGGCAGGGTAGGAGTGAGGCCCCGGCGAGGCAAGGCTTTTGCTCTCTGTACAGTGTGGGAACCCTGGGAGTCCCAGAGATCCCTTCCGGCTCATCGCTGAGCTCAGACCCTTGCCCTCAGCAGGCAAGAGCTCTGCCCAGGAGCAGGGTGCACAGAGACGATGGGCTGGTGGCCTGTGCAGACATCCCGGTGGTGTGCTGGCCCCAGGGAAGGCTGTGCCCTGCCATGCAGCAAGATGCAGGAGAGCTTGGCTGTGTTTCTGCCCTTTGAATGGTGCCAGACTCTCCCTTGGCACTGGGGGCCTGGGGCTAGGGAAAGAGCTTTAGCCAGGGACTGTTTAAAATGCCACTGCGTGCAGGTCCCTTGGCCCTCCCGGGTTTCGGCGTACCCAGTGTAGGGGGCCTGCGGCGCATGACGCTCTTTCCCTCTGAGCACATGTGGCTGCTGCACTCCATGAGCACAAAGGCACCTCTAGCCAGGGATTAGAAACGGGGGCCTGTCCTGGTTGGCTCCGGCTTGTGGGGCTCAGGGAACTGGGGCTGGTTCACTGCTCTGTGCAGCCTGGGCTCTAGGAGCCTGCAGGGTAGGAGTGTCCCAGAACTTGGGCTGCAACTTGATCCTCAACATCTGCACTGCAATGAAACAGCCCCTGCCCGAGGCAGCTGGCACAGGCCAGCCCTGAGGTGTTACTGCAGTGTAGACACATCCGGAGTGAATGGGGTGACAGCTCTGACCTCTGGTCACGGCTGTCGCTTTTGATCCCTGGTTCTTTGATTAACTAATGACTGTTAAATACAAAATCATGGAAAAATCAACCCAGCAACCCCACCCCAACAACTGCCCCACTGGTTGCCAAAGGCTGACTGTGCTTTGGCCCCGTAATTCCTTTCGCTAGGTGCTGCGCCTGGCATGTTCCACTTTCACTTAGATTTTAATTAGCTTCCTCCAATCCAGCACTACTGTTTTGCCCAAAGCCAAGCAGGGAGCAGGCCAGGATTTCCCTCAGAGAAAGCAAAGCCATAATTAAACTTTAACTTGCTAATAAATGATTCATTTGTGCTACCATGTATATTACATGACTGAGCTAAATGAAAGTTTATAAAAGCAACAACCACCAGAAATCAAGGATAATTACAGCAATCAGAATGTGCTCCTGCCTTGAGACTACCCAGTTCAGCTGGGAGGGAATGATATGGAAAGGAAGAAGATTGTCCAATTACCCTCCCTCCAAGCATGCTTGTACACCCTCTGAGTATGGCAGTTCTTCCACACAAGCGCCTACCTAAAAATAAACACCGAGATAAGATCCTGCACTTACTGTTCCTCTACTTCTCGCCAGCATGATGTGGCACCCCAGAAAAGGGGAAGCGCTGGAATTCGGGGACCTCCCACCCACCTGTTTGCCCCTTTTATTTCAGGCTTTTGGCATTAGAGGGGGCTCGGTTTCAGCACTGAACATTATGGAACGTGTCAATGGACCATAACCAAGCCCCTGCTTGTCGCCCTGACCCATAAGGTGGGAGTGAATCTCACTCACCGGCAGGAGCATGGAAACAGGCATTGGGCCAGTACATGAGCAGCTTGTGGAATTCCCTGCACGCAGAGATTGCTCCGATACAGCAGCTGGGGTTTCACAATGGCTGACTTTTATGGCCAATAACATTTGTGGCTATGCATTTCAATAAGAGCAAACCAGTCTCAGGTGTCAAGGCCCAGGCCTGCACACGTCAAAGAGAATCAAGCTTGAAGGGGTACTTGTCCTCTGAAATGCCCCAGAACAGCACTGCCCACATCCCCACAAACCCTGGCCAGAAACAGTCTGAGAGTCCTGGAGAGCTTGGCTGTGTGGACAGCACACTAACTGGCCTCGTGGCCCTGGCTGCTTTGCTGTGAAGGTAGCTGATCAGTTCCTTCCTGACAGAGCCGCAAGGGTAGCTACAAGCTGGTGTGACCGCTGCTTGTCAGCACGTTGAGGAGATGGGTTTGGGCAGACGATGGTGTGGCCTATCTGCCCCTCTCTCAAGTGCCAGCTTGTGCTCCAGAATCTCAGCTTGCCCTAAGAAATTCTGAGACAACCAGAGAAACGTGAACCAAGCATGAGAGATGCCTGCCTGAGTTTGCGCCGAGCCTGAAACAAGTGCTCTGCGGTGTGAACTGCCCCATTCATCTCAGGCAGAAGTTAATCGGCTCTGGGCATCTGAGTTGTTTCACTGTCCTCGTTAACAGCAATTTAACTGCTTGTGTAAGAAGGGCGCAAGAGGTCACAGAGCTGCACAGGTCACTGAGCGGTGCAGCACATTTTGGTGCCGCAAGTCACTGACATAAGGCAGCTTCAGACCAATGTGAAAGCATCACCTCCTCCGTGCACTAGGTCCCTGGTGCTGCACAGGGCCAGCGGTGGGCTGCAGTCCTAGCAGCAGAGGAGCCTTCAGGGGGGCACATGCCCTGCTCCAGATAGTCACCCCCAGCAGGGGGTGAAGATGAGCTTTGACTGTCTCCGGTGCCGAAGGGCCTGTCTAGTCCTGTCTAATTTGGAAGGAGAGTTCACATGTCCAACAACGAATCATTTCAGACTCTGTTCTCTCTCATCCCTGGCAGAGTGCTGGGGAGTAGATGGAGGAGGCAGCAGGTCACCCTGACCACACTGCCCCCGGACACTGTGCAGAGCGTGGGCTGTGCTGGGTGAGGAATGGAACTGAGCATCTTGCCAGGGGTTCACTTGAACTGCATTGCCATAGCTGGGAATTGGGGTCCTGCTTCTCTGGGGTGGGGGGAAGTTACTCGTCCCCCTTCTCTCTCCTACAAACATTTCGACAATCAGCACCAGATCCTGAACCACAGCAAACACTGGCAGTTTGACAGCTTTCAATGCATGAAACACCAAGGCCCCTCCAGTCAAAGAGAGGCAAAACCCCAAGCCACTCACCCAGGACCCATATGGCCAAAGTGACCTGCCAGGGACCTCTCTCTTACCCGGGGGCCTGCAGCAGGGCAGTGTGGCATGGCAGGGCCCCCACCCAGAGGAATGGCTACGGGGCACAGCAGCTAAGGTGGCAGCACAACCCACAGACCATCTAGGTCATTGGCCTAGTGAGCCCAACAGACTTGGCCCAGGCCTCTGACCCATCTCCTGGCCAGGCCTCACCAGGACTAGCGCCGAGCCTCAATTCAATGGGAGCCCAGCGTTTTTGACACAGGCCAGCAGAGGAAGCCAGTTCTGGAGTGTGGCCTGTTGTCTCCGTTTTATCCCTGGGGAGCATCGAGCCCTGACTGCTGGGGCTGTCCAGCTCTCGCGGCCTGGCTGGGGCACTTGGCGAGACGCGAACACGTAAGGGCACGAACGCAGCTCAAACCAATCCACGTGACGTCCGAGATGGGAGGTGTGAACAGCGTCTGCTCAGCCCTGAGGAGGCAGCAGGGAATGGGCTGAGCAGTCATTGACAGCCCCTCTGCTGCCCCAGGAGCTGGCTAACAGTCAGGGTCTGCGGCCGGAAGGGGCCCAGTCTAACCCCTGTATAGCGCAGGCCTCCAGCGCTACCCACCCCCCGCGCACTGAACCAGCAGCCAGGATGAGCCCCAGGAGACAGCACCATCGCGCCACAGGCAGGAGAGGGGGAACCGTGGGAGTCAGTGCCCAATGCCCCTGCAAGGGCAGGGCCCTGATGAAGTGAGCTACACCCAGCTGAGCTGCAAGGGACCCACAGCACATGCTGCAGAGAAGCACTTCGCCGTGGGGGCCTCTTGCTGAACGTATCCTCCAGCTGGTAGTTACCCAGCAGCTGCCAAGCCCCTGGTGGGGTGAAGCACCGTGGTAGTAGTAGCAAGGTTTCTGCATCTCCTCCCAAGCCCCGACGTGAGTGACACCAGCCCCGTGGAAGCTGCTTGTGCTCCAACAGGGAGGGTTGGTTCACCCAGCACGAGCTGCCCTCACCGCCGGGCTGTGCGCTGGGGTGTGGGGTGTCTCGCAGTCTGGGTGCAGAGGACCTTTATAACTGCTGCTGGGTCTCGGTGCTTCACAGACACAGGGCTGCTTGCTGCGGCTGAGTGTTCGGCTCCCCCGTTCCGCTCCAGTGCAGGCGGCTGCCTCAAACCCTGTCCTGGAGTCATTCACAGGCAGCTGGCGCTGCCCTGTCTCTGCACTCGGCCTCTCTGCGGGAACGCTCCTGCCCGCGGCCCTGGCTTTGGGGCTTTTTCAGCTCCTTTATTTCTCCTTCACGGCAGACGCACGCTTTGGGCTGAACCCAATGCAGGCCCCGGGTCAGCATCCCTCCGCTGCCCTGCCAGGGCCTGGGGTTAGTTTCCCCAGAGAACAGCTACAGAGAGGGGCATGTGAAGTGCTGGGGGCTTCCCTGGGCCACTTTTTCACCCCAGACTGTGAGACTCTTTCAGGCTCCTGCAGGATCAATGTTACTGGGTCTGTACCCTGCCCTGTGGCCTCAGAGCCCAGCCTGCCCTGCTCCTGCCACAGACCCAGCTTTTCCCTTCCCCTGATGCCGCAGCTTGGCTGTTCAGCCAGTGAATGTTTCATCTCCTCACCCACCCCCTTGCCCACTAGGGAGCTCCAGGCTCTGCCTCCTTCCTTCCCCCAGCTGTGCCCCCCATTGTTAGCCTGCACTTTAATGATATTTTCATGACTGTTTTAGACCCTCTCTGGGAGCCGTGGGGGACGAATGTGCATTACATCATCCCCCTTCCCTCCCAGTAAATCAGGCACTGGGCTGTGCGTATCCATGACCCATTCATGACAGGGATAAAATCCAGATGTTCCAGCCCTACGTGCAGCTGGGTCATTTCCTTTTTTGGCTAAGAACGGGAGGCTCTTAAACTCGACTGAAAGAGGAGCCTGGGGGCCTGTTTGTAAAGAAATCTTTTGCGGTTAATCCCTGGAAATGGCTCTTCAGAAAACATGGGCTTGCAGAGCTCCTGCCAGAGGACAGGCTCCCTCAGGAAACCTCTGCAGCCAGAGGTGTCTGCTCATTGTTTGAGACCTAGTAGCAAAACCAGAGCTCAGGTCCCAGCACAACGGCAGCGACAGAATCAGAATGGAAAGAATAGTTTTGCCACCCGCCAGAGCGAACGTTTGTAGGAGCCTCCGAGCAAGGCAGGCCTGTGAGTGCGCAGAGCCAGCACGGAGGTCACAGAGACTCGGAGGCTGTCTCTTTCATCCCGGCTTCCCCTCGCACAGGGATCTGGAGAGCTGGTAGCTCAGCTCGGGGGAAGTGGAGTGGGAATGCTAGGGAGGCTGGGGGCCAGGCAAAGGCCCAGAGGAAGTCACGATGGCTGTTAGTAAATGTAAAGGAATCTGTGGAAAAGAGTTTCAGATGTTAGGGGAATAAATGATTCCACAGCAGATTAAAGTGAGTAATGAGCGTACAAGGCGGACGGGAAGGAGACCAAAGTTACCCCAGCTGGGGACTGCAGCAACATCCCCACAGAGGCTCTTTCCACAAGACCTCAAGAGCTGGAGCGGAGGTCAAATGGAGCGAACGCAGGGAAACACAAGGGGCTTTTCTGTAATGTGGAAACACTTAATTCGGTGTCATGAGAGTCACATGCCAGTGACTAAAATGCCAGATCCTGCCAGCCCAGGATCCACTGCACTGCTGGGTCCAGAGGAGCTGAACCAGTCCAGGACCTACTGAAGTCATCAGCCCATATAAGACTTTCCTGGTGTCAGAGTGGTGACCACTTAACTCCTGTCCCCAGGCTTGAAGCCTTCATGTACCGGGAAGCCCAGGAAGGGCCCAAGCGCTTTGTCTGGGTAGCTGAGCAACGTGCAAAGCTTAACGTGGCAGATGATGGATCTAAGGAGAGGGTCTCCACTGCATCCTCGAAAAGCCGGAAGTGCGGGGAAATTGGAACTGGCCTAAGGGGGGGACTGTGGTATCTTCCTAGAGTTAAAGTCTTGGCAGGCCGCTGGGGGAGGGGGAACCATGGGGAGTGCAGGGGGCTGCCCCCAGTTCAGGGCTTTGGGAGCAACCCTAGGGAGAGTAAAGAGCTATTTTACCTTTTGAAGACAGCCTGACCCACAGCGATGATGTTAATTCAACCCCACCCTACTCCCACCCCTGCTTGGAGAAAATACAGCCAGAGAGAGGTGTCATTACAATGGTTTATTATATAAAGCCTTACAGAAACATACAACAGACCGGAGGGTAGGACACTTACATAGGAAGCTTCCTTTCTAAAAACCGCTCCAAGCTCTTCAGAATAGCACACACTCAAACTCTGACTTACCCGCATCAAAGCTTTCAAACAAGGGTTTCAGTAAGGATTTGAATACACAGCTAATACGCTTCAACATGCATAACATTCTGTTGGTAAATGAAGCCTGCCTGGGGATGGGGCTAGCCGTTCCTCCAGCGGGTTTGAGTAACAGATAAAAGTACAAAAAGGAAAACACAAGGAAGGCGTGTTCAGAAAAGCATCCCGTTACCTTGAGGAGGGGGAGAGGGAAGGGGGAGGACAGGGCAGGGCTGCTGTGAGCACCTCAAGTGAGACAGGGCTCTAGGGGAACTCGAGGCAGCTCAGCAATTTTGCATAGCAGGGTCTTCAGAGAAGCAAAGCTCCACCGGCTTGGACACCTCATTTTCAGTTCCTACCTGTAGGGCCCTTAATGGCTGTGAAAAAGGTGTCATGGCACGGACCATGAAATCTGGTCTTTTGTGTGCTTTTACCCTATTCTATACAGATTTCACAGGGGAGACCAGCGTTTCACAAACTGGGCGTCCTGACCCAAAAGGGAGTTGCAAAGAGGTCGCAAGGTTATTTTATGGGGGTCACGGTGCTGTCACCCTTATTTCTGTGCTGCCTTCAGAGCTCGGCAAGGGGAGAGTGGTGGCTGCTGGCCATGTGCCCAGCTCTGAGGGTAGCGCCCTGCCAGCAGCAGGGCAGAAGTAAAGGTGGCAGTACCGCAACCCCTACTACAATAACCTTGCGACCCCCCCCAAACACAGAAGTAAAGGTGGCAGTACCGCAACCCCACTACAATAACCTTGTGACCCCCACCCCCAACTCCTTTTTTGGTCAAGACCTCTACAATTACAACACCATGAAATTTCAGATTTAAATAGCTGAAATCATGAAATTTACCATTTTAAAAATCCTATGACCATGAAATTGACCAAAATGAACTTTGACTTTGGTAGGGCCCTACATCTCTGGGAATGAGAAGCCCAGACTTGGGGCGAGGGTCAGCAAGCCCCAACCAGCACCTGACCTGCAAGATGCTGAGCAACCACAGCTCCCCCTGCAGCCAATGAGCATGAAGAAAGCTCAGCGCCTGGCGGGAGGGGGCACAGGAGGAGCAGAGCCTTTGGCTGCTGTCTTGGGGGCTGGTTCAATTCATCTGCAGCTTTGCCTGTTGTTAATACAAACACAGCCCCCATTCGTCCCCCACTCCCATCCAGCTCCCATGCAGCACCCTGGGCTGAATTCCGAGCAGAGCCTGCAGCCAAGACACAACTGTGCACAAACCGCCAGAGGATAAACCACCATATTTGGGGTCAAAATACGTGGCATGTGGCCGAGCTCAGTAAGAGGCAACAGGCAGCCCTGTGTCTGCAGCACCCGGTAAGGGGGAAGGAGCAGACAACACCGCCAGCTGCAATGGCTCTAGCTGCCTCTGAAATGCCCTTTTCAACTGCTCTGCTAAGCGGCTCTCAGCCAGCCGGGCAGCACCTGCACACAGAGCACGAGACTAGCTCCGAAAGCACCTGAGCCGCTTCTCAGCGCTCTTGGAGTCGGCGTTAAATAAACTCATTCGTGTAGCTCTTGGAAGCTGATGGGGACCCTTCTGCTGGGGGCAGAGCAGGGGGAGGGGAGATGCTGCAGGAAGGTGGGGGCACCAGAGCCCTCAGCACCAGCTGGTGATTCAGGTTCCCCTGCCATATTAGTGACACCATCTCCCTGAAGACGTGAGGAACAAGGGGGGAGAGAGACATCAGAAAAAGCCATTCCCCAATGTGGGCCATGTGCTCAGCCCAGCATGCTCTGCTCACAGCCAGCCAGAAACACCCAAGGCTGCAATGAACAGCACAGAAAGCATTGCAAACTTGCCCAGTGAGATGCCAGGTTACCCTCACGTTAGGGGAACAGGCTGTGCTGGAAACCCAGCCTGGGGAGGCAGGAGCCTCAGGAGAGCCTGGCTCCCAGGACAGGAGCTGCTGCCCATCACTCAGAGCAGAGGATCATGCAGGGGAGGGGAAGAAAACCAGTAAGAAGTAGCAGGGACAAAGCTGTGGTCAGCACATGGAGCCTAAGGCCACTGCCAGCCCCTTTGCTCAAACAGGGGCTCCCGGCTCAGCCAGCGCCCAAGCGCTTAGGAAGCAAAGGGAAGAGAAAATAATGAGGGACTTGGAAGCTCCTTTTGTTTGGCGTTTATTTAGCTTCACTCTGCAGAAAGCCCAGGGTGGCTTATTCTAGCTTTCAAGGGAAGGGCACAGGCACCCTGAGCACACACTGTGGTGAGGGGATCAGCCCTCTCCAGGGCAACAAAAGGCACATCTCCCACCTGCCCAGGGTGCCTGGCACGAAGCCCCTGAAGAGCAGATAAGGCCCCTGATCCACATCCTATTGCCAGGCTTATAGGTTGCTGCTGCAGTCGCGGCAGAGGATCTCGTCGTGCCGGGGGATGAAGCCTTTCCCCACCAGCGAGCTGGTGCAGCGGGCACAGTTGAAGCAGTTGTGGTGCCAGTGACGATCCTCAAAGGAGATGTATTTACCCCCTCCGAAGCCTAGAGAAGGGGGACAGAGCATAGGGTTACCCAGAGCACTCAAGGCAGATTCCTGAAGGGCCTAGGGTCGGCCCTCCAGTCGGGGATAAGCCTGGGGCTATTTCCAACTAGCTATGGTGCTTCTATGCCCCCCCCCCACATCATAGTTTCTAACTCCCCCCCCAATCTTATACACAGGAAGGACCAGCCCTAGCTTAGAGCTGGGGAGCTGAGGCCCAGAGACTTGCCCCATGTCATGCAGGGAGCCAGGCCAGAGCAGGTCTCCCAAGCCCCAGGCCGGAGCCCAGAGCCCCCTATGCAGCAGGCAGCACTGGCCGTGAGCAGCCAGTTGGGGGTCTGTCCACGACACTGAGTAACTAAAGCTCTTCGGGAAGGACCTGAGTGGAGCCAGCCGGCTGAGGGAAGCCACGTTCTGCCCCCTGTCCAGACGGCAGAAGGACATGCAGGTTTCCTACATGCTATTGCAGAGACAGCAACAAAGATAAACACTGGGGACCTGGGGCGGGGCAGCAAACCAGCATCGTCTCTAACCATGGAACCAGGCTTCTGACTCACCAAGTGACTCAGTGGCTGCGTTGGCCTTTCCGGGAGCAGTAAACCCAAGCCACAGAGGGAGGGTCAGTGAAGGAGACCAGGCAGCCTCCTGGTGCAGGTGTGTGGAGGGAGAGACCCACTCCCCTCACTGTGAAAAGTCCAGTTTCTGGAGCCTCCCAGCCCATTGCTGGGCTGCAAAACCTTCCCACGTTACTGTGGGTGGAGAACCCTTCCAGGGCCCCAACTGAGGGACCAGCAGCCCCCAAACAAGAGGCCAGTCAGAGCCATCAGATCCCACCACACGGAGCATGTCCTGGGAGTTCTGCAGGAAGGTTGCAGGGTACCAAAATGCAGCCAGTCCTCCCCGGGTGTGCACAGTACGTTCCCTGCTCTGACAGGGGTAGGATACACCCAATACTTGAGCTTTGCAAGAACGAAGTGAGAGCAAGGAAACGAGCAACATAAACTCCTCATTGCAATTCAACTCCTTCCCATTGCATGGCCTCTCTACGAGCAGCTGAAACAGGCTGCCGGTGAACAAGTCCAGGAGCAGCCTGCACACGCCCCCGGGGCACTCTTGGCAATAACGTTCTCCCATCCTGGGAGGCCTGAAGTTCTGAACAGCCCATCAGTGAGCCTTGGAGGGCTGCAGTGGGATGCAGAGGCCTTACGCTGGCCTGCTGCAGAGAGGAATTCACCACCATGAAGAGATCCCCCAGCAAGCTCTGCATTCTGCTCACAGGCAGAGCCACGGTACCCGCTCGCGAGGAACCATGTACTGTGCACCAGTCTCTGTCGTTACCTGTGATGGGCTTTGCGCAGGCGCTGCATTTCTTGGCATAGAGGTTCCCAAAGCACTTGACACAGTAGGGGTTGTCCTCCTGGGAGGTGAACTGCTGGCCTGCCAAGGGAACCTTGCAACCAGTGCAGACAAAGCACTCCTTGTGCCAGGGCTCGTCACGGTAAGTCACTCCTCCCTTGGTCAGCGACTGGGGAAGGGAGAGCAGCAGTTACACCCATACGTCCCTGAAGAGCTGCTGCAGGCAGCCCAGGGAGCACGGAGCGCCTGGCGGTTATAAAGATCTCAGCCTCTGGAGCCCTTTCCATAGGGACACTGATGAGGCTGGACGCAAGGCCAACACACATTCCACGAGTGCACTGCAGTTAACATGAGACCCCTTCCCAAGCGAGGCAAAGGAACTCAACTGGACCCTCCGCAACCACTGAGCCGCACAGAGCCACGGCGGGCCTGGCACTAAGGGGAGCCCTCGGCTGTCTCCAGAGCAGGGGGTGATGCTGACACATCAGGCAGCAGCCAGTCTCCAAACCAGGCACATAGACATGCCTCAGCTTGCAGATCTCGACAGCACTCAACAAAGCCTTCTGGAGAGGCATGGAAAGTAGCATCCCCTGTGACAAGGGCAGGGGAGGGAGCCCAGCCACATCCACGCCTTTATTATTACTGGGTGGGTGCTGGCAGCGCACTGGGTGCAGTCCTGCCGGCCTAGATCCAGGGGAACACAGACACGATTCTGCCCTTAGTAAGCTGGGTTTCACCCAGAAGGGATCATGGAATAGCACCCCACCTCCTATGCCTGGGACCACTTTCCACGGAGACCAGCAGCTGCCCCAGGAGGATCTCATCTAAGAGAAGTGAAGCTCCTGCGGGGTCACCGAAGGAAGCACTGTGCTGGCAAGCCAGCGTTACCTTTTTGCAACGAGTGCAGCGGGGGGCAAACTTGCTCTCATAACAGGGGACGCAATAATAATCCTTCTTGTCTGGGATAAAGGACCGCGACCCGATGGGCTGCTGACAGCTGCTGCAGATGAAGCAATGCTCATGCCAGGTTTGTCCATTGTATTCCAGTTTCCGGGATCCTAGAAATGAAGCAGGTCTGGGCTCAGGGCACCACTGGGAGACAGCAGCTGCACCTTCAGACAGGCTCAGCAAGTGGCATGTCCTCAAATCAACAACGATCTTCAGAGATGGAGCCTTGTGTCCTGAACTCAGCTCAAACCTGGGAAGGCGGGCCTAGGGCTAGCGTTTCCTACCTGTGGACAGAAAGCTAGTGCCCGGAGGCCTGTTCCTGCCCAACGTCCTAATACAGTCACCCCACATGGGGCAGTTCTCCCTTCATAGGGAGCGTCACCAGCCAAGCCTCTCAGCACGGGAGAGCTCGAGACACCAGAGGGCCTGGGGGTAACACAGACAGGCAATGCCCAAGGGGCCTGACACAGCCCCAGCCCCAAAAGGCTGGGTCTCCAGCAGCCTTTAGCCAGTCACTCCCTGTCTGAGGCCACAAGGGCCCCCAGAGACAGGGCAGGGGATGCTCCAGAGCCCCTGGAGTTGCCTCCCCACATTCTCCTCTTCCATGGTCCTCCCCCAACACGGAGCCCATAGACAAGAGCTGCAGAGGAGATC
The DNA here is from genome assembly GCF_007399415.2 of Gopherus evgoodei. NCBI lineage: Eukaryota > Metazoa > Chordata > Testudines > Testudinidae > Gopherus > Gopherus evgoodei. The sequence continues at coordinate 955,451 of NC_044341.1, read as the reverse complement.
ACAGTTCTGGGTCCCCGATAAGGGCCTCGTGTCTGCTCAGCAGAGGGGAGCAAGCACCAGTCCTCTCTGTACAGGTACGACATGTCCCTGGGCTCTTGCCTAGCACCCACAGGGCACTGCCCCTGGCTGGGATGACAGGAGGGCAGCTGCCAGCCCAGCAGAGCCGGCCAAGGCCCAGGGGAGCCTCTGTCTCCTGCCAACAACCACACCCCAGAGCCTGTACCTGGCATGACTGTCTTCTCACATGCGACGCACTTGGAGGAGAACTCGCTGCAGTAGCAGTCGTTGCAGAGCAGCTCCTCGTCCTGGCAGGTGAAAGGCTCGTCGGCCAGAGAGCGGTCGCAGCGGAAGCACCGGAAGCAGTGCTCGTGATAATGGCGATCCTCGTAGTACAGCTCCTGGGAGAGAGCGTGGGGGGTGTCACCCACGGGGACATGGGGGGCAGGTCCCACTTGGGCACAGCCCCCAGCCCCTCACTCCCCCACGGGGAGCTGGGGGGCAGGTCCCACTTGGGCGCAGCCCCCAGCCCCTCACTCGCCCACGGGGAGCTGGGGGGCAGGTCCCACTTGGGCGCAGCCCCCAGCCCCTCACTCGCCCACGGGGAGCTGGGGGGCAGGCTCCACTTGGGCGCAGCCCCCAGCCCCTCACTCCCCCACGGGGAGCTGGGGGGCAGGTCCCACTTGGGCGCAGCCCCCGGCCCCTCACTCGCCCACGGGGAGCTGGGGGGCAGGCTCCACTTGGGCGCAGCCCCCAGCCCCTCACTCGCCCACGGGGAGCTGGGGGGCAGGCTCCACTTGGGCGCAGCCCCCAGCCCCTCACTCCCCCACGGGGACATGGGGGGCAGGTTCCACTTGGGCGCAGCCCCCAGCCCCTCACTCCCCCACGGGGAGGTGGGGGGCAGGTCCCACTTGGGCGCAGCCCCCAGCCCCTCACTCGCCCACGGGGAGCTGGGGGGCAGGCTCCACTTGGGCGCAGCCCCCAGCCCCTCACTCCCCCACGGGGACATGGGGGGCAGGTTCCACTTGGGTGCAGCCCCCAGCCCCTCACTCCCCCACGGGGAGCTGGGGGGCAGGCTCCACTTGGGCGCAGCCCCCGGCCTCTCACTCACCCTGCAGTCGTGGCCAATCAGCTCCTTGCATTCCTCGCAGGTGTTAGCAAAGTGGGCATCATAGCAGGGGATGCAGTAGGGACCCATGTCCATCTGGATGTACTTCCGCCCATACAGGGACTCCTTGCAGTTGTCGCAGTCGAAACCTTCCGTCATGGTGTCGACCTGAGAGCCTCCCACACCTACTGGGGAAAACCGCATAGGTCAGCATCTGCTCAGAGCCTCAGCGATGCAAAGGGCTGAGCCTCCACCAACTCCCTTGCCACATCCAGAGGTGAGGGGCACAGACATGGGCGCGTGCCCAGGCTGCTCATTGTGCTCAGGCAGCATTGCACTGAACTGAGCCTGGCCACACATAGCCAGCATGGGGCACGAGCCGCTGCTCCTGCTCATGAACAACACAACCTGTATTTCCAGAGATGGTCAGGTGTGGGGTGGAGAGCACTTTCCGCTTGCACATAACGCGGAGCCAGCAATCAGAACGTGCATATACCTGTCACCAGGCCCTGCACGGAGAAAGCCTGACTGAGGAACATGTAACTGAGCTGGTCGCTGGATGACGCAGGGTCATGGGCTCCTGGCTGCAATTGTCGGGACAGCATGCAACACACAAGAAGATTGCACACAAAATCGTTCCCGTTTTTGGTCAAATACATTTTTGGACTGAACTGCGTGACCAACTGGGTGTGTGCATGAGCCCGGCAGAGGGATAAACAGTCAATCCTCTCGCAGACCCAAACTCAGTGATCAGCCTCCCTCCCGGAGCCTAGGACAGGATTGGTTCCTGCACTACATCTTCTAGTGCTTTGCCTGAGCTAGTTTCTAACATCCCAAGTTTTGAAGCTTCCAAATGGCTCTAAAGCAGACGAACAGGAGAGCATCGAGCACAAGTCAGGTGCCCAGTCATTTGGCCAGTACAAAGACATTTCTAATCAAAGTCACATCCCCAGAATCCTCCCTGGGAGCCTATTTCCAAAGTACAAGCCCCTTGCTGTACGTGCATGTTTGCACACGTGAAAGCACAAGACATTCTCTGGCTTTGCTTCGGGAGAAGCTGGTTTACGAGAGCTGTTACTGGCCCTATTTCTCTCCAAGGTATAAGGGTTTGTCTACACCTGGAGTTACTCCAGAATAGCTATAAATTTACAGCCAGCCTTAATCCGAATCAACTTTCAAGCGTAGACAAGCCTATGGTGTTTATACCAGACCCGTTTAGCTGCAGAGAGCCAGGCTTTGCAATCCTCTTGACGAACCCAGTGGATCAGAAGAGTTATTACAGTGCGTTGAGGGATAAATTCCAGAACAGGACAGGGGAACAATCGCAAGTTCCTCTGCATCTCAGGCTGCGGCAGTTGCCTTCCCGATGTTGGGCTGAAACCAGCCAGGGCCAGCACTGGGAAGGAAAAGGCTGCTCTGGCTTGCACAGCATGAGTCATCAGGGCTATTCATGGGCCTGTGATTAGGCTTCCCAGCTGTTGCTGAGTCTTGCCGCACGCAGAGATAGCGCTGCTGCTGGTGAATAAGGTGACGTTCCTGCCCAGCTATGTGACAGACAGATTGGAACAAAGCCCTTCTCAGACCCGCTTCTGCTTCCCCCTCAGCTCCTGTCCGCTCTTCTGACTCCCTTCCTACAACAGCAGCAATGGGGTCCCCTGCACATGGCTGCAGGAGTGTGGGGAGATTTACACACAGAGCCCTCGCCATATGCCAGCCAATAGCAGAGCTACTAAGGGAACTGCTCTGCCAGTCGTCTCTGTCCACATCCCACACACCCCTCCCCACCGCAGCTGCATCCTGGGGCAGTGAGTTTATGGCAACAGGCGTGACTAGCTCCAAGTCACCAGCTGTGCAACTCCCCATTAGCCTCCGATACCTGCTAAAAAGACCCAGGCAGCCAGGCCAGATACCCAGGTTCACAGTGAGCAACATCGCTGCGTGTCTGGGCGAATGAAACATTTCCTGAGCTGCTCTGACGGGGGCCACCCTGTCTGCCTGGGGAGAACAGCCCCCACTCCAAAAGGTTTGCTCCCCCAGAGCGGAATCTGAGCCAGGAAGGTTAGTTTTAGAAGTGCTGCCGCCAGGCACTGCAGAAGCTGAACGAAGCCGCCCATGCCCCAGTCCTTTGGAGATGGTCCTGCTCAGGCAGGGCCCTGGGCACTGTCACTTGTTTCCCAACATACAACGTGAGTCACGCCTATGTGCTGTGCAACAAGTCCAGCGCCCCCAAGGCTCACAGCGTGGAGCTTGCCTCCTTCCAGTGACCTGCTCTGTTCATGCTGGACTCTGCTTCCCCAAGTGATTTAATCCCTTCACCTGAGAGAAAGTCTATTGCTACCCCCCGCACACCTCAGAGAGAGGGACTCAAAGGGGTACCACAAGACACAACCGGGATCCCCCCCCTCCCTGTACAATACTGTAAAATCCTCAGGGCAGGGAGCTGTCTGTACTGAGTTATGAGGCTTCATGCACCTCAGTGGCCCTAGAAATAGCAGCTTGGAGTGTAACTGAAAGGGAAGAAGGCAGGTCCAGAGGGTAGGCCATGCCACTGGAGCAGAACTCAAAAGGCCTGTGTTCAATTCCCAGCCATGCCAGAGACTTCCTGTGTGACCCCGGGCAGGTCCACCATCTCTCTGGGACTCAACTTCCCCGAAACAGGGGAACAAGATCCCAGAGATACTGTGAGAAAAAAGCCCACGAATGATCGCAAGACGCTCAGATGCCACAGCAATGGGCTCTCATAAGGACCTAGAGAAACAGAGCTGTTGTTCTTCTAAGTGTGTGTACTCCTGCTCTTTGATCTCAAATAGCAATCCTTCCCGAGACCCAACAGCACCCAGTGATGACAGGAGAAAACCAGACTGGTAGGATCTCAGCTCCAGGACAAGGTGTTTCTGTGTTGGAGCGTGATTTGCCAAATCAAACTCCATCTCTCCGCTGCAGCTGCGCCAACGTTCTGTTCTTGGTTTTGATCATGTCTCTCAAAAAAAGAGTTCCGGGACAGGGACATTCCAGTCTCAAATAGCGTCTCTCGTTTGGCGGCCTCTCAACGTAGGCTGTTTCCTGCCCAACCCCCTTTCTCCCTGAACCACACTGGAGACGGTTGCCAGCAGAGAATGCCACTAAGGGCCTGCCTGCATTACTGATTTTGCACAGGAATAGGTACAACAGTGCAAGCCCCTGTGTAAATGCACTGCACTGGTGTAAGGGAGGGCTGAGACAGTGCCACTTGACCCAGTTCAGACCACAGTGCATCTCCACTGGGGGCTGGCATGCACCAGCAAAGCTACATCAGTGCAAAAATCCTTAATATAGACAAAGCACTGACCCAAAGCACTGACCCAAAGCCACTTTCTTTGCAGGCACATGGAAAGAGTGCTGGGAAGAGGAAGAGATGCAAACTGCACAAGCCCTTTGAAAATGGTACTTGAACAACTTGCTCAAAGGACTGTCCCCATCTGTAATATACACATAACCCACTGGCAGAGTGTTCACAGCCACCTCCAGCAGCTACTTTACTAGAGGATAACAGCTTATTACTGGCACCTGTGCTGCAATGTTGAAGGCTCCAGGTGCAGATCTTGCTGACTCCCTGTGAGAGGGGATGTTATAAGCATCTCTCTGAACTGCATCCAGTGGCAAGACCCTCGTCCCCATCCATGTCATGTGGCCTTAGTGCTGGCTAGCCAATTGCTGTTGCACTTCCTCCACCACTTTCCCCCTCCTTGGGGTTACTGCTTCCCAGAGTCCGTCCGTCCACCTATGTCTGCCGCACAGAAGTCTTGCAAGGCAGAGTGCACTGCTAAAAGGGTGTCAGCACTGCACTACTGGAGCTAAACTCTTATTCTCCAGGTTGGACAGACCAGAGAATGCACAATGGCAGGACAGCAAGCCCCAGGGCTGTCTGCGAGCAGAGACCACAGCATGGCTGGGTAGGGAGCTCAGGGAGCTCGTTCCAGGGAGGGGAAGGGAGAGCAGCAGATAATGAGCCTGGGAAGTTTGCTGAGGGGTGTTTGTGTTAGATAAGCTGTTTGCTCCTTTGTTCTGGCTCTCACACACAGAGTAGGACAGAGGTGCTAAACACATGAGGATGCCAAAGCAAACACTGGAGCTCCAATAGCCAGGAGAGCCCAAGAGCAGGGAGAACAGAAGGGCAAAACAAAGAAAAAGGAGCAGGAAGCAGCTCAGCATAAAAAACATAAGATAAAAACATTTAAAATCACACATAACAAGTTTGTAGATGACAAAAAAGTTGGGGGCAGTGGTAAGTAATGAAGAGGGCAGGTCACAGATACAGAGTGAGCTGGATCGCTTGGTGAGCAGGGCGCAAACAATGTGTTTTAATTCTGCTGAATGTAAACGTGTAAGTCTCTGACCAGAGAACGTCGGCCATCCTTACACAATGCAGCAACTCTGGAAAAGACTCGGGGTGGACAAACTCCCAGTGCAACACTGTGGCCTAAAGGGCTAATGTGAACCTGGGATGCATCCAGATGGGAATCTCAGGTAGGAGCAGAGCAGTTATTTTTCCTCTGTACTTGGCACTGGTGCGACTGCTGCTGGAATCCTGTGTCAGTTCTGGTGTTCACAGCTCATGAAGGACGTTGATAAACTGGAGGATTCAGGATTAGAAAACCTGCCTTCCAGTGACAGACACAAGGAGCTCAATCTACTTAGCTTACGAGAAGGGCAAGGGGTCGCTTGATCCCAGTCTGTAAGTATCTACGCTGGGAACAAGTTTTTGATAATGGGCTCTTCAGTCTAGTAGAGAAAGGTCTAACACCATCCAATATTGGGAGCTGAAGCTACATAACTTCAGACTGGAAATAACGGTACATTTTAAAGTGAGAGTAAATAGCCACTGGAACAATTGCCAAGGGTCGTGGTGGATTCTCCATCACTGGCAATTGTAAAATCAAGACTGGATACTTTTCTAAAAGCTCTGCTCTGGGAATGCTTTTAGGGAAGTTCTTGGGCCTGTACTATGCAGGAGGTCAGATGAGATGATCATGATTGTCCCTTCTGGCCTTGGACTCTACAAATACATGAGCACAGGGAAGAAACACTCACTGCAATGCGGGGAGGAACTCGGCGCTTGTCCGGGCTAGGAGAAAAGGTGGATTTGTAAAAACATTTTTAACGGGGTTGGTCTAGAGTAAGATTTAGAAGCACGCTGTAGATGTGTGCTAACTAACAGGTTCTGAAAGCCAAGCATAGCCAGGACAGACTTTAAACATGCACTCAGCTGGTGAAGGGGAGATCCTAGTCAGGACAAAGCCACCAAATAAAGCAGAGAACAGGAGAAAGGCTCTGCGGAGCCAGGGGCTGGGTTAACCCTCCTGCAGGGAGCCCGCCTGCTTGCACGTTGCACAGTGGCCGTGTAGAGTCATTTTCGTTGCTTTCAACCTTATTATATTCCACAAGGAGAGAATCCCTCTCCCCTCATTAAGAGGGTCACCGGTGCCGCTCAGACTCCGAGGCAATATGGCGACAGGAAGTGGCCAGTGATAAGTTACCCTCACCACCCCGTCCCTGCTGCCTGTCATGCATGCACAGCACCTCCACCTCAGCCTACTCCAGCCTGCTCCACCTGGCCAACACTGGCTAGTGCCAAGACGGTTGTTACAGATGCATCTGTTGCTATGCTACCAAGAAGCACCCTGCGGGCTGACCACTCCCGTCAGTCGCAGACTGGGACGTGCCTCACTACCTGGCATCCTGGTTTGGATTTACACCCTTCCTGGGTGTAGTCACCCCACTATGCCCAGCAACAGCCAGAGAACTGCAGCTCCTGGCTCCGCTTGTCAGAACCCCTCGCACAGCTGCTCTGCTCTACAGCTGACTGATTTAACTAAAGACACATTGACTCTTTTATTACATTAATAGTGAACAAAAAAGGAGCCTGCAGGCTGGTGGCTGCTCCCTGCACCAGTGCCCCAGGCTCCAGGAGTAGCAGAGTCTGCAAACACCATGGCCCCAAGTGAGACCCATGCAATATACCTGTCACTGAACTAGGAGAACCCAGTTCTCTCCAGGTCACACCTGATATGCAATAGACAAAAACTAACCATTCAGCACACGGAGACAGCAAAATCACACAGGGTTCTAGTCACTTGTGAGAATACGGGTTTATTTTTATCATGAGCTGTGCCATTCCACCTGGCAAACATGTCCTCCTCGTGGGGACAACTGGCTTTCCTCCCTCCCTTGCACACCAGTACCATGGAGTGCCAAACCAAACTCCTGAGTGGGCCCCCAGCCTTGCCTCACAAATAACCTTCTGAAAAACATGGGCCTCAAGCACGGCCAGCTTGGAACAGAGCTTGGAACAGGATAGTGTACCAGAAAGGTCAGCAAGCCGCAGATGATGCACAGGAGAGGCCACTTTCTAATTAGAGAGTAACACCCATGTAACACCACTCCAGTGTCACTGTCTGTTGTGACCCTGCAGGTGGCTTAGCAACGGATTGTTATATTCATGCCAGGGTCTATAGAGAGGCAGACGGGTGAGCTCAGAGAAGAAGGTGCAGCCACGGTTTGGCTTTCTGCAATGTGTAATCTGCCAGGATTTTAATCAAACTGTTGAGAAAACAATGAACTCCTGCAGCTAGAGATTTCACTTACACAAGAAAGCCAATAACCTTGTGAAACTCCCCACGGTATTATGTTATCAGGTCCACAACCAGCTGCCATACAGAAGCCATCCTGTAGCAGCCCATACAGCTATTCCTAGGAACATGTTCATCTTTCCAAGATACAGGAATAGATCTGCTTTTGCTCATGTTTCAAGTTCCATCTATTCTATTCTGCCCAGAGTTGCCTGAACGGGGTTTGCATAATTTACTTCTAAACAAATGAGCAGGAGCAGAAATGCAGCCAGGCAGGGAGGACGAGCAATTTCCCAAATTAGGATGAGTAGGTGAGACAGGGCCCGGGGATGCCAGACTGGCAGGGGGAAGAGAATAATAGTTTCCCCTAGTTAGCTTTGCAGAAGCACTACAGCTGCTGGGGTCTGCCAGCAGATTTCTGCCTCCAGGACGAAGAGCAGCTGCTGTGTGGTGTAAGGAGCTGCTCTGACCCCTCCCAGTGAGGCTGGGAAGATTTTCAATCAGTATCATGGTTGCTGCAGCTCCCTTGTGCTAACACTGCATCCCACCCAGAGCTCTGGCAAAGGCCATGCAGGCTCTCAGGCCAAGGAGACCATGTGTGGTCACATGTTTGGTTCCCTACGGGGCTCATGTGCGCCTCTGCCTCTATCTTCCAAGCCTTCGCTTGGCTTCTGACTTCACCAGCACTTGTTCTGGACACTGTTCCCCTGCCCAGCAGCCTTCAGCTTCTGACCAGGGCCCTGAGGTGGGGCCAGCTGAGCAGGCCAGGAGCAGCGTGTGCGGCAGGCTGGGAAATGAGTGGGTTCTTGCCCCATTCCCGAGTCCCCAGGAACAGCTGTGGGCTTGGTGCTGGCGCTAGGAACACCCTCGCCAGCCAGGGCTCACCAAGCCCTGCTTTCAGGAGAGCTGAGGGGCAGTCAGCCAGAAAGGCATAGGTAAGGGAATTTCATCAGGATGACTGAGCCAGCCCCGGCTCTCACACAGTGCGGTTAGGGAGCTGCATTACATCAAGACTTCACTCTCCTGCTCCGGGAGCCGCTGAGTCACTTCCTGCCTTTAGATCTCACCATCAAACCTCCTCTCCAGCCTGTGCCCAGCCCTCTGAGGAGCTCTTTGCAATTCTGAGCATGAAGGGCAAGTCATGGGGTGGGGGGAAACTGCAGTTCATCATTCCCAGGGATGCACTTCCAGGGGTACTTCATCCCCACAGGCCCTGGGACTCACTCTCCCAGCCCCATCAATGCAAACAGTTAGTTCCTCAAATACATGGGGAGGGCCTGGGTTTTATTTTGTGTCATTTGCATTCCCTCAAAGCAGGGGCCAGATGGCAGCCTGCTGGCAGGAGGGTACTGATGGAGCAGAGTCAGGACGTTGGCAGCCTGTGTGCCCCTCTCCTCTCCCACCTGTGGGGATGCACCAATGTTGGCAACAGTGGGAAACTCCCAGAAAACATCCACCTTAGACAAGTGCCATGTGTGGCGGGAGCCCAGCCAGAGCCCTACAATGCAGCAACTGTCCCCACTCAACCTTGCATGAGTTCAGAGCAGCCTTGGCCCAACGCTGGGCATAGCCAATTTTGACAAGGAAACGCTGTGTATTTTGAAAACCCTCCGCTGAAAAAGCAGCACTCTCACAGCCCTGGACTTGCTCAGCCGGGCATGCATCGAAATGCCCACGGCTGCGAGCACAGGAAATAGCAGAGATTGTTTGAATTGTTCACTAAGTCACAGGGGAGCACCCGATTGTCACCAGATTTTAAGGCACACTCGGCAGGGGAATGGAGGATTTCCTCATATTCAGAGTAAGTCTCAGCAGGTGAAAGATGCACCCTGCTGTACTAGAGAAATGTGATGGTACATACAACGTTTACACAGCACGTCTTTCCACGTACAACAGCAGAAAGGCCCAGGAAGGACATCAACTAAAGACAGGTGTGGTGAACTCGACAGGATCTCGGTGCAATGTCATAGATAGGGTGGGGGCAAAGGGCGAGATTGTTATTTGTATTACAACAGTGCCGAGGGCCTGTCAGAGACTGGGGCTTCATTGTGCTCTACACAGACTATCTTACGAGACTTCAAACCAGGCACAGTCTGAACAGATGAGACAGACGGGGGAAGGGTATCATCCCCCGTTGATGGATGGGGAGCTGACGACACTTGCTCAAGGTAACACAAGGAGTCTGTGGCAAAGCCAAGAACAGAAGCCAGATCTCCCAAGTCCCAGCCCAGTGCACTAGCCCCAAGGCCAGCCTGCCTGCCTCTCTTTAGAGTCCGACACATTACTATAAGTGGAAGTTTCATTTTCTTTTCACACACCAGATACAAGGTGTGTTTCCCAAAAAACAGGCACATTGTTTAAAAATTGAAAAATACTATTTCTTTTATCATTTTTTACAGCGCAAATATTTGTAATAAAAATAATATACACTTTGATTTCAATTACAACACAGAATACAATATATATGAAAATGTAGAAAACATCCAAAATATTTAATAAATTTCAATTTGTATTCTATTGTTTAACGGTGCAATTAAAACTGTGATTAAATCAGGATCAATTTTTTTGAGTTACTCATATGAGTTAACTGCGATTAATCGACAGCCCTAATATTAATAAATCCATATGGACTTATACACCTACTTGCGAGGATCTGAACAAAGCCATCCCTGGACTCAAAGCATAGTTAATAAGTGCCCAGTTATTAACATACATTCAGAACTAAAAACTACCTTCTTGTATTGGTGCACTGACGTGAAAACCACTCACAGCCAGAGCTTTGCTCAAGAGATTGTTTTAAACAAGATTAATGGCCAAATACAAAGTTGAGTCAGTTGGGGTAATAAGCACATTTTGTGCATTCAACAGGGAGCTGAGGATTAGAAATGTTTGAGAAGCTTGGATTGGTCAAATGGGCCATTTCACTGAAGGAGGAGATTCAAGAACACAGGAGTGAGATAGACACATTAGAACTCTCCTCTTAACAGAAAAACATCCACCTAACCAGACTGTTAAGAAATCCATGGTCCCAGAATTCACCAGAGGAGATTCTGACTCAAACTCCTCCTTAGATTATTATCTAGGACAGAGAAGGGCTGGGAGGAGATAAGAGAACCAGACACGAGCTGCATTGCTGCATTTCCTTTACACGCAACACTGGTCTGCAAGAGACAAGCTGCACTGAACAGGCAGCATCTGCAACCGGGGGGGTGGGAGGGGCGGCACAGGCAGAGAGCAGACCACAAAAGAGAGGTGCTACAGCCAAGTTTTAGGGACAGTGACTGAGGACTGGTTTGATTGTTTTATCAGCTAGAGGGATTGGGGCCACAATTCAGGGAAAATCCTGTTTGTAGCAATGCTTCAAAAGCAGGAAGGCAAGCACCCAATTGCTCTCTGAGCTCCTGCTCCTTCTTCCCATGCACATTAGCAACCAATCTAACAGATGGCTTTGAGCTTTGGTTCAATATGTAACAAGGATGTCAAAAATTCCAGTCTCGGATACTTCCCCTCTGGTTAGAGGTTGCACATGCTTCTAGAAAAGGTGAGCCCTGACTTGCTTTCTCTTCCAAGAAAACCACAGTGAAACTTGCCTAACTGCCCGAAGTGCCTAAATGATGGTGTAAACTTCAAAAATCCACCCAGGCCAATTCAGGCAACCTCAGGTTCCTTTCCAGAACAACTGCCTCCATCCACAGCTACTGCACAGACCCTGCCTGGAGGACTTTTCACCCTCTCAGTAATAAATGCTAGTACCATTCATTAAGCCAGTCAGGAGAGAAGTTTTTTCATTTCAGACCCAGATTCCAAGATGGTGGAAGAGAAACATCACAGAATAGGACAAGAAAGGAACAGGGGGGGCCTAAGACTGCCAGTTGGATGGTTTGCTGTTAGCTTCTGCAAGGAGCAGTTAAAATGCAACCAGCTTCCATACAACTCCATCACCCGATTCTAAATATTTCTCTTCCTTACAAATCCTCCCAAGTCCAGCCCTGGTTCTTGAAGCATTTCTGCTACTAACTACCCATACTCCCCAGCAGGGCACAAACACTGCTGAGGGCAGGATCCAGGTGACTTTGGAAACTACAGCTGCGAGAAGCAGCTGATTTGCATCATGACATTCACCAGGTCACATTCCCTAGGTCTGCAAGAAGCTTCCAGAGAGACCAAGGTCTCTTCTGTCATGAGAGCTTGGGCCTCCTTAACATAGCTGGTTCCTGGGTGGTCACCTGCTCTAATGCTATGTAGTGGACTGCATTTTAAACGTGGGTGCACACAGCCTCAGGGCTTCCCTCAGCTGGAGAACATAAATGTTCCTTTTTACCAGAACCCCCCTGTACATAGAGTGAGGAGAACACTTTTCAGGGTTTCAAGGCACTTGCTCCCATCCCAGGACCCACTGATGCTGTCCCATGCACATTGCTGTATAGCACAATATTGGCAGCAACAGGGTCTGTAGCTAGTTCTCCAAGATATAGTCTCTAAGGAGAGGATCCAGGTGTCAGAGGTCACTGACGCCTTACATTGTAACTACAGTCACAACCTAGGAACATACAAAAGTCTTTGGTGTTGCTGCTGGCATGTCATTCCAAAGGGAAAGCAGGAGGGCAAAGTGGTTGTCACACAGAAGATTTCCTTCCTGGGGCTTGGAGTCAGGATCTTTGTCAAATCACAATTTAGCCTTGCCAACACAAGCCATTTCGTAGGGTATTTACTCCTCTCCGGCAGCTTAGTTCCAGGACATTTTAAGGTCTAGGTAGAAGCCCCACTGGAAAATGAAATGTCTTTATTTGGAAGTGGAGGTTTCTAGACATGAACTTTCATTTCCCCTGGTGATTCGGAGTGACAGGCGCATGGAGCTGACAGGCAGGGATGAGATCTCGGTAAGATCCTCCAGAAAAGACCATGCACAAGTGAAGATTAAGCTGAAGCTGGTGGCGTTGCTTGGTTTTTACCTGTGAAATTGGCAATCTGAGACTATCTTTTCCTTGCTGTTTGCCCTGGAGCATCACAGATCCATACAGCATATGATTTGCTGGGCGATTATAGCCTCGCACAGGAAAGAGGGTCCATTTCATGCAGGCGACACAGGCCAGAATACAAAATCACACCAAGCTTTTGTGTGGAAGGAAACATACCACAGACATGGTGCAGAGAGGAACTCTGGCTCACAATTGCTTCTACAAACCTGCTACACCTTCCCCCCAAACACTGGACAGAGCCTGCCACGGTCACCAAGGAAACATTCTAGCTTCTTTTGGTTCTGAATGCGCCAGCTGACAGAGCTGGCCAGAAGTGACCCCAAGGGTTCTTCCTAAAGGCTGCATTCATGCCCCCACAGCACAAAAGAGGGAACTCGACAATATCCAGGAGACCCAGCGAATGCAACCACAGCCCTCTGGGGGAAGATTTTATTAAGGAAACTAGGCGTGAAAATGCAGAGCCTGGTTCCACACGGGACTCTACACAAAATGACTGAATCCTGTGACAATGCTAAACTGACTTGTAAATTGTTCAGCAGTGCCAGCACGTTTTTCAAACATATAGGAAGGCACAAGCCCCCATCCCAAAGAATTTGCATATTACATAGATTATATTATCTAGGCAATTAAAGCTTTCATTTATACCAGTGTAAATCCAGAGTCAATCTGGATTTACACCCACATAACCAAGCAAAATTTGGCCCATAAACATACAAATGCTTAGCACCTGAACACGGAAAGGCAGGATTCAGATACCCATGTCTGGAAATCTGCTCCCTGGGACACCAGCACTGGAGTGACAGAAAGCAACTAAACACGCAATCTCAGTTCATCCTAGTGCATCAGGATCCTGCAGCTCATACAGACCCCAAGGCACCCAAACATGGAGCATCAGACTCTGCTCCAATTGCTCTGTTTTCCCAACTGCTCGGGTCTTTCTCTTGGTACAGAAAATAGTGCAGAATAAAGGAATTCGATTTTGGTTCCCTAAACATCCCTCTATAGTTCTGATCACAAGCAGTGCTCTCCTTCTGGTCCTACGCTATTGGGCACTGCCATCTTCCACCCAGAGGTGGTAACATTTCAGTGGTGGGTGAAGCAATCCTTATCTAGCAACTTCTCCGAGGTGTTGTGTAGCACAGCTTTTGTAAAGCCTTCTGGGACCTGCGGATGGAAGGCATTATGTATGTCACTCACGCCCACGTGTGAGGAGCTGCTTTGGGCATGCACATGAAAAAACATCCATTTGAGTTTGTGGCTCAGCTGCATCGTGTGGCTGTAACTGCACTGCAGGCACCCTGTGTGCATGTGTTGAAAAGCAATTCAACTTCTGCAGCGCTGCAAACCTGCTGCATCTGAATCCAAACTCCCTTTTTAAAAATCATTTCCAGAGGGGCTGGGAGCTCTTTTGTTGACTAAGGGCCTGGTCAACTTCAGTTTTACAACAAAACACAAGTTTTGAGAGATAGGAGCATCAAAGGGCCTCTGAAACAGCTGCATTCTAGTTTTTAAGCACTATTATTAAAGGCCAAATGGATTTCCCCCCCAAATTTGGTCAAAATAGTCACTCCTGAGTTGACTCCTTATTTTCTGAGGAGGAACAGTTCGTTTAAATACCCAGTTGTACCAGACCTGCACTAATAGTGTGCATTGCTCTCTGTGCCATTGCCACTGGCAGAGCTGTGCTCCTCTGGGGCGTGAAATCACCCAGGGCCCGGGAAGAGCAGGGCACAAGGCGGCTGATGAGCTACAGAAAGGTGGGCACATCGGGTAGAGGTCTTGTGTTCAAGCACACCAGCCTTCCACCCAAACTTTTACCCACCAGCAGGTCTCTGCTGCCATTTGGCTGGTAACTGCAGGTCTCTGGCTCTGTACTAGCTCTCTTTATTGAGGCTCCTTTAAAGAGTAAAGGAGGTCTCTACTGAAAGCATGTATTACAGCTGCTAGCGTCCCTCAAAAGCAAAGGAAATTACAGCTCTGTAACCCCAGTATGCCTACAGCTTCTAATTCTGGTGAAGTATCAAGTCCTGGGAAGGGAAGTAGGCTCGGGTTACCATCCCAATAAATGGCTTCTTGTGGTCTGAACCAAAATTTAGACCATCTGTTGCCTGGGAGTCACTGCACGTGCCAGCTGCAGAGTTCCTGGCTGCCGCTCTCCTGCAAAAAGGTAACACACTCCAAGGGCAGGATTGCTCAGCTTTGCAGCAGGTCAGGAAATTACTGAGTGGAGACAGACAGAGAAGCACAGGAACCAGGGAGACGGTTTCTTTACGTCACCACTACACTGCCAGGGAAGAGCTGAAATGAGTTTACATCTGCAAGGCTGACACAATCCAGACACTGAGAGCTGGATCCAGTGTCATCTGGCGTCAATTACGCTTACAGTACGGACCTGAGACGCTTGAAAATCAGTCGCCTTTGTTAGCAACACTTCTTGTTTGTACTATTTTTTAAAATTTAGTCTAAAATGCTGAGCATTGTAAACAAAAACTCATCCAATACTCAAAGGCAAACTGGCTTTTGCTATCAAGATTTATTTTGGATAAACGCTGCTCAGAGCTATTTATTTCTGAGAACGGGAAGTGGGAAGCACGTCACTTCTTGCACAACTGCTTTGACACTGCTGCGGCACCTCGTGAGATGGAGACTTTGGCATCTATAGCGGGGGTGGGGGAGCTTTTTGCCAACTTGAGAGGCAAAACTACACAGCCACTATGGACACATTTCAGAGTAGCAGCCACGTTGGTCTGTATTCACAAAAAGAACAGGAGTCCTTGTGGCACCTTAGAGACCAACAAATATCCAGGTGCCTGCACTTAACGTTAAGGAGTTGGAATTCAAACCTCCAGTATCTGCTCCTCTGCAGTCCAGATGCTGCATGACCTCACAGAAGTAGAGCCACCTGCCACCACACCCACAGAAAGCATTTGTGTTTGGGCAACAAGCGGCATCTAGCACTGATTCTTCATCTCTTTCAGAGATCTTTGGTGCAGGGACCATGTTCTCATCTCTCTTTAAAGTGCCCTGCAGAGCTATGAAAACAGAAAAGCAGACTGCTCCCTGTTTCCCGCACTACGGCTGCCTGTTTCCCGCACTACATTCTCACACTGAGGTAACAACAATGGTACAGACCTGGTGTTTACTGAGATGTAAAGGGGTAGTAGTAAAAAGCAGCAAGGGAAATGTGTATGAAACAGATTTACTTTTCAGGACAATGAGATATGTATAGGGCAACATTTTATCTAGGAGAGACGCAGCTCGCCATGTTCTCAAGGTAAAGGCCAGGAAGGGTTCACACCCTGTGAGGTGAAGAAATGATCCTTTTCTTATTTGTAAAGACGACGTGCTGTGCTCACACATTGAAAACGACAATGCCTCCTCTGTTCACGGCAAGGCACATGGTGCAACAGCCAGTGGAGAACGGCCACAGAGCAAGGCAGTTTGGTTACAGTTAAAAAGTTCCCAAGTTTATTTGCTTGCTCATATGTTTGTAGGATCAGGACCTCCAGTTCAACACTGGGAGTAATGGAGATCCCAGCATGCTAATAACCAGCCCTCTGTTCTCCCATCAAACAGAGAACACACTATCTGAATGCAGTATTTGTGGCAAGCCATCCACAATAACAATAACTCAGCCAGACCAATACTCTCACTGCAGCAGAAAGTTCCGCTGGCTTGTTGAATGCAATGGATCTGATTAAAACTCAACACGATCCCAACAGCCACAACGACCTCAGGAGCAACGGACAGACTGACTCTCTCAATGACTCATACTGGAATCGGTTACAGCAGGTGCTGTGAGAAAAACCGCTCACCGGTAAATCACCACTTCACTAGCAAAACATTTAAGTGCTTGCCCAGAAACAAAAGCAGTCACATCACAAACCAGAGGGTGACATCAACACAGGATTAGCGTTTCCTCCCCAGGTTCAGGTTTCACTACATGAGGCTGGATGTTAAAGTTCCTCTAAAAGTGTCCACATTAGACAAAGTCCGTGGGTCTGGTTTTGTGGGGGTTTCTGAACCCCTTTCATCTCTCACTAGCACTCAGACAAGAGGGAGAGAGCAAACAGGAAGGGTTCCCTAATCTAAAATGAATTGCTAACAAAAATCATCATACTAACCTAATGAGCCTCATTCTAGTGAGGTCAATGGCAAAACTCCCACTAACATCAGTGGCGCCGGATCAGGCCCTATATTATTTCAACAGAAGGCACTACCTGGGACCTGGTTCTTCAGAGGGGTATGTAGAGCCAGTGACCCTTGTCCAGAACCAGAGCTCTGCAGACTCTTTCAAAATTCAGACTTCCACATGTTGAAGATCTGAAGCCATAATGGTCCTGTTCACTTTAGTTCCATCACTGCCTGTGGCAAGAGTCAAGTTTGTACACGTAAAGCCTAATCTCTTCAACAGACTGAACTACATTTGGGATTTCCCACATGCGGCCCAGGGCCGCTCAGCTGCTCAGAGCGATGTGCACGATGTGTCCATTCAAGCTCAGTGCTCATCTCTCACTGGCTTACATGATGGGTTTGTGTAGGGCTGGAAAATGCACACACAATGTAGCTTCTCTTGGTCGGAATTCCTTGCAGTGTATTGTACACTCAAGACTAATTACGCCTCTTGAGTGAGTGCACAATTATTCTGCATACTCCAGAACTCTCTGAATTGGGGACCAAGGCATACATTGAGTTAATGGCAGCCACTCAACTATACCCAGGTTAAACTGATGTATAGTACAAATGCGAAGATCTTCAAAGCCCTTGGTGCACAGTAGTTCTGTAAGTCTGAATAATTTGCTATTGTGGCATACGGGAATGTTAACAATGCTGCTCTCTACTCCTCCAGGACCAAGCATTAGGACATGGGTGAGTGGGCAAAGCCTGCAGCAAACCTCCAGAGAAGGCTGAGTTGAGGAGCGTTTCCCCTACTAAAAAGTATGGAACTCCCTGCTGATACAAGCACAGGCCATTTCAAGAATGTAAGTGCAAGGGGGCTCAGCTTCTACATGTAATCAGCTCTTAAATCTCTCCACCCTTTATAACATTATTGCTTCCACTGCTGTGCTATCCAAGTGTTTCACAAGCATGGACACGCTTATCCTCACTGCACTCCTGTGAGGTCAGGGAGCATTTTGTCTCCATTTCACAGACCGTGGAACTGAATCACAGAGGGATTTCGTAACATAGCGAGTCAGCGGCAAAACTAGGAATTGAACCCAGATCTGAGTCCCAGTCCAATGCTGAAACCACAAGGCCATTGTCCATCCTGTTCCAGAAATACACTATATAGTCTAACCTGCTGGAATTATTTAAACAGAGATCACAAAAAATGCCTATAGACTATTTTCTCCTTTGCTAAAGACCCCTATGTACATATGCTACAGATCTAAACCCAGGCAACCCTCATCATGAAGAGAAATAAAATATAAAAGCAAGAGGAACGCACACATACAGAACTAAGTTACTGTGGGCCATGGGTCTTTCATATGTGACTGTATCTTCTCCAGCTGCTTCTTGTAAAGTTAGGGCTTTGAAAGCATGCTAAGCCAAACAGAAACAAGGTTCTCTTGTTCTTGAACAACAACGTCCACACATGTAGTTATTCAGGAACAGCTACTGCACTATAAATTCACACCCTACCTTAACTGAGGTTAACTTTCACGTGTAGACAAGCTTTTAGTGCCACTCCCCTACCTCTTACTCTACCAAGGGACTGCGGAACATCCTGTGTATAGAACAGCACAATGGGTTATAGGAGAACTGCAAACCTTAGAGAGGAATTTCTTGGCTTTAGTGAGTTGAAGTTTGCCTAACTCGGGAGACTTTCTGCACTTCAATGTAATTTCTTTTGTTTCATTAGAACAGAGAGATTTTCATGCTAACTCGGAAGTTAATGCTCCTCTAGGGTGACCAGATGTCCCTATTTTATAAGGACAGTCCTGATATTTGGGCTGTCTCTTATACAGGCTCCTATTACCCCCACCATCTGTCCTGATTTTTCAGGTTTGCTGTCTGGTCACCCTACATTCCTCCCTCTTTACTGCTGGTGCAGAATGTATGTAAAGGGCATGCTCTACTGCCAGTGGCTGCACCACAGCAGAAACAGCTTCACTTGCAACGTAACCGGGAGAGGAAAATCCACATTGTGGGCTTGGGTCCTGCAGAACTGAGGCTGCTTTAAAGTTATCGGACTCTCACTCACTCTCACACACACAACCATACCCACGCCACATGGGTAAAATACTTCTATGTGAATAAACTGCCAATTGTTTTTACCATTTGAATTTTGTATTTCAAATATCTCCCAGAGACCTCAAGAGCCAGTGCTGAGCCTGGAAGGGATTTTTATGGCCACATTTTAAACCCACAGAAAGTAGGGGTCTAGAATGGAAACAGTTCATGATCTTGGGCTCTGCCCTGAACAGCTGGGCCTAGTTCGCAAGTTAAATAAATTTACTATTTCTAAAACCCACTCTGAGTTTCAAGGGGTCTCGAGGAGATGCTGACTAGTCACTGTTCTCACCAGATGACAAGCTGTGAGCCATTTTAGTTATGGGATTTCCTAGGGAACACTAAAAGCTTGGGTAAATAAACTCTCAAAATACCAAAGCCATATTTACATTTCACTATCAAATGATGAAATAGCTAATCATGGGTGCAATATTTTAGGGATATTTGTTTTTCTATGCACTCAGCTATTTGGTCACGTAAAACATCTGTAGCAGCTGGAAGAAATTTGTTTGGCCTGCTAGGATTCACTAGGTTTAAAAAAAAACAAAAAAAACTGGATCACGTATTCAATTTGCATCCAAAGAATTAATGCTGCTTTGTCCAGTCCTACTAGGAAATTAAGTGAATAATGCGTATGCAACTTCCTCAACAGGAGCTGTAAGCTATCAGTATAACTGTATGTATGATCTGTTAGCAAGGAGAGTTCTGTATTTAGATAAATGCTGCTCCTGCAAACCAGTATTGACCAAAAAGTCATTTCATGTCCTTTACAGCAACATGGGGGGAAAGCAGCTTGTATACAAGGAAAACAATTCAAACTGAATTTTCCTTCTCCCTCTTTTCCCCTCAGAACTCCCTGTTCAGAGAACACTCCTGAGACCGACCCTAAAAGGTTACTAAAGCAGCAAAGCTTCTCCTTCAGAACTGTGGGTTCGATCTGGGTGCTAGAGGACTACAACACAGAAGGCTCCACATACTTCCACAGCTCCTCTCTCTGAGGCTTTTTAAAGGCTGCTTACATATCCTTCACCCACCTTTTTAACAAAGGCAGAGTGACCAACGTTCCAGGAAGCGAATGCCAGCAAGTGGGGCAGTCTGGGTGATAGATAGGAGATGAACCTGGCATAATTTCTACAGGACACTCGTGTTCTGGGCAACAGGCTACAAAGGGTTACCTGGTGGCACGGCTGTCTTTGCTGAGAAAGCCTGAGATTTCAGTGAGGTTTCAGCAGAGTGCGTAACGGTCTCCAATGTTTGCTCAGTTACCCAGTGAAACCCCTGCAGCTCTCCAGTGTCTTGAAGATGAGGGTTTAGAAGAGAGAATGCTCAGCTCGGGGAATGTTCTGCAGCCATGACCAAGCTGAGGTTAAAACTGATCCCAATAATTTCTATTCAGCCCAGAAGCCTCAGACCGTTTCCATTTTCTCAATAACAAAGCATTTTTGTGGGGTGAGGTAACAGGCCTGCAGCTGCCAGGTTTAATTCTCTACTAGGATTTCTTAAGAGTGTGGCCGAATGAGCACTGGCCAGCTAAGCCAGAGACAGTACAAAAAGCAGCCAGCCTTTACGGCTGAGAAATGAAGGGACAAAGCTGTTGCAGGAGAGATTTGGAGAGAAGCCTTTTTGGGAGGATCACGCAGATTCTCTGTGGAGCTTGTTTTAAGCCACTTTTACAAAGAGTTCCTAGCAGTGTGTAGGAGGCGTGTTCTCCAACTGAGGAAAGACTGGGACTCCAGGATACAAAGGGACAGAACATTGTGAGACAGAGTGGGGGGCAGAGAAACACACTAGTAGATTCTGTACATTCAGAATTCAGCGTAAGCACGGCAGAGACACAGAATCCTATAGCTTAAAATGCAAATGCATCTCTCATAAATGGCAGAGATTAAAAGGCACAGAGAGAGAGGCTGGAACAGAGCCATACCACTCCCCGAAGCATGGCACAGTTTATGGTACTTGCGGCTCAAGCTAGAACACATCCCTTGTAACACTGCACATCTGAAACATGTCTTTGAGCCCAGGAAAGGTTACAGGCCAAGGCTTTCCAACTTGGAGCTCTTAAGGTAGGCACCCACAGTTCGCACTGACTTCAGGAGGGGTCAGTGCTCAACTCCTCTGAAGACCAAGCCCTCACAGTTAGGTGTCAAGAGAGAGATTTTAGTGCCTAAGTGAAGGCCCCCCATTTTGACAATTCTGGCCTCGCTGTTTAGGTTATTGACTGTGAGCAGCTCCCTGCATGCCTTCCCTGTGTACTTACTATGCCAAGGAGCTGCTAAACCACCTATGCCACCGAAAAGGCTGCAGCGCAGATCTGCAGCCCCAAATAAACTGTTGTGCATGCCAGATAATTCCCTCTTTGCTGCACTGCCATACAGTGGATCAAAACTCTGGGAGGAGTCAGACACAGCAATCCACTCACTGTAGTGACTTTCCACAATTCCACCAGCTGCGCCATCTATAGCTAAGGTTACAATGGAGAGTGCTGGGTAAGACCCAGTTTTCAGTTGCTTGTAACTTTGCCAAACTTAAACAGTTTAGGCTGAAATTTTCTATGCCATGTGTCTATCTCACATTGAATTTTTGGGTAAAGTTTCAGCTAAAACAGCTCAGCCATTTCAGAGAATGAGGCTGGGGAAAATACACAACTTACCGATAAGTATCAGGGCATAATCGTGTTAGTCTGTATCCACAAGAACAGCAAGGAGTCCAGTGGCACCTTAAAGACTAACAGATTTAGTTGGGCATAAGCTTTCATGGGTAAAAAACCTCACTTCTTCAGATCCAACTTAAGTCCAAAGCTGACTGCGAAGACTTACAAAGAGATCTCACAAAACTGGGTGATTGGTCAACAAAATGGCAAATGAAATTCAATGTTGATAAATTCAAAGTAATGCACACTGGAAAACAATCCCAACTACACACGCAAAATGATGGGGTCTAAATTAGCTGTTATCACTCAAGAAAGTCTTGGAGTCATTATGGATAGTTCTCTGAAAACATCTGTTTGATGTGCAGTGGCAGTCAAAAAAGCCAACTGACTGTTAGGAACAGGACAGATGAGACAGAAAATGTCATAATGCCACTATATACATGGTATGCCCATACCCTGAATACAGTTCTGGTAACCCCAACCCAAACAAGATATTAGAACTGGAAAAGGTGCAGAGAAGGGCAACAAAAGTGATGATGGGTATGGAAAAGCTTCCATATGAGGAGAGATTAAAAAGACTGGGACTGTTCAGTTTAGAAAAGAGATGACCAAGGGGGATATGGTCGAGGTCTATAAAATCATGACTGGTGTGGAGAAAATGAAAGGGGAAGTGTTATTTATCCCTTCACATAACACAAGAACCATGAATCACCCAATGAAATTATTAGGTAGCAGGTTTAACACAAACTTAAGGAAGCACTTCTTCATACAATGCATAGTGAACCTGTGAAGGCCAAAAGTATGACTGGGTTCAAAAAAGAATTGGATAAGTTCATGGAGGACAGATCCCTCAATGGCTAGTAGCCAAGATGGGCAGAGACACAACCCCATGCTCTGGGTGTCCCTAAACCTCCGACTGCCAGAAGCTGGGACTGCGTGATAGGAGACGGATCATTCAATAATTGGCCTGTTCTGTTCATTCCCTCGGAAGCATATGGCATTGGCCACTGACGGAAGACCATATAATGGGCTAGATGGCCCATTGGTCTGACCCAATGTGGCCGTTCTTATGTTACACTGATTTGCATAGGCTAAAAAATTCTTACAACAGTAAGCTCTGGCACCGCCATGTTTTGGAGCAAGGATCTGAAATTTGCCTGGGGAGCAGGGAGTGCCCTGGTGTCAGGGATATGGCTTCTGCTGTCCCTGGGACAATTCACATAAATTTGTCCCAAGTTACAAGTCTCTGGGGAAAAAAACCTGCAGCTTGCAGATTCTGTTTACACTGAACACACTCCAGCCCCTCACAGCTCCTACATGTCAATCATATGGCATATGTGCCATCCCCAGGGTGACTGAGTGTGCTCCATCCTGGGTTGCTGGAGCTGAGCAGGACTTTCTCTGTAATTGCTGCTCCCAGCACTCAGGGATCTACGAGTACCCACCACTCGTGCACAGGCAGCTTAGAGACATAGGAAGCATCCCAGCTGAAAAGCAGAGGAGCAGAGCAAGTGAGGGAAGAGATGTGGGGCTAGTGGGACAGAGGCAGGAGCTGGAGGGGAAAGAGTACTTGGGGAGGTAGGAAGCTTAGGAGGAGAAGAGGAGCAGAAGGGCGTGTAACACCTAGAGAACACTACCCTTCAGCACCTGGAATTGAGCCTTTTATTCCTCCTGAATGAAGATGATGGTCAACAACTTTGCTCCTCTAGCACAATGGAACTTTCTACAACAAGGGTAAAGTGTCTCTCTGCAGGGGACAGATCTTTCCAAGGGCAAGTCTGAGCCTGTGCTATGAACTTCCCTAGGGGCTAAGGACCATCACAAACCTCACCACCTTCCACTCCAAGCACAGGGTGAATTTCTTTGGCCTTGAGTTCTCTTACAAACATAGAGCAACATCTGTGTGTACATGTCCAAAATGGGGCATTGCACTGCACACACTTCTTCCCCTGGGGTGGGGATGAGAGAACAGACATGAGACAGATGTTAGTCATGTTGCTTAATGCACTTCTGGAAAGTGCTCGGATACTGCACTCATCATAGCCATATAAAACCTATACAGAATTCCTGAGCCTCAACATTCCTTTCCTGAGTAGTAAATAGCTGTGAAACCCACTGGCAAAGCATTTGTCACCATCCCTCTTGAATGGCAGGCACACACAGAGGATAACAACATTCTACTGTTACCAGTTAGTCCATTAGCTGCAGAAAACTGTGCAGTGGATCTAAAGATCCCAACCTTGTTAATGACCCATGGGGGGCAAAGGGGAGATGCATCAATAAGGTTCCACACGATGGAATTTTTGTTTTTTCAACTTTTAAGTTTTTTAAAACTTTGGTTTTATTGGATGTAATTTCCCACATTAAAAGAACCGAAAGGTTGCAAAGTCAAGCACTGAAAAGTTCAGAAATGCTTGAAATACAGATGTCCATGCACTTGATTTGGCCCTTTTGTGGATTTACATTATGAGGCAATCTTCAATTACATGATCACAGGCTACTGTTAACATGGGACCCTTACTTATTCCATATAGTGAGGCAAACTGTCCCCAGGGAACAACTAAGGGCTGTGCAGTGAATTAAGCTGTTGTCTGTACAACCCTGGCCTCCTTTGTTGCAGAAGTTGGAGGACGTGTAGAAATGAGACAGCAGGTGTGTACCTGGAGACTGTATCATCCTGCACACACACCAGGGGGACAAAGTAAGACTGCATGAGCAACCTTAATTCAAGTGTTTCTAACTTTTGAGTGCTTGACTTTGCAATCTGGCTTAGTTCCCAGTCCAGGTCTTTGTGGAAGTGAAGGAAGTTCCACACAGATAGAAGCAACGAGACTATTTGTATCTAGATCCCAAAATCACATTCTTTAGGCTGTAATGCAGAAAACACTCGTGTGGGGAGGGGAAGCAAGAATCACAAGCAGGAGCCAGGAAGCAACCTATGAAGCTCTCTGCTCTTCGGAGCTGCCCTGTATCCTGAGGGTTTCAAACTCAGAGGGAGCTTTGGTCTTCTCCAGAGGTTCAACAATAACGGGGAACTTGGAGGGAACTGCATCTTAGGGGATCTGCACTGCTCAGCGTGCGGTGCCCTGGGCCACGTACTAACCAACGTAATTCCAAAGAACTAGATTGTTCGGTTCAGCAGTGCTCTGGTCACCATTTTCATGGGGATCATCTCACAGACACGATGCTCCTCTGGCTACATCCTCAGAAGCAACTGTTCAGATTATTACACGGGGTCCCCAAGCCCAAACACACCAAACAAATACTCATTCTGAACCTATCACTGCATATTTTGCTAATCTAGACCCAGATGCCTGGAAGAGGCTCTCAGGAGTTTCAACAAGGGGAAAGCAGTCGCTGTTCATTTTTCTGGGAAGTGTGAGGCTCTCGCTAGTCTCAGGCTGTAGGGCACACTCAGAAGAGTCTGAAATTCTCTGGCCTAAAACATTATGTTCAAAGTTCTTTTAATCACGTGCCTGGGTGAGTCCAAGTCTCCTCTTGCCATGAGGTCAGATGTTACCTGCCAAATCACAAGTTCCATTAGTTGCAGGACTTAAGAGATGATATTGCAGCACAAACACAAGCAAGCAAACCAGCTGATGGTCTTCAGTTGTTAACACCAGAGACTGGGGATTTCTCCTCTGGTTGCCTGGGGTACTGACGTGAGAAGGGCAAAGGGAATGTGTGGTGCTTAAGCTTCATTCTAAGGGAGCTACTGGCCCCAAAAGAAGAGGCAGGTTGACAAAACTGGGCCCCTGCATCCAATCCCCATTCACATCTTGATATATATCAACTGCTTTCCAGTGTAGTTTCTGAAATACACACCTTTCTGAACAGCAGTTTTCCCATTGCTCCAGGGGACTTATTGGAGTCATTCAACCCATGGCACATAGCCTGGAAAAGAGCAAACTGATGGGAAGAGGCTGCTGCATCTATCCCCGTAGGTGAATTCCTGTCCCAGTAGAGAGCGATGTAGATACAATGGGGGAAAGGTAGTGCTGGCTTGGAGCAGATGTGGGAGATGCAGGAGGGGTGTGTTAGCATCCAGAGGTGACACGTGCCCCCCCCCCAAACCTTTAAATTGTGCCCCTGCACTATCAAAAGTTATGTGTTGCCTCTGATTTTGGTGGCAATATTTTCAGTCTAGTATATGAGGTTTCTGAATCTACAGGGACAACAGCAAATATTTCTAACCAAAAACGGTGCCAGAGCCATTCAGAATGGCATTAAGTGCAATTGCTGCCCCCAAATCAAGGGTCACCACAATACCCCATACACTCACATACGAGAAGGAAAGTCAAGTGCATATGGTTTTCTCCAACAAGCACTATAATGTCTACACTACACTCATCTGCTCCCCCAACACGGGGCCTTGCAGCCAGCAGCTCAACAACGGAAAAACATTTTAACCAAAGAGTTACTTGGACTATTAACTAGACCAGAGGGAAGCACTCAACTTGAGGAACTCAAACTATGGATAAACAGAACAAAGCAGCAGCAACTGGGAACTGTATCAGCATCTCTTGATTCATTTATACCCCTACTGGGGCAACACTCTTCCAATAATCAGGATCTGGGGAAGACATTTCACTCCAGGAGCAGTGAAGGCAATTCGCTAATCATTCATTCTCTGTCCCTACAGAAAAAACAAACAAACAAAATCTCCACCAGGCATAGGCAGCTATGACCTAATTCAGAGAGGTTCTCAGTGTGGCACACACAATGACTCTGATCATGCCATGCTGCTAGGTGGGAGGCGAGTTCCAATCTGGAAAAGGCTGAGATCTACTGACATAACAGATTGAGGGTCAGAAGATCTGGATTATATTCCCAGCTGTGTCACCAATTTGCTGCATAATGTTGGGCAAGTCTCTTCCAATCCCTGTACCTCAGTTTCCTCATTGTAAAGCAGGGATAATAATTCTTAAATTGCCTTTGCGAAGGGCTGCGCTTTCCTGGAGCATTTTTCTCCTATCGTCCTGAAAGCACTAATGCTGATGTCCTCCACAGCTGGTAATAGGCAAGGTACAATTTCAGGGGTCACTGCTGAACCCTGATGCAAGTGGAGTGTCTTCCTTTTCCAGTCATAGACAAAAAGAAGTGATGAAGCCATCTGTGAAACCAGTACCCTTCCTACGAGGAACATCGCTGTCAATGCTCAAAAACCCACACAGCTAATGCTAGAAGTACTGCTAGAACCCAGACCTAAGCAAGTAGGGAGACTTCCAGCACAGGCAATCTCAGCAAGGAGAGGCTCCCAGAGGAGGCTGCTGCAGATCAGAAAGATACAAACCAAGTGGCAGTAATGTGCAAAGCACGTTTATAGTAAGCCCAGTCACCAGACAGAGGACTTCACAAGCTGACTAAAATCCACTCAAACATCTTCCATCTGCTAGCCAGACACCAGTGTCTGAACTGAGGCCTTTGGGAAAGGTCAGGACAGTCCTCCAGGCTCTAAGATATTGCCTTTGCTTTCACTCTTAGTATCTTAATTCCATTGTTAAGAGATATTAAATCTTTCCATAAGGCAGTTCTTGGGAGCCAAGGAGTTTGTGTATTATTGCAAAACATATGCTCAGAAGAGACTGGAAATGCTGTTGGCAGTGGTACAGAAGGGAGCAGTGTGCAGCTTTGGGTCAAAGCAAAAAATCCCTGCTAGTAAGCAATTCCCACGTGACAGTCTGGAAGAACTAGCAAAAGCATCTTAAAGAAACTAAACAATGGTGTGAGAACGAAGTTAACAAGGGCTGGCTCCAGGAAAAATGAAAAGGCCAATGATATGCCACAACATCCCCAATATCACAGATCCAAGAGGAGCCTTTCTGGGAAACCAGCTCAAGTCCTTATGCTGGGAAACCTTCTGGGGCAGGGGACCTCGAGGCTAAATGCTGGCAAACTGCTTCATCAGTTAAGGCAAACCCAAGTGTTTTCTACTGCATCTGAATAATTTGTTTCAGTCCCACAACTCTCCAGAGACCAGTGTGTAAAGCACATGCTGCTTCGTCTGGGAAGGGGAATTCAGCATGGTTGACCCCTGCCTACACGAGGACAGTTTTAGAACATTTCCCACCACTGCTGACATCCAGACACAGTCCTATCATGGAAGGGCTGGTGGTGCTACTTTAACAACCCTGCAATACCTGCGTCTGGTGACACGCACTCCCACGGCTGCAGCTACACCCTGATCGGAGCACATCTACACAGCCTGTGTGCACCACCTAGGTTTGCACTCCCACCAGTGGGCGATCTCCACAAAGGCAAGGCTCCTGGGGACCTGTTTCAGCCAAAATGGAAGTTGTCAGGAGCACGGCTTTGATTAGCATTTTCCCCGGGGTGTGGATGTGGATACAAAGGGGACTTCTCCCAACCTCCACATTTCAGAGAAAAGTCATGGTGGGTTTGGAAAGAGGGTGGTGTGAGGCTGAAAGCTTTCATTGGTGAGCCTTCACCATAACCAGCCCATTTGGCCTTACATGTGGAGGGGCACAAAACACAGAACAAGCGTCAGTTTCAGGCTGCTCCAGCCATGTTACGGGGGGTGGAGGGGGAAGAGAGTGCATGGGGGAGTCTTAGGGGATCATGCATTGGACTGAACAGCCTTCACCCACCAAATGTGATCCCAATGGCTGTGCTGTATCCACCCCCACTCCACACACTCCTCGTTAGCTTACACGCCGTGGAAATCACTTCAGAACAGCAACAGCCCAAGAGCAGTCAAGTGCAAAGCACTAAAGTAAATTGTAAGGGATGGGCTGGATGTTACCTAATGAGCCTTTTCCAGCTCAAACTGCCACAATCCCACACACGTTCCTCTCCAATCAATGTTACCATCATCCCTAGCAACTCAAATAAATAGCAGATTTGAACAGCTCTGGAAACATCTCCTAACCGTATTTCAAATGGCAGCAAAACCTCCTCATCTGCAAAGGAAATTTCTGAGGAAAGCCACACCACAGCAGTTTCCAGAGTCTCTTACTCAGGCTAGGAAGAGAAGTGTTCTGTCTTGTCTCATTTCAATGGTAAGACTTTCTGGCTACAGAGGAACAAACATTGCCCAGGAACTCAGAACACACATGCTATGTCTGTGCCCAAACCCAGCAAAATCTGAAGTGTGGGCAGAGTATTCAATTACCTCATTTCCAGGTGCGCTGTCAACATGAGTCCTGGCTGGCTTGAGATAAAAGTGTGAACAGTGTTCACAGTCCTGAAGGTATCTGCATAATTAATAGTAATTACTACCCAGAGCCTTTGAATCCTCTAAAGTTACATCACTTTTCTCAGCTGCTTTTCATCTGCTGCTTGTCCTACAGCCTTGTCTATGGGAGAACGGCAAAATGTTCAAGATTGGTATCACAAAGGGGGCACCTGGGCCCTGCCAGCACAACCCACAGAAGCAGGAATGCAAAGGGCCAGTACAGCTCAGCTGTCTTCAGATGGACATATACCCAACACCGTACAGTCTCCTAGATGCTCACTTCAATACCTCCAAGACCCTACATCAGTGTTTACCAAACTTGGGGCGCCACTTGTGTAGGGAAAGCCCCTGGTGGGCCGGGCTGGTTTGTTTACCTGCCACATCCGCAGGTCTGGCCGATAGTGGGTCCCAGTGGCCGCGGTTCACTGCTCCAGGCCAATGGGGGCGGCGGGAAGTGGTGACCAGTACATTCCTCAGCCAGGCCACTTCCTGAAGCTCCCATTGGCCTGGAGCAGTGAACCATGGCCAGTGGGAACCGTGATCAGCCGAACCTGCTGATGCGGCAGGTAAACAAACTGGCCCGGCCCATCAGGGGCTTTCCCTACACAAGTGGCGCCCCAAGTTTGGGAAACATTGATCTACAGTGCAGATTCCTTTTACACTGGCTGCAAGTAGCACAAGGAACTCAAGAATCTCCACACTGGCTCACACCAGTGGTCCATGTAGTCCAGTATCCTGTCACTGAGAGTGGCCACTAGCAGCAGCTTCAGAGGAAGGTACAAGAAAGCCTGCAGCAGGGAGCTATGGAATAACCTACCCCCATGGAAAGTTTTCCTCCTAATCCCCAATAGCTAGAGGTTGGCTCATTCCCTGAAGAAGAAGAGTTTAATATCCCTTCCAAAACTCTTGTGTTTCCTCTAATTTATTACAATCCTAGGTATTTATGTTTCACACGGAAGTGCCTAGTTTCTTTCTGAATCCTGCTAACCTCTTCGTTTCAATGATATCTTGCATAAATGCATTCTGTGGGCAAACTCTGTATTGTGTGAAAAAGCATTTCCTTTTAGCAAGCAAGGGTCCCATCTGAGAGGGTCCCGATATACTCCAGAGCAAGCATGCTGCTTCGGCAGCCTTCCCAATCTCAGGAATGGGAGTACAAGCTCAGGACTTGACCCCAGCTCTCAGCATGGCATCATGCAATGAAAGCAACAGACTCTGAGGTCACCTTAGAGGTCACTTCTCCCCTTAACGCTCATCTACAACTCCCACTAATAGCAACAGATGGAAGGCGATCCCCACACTTCCCACCTTTCTTCTACTCATCTCCTAGTAGCAAAAGTCCCATCTCCGTTCTGTAACGGGAGTGGTCAGCCCTTGCGAACTGTTTATCGTTGGTTAGCGCCACATCTTTACTAGCTCATGTTTGCTTTGGCTGCACATCCAAGCAGTTCTTTAACCCGAGAAAAAAAGGAAAATCTTGGACCCTTAACAATGGCAATGAAGTTTAATCTGTCACTGGAGACAATTACTTGACTGGCTGGTCCTGGCAGGGTCAAGTGTAACATGTGGCAAAGGAAACACTAGGGAAACCAGGCTGCAGCAGCTTCAGCACTAGGCATTTCCTTGCGTTATTCAGAGTTCCCTTCCTCCCTCGTGTGGAGAGAACAACTCCAGCTGTCCCGTCACCTGCACACGCGTCTCTGCTGGCTGGATTTATGGATTGTTGGTGCTGCAAACAGCTCCGGGTCGGCTCTGGCTCGCTGCTTAGACATTCAAAGCTACATTAGGGAGTTTGAAATGGTTCAGATTTTGTTCTTGGCTCTGGCTCCCAGCTTTGGGCCTAGAAGTTGATCTGGATTCCTGAATAGAACTGGCATTGGGCAGCCTGGGCACGAACACTTACATAAAGTTTTCTCCCGCCATGACTCAAGTCAGCTTTCTGATAAAAACAAAAGGGTCTGGGGTTTCTGGGTGTTTATTCAAGGCACTGATTTAAGAAGAAATCTTTGGGTTTCTACCTGAGAAGCTCAGAACACTTTATCAGAGGACAATACAGCCATTTCCCACAAGGGAGAAAGATACAGGGTGCTATATACACAGCTAGCTTAGAAATAGTATGAGTGAGCTTTAAATGTCCAGGGATGTAATGGTAACATGAGCACAGTACCAACTAAAAGGCTTAGTGAGATTGCACCAAGAACAAAAGCAGGGACTCCAGCTCCTTTGTTTCACTGCTATTTGGATTCTATGGCTAAGAGGCTATACTAATGCATTTAAACTAATGCTATTTGGATCCAGTTTTAATGCATCATTTTAAAAGTAACTTGGTTTGATTTTAAATGGCATGAAATGTAAATCAGAAACTGCTAACAACAGTTGCCCTTTGCCAGCCCTCCCTGGGATGCCTGAATAAAGGAAAATATAATCAATTAAATTGCCTTCCAAATCAGCAGACACCAGCAACATGGTGAGTCACGAGTAGAGGCGATTCCTTTAGGATGAGTTACAGGAAGGTGGGAGACGTGACATTCTTCAGTTCCCCCTTTCCTTTCACAACCCGACCCTCCACATTTTTCTCAACAGGAAACATTGTTCTCTCCCTCCTTGTAAACTGCTGACACTGTATTTTACATCTTACAACGTCAACAGAAGTCAGAAGGGGAAGAAGGAACAAAGAACCAGGACCTGCCCACAGCAAGTACATCTTCCCAGTGTGGAGCTTTTCTCCATGGAACTGTAGCCAAGACACGGCTTGCTTGGGATGGTAAAGTCTAGCAGCTATGAGTCACGGAGGCAAATGGCCTTCGGGTGACTATCTGGGGTCCTATCACTGCAGTATCTAAGCACTGAGGTTGTGGCAGCAGCTCCAATGCAGTATTATGGCTACTTCACTAAGACTATTCAGTGGAGAAAGATTTTCAACATCAGCGAAGGCTTTTAGCCATGCAACCCCTATTAACATTGATAGAGCTCATGTGACCAGACTGCCTTGCCAGCTTCCGAAGTCTCAACACTCCTACTTGAAGATTCTGGGTTTTAAAGAAGGGACTCGGACACTGAATAACGGGCTTTAAACGGAATCCCCAACTGCCACAAACCTGGGTACTAGTTTCTCTAATTGCCACTGCAGCAACTGGCATTTCCCCTTCCCAGCTGCTGTTTGGGACTGCTGCTGTAGATTTCTCTGTTCCTTTCACCCCAGTAAGGCTCTAGACTCAGCAGACCTCTCCTTTCTCGCTGCACCACCCCAGATGCCCCCTTTTAGATGTTTTCCAAAATTCAAGAAAACCGAGCTGAAGTTTCTGGTTTAAAGTTTTTTTGATAGCTGTTTTTTTGATAGCTGATAACATGTCTGGTTTCATTGCAGTGTCTCACATAGGCAGAATGAGCTAAATACAGCAAACACGAGAGAGACATTCCAATCGGCAAAGGAACAGTGACTGTCACCAGCACGTCCCTCTTTCCAACCCAAGCTGGTAATCTATAGGGACCGGGGGGGGGGGGGAGGGGGAGAGGGCTCTGGCAAGTCAAGAATGGCAGACATGCCAAAGTAGCCCAATCCCAGGATTGATGGCTTCCTTACTGGAGCAATCGACAAGAGTCACTAGGACAGCTGCCGAATCAGGCGTCTTCAGCAGAAGGGGCAGGCATCTATTCAAAGCCATTAGTCAGTCCCCAGTTGTCGGTAAATAACCCCTTTGTCTGAGGAATCCTTGACACGGAAGGCCAGGCAGAGGCCAAACAATTCACAGGCTTGCAGTCCTTCTGCCCAAAGCTGCTGGGGTGACAAGGGCCCTGCAAGCATGGCTCTGTGCAAGCCAAGTACAGCAGGAATCCCATGAGCACAAACAGAAACAACTCAGCTGGTCCCACAAACATTTTCCACACCACTGCTGTGGCTGCCACAAATGCATCTTCCCTAGAAGAGGAAGAGTTAGTCTGAGCCCTGAGGCATGCAGGAAGTGGAAGGCCGTTCAATGGGGTGGATGTAACTGGAATTAGGAACATGCGGTAGGAAGTACCTTATCGGGCGAGCCAGGTGGCAGGGAGACCGGTCTTATTTTGACCAGTATTAAATGCTTCTGAGGAAGGTGCAATGAACCCTGCAGCGGCCACTTCAGCAGTAACTTCTCTGTAGGGAAGTTTCTTCTTGACCCCAGCAATTTGGAGTTGGCTTGTGCATTGAAGCTGGTAGACTTATAGCCCTTATGAGTGGTTATCTGAGTGACGGTGGATGTTTTTCTTATTGACCTTGTAAATGTCGAAACCCCTTTTGAAATGAAATCGACCATCAGTGAACACCACTAGAGCTGCAGAGGCCTAACGTTCTGAGACAACATAAAGGCAAGAGGAGAGACACTACAGTACTGCAGACTGGGAAGAAGACTGCTGCCTGTGATGACTCCAGAGAACTGAACCACTCCAGCTGCCTGCCGCATCCTCTGCCAGCTGGGCCACCCCAACATCTCTTCTGAAATGGGCTGCAGTGTAAATAGGAAGCAGAGCTCTGGCAGCAGGCATGCTGCAGCTGGCTACAAACCCTGCAGGGGGCCAATCGCCAGCCTGGTGGAGGGAAGGCTGGTGACCCAGCATCCTGCCAGCGGTCAGGGAACCGGCCTGACCTTTAGCCGACCAGTCAGCACTAAGATCCTGGGGTCACATTCTGAAGAACACATAGATATAACATCCAGTGCCACCAGAATACCTTGGTGATCGGTGCTGGAGAGAATGTGATGGTCCAGCAACTGAGACCAGGATGCTCACTGCAAGGAGCTTAAGGCCCCACCAGCTCCAGTCAGTCTTCACAGCATCGTCCCAGCATTACCCACCTAGAGAAGCAGAGTCCATCCCACCCATTTGTGCTTTTTGCCTTGTGCTCCCAAAGCTCCAGCAGCCACTTCTGCACACAGAAGAGCTATTAATTGTATTCTCTGCAGTCCTACACTCGGAGTGGACCAAAACCCAAATCCCCTTGCATCCTCGGGCAGCGCAAGTTTCAAAGAGTCACTAGTGCTCACAGCTCACGGAAGCCTCCTTCCACCACTCCTCAATTCTAGGTGACTTTTTTTGTCCGTGTGATTCCCAAACAAGAAGAAGTTAAACCAAGGCTAGCAGCTAGCACTATCAGGAGCTCCGTGGAAGCAACCAGCCAGCATGAGCATGGAGCAAGCAACCACATGGTCCCCATCCCAAAGTGGAGGAAACTGCACCACTGAAGAACAGGATGGCAAAAATACAAACTCCCTCTTTCCTGTCATGTGCCTGCTGCACTGGTCCACCAAGAAGCTATAATGTCCCTTGATAAAGAGTCACGGAGGGCTGCGAGTTCAACATATCACTTAGGTTTTCATGTAGAAGGCAAGTTTTTAACATTAAAGACTCCTCATGCAATAGTCAATCAAAAGCTTTCCCAAAAATGAACAGTTGGGGGCAGTTGATTTTTTTTTTTTTAATTTGGCGGCTTTGGCTTACAGTTTTAAAAGCATTAAAATGATAAACAGAACAAATAAAAACCTAAACAACTAGACCTCAGTGTAGAAGCCTACAAGTCAGAGATGGGAAAACATTACGTCACATCTAGGCCAGCCTCGGGTCAGGGCAGGCCTGTTCCTCACAACGTGCCGTCTGCTGCTTTGTCCAGGCTGGTTTTAAAATGTCTCTGGTAATGGGATTTCCGTCACTCCCCTTGGAAAAGGGATCGTAACATGTGTAATTTCAAAGACAGCATGAAACACTTCCCAGCTGAAAAAGGGGTGACAGACCCAAGTCAAAAGCATTCCCTGAAGAGCTAAGAATACAGCAGTAGGTGAGGTTAAGTGGTTTTTAATAATAATGTTTTGATAGATACTGATCTGTTGCTTAAAGCAGCAAATTCTCTGTTATCTTATTTTAAAAGAAACAGCAAGGTGAATTTTAGAAAACCAAATAACTGAGGGCTCAAAATAACCAGTCATAGGAAGGCCAAAGCCTCTTGATTTCACTGTGCCGTCCGGATGTGTGCAAAATGCCTCCCCACTACTAACACCTTCTCAGAGCAACTCTGTTTAAGCATTTGATTTAGATTTAGCTTCTGTGTCTGTTTGGTTTCAGGACTTCTTCATTAAGGATGAAGTTTAAGGCTCAGGACTTTAACAATCACAATTACAGTACAGCAGGCACATGCACTCTTGGGAGAAACCGTGGCTGGATACTTTCTTTTCTCATATTCCTTTCAGAAAATGCCACAAAGCTTATTGGACATTCCAAAAAATAAATCCAGATTTCCAGTGTAATCATCTTCCTTTTATTACAAAATTAAAGCATAGTGATCTCCTTGGCCCTTCATTCCCACTTTCTCTTTAAGAAAATTACACTGAGAACTCACCTTAAAAAGATTTTCCTTTCCAAACTTTCCCTGCTAGGGCTGGGCAGTGCCAAAGTCACAATTCATAAGAAGTGAATTATTAACTGAGAATTTACCCTGGGATAGAAACACAGATTGTAATTAAAGAATTAGACATTTGGGGCCAAATTCATCCCTGGTTATATTTTCCTGAGTTCATTCAAGCTCCAAGGAAAAAGAGTGTCACAGGTAGTCACTGGTGTTGCAAAAATGTAGAAGAATAAAATTCAAAGCTTGATTTTAAAGTGAAAGTCCGTTGAAAAAGAAAAACCAGAGTCAGTTGCATTAGAAATGTGTGTAACAGGAAATAAACATACACTCTCTTCTCCAGTGTTGATGTGCATGAATATTGCAAACTGTTAAAATTATCCACTGAGCTCGCTTGTGAAATATGCTGAAAACACAGAGCTTGAAGTTTTTAAGTAGACACTTACTAACCAGAAGCTATATGAAAAGAGAGGGAAGAGGTGAGCACCATCAACATTCATGAGCTACTTGCTGGGGAGAGTCAATCCACCAGCAAAGTCCCCTTTACCAACTGCTGGGAAACAAAAGGGTGCAGAGATCCCCAGAGTTGGCTATTGTTGGGGGGAAAGGCGCAGGGAGGCAGGGTACTGGGGGCGGGAGGCACGGCATTGGGGGGAAGGGCAGGAGGAAGGTATTTGATACATTTGAAATCAAATCCTCATCTTTCCCTGCTCACCTCTGGTGCTCGGTAGTGGAGAAGAGGTGCTCTGACATTCTACCCCTCCCTCTGCCTCTGGTTTTTGTGATCTGCCTCCCTAGAGCCTCTGCTGCTTTCCCAATTAAATTGCCATAAATTCTTGTCAAGTTCACTGTTGACCACAGTTCTGAAGAGCAGCAGAGAATCTGCCTCAAGTCTTGTTAATTTCACTCAAAGCTCAGGCAAAGATAGATAGCAGCAGTGGCGGCACTGTTGCGGTCTGTAGACTCAGGAAGCCAGCACTGCCTCTAGTCATATTTACAGTGTTTTCTTCACCATAGAAGGGGAAGGAACTCCTTGAATGAACTAAAGTCTTCGATTCTGCAGAAGCTGATGGCTTAGCCCCCCCTCACCCCACACATGTGCTGGGCAACTTGTGAATATATTTTTCAAAGTCCTACCATCCTCGGGGGACCAGATGTCCCGATTTTATAGGGACAGTCCCAATTTGGGTTTTTTTTAATATAGGCTCCTATTACCCCCCAACACTCTGTCCTGATTTTTCACATTTGCTGTCTGGTCACCCTATACCATCATCTACATGAAATTTGACCTATATTAGGCAAAGACTAAAAGGCTGGAATCTGAACAAAGAAAAAAATACCAATCCCTGTTCCCAGC
The DNA here is from genome assembly GCF_007399415.2 of Gopherus evgoodei. Lineage (NCBI taxonomy): Eukaryota > Metazoa > Chordata > Testudines > Testudinidae > Gopherus > Gopherus evgoodei. The sequence goes on along the minus strand of NC_044341.1, from coordinate 918,953 downwards.
GTCCCAAAACAAAGAGGCAGCTCACAGCCAGGACACAGCATTTCTGCAAGTCAGAAAGAACTCACACCAGCCTCATTGTGGAGGCACATACAGTACCTAGGTACAGTTCGCATTTTTTGTTGCCAGTGCCCCAATTTACAGAGCGGGAAGGGGGGCACTAGCTCGCCAGCCACTGGCTCCTGCCCTATGCTCAAGTATTTTGCAAGGAAGGGGCTTGTCTCTGTCTTTAGGGAGTTTATGGCATGCTCGGGGCTGTACAATATATGAAGGAGACACAGACTCTGCCCCAAGGCGTTTACAACCTAAGCCGGCAAAGCGATGGCTGGGTGATAGGGCTCTATGCCGGGTGCGACCCTTGCCCCCAGTACCCGTGTACGCAGGTACCAGTCTGCCTCCGCTGCCCGTGCCAGGACCAGACCATCCGAGTATCTGTAAAAAGCGGCTCTGCTCCCAGGGGCTCCGAGACGGCGAGAGGACTCGACCGCGCTGGGGACCGGGTGGGGGCACCGTGCAGAGTGGGGCTGCACTGCCCTGAACAGAGGGGCCAGGCGGCTGGGGACGGGGCGGTCAGAGCCCTTGGGGCCACGGCTCGTCCGCCCGCCCGCCCGCAGGGATAAGGGGTGGGGAGGGGCAGGGGATCAGACACCCACAGGCCACGGGGACCCCCCTCCAGGAGCCCCCCGTAACGCCCCCATAGGGACCCCCCTTCTCAAGGGCGCCCCTCGCACCGCCGGAGCCCCAGGCACCCCCCGTTCCCACCTCCTTCGCACGCTCCGGGCCGAACCGAGCTCGCTGCTCCTCCTCGCCCGCCGCGGCGCTGGACGGGGTCGGGCGGCGGAGGCAACCGCCCAGTCCCCGTCGGGGTGAGCCGGAGCCCGGCCCCTGGACCCGCCCCGCCCCGCCCGCTGGGCGGAGCAGGTCGGGGGAGACAGGGTCCTGGGGGAAGGGCAGGGGAAGGCAGGGTCCTGGGGCCCGGAGGCATTGGGGGCAAGCAGGGAACTAGGGGCGGGAGGCATTGGGGGGAGGCAGGGTCCTGGGGGAAGGGCAGGGGGAGGCAGGGTCCTGGGGGCGGGAGGCATTGGGGGCAAGCAGGGTCCTGGGGGCTGGAGGCATTGGGGGGAGGCAGGGTCCTGGGGGAAGGGCAGGGGAAGGCAGGGTCCTGGGGGCCGGAGGCATTGGGGGCAAGCAGGGAACTAGGGGCGGGAGGCATTGGGGGGAGGCAGGGTCCTGGGGGAAGGGCAGGGGGAGGCAGGGTCCTGGGGGCGGGAGGCATTGGGGGCAAGCAGGGTCCTGGGGGCTGGAGGCATTGGGGGGGCAGGGTCCTGGGGGAAGGGCAGGGGAAGGCAGGGTCCTGGGGGCCGGAGGCATTGGGGGGAGGCAGGATCCTGGGGGGCCGGAGGCATTGGGAGCAAGCAGGGAACTAGGGGCGGGAGGCATTGGGGGGAGGCAGGGTCCTGGGGGAAGGGCAGGGGAAGGCAGGGTCCTGGGGGCCGGAGGCATTGGGGGGAGGCAGGGTCCTGGGGGAAGGGCAGGGGAAGGCAGGGTCCTGGGGGCCGGAGGCATTGGGGGCAAGCAGAGTCCTGGGGGCGGGAGGCATTGGGGGCAAGCAGGGAACTAGGGGCGGGAGGCATTGGGGGGGAGGCAGGGTCCTAGGGGAAGGCAGGGTCCTGGGGGCTGGAGGCATTGGGGGGAGGCAGGGTCCTGGGGGAAGGGCAGGGGAAGGCAGGGTCCTGGGGGCCGGAGGCATTGGGGGGAGGCAGGGTACTGGGGGCCGGAGGCATTGGGGGGAAGCAGAGTCCTGGGGGCGGGAGGCATTGGGGGGAAGCAGGGAACTAGGGGCGGGAGGCAGGGAATTGTGGAGAAGGGCCAGAGGGGGGATGCTGGATGTGCAAGGGCCCTGGGGGAAGGGTATTAATTTGCACAAATACGCCTAACCCTAGGGGCTCCCTCCTGAAATCCTGTGATCGGTCTCGGCAAACTAGGGCTTTGGGCACCCACTGGCAGTTAGGAAAAGGCCACTGAAGGGACGGCAGCAGAGCAGTCGCTGAGGTGCCCAGGCCCCAGCCTAACCATGACCCAAATCTTCTTGACTGTCTCACAGTTTGCCTTCCCTGCAGCATGAGGCCAGCAGACAGGCCTTGGTTGTGCAGGGGACTGGGGATGAGCTGAAGAGCATTTTGTCACCTCCAGACCCTGGGTTTGAATCTGCCCAAGATCAGGAGTGAGTGAAGGTTGTTACCCTCTGATTGTGCTCAGTCTGCGTCCCCTCCTGCCTAGTAAATTGATGTTTCCATCTCAGCCAATTCCTAGTGTGTGGGTATCCACCTTACAACAGAATGCCCCTGCACTGAGAAGTCACACTAGTGATACTGAATGGGCCATTCAGCCTCTGCCCTTTTTAATTTCTTGAGGGGGCCCTTCTAAGCAGAGTTTAGATGCAACCCCTCAGATACCATTGCAATGGGTGACCATCTAAAAGGCTAGAGATAGATGGACTGGTAGAGAGCAGTGTGTGTGAAGTGTGCACTGCCATTGCCTGTGAAGCACTCAAATGCCTACATTTTGATTTCATCGTGCCCCCCACATCTGTGGTGCTAATAATATTGTGTTCCTTCACAGCCTTTTATGATGTTTCCCTAAAGTAGTCCCTGCTCCAAGCCAAGTAGATAGGCTTACCACACTGCATAAATAGCCCCGAGTGAGTGAGAGCAGAGGCTCAGCTGGCATTATTTGCAAAGCATGGACGTAAACCGTTATGAAAATATTCCAACTATCTTCCAAAGAAATTCAGTTCAGCAAAAGGCCAAAACCAGCTCTCTCTAAACCATAGGAGGAATTCAGGTTACATTAGGGTCCTTCAAACTCCCTTAACGATGAGTTCATTTAGTCTCAGTCTTTTTTAATCCAGTTTTGTCATTATACTTCTCCAACGTGCCTTACAAACCATGTTAATGTAATTTACAGCTATAAAAAAAGAGTGGACATGTACATAGTGTATCTGCTGCAGAGCAGGACTCTCCTTCCAAGGGTCAGGAAATGGACACGGTCTCCTTTTATCCTTTAAGTTCTGTTTGGACATACAGCCAGTGTTTAAAGAGCCAAACTATCATAGAGAGCCTGAGGAATCAGTTCTGTGTAATACCCAATGGTTTTGGTTTAAATAGGAAGAGAGTTCAACCCAGAATTGTGTAAGGGAGGAGGGCAGATATAAAAATGATAGATGAACCAAGGAATTAATTTAATTCAGTTTCAGTTCATTTAAACTTTATTGGCAGGAAAATACATATTGAAGAGCTTTGTGTTGCTTGCAAGTTTGTCTCCTTCACCAGCAGAAGTTAGTCCAATAAATATATTACCTCACTCGCCTTGTCTCTCTAATCTCCTGGGACCAACAGGGCTACAAAAAGCCTACAACAACATATAATAAGGCTTCACGGTAGTAATAGCTTCAGTCAGAGCTGCTCTTCCTAGTGTTCTTTTTCTGAGGTCACCAGAGAGATGTACTAACTGCTGTACTTTGGGAAAGTCCTGGCGGCAGCCAGTGGCTGCTGGAAAGGGAACGAGCCTGGTGAAACTTTTCCTGCATTGAATCCTTTCTCTTAAAGGTAGTTTGAAAACATCTACACCAATCTCCTCCGTCTCTTACCCTGGAGCACCACCTCCTGGGAGCTGTTGTGCTTATCAAGCCAGGAATCACAGTACTCTCTTGCGATCCTGGATTTTGTAGGGAGAGCCACAGCAGAAAATGTGAATTTTCGTACAAGAAGCGTCTGGCCACTTGCTTTCTCCTTGGTTCTTCCCTTTATTATGGACAGAGACAGTTCCTCAGTTGTCTTTGTTTCCCTGTTTTGCTGAATTGCTGTTTGTGTTGGGTGCCTTTTATTGTTTCATCATTTGCTTTACTTTACAGTGAACAGGAGCATCTGAGAACGAATAGGACAGAATATCTGACAGACCTGGATGGTCTGTGTGATTTTGCTTTGAAAGGATCATTCATCTGCCTATTATTTCTAGCCCTTAGCACACCACATAGCCTGTCAGTTCACAAAGACCCACAGCTTCTACAACAGAGTCTTCTTTTGCTGATAACTGGACTGTAAAATTCTAATTAAATTAGATACGATTTAAAAAACCTAATTTTCTCACTTTTTTCTAAATTAATTAGGTCTCTCACATATTAGTTTATGTTTTAAGGGTTTTGTCTATTACTCATTTTTGACATTTAAAGGCAGATGAAAGAAATAATTTGTGCATTCTGTTCATCTCAAGCATGACACAAACCAGGATACCATCCACAGGCCAGGCTGCACAAGGTACATTTTGCTTGAGTTTGGAATTTTTCTTCTCTTTTTAAAACATAAATGGGCAGATCATCAGCTGCTGTAAACTAACATAGCTCCATTGACTTAAATAGAGCTATTGTGATTTACATCAGCTGAGGATGTTGCCACAAAAGCATTTTAATGTTAGGGACTTACCAGACACTGTTGTCCCCTCATCTTCTGTTCATTGGGGCCTGCCCTAGCTAGCCCTAGAGCTGGGGTCCCTTCCCAAAATCCAGACCAGACTGAAGCAGATTCCTGCTGACAGGAAATCTCACACATCACTTCAAAAGAACAAAATGCACCACAAAATTTCTAAGATCCAAAAGGGTCTTATAAGATAAAAGCAAATCTTTAAATGGACTTAAGTTCTCAGTAGTTAGAGATGAAGAGACCTGTTAAATCCTTGAGTCTGCCTTTTGCAAAGGCATGGTAGAATCCTCTGAGAGAGGACATATCAGATAGTAAGCTGAAATTATAGTCATGAGGTGCTTAGGAAGTGTAGAAACCTTCAAATGTGAATAGTGGAGTTAAGTAAATCAAACAAGGAATCTGTCTGGCAGCGCCATTTTGTGCTAAGTGAGGATCTAGATACAAAGAGTAGAAAACAACTTTATTAGTTCCATGAGAAAGGGAACCCCACAGATGAATATCAAGACCATAAAAAGGTATAAATCCAAGAAAGGAATGTTGCAGAAAGGCCAATGAATTATTAGAAATGGAATGCAGTAAGCAAGTCAGATATGACACCCACCCACTCCCAGGTCAGCACTCAGAGTGGAATTTTTCATTAAGACCAGAGGGTTAAGAGGTTCACACAATTCTAGCTGGATGCCTTCTCTAAAATTAAGGTATCTTTTTGGTGCGTCTGTGAAACAAACCTCCAATTTGTGTGTGGTTTGTGCGTTGCTGGTTTTCAATTTCTCCTCACAGCATGAGAGAAGGTAACATTGTAAAAGTGGATGGATTGTAACAAGAAAGGAAAATCTTTGCCACATTAGTCTTTTTTTCTAGTACATGTCTAGCTCTGGTATATAGGATACACTGGGAACATGACATACAATAGACCACGCAGCCAAATTGTCTGGAACTAGGATACTGGAGGCAAATAGCCATTTCAAGAGTGGCGTCCAATTGTGCAGCTCAAAGTTTATGGTTTAGATCAGTTTGGAGTGCAGCCCCCCATTTTCTCTTTTGTCAGAGTCTTCTGTCTTTACCAGTTGAGTCACTTGGAGCTGTACTGAGTAGATCTCAGATTTAAGTCACTCCACAGATTTAAAAATGTTATTAAGATCATGTTAAAAAAAAATTAACGGTACAGAGTTTAAGCATAGAAGTTTGTGGTTATCAGGGAATAACATACAGATTATTGAGGGTGCAAAATTGGGTTTAAGATCGGGTGACATAAGGAATACATAATCTGCAATATTCCCAATTGCGGGTAAAAGGTTGATCGGTCAAAATACAGACATTGAGATATGAGGGTTCTACACCCAGGGTCACTCCTTCCATGGTGACTCACTCTTTGTGTAGACTAGCAAGGTCACTTGGATCATAGTAAAGGTTTGTTTTTCCATCATTAAGTCATTGACTATATCTTTCCTCAGTGTGGTAAAAGTCTGTTGTAATTTTTAAAGGAACTACAGCTCAAGTCAAGGTTAAATGGTAATTTGGGGATTTTGTTCCATCTGGGTATTTATCTGGCCCTCATCACCTAAGATATCTGGCACCCCACTATCATTAATGGGTTTTATCATCACAATGGCCTTGTGAGATAGAGAAGTACTATCCATATGTCACAGATAGGGACTTCAGGCACAGGATACAGTAAGTGATTCACATGGTCACCAGCTGCACAGATTTCTCACGTTTCATTATACAATGTATTTGTTAAATGCTGACTATGTTCCCCACCCTGTTCAAGACAGAAAAATAAAGACAATCCCTGCCCAAGAAGCTTATAGACTTAAAGTCAAATCTAAATAAAGCTATTTAGTGCACAGTGTAGCCAAAATGATTGTACTTGAGTCTGAGCTCAGACTGCCAACCAGAAGATCCAATTGTGGTGATGAATTTTATGACAAGCAGTTATGCCCACTTGGAACTCGGTTGAGTCCACTTTCTCATAGGTCAACTGCAGCCAGAAAATGGTAACAATATTCACTCACTTCTGATCCAGGTCAGAATCAAGCTTAAAATTAAAAAAATGAAGTCTCCATAACCCATTTCTATGAGCCACCCAGCCTCTATACTTGTCAATAAGGTTTTTTGTTTGTTTTTTAAACAGAGGCATTTCTTCTACTTTTATAAAGAGAGTGTGCTGTTGGTGTGAAAACAAAACCTCTATCTTTTCATCAGCAAGAGAGAGCTCAACAGTCTTAATAGGCAAGAGACAAACTTCCCTACAAGAAAACAAGGTGCTCACAACTGCTGCCACATCAGGCCTGGAATTCACCAACATGCATGACATCAGGAGAACAGATGATGCTTCCAACTAGTGGAAGAGAGGAAAGGCAGGACAGAGCAAAGGTATGAGCCACAGTAAACCATGGCAGAAAATATGTATGTATTTGAGGGCTCCGATCTTGCACATACTGATGTCAGTGAGAGTTTTACAATTGACCTCAGTGGAAGCAGGATTAAGCCCATGGTATCTGTGGCTATGGGGAACACTTGTATTGTTTATAGAGAAGCAGAAACTCAAGGGTCTATTTTCACCTGTGGTTTTCCAGTTGCTTCTCAGGCTCCCAGTCTCCCATTGATCAGGTATGAAGACAGGAACCTGCAGAGATGTGACAAATCTGTTACCAGTCAAAATTCAGGTTTTCAGTAACATGCAATTATGTTGTCATAACACTCACAGCCAATATCAGACTCTTGACTGATACATATCTCAGTACAGCAAGTAATAGAATCAATAAAAGAATGTTGTTTAACACTGCAAGAACTTATTTCTAGTATTTTTGACTTTGCCACAGCTTGGCAAGGAATAGATAAATATCTGCAGAAGTTTTAGTCAAGTATTCTAAGTTTTATTTTCATAAATAAATCTTAGTGGTACAGCCAAATAAGAGTTTCTGGTAAAATTTCCAAGGTCCCAGAGTGCTGTAATTGGATCAAGACACAAGGCTGTTTTTAAATGTGGCAATGCTTGCCAAAGAAGTTGCAATGGGGAAACACGCATACTTTCCACATTACAGGGAACTGTCGGGAAGAAATAGAGAAGGGGAGTGTTCAGCGGGAGGCCCCACCCTTTCATTAGAAGACGGATTGCTGCCACTGTGAACAAGAAAAGCACTTCCAAGGTGTCTCAAGACAGATGCAAATGTGGAGATCCCAGATGTGATCCCTTCTCCTCCTCAATGCCTGTCTAAACCATTGAATTCTAGATACTGCCTTTAGCTCTATAGACAAGTCTGGGTTCTAGTGAAATATCACCTGAATTAAACTGGCCTCAGGAGACTTTTTGAGCCGAAACTCTCTTCTGTAGGATGCTGAGAAAACAGCACACCAAATCACAGTTGTTTTAAACTATTAAATTCTTTCAACAGCTGTGCAACACAGTTTCAAAGTCAAATATTTTCAGTAGAATAAAATAATTTTATCACAGATTAACATAATATTAATTTAGGGAGGCATTGTCACTGTAACAAAACAAAAATCCATTTCTTTGACTTTTTTCAAATGAATACCTTAACATGCTGCAAAATCTTCTGTATTCCCCACCACCATTTCACTATGAAGGGGCTTGCATCAGGCTGTTGTGTCATTATGCTGAACTGAGGATTGGGGTGTTTGCCAACCTCCCAAAAGATGTGTAACTCCACAGTGAATCACAGAAGTTGAGATTAAAAGCCCTATTAGGTCACAGAAACAGTGTTATTACCCATTCTCACAATTTTATTACAAGTCTCACAATATTTGATATTCTATTTAAAGTCCCAGTGCCTGGAGATAAGTGACTACTTGAGAATCTCAGCTAGGATTAAGAGAAACAATTAAGTTGGCAGCCTTCATGGTTGAGGAGAAGAGCTTGCAAATGTGATTTCCAGTGTGACCTACAGGTTAAAAACCAGAAGCCAAATAAAAAGATGCCACTTTAAAATAACCTAAAGATTTTTAAGCCAGTCGTGTGACTTTGGGGACCAACTCAAGATTTATGAACTTTTGGCATTGGCAATACTGCAGAAAGTCCATTGACTGAGTGTGACATGCCCCAGAGTACATTTTGGACTGTGGAATGGCTGTGCCCCCTTAACTCTCCAGTCTAGTGTGCACTATGCCCTGTTTTGCAGTGTGAGCTGCCACTCTGCCCACTCACCCCAGCCTCCTGTATGCAAGTCACACCCAGAACGCTATGCCTAGCCACTCTAGAATTACAAATGGGCCACACCTGCATATCCGTAGTGCCAGCCTGATGCCCCAGAAATGTGAGTCTTACCTTGCTCAAGCCTCCCTTGATCAGAGTAAGCTCACTAATTAGTTTGTCATTCTGTGAAAGGGTACGAATATGCACCAGCCTTTGTAACCTGAGTAGATTCCCCAAACTTCAGTCAAAAACACGCTGGCTTAGCTAAAACATTAAAATAAGTTTATTAACTACAGAAAGATAGATTTTAGTGATTATAAGTGGTATAGGCATAGAAAATCAGAATTGATTACAAAAAGAAATAAAGGATAAAATTGCAGTCTAATTCCTAAACTTTACCAAGCTAAGTCAAATTTGAAGGGATAAAGTTTCTCTTACCCAAAATCCTACAGCAGTCTGTGTCAAATGGAAAGTTTTTCCAGTTAGGACCACTCCCACCCAGTTCAAATGTTTCTATGTATTCCAAACAATCTTGTTACTTTCCATAGTAGAGGTGGCCTGGTGATGTCACTGTCCCTTATTTTATACTCTCCTCCAGGTGCTGGAAAAATCCTCACTGTGTCATGTAGTTAGATAGCCCCATTGCCTATGTGCCCTGCATTCATATTAATTGAAAATTCTTGTTACATCCTTTGTGTAGGTGACGCTTGACATGTAAGGTTTGTGTTCACAAGTCCTTATTTCTAAGGAGCTGGTCTGTGGATGTTTCCCAGACTCACAACATGTTTCAGTAACAAATCTATAGCAAAGTCTCATAACTTCATATACAATGATGATTCACATTCCTGTTGAAATGTATGTAACAGATTATGACTTTTCCAGTGATATCTCACAAGACATACTTTGTTCAAGATTCATCATAATTTTGTAAAAGTGGTGACCATAACAGCCTACTTTGTCCCCATATCTACTCTAGTGACATCATCAGAGGACCCAACCACATGAGCCACACAATCGGGGCTCGTTCACCTGCACATCTACTAATTTGATATATGTCATCATGTGCCAGCAATGCCTCTCTGCCATGTACATTGGCCAAACAGGACAGTCTCTATGTAAAAGAATAAATGGACACACATCTGACATCAGGAATGGTAACATACAAAAGCCAGTAGGAGAACACTTTTCTCCCTGGACATTCTATAAGAGATGTAAAAGTAGTCATACTTCAACAAAAAAAACTTCAAAAAACAGACTTCGAAGAGAAACTGCAGAGCTACAATTCATTTGCAAATTTAACACCACTAATTTGGGCTTGAACAGGGACTGGGAGTGGCTGGCTCATGACAAAAGCAATTTTCCTCTCTTAGTATTGATACCTCCTCATCAATTACTGGGAGTGGACCACATGTGCCCTGATTGAATTGGCCCTGTTAACACTGGTTCTCCACTTGTAAGGTGACCTTCTCTTCATGTATCAGTATATTTATGCCTGCCTCTGTAATTTTCACTCCATGCATCTGAAGAAGTGAGTTTTTTACTCACGAAAGCTTATGCCCAAATAAATCTGTTAGTCTTTAAAGTGCCACCGGACTCCTCATTGTTTTTGTGGATACAGACTAACAAGGCTACCCCCTGATACTTAACAGTGTAGACTGTCACATTGGGGTACAGGGATGGCTCTTCCACAGAACTCTGTGGGTCTGCACCCAGCCTGGCTTTAACACCCCTGGCCCTGATGGGCCTATTGGGATCATCTAGCCTGACTTTCTTTATAATACAGGCCATGGAACTTCCCCAAAATATTCCTAGGGCTGATCTTTTAGGAGAACTTCCAATCTTGATTTTAAAATGATCAGCGATGGAGACTCCACCATGACCCTCAGGAAGTTGTTCCCATGGTTACTTACTCTCACTGTTACAAATTTACACTTATTTCCAGTCTGAGTTTCTCTAACGCCAACTCCCAGCATTTAGATGGTGGTGTACCTTCCTCTGTGAGATGGAGGAGCAGAGCACCCAAGGGAGCTGGATGTGGGGGGAGAGAGTCAAGGCCACCCAGGAAGGCAAAGGGCATTTGAGCCCTGTGACCCTTTTTACCCCACCAGTTAAGTTCCCCTTGAGACTCTGACCCCACTAACCCCCTGACCCCCCGGTATCCCTACACCCTGTGACCTCTGACCCCTGGGTGTCCCTGTAGCCTCTGACCCTCTAGTATCCCTGCACCTGTGACCCCTGACCCCCAGGTGTCCCTGCACCCCGTGACCCCGTAGCCTCTGACCCCCAGATGTCCCTGCACCCAGTGACCCCTGAGCCCCACGCCTCAGTGTGCGTCTTACACGATGACTGGTCGGGACCCAGCGCTGGGGCTTGGGGGCGGGGCCTGCTCGGCGGCCCCGCCCAGTGTGGGATCTGCGCGTGCGCAGCTGGAGCTTCCTGTCCCCGAGCGCCGCGTGCAGCAGGGAGGCAGCGCCATGGCGGCCACCTTCCGGAAAGCGGCCAAGGCCGGGCAGCGGGAGCATTGGGAGCGCGGGCAGGTGAGGCCGCGAGACCCCCCGCCGGGGCCCAGCCCCGAGTCCGCCACGCGCCGGCCGCGCCCCTCGCTCAGCCCCGCTTCTCGCTTTGCTTTCGCAGCCCCGGTTCCGCCGGCAGCTGGGCCTCCTGGAGAAGAAGAGGGATTACAAGCGCCGAGCCGAGTGAGTGCGCCGCGCGGGGGCTGCGAGGGACCGCTCGGCCTGCGGCCCCCCCCCCGTGTCCGCCTGCCCCGGTCCGGCTGTGTCCGCCCCCCCCCATGTCCACCCGGCCTCGGCCCGCCCCTTTGTCCGGCCCCGCCCTCGGTCTGCCCCCCCGGTCCCTTCCCTTCCCCGTGTCCGCCCGCCCCGGTTCGGCTGTGTCCGCCCCCTCCCCCCCGTGTCCACTCGGCCCCGGCCCGCCCCTTTGTCCGGCCCCGGTCCCGCCCTCGGTCTGCCCCCCGGTCCCTTCCCTTCCCCGTGTCCGCCCTCGGCCTGGCCTTGTCCGCCCGCCTCCATCCGCCTGGCCCCGGTCCTTCCCCCGTGTCCGCCTGCTCCTCCCAGGCCTTCCCCCGTGTCCGCCCTCAGCCCGGTCTTGTCTGCCCACCCCGGTCTGCCCGCTCTCTTGTCCGGCTTCGGTCCGCCCGGTCGTGTCTGCCTGCCCCTCCTGGTCCCTCCCCCGTGTCCGCCCTCGGCCTGGCCTTGTCCGCCCGCCCTGGTCTCACCCCCGTGTCCGGCTCCGGTCGGTCCGCCCACCCCAGTCCCGCGCTCAATCCAGCCGTGCAGCGCCTCACACGAGACAGCAACACGAGTAAACGCAGGGATTAGGGTTTCCGGATTACCTCTAGGAATTCCGTAAGGCCCTGATCCTGCAAACAGTGATGCATGTGCACAGCTTTACTCATCTGAGTCTCCACCTCGACATCAGTAGCCTTCCAGCTCCAGGGTCCACCGGTGAATACTTGAGAGTCCAGACTATTGAGATTTAAGATCGCAGAGAGATGGATGGAGAAGATTACTCTTCTGACTACCACGAAACTTAAAAACTAAAAAAACTCTGTGTTTGAAGGAGTTAGTTGCTGAGCTTCTGGCAGGTCTGTGGGTTCCTGTCTCAGTGAGACTTGGGGGGGGGGGGTGAGGGAGCCTCAGCGGCTACTTAGCACTGAACATGTGGAGATGATCATATTGACAGGTTGGTGAAAGGAATAAATCCAGTGGGTAAATGGTCTGTGGATTTCTGGTTCTATTTGTAATGCCTTTTGTGCTGCTGCAGATTTAGCATCATTATTGAGTATTTACTGTTTCATTTGAATGCAGGTGGTCTTGAATATATTGTCTGGTTTTTCAGTGACTATCACAAGAAAGAGAATGCGCTCAAAGCACTTCACAAGAAAGCCCTGGAGAAAAATCCTGATGAGTTTATTTTAAAATGACCCGTGTGCAGCTCCAGGTGAGAATCTGGTTTGTTGTATTCAGACAGGGTGGCCTTATTCTGCTTTGGGTAATGGGTGCCTGGGTTTCTTCTGTCCCCTTCCTCTTTTAAAAAAAAAAAAAATTATGAATGCTTAAATAAGTAGCCTGGTACCCACTGTGCCTGCCTGCAGCATGGCTTGCTCCTGATATCAGAGGAGATGCTAATTTTACCCTCTGGAGTCTTTATTAGAGGAGTAGGGCATTGAGGGGCTTTTCCTCTGCCCTAGTATCTTAGGCCTTGTCTACACTACAAAGTTTTGTCAGCAAAAAGCAGCTTTTGTTTACAAAACAAGGGAGGTGTACATTCTACAAAGCTACTTTTGGTGTCAAAACTCTGCTGTTAAAACCACCTCGACAAGCTGCATAAAGCCTTTTATTGCAAAGTTTAAAGCAGCAAAGGGTCAGTGTAGATACTGCTGTATGTTTTATCAACAGAATTGGCTTCTGCCAGTATCCCACAATGCTCTCTGTTTTGATCTGCAGGCATGTGCTCCTCCCTTTTCAAAGCTCCAGAAAGTATCTTACAGCTGAGCGTGCCAAGAGCAAATAATTGGAATGCTCTTGTTCTGCTCTGTGCTAGGAGCACAGCAGCGGGCAGAGGTGGGAGGTCCTCAGTGCGGAGAGCTCACAGAGCTGCTCAGGATGCTGCTCCCAGCAGCTGTGGAGGGTGTGAGAAAACTTGGAGGGAATCCACAACTGCAGGCAGAGCATGTTGCTGTCCTGAGCAAACATAGAGGCTGGCTTGGGGGGGGGGTTGGGTTCCCCTCCCCCTGCCTCAGGATAGATCAGTCAGCCTGCTTTCTCCCCGGTCCAGACATACCACTCTCCTCTCTCCCTCCCATCACGTGCTTCAGTTGAAAAGCTACTGACAATCTGCTAGGATGACCCTTGAACGATGGGATTGAGAAACCTGCCTCATGTGATGCTATACCTGCCTCGTGAAGCATTGCAAACCCTTCCCAAAGCTCCCTCTGGCCAGTTGCACAGTGGGATAGCTACCACAGTGCACTTCTTTCTGTGTTGATGCGAGAGCTGTTAGTGTGGATGCACTCTGCTGACACAAGGAACTAGTATGGACATGCAGCAACGGTTTTAATTAAAACGGCATATCTTTTGCTGACAGAACTTTGTAGTGTAGACAAGGCCTTACTTTTAGGAGTGTAGTGATCTCTGCAGTTAATGTACTTTGTTTGCTTTTAGGATGGAGTTCATCTAATTAAGCAGCCAAAGGAAGAGGTGACCCAGGAACAGCTGAAGGTGATGAGGACACAGGATCTCAAATATGTAGAAATGAAAAGAGTGGCAGAGGCCAAGGTAATAGCCTTTACTGATCCTCTCATTACTGTCCAGGTTGTTCATAATGAATACATTTTAACTTCATTTGTCCCATTGCCTGATAGGCATTTGTTTGATAATGCTAGATTTCAGTCATACAAGAAATGACAGAAGGAAATGTCAATACAGCTTAATTGTATGGGGGAATGGGGTGTCTTTGATTAAAACTGTGTCCTAGACTGCTCCGTTGCTTAGACAATGCATGGTATATTGGATAAACTGTCGTAAAACATTATGTAGATGTTAGAGATTAAATGCTTGGCCTTGTTTCTGACATTTAGCATGAATTGAAGATTATTGATTCTGAAATAACTGTTTAGTTTTAAAGGGATGCAGTCAATTTAGATCAAGCTCTGTCTGTTACAATAGCACCTAACATCTCTGTAATGAGACTAGAGAAACAAAAGTGTTTGTCACTTTGAGTTTGTTTCCTTTGTGTCATTGCTAGTACTTTGAGGATAGTCACCTCTATTCTTTCCTCTGTGTGGTTAGTTTCCTCTTGTTTGTGTGGCTTTCTCATGCAACAATCCGGAGAGAAACATAGGAAAATGATTGTAAAATTACAAACGTAACCAAGGAGTTAGGGGAGGGATAGTACTTAGAATTATTTTAAATTCTTCTTGAATTGACAAGGTCTTAAAGAGAGACAAATGTAAACAATGGACTAATCGTCTGGTTGTTATCTGTTTACAAAAGAATTAATAGGAATGAAGAGTTTTTAGCTATTGAGAGAATATTTGTTGCTGTGACACAAAGGAAGCATTGCCCACTGCTGAAGCTGTTTTTTCTCCTCCCCACAGAAAATCGAAAGGATGAAATCAGAGCTCCACCTGCTGGATGCTCAGGGGATGCAATCAAACAAGCACGTGTTCTTTTTTGATACCAAAAAAGAAGGTAAGATTAGGGCTTTATTTATTGAAAAGAACTTCCCTTCAGCATCTCTGGGCTGTGTCCAAATCTTTAAAATTGTGTGGTTGTTCCTTCACACCTTTCTCTGTGAGGGAGATCCTCTCTCAGAAATGGTGACTTGTCTGAGGCTCTGGGGGCTCATTATTGAACAGTGAAAGAGATGGATTGCTCCACTTGCTCAGGAGTTGGGCTGGACCTCACTCCTGAAGAGGGCAAAAGGTGACTTGGTACTCTCCATCTCATAGCGAGTATAAGCCATGTATTTGGATGAAATGCTCAATCTATCACAAGAAAGTTTCTGAACTCACATTACTAATCTTAAATTCTTTTTAAAAAATATTTTAGTTCAAGAATTTGATGTTGCAACTCACCTGAACACATCCCCAGAGCTAGTGGACAGAGTGTATAACCGACCTACCATTGAAACCCTGCAGAAGGAAACAGTAAAAGGAGCCACTCACCCTGCCCATTTAAAGGTAGACTGTGTAGCCACTCTGTATGATTTAGCATTCACTAGCAAACGGGGTCCTTACACTTTACTTTTTAAAATGTAATGGACACTAGAAGAGTCCATTGGAGCATTCTCTGGCTGAACACATTTGCTTTTATAGGCTAAGGCTTTTGGTTGGTGGTACCAGGGACTGAGGGGCACCTTGGCAAAGAGTCAGGGACTGATCGGCATCGGTCCTCATGATGCCAGCTTTTCATATCTGGACTCTTGTAGTCAAATCTTCCCTAAGACCAGAAGCAGAAAAGCAGTTTAGTCACATCCTGGTCAATTAGGGGCAGTTTAGTCACATCCTGGTCAATTAGGGGCACTCGTCTGCACTGCTGAACAGTGGGCACAACAAGTATCCTTTCCTTACCAGAACAGGAGTTAGAAATGGTGCTGGACATCAGGCTTGAGATGGATGGCAGAGCATATGAAGTAAGGTGGCATAGCATGGGTGCACACTCTGCTACTGAGTGTGTCTCTTGCATAAGCTTCATTATCTTTTGATGGTTTTGCTCCCTAAAAGAGGCAGTTTCAATTGATGCTAAGGGCACTTGTAAGATGTAGCACAAGTCCTGCATGGATGGTGGACCTTGTTTTTTCTTAGGAGTCTCTCTTCTTATGGCCCTGTTAGTTCTCTTCCACTGAGGCAGTCGTTAGTATTAACTCCAAAAGTGATATTGGGAAGTACAGGTTGAAGTGCAGGTAGAGCCATTGGTGACTCCATGTGCAGATTTGGTATTTTACTGCTGTCTCTGTTCCTTATAGAAATGTTGTTTAATTGGGTTTCCAGGATTTTAAGAAGCCTTGGTATGGAGAGACTTCATTCATTTGTTTGTTTTAGATATATATAAAATAAGTGCAAAAATGCTGTATCTGAGCATTTAAAACAAAACAAGACAAAAAACCTTGTAGCCCTAAGTGGGGATAAGGAGAAGCTTCCTGTGAAAGGGATGGCTCTAGTAGATACAAATATACAGACTCTGCCTCTTACCTTTGCACCTGGCAATACTAATACCCAGGATATATGCAGAGATTTCTCTCCACTTATTTCTATGGCTCTTGGTTAATTAATAAATTTATACTTGGATTCTCTTTCCTTCTGTCTTTGAACACAGTGGGGTTTGTGATCCAGTACTCTGCCTTCTCCTCTTCCCCGTGAAGCTATTTAGGCTGAATTCTCATTTCCTAGCTGTTCTTTAATTTAAAATGTTTCACCCAGACCTCTGTTCTCCAGCTTGAATTGCTTAGACAGCATCAGCTTTGCTCCTGATGTTTTAATTTCATAGCAGTTCTCTCTCTCAGAAGCAGCTAAGCATGGGTTTAGCAGTATAAATGCCTCCTAATTAGCTTGGATATATTGGGCAGTCTTGTAAGCTTGAGTCAGTATGTGCAATAAGGTAAAAATAAAGGTGTTTAAAATTGCTCATGATAAGATTGCAGCATGTTCTTAAATCAGATGTCAGATAACGTTCCCCACTCCCCTCCCTCCTGCCAGCTCTCTCACTCTGGCTTGGTGTTAAAGTGCTTGGACTAGTTTCAACAGATGGGTTTTTTCCTCTTCCAAAGACTCAGTCACATTGTAAACATGTTGGGACCTGTTCTGTTCAATGATATTAACGAGGCCACACCTGCAGCCGTAACACCTTGTGCTTTGAGCCCATCAGCTCTCGCAAGTGAAGTAGAATCAGGTGGGTCACTGTTTGGCTGGGAGGTCTCCATGCAATGCTTTCACTTCAGAAACTGGTCTTGGTGACCCTTTTCACTCTGGATCATATGGAGCTAATGCTCAGCGTGGTGCTAGAAGATTATCCAGTTCCAGATTAGCTTCCGTGCCTCAAGATCCATAGAGTGGCTGAGTGTAAACTGCATCAGACTCAGCAGGTATAGACTATAATCTCTCTCTCGGGATTGAGCAAGCTCTGCCCTTCATTCAGAAAGGACTGCAGCTCATGCACTGGTGGTCTCAGACACAACTGCATTTCAAAGCTGTCAAACTGTCAGCAGCATCTTCAGTCACAAAGGACAAGAAGAAACAGGTAGGACGTCCTTTACTGCTGTGGTATATTGACTTTTGGGTGAGCTGTGAAACCAAGGTTCCAGTCACATATCATCGGAGAAGACCTGGAGGCCTGTTGTCCTAATTATCTTGCCTATATTAACCCTTAGGTCCCTGCTAGGATTGTGGTACGTGCAAGGAAATCACAGCTCTCAGAGTCAAGGAGTTAAACAATGAGCCTTGTGGAAGCAACCACAAAATTGGTATTTGGTGCTTTAATAGAACTCTTTGTTCGTGGAACTTGTGTGGCTTTTTGTTTAATCAAAAACTCAATTAGTCACCCTTAAGTGTGATCCCAAGCAGCCTGGGATGAGTTGAGCGAGAGTATATATTTTTCTAGTTCTTTTGCTGTACTAAAAAATGCTCTTTTCCTCCTTCAGAAATTAGCCCAGCAAAGGAAGCACCAGTACAGCCTCCTGAAACAGCGCATTGAGCGTGAAAAGATGATGTTTGTTATTGCTCAGAAAATCCAGGCACGCAAAGATCTCTTGGTGAGGGAGCAAAGACGTAACTCTTGTTTTTTGGACTCTGCCTGCTGAGGGTCTTACTGCTGAGAACAGGTTCTGTGCGGGTGCGCACATTTCCTTACTTGTGGAGTATTTCAGGTAGCTCCTTATAGAAGTTACCAAGAAACATCCCAGCTGTAATGATAGCACAGATAACTCGTTTATATGATATTGTACCCATTTGGGCCTTTGGTCCATAAATTTAAGGCAGAGAGTCAGTTCTCTGTGTAGCCTGTTCAGTCTATTATAAAGCGCTGTGGAAATCTGAAGTTGGAGCTGTGAAGTAGCAGGAGGGAGGTACAAGGAGGTTGTGGTCTCTGTGGGTTAGGAACAGATCCTCAAAATTCTGAAGAGATTTCCTGTGTCAGTGGGGACTTGCCAGTCAAAGAACAGGTTGTATGGCTAGCACCACAGTTAGAGATGAAAAGAGCAGATGAAAATATCTTCTGCCCACTAAAGATGAGGAATTGCCCAGTTTCCACTGAACCTAATCTGCACCTCCAGTTCCACCAGTGCTTCCATTTTCTCCCGTTAAGGTATGTTTCTCTTATCATTTGATAGAAAAGAAAAGAAATGTTTGTTTTCGTTACAGGACAAAACTTCCAAAGTGAAGGTGAAGAAAGAAACCGTAAATAGCCCAGCTGTTTACAAATTCAAATTCCAACGGAAACGTTAATTTTCCTGTGAAATAGGTTTTGACGTCCTCGTGTAGATCTAATTGACATAACGAATATGTTTCTTGTGGAGAAGTGCTGGCATTTTGTCAGTATCAGGCTTACTTCCACTGCAGTTCAATGTTTTGTCAAAGTAAGCCTTATGGGTATTTGTATCTATAACACCTATTTAATAAATCCAAGATTTCTGCTTCAGTTTTGGTATTTACACATTGGAAACACCAGAAGAGGTGTCCACATACTTTGGTGAAAACCCTAAGAGAGAAGTGCTGAGCTTGTAACTACATTTCGATAGGCATTTTGTGTGCACAATACACAGACAAAGGGGAGACTGGGCCCTGACCAGGGAGAGGGGAGTAAAGTTTGTGGCTATGGGATGGTGGTCTGCCTAGGTCTGGTGGAGGCTCCATACCAGCTCTCTCATCCTGTTGTTCTAGATGGTAAAAGTCTAGGATCACTCTAAGCATCTACTTTGTCTGTTCCATTGCATCTCCTTCCATTTTTCCTCTTGCTTGACTTCTCTGTTCTGTCTATTCATATTTATTTTACAGTACTATAACACTTGTGAGGGGCATTGCATAAGGGCACATTATTAAATAATACTCTTCCCTGGCCACAGGCTTATACAGTGGGGTTAAGGAGGAGTGATGTAGTGTGAAGGCAGAAATATCCCTCTCTTCCCTGTAAATAACTGTGCAGTCCCCAAGAAAGCCATAGGTGCTACATAACTGCACCTGGGTCACACGAACTTGCTGGCTTTTGTGTTTTGGTTTCTTGTATCTCATAACTTTCCAAAAGGGCCCTTCCTGTTCTGAGGGAGATTCCCAAACTGACCCAGTGAGCCTGAGTATGGGCATTCCTCAGATTGAGATGTACCAGGGGTAGCCATTCAGCCCCAGAGGCAGGGCAGCAGGATATCTGTTCTGTGTATGCTTTGCTTGTTGCTATGGAGTCTGAGTGCCTGGAGGGTGAATTCACATGGGGACAGTTAGTTGACATATCCTTGGGACCTGTGCCCGTGTGAGGACATTCGCTATCTCATGTCTCTTCAGCCTGAGCCTGTCTCACAACTAGTGCACATGAAGAGACCCCTTTGGATGCTCTTGAAGGAGAACTTACTTTTGTTTCTTAGGCTGTAGTGTAGACATAGCTTATGTTGCTCAGGGGTGTGAATATTCTAACCCCCTGAGTGATGAGTTACACCAATATATGTGATCATGTGCACAGTTCTGTGTCTGCAGGAGAGCTGCTTCTGCTGACATAGCTTATGCTGCTCACGGAAGTGCCAAGGGAGGAGTTCTGTCCCATTGGTACAGATCGTCTTCACCAGATGCAGTGCAGCTGAGGCACTGTAGCACTTAGACATACCTTAAGAAACATTTTGATGAAGGAGCAAGTGATGAATTACCTACATAAAAACAGCCCTACTAGGTCAGACCAAAGGTCCATGTAGCCCGGTATCCTGTCGGCCAACGATGGCCAAGGGCAGGTGCTTCAGAGGGAAAAGAACAGAATCATCAAGTGATCCATCCCCTGTCTCCCATTCCCAGCTTCTGCAAGTGTTTCCTAGTCCTCAGGTGACCAGGGTCTGTTCTTTTCTCTATGTATGAACCTTAAGGAAGGGTCCTAGTTTCCTTCTAATAGCAGTGATGCAAAAACCTAAGTTTTTTTTTTTTTTTTAAATCTACTTAAGCAAGAATTAATCTCAGTATTTGTATGTTAACAAAACTCTTCACTACACAAGAGCAAAGGAATGGTATGAATAGTACAGGAACACCAAATAGAGAGACATTAGTTGTGTGTGTAAAGCAAATAGAAGTTTAAATAAAATGGAGTCTGTCACTTTACATCAACGTAAGAATGACCAGACTGGGTCAGACCAAAAGTCCATCTAGCCCAGTCTGCTGTCTTCTGACAGTGGCCAATGCCAGGTGCTTCAGATGGAAAAGAACAGAACAGGTAATCATTTAAGTGATCCTTCACCTGTCACTCATTCCCAGCTTCTAGCAAACAGAGGCTAGGGACACCATTCCTGCCCATCCTGGCTGATGGACCTATCCTCCGTGAACTTACCTAGTTCTTTTTTGAACCCTGTTACAGTCTTGGTCTTCACAACATCCTTTGGCAAAGAGTTCCACAGACTGACTGTGCGTTGTATGAAGAAATACTTCCCTTTGTTTTAAACCTGCTGCCTATTAATTTCATGGAGTGACCCCTGGTTCTTGTGGCAGGAGAAGGAGTAAATAACAGTCATGATTTTATAGACCTCGATCATATCCCCCTTCTTCGTCTTTTTTTCCAAGCTGAAAAGCCTCAATCTTATTAATCTCTCCTTGTACTGCAGCCATTCTATACCCCTCATAATTTTTGTTGCACTTTTCTGAACGTTTTCCAATTCCATTATATCTTTTTTTGAGATGGAGTAACCACATCTGCATGCTTTATTCAAGATGTCATACTATGGAGTTATATAGAGACAATATATTTTCTGTCTTATTAGCTATCCCTTTCTTAATGATTCCCAATGTTCTGTTCACTTTTTTGACTGGTACTGCACACTGAGTGGATCTTTGCAGAGAACTATGCACATTGACTCCAAGATCTCTTTCTTGAGTGATAACAGCTCATTTAGACTCCATTTCATATGTATAATTGGGGTTTTCTAATGTGCATCCCTTGCTATAAAAATGATCTGAGAGGCTGGAGTGTTTGTCTGGTTCATCTGCCGGTAAGGGGGAGGAAAAAACTCAGCAACAGTTGTCAGTCCAAATGTGTAGTAGAGATAATAGTAGGCAGACAGATAAAACTGTCCTCGGATCTTTCTACTCAGTGATGCTTTCGTGTGCAGAATCCAGGGCAGAAATGCTAATATGAATTCTGCATACTGTGCTAACTGCAAAATGTGTGTTAATATTTAGTCCTGTACGTAATCAAAGCATGGTACAGATAAGTGAATCTTCTCATCACTCAGTGATGCATATAAGCCACTCTCCTCTCTCTTCTGCAGAGAGTGAAATGGAGGCAGGCCAATATTTTCAAAGCTGGGGGTGCCTGAAGTTAGGATTCTGGCTTTATACTGAGGCACCACCGTGAAAAGCAGGCCACTTCTAGAGCTGCAGCTGCCACTCAAATCAGCTCTAGGCGCTCCATCTCTGAGAGCCAGGCTGCTTTGAAAATCCTTCCTACAGCTCGAGGGCTGGGCTTTTGAAGACGCCTAGGGACTAAAGTGCAATGGCCTTTGAGCACCCTGCTCCTTTGACAACCCTAGCCAAAGTGCCTCACTTTAGGTGACTGCAAATTTTGCCAGTGTGCCGTGTTCAAGAGCAGAGCCAGGTTTGGAACCTGACTTCTGCTGCATCACAGCCTCCATTAGAGCAAACTGCTTCCCCTCCAACGCCAGGGCCTGTTCTAAAGCATACTGACTACATCAATAAGTAGCTGGAGCTAGCGACCCACTTGCCAACCCTCCAGACCCAGCATGAATGGACTTTGGCAGGGCTGCTGTAGTTACAGGGGGAATTGGATTAAACTAAGGACAATAAAACTCTGCGAATGGAAGACCCTCCTTACATGAGTGTCTTTAGTGATCATCTAGCAGTCGTGTTTAGCTGAAACAACAGCTGGGGTCCAATTCCTTACGAAATGTGAATAAAACAAGAATATTTAAATGCTCAGGAGTCAGCAGCACAAAGTATAATTTTATAGAATTCGTACTACAAAAGAGGGGCCCAGCAGATGGCAGTAGTGTTCCACAGCGTGGGGCTAGGAGGCAGAGGACTAAGTGATGGGGAACAACTGCCATCCAAAACTCAGCCCTGGCTATGAGGTGCATTGCTGGGTGTGCTATGATGTCCAGGGCTTGACTGAGAAGTACAGTCTGCTTGGTAAATAAAGCCATCCCTTTAATCTCTAAAACACCAGTTGCCAGATACTTTATAAAGGTCTTCAGGTGACTTTTTAAAAAATCTGGGCAGGATCAGAACTCAGGAATTCCCTCTCTCTCTCCAAGCATTTCTAAATGTTGGTGACTTTTTCAGAAAGTACCACGTTGTTAAATTAAAACAATGTGATCTTGTAAACACACCTGCCAATTTGCAAAGTGGGGTAAATTCATAAAAAGTTGCAGAATGAGATGTTCAGCCAAATGATTATATTTTTGGAATAAAATATTTGGCAAATAATTTTTTTACCCTTTGCCCATGTGCAGTCACAAATATGGTCACACTGGAATTCACTTTTGAATTTGAAAAAATATTGGTGATGGATTTTCCGTTTTCTGCATTCTTCTCCTGGGTTGTCATTTAAAGCTGTGGGAGGCAGGACAGGGTCCTGTAATCCCCACTATTTTCAGCTGCACAGAGGGGGAGCTGTCCAGCACTTCCTGCCATTTTGTCTCTATAAATGTCAATGAATATGTCCACCCTTCTCTACGCTGGGCATTGTGTAATCCCAGCTATGGGTACATGTTTGTGATACATACCCTGCAATACTTGGCCTGTGAACACAGCCGTGCAGAGCAGCATGGTACCAGGACTTGTCAGAACATGAAGCAATAAAGCAAGTTGATGTCTGTCCGTATCTTCTCCACTTAACTCCCAGCTGGCACTAGGGACATTCTCCAAGTGACATGCTCAGTCTCACATTTGGCTCAGCATTTCACACTTGGCCACGGCATTCTGTAAGGCACTCGCACAAGCTGGGTGGTTCTCCAGGGTGCGCAGCGGGGGAAGTTACTGGAACTCAAATCAGTTTTCTTTATATTTACAAAAACAAGAAAATGTGGCACCTGCCTGTCTCTAATTTAATTAGGAGGTGCCACATTCTTGTGCATTGGCCAAGAGAACAGCTTAGCAGGTCCTCTAGGAGCCAGCTGCCTCTAACATGAAGCACCTTAGAATGCGATTCCAAAGACCTCCAGGGCCTGACCATTCTGCTGAGGGCAGGCTTCCGGGGCTGCTGTCAGTCTAACTCTGGTCCAGCTGTTCTAAAACTTCCCCCAACAGGAATGTTTCCAGGATTGTTCAGAATTCCAGGGGAAGCAGCTCTTCATTATTTTTTAATTAATGTTTCCTTGGAGTGTTTGCAACTGAAACAATATGGTGACAGAGATGGGCTAGCGTGTGAGAATTTAGCAAATCAGTCATTTCACTGACAAAAGAGAAACTGAACTCTCTGTTTCCCAGTGTTGCTAACTCTCAAGAGTCTCACGATAATTGGTCTTTTCCTTTAAACTCCAGCTCCAGGACTCAGGTGATTACTAGAGACTCAGCTTTTTAAAAACATTTTCTTCCTGGCTATGGAGAAAAGCCTGAAATGTAACCTCTAGAGGCTCAGTAGCCAGAATGCAAAGTGCTCTTATTTTGGGCACCTCCTGATTTTTAAGGCAATCTGCTTGAATATTGAATGCTTGGAGTTGGCATTGGCAATATTCAGAAAAACGCAAAAAGCGTAAGGTGTGAAAAGTCAATAAGATTGTTCTAAATTAATTTTCAATGAATTCTGGTGTCATGTGTAATCCAGAGTGGGAAATTTGTTTTAACAATCAATTGGGCTAAATTGTAAGATGTATTATTCGTTAACATTAATATGAAGGGAGCTCAATGTATTGCATCTGTGACTTTTGGGGTGAAGCTTTCTTTGGGCTGAAATCAAAATGCATAAATAAGCATAATCTTCATCCTTGTGTAAACTCAGCTGAGTTGCAACAAATACTAGAAAGGGTGGAAGAGAAAACCAAAAATTCAAAGCCTCAGTGGAAGAAAACAAGGCAATTATGGGTTGAGAGACAGCCTGAGCTAGAACGGCTCATCAGTGTAGGGTTTGGAATGTCCAGTGTGTGTGTGTATGTCTGAGGCATGTGGCAAACACCTCACCATTGGAACTTCTCCCTCATTCACCTTGCTCACCGGTAGCCTGGGTCTCTTGCCTGTGGTTAGGACACAAGCTCCTCCCCTGTAAACTAAAGGCAGATGCACAGGAGGGCAGGCTCCAGGTCCCTTCTCCAAGGAAATTCTCCAAGTTCCTAGAACACAGAAATAGATGTCTTCACTGCATACATTCAAACAGCTCCTTTGCTGAGAAGGTGGTACGGAGCCTCTGAACCCTTGGGCGCCAGTTGAAATCCAGCCTGTGGCAGTAGTGACTGAATGTTTTTAGCATCTGATGGCAAATGAGGAATAAGTTGGAGAGCTCCACCCAGAGCCCAGTGCCCATGCTCTAAAATGTGACTTACAGCTTCAGCTGAGGGCCTCAGGATTCAATGGGCATTAGAGAGTGAACCCATCTGCCCCCTCACCCTTGGATGTCAGGGCTGAGTCATGCTCGCTGCCCTGCACTGCTGTGCTCAGCGGAGAACTCCTGGGTTGTCAGTGCAGCATCTTTCACCAGCACAAAATTCACACACACTATTTCAAAGAAATAAAGTGATGTTCCTTTAGCTCCTTGGCACATCCATCTTTGTGTCTGCACGTCTCACAGCGCGGCCACTGCTCACCGTAGGGAGAAACATTCAGGTAATTAAATACTGGAAATGGAGTCACAGGTCAAACACGGCCTCTTGGTGCCAGGAGCCTGTTCTCCGGGGTGCAGACGTGTGGGGCCAGCAGGAGAGTTAAGAGCTGTGCACCTGCTGGAAAAGGGAAGGAGTTTTGGTTTTTCTTTATAGCCAAGTCAGTGCAGTTTCTGGTGTGTTTGGAGCACTGACAGCCAGGGGCTGCTTGGCTTAATCAAAGCTGTGTGTTCATCTGGAGTAGATCTTGGGCCCCATTCTACCTGTGGAATCAGATTGGCTGTCGGCTGCCTGCCATGCATGACACATGTCCCTTCAGGAGTCACTGAAGCCAGCTTCCTCCCACAGTCTGCTCCCTGCATACAGATACAATTACAAATACTTTGAGGGCAATAAATGAAGAAAAGGAGGTGGTTTTAGCATGACCATTCACATCTCATTGTCTTGTATTATCCCTTTGCTCTGTGTGCATGCGCATGTGTGTGTTAGGGCAACCAGATCTCTGCTGCAGATGTGCTCTGCATGCCCTTGTGCAAAGCTTTGTTAATTTCACACTTGGACCAAAGTGCCCTAGTGGTTCAGTCCAGTGCTCTGTTAGCAGAACAGGAGTCAGGAATTCTGGACCCAATACTTTCTCTCTCTGGACTTGGGTAAGTCTCAAAGGGCCAGATCCTGGCCTGATTTGCATGGGATTGCAGAAGGCAAAAACAGGGCAAGGTCTTGCCCAAATTCCCTGCCTCAGTCTCCTCATCTATAAAGGGGGTGACAGCAGCTGGGGCTGCATGGTGAGGAGTTAATGCTCAGTGATGGTCTGTAGAACACTTCGAAGATGGACAGTCCATAGGAGACAGGCGTGTGAGCAGTAGCCTGTGTCATCTTGGCCACACACCAAGTATGCTGCATGTTAAGGGTGTCATTGACCTATCAGCCATGAGCTGGTGTAGGCTATAGAGAAGGGGAAATCAGTGGGTTCTTACATCCTCCAACTGGTGCTTAAATGGACCTTGCGGGCAGGAGAGGAGAGTGTCTGCTTGCTGCTCTGCTACTAAAATTATCAGAACAATGACTGAACCAACAAGATCCTTAGTGAGGAGATTCCCTGCAGCTTGCTGAATGCAGATATCAAAATACCCCACAGATTCATGGCTTGGGTTTCAGGTGACTCTGAATAATATTCTGCCATATAACAATTTCATGTGATTCCTTGTTCAAGCCCAAGAACTCAGTTGATAATGACTGCCTATAAAAGTTAATAGCAGGGTACGTTAAAATGTTTGCAGGATTCTCTCTAGGCAACTGCAGCGATATATTACTAGCGGCGGAGTCAGAAGTCCGTAAGCATATCAGATGGGTTTCCTGTGGGCATCATTTTCAGAGGGAGCTTGATGCAGATGGCAGGTCCGCGCAACAGGGCTGGATTTCCCAATCACTGCTCAGAAATAGCCCTAGTGCCTGATGGTTCAGCAGCAGCACCAAAGCCTCTTCCCCGGGAAATAATCACAAGGCCAGCCCCAAACAGGATCCTAGTTACCAGTGAAACCATCTCAGGGCCCTGCCCTGCTGCCCAAAAGCCAGGAGCCTGCACTGGGGTAATGACACTGAGTGGGGCTTAGGAGATGTGGGTTTCATTCCTGGCTCTGCCACAGACTCCCTGAGTGACCTTGGCCAGGTCACTGAATCCCTCTGTACTCACTCTGAAATGCCCCACTGGGGTGGGGCTGTTGAAATCAAAGGCAGGAGCAAGGCCTGGCTGGTGAAGTGCATTGCTGAGGGCCTTCCAGGGGCTTTGAGGGTGGCCCAGGTGCTGATCTGATAGAACATACTGCTTCAAGCCCAGATGCTCTTCCCAGACCAGCAGAAGCTTCCCAGCCCTTTCTCATATTCTTAGGTGCGGCTGATGTGCCCAGGGTTGCAGAGCAGAGGCAGGGCTCTTGGTTTCTAGCCCTGGCTTTGACAACTGCAAGGCAATGAATGTTTGCAGCAAGAGCATAACAGGACAGTGATGAATTGTTATGAAATGTAGCAGGATAAAACCTTGAGTTCTCTGAGCTCCCAGGACGGTTTGGCTTCTCCCAGCTCCCCAAACCGGCCAACCCACAGGCAGGTATATTGTGAGTCAGGTGTGGGCTGGGCCTCTGACATCTGGCCAATCACAGGACAACAGTCAGAGTGGGACTCACAGGAAATCCCAGGCTAGAAGTTTTCTTATCAAAATTCAGTTTGTCCTTTCAGCCAAAAGCTCCTGGTCAAATGAACTTGAGGAGAGGTTCTAATAAATAAATAGGCAATGCAGCCACGTGTCTTGGCAAAGCAAGCTCTGTCACAAAGTGCAAAATGCCAAAATATTTATTCTGCTGTCTGCGTAATGTTATATACTAAACGTTTTTGGCATGGGTAGAGATCTAAGGCGAATGGTGGGCTCTGAGCAGGTCAGAATCCATTATTTAGTGAGAACATAGTCCCAGGATGTTCCTGGCTTGGCAGACCTGCAGCCAGAAATAGTAAGTTAGTGAATATAGATCATCATTTACTTAACCACTAGCCCTGATGCACCTTTCTAGGGAAGCTCTAATTTATTATGCATTGTCATTAGCTGCAGCAGGCGGCAGGGCTTTCATTAGAGCTGGAGTGAAGGTCTGTTTTGGCTGCCTCATCAGCATCAGTGAACTGCATCCCTGTGAGGTTTGATACAATTTAATTAACCTAATTAAAAGCTCTGATTGCAGAGATGATTGGGGTAGAGCCAGCAGCAACTGCATATTTATAACGAGCTGGAAGGTGTGGGACTGGAGCCAAAAGATATGGATCTCTAATGAGCTGGTGCTATTGAAGTGTGGATTTGGAACACTAACATTTATTTTTGGCAACAATGGCCAGTTTATCTTTACATAGAAGCAATCACGGCTTGATCAGATGGAACAGGCAGCTCAGGGCAGCGTTCCATCCCTGGGTCTCCCCAGCCCAGGGGAAAGCCTATGTCCAAGCAGACACACAGCACCCGCACCCCAATGTACATACACTCCTGCATGCGCATGGCCACAGTGATGCGTCCACACACACCACGCGCTAACAGTCGAGTGTCACTGCAAGGGACGGGGCGAGGGTGTTGCATGAGGGACACAACAGAAGTGACGGGTGCATTGACTGGGGAGCCCCTCCCCACCTTTGCTATCCACTCTCTTCCCTGAGCCAGATACATTCTACCAGGGAGCTGGCAGCAAGCCTGCGCTGGACCAGTCCAGGGCCTGGCATTCTGGGCTCAGCCATGGGAAAAGGAGACCCAGACCCAGCTGCCTGGTGGGACCCTGAGGGACCGGGACGAGCCCCATTTGGAAGGCAATGGGGCAGAGGTCTAATGAGCCTGGGGGACGTTGGAGTGAGGAGCTGGCCGGACCAGTTCTTGTTTTGCAAAAGAAACTCCCACAATGGCAGCTCCTCTTCCAATTTCCTCTCCAGCTCCAGATGATTCCATAGCTCCTGGCCCAGCCCATCTGCGCTCCCGCTTGCCACCAGAGTCCTCGGCTGTGCGAACATCTCGTTACCCACAGAGATGGGCTGAACCAGGACTGAGGTGCCACACACAAGCAGTGAGTGTTTCCTCCACCAGCAGCACAACTCAGCTGTGACAATGGCCTCTCCGTCTCACCCAGCAGCCCGCTGACAGCTTGTCCCGGGCTGGGATGTTCTCTTTCCTTACCAGGGCTGGGATTGCTGGCTCTACCCAACCATTTCCTAGCACAGGGCGACCTGAGTCCCTGGTGGAAGGGAAGGGGCAGCAGCCCCTGAAGCCAGAGGGTGACCTGCCATGTGCAGGCAATTATTTGTGCGCTGGGAGTTCAGCCACTCAATGAATTATAGTAACTGCCTGTGCCATTCTGAATCCCCAGAAAGACTCCTGGGATGAGATCAGTCTGTTCCCGGAGATTCCATCTGAGACTCCAGTGAGGCCCTGGCTTTATTTTAAACCAGCAATCTGTGCCAGCTCACTCCTTCAGCAGATGGTGGTGTCAGTACAGAGGTGTCAGCGGGGCTGGGGCCTCAGCGAGGGGCGGGGGAAGGAATGTCTTGGGCTCCCCCACTCCCGAGGCAGTACCAGGACAGGGCACCGAGGATGGCTAGCCAAGCATAGCCAGGGGGCCTGCCTCAAGGAGCACACAGTGACAGTCAGACACACAGCACATAGCAGGATTGGGACATGCATCGGTATCTGGGCTCTGGGGTTTGGGTTGGGGGGTTCAGCTCTGAATGCCTTCACAGTATGTAGTCCCACCCCCCAGTAAATGCACCAAGGGCCTTTTGGAATGCTGATACCAAGCACGCTGGTAGATGAGCCCCAGGGATCCAAGACATGGGCCCAAATTGCAGCGGGTCTGGTCAAATATTCTGCAGGGACAGAGCAGCCTCGCCGTAACACCAGCCTGAGCCGGCAGGGTGGGCAGAGAGCCGCTGGGAGCTGGTGCCACCACACACAGCAGCAGGCGGGGTTTGGGATGAGGGCTGTGGGGGGGGGAGCTGAAAAGGGGCAAGGCAAGCTGGAGGGCTCTGTTCGCAGTGCAAATGCCCAGGACAGGGGGGACAAGCTTTTGAGTCCCCCTCCCCACCAGGTGCCCCACACAGCCCCAGCTCAGATCGAGGAAGGGCCCCTTCCCACACCCCACCCCACACTGCATGGGGCATGGCCTCCTCCTGCCCCGACAGCTGCTGCAGTGCCCCTCGCCACCGCCCCCTCACTGCACCCCCAGGGTGGCCAATGAGCTGCTGCCCCTGCATTGGCAGCTGCCTGCCCGGCTGTGCTGCTCCAGTGGGCTGTAGGAGCCACTTGGAGAGCGCCTCCAGGCGCTCTCGCCTGCTCTCTGCCGTGGGCCTAGGCTGTCTGGTCACCCTACGTGGGGTGGAGACTTGCCCTTGAAGGCCGACTGTTCCCAGCCCCTGCTGGGACCATGCACCGGGGCAATCACAGTTGAATTCAGGCCTCAGCTCAGTACTAGGGGAGGGGACAATTCTTAGTTACTTTAACAACCACTTGTGTTTCCTCTGCCAATGCTGTGGGGCCTGGAAGGTGGCTTAGTGCTCGCTGTCTGTCTGTCCCCCCAGCTGCTTGGGACCCCAAGTAATGCTGTGCGCCCCGAAGGAGAACCTCACACTGCCCTCCAGAACAGCCCATCTGTCACAGATGTAATCAGTTGATTAGTCACAACCCCCTCTGATTCGGAATCAGTGAATGAGCTGGATAATCAGTGCCTGGCGAGGCTGCTCCTGCCAGGGTCTCTGTTACCTGGGCCTAGTAGGTGCTTTGTGCTTCTGTAACACTGACAAACCCCGGTCGTCAGCAGGTGGGATTGAACCGGGAACCTCTGGAGCTTAGTGGCATGAGCCTCTACCACATTTAGCCAAGGTTGTCGAGCATTTTAACTCGCTCGATGTGGTCTTGGTGCCACTAGATGGGACAGAACCCCACCCCCCAGAAGGTGTGCGGGTTACACTTCCTCCACCCATTGCAGGGCTGTCCCACCCTGAACGCAGCCCTGGAGAGGGGGATGGAGCCAGGAGTCACTGGGGCTCAGTTCTCCCAGGCCAGAGGGTGTCTGCAAATAGCAAGGGTACCTCACCCTGAGCCACTCCTCCTCAGCGGCCCTCCAGCCCTGTGCAATAATTGGGCCCTTGTGCCACGTGTAGCCGGTCAAGGCCCTGCCTTCCAGGGCCCCACTTGGCCATGCCATGTCTCTCCCTGTGTCCCTTTCCTGAGCTGTCTACACTGAAGTTTGGGCCCACGTTAGTTCCGACCTCGGCTCTCAGCAGAGAAGGGGAAGTGCCAGGCGGAGAGGAGGCAGCGTCAGGCCATCTATCCTGGCCCAAGCCTCCTATGCAGCACAAAGGGCCACAGCTGGGAGGCTAAGTCTGCCTGGGAGACTCTAGCTGCAATAATTACACTGATAATGAAGTTGAAAGGAAAGCGAAGATAATCTACATCTGCAAGTGCCATTAATCTTTAAAACTGGAATGATCCGTGAAAGCACTGCAGGGCGTATGAAGTAAGGTGTGATTCACGTCTGCTCCTTCCCAGCGCAGCCTCCTGAGCGGCTGATTTATTGGAACAAGGCAACTTTCCTGCATTGTTTCAACAGAGCAATGTTACATAATAAGAGAAACTGTTTTGCTTTCTTTATCAATCAAAGCCTCTCCTTCATGATTTTAATCATCTCACTGTCATTCTTCTACAGTCGAACTCAGGGAGTATCGGAAGGGACTGGGAGCTCTTTGAGATCCAGGGCCCCCACTCAGCAGGCATGGTGCCTGCAAGCTCAGAGTTTCGCTCCCACTTTGTCTCCAGAGACACTTGGGCCCTGCACAAATTAACCAGCCTGGGCCGAGGGACTGCCAGTGTCAGCTCCCAACCGCACAGGAGGGCAGATGGGAAGGAGGTGACCCAGTGGCCACGGAGTAATTTGATCTGACCAGGAAATGAGTGTCTCTAATGGATCCACAGATGCACATGCACTGAGAATGCTCTGAACCCCCCATTCAGGCTCAGCCTTGGGGCGGTGAGCAAGGAAAGACCCCCTGATCTCGGTTGCCTGGAGGAGACGGGAAGTGATAGACGGCCTGCAAGCGTTTGACTGAAACACTCCCTGAAAACTATAGCTAGTCACTGGAGACATGTCAGTGCCTCACTACTGATAATCCCTTAGGGCCAGGGCTGGCGCTACCATTTAGGCAGCCTAGGCAATCGCCTAGGGCGCCAGAATAATTGGTGGGCGCCATTTTGCCAGAGGGGGCGGCAGGCGGCTCCGGTGGAGCTGCCGCAGTGGTGCCTGCGGAGGGTCTGCTGGTCCGCGACTCCGCTGGAGCTGCCGCAGTGGTGCCTGCGGACAGTCAGCTGCTCGTGCGGCTCCGGTGGACCTCCCGCAGGCATCACTGCAGCAGCTCCACCGGAGCCACAGAGAACCGGACCCTCCACAGGCACCACTGCGGCAGCTCCACTGGAGCCGCAGGACCAGCGCGCAGGGCGGCGAAATTGCTGTCCTCCTAGGGCGCTCAAACCCCTAGTGCTGGTCCTGCTTAGGGCTGGTCTACACTGAAACGTCCATTGGCAAAGCTACGTCTCGCTGGGGTGTGAAAAGCACGATGCCAACCTAAGCCCGGTATAAACAGCGCTAAGCCAACAGAAGCATTCTTCCATCAACCTAGCTACTTCCTCTTGGGGAGCTGGGAGAACCCCTCCCATCGCTGCAGTGAGTGACCACACAGAAGCTGGAGTGTAGACGTACCCACAGTAAGAGGGACTCACTGTGTCTGAAAGCAATGATGGCAGATAGGCCACTGGCCCTGAAACCATAGTGCGGGGCTGCCCAGCTCCCATCCCGTGGCAGACCCCTTGCTGTGCACTGGGCCCCTCTATCTAGGGCCCTGTGACATGGGGGCCCATTGCTCATCAGGAAAAGCAGAGTAGCTGCTGCAGGGCTGAACATGCATCACCCTCTCCTTATGGGAGACTTCTCCTGCCCTTGAAGCTATAGTTTGGGCATCCTCTGCTGCGCCAATGTCCCTGTATGCTGCAGAATGATGAGCCAAGGGGCACTGCAGGGAATAATTCTTATCCAGGGCAAGGGCTGGTGAGAGCGACTTGTTCTCCCAGATGGCAGGACACAGCAGGCCTGGGTTCATGTTGGCCAAAGAGTTTAGCAATGTGCCTGTGTCACTCAGGTGTACCCGCCC
Source organism: Gopherus evgoodei (assembly GCF_007399415.2). Classification (NCBI taxonomy): domain Eukaryota; kingdom Metazoa; phylum Chordata; order Testudines; family Testudinidae; genus Gopherus; species Gopherus evgoodei. The sequence continues at coordinate 886,139 of NC_044341.1, read as the reverse complement.
CATCCCTGTGCCGTCTCCATCCCCTGTGCCACCGGGGTCTACCCTCCATCCCTGAGCCACCCAAACATACCTGTTCCAGCTCCACTTTGCCTGCTTTCATTTTTCAAATAGCTCTCTCAGGAATGCATTTGCTTCTATTTTCATGGTGGACTGATTCGCTGAGGCAACCTTTTAACTGAATCTGAAGAGAGGTGGGTAGCTGCTTCCCAGTCCCATCCCAGCCCTGGAAATGCTCCTGACCTGTGACTTTGAACCAATTCAAAGCTGCACTTGGCTCTGACTTTTGGCCATACCTCTCAATAGCTCCTTATTAATGGAATTTTCTCCCGCACACCCAGAGAAGACCCCAGAAAGGCATTTCCCTCACAGTTCCCTTAACTACCTGCACCGGCTTGTGGATTGATCATATATTCCACATTTTTTGTAGCCCTTTCAAAGCACGTGCTCCCTCTTTCAGCTCACTTGGGGGTAGCGATGGCTGCTGGAGACAGGCTGTCTAAGTGGGGCTAGCCAGGCACCAAGCTCAGATGTGGGGAATGCTGGATCTCCCATTCAGGTTTCCTTCTGAACTGCGCTTCACCCCATTAAAGAGTTTTCTGTGCTGCCTCTGCATTGGGCCCTGGCCGCTTACTACAGTCACCTCATTATAACAGGCAGCCAAGCAGCCGCTGAGACACCTCACTCACAACTTATGTGCTAATGGCTCCAGCCACAATCTAGCCAACAGCAATGGGTCCTGGGAGCTTTAACGCCTACTTTCTCCAGGATGCTCATCCAGAGGAACCTAGATTCCCCAGTTATCAATACATTAGCAGCTCCACTGGCTGGATGTGGCTTTGTAATTTGTTAGGCCCCAAGCAACACAGCATCTACATGTCAGTGCTGAGCCCAGTGCAGCCCTCCGTGACTCTTACTGTGACTGTGGGGAAAATGCCCTTTGCACAGTTGCCAACTCTCATGATTTTATCATGAGTCTCACGATCATTATTGTTCCCCTTAAAGCCCCAGCTCCCGGAGGCAAGTGGATCTGGGATGATGTAAGCCTTCATTCTTACAGAAAAAGTAACTTTCTAGCCCTCGTAGCTGTGAAGAAAGCATCAAAATGTGACCCCAGTTCACCCTGAAGGCTCAAAAAGCAGAAGGCAAATATTCTTGTCACACAATCTCATGATTGTAAAGCCAATCTTGTGATTGTTGGAGAGCCTCACTCAAGATTTTTGGGCATCTGGGGTTGGCAATAGAGAGGGATCTATAGGGACCACCCCCCCCCCCCAGCATTTAACAGCACACAGCACTGTCCCTAGTGCCAGAGGCTGCCCTGCTGCAGCAGTTGCTGTTAGTAGATTCAGATCACAGCCCCTCCAGTGCCACACTGGGACAAGCACGGCCCCTCAGTGCAAAACACCCTGACTGAGTCACCCCCACCGGGGCTGCAAGACTGAAGGGTTCTTTGGAAGTCTTCTAGCCAGATATTGAGCCTGTCCAGAGGGCAGAGCTTGTGAATTTAGAGAGGATCCTAGCACAAGAACATATACTTACAAAATACTGGGCTGTAAAATTTACCAAAGCGTCTTACAGGAAAGCATGCAGGCCAGACATGATATAATGATACTGTGAACATTTTTAATGCAACCAACAAGAGACGAGGAGGACAGCTAGCACTGGGGAGTGCCTTTGAATTTGTAAATTTATTTGCATATGTAAATCCATCAGTGCATTCCCTGTGCACAGCCATTCAACTGTCAAAACAAACCTACCCCCCAGAGGGATTCCCAGGGATTATTATCCCAGAGAGTGAATAAGAGAAGTGCAACGAGAAACCACATTTATCAGCAACTGAGGAGAGAGTGAAGAGGCTTGGACTTTTCAGCTTGGAAAAGAGGAGACTAAGGGGGGGGATATGATAGAGGTATATAAAATCATGAGTGATGTGGAGAAAGTGGATAAGGAAAAGTTATTTACTTATTCCCATAATATACAAGAACTAGGGGTCACCAAATGAAATTAATAGGCAGCAGTTTTAAAACAAATAAAAGTAAGTTCTTCTTCACACTGCGCACAGTCAACCTGTGGAACTCCTTGCCTGAGGAGGTTGTGAAGGCTAGGACTGTAACAGTGTTTAAAAGAGAACTGGATAAATTCATGGTGGTTAAGTCCATTAATGGCTATTAGCCAGGATGGGTAAGGAATGGTGTTCATAGCCTCTGTTTGTCAGAGGATGGAGATGGATGGTAGGAGAGAGATCACTTGATCACTGCCTGTTAGGTTCACTCCCTCTGGGGCACCTGGCACTGGCCACTGTTGGTAGACAGGACACTGGGCTAGATGGACCTTTGGTCTCACTCGGTATGGCTGTTCTTATGTTCTAACTCTTTCCATGTGCAGGACTCAACACCTCGAGCAGTGAGTGGGGAATCCGCCACCATCACCAGGTGGGAAGCTGGGGTGAGGTTAAATGGGTGCTTGGCCTGGGGTGAAGCACACAGCTGCTGGGAGGGTCACATTTTTCAGTGCTGTGTTGCCCTAGCAAACAAATACCCCAGGATGCAGACAATAATGTTTTTATGAGACTCTAAATTTTAGACTCAAACGCTCTTTGTAGTGGACTAATAGCCAACACGTGCCTCTTCGTCTCATGCTGAACTTTCATCGTCCTGCAGGGAAAGAAAAGGCCCGGGTGAGCCTTTACACTGAGTACTTTGTTCTCACGGCTGTACAGAGCAAAGAGAATAATGTATTGAGCCTCTCAGCCCGTGCCAGTTTGGCTTCACTTGCCCTTCTGAACTTGCCCTGAGAGATAATGTTTCCTTCTAATCTGCTGCCGTCCACCTACAGAAGGGACCCAATGAATAATTCTCCCAAACAAGCCTTTATTCTCTAACCCTTCTCCCTCATGCAGAGGAATGGTTGTGTTCATTGCACGATTATGGCCCGAGCTGTATTCTAACCCACACTTGCCATGGCCACACAAACAAGGTTCAGGCTGCATTACGCCCCGGATAATGCTGCTCATTTGGCATTACTGAAAAGAATGTGCCCTGGATCAAGGATCAGTTCTACTGCAGAGGCTCTGGTTTCCCTTTCCCGCAGGAAACAAGTGCAGCGTCCAAAGGGTTAAGGCTTTTGGCATCATCAGTACATTTTAAAGGCAGCATTTCCACTAGGTTCAGGTATAAACAGCAGTTAAGAGTTTCTTATTCATGTGTATTCTCTTCTTTTCAGCCACCCCCTCCTGGTGGTATTTGAATGTGTCCCTGGTGGCTTCAGCAATTGCCCCTGTTTATATTTCTAACAGGCAGGAGGCTCCTGAGGATGAGAGATCTTTTCCTGTTTCTCTCATACACAGACATCAGAACTTCATGTTCAGGTTCTGGAGCCAAAGGGCAGCCTCAGTATCAAGGGAGGCCAGGTGTTGGCAATCACCCTGCAGGTGGTGAGTTGGGCACTCTGCCATCCACCATACGAGTTATATTCTGCAATGCTGCCCCACAGTAACAGCGTGGAAAGGAAAACAGGCCAAGCTGATGCGTGGCTCTGACAGCTTTGGACGAGCAAGAGAGTTGCCTGCTGAGGCTGGTCCAGGGTCTGAGATCAAGTGGCCAAGGATGCAGGTGCAGCGATGGGCTCCTGACTGTACTTTTCAGCTCCCTGGCAGCACTGATTGGCCGTGCCTGGAACAGGGCTAGGGGAGACTTGACCAAGCATGAGTGAGCTGCCATAACAAAGCAACACTGAGAGCTCAGGTGTGGTGCCACGCTCTGGCCCGCAGGGGTGAGATTCCCCCGAATATGAGCAGCCCTTTGAGTTGGTGCTGATGCTTTGTCCTGCCTGAGGGTGGGGCATTAGTCAACCAGTGAGACCATAGGTTGGTTTCAGCTGTCACAGCTCTCCTGTCAGACTGAACAGTAACGGCAGCTTGCCGAAGGCCTGGTGAGCTATGTGCTGGTGTATAATTCAAGCCGTCAGTAATAATCTGGGTGGCTGAATTGAGCTGTGGGGCAATACACGCAGGGCAGTGACTGAAGCTGAGACATAAAGCAGCTCCCAGTTGGAGCAAACATCAGGCCATACAAACGTATGAAGGAGCAAAGGGTCTGTTCCCCGGGAGGTTTTTGTATCAAGGTGCGATGGGAAGAGATTGGGGAGTAAGTCTGTTGTCTTCACATGGTGCCCTCCATCAGCAGCAAAAAGCAAAGCTAAAGTAGAGGAAATGCAGAATTGGAACTCAAGTTTTTGTTGTAAAAAGCAAAAGACAAAGGCAGTTAGAAGGGGGTATCCAATGGAGTCCCTTTCAGGGCCAACATCACAAACCCTGCCGATGGGCCAGCTGCACCTCAATAGCCAGGGAATCTCAGCGGCCAAGGAGGATATCCCCCTCCAGCTGGCCAGAGAACACAAAGCCCACGTTGTCTTGCTTAAGGAAACACATGTTGCTACTAACACCCAACTAGCAAGTTCTGAGTTTGCTATTGTGTCTCAGGGAATGGGAGAGGTACACAATCAACACACTACACACTCACTGGCTACTCTGGTTCTAGAAACTGTCCACCTAGCAATGGCGGAGACGACGACTTCTCTGAACATACAAAGGGCAGCTACATTTGCAGCAGAGAAACATCAAAAATTATCAGCATAGATATTATGGAGCCTTTTAATAGAATAAAGCTAAGCTGAGGTCAGACAGTGTAGCCAGGCACTGACAGGGGCCCTCTTCCTAGCAGTAGCTCCTGAGCTAAACAAACAGCTAAAGGTAACTCTATACCTTTCATTTAGAAAGGCTAAAAAAACTCCTAGACCTTCAGTTCTTACTGGGCTCTGCACTGAAGTTGGCTGAAAAAGTGTCTCTTTCCCAAAGGGAGGTTACCAGGGCTGATTTTGACATATCATTGATGTAATTATTATTTACTGCTAAGTGACTGACTCTCTTCGGAGGCTGGGGTTTGCATTGTGTGTGTATTTTTGCATATGCCAATAGCTGGGTGTGTAGGGATGTGGTTGTGTGTGTGAGCCCTGTGTGTGTTGAGTGGAGCTGTGCTATTTGTTTATCTCTGCCCAGTTTATGCTTGGAAGAGATTTTTCCCTCCAGGAAATGGAAGAAAAAGGAAAACATACACACATGTGTGAACACATGAACACACACATGAAAAACCACACAAGGGCTTGACATACATACACAGAGTCAGGTGAAGGCACATCCATTATGGACACCAGGTTCCCTAATTCTCAATGAAGTGAGGTAAAGAAGAAAAAGGATGGCTGATAGCAGCTTGGCTTGCTTCTTTCTTTCTTTCTTTCTTTCTTTCTTTCTTTCTTTCTTTCTCCGTCCTACTGATTTACAATACAGCCTGCGGGTCCCATGCCACCCAGCCTGGGAACAGTTACATAGAACATGGTAGCCCCTACAAATATTAGCTTCTTCCCTTTTCCAGAGGTCCCCAACAAAGCACTGAAATATTACAACACAGGACAACTTGTTCAGAGCAATCAGGAACACTGAAAACATGAGCAGGAACGGCAGTGTCCTTTGTGTATCATGAGGCTGGAATCCTGCCAAATTCCTCTGCACCCACAGCCTCTATTAAATGCGTCAATCATTTCTTGGCAAGCCAGGCCCCAGAGAAGAGTTGAGAAGCAACTTCAGACATTTCAGCTGCTTTCATTAAAAGGTGAAAAATACAGGCTTAGCGTGAGCCAGGTCTGTGCTGCAGCTGCACAGAGAGCTGGGAGCAGAGGGGCAGAGCCGTCTCTGCTGAGGACTCAGGGATGAGAAAGTGTGGCAAGGCCTGAAGTCCCTGGAGAATTTCCCAAGTCTGTAAACCGGCTCCCTTGGGTCTTCACTGTCGCAGTAGAATGCCGGGAGTGTCCCTGTGCTGGGCTCAAGTTCTTGCTGTGCAGATGGTGAAGTTAAGAGGTGGAGGCTGCTGCAGGGATAGTTCAGGTGTGCAGAGGTGCCATTTCAGATTTTAGTGTGGGGGGGGCAACTTTAATTGTGATTCCGGAGGCTACTTAGGCACCTGAAAGCTCTAGGGGTTTTTTGCAGATAATAACTTAGAATATACATTAAAAATTTAAACCTAACCATTGTCCCTTAAGTGACTTGACACAAGATGTGAGAACATGTTAGTATTAGAGCTGAGTGGGTCTAATATTTATTAAATTCTCTTTTTTTTACATAGGAATTAGATATAGTGCTCCTGTCAGTTAATTTCTTTGTTACTAACTCTTAAATACAGCAATTGAAACAATTGTAGAAAAAAATCTCGATAACTTTCTATCACTTTTTTGCAGTTCATCAAGCTTGGAATAGATAATTTAACTTTGGAAACATTCTACTAGGGCAAGGCCCTGTGAGTTAATCCTGCATCTGCCTGGGGCTCTAGAGGTGTTACCTCACTACAAATAATAGACTAGAAACTAACCCTAAACAGGAATGAAACTGACATTTTCAAGTCACTTTCACAGTATTGCCAATCCCAAATGTTCAAAAATCATGCATCAGGCTCACCAAAAATCGTGAGATTGGCTTTAAAATCATGAGATTATGTAAAAATAACAGATCTGGGGTTCTTTTTATTTGCCTTCTGCTTTTTGAGCCTTTAGGGTGCACTGAGGTCACATTTTGAAGCTTTCTTCACAGCCACGAGGACTAGAAACTTTCTTTAAGAATAGAGGCTGAAGTCATCACATATCACTTGCTTCCAGGAGCTGGGGCTTTAAGGAAAACAATAATCTTGAGACTCATGAGAAAATCATGAGAGTTGGCAACACTGCTTTTACTTCTGTTTAAAGGCTAGTTCCTTTCCAGAAGGCTCTTAAACACAACACCACAGCGACTGAGTTGCAGTTCTCACAGGAGACTATTTAAAACCAAACACCAAGAAAATTCTATATTTAAAGTTGAGAATAAAACTGAGACTTCTGAGGTATCTCAAGGCCACTGCAGACAGGAAAGGCAAATAAACAGACACAGGCGCTCTGGGCAGCTCTTCCTTTAGAAAGAAAGTTGGAGGGTCAAATCTTCTAGTCCTTAATCAACTAAAACCTCTATTGACATCAGCGCCTCCACTCATAGATATAACATGACCATGTGATAACATGTGGGTCAATAACTCTACACTTCATACTTCAATATCTGAGCCATCGTATCCAGAGTCACACAGCTTAGATGCATTCGTTCAGGGACTGGATTTTCTGGCATATTCTGAACAGTGCTGAACACACAGATGGTGCCCAGTGAATAATACAAATCATGACAATAATCATCGACTTTATGGACTCTGTGGATGCAGTTTCTGTTCTTTGTTCTGGAATTGGCCTGAATACAGCTGAAACCCTGAGAATTTGAGGAATAAACACATCAGATACTCAGGCGACACTTTCTCATTCCTGCCTTTTCTCAAACTCAGAACAAAAAATGACTGAACAGAATGGTTCTCAGTTAAAATGTAAAATTGCACAGCAGCCGTTACTGTACAACCCAGCATGGTGCAGAACCTGCCACCTCTTGGGAGTTAAGTGACCTCCTCTCATCTGACTCTCACTCTCCATCCTTCCTAACCTCAGTGCTGCTTTTCAAGCTGTCACCATGACATCCATCCTGGGACCATTTGCTGGCGTCTCAGAGAACTGGCCGCCTTAGTTTTGCTCCCATCCATCAGAGTTCTCTTTTTTTGCCACATGCAGCAGAGAGAGAGTCTGGTCTGCTAGATAGGAAGCTAGCCCTGAAAGACCTAGGTTCTACTCCCACCATGAACTGCCTCTCTGACCCCAGGTCAATGCCTTAAGGACAGATTTTCAAAGGTTTTTAGGCACCCAAAGATGCAGCTAGGCACCTACTGGGGTTTACAAAACACCTAACCTTCTAGTGCATTTGAAAATCTCACTAGGGGCATAAATACTTTTGAAAATCTGGCCTTAAGTCTGTGTGTGCCTCAGTGCCCCATCTGTACAATGGTCTAACTGGTTCCCTTGCAGGTGTGTAGGACAGCTGCAGAGCACTTTACTCATTCTCGCACTGATGCTAATACATTTGTTGGGTGGCTGGACACATGCTTTGGAGCTGAATTTTCTGGGTGGTTTTACATGCAGAAGTTTCCTGAGGAATCAAGGCACCCTCTGCTAAGAGGGACTGGAATTCTGAGGCCAGCTGCCCAGGCTGTGGGGAGGGAGCTGCAGGGATGGGGGCAGCTGCAGCAGCTCATAGTCATTCTGCTTTCACAAGTCTGTGCAAATTTTCCTGCAAACATGTCATCTCAGCTTTGGAGCAGAGAAGGCGCTAAAAACTGAAGCTTTCCCCCTCTGAGGCCAGCTGTAAAGTGGTCACCAGTGGACAAGCTAGGGTGGTAACTGGGGCATTCTTGCCAGCCAAGGAGATTGTTTTGCTGCAGGTCACTGGAGGTGGGGAAAGGGGATTAACAGGGAAGGACAATGGGAGAGGAAAAGAAAATCCAGGGTGAAGGTGACTTCAAGATTCCTGACCAGAGGAGCAAAGGTAGATGTCAGTGAAGGAGGTTAGAGCAGCATTAGGGACATGGGACACGGTGGGGCTGGAGCTAAGTCCTGTGGGGAGAAATGGCAGAATTAGAGGGGTTCAAAGACAGGCAAGGAGGATGAGCAGGTGCCTGGAAAACCCCTATCAGGGAAGTCAAGTGATTGTTACTGGAGACTGTCCAACAAGAGGGACATAATAAAAGTCTATGAAATAATGCCAGGTCTATAGGTGAGAGATTCCCATAAGAACGAGGCAACATCCAATGACACTGAAAGGAGACAAACTCAAGACAGCAGGAAACTCTTTTGAATGCAGCATGTATCCAAAACCCATTCTGTGTGATTGGCCCCCAGGGCTGAGCGCCTCCCAGACAACCTGCCCCCCGTCTGGGCTGGAAGATTGAAGGAGTCCTCTAAATGAAGTACTAGCTGATACTGAAGGTTGTCCTGTCTCCTTCCCCTCTGCCAGCAGGCCTGTTGGCCCCAGGAGCATTCCTGCATCCTGCACCCAGCTACTCCGGAGTCACAGCTGCAGAAATATATGGGGTGAGGTTAAACAGTGAAAAGGGAACAAAAACGACCCAAGATTTTGCTCCCCAATAGAAAAGGCTTTGACATAGTCTAAACATATGGGGTGGGGTGGGTGCTAACTTGGCTGCCGTGAAGGAGGCAGGGTAGCATGGGGCATGATGGGGCAGGGCCCACAGCCAGCAGATAAACTCCCCCCAGAAAAGAGAGAGCTAGAAACTGATCAAGACACTGGTGCCACCTCTCACAGATTTGCCTGGGGCACGGGGACTTGTTGTTTGCTACCCGCTCATGTGGGAGGTGTTCAGTGTCTGCTGACCCCCTGGGGCTCAGGTGTGTTCCCACTGAGAAGAGCAGAACCTTTGCTATTGATGTGGGCTGTGGGCCATTGGCTCCCATGGGAGCTGTGAGCATCCAGCACGTCCCAGGATCAGGCCGGAAGGCACAGAAGGACCCTTTCTCCTTCACTGGCTGCTGGAAGGGAAGGGCAGGAGGTATTGGCTCTGGTGATAATTAGGGAGATAAACGAGTCTGGGAATCAGAGCAGCCTCGCCCACTCTGCTCATTGTATCAACCAGGATGTTCCCACAGGAAGAAACGCCTTTCAGCCTGTGAAAACCATGCCTGGGTTTGAAAGCAGTTCATTGTCCCCTCAGGCTTTCTGGCAGCCATCTTGGAAAGCTGTGGTGTGATCGCTGCAATTTAGGGACAGTGATGGTGGATCCCACGTTGGAGACAATAACATAAAACATGAGAACATAAGTACGTCCGTACTGGGTCAGACCAAAGTTCCAGCTAGCCCAGTATCCTGTCTTCCGACAGTGGCCAGTGGCAGGTGCCCCAGAGCGAATGAACAGAGCAGGTAATCATCAAGTGATCCATCCCGACGCCCATTCCCAGGTTCTAGAAAGCAGAGGCTAGGGACACCATCTCTGCCCATCCTGGCTAATAGCCATTGATGGGACCTATCCTCCATGAATGTATCTAGTTCTTTTTTGAACCCTGTTATAGTCTTGGCCTTCACAACATCCTCTAGCAAGGAGTTCCACAGGTTGACTGTGCGTTGTGTGAAGAAATACTTCCCTTTGTTTGTTTTAAATTTGCTGCCTATTAATTTTACTTGGTGACCCCTAGTTCTTGTGTTCTGAAAAGGAGTAAATAACATTTGCTTTCTCCATACCAGTCATGATTTTATAGATCGCTATCATATTACCCCCCTTAGTTGTCTCTTTTCCAAGATGAAAAGTCCCAATCTTATTAATCTCTCCTCATATGGAATTTGTTCCATACCCCTTATCATTTTTGTTGCCCTTTTTTGAACCTTTTCCAATTTCAATATATCTTTTTTAAGATGGGGTGACATCTACATGCTGTATTCAAGATGTGTGTGTACCATGGATTTATATAGAAGCAATATGATATTTTCTGTCTTATTAGCTATTCTTTCTTAATGATTCCCAACATTCTATTGGATTTTTTGACTGCTGCTGCACATTGCATGGATGTTTTCAGAGAACTCTCCACAATGACTCCAAGATCTCTTTCTTGAGTGGTAACAGCCAATTTAGACCCCATCGTTTTATATGTGTAGTGGTGATTATGTTTTCCAATGTGCATTACTTTGCATTTATCAGTATTGAATTGCATCTGCCATTTTGTTCCCCAGTCACCCAGTTTTGTGAGATCCTTTTATAGCTCTTCACAGTCTGCTTTGGACTTAACTATCTTGAGTAGTTTTGTATCATCTGCAAATTTTGCCACCTCACAGTTTACCCCTTTTTCCAGATCATTTATTTACTGCAGTTTGCAAGGGGACACGTGTTAATGCAGCCAGGGTTACTCAGACACCAGGTGCCTGAGCCAAAGGCCACGGGAGCCAATGGGGCTCTTCCACTGATTCCCACAGGATTTGGGCCAGGCCACATGTGACCTTGCTAAGCATTGCACAGAAATGGCCAGCCAAGGGTGAGCTTTGCCCTCAAGTCGCCAGGGGTGCTGGCTGCTCACTGAAATATGGCTGGCATCCCAAGGGCATCGTGGTCCAATCTGCAGCGGAGCTAGTCACTGTGTGAAGGGCCCCTTCCAAGCACTCCCAAATATCGGGCCCTTCTGCCCATGCTCCCACCCCCACCCTCGACTCCCTGGCTTCTGCTCTGCACAGCCTGGCTTGGGCAGTTGTGCCATCCCAGTTGTGCGCCTGGCCAGCTGGAGGAGCACATGGCCACGGGGTACTGCATGAGAGGGAGCGAGAAGCCTGGGGTTCTGCCTGGGAGCCAAGTGGCACATCCTGGCTCCACTCCAGCCCAGTTACTCCTGGTTCCACGCCAGCAATTCCCCCAAACCAGAGATTTCCATGTGTGTGTGTGTGCGGGGGGGGGGGGCGGGGGATTATTGGACTCAGCTGAATGGAATAAAAAAGGCTCCTGAAGAGTGGCTGGGAGTCCAGAGGAAACGAGGCTGCTCCTCTCAGACTCAGCTGGCGGTGGGGTGAGGAAACAGCCTTGAGGGCTGGGTAGGGTGACAAGGGAGAGCAGGAACCCAAGACCAGCCTAAGCCAGGGCCAGGCCACATCACCCCCTGCTCTAGCCAGACCAGAACCCCCAGGACAGCTGCTGTCAGCAGGCTGGGGAGGGCTCCTTGGCTTCCAGGAGCCTCCTGGGGAGAGCGGAACGTGTCCTGTCCCTCCCGCCTGTGGAACGTGTCCTGTGTTGAGTGGCTGCTGCATGCCCACAAGCCCCGGAACATGACTCAGTCCCAGCCCCCCGCGTGCTGGGACTGCCGTTGGAGCTGTCAGTGAACACACACGTCCACGCCGCTAGCACAGCACGAAGGTGCAACCTAATCCGTAGCCAGCAGATAGCTCGCCCCCTCCCTGCAGCTACCCCCAGCGTTCACAGTGCAAAGCTGCTACGGGGGTCTTCTGAGCGTGTGCGCAAAGTGTCTCAGGGGACATGTGAGCAGCATCTGCACCGAATCTGGCCCACTGGTTGGATCATTCACTTGCCCGGCCTGGCCCGGTACTGACCAGGTTTGGGGGGTGACGCCTGTGCATGCAGAATCAGAGGCGCATCCAAAATACAGGGGGACTGTGGGTGTGGTAATGAACCCCTGGGCCCCGGACAGCCACAGCCACCCCTCTGACAGGCCTTGGCTGGATCCTCCCTTAGGTGCCAAGTCTCTAGCAGCATTCTCATCCTCCCTGTCATGCCAGCACCTAATTCCTCCCCCTCCTTCTTCCACACATTCAGGCTCTGTCCAAATCCTGCCCTGCCTTTCTCCATGATGCCACCTCCTGTCTGCCCAGGCAGCTGCCGCTCTCACAGGGCCTCATCATCTGCTGTTGTCCCTGCTCCCCATGATGCCCATTGCCCCCTCCAGCCCTTTGAGCACATCATTGCTGTGACCATGTCACCTCCTCCTCCGCTGCACCAGGCTGAAGCATCTCACTGCACAGCCCTGCTCTGCTCTGCCCCTGGTCTCTCATCGCGTCGCCTCATCACCACCTGCTCAGCCAGCCTCGAATGCCCATGCACCTGCTTGTGCCCAAACCTGCCACGTTTTCCTCCCTTCCACCCCCTGCACTGAGTCATAATGGCCACTGCCCACTCCACCTTCATACCTTGAATGTTATGCCCAGCTCTGCCACGGAGACTTGAGTGTTATGCCCAGCTCTGCCATGGACCAGCCATCACCACTCACTGTGCCTCAGTGTCCCCGTCTGTAAAATGAGGATACTGACACTGCCCTCATCTATGACGTGATTGGAGATATGTGCCTGGAGAGGGCAGTAGCAGAGCTGGGTATCATTATTCTGCCCCATGTCTACAAGTGGCTGGCTTGGAGCATTTCTGTGTAATTCAAAGAAAGCCCGTGAAGGTGATGGGACCTGGTCTCACTGCCACCCTCTCCTGCACCCTCTGTATGCTGCTTGCCTCCTTGCTCGTGGCTCTGCGGAGCAGAGCCCACTTCCCTGCACATGGACGGCGCCGGCACCAGAATCCTGTCAGTTATTAGTAACAGCAGGACCTCGCATGCACCGTACGCTTGCCGATGCAGAATTGCCTTCCGAAGAAAGTCCTGGCCTGCCTGACGTTAGAATCTCAGCTCAGGGCCTCGTTAGGTGCTGCAGGGCAAGCTCTGGCATCATGGCCTGTAACATGTCACACACAGAGAAGGGAAGGACTTGCTCTGGCAGCCCCTGAAAGAACAGCTTTTCCACTGAACTCAACAGAGAAACAGAAACCGGGGCTCGGGCCCTTGCCACGCTTGGAGCGAATGCCTGGCACCATCCCCGAAAATCAGGGGGTGAGTCCTGATCCCCTGCACAGCCAGGACACAGCGTGCTTCAGTTACATTCAGCATCATAGGCCCACTGGATGGAAGGCAGCCCAGTTCACATAACACCAGTGCACAAGGACACTCACGGCTCCGAGGCTGGTGGGGCTGCCCCCTCGGGAGAGAGCTGTGCTCCATAGCCATCACTGGGCCCATGTGAGATAGGGGCTAGGCATATACCACCCCCCCTCGGTGTGAAGCAGGCTAAGGAGAAAAGAGGTTTAAATACAAGAGCTGCTACTGCTCCCCAAATCCTCTGGCTGCCCCCAGCAAGACAGAGCCCAGCTCAGAGGGGCACACCAGAAGGCAAAGAACACAACCCATGACCCCTGGAGATGTTGTCTCATCAGCAGCAAAGCCCCCAGCACCTGAACTGGCCACACTGGCCATGGGTTAAGCCTTGAGAAAAGGAGGTGGGGGGGGGGGAAGCTGGGCTTAGCAGTCCAAAGACATCCTGAGTTCTCCATGCACATACATCACAGAGAGAGCAGACATTACTGGCCAGAGAGTCACAGCTTGGCTCGTGCAGGGAGCTGGGCGGATCTCTGCTCTCAGACTGCATGAGATGTGATAGGCATTAGATGGCAAACTCTGCATTGCTGAAGGGTGCATGGCTGATTAAGGGATAACTTAGAACCCACCCCCCTTGGGGCTCACAGTGTAACCTTATTTAATCCAGCTGATTGGAAAGCTAAAAGCCTTGACAGGGAGCACTGTAGGAGGGTGCAAAGACCCAGGTTTCTTCCTGTGCTCAGGAATGGGGAGAAGCAACTAGCAAGGGGAGCAGGGAGAGGAACGTGCTCCCATGGAAATTCCCAGCATCAGCCTTTACTTAGCACTTCTGGGCCTGAAATGGAAACACCCTTGTGCAGAAAAATCAACCCTCATTTGCCCAGGCTCCATGGTCAGCCTGGTGAAAAGCCACCAGGACTCAGCAGGTGCCAGACAGTCCCTGGGACAAGCTCTGGTGACAAAGGACAAACTTCGTGGCACTTTCCCACAAAGTAACAAAATGGGATTTACCAGCTGTGGCTCTGCCTGTGCAAGACAGTGTGTGTGTGTGTGTGTGTGTGTGTGTGTGTGTGTGTGTGTGTGTGTGTGTGTGTGTGTGTGTGTGTGTGATGCCTGTGAAGGGTGAGGACACACCTGCAGCTCCTCAGAGCCCAGGACTCCCCCATAGCAGCACCATTTGCTGTCACGGGGCTTGTGCAAGGCCGGCCTCAGTTCACCTTGTGCTTGTTTTCCTGACTTGGTTGCATACAAGATGAGCTCAGCTTTGACAGCTCTGCAGAAGGAGGTGCATACTTTATTAACTCCGCTACTTTTTTCTTCACTAATTAAAATCAAATTACATCTGATGCGTGTTGCACACGCCGCAGCTTAAGCAACCTGCTTTCCCACTCTGCTCTCTTCAGCCTTCTCTGGTGAGCTGAGAACAGCCCAGATCCTTTGCTGAGGTCACGCAGGGCTGGGAACGCTACTGATCACATGCCCCCTGGAGACTGATGCTTTAGGTTAGGTTAGACATTGGGCCTGGACCAGGCTCGCTGAGCTGGGGGGGGGTCTGTCCAGTGTTCTGAAGAACAGAACTCCATCATCCCCCTGCGAAACCTGACTGGTCCCTCAGAGAGGGGCAGGACAGGCCCAGCAGGCAGACAATGGTGGTACCACACTGGTTCCAGCTGGAGGCTTGGAGATGTCACCACTGACGTCAGGAGTTCCCCAGCCATTCACTGCACCCTCTGTCTATGTGGGAGCCATGCACAGTCCCCTCTGTAGCCTGCAGACCACCTATGGTATATGACCAGCAGCAGCGTCATCTCAAGGCTCAAAGTGGTACATGCTCTTGCCGGAGCACCCGCTCAGAGACACTTGGAGGAGTGAGCACAGGGCTGGGAGTTAGGCAGGGCTCAGCTGTATTCCCGGGCTTTCTGGGTGACCTGGGGCAAGTAATTTCCCCTCTCCAAATCTCAGCTTCTCCCTCTATGAAGCGGGAACAGTAGCGCTTCCATCCGTAGTGCCAGAGTGCTGGGAGGATTCATCAGCTAATATCTGTGCCTTGCGTTGAACATTAGAAGTGCTGTAGAACTGCACAGCGCTGTTAACTTTGATCAGCTGGCTCTTGTCAGGTTGTGTTGCAGCACACAGCCGCTGTCAGAGGAATGTGGATTGTGAGTCAGTTTGTTCAGTGCTCTCCCGCCTGTTGTGTGAATCGCTAAGGTTCTAGTAACGTAATGCAGGGCACTAAACAAAGAGGTTGCTAAGAAAGATTTTCAATTTCCCGCTGCAGAGCTCACCCATCTATTAGCAGGCCCATGTTCCATCTCACCACCGATCAGATACTTGGCCAGCTTCCCATCCATCGACAAATGAAGCAGCACATGTAATTTGACAAATGAAGTAGCAAATGATGTTAACATCTGTCAATATCCCGTAGCCAGGAAGAACGAGCTGGCACAGTTATGTTTATTTTACAGAACAGTTGCATGTCTGAGAAAAATGAGCTGATGTGGCTCTGAACTCAGGCTGAGCAGAAACTGAGCCAGCCCCACGGCGGCTTGGCTGTGTGGGGAAAGTGGGGCAGGGGATTGAGCCCCATAGAGAGAGGTTCAAGAGCTAGGGTTCATTTGGTGTCAGTTTCCCTGCAGGACCGGGGCTAAAGACTGGAAAGGCCCTTGGATAGCAGCATGTACAAAGGCAGAGTCCCAACATGGGGCTCGCCCTCCTCCCAACCACGCCTGCACCTCCATCCCTGCACATGGGCACTCAGGGGGAAACACGGCTCATGTGAGGACCAGGCAGAGAGGAAAGGAAAACCAAGCTACACAACAGCTGTCCACAGACCCAACCCCGCCGGCCACAAAGCATTCCTGGGCTCCTCGGCAGCAATGACCCAATGGACACGGCTTTGTGTGCCTGGGAGCCAGTCGTGGCAGAGCAGCTCCCTCCCCCAGCCGGCCCTGAGCGCGCTGACGTGACCCAAAGCCCTGCCCCACATAGCTGGTGGGTGTCAGCGAAGTGCGCCAAGCACTGACTGGAATCACTCTCACCTGGGTCAGAGAAAGGAACATACTTGCCTCAGGAAAACAGGCTACAGGATGGCAGCATCTCCAGGAACTAACCTGAGATCCCAGCGAGCTGGCAAATGACCCACTTCCCTCCAGAAAGTGGCACTGACTAGGCAGTTCCAGAGCATCAAATTTCTGCCAGCCCCTGCTCCCCTTTGCAATTGGGGTACAGGCTGGGCCATGGCACAGAGATGGCTCCAATAGCACCACTGGCTGATGTCCTCCTCCTGGCTGTGATTAGAGTCACAGTACTTGGGTGCTCCTGTTTCTGGCTATGGTTTTTCTATTGCATATACCACTATCCACAGCCGTCCCTGAGCATCCAACCTCCTTTGCCTTGCCTCACCTTGCCTTCAGAATGGAAACTGTCTGGGGCTCTGTGCTCTCTGCTAGTCCCCCATTAACTTCTGGGACCAGTTCATAGTCCTGGTCTTAAATGCCAGAGCCCTGAATGGTCTGGGACTTGGGAGAGTGCCTCCCCATCCATGACCCACCAAGACAGCAGGGCCACAGAAACTGTTAGCGGGAAAGGCGTAGCTGCTGGGAGTCAGAGGCCAGGCATGCTCGGTTCTGGGCCCTAGATCCTAGGTGAGGGGGTCAGAATGAAGCTTGCTTTGTCTGAGCCCAGTACACACATAGTGTCTCACAAAACCCTGCTCCTAGGTACGGGGAGTAATTAATGTAAATGGCTAACGCCTTGGCTGGCATGAGTGGAGCCTGCCTCACCAGTGGGTTTGACGCTTGTCTTCAAAGTGTGTTAAATCACATTTCCTGCCAAGATGCTGCAGTGAAAGGCAGCCTTTAAACACCCTCACGGCTCGAAGCGCATCGCCGGAGGTTGGTGCAAGGGCCTGCTTTAGTGCTGTGTCTCTGT
Source organism: Gopherus evgoodei (assembly GCF_007399415.2). NCBI lineage: Eukaryota > Metazoa > Chordata > Testudines > Testudinidae > Gopherus > Gopherus evgoodei. The sequence goes on along the minus strand of NC_044341.1, from coordinate 868,844 downwards.
GTCTAGGTTATTCAGGGAAATCCTGACCTTTCTGGAGCCCAGGCAGGTAGATTCTTCCACTCTCTGACAATCAGGAAACAGTTCCTACACAGGGCTCCAGGTCTTCTACTAACACACCCGACAATCAAGTGCCCCAGCCTGTCCTTAAAGGGACACCTCCCATTAGCCAAAATACAAACACACAACTATTAACACAACACCCAAATGTACTTCAAAGTACAATGCTTTTGTAATATAAAATAGTTTCAACAATTATTCTAGGGTCCTGGCACTAACTTAAGAGTGTGCCCCATATTACCACTCTGAAACCTGTCCCCATAGTACAGGTATCATACAGAAAAATTAAACAGCTACCACCCCAAGCCTCTCTATACTGAAGGGCTTGGGGTGTCCTGGTTCAGTCCTCTTGTGCATATGCATCATGATACAGTGAGCCCATATTAGTGGGTGACAGGGGATGGATGATAACCTGTCTGTTCATTCCCTTTGGGGCATCTGTCACTGGCCACTGTCAGAAGCCAGGATACCGGGTTTGATGGACCTTTGGGCTGACCCAGTCTGGCCGTTCTTATGTTCTTACTCTTTTCCCACAGGGTTTGACTCCAGGCCCTTCAGCCCAACCTCTGCCGCTGGAGCTAGAGGAGTGACTGGTAGGAGCAGAAAGCTGTTATCCTCTGTGTGCATTAGCCACAGTGCAGGACACCGCTCTCTAACATGCCTTGGAGCGTGAGCTGTGGCTCCTGAGCTCTGTGCCTGGCTCTGGGGGCAGACTGGCCTAGTGATTACAGCTAGCGTAGCAGAGCCCATAGCCAGGGCACATTCAGTCGAGAAAGCAGCATGGCTGAGATTTGGCTCCGTGGTGGCAAATACCTGCAGTTCAAGTTCTAGATCTGCTACTCTCTGTGTGAATGGGGGGCCTGGCACTTGCCTGCCTCCTACAATGAGGACACAAGGACTAGTTCTGTGCAGTTCATGTCCTGACCGTCAGTCAGTAGACCAGAGAAGCCCGGAGCTCTGGCTCCTGGGTCAGTGCGCTTCCCTCAGGCTGAAGTTTGGTCAGGCCTGGGGAGGGCACATGAGCAGGTGTGGCTGAGCTGCCAAATGCAGGACTCTTGGTCCCTTCTCCTTTTACAACCCTCACCCCTCAGGGAATCCTGACCACTGCTGCCACAGCATCCCAGAGCAGAGGGCAAGGGCAGCTGGCTGTGGGTGTTTAACCCTCTGCCTGCCAGAGCCGCTGCCCTACAGACACTGCCATATTTTCTAGGCACGTCCCATGAGCCCCCCAGGTTCCCAGGCCTCACAGCAGGCTGCTCAGCACAGAGCAAACACCATTTTCAAAGGCCCTGGGAGGGAGGCTGTGGTGCTCCAGGCCAGCCCGGCTTGGCCTCCCTTAATGATGCCATTATATTTGGACTTTTTCCTTAGGGGGAAGGGGAGAAAAATGCGCAAAAGGAAAGCCTTTCCCAGTGGCCCTTGTGCCAGTGTGGGCAGGAGCCATGTTTGGAGCAATATATCATCAATGGGACAGTATCTAATAATGTATTGCCCTAATATATCACCATAGCAACACTGTTCTAATAATGTATTATTCCAGTGTGTTACCCAAGCGCACATTCTCCCTGATGATGTATGGCTGGGATCACGGCGCTTCGCAGAGCCCCAGAAACAGCAAAGACTCTTCCAAGTCCAGACCACCAAGCTCAGGGCGGAGCATGCTGCCTAATGGAACCCACATCTCAGGTTGTGAACAGGGTCACGTGCTCGTCAGCTGGGGAGACGACTCCAGCTTCACTTGGGGACATTTCTGGAATCTCTTTGCTTTGTAATAAGCACCTTGTTCAGTCAAACGGGGTACTGGGGACTGCGTGGGCTATTTCAAACTCATGGGTTGGGTAACCTTTCTAAAGGAGATGTGCTGGCTGGAGGGTGAGCAGGTGCTGTACAAGCTGAGGCACCTCAGCCCAGTCCCACAGCACCCACAGCTGTTCCAGGCCTGGACTCTGCTGATGCCTCTCAGCCCTGACTTGCAGCCCTCCTGGCACTCCACACCCTCCTGAGATGATTCACATTCTACCAAGGAGAGAGTTACACACATGCCCCCTTCTGGAGGACGATTAACCCCGATGCACCGTGACTGGTTCACACCTGTGCTGCCCTCTGCTCAGGCTAGCTTAACCCTCTCTCCCACCCTTGAGGTAGAGCAGCAGGAAGGGGAAGATTGTGGAAATGTCAGTCACGACTTGAAAAGGATTCCTCTCCTGGCATTTCCAAAGTTCAGAAGGGAAACTGACAGACTGGCTTGTGCATTTCCCCAGCCCCTTGCAAGGTATTCAGGGCTGCAGAGCACTCCCAGCTTCAGTTATTAACAGAGAAAATACCAGCTGGAATTCTCCTGGCTCTACCGTCACAGGGAAAGCTTTGTTTTCCATTCACACTATCTTTTTGACCATGCAAATGCCATTAATTCAATCACCCCAATGCGTAGGACAGTTATCTGAAATGTTTCCCAAACAGCTTAGTGACTATAAAGCAACAATTCATGGAATTGCTAGCGGACATCTGTGTAAAGCAATCCACAGCAAAGAGCTTGTAGGGCAGTGAATGCTTTCTGTGTGGACGCTGGATTCCAAAAAGGAACAGCAAAGCTGAGAGACAGAGAGACTGAATGAATGGCAGGAGAAATCATTTCATCTATGCAAATTCATGCCAACCTCTATGCCCAGCTGTCGTCAGCGTGGAGCTCTGCCCCTGCACACTGAGATGTCAGGGGACTTGATTGTAGCTTAGCCTTTCCTTCCACCAGAACAGAAACCATTCATGGCTCAGTGAAAGCATCCACTCGACATTCCAGCCAGCAGGCTCCTGCCTTTAGCAAGTTTCCTAGGAGAGTCTCACCACCAGGCTTTTTCCTTACGGAAGGGCCCCACCCGGCTAAATGCAGCTCAGAGCCAGAGCCAGCTGGGAAGTGTTTGCAGAAAGGTCTCCTGGATGATACAGAGGCAGCTCCTCCGCTTTGAGATACAGAGACCCCTGCCGGAAGCCATCCATAGTTTGAGCTCATTTTGCTTATGGCTTATTTCTTCCTTGGCTGGGAAGGGAGCTGTAGAGAATGCTGCCTACCTGGCGCTGCATGAATCCCCATAGACATACTCACTGGCTAGCTGATTGCAACAGTGGAAAATAGAGCCAGCGGGGGTCCCAAATTGGATGTGCACAGCACTCCTTCCACGTGAATGCCCTGAAACCTGGGCAAGGAACAAGACTGGATGGGAGCCATTCCCAGGCCAAAATCTTTGTCAAGAGAAGTTTGCTGAGCTATAGAACTGCTGTACAACCTGGGATGTAATTGTAATGGGGAGAGGACAGAGGCAAGCTGCCTCACATTCTGAATGGTTAGCCCCAAAGCCAAACCCCAGCGTGGTCAAAATCGGACAAGGTCATGTGCCTCATCTCAGTATTTATTCTCTCTACTACAGCAGTGCCCAGGAGCCCCAATCAGATCCCCACTGGGTTCAGTGCTGTACAAACACATTTGCTAGCAGCTGTAGTGACAGGAGTCAGAGGGCAGTGGCACGTGGGAGGATTCTGCTGAAACTCAGAATCATTTCCATGTTATAGCATATGGAGCTCACATGGTGATATCAGCCATGTTCAGAGAGGCCCTCAGAGAAGTTCACAGCTGCCCCAGGTACAATTGGGCTGGGCAGAGCTTGCCTCAGCCCTCCTCTGGGGAAATCGATTAGCCACCCTGTGACAGCATCACTGGCAATGGAGCATAACAGATTCCAGATCATTCTAGCTCGATATCATGAGATGCCTACATAATTCTTCAAAAAAGAATGAGATAAGTTCATGGAGGAAGGTCCATCAGTGACTATTAGCCAGGATGGGCAGGGATGGTGTCCCTAGCCTCTGCTTGCCAGGGCGACAGGAGATGGAGCACTTGATGATTACCTGTTCTGTTCAATTCATTCCCTCTGGGGCACCTGGTCTTGGCCACTGTCGGAAGGCAGGATACTGGGCTAGATGGACCTTTGGTCTGACCCAGTCTGGCCGTTCTTATGTTCTAATGCCAGGAGCCAGCAAGGGTCTACTCTGATCCAGCACATATCAAGCTGGCTGGATTTTATAGCCTCCACTGATAGGGAGAGATGTCAGGACCCCCAGTGGCTCAGCAAGGTGAATTTTAAATGTAAATGCCATTGTGAGAAGCAACATTCAAAATGAAAGGCCTGATCTAAACTTGCCCCACAGCAAGGAGCCCAGAATAGTGCAGAAGCATGGCTCTTCCTCCGCCTGTGTCACAAGGCAGGGATGGCCTTGCCCCCTCCATAGGAAATGCTTTGCAAAGCACCAGCTTAGACACTGGCTGCAGGTAAAAGGCACCAGACACTCTGGGCTCAGTGATCTCCCAGCCAAGCATGGGACGCTGCAACCCGCTTTACTGAGAAGGGGGCTGTTGTCCAGGACACCAGGGTGACCCCCGTCAGCTTTAATACCTTTCTACAATGTTCCCCCAGAGACAGGCAGAAGGGGCCTGGGTTCCACATTCCTGTGTCAGGATGGCACCGAATGCTGTACCACTGCACCCGCGGTGCTGGGCATGCACCGGAGAGGAGACTTAAACCTCCCACCTCCTGACCCTGTGGCACAAATGCTGTTCTCGTGTACTAGCCTGGCAAGAACTCTGCTGTTCAACCCCATTTATCTGGCAGCCACGGTGCCCAGGAATTTACACTGTCGAGACGGCAGGGGTGCAGAGGAGAGCAGGAGTCCGTCTCAGCCCTTATATCTCCAGGACACCAGCTGGACACGTGTTCCTGTTCCCATCATGGTGCTTGCCATGCAGCTGTGGAGAGTTTTGGAGATTGCCCAAGATTGTTGCCACAATCATGCCAGGTTCCTGGAGCTGCTTCCCAAGTCGCATGGGCCCAGCCACATTTCCACCTTCGTTCCAAGTGGTCATTCATTCTCAAGAGCCATAAGTGGGACTAGCTGCTCTGGAGCGGCGCCTGAGTGTACTTACAAGCAGTGACATTACTCTCTCTCCCTGGGGTCTGTGACAGAACTTTAGTGGGGTTGTACGAGAGGAGAGTGATTTCCAGCATGTTACAGCCCTGTTCATAAGTGTTAGCTGTAACTAATGCAGGCCGCCTCCCTGAGCTGCATTTACAATGCTCCAGGAATCCACCTGGGCAGAGACTCCAATCTCTCAACGTTACAGGGGGACGGCAGTGACAAATTACGATGTCTGCAGCAGAGAAAAAGGGAAACGGAGGGACCCAGGGAGGAATGATTGCATTATCAATAACTCTTCCAATAGCTGATGGATGAGGACACCCAAATGATTTTCAAGAGTTTCTCTGGAAATCTTCCAAATGGCAGAGAGGGAGGTAGCGTGTATATTAATCCAAGTCCTGCTGAGGATGTCCTGTGGGGCTGGGCATGCCAGAGCCACCCGCAGGCAGAATGTGTGCTTAGCATCACACTTTAAACAGCACATTGAATAGCAGCAAAGTGCTCGGCGGCGTTTGGATGGGCGGGTAACACAGTTCGTGTGGCCTCACCTCAGAGGGAGGGGGAGGTGCGGGAGGGCAAGTTAAAGCTCACGAAGCTCTTTGGGGAAGCTCAGCTGGAAAGCACTTGACTGTGTTGGTGCCCAGCTGCCAGTGTGATGGGGTATTGCAGTCAATAGCTAATACAGTGATAACAACGGTATGTGCATTGGCAATGGCTCCAAACAGTGTAGCTGGAGAACCCCTCCATGAGCACGGCCCTCAGCCGCGGAGCCTGGCCACAGGAGAGCAAACAAAGGGGAGGGTGGATATGGCAGATTGGAAACACTTTAGAAACACATTTGTAGGGGGCCTGAGAGCTTTGCCAAAGGGCTCAAATCCACTGCAGCAAAGGCACCATGGCCTGCCCCACCGAGTGACATTAGCCACAGCACTGAATGGAAGGGTTGTCTGGGCACAAGGACCCATAGGACAAGCATCGTGAGGAAGCCAGGGCCTTGTGCAGAAGGCACGACTTCGTCACTGTTACTTTTATATACACCAGCATCCAGGGAGAGAGAGAGAGTGAGTGAGCGTGTGTCTGTCATGCCCCTAGGAGGAGAACGTGTTGTTAGCAAGCAAGCATACCCCAAGTGCTCTTAAATCCTACAAAGGGGATTTAACCCACCTAGGCCCCTTCACACCAGCTCCACCCCCCACCCTTCAACCAGTGCCATATCAGTATAGTTGGCCCATTGCCACACTCTGTAGGAGCCCCAGGTGTGTGTGTGTGTGTAGGCGGGGGGCGTTCCTGTGCCACAGATATTGTTACCTGCCAGAACAGCCCAAGAGGACCATTGGCATCTGGGTGCAAGTTTGTTCAGCTGTCAGGCACTCTAACCTGCCCCAAGGGCTGAACAGGCTCCGTCAGTCCCAGCACCAGGTGGGACGGCCGCCTTCACCCCACACTGCTCCGCCCCTTGTCTAGTCATCAAGCCCTGTGCTAGTGTGGGCATGAATGTGACCCAAAGGCCCTAGAGCTGCAGTCTGTCCCACCAAGTGCAGTCTACCTGTGAGTTCTCTGGCTGAAGGTATTTTCACGCACAGGCTCATGCTGGTGAAGTCACCAGAGTAGAGTGCCCTCTCCTGTACCAGCTGCAGAAAGGGAGTTCCTTAGTTTCTGTGAAGGAAGGAATCCCAAGAGCTTTCTGGGAAAGATAAGCACACAGAGAAATTGTTCAATAGAATTCTGCTTGGTTTATGGGATTATTTTCCCCTGGGCCCGGGTGACTATATATGGAAATACTTTCTGGAAATAAACAGCATGTATTAGCTCTAGCTGGCATCTGATGACTGACAGTTTCATGTTAAAAAGCAGGAGCTTAAAGGAGGAAAACATCTCTCATAGGGCGGAATTCACAGCGCAGCCAACCATCCCACTATAATTAAGCACAAGCATTTTCTTCAAAGTGTAGGGGTGTGCCCGCTCGTAATGCTTACATGGCATGATGTACAGTAGATAAGGGCTATGATGCCATACATTAGCCACAGCCTAGTAAAGGCTTCCATGGTGGAAATCTAGCAGCCAGCATTGTTTTGCATTGGAAACCAGCAAATCTCCAGGCTGAAGCTTCCAGGGATAATTTGTAAACTGAACGCTGATTAATATTATTGTTACTGGGAAAGGCTGTGGTAACTTTGCTTTGCTGCCAATTGCGCGTGTTGATTTTTTTTATGCCAAAGAAAAGTGGCAACTTCACAGAAGCTGAAATTTTCAGCATCCTGTCTCTTAAAAGCAGCTGACACCTTGTGGGAAAGTCTGAGCCCTCTTCTGTCCATGTTTGGTAGCTCTTTATTACTTAGCACGTTTGCATAGATACAGAAACTTTAAAGTTCCATGGGTTCCTCCTGTGAAGTTATGACTCCCTGACATCCCACATCACTCAGCTGTGCTGCCATGATCAGAGGATTTGGATGTCAAGAGCAGACACAGATGGAACCATTGGGCTGAGTGCATTTTTTTTTTGGCCATAAACTCTTCGGGGGCAAGGATGCTGCCTGGGAAGTAACTGGCATTTCCATAATCCAGATACTCCATAGTAAGGATGAGAATTTGGAATAGTATGACATGGTCTTGCACATGGTGAATCCCTCTGGTGCCAAATCTCTCTCCGAGAGGCCGACATTTTATTTATAGAAGGAAATAACTCCACTGTGTTTCAGTGGCGGGGGCCCAGCACAGCCTGACATGGTGAATCAGAAAACACTATAGCTTGGAGTTTGCATGTGACCTCTCCACAGTACACGAGGGATGCCTGTCCCTCTCGCTGTCAGGCAGCCTCACTCTTAAGCCACTTGGCAATGCACTGTGACCCATGATGATTTATGTGGCACTTGTGCAATTGATGTGCTTTGTGCCTGGGGACAGTTAAATGGTAAGAAGAGGTTAAAGGTGATCAATAACAAGGGTTTCATGCCCAATTGATCAACCTTTGCAATTTATTTCTGGCTTTTGCCTGCCATCCCATGGTGCTTTTAGAAATAGTAATTAAAGACATAACAAATGTTCCACTAAGCAGAATATCAAACTCTCAAAATACTGAGTCAAGAGATTCCCCTCTTAAGGACTCTGAACGGTGCATGCGACATCTGTCTGTCTGTTCCCCAGCAGTGGCAAGGCCCAGACAAATGGGAGCAGTTACGGGTTTGCTCTGCTCTGATGTTCTGTGTTAATGAGCAGCCACCTCCATAAGAATGCTGCGTCTAGCACAAGATGCTACAGGAATCAGTGTTCAGACTCTGTCACAGGAAATCAGCCAGCAAGCCAGTGATTTGTTGGGGTTCATGCAGGGGGGTGGAAAGTATGAGGGGCCCAACGTGTACAGAAAGTTTTTCTATGCACCAGGTTTTCATTCTTCAGCAAAGCTGCAGCACAGACAGAACGCCCCAAAGCCAGCTACAAGACTATACTTCGGTGCCCCAGCTGGAGCCCTTGGTAATATCCTGGCAGGCCTTAAAGCCGGTGCAGCTGGCACTGATTTATCCTTGGCTAGGTCAGAAGAAATCGGGCATTCGGCATGCCCAATAGCTAAGCAGAATAAGCCTGAGATTACCCCATGGGACAGACGAGGTTAACTCGTGTAAGTAGTGCACAGTCCCCAAATCATCTCCTCCTGCGCCTGTGAGCGACTGACCCAGGTGGCTCTCACCTGGGCCTGGCCCTTACGGAGTCCCAGGCCAGCCTTCCACTGCCTTGAACTACAGCCCCTCTGCTGGACTTGGCCTTACCCTCTGCCCGTCTGCCCACTCCATGGGGCTCCAGCACTGCAGAGCCAGCAGGAAGCCTGCAGACCTGCCCTGCTGAACTCGACCCAGCTCTGCCACCTGCCGTTAGAGTGTGGCCAGTGGAAAGAGGGCCCAGCTGGCCTGCTTGTAGGCTCTGGCAATCTGGGGCCATGACCAGCCAGCCCCCGTCAGAGCGGCACTAAGTCTCTTCTAATTTGTCCCGCCGGTGCAGCCTGGCACCCAGCAGCCTGGAGATGCTGGACTAGGAGGAATGCAGTCTCTGAGCAGTGCCCCCAGAGCTACTGCAGTCCCTGCCTCCGTCTCCCTTCAGGGATAATCTTTTCACACCCAGAGTCTTTAACCAGAATTCTCCCTCTCCTGAGGGCTAATCTATTACACAATATCTGGCAGTTAAAAGAGCTCTTCCAGCCTCCTCCCCCTCAGGGCTCCACGCTTCTTCTCAGGACAGTGGCTTGGCTTCCTCAGCCTGCAGAGTCTCCCCTTCTAGTCAAGTTTTCATAGCCTCCCCCTGGGCTGCAACCTGGCTGAGCTCACCCTGGCTGCCCTTGACTGGACTTGCTGCCTCCTTTGTGCTTCACCAGCCCAGCCACCTGCCCACTCCCTGACGCTCTGCATTTGGGTCTAATAACCCAAACACCCGTCTGAGCCGGCTGGGAGATGGGAACCATGCCCTGCCCTCTCTGCAAGGATCCTGGTCCTGGGCTTTTAAAGGGACAGTGGCCTGAATTTTCCCACTCCTTCCTTCACCCCGCCACTACCTCCCTCCAGGGCTCTCTATTGCTGTTCAAGGGAGTCAGACTTAGCAGGAACCTCAGGGATCCCACTGATTGGTCCTTTGACTGTAAAGCACCTCCAAGGTCAAATTCACCCTTGGCATGAGCAAGTGTGACCTTGGGCACATTTCATCTTTTCATTCCAGTGGGGAATTTGGGCCATTCTCTGGGCTGCAGGCGGGGGGGTCTCCCACGAGTTCTGCTCCAGTAGCATAGAGAAGACTCTGTGCAACCCTGTGTGTGGGAGAGGGGCGGAGTGGGGGGGCACTACTGCAGTCCTTAGGCACATGCATAGGGGCTCAGAGGTTAGGATGTGCTAAGGCCAGTAACCGGGACTCAGGTGGCAGGAGAATTACTGAGGAGCTGGTCACTGTGCTGACAAGAATCAGGGAATATGCAGTTCCTCTCGTATGCAAATGCAGGCCCTTTCAGGAGAAATAGGCCAGAAGCTGGCCAGAGTTAGAAGCTGCAGGTGCTGCAAGTGATGAGTTAAGTGGTTTTTTTATAGTCTCTTTATGAAGACAAAATTGCATGTAGCTGTTGAGGATAAATGAAGCAATTTCAGGAAAACAAAGAGCTTAAGAATTCTGCAAGCTGGAGTAAATCCCATCAGGTTTCAGTCCAGTTCCGAATGAGCTAGGAGCAGCATTGAGTGAGTCTCACCAGTACCCCAGCCCCAGCAAGGAAGGCGACAGTGACAATTACTCCTGCACAGCAAATCCACAGAGTGTCTTGTTTGCCCTGGTTTGCTGAAGAATTCAGGCTCCTGCTAGAGAAGGCTGGCTGGAGAGCGGGGAACCTGCGAGGTATTTTCACAGCGCTCTCCAAGAGGCTTGTTTCTGTTTTGAGCAGTGGGGTTCTGGTGACTCCAGCTGCGTTCGCAAAGCTTATAACGTTACAAAACCTCTCTCAGTGCCTCAATGGGCTGTACACTATGATATGGGGACTTATTTGGGATGGATTGTTTATTTAGATAGAGGATTGTGTATTTGTTGTGTGTACAGCACCTAACGAGTGGGATCCTGGTCCATGACTGGGCTCCCAGGCGCTAAGAACATGTCATAGCAACATAAGAGTGGCCATGCTGGGTCAGACCAATGGTCCATCTAGCCCAGTATCCTGTCTGCTGACAGTGGCCAGAGCCTTCCGAAGGAATGACCAGAATAGGGCACTTTACTGAGTGATCGCTCCCGTCGTCCAGTCCCAGCTTCTGGCAGTCAGAGGTTTAGGACACCCAGAACATGGGATTGCATCCCCATCTTGGCTAATCACCATTGAGAGACCTTCCTCCATGAACTTACCTAGTTCTTTTTTGAAGCCAGTTATACTTTTGCCCTTCACAACATCCTCCTGGCAATGAGTTTCACAGGTTCATTGTGCGTTGTGTGAAGTACGTCCTTAGATTTGTTTTAAACCTGTTGCCTATTAATTTTACTTGTCCTGGTTCTTGTCTTCCGTGAAGGGGTAAATAACACTAGCCTAGTCACTTTCTCCATACTACTCATGATTTTATAGATTTCAATCATATCCCCCCTCACTTGTCTCTTTTCCAAGCTGAACAGTCCCAGTCTTTTTAATCTCCCTTCCTATGGAAGCTGTTCCATAACCGTAATAATTTTTGTTGACCGTCTTTGTCCTTTTTCCAGTTCTATCTATTTTGAGATAGGGCCACCAGAACTGCACATGGTATTCAAGGTGTGAGCGTACTACGGGTTTATATAGTAGCATGATGTTATTTTCTGTTTTATTATCTATCCCTTTCCTAATTGTTCCTAGCATTCTGTTAGGTTTTTTTACTGCACCTGCACACTGAGCGGACGTTTTCAGAGAATCAGCCACGATGACTCCAAGATCTCCTTCTTGAGTGGTAACAACTAATTTAGAACCTCACAGCTGAGGTGGACAAGGATTATTATGCCATTTTAGTGCAGGGTTTGGAAGCAAAGAGAGGAGAAGTGCTTTGCCCAAGATCACCCAGAAAGTTAACAGCAAAACTTGGAACAGAAGCCAGAAGCCTTGATGCTCTGGTGATAGGCCTGGTGCCAGTTTCTTGTTCCAAGCACTAGCTCACACTTCTTTTCCATACCACACTCCCTCCTGGGCCCCATGCTTTTGTTGACTCATTTAAAAAGACCCCTCTTGTTTTTTCTTTACTCTATTTGTGCCTTGATAATTGTGTTTGTGAAACAGAAAAAAAATCCACATTCTTTTAAACAAAATCTTTTAATAATTTTTCAATAGAAAAATAAGAAGCCCAATGCAATGGGCAGGCCATTTAAATTAATACAATTATCACTGTTATTAATATCAGAACAAAAGAATGCAAACAGACAAGTCTATAGCTTCCTTATTTTTTCTTAATTGACCAGTTGCAAATTAAAATGGAATGAGGTTCCTAAATGGCTCTTTCTTCTCAGCCCCTAAATTGAGGAGGATTTTCAGCCACATCTCCCAAAATTTGTGTCCCCTGCGTGAGTGAGAGAGAAATGAATATGAGGTGATGAAGAACCACAAAACAGGCCAAATTTCCATGGAAACACAATGAAAAACTGAAAACTTAGATTGGCTTTGGAGCAAGCCCCCAGTCAGAAGACCCTGTTCCAGATTAGCACGTTGTATTTAAACACATACAAATACGACATGTAGAAACAGAATTTTGTGCATTTACCCATTCACATAATTCAGACACACTTGGGATTAAGTGGTTTCAGCTGCTCGAGACAGGGCCCTGAGATACTAACCCTAATCTCACCCAAATTACTTGCAGAAAGGTCAGTTCTGAAAATGATAAAAGAAATACTATTCTGCGGCTGCAAAGATCATTGTCACAGAGCAGCTACTCTGTGGGGATTAAATAATAACAGGGCTTTGAAGGATAATATGAGAAAAGCTATCAGGAGTGAATCACTATCTGTAGGGCTCTGTGAAATCAAAGAAGAAAATAGGACTGTTCATAAAAAGGCAAATGAATTGGGTACTGGAGCTGGAACTGGAACATAGGTGTCTTTATTCCCTAGAGGCTTCTGAAATAAAGATGCCAAATAGAAAAGTGAAGAAAACATTTTAAAAGTATGATTTTTTAAAAAATGTTGCGACATAGGCAGCACCCTTCCCAGTAGTATTCTCAGCAGGTTGTGAACCTATAGCACAAGTGTAATTAACAAATGCCTCCTTTGCAGGGCTTACAAGAAAAAACTGATTTTGACTCACACCAAAAACAATGTGATATCAAGCTGCATGAATTATTCATGGAGTCTGATTTAACATGAACATTATTTCTTGTGTACAATATCATACGCTTTAATGCTGCCTTTGCAACCTCATAATTCCCAGACCTGGCATGATTACTTACACGAAGAAGCTTGGTCTTATTAGTTCTAATTGAAACTACTGGGATCTTTCCCAGGTAGAGTTTACATGAATCACAAAAGAAAACATTTGATTAGCTACAACTGGCTAAATTTAAGAGAGAGTGAGTATGTGTGCATTTATATACCCCAACAGATGTTAAAAATCAGCCTGAGACACAGTTTGACCCTAAAGCTGTACCTCAACTTTGCAATGCTCTTTGGATCAAAGGTTTGGGATTTGTATCTCTCTGAATTTTTTATGTATATAATATGCCCTGATTTTAGTTCTTTTACACTGGAGTAAAGCCAGAGTAATCCTGTTGGCTTCAGTAGGATTACTTATGTGAATAGGGTTTGTTGGGTCAGGCCCTTGTGAGCAGAGAAGATGCCAAATCCAGACATTCGAATTGCTTGGTGTACCTTTTAATTCTCACACACACACAGTCCCATTCAAGGTATCAGAGCTAATCTGCTCTCCTGTATTCTCTTCCCCTTCAAGGGCCAATAGAGGGCAGTCAGCCTACATGGTATTCTTATGGCAGCAGGGAGGCACCACTGTGGGGGCAAAGAGACGCAGAGCACATGAGTGCCACAGCTGGACATGCATTGTTTCTCTAGCCCACATAAACTACAAGCAAAAGCAACTGAGTTTGTTGCTTATTACTACTTGCTTATTTCAATTTACATAATTCTAAAAAAAGAGGCAAATAAATAAAATGTTTTTATAATTACTGGCTTCAATTCTGATGATGATCCCAGCACAATCCTGGAAATTTATAAGGACTCAACTACAGGGTATAATCCAGCTTCAATTGAACAATGGAAGTTTTGTCATCAATTGCCAAAGAATTTACTAATGGAAAAAAAAGACTTGTAAAATTAGCCATTCCACGCCCTAGAGCAGTGGCTCTCAGCCTTTCCAGACCACTGTACCCCTTGCAGGAGTCTGATTTGTCTTGCGTACCTCAAGTTTCACCTCACTTAAAACCTACTTGCTTACAAAATCAGACATAAAAATACCAAGAAGTGTCACAGCCACTATTACTGAACAACTGCTCCCTTTGTCATTTTTACCATATAAATTATAAAATAAATCAACTGGAATATAAATATCGCACTTACATGTCAGTGTATAATATATAGAGCAGTGTAAAGTTATTGTCTGTATGAAATTTTAGTTTGAACTGACTTTGCTAGTGCTTTTTATGTAGCCTGCTGTAAAACTAGGCAAATATTTAGATGAGCTGTCATACTCCCGAAAGACCTCTGTACACCCCAAGGGGTCCGCATCCCCTGGTAGAGAACTGCTGCCCTAATAATACAGAGTTAAATGTATATCCAGTCACGCACAGCCTAATCCTTCACTGGGAGCTGGAGCGGGCCCATTGAGGAACTGTCATTCACTCCTTCAAAGTTTCGTATCAGGGCTGAAATGACCCAAGCTAGAATTATGTTGCTACTGCTGCTGCTTTAGTTTGTAGAGAGGCAGCTCATTCTACCGAGAGCTTAGCCGGATCAGGCCCCCCGTGCACTGGATCTAGGTGTGACCTACACTTAGTGGAATAGCAGGACTCTGTTGCTAAGATAAAATAGGTTTCTGTGGTATCAGTAACTAAGAGTCTCTAATAAGGCAAATTTCCCTGTGTTGCAACCTCGCCAGTCACTTCCCTGGCTGTGTGTGCGCGATTAGCACAGGACAGGTTTATTCCTCACAGACAAGGTCCTCCTCCCTTTGCAGGTTGCTGCCATAACATTCTTAGACAGGAATCCTGAGTAAGAAGATGTTGTTCTCGACGCCCCCTGACCTTTGGCTAGACAGGCAGGCGGGCACAGCGTCCATTCTCACTCGCAGGCTCTCCCATCAGTTTCCTACCTTATTAAAGACAGAGGAGAAAACAAGCACCACTCTGCTGAAAATTTCCCAGTCTCACAGAACAGAGCCCGTCTCTCTCTCCCTGAAATCTCTGGTAACAATATCTAGGCCAAAGGCTTTTGGGAACCACTTCCCCTCCCACGCTGGCTAGATAATCATGGCAGGTTATTCCGCTCACAGACGAGCGTGACCTTCCCTTCTGGCTCATCAGGCTCCCTGCATCGCTGTGCATTGGGCAGCACGAAGGCTGGGGAAGGGGTGGGCTGGTGATCGGGACATATTCACTTGGCTCCAACTGTCCCAGCTGGCAAGTAGCACTGAGGGATTGTGGTTACAACTTCAGCCCCCGGGTGAGCTGCTACATTTTACCACCCCTCGGTTGCAGAGAGCCCCATTACTCTGGCTTCCACCCACTGGGGCTACGCCTGTAAGCAAGGCAAGATGGATTAGGCCTTTACTCCTCTGAAACCAACCAACCTGGAGCTCCATCGCAAGGATTGATTCCTTGGTGTATTGGAGAATTTCTCACAAAGCAGTTTCATGTTAATTAAAAGCCTGACTAGTCCGGTGATGAGCACCAGGGGGGCTGGAACAATTTTTAGAGTGGGGATGCTGCTGATAAAACCACCAAATACCTGGTTTCAAGCCAGGGGGTGTGGCAACCCACCAGCACCCCTTGGTCCAGCACCCCTGATGAGCACAGTATACAAACCGATGTAGACTAGGACAGCATTTGAATGCAGGTGCAACGGAAACACCTTCTGTTTTCTGGACATGTATGCAGTGGCTCAACCACTGCCTCTGGGAGCAGAGGCTAAGTTCCCTTTATACCTGTTGGTAGAGGACAGTGTTCTCACAATTGTACTTTTTCCAACCTACTAAAACTACCTCCCCATCTTTACTGGGGTTATGTCCATGTCATAGACAGAATGCTCATGTTAACACACTCACTTGAGGCTAAAAATAAAACCAAAACCAAAACCACCTCCACAAAAATCCCCCAACACCATATTGTTATTTACGCCTGGCCTGAGAAAAGCAACTGTTCTTCTAAACGAGGCAAACCCTGGGGTATTGGGTTTTTAAAAGGATTGAGCATTATAGAATTGCACAAATAAAGTGTCTCTTATTTTTGCTCTGCAATAGCACAAGAGCGCTAATGCAGTGGGGCTGCAAGTGCCTGATATATTCTGACAAACCAAACAACCCAAGGGTGTTCTTCCTCAGCAGAACTCACTTCACATCTTATCCATTATGGGAATGAAATGTGAAAATTGACCCCTCTTATTAAATAGCAATGTAATACTGTTTGCTACATAGTCTCTCTTCTTTTAACTAGCCTACCTAAATTGCTCCCAATATACACAGGCACTGGCTTCAATTCTGTACCCTTAATCCCCAAATGCAAAGGGGAAAGACTTCCCACAAGTATACAGTGGAGTTTCTCTCTTTTACTTTATGACTTAAAACAAACAAAACAAAAACCTGACTAGGTATCACCAAAAGGTTTCTAAAAATGGCCTCAGCATTATAGATACCAAAAGTAAAAGCAAGTGTCTGGGGGTGAAACAGAAAAAATAAAAGCTATAAAAGGATTTGAAACTTGGAAATGTTTCCATAGTTTCATAATGTAGATTGGATGGTAACCTGGTTTGCATGTATTCATAATTATTGTTACTTTATTTTTGATGAGCGTACGCTATCCAATCCATTGCATCTGCTCAGCAAATTCTAAATGTATAAAACACAATTTTTGTTTGTATTCAGACTTCCACACTCCATTCATGTTGCTGACCTTCAAGTTCCTGCACTTTTGTGAAACAGTCACATAAGCAGAAAGAAATTAAGAACATGAGCATGTAATCAAAGCTGACAAAATGCTTTATTAATCATGTGTGCTGAATCTTTTAAACAATACTGTTATGTTGTTGCTATAGAGGAGTTATTAATATGGTCTTCTGCAGAGTTTGCCAGCTTATTTGTACTGCAAGGTGAACCCACTTGCTGGTGTACTAATTTATGGGTATCAAACATGATATTTAGTCTGATAATGGTCCACCATTGCGACTTTTTTTAAATTAAAAAAAATCCAAAGGAACAGTTGATGAGAGTAGGAAAGCTGTAGCTATTAATATCCTTTGGATTAGCCACTACACAATAACTACATTTTTGAAAGTGACAGAGAAAAATCGGATAATTAATTTATAGTAACTTGGCTGATTGTGACATTTGCCTGAGCAATAATGCATTTGCAAACAAAACACTAAAGGCACAAAAATACAATAAATCCAAGCAGAAGATTTTTGCAGAAAACAGAAGATTTTTCATGTTGGGTGCAAACTGCATTATTCACACCTAAAAAAATAAATCTGTGAACTGACATACAGTAATGCCCGATCATCAACAAAAATTCCCTTTACACCTGCTGTTTCACAAAATGTATCCAGAGTCAAGTAGCAATGTGTCAAATGTTACAGACTGTGGATAGGAAATTTTCTAGCAAATTAAATTAAGTATCTGACATTTTACCCACTTTACATTTCTCCAGTGTTTGAGTTCCACAGACACAGGCTTCAAAAGTTCTCTCAACATACAAATGCTGCTGGAAACTAAAGATCTGTGAAAGTGAAAAGAATCCACTTATGTGACTTTTCCTCACAAATTCTGAGAGAAAGCAGACTTTAAAAAGATACAAAGTTAATTCTTCTAGAAATACAGAGAATGAAATAAGTATTCTCTAGACCCTGGTATAGGCATAAATATTAGGATGTGCTACTATATAGAAGGATCTGGTGACATCAAAAACCATGAGAGCACAGCTTGAGTGCTAAGCCAGAATTTTCTTGTATTACATTGTTGCATATTTATTATTTTCAGTAATATAAGGTGAGAAAATCATTTAAAAAGCCAACATTTTCTGCTTGTATTTTATATTCCAAAAGGCATATTAATCTCCATGGACTATCATAGGACCCCAAATACAATTTATGCTCTTTCACTGGTATTATACATTTTAAAGCTCTGCGTGTGTACATAAGTGTATGCAGACACACAATATAAATGCCTAAGATCTGAAGACCGAGTTTCCCAGAAGTGTAATTAACAGGAACAGTGAATGTTGATGAATAGTATTTGTAACAATTGTAAACAGAGGTGAGGAATAGATTGTTCACATATTTGAGTTATCTGAAAGCAAAGATATATTAAACAGAACAAAACATTAGAAAGCTGAGTCTGAAAATAAAAATTACAGGTCTTTCACTTCTAAAATAAATTAAATGTACGTTCAGATTTAAGTCTCTGACAAATGAAAAATAAGGAGGAGTTTTTCCTCCTTTTTCAGGTAAAATGTACATTACTAGACCAGTGGCTTCCCTTCAAAAACCCTCCCTTTCTCTGCCAGGTAACGCTGCACATTTGGCCCTTTCCGCACATCTCTCTCACTGCACTAATTGCAGTATGATGGGGAAGATATCTCCGAAAAAATGCAGCGTATGAAGAACAAGTTAGTTCTTTCCCCGAAGCTGGGGACCTGCGATATACCTTGCAGCCCAGTATTGATACTTTTCCTGAGATCCCTGCACGGACAGCTCATCTCTTCCAGAGACCCTTGTACCTTTAAGAGCTTCCACACATTGGTTTAAAGAGCTTGATTTAACATTTACCGATTTCTGGAGGCCGCAGCGCCTAAGAATGAATAGCAAGTTGCGCACACTGCGGAATGGAGAAGAGTTTTGGCAAAACGCTGCCTGCAGGCTGCAGGGGTTACGGGCTCTGATTGATAGGAGTTAGAACGATGCAGCCAGTAAACACGGCCTCTCAAACGAGACACATTCCCCTTGGACCACAAGCGAACAGCACGCGGAATCAGCGGCCCCCCCGGCCAGCTGTAAGTGCCGAGCGATCAGCCCGGCAGGTGCCTGCCCCGAGCGGAGTTGCCTTTGTCTAAACAGTTGCAGCCCCGGTCTGTCCGGAGCTGCCCCCCGTCAGGCAGGGAGAGCACGGGACGCCCTTGCTGCTGGGGACAGGGGCTTGGTTCCTACAGAGCCAGGCGAGGCGGTGGGAACGGTCCTTGCAAAGGAAAATTCCAACTCGCCCCAAACTTTCCACGGGGATGGAAAACAACAAAACAAGTCGGAGCAGCTGAAGCGACGGAGCCCCCCTCGCCCGGACTGAAGCACCGGGCGGCTCCGCTGGCCTGGGCTGCGGCACAAGGGGGTGTCCTGCCCGCTGGGGACACCCCCTGCCCCCTCCGGGCTGGCCCGACCCAGCTCCCCTAACTCCAAGCCCGCGCAGGGGCCGAGCCGCCTCCAGCAGCCCGCAAAGAAGACACGAGACCGGTTCCTGGGGGAATGGTTTATGTACGTAATAAAAATATTTACTATAAACATAAATAGAAACGTAACTTCGCGGGCTACATTTGTTGCGATTAAAAAATAAAACCAAACTCGGAACCCAACTCTGTGGAATGAGCCGAACCTGCCCGCGGGGGGTGGACGCGGTTAGAAATAAATAGAGACGGGGCGGGAAACAAGATTAAAATAGCCTCTCGGAATCGGTCCGTGTAAAAGAGCGGCTGGGGCAGGAGCGGGGATCCGGGGCGGCGGACACGTCTGTCGATCTCTCACATATTTACAGCCGGGCTGGGCAAGTTCCCGCAACTCCCGCCGACTCCCAGCCTCCCTCCCAGGGCCGGGCCCGGGGCACACGCGTGTCCCCCTGCGGAAACTCCCCGCTCCCTGGATCTCCACGCGGCCCCCCGCAGGAGAGGGGAAGTAAGTGCCATCGGAACCGGCCCAGGGGCCGCGGGGGGGGGGAGCTTCGGCCTCCCCGCCCCGCCCCAGCCCGAAGCGGGGGGGGGCTCCCCCGCAGCCGGAGCCGGTGACATGGGAGCAAACGAAGAATAAATTAGATTCAAACCTTTGGCTAGTTCTCCTCTCGCGGCGTTTGCAGAGCCGCGGGGCTCTGGAGCGCGCGGTATTTTTGGATGTCAAATAAATACAGCGAGTTCAATCAGAGAAACTCTGGTGCGGACCAGTCTGAGCAATAAATTAACGAGCGTTTTCCACGCGCCGCCCGGCGAGTCTCGGCATCCTGGCCCGAAACAAAGCGGCAGAAACAAAGTCCCGAGCGCGGCTTCGCCGGGGAGGGGCTGGGGCCGCTGGCGGGGCTCGGGTCCCTTCTGCCCGCGGCCGGGGCCTCCCCGCAGTCCCTCGCTCCTGGGCCCCCACTGAAACTCCAGCGCTGCCCCCCCCGCCCCTGCCCCGCCGCCCAGTCACTGCACGGAGCTCTGCAGCGGGTGGTGCAGCGGCGAGGTCTCCGCCTGCGCGTAAACATCCTCCATGGGCGGGTGCGGGACCCCGGCCGGCGTCATGCGCTTCTCCTTCTGCCGCCTGTTGCAGAACCAGACCCGCACCACCTCCTTCTCCAGCTGCAGACTGTCCGCCAGCGAGGTGATCTCGTGGGCCGAGGGCTTGGGGCACTTGAGGAAGTGGTTCTCCAGGGCGCCCTTCACGCCCACCTCGATGGAGGTGCGCTTCTTGCGCTTGCGGCCCTGCGCCGCGATCTTGTCCAGGTTGGTGGGGCTGCCCGTGCTGGAGTCGGTCTCCTCCAGCCATTTGTTGAGCAGGGGCTTGAGTTTGCACATGTTCTTGAAGCTGAGCTGCAGCGCCTCGAAGCGGCAGATGGTGGTCTGCGAGAAGACGTTCCCGTAGAGGGTGCCCAGCGCCAGGCCCACGTCTGCCTGGGTGAAGCCCAGCTTGATCCGCCGCTGCTTGAACTGCTTGGCGAACTGCTCCAGGTCGTCGGAGCTGGGCGCGTCCTCGTCCGAGTGCTCCTGCGGGTGGCCCAGGTGCTGCGGGGAGGCCTCCAGCTGGGGGTCGTGCAGCCCGGCCGCCTCCTCGTGGCCCAGGGGGTCCCGCAGGCCGTGGTGCAGGGCGGGCGCCGGGGGGCCCAGCATGCCGTTCAGGTTGGTGTAGGCGGACTGGGAGTAGAGCAGCGGCTGGTGGCTGCTAGACGTGGGGGACATGGGCGCCAGGTGGTGCCCGCTGCCCTGCGCCCAGGCCGGATGGCTGCCGGGCGCCTGCTGGTGCACCAGGTGGGAGCGCGGGTGGAAGGCGCCGGGCAGCTCCTCCCGGGCCGCCCCCTGCACGCTGCCCTTGCCGTGCTCAGCCGGGCCCAGGTGGGAGCCGCTGCCCCAGTCGGAGCCGGAGCCGGCGCCGGGCAGCCACTGGTGGTGGGTGAGGCTCATGGGGTGGCCGGAGCCGCTGGCCAGGCCCTGCAGGTACTCGTGGTGCATCATCTTCTGCACCTCGCGGTAGGTGGTGCCCTGGTGCAGGCGGTCGGCGTCGGGGTGCAGCGGGGCGCTGCGGGGCAGATACTGAGCTGCGGCGGCCATGGCTCCCCGCGCTCACTGCGGGCACGGCGCAAAGGCGCGCGGCGCTTTAGAGCCAGGCTCGGGGCGCCGGTGGGTGCCGGGCGCCCGGCCACTCCCCCCCGCGCCCCATTGGCTCCGCCGGCCGGGACTGGCAGCCGGCTCCTCGCCGTCATAGGGTGCCCCCGGCTCGGGGCACGTCCCCACGCCCCCCGCCCCGATTGGCGGAGGGGGCGCGGGCGGCTCCCAGGGATTGGCTTGGGCTGGGGGGCCCGCGTGCTCCGGGCGCCGGGACGGGCTCTGATTGGCGGCCGGCTGTTCATTCATGCCGGTTTGCAACTCACCACGTGGGGGGGGGGGCACCTGCTGCGGGGCTCCGCCGGGCCCGGCTCCTGTCGGGCCCGCACAGGCTGCAGACGCGTCGCCCCTGCCGTCGGGCCCTGCCCCAGCCCCAGCCCGGCTGAAGGGAGATTCCCGCTGCCCCGGCGGCAGGCGACGGACTGGAGGAGGAGCCCCCGGGAGGGTCCGACACCGGCCGGGGCTGGAGCCAGGCGCTCCGGGGCGGCGGCGGCTCCTGCCCCCCGGCCCGGCCGCGCTCCGAGCGCTGGCAGATGCCGCGTGGAAGGAGAGTCCCTGGTCATCCTGCGCCGGCCGGGGGTTCCCTTCCCGGGGCGGGGCCGGCAGAGATTCCCGGGCCAGGGGAGATACTGGGTCAGACCCGAGTCTCCCCACGGGCCACGTCCTCTCGGCGACGCGAGGCCAAGCGAGCTCCGGGCGCCCAGCACCGCGCCGAGCAGGGGGAATCCCCCGGTACTTGGGTGACTCGTTCACAGCTACGCCCCTTGCAGCCACCAGACGGGGCGAGCAGGACGCCCGCGTCTGACCGGGCCGGCAGAGGAGCCGGTGAAAGTGGCCAGATGCTGCCTTTTGTGAGGGCTGTGGCCTGCGGCGCTGGGGCATTTCCCCGGGACGCTGCCGGTTGCCATGGCGAGGGCACTGAAGGATCACAGAGCCCCACTGAGGAGGTTCAGCGGGGAAGAAAAGCCTCTGTTTAACTTCCAGTCCCCGGCTCGCCCAGCGCCACCCGTCAACTGCACCGCCTCCACCAGCAGCAGCCAGGGCGCCGCGAAGGGCCCGGCGGAGCGGCCTGCGGCTGCTTGTCCTCCCCCGGAGGCCTCCCTCCGCGAAGCTGCAGGAGAGACCCGCCGCTCGGGCCCAGGCAAGGGGTCCCTGCGGCTGGTCCCGGCTGGAGCAGGCTTGGGCGCCCTGCTGCGCCCTTTGCCGGAGCGCGGCCCCGCCTGGGAGCTCCGCGGTGCTGGGGCTGGTGGCAGTGCCTGCTCTGAGCTTTGGGGCCGATCCGCGCAACCCAGCGGCCTACCCAGAGTCTGTGGCTAAGACACGTTACCCCTCGCGTCAGCTCCTCTTGGCCCGTAGCCGAGCCGCGGGAGGCGGCTCCTGCCTGACCCGACACTCGGAGGTTCAGGCCCGTCGCGGTGCAGGATGCTGCTCCGAGCCGGTGTAATAACGGGGGAGGGCTGTTCAATAACCGCAGGCTAATGGAGCTGGTGGCACTAACAGGAATAGCAGAGTAGGGAGCGGAGAGCTGGGGCGAGGGTCTCCTGGAGCTGGGGCTCCCCCCCCAGTTGAGGAGAGGTGGGTGTCGCGGTGCAGAGCTGGGGGCTAGCTCTCAGCCCCAGCAAGGCGGTGGCAGTTTCCCGCAGGGCGAATGCTAGCACAGGGCGGCCCACGGGCCTGGGCAGAGGCCGAACTGGCCTGATGAAGCGCAAGAGCCTCTTTGAACCCCACAGCCCCGGGGGGAGTCGAGTCCCGGGGAGCGGGGGACACCAGGAGCCAGAGGCAGGAACAATTTGTCTAGTGGGTGCCCAGAGCCACTGAACCAAACTGTGAACTCTGCATATGATGGACACGCTTCAAGCTGGGGGTGCGGCAGCCCCCGCACCCCTAGTTCCAGCACCCGTCAGGGACTGGCTGTTCCCACATCCCACTGTAGGCAGCGGGGCTGGTACACAGGCCCGCGGGGCGGGGCACCTGGCTCACCTGAGCTTAGATGCAGCGTCAGCTGGAGGAACCTCACCGCGGAGGCGGTGCCCGCGGCCAGTGTCACTGTGCCCCCAGTTAAGGTCAGTCTGAGCCTGGAGCCGGGCGCTGCCAGCAGTCGGTGGTGACAGAGCCCAGAGCGGGGCGCACAGGGCGGCGGCAGTGCCTGTCACTGTCAGCCCGGGACCTGGGCTCTGGGCTCCGCTGCTGTGCGCCCCAGGCGGGCGCAGGAGCCCCGCTGCCCGGGAGCGCCCGGCAGGGAGGTCCCGCCAGGCGGTGGCTGCGGCTCCAGAGGGCCAGGGATGGTGCGACGGGTTTGGAAGAGAAAGTTCCTGCGCTTTGCGCGCCTGGGCCAGGGAGCATCGTGGGCAGGATTGTCCGGGCGGGTCTGCACAGACCCCGGGGGCTTCCCCGCATACACGGTCAATGGTCGCAGACGTGCACAGGCCAGGGGTTGGGGGCTGGTTGGGGCTCAGGAGCCTCTGGCAAAGCCAGGACCCTGGAATCGCCCAGCCTGTTCTCCGCAGGTCCGTATCCCCTCGGCTCTCGCCATGGCCCCGGGGTGTGAGCGCCCCCCGGCCGGGCAGTGAGCTGGGCGCCTAGCGAGCCCCACGCCCGCCCGTCTGGGCGGGTTCTCCCCGGGGCTTTACACTTCAGCGAGGGGGGCTCTTGGTACTGCAGTGCGGGGTCTCTGTGCTGCATGGCCGAAAGCAAAGTGAAGACAAGCGCGCGCAGCGCCTGGAACAGAGCTGGGGGAGGGCTGAGGCCTTTCGCCTCCCCCGCCGTGTCCCGCTCCCACGCCTCCCTCCCGTGCCTGGCTGGAAGAGACAGGTGTCTCCAGTGCAGTTGGTGGAGGCTGGAGCCAGGACACTGGAACCTCTCCCTGGCCCTGCGCCCAATGTGAGCAGGTCTGTGGAGAGGTGGGAATGTCGCTTTAAGCCGCCGGCTGTTGACAGGGTTAATTTAATCTAGCCGGGATCTGGCCTCAGCGGGTGCAAGGAGGGTGGATAAAAGTGAAAAGCACCTGTTCAGCGAGCTTTGTTCATGAGCCCTGTGTGTTAACTTTCTGCAGACATTCAGGGGCCCGAGTTTTACTGGCACCAATACTTGTGAAAAATGTATTTGAAACTGGACTTTCCAGGGGGAATGAATTTTGAATTGCTTATTTAGATGCAATAACAAATTCACAGCGAAGTCTGTTCGGTACAGAAATCATCCAGTCAAGAAACAGAAGCAATTCCATATGATTTACCTAACCAGCCTATCAGAGTCGAATATTTGAAGCTTGAATATTGAATATTTGCAATGAACACTTCTATGAATTGCTATTTGTACAGGGGAACAAATGCGAAGAAATTTATAAATAATTTTACATTATGAATGTCAGTTTTGCTTTCTGACCTTCACAACAACCACAACTCCCTAAAATACACAACCCAGATATTCTACCCTCAGGCAGAGGCTTTATCATCACCTGAAAAGGTAGAAGAGCCAGAACACCAGGACGGCCAAGAGCCTTTGCCATCACCTCTCTAGTTTGCACAGAAGATGCCCAGATCCTAGTGATGGGCAGCAGCATGAAGTCCTAAGGTATGATTTTGCTGTCTGGCGGGAAATTGAAAAAGGAACAGAACATAGGAACAGCCCTACTGGGTCAGACCAACGGCCCATCCAGCCCAGTGTCCTGCCTTCCAACAGTGGCCAGTGCCAGGGGCCCCAGAGGGAATGAACCGAACAGGGAATCATCCAGTGATCTAACCCTGTCACCCATTCCCAGCTTCTGGCAAACAGAGACTAGGGACACCACAAACATGATGTATAAATGATCCCTTGTGCGTGTTTCACTGAGCTCTGCATTTCACATCCTTTCACACTTTCCAGGCCCTCTCCATTGAAAATAACCATAAACAAATACAAGGGCTGGCGACTGCTCTCCAGCCACATGTACAACTCTCACTGCTGCCAGCTGGCTTTAGGTCTTGTGCCTGAGTAAGGACAGCAGGATTTGCCTCCTGTGTCTTTTCCCAACTCTCCTCCCACTGCCTGGCTCCCTGTCTAAAGCTGCAGCAGCTCAGCCAGGCTCTCTGCCCCTCTCTCTGTAAAGTTTTGTTTCTGCTATGTTGCTATGTATGGCCCTTAGTGTTGCATTCATCCACAGAATTTCATATATACCTGTGGGAAAGAATTAGTGTAATTGCTTTATACACCACATCGCAGTTACAGGTATAGTTTTTGCACTATTTCTCATTAGATTTTATACACTGACATGAAAATTACATGAGATATGGAATCCTTTTCCTTTATTTGTACGGTTATTGATATGTTATTTATATAAAAATAAAGCAGCTTGTGTACATGGGAGCATTCCTCCACACGCTGTCTCTTATGTAATCATTTTAGTAGCTTTCAGGTGAGCCAGGTACATCACACATTAAACCTTATACAGAGATATTCAAGTCCAAGGGGTTTCCTAATGCAGACATTTAGAGTCCAGGCTGTGAACACAGACTCACTCAAACTGAAACATGCTGCACGGGGCAAGCAAAGCCTGAGTTTTCTTCTAGTTGAGGAAACCCTAGTAGTTAAATAGCTGTCAGCCATTCAGAGCTGTGGGGATGACCCCAGTCCTGGTTTACTTTGTGTCATTGTATTAATAATGTAATTTCAATTTTTCTGGGCACTGTGTAATTATAGGGCAAATGCCTTTTCATACTATTATATCTAAGCCAGTGGTTCTCAACCCAAGGCCAGCATGCAGTTTGTGGCCCAATCTGCACACAGCTGCAGCCCAGGTGACATCCTTAGGGCCATGCAGGCAGTATATATATTGTGTGGACGCAGTCCACATAACACACAGAGAGCTACATATGTGGCCCACAATGGTAGGTTGAGAACCCCTGAGCTAAGCAGATACATCAATATGACAAAACATCACACACTTCCTTCTGTTTTGGAGTGTTAGACTGTAGCCCCTGCTGTCACAGTTACATTTTGCTACAAGAGTGAAACTGTTTTTTACCTAGGGAGATTTGTTGGCACCACTTGTAGAATATGGCATTTATCATGAAATAAGACTGGCCTTCAAGTGAACACTGACACAGTGAATGCTGCCAATCCCTACAGTCCTTAATGGCAGTTTTGTCATCTAATACCATCCATATGAGGCCTGTGCTCAGAGTCCTGCTGTGCTGGGTGCTGTACAAACAGAGGAGGATCCAGCTGCTTCCCTAAGGAGCTCACACTCTAAGCAATGTCAAGGTTACGGGAGAGGCAGCCCACCCAGTTGATATATTTTAATTTTAATAGATACAAAATACCTGAATGGAATTTGCTGACCCCACTTGCCCCTCAGCCTCATCCCCAAATCCTAGCTGAGCTCTTGTGGATGCTGTGGGAGAAGTGGGTCTCAAGGAGAGGGGATCCAGTCTGGGAGGGTGTTTGCTGTACATGGGCTTGTGTGGGAGGGTATCAGCAGCAGCTGGCTTGCCTGGCAGAGTGGAAGGTGCGAGGCAAGGCAGCTGGAGCCCCGGGTGGATAGTTAGGGAGGTGCAGGGCAGGGAGGACAAGAAGGGTCAGTGTGATGTGGAGGAGAAGGGGGCTGGTGTGCTGGGCATGGCAGAGGAAGTGGCTGCAGCTGTGTTTTGTGTGGAGCCAAGCAGAATAAGCTGGGCATGGGGTGGGGAGGAGGCTAGCACTGGAGATGGGAGGGGACGATGGACTGGGTGTGAGTTTTAGCTACAGGGACAGAGAAAAGGTCTCATTGATTTTAACTGGGACTATGGGCATAGGTGCTGGAACTAAGGTGTGGGGGGTGCTGCAGCACCCCCTGGTTTGAAGTGGTTTCCATTATATCCAGGGTTTACAATTTGATTCAATGTCTCTCAGCATCCCCACTCTACAAATTGTTCCAGCCCCCCTGACTATGGGTGGTCAGTGCCCCTGAAAAATCAGTCCCAACGTGTCCCAAGCCAAGCTTGGCACCTGAACTCACTGGTCACTTCTGAAGAGTAACCACTGTGCCTCAACCTTCCAGCTGCAAGGCCAGGGCAGGGACACTGACTGCCTCTGCAAAGAGCTCTGTGTATCAGTACTGGGGCAGGTGCGCCTTTGCGGGACATTTCAATTGCTCGATAATAGATGTTAGCCATCTGTGGGGAAAAGACCCCATACAGGGATCAGCCTGTTACCTTACACCTAGCACCGATCACTACCTTCCCGTTCCTAATAGTCTGTCACTTAGAAAATAGCCCAGATACCTGCTCCTATTAGGGCTGCATTTTGGGTTCAGCTCACCATTGCCCTGCACTTAGGAATTGCCAGAGTAGATCACACCAGAGGACTATCTAGTGCAGCATTCTGTCTGATGGTGGCCAGGTGCTTCCCAGCAAGGTGTAAGCACCCTGCAGCCTTCCAGTAGCAATGAGTTCCACAGCCTCATAGCCTTGGATCCTCATTTACACCTCTGGAAAATGCTCCTGAAGCTGAATGGCAATTTTCACAGCCACTTTGCACTGCCTTTGCCTGAGTGTGAATGACACAAAGTGTAAGGTAATGGTGACTCAGGCTTCTTGTGTTTACATTGGGGCTGGCTAGGATGTGGAAGTTGGGCACAGGTGTGAACAAAGGGACTGTCTCTCTGTCTGCCTCAGTGCACACATTAGCAAACTGAGAATATTCAGATCACACAGTGTGGCTGGTCATATGTCCCATGCCTTCACACTTGAACGGCTACTTCCCCTGGCCTTGTGAGCAGCCTTTACGATCAGCTCACATCTGTCTTTTCCCTGAGTAGTTTTAAATGGATGGTAGCCTATCAGGCTTAGAAGAGGCAGAAATCACCTCTGTCCCCTAATGGCTACAGGCAAAATTGTGGGAGGCTAGGCCTGATGGGGCCCTTTTCAGAGACCTAAATATTGTATCACAGGGCTGGGAAGTTGCTAGCTCTTGTTTCACTGAATCACAGCATAAAAAGTTACACAAGCGAAATACCTTGCTGCTGGCAGTCTCTAGCTCTGCACTCTCTTTCTTGCCAAGTTTGGGTTTGAACATGTATATTTTTGGCTGCAGGATGCTATGTAATTCATTCCCACCACTGACCCCAGTTTCTGCTCTTAGGTTGGCAGCCCCAGAAAGAGGCCAGAGTTTGCAGAAGGAGAGATGGGCTTCATAGATCACCATGGAACATATTTCATTTGGAAAATAATGCTCTGTTTTTCCCCTGAAGAATCCTGCATACATCTGTAATGAATATAAACCTTTCAGATGACTCAGTAACATGCTGTAAAATATCCTAGTTGGATAAGCATTTCCTACATATAGTTTTTCTCTGACCCAGTCTCATATTCATGTCAACTTTCCATGATGCAGTGGCTTAATATTCAAATTTTGGATGGCCGATTGCTTTTGATATTTATATCCATTTTTAGGGGAATTGCGATGAATGAATGTCCCTGACTCTAACTTTATGCAGAATAAGCTCTCTGCAAATCAGTATATCATTAATAGAAATTAATCACTTCTAAAGGCTGAGGTTGGAGTGGATTTCATGTAAAACTTTTATCTATATGGTTTCAGAATGCACCAAAGAAGAAAACAGATCATCTGTGATAATTTAAGACCCTTTCCCCATCTTTTTAGACAGTTATATGTGTTTATGTTTGATCAAACGATATTTTCAAAACAAATTATTGCTCAAAAAGTTTACAGGGTCCTGGTTTACTTAGTAACAGTTAAATTTAAGGAACAGAGAGAGTAAAACACAGGGAAAGATCAGGAACCCTTCCCCAAGAAACCCTGTCTTTTAAGAACTGAGAGCTGGGTTGCAAATTAGCTCATTTGCAAAACCTTGTGAGGGAGGTGAAACCAAAGGAGCATACTGAGTCACAGTAAAGCTGCAGGTGGGAGGGAGAAGATTTCTGCATATACACAGTAGTTTCAAACATTACATTTTCATGTGCCCAGTGTCCCTGCCCCTGCCAGGGCTTTGGCCTAAGGAGGTGTGTTGACCTATGGGTCTCTGTCCATTTTTCAGTGCTTTGAAAGTTTTTCTTTTTAAAAATTTACAGTGCTCTTTTACAGCCAGACCATCCAGCTCATTCTTCTAGGAGGGTATTCAAGTCTTCTAACAAAACCAGGTCCCTTCATTACATACTGCTAGTAATATTGGCATGCAGTCCATTCACTGTACAACCAAGCCCATGGGCAATGTTCAAAAGGCTTCATTTTCTGTGTGACTGACAGCATCAAACCTGCTTTATGTAATCAGGCTGAGGACTGGTGGGACAACACCAATGAGGTGAGCACAGTCAGGGCCAGCGCTTCCACTAGGCAGCCCTAGGCTGTCGCCTAGGGCAGCAGGATTTGGGGGGACGGTATTTTGCCGCCCTCGGTGGAAATTCGGCAGCACGGAGTCCTTCCACTCCGGGTCTTTGGCGGAAATTCAGCGGCGGGTCCTTCACTCGCTCTGGGACCTGCCGCCAAAGTGCCCCGAAGACGTGGAGCAGAAGGACCCCCGCCGCCAAATGCTCAGAGGAGGAGCGCTGCCACCTAGGGTGGAAAAAACCGTGGCGCCGCTCCTGAGCACAGTGTACAAAAGAGCTAAGCCTGCATCATGTGCCACCAACCCTGCAGGCAGTGACACACTGACTGTAGCCCACATGGTAGCATCCAGAGGAAGGACATGGACCAGTCAGCTCATCACTTCTGAAGATGGATGATCTGCTACAAAGATGCCATTCAAGGCAATTAGGCCAATGTCTTCAGGAGGGTCAGGGCACCCACAGTGAGGAGCAGATTTTCAAAAGAACCAAGCACCCAGCTGGTCTCATGAAGAACCTGGCTGCTTTACTGAAGTGCCTCCCCAGGAGCTTGCCCTAGATGTGATAAAGCACAGCAGATGTTTTGCAGGCAGCCTTTCCTCAGAGCAAATGGCAGTGTATGTCATCAAACAGCAGGAACAGAAGAATTCCTCCTGGAAACTTGCACTCTGGTGCCCTACTCTTCCCTCTGGTCCATGGGTCAATGCTAAGCTGCAATGTTGCAGGGATGTATACCCACAGATATGTGACGCAGGGTAGGGGTCAGCCATACAGGCGGGTTACTCCCGGCTACACCGTGAGAACCCCCGGTGTTCTATTAGGCAGGAGCTTAGCCCCTCTCTGCTCCACCTCTCCACAGAAGAGACTGGAGGTTCAGCTCCCTAAGCCCAGACATCAGGGGCCAGCTAGTTGGGCTATACCCAGAGGCTCCTCCAACTGCCGCTGGGCCAGAGCCCTCCTCGGGGCAGTTCCACAGCACAGTGGGGGAAGCCACACAGGTTACTGCAGATTCCAGCTCTGATTCTCCTCTCTGTGCTCTCACACTGGCACAACAGTCGCCAGCCGCTCCAGCAGTTGCTCCTTGCTCCCTCCAGTGTAAGCGAAAGGGGGTTGCCCATCAGTTCTGTGCAAGAGACTGCAGAGAAGGCCTGCTCCCAAACCTTGCTCCCTGACACTGCCCCTGCCTCCACACTGAGGCTAGAGATTTGGGGAACAGAGGGGGAGCAGCATCCTCTCTGCCCCACCTCCACAAGCCAGATCTGCTGGTTTGAGCTTCCCTCCACTCCTAGTAGGTACCCTGGTATCTAAGGCATGGGCTGAGCTGGCTCTGGCAGTTTTGCCCTTCACCAACCAAATGCCTCTGTGGTGCAGTGAGCATCCTGCCCATGTGCCATGTGCTCAGTACACACGGGCTGGCAGCTTTTTCTCAAGTAACAGTGGACATTCATCCCTACATCAGCCTAGGATGTCTTTTGCCCTAGGAGCCTCTCCCATCATTACTGGACCGTTCTGGAGTTCATTTCTGCACCTCATTCCCTGGCAATCTCTCACCTTTGGCACCGAGAGGAAACAGAAAAACAAAATTCAGATTCCTTCCAAATTGAAGGTGGTTTTCATAAACTGCACTGACTTTTATTCAATGGAGTCAATGGCATATAATTAGGTAGAGCCCCAGTCAGAGGGTCACATCGCTCCATGTGACAAAACAGCTTGTTCATTGTGGCATTGTCCTGACATTAAACCTGAGTCCTCACCCACTGGGGCCAATTCCATCTTGACTCAGATCCAGAGCTTTCAGCCCAATACGAGTGGAGTTCTATAGGATGTAAATTGGGCCAGATTTGGCCCTGTCTTCTTCTCTGCTGTATCTGTCAGTGAAAACACCAGTGTTTCAACCGGCAGGTTACTGAGACTCCTCCTCTCCCCCCAATATAAAGCAAAAAGGAAGCAGAGAAGAAAGGATGTAACTGGTCTCTGCTAATGGGCAAAGGATGGGTCCATGAGTTACTTGTCACTGGAAAAGAACAGCAGAGGAGTGTGAGGGTGGAGCTCCATAGCTCTGCTGATGGGCAGTTGAAGCCAGTCCTGCAAGCTGTGCCCTTATGTATTTTCTGTGTAACCTTCATTGGTTACAAAAAAATCCCCTTTTTGGAGTTGAAGCTCTTTGCAATAGGGACTGTATCACTATCTCTGATGTTTGCACAGCTCTGAGCACATTGCGAGGGAAGAGCGAGAGGGATTCAATATTACTGATATGTTGTCTATTGGCACACGGCTTCTGCATGACCTCTAAACCAGTGCCTTGGATTTGGGCCTTCCCAAGTTTGGTGCTGTGTGTAAAGCAGCTGTTGTTCGTGACAAGGCTTTCATGTCAGGTGGCAAACCAAACAATTTGGTCAGATGTCAGACCTGCGGCCTGACACCACTTCTGCAGCAGGGAAAGCTACAAATATTGAGATCCTAAAGTCCAGTATTTTCAATTCACCTCTCAAGATTGTCAGCTGAAAGGTGGTGTTGCCTAGGCATTATAGCATTTCATTTCATTTATAGCAATGCTAGAACCTGGCATTCAGGACTGCAGATCTCACACTCATTCAGAAAATCTGCCTCGTCTTAGATAGCCATGTAAAATGTTTTTACATTATTGGTAAAATATTCTCTTTATTGTGCTGATGTAAACACTGAACCATGCTCTTAATTTAGCAAGTGAAAATTAGAAAGTTATTAGCCCAGAGAGTAGCACAGTCACTTGAAAAATTAGACAGTCAGAGACTGAATTTGGAGAGTAGCTAATATGAATGTGGACAGACAGCTATCCCATGATTAGCCTTTCTTATTACATACAGTAACATATGATTTGAAAATTGCCTAAAAAACATCTTTTCACAATAGGCCAGAATAAATGCAAAAATTGCTGCTATGGCCTAGTACTGAATCAACGATATGCAGAATAGACAGTCACTAAATTCCTATTTACACAATAGACCTTAATGGCTCCAAAGGAAGCACTGAAATGTATTTGGCAAATAATCCCCATTTATGAAAGCCCCATAATATGCATTTACATAATCCCCACTCTAAAAAGCTCTATCAGCTCTAAAAGTTTCTCACTTCAGAGATTTGCCCCCAAGGAATTAAAAATACCAAACCACACAAAGGAAAGTCACACATAAACTAAGGTTAAGCCTAACACAAACTCTCCAAAGGCAGTAAAGAGTGACACCCAAGCCAGCTTCATCCCCTGCCCCACTTTGTGCCCTGGTATTGATGCAATCTGGGATGAGAGCTTGATGCTACAGTGTCACGGTAGCCAGCAAACCATGCTTGGGTTTTGTGAGTTGGTGTCATAAATGTTATTTAAACAACCAACCATTTGTATCGGTGTCCTGAGAGGTGTTGATTTTGTCAGCAGCAGACTTGGCCTGAAGCCAGCGGGCCACAGGTTTTCTTCCTACTCAAGAACACTGGACACATGTTAATATTCCCAGGTGATGGATGGGGCGTTTTGCTGTTGGAGGTGCTGTCCTTGAGATAAGAACTATGACAGGGTGTATCCCTGCACTGAGCACGTTAATGTCCTAAAAGGTTTTGAATCAAAAAGCTTCTCTTTATTGTGGAAAACAGGCTCTAAAATATCTGGCTGGTGCCTGAAAACTCAGTTGTTGGAAAGAAAAATGCAAATTTCAGATGTACTGATTTCTTGCATAATTTCATCCCAGATGGGATTAGTGGCTGCCCCTTTATTTAGTAACAAAATGCTGTGACCCTGTGCATGGCCCTCTGTACGATGCAACAGTTCCAGCCAGCAATCGAGTCCAGCTGGTGCATGTTTCTGTCTGCTGGGTACAGCACAGGCCAACATCTCTCAGACAGAGGTACAGGAAACAGTGCAAGCTCCAGAGAGAGAATTCTGCTGCCAGCATGTCCTTAAAGGAGACAGGCTTTGCTAGCCCTCTCCCAGGTGTGAAGTTAACAAAGTTACACCCACCGAGGCCTTGTGCCACTGAGCAAGGGCCGAAGAGTAGAAATGCTGCTGTCCACCCTCGAATTACGGCAACATTCTGGGGTTTAGAATTATTACTGCAGCCAGTGCCCTGGAATCCAGTGGAATCTATAGGCTGAGTTTCCAAATGGCTAAGGCCCCTGCTCAGCCTTGGCTGCAGCTCTTGTGCTGGGAGACCCCACTCGTCTCTTGTTGACCTACGGATACTAGGGTTTCTCCCGGCCCCTTTTCCACATCTCTAGCCGTGGTGGAGATGGCAGACATGCCTGTTTCAGCTTAATACACAGGCCCCAGGCCTGCTCCACCTGGAGTCAATGGCATTTTCCCATTGGTTTGATTGGGGGCCGAGTAGTACCAATGCTGCTGCATGCAGCCTTCTGTCTTAGGAGACTGCCTGAGACCAGCCCACATTGGGACAGAGCCCACACCCAGCAAACCCCTCGGCAGTGTTCAGCTCACGCTCCTGGGCTCTTCTCGTCCATGACCCCAGGTTACACTCCCTGCACCCCTCTCGTGTACATACCGTTCAGGAAAGAATCGCAACCCCAGAACAAGATCCACCCAAAAGATTCCAGACTCTTTCAGTGGCCTCGGACAGTCTCTTTATTAGCAGTCTGCAGAGTCCTTTGGTTCCATCCAGACTAGTTTTTAGTGATAAAAGGCCCAGTTCTTCACCACTAAAATTGGAGTCATTTTGCCACTGACTCCAATGGGAGCATCTGCAAAGTGCCCAGTGCTTCCAGAGAGATGCTGAAAGGCCACCGCACTCAGCAGGAGCTGCAGGTGCTCAGTACTGCACTGGATAAGGCTCCTAAAGCACTAAACTCCACTGCCCAAAATAGAACTCACCAGCCTAGAACTTTCACAAAGCAGCCCGGGGTGGCCTGAACTCAGTGCCACCTTCAGAAGGAAGCTCATGAGTTAAGATTTCCATTTAATGAGGATCTTTACAGTTTACATAAAACAACCACATGAATAAATACTGAGTCTTGAAACGATAAGACCTGAGGATGAGTTTGGCTGGCGTTCAGCAGGGAGGATTATACACTGAGCAAATAGAAGTCTCTCTACAATTGTGCTGTCACTTGATCTTGTCAATCTAACATTCGCTCTAATAAGGAGAAGCAGCCATTATGACACCAGGGTGAGATGAGTGACAGGATACCCAGGAATCACCACACTCAGACTTTGCCAAAATTCATCAGCGCTCATATAATTATTTCCCACACTGACTAAGCAGAGATTACAGCTGGAGTTTAGCAAACTGCAGAGCTGGATTGTCGAGAAACTCAAAATGCAGCAAGTGCTATTTTATTTTCATTCTCTGAAGAGATCTGGCACAAGATGTAAATTCCTGCATCCTCCCCAAGCTCTCTGGGTTATTCTAACCAGGCATGATTCCAATGGGAGCCTTTCAACATTGACGGGCTATGACTTGATCGTTACCTACATTGCCAGGTCCATTTTTGTCTCTTGGCTACAAAAACAGATTCAGTTTGGAAGGTTTTGAAAATGCCCAGAACAGGTGACTCCCTCTGAGCTGAGTTCCTGGGAACAGTGAATTAATCAGCAACCAACATGCTCATTGTTTGCTGAGGAGTTTGACTTCCTGACACTGATGCCAAATCCAGAACATCTCCACACACTTGGTTGCAGATGCTCCAGATTGACAGTGGTGCATCCAGTCCCACTATCCTCCCTCACCTCTGCTGGCCTGGAGCCGAACTATCACTTTTTGCGATTGACTACTGGCTGCTGTGGCCAAGGTTTGTAATAATTCAGGTGGAGAGCTATGGCTCAGAGGGACGAAGAACAGCGGTTTCTAAAGTAACTCACTTCTCAAGAGAATCTCCAGTGGACATTGGCTAGAGGTGCCTCTTCTCATCCTTATTCAGGCAAGTTTTATATAGGTCAGGTCAGCGTAGAGGAGCAGATGATGTATTTATCTCACCAGAGAGTGGATTTTGTTTGATGGGTTAGATACTGAGGAAAATCCCAGCAGCAAAGGGAGGGGGATCTGCCTTTGGACTTTCTCCCTGATCATTCTCTTGGGGATGGAGGGGTCCCTCACAAAATAGGCCATGGACCCCCACTCAACGCAGCCTGGTGGATCCATGGGAGGCCTGCATGGAGGCTCCATGCCTCCTCACGATCTAGGTCCCCAACAGAATCCCAGTCTCTGGAGTGTTCCTCCTGGCAGCAGCTCCAGGGAGGGGATGGGGGAGAGTGATAAGGCAGCTCCCAGCTTTAATATCTTCTCAGGATTTTTAAGGCCTGCTGGGTGGGAAAGAGCGCGGGATGAAGGATATGCATTCTCTCCAGCCTGCCCACTCCTCCCCACTGCCCCTGCCTCCACCTGCGGCAGGAACCACAGATCTGTAGAGAGCCCTGGACAAGGTCTGCAGGGGGCAGTGCCATGAAGCACACATGGTCCCCTCCACATGTGGATGGCTAGGGCACAATCCAGGCCCTGCAAGACAGACAGACATGCAAGCAGCTTCTTTGTTTAAGCACATATTACTGAACTGCTGGAAAGGAGCAGACCCTGTGAGGCAGAAACCCTTCCATACATGATGCTGGACCAATATTTGCTGTTGCCCAAAGGCTAAGAACCAGGATTCTGCTCTATGTTCTGGCAGGATGCTCTACACCTCTGAGTCACAGCTCTACTGAGCAGGGCCAGGGTGTGCACATTGGAGCCGCGCCAGCCAGACAAGCTTTGCCTTTATTAACTTTCTGACAGGAGAAGCAAGAGTCAATTCATGATGCTTGAGACTTGATGCCATCAGCTGAGGGGAGCAGCGTGCAGATTCTCCTGCTGCTAGTGAGGTCACTGCAAAATTCCCAGTCTTGGAGGGGAGCGGGAGCAGGTGTGTCCCTTGGGAGATGGACATGCTCAGTTCATCTCCAGGGTGTTGTCCCTCCTGGATACAATGCCCTGATCACCAGCAGAGGTGATGATATCAAAGCAGGGCCATCTCCACTAGACCAGAGTGAGGCACTACGGGAGTTCTCATAGGAGCCAATATATGGTGGGCACCATTAAAACCTGTACTCATGCCTTCACAGGTAACAGGCAGCACTGCTGTGTCCCCGGGGCATCCCCTACACTGAGAAACACTATCTACATGAACAGGCAATGCTGTATTGCTTCCGGGGGGATAGCCATGGGTAGAATCTAGGAAGCAGTGTTTCCATCAGCAGGGCTTGCTTCACCATCCTCATCTGGGAAAATTATGCTTTCTCTGATAGAAACCTGGAAGTTTGTACAAACGCCTGTTTATCCATCCACAGCCACCTCTCTCCCAAGAAAGTTTCATTGGTTGAGGAGGGGCTGGAGCCTGCAAACCTCTAACACACACAATGCTTCAGTCATTTAAGAATGACGTAAAAATACAGCAGAGAGCAATGCTATTAACTAGGGCACTGACAGACAATGACCCATTGTCCTTATTAAGAGGCTGGTTAAAGAAGTCTTAGAAGACTCCATAAAATATTGTAGTGAAGAGAAATAAAAGGTTATACAACAGTCACTGATTTTCATCTTTATTTCTTTTTTCTATCCATCTTTTTGTAGCAAATTCTGTCCCAGGAGTCCACAGTTTGGCCTTTCAGAATTGTTTAATCCCTGGCTGAGTAAAACACTGCAGGAGGGTTGTTTAATGTTCCAAGTCGGATTTCCAAAGGCGCCTCAGCTCAGCTTTGGTTGTTTGTGCACAACTTTGAGCTCGCAGATAAAACATACAGGTGCAAAACTCATTTGTGCTTGATTTCCAGTTCTGTCAGGTTCATGCACTAGTGCCAGTGCACAAAAATTGAGCACACAAGTGATTATATGTGCAAAATTGCATGTGCACAAATAGCGGCTACCTTCTGAAAATGTCTCTCTTAGCAGTCAGATGCATAAGGAACTGGTGCACAATTTAAACATCCCCTTCCTACCATGAGCTCATACAATAATGTGTGTGTTTCACCATGCATCTCCTGGAGCCTTTGCTTGTGTCTCATGATGCACCACAGCCCACTTATGCATCACTGCCTGTTTCCAAAGGCCCTGCTCCTAATACCCAAGTACATTTTTGTTGTTGCAAACAGGTTGTATGATTTCTCAGATGCTTACTTCTTCCAGATGTGCGTATTACTGCTGACACTGGCAGACAAACCACACAGGTATTTGAAACAGACAAGATCGGACTCAGGCTTTAGTGAAACGCAACAAGATTGGTTACGAAAAAGTCCTATAAAGAACCTTCAGCCTAAGGGTTTTCATTCTTCTGTCCCTGAACCAGTTTGACTGATCTGATCCGAAACTTATTTTAAATACTTATTGTATCAGAACTGTATATACCTCCTCTCCAGGGGGCCGTATAATGAACACTCGACAAGAGATATGTGGAAATAAGCTTTAAAACTACCAAAGTCCAGTTCCTGTAAACCTCTCTGGTATTATAAGTTTGGCTTAGAGCACTGGGAGGCTCTGCTGTACATACGGATCATATTCCCCTCTCGCCAACCTGCAGAGAAGGGGCCGTATGAACTCTGACGGGCAGTTATTGGCATAATGAGCCCTGTGCTGCATCTTTCTATCGTGCAAAACCTTGAGGCCATGCCTCTGTTTTCAGTCCTTTCTCAGGCAAACTCCCAGAAGCACCAGTTTGAGCCAGCCTTGCGTACAAGCTAAAAGAAAGGATGCCATTGTTCATGTGAAGTTGTGAGAGAAGGATCCTCCCAGCGATAGCAGGGGATTAGGCAGCAGAATAAGAGACTGGCTCTCTTCCCACTTACTGCATCAGGAGTAACTTGGTTGGTGTCAGTTGGTACAAATGAGAGGAGGATGGTGCCCTGGAGATTGAAAGGGATAGAATCCTAATTTTCTTCACACTGTCCAGACCTCTAGCTACCCAAACAGTTCCAAGCCAAGAATTACTTGGCCACAGAGCCTTAATTTTTAACTCCTCAGGCTCTTCCCCTCCCTCATATGGCTGTAGAGGATTGAATACAATCTAGTCTGTAATCGTGCGTGTGTGTGTGTGAGACCAATTAAAACAACAAAGGCCTATGTTCTGTTCTGTCTCTTTCCAGTGGGTGTGCACTGCTCTGACAGCCTAATGAGACGGGACAGCTAGAAACGCAGTGCTAGGAAATGTGACATTGTAGGCTTAGCTGACTGCACTTATTGAAACGGAGAAGGCTTGCAAGTCATGAAGAAGAGGGGCTGTAAAATGCGGTCAATGGAAGAGTCTGAATGCAAGTGATGAGAGGGAAACAGCACAGAAAACAATCAGAGAAACAGAGCATGAGAGAGAGAAAGAGACCTTAGAGAAGAGATGCAGTTAAGCTGGGAGAGATGCCCAGATGCCACTTACAGCAGAGACAGAATAGATATTTGGTCTCTTAGGGCTGAGGTCTTAGAAGAAGCCCTCACCTGATTTGATCAGAAAACGTATCATCATTTTAATTTTAGTACTGTTAACTCTGTGATTCAGGGTCTTCTTGTGGAACAAGGTCATTGTCCACGCTAACTTTAATTGAAATTAAAACAAAACAAAGGAGTGTAGTCACTTCTCTCTTCACTATGTTGGAATTTGCATGTGTCTCGTGCTGGTAGAGTATTTATCCAAATGTTGGTTAGTGTTCAAAGGTTGTAACAGAAATACAGCCCCCTCAAGGGGTAACATGGATGATCATCGAACCAGCTTTAAGGAACCTGCCTGTATGTCACAAGAACTGTAGAATTAGTGGGCCCAGGGCCGTCCTTAGCCATAGTCAGAATAGGCAGCTGCGTAGGGCACCACTCTGCCTGTGGGCACCACTCTGCAGGCAGCCCAGACAGACGGGAAGCAGTGGAGCATGTAAGAGCAGGGCTGCTGGGTCCTAGAGAGAGCCGAATGCAGGAATGGGATTGGCTGCTGGGGTCTCTGGGAGGGGGGGGTAAGGGTTGGGGAAGGAGCTCACCTGTGAGTGTGACTCTTTCCCCCCGGCTGAGGTGAGGTGAGGCGAGGCAGGCTCTGTGGCTCTGGAACCAGTATCCTTTGTTGTCCCCCATAACATCCATTCTTCTCCCCCTCCGCCCCAGGGAGCACCCCCTCCTTTCTCCCTCCTCCCCAGGAGCACCCCTCTCTCTCTCCTCCCTCCCCTCCGTCAGGGCTAGGTTGGGTGAGGTGCTGGGGGATAGGTGGGGGGGAGGAGAGGCTGGCTGCCTGCTGAGGAATGAAAGTGAAAGTAACTCACTTGCTCGGCAGGCAGCCAGGATTGGAATGTCACACAGGACTTGGCTGGGGTTAGCCAGATGTGTGAAAAATCAGGATAGGGGATTGGGGTAGGGTGAGCAGATATCCCTATTTTATAGGGACAGTCCCAATTTTGGGGTCTTTTTCTTATATAGGCTCCTTTTACCCCCCACCCCCGCACCCCTGTCCTGATTTTTCACACTTGCTGTCTGGTCACTCTAGGTGGGGGTAATTGGTATAAGACAAAGCCCCAAATATCAGGACTGGCTCTATAAAATCAGGAGATCTGGGTCTACCACCCTAGCTGGGGAGCGCCTCTCCCCGGGCTGGCAGCTGCCAGCGATCCATCACATCTGGGGGGAGCTGCATAGGGCAGGATGAGCTGCTGTGGCTCCATGGGTGCCCCATCCCTGAGATCAGATGCTGTGCTAACTTCACCATGGTCCGTAAGGCTGGTGGTGGTGCCCATTGGTGTGTGATTGGACCTGAGGGTTTGCTGCTGCTGTTGCCACTCTGCACCCCAAGAGGTTGATTTTGGGGTCCTGCAGTTTTCCACCTATCTCCTCCCCTACTGCAGCTGTTGGACCAGCAGGCTGGGGGGTGAGCCAAGCATGAAAGCAGTACTGTGTTGCCATTTAGATTGTCATTTAACAACTTTGTTTGCCAAAAATTCTTGCTAACAATCCTGAATCAAATTTCAATATTTTTTTAAATCAATATCTTAGCCAAAAATAGAAAATTAAGTTGTTGACAATTATTAGTGACAGGTTTGGTTTGAGGCAGGGAGTGGGCCAGTTTTCATTAGAGAAACAAAAAATGTTGACTGACTTTCCTATAGCCTGTTACTCCTGATAAGAGCCCTCCAACAACTGTAATATGCTCATCTCCTTACTAGTGTATAAAGCAGGGGTCGGCAACCTACGGCACACGTGTCAAAGGTGGCAGGTGAGCTGATTTTTGATGGTATGCAGCAGCAGGCTGAGCGGCTCAGCCCATCACTGCTCTGGGGTTCCGGCTGCTGCCCTATTGCCAGCTGGAATACCAGCCATCGGCCTCACTCAGCACCTGCTGCTGGCCTGGGGACCCCCAAGGAACCCCAGGCGGGCGGTGGGCTGAGCAGGCCAGCTGAACCACTCAACCTGCTGTCAGCCTGGGGTTCCATTCACTCAGCTGGCAGCGGGCTGAGTGGGCTGGTGGCGGGCTGAGCAGGGCCGGTGGGGGGTTGAGTGGCTCAGTCTGCTGCCAGTCTGGGGTGCCAGCAGCACTCAGCCTACTGCTACCCTGGGGTTCCAGCTGCTGGCCCTTGCCAGTCAGGAGCCCAGCCGCCAGTCCCACTCTGCCTCCTGCCAGCCTGGGTGAGCAGAATCCCAGGCTGGTAGCGGGCTGAGGGGGGGTTGGTGGCCGGGATCCTGGCTGCAGGAGTTGGTGGTCAGAACCCCAGACCAGCAGCGGGCTGAGCAGGGCCTGGGATCCTTGTCTAGGGTTCCAGCCCCCAGTCCCGCTTAGCCCGCTGCCAGTTTGGGGTTTCATTTACTCAGCTGGCAGTGGCCTGAGCAGGATTGGATTTTTGTATGACATAACTAAATCAAACAAAATAAGAAAACAAGAGCAACTAATGACAAAGTGCAAGAACCTAGAGAGCCTCCTGAAGCACGGTGATAGTTTTGATTTAAATGGACTTGAACTGTACGAAGAATTGAGTACACTGTCATCAATGTTGCCACATGCAAAATCGGTGATGGACATTGTACAGTTTATTCATACCCGCAAACTTGTTGACATATATCCTAATGTGTACATTGCCACTCGTATTCTACTGACAATTCCTGTAACAGTAGCATCAGGAGAACAGAGTTTCGCAAAACTAAAGCTCATTAAAAACTATCTCCGCTCTACAATGAGTCAGGAACGCCTAACTGGTCTTGCTATTCTTGCAATCGAGCAAGACACGACTTTGTCTTTATCATACAATGACATTATTACTGATTTTGCAGCCAAAAAAACCCAGAAAGATTGCTTTTAATTAAAAACAAATCCTTGTTCCAATACCTCTTCATATAAATTTCCAATAAAATTGATAAATTAAAAAAATTATATTATTTGCATCATTCTGTCATATCAGAATTTTTTCTATAGTGCTGCTTCTTTAGTGCTAGTCCATCAGCATTACAGTGTGCTTAATTAAGTTAAACTGGTTTTAATAACGTGAATGTGGCAAGTTTTCCAATACTGTAAGCTTATATTTGTGTTGCTAAGAGCAGATCAGGCACAGGGGCACCAGTTTAATAATCTCGCCTAGGGCACCCTAAATCCTAAGGACGGCCCTGAGTGGGCCCTGTTTTTTCCTGGGAGCACAGGGAATACATTTCCTACAAGGATTAATTCTAATCAGGTATGGTGCGTGCCTGCCAGTTGTTACAAGTTGGAGATGCACAAACTGTCCGAGACCCCACTGTTAGTTCTGCACACATGGCCGGAGCTATGTGCATTTTTTTATTTGGGTGAAACATGGCCAGTTAAATGCCAACACTTGCAATTACAAATTTAACCATCTGGGGGAAAACATCAAGCATTCTGCCCCGAGACAGGCATCCCGTGCAGATGAATAGGTGGTGTATCGACAAGATTCACAGGGGAGCTGCCTTCTAGCATCAGGTACTGAAAACACCCTTGGGTGTTGGCACTTAA
The DNA here is from genome assembly GCF_007399415.2 of Gopherus evgoodei. NCBI lineage: Eukaryota > Metazoa > Chordata > Testudines > Testudinidae > Gopherus > Gopherus evgoodei. The sequence goes on along the minus strand of NC_044341.1, from coordinate 826,375 downwards.
TTCCTCATGCAATTTTTAAATTCCTGCCCCAGCATCTGGTCTGAACTTGCTGTGTAACGTGCAGAAAGTGGAATGGCCTCAGGAGTTGCAGAAGCTCAGAAGGGTTGTATGCCCCTTCTGTCTGCATCATTTAAGCACTACAAACCTCTGTCTCCTGCACTAGGTACCATTTCCATTAGATACCTGACCTCTGGTTTTGATTTAATAACTGGTATGATCAGACGGCAATGTCTTCATATCCCTAGGGGCAGAAACCCTTTTCCAAATAGGACTAAGCCTGATGTGATTAATTACCTCAGCTGTATTGTTTTAATATAAGACATCTGGATGGCAGGAAGTTACAGAACCTGCTTTAGTCAGTTGACATACAGAATACCTTTGTAAGAGGTATTTTAGGCTCAGGAAGAGGGCATTTGGCCCAACATTCCCCTCCTCCTCTCATCCACCTCAGCAGGTATCCTTTGCTTTGGCTGATTAAAATATCCCAGGTTTTCGCTCACTTGTTGAATATGGGATTTCCAGCTCTTTGTTCTACCTGTGGGGATATATATTCCCCATGATTGTTACAAAGCAATGCATGCTGGGATTCCTGGGAGTAATTAATGTTTGCAAGGTGCTTTGAAGATGAAAAATTCTGCCTTAGCACACAAATACGATCTATTGGCCTTATTGCTATTTGTGAGTGCATTTTCCAGAGCCAATGTAATTCACACAGAAAGAGACAAAGGGGCACACGGGCAACAAGGCATCATCTTGGGGGGCACAACGTGGGCTCAGATTTACAGTGACATTTCCTTTTGCGAGTGTAAGGCTGAACATCTGCATCCAATCCATGGGTGCAAATTCATCTGCAGGTGCAAAACGGGAGGCTTTCAAAAGAGGTACCCAAATGCACTAACTTGCCTCTGTTTCTCCAGGTTTGTCTGACCCACTGAGCAAAGAGCCCAGGCAGCCCCCAGAAGAGAAGTGCCACATTTAATCCTACAACAGAATGCTACATGCAAATAGAGGGGCCCAGTTTATGGTGGTGTGTTGGCAGATGTTTAAAGACAGTGAAAGTTGTGGGTCTTGTATCAGAGTCACACCTAGGGTAGGTATATACGACGCAATCCAAGCCAGGGGGTGTAAATAACCTTCTACATAAAACCTGACAGGCAATAACTGGAGATGGAAGGAATGATTATGAAGAAGAAGAGAAGGAGCAGGAATGGCTTTCAAAATCCTTCTGCCCAGAAAGACAAGTCAAAGGATTGGCTTCCTATTTGCTTTCTACAGGGAGGTCCCAGGGAAACAGGCTCAGTTCCAGTCTTTCAGACTCAAAACCCTACTTTTTTTCTTTTTCTAGGTCAAAAGGCGACTGAAGGTTGGATTATCTCCTGGGTACTTTTCTTTCCTTGTAACTTTTACACAGAAACATGAAATATAACTGGATAAATTTCAGGCAAGACAATGGATTACCTTGTACAGACTTGCAGGCCCAAGGTGTCTATTATTTATAGATCTCATTTTCTTGTAGTAGATTTGCATAGACGAATGCCTGGTGGCTGACAGGCCTAAAGCTGAGAGGCTCACAAGTCAATTCAGATACTGGCGAGCAGGATAATTTAGCAGCCAGACATCATCTTGTGTTACATTACATCACGGACTCACACAGAGTGACCTACTAGAACTGCGCCAGCCAGACTCAAACCCAGGGGAAAGGGACAGAGGATGGTTTTCCCAGAAAGCCGGTTAAAGGTATTTGGGATTTAACAGAAACAAATATTCTTCCACTATAACTTTGCCTTTCAATCTGTTCTGGTGGTGAAATTTAGCTTTTCCTCCTCATGGCATCTAGTTGTTACAAATGCTTAGCAGACGGAGTATAAACACTCCCGTGCCTGTGAGCTGGGTCTCTTCACTGCGTTTAGAGGGATCCAGACTCCTGTCAAAGTGCTGGCGGCATCTCTCATTTATACATTGTCACTAGGAGTAACTTCCAGCAATGACACATCTTTCAGGCTGAGAGAAAGCAAACTGCCTTTGGAAAAGCTAAACACTCCTACACCTGGTTTGAAACCGAAAAGCTGTTGCATGTCAGCTGGGTGAATCTTTTCCTGTTGTCATCAAATAAAATAGAAATGTGCATCTATCAGGACATCAGCAGCACATGCTTAATGGAGAATTTCCGCCAGCACTTCAAAACGTGCAGTTTCCAGCGGGCAGGCCATGGGCTTGCACAGCAGGAGAAGGTCTCACTGGTGCCAGGACCTGTTGCCCCAGTCTTCAGCTCAGCCCTGGGAAATGAGGGAAGAGAGCATTAAAATGGCCATGAGTTCTTTTGGGCCTCACTCAGGGAAGAGTTTTTAAAATCCAGCCCGGAGGAGAGAGGGGCCATTGCTGCAGGGGCTTATGGGGCCAAAGGGGAAGGATATTTCATAAGCAGCCTGCTGGAGAATGTTAGTTAGCAGTTAGGTATAAAGGATTAGTCACCATGAAATAGCTGTAAGACGAAATACTGAGTTGTGAATAGAAGTTTGGGGGAGGGAACTGACTAACTCTCCTAAAGCACCTCTGTGTTTTTGGGTTTTCTTGTAATGCTAAAATATGACAACTCATCCAAAGCCCACTGGCATGTTGCACTACTCCTAATCTACTCCCAACCATTCGTTCATTCTGCCAACTCCCCCGCCACTCCCAGACTGAAACGTGCTTCTCTGGCTCCTGTTAGCATCAAGCTCTAAATGACCAGTATAACTATGGTCTGCAATGGGCTTTTCACTCCCACTCAGACTTCTGGAGCCAGAACTACTCCTCAGTCCAGGAGTTTTACACCCACCCACCATGTGATGCTCGATTGCTGCTGTTCCCTGCTGACTTGGCTTGCCTCAGGCAGGTGTAAGTGTTGCACACTGCGTTTGAAAGGACAATGGTTTTGGAGCTATTGTCTTGATAATAAGGCATTTGCTTCCCCCCACTTTGCATATTTCTGCACCCAGAAATATAGCAGATTTAAATGGCAACTTTCACCTTTACATTCTTTTACAGTCATTATTCTAAACCATTCTGCAGTGAATAAAAAATAAATTGTGGTCTTGGAGGCCTGGAACGTAAATTCCATCACAGATTAATGTTGCAGGAAAACAGCACTTTTAACACTGCTGAAGAAGTCACTATGCCCATAGGAAAATAACCACTGGCAAACATCCAGCTGTTGTCAGTGGTTGTTGGACTGTTGCCAGATATGGCTTCTGTAGCAATAAAATTTCTTATTGATGCTGATTTTCCATAGTAAACAAACAATCACAGATTTCAAATAGAGCTATTTGGTCTCAATTCAATAATCTTTAAATTCAGCTGAAGAGAAGAAAATCCTGGAGAAGTATGTTATATTATATCCTAAACTACGTGAGTCTCAGTCACTGACTAATGAAGCACCATGAGTCAGATAAATCATACAGAACTATTTTGCAAGGATTAGAGAGCTCAAGCCACCCAAATCTAAATAGAGTCGCAAATACAAGGATTGATCTGTGCAGATGGAGTCACAATCTGACTGAGGTTATAATTGCACATTGATTGGATTCTTTGGCAGAGCCCGAACTTGGTTCCTCAGAAATATTCTTGTCAGCAAACATGAATAGCCCCAGAAACTTCCTGGTTTAGCTCTCAAATCTGTGGCAATGGTGAGCGGTGATTATAGTTTGGAGAAGGTATTGGGGACGGAATTGGCACTGAGAAGTTCAAAAGAATAGAGAGAAAATGTAAAGCTAAATTTAAATTCGAACAGAGCTTAAACAGAATACTTTGTGAAATTCACCAAAAAGCAAGATAGATTATACGAAGTCTTTATTCATACATCAGGCATTTTCTACCTTCAGAATGATTAAACACAGGTGCAGACTAGAATATTAGTTGCAACTATTTCTCATCTTTTGTTCTTTCCCTGGCATTTCTAGCCAACCTGAATACAGCCTTGCACGTGTGAGGAACTCCAGAGAGACCTAACCAAGATAGGTGAATGACCAACATGATGGCAAGTGAAATTCAGTGTGGATAAAAGTAAAGCAATGGATGTTCTCTATTCCAACAAGGTTCTAAATTAACTGCATCAGCTCAGAAAAGGGACCCGGGCATCACTATAGACAACTCAGTGAAGGCCTCTGAAATGTGCTGCTGTGGCCAAAAAAGCAAACAGAATGTTGGGTTGCACATGGAATGGGATGGAGAATAATATGGAAATTAGTATAATCCCACTGTATCAATCAGTGGGGCAGCTTCATCTGAACTACTGTGTGCAGTACTGGTCACCCTGTTTGGGATTGGATACTTTAAAAATGAGATGAGTAAGAAGGGACATGATAAAAGTATGTAAAACAATGACTGGTATTGGGAACGTCTGCTCTCCCTGGCCCACAACACATGAACAAGGGAACATCCAATAAAAGGTGGGAAATTCTAAGCTGATCAAAGTTTCACACAAAGTGTAATTAGACTGTGGAACTGAATGCCAAAGGAAACTGGTGAGGCAAAGACCTAAACAAGAGCCCAAAAGGGACTGGATATTGATATGGATAACAACATGCAGAATTATAATAACTACTTATAACAGCTTTTACGGTAGAGGGATAATAAATCTCTTGCTTCTAACTACTGGCGACCAGGATGAGACCTACTGTGGGGGCTTTGCGGGGAGGCAGATTATCTCTCATCTGCTACTGCAGGGGTCTGACACCTCCCTTTGAAGCACCTGCTGATGGCCACCGTCAGAGCCAGGACATGGGACTAGCCTGACAGAGCCAGGCTGGCAATTCCTGTGTTCCTCTGACTCCATCTTAGCCAATGTGATACATTTGCAATGAGAAAAATAAATGATGAATTTAGGAAGAAAATACAACAATGGAATAAAAAAGTCAGGTACTGAATGTACATTAAATAAAAGATGTATACGTGCAGCCACCCACCCACCATTGTGCATATGTGTAAATAAAATAAGCAAACCAAATAGAGGACTTATACAAAGAGAATAAAGGTTAAACCTAAAAGAAAAAGTGATGAGAAAGAAAATTAGGACAAAATCACAGAGAATAAACGCAAAATGAAAGAAAAGCAAATGACACTACAGAGAGAAAGAGAGAGAAACAGCAATGAATGAAAAATAGCCCCTCAAAGAAGCAGAAGGGACCACAAGCAAGAAACTAAAGGATGAAAGACAAATTGAAAGAAAAAAGTCAAGGCTAATATCATAAAAATGCCCTAAATAGGAAATGCCTCTTTTGGTGTAATAGACAAAGAAACCATCTCTCTATATTAAGAAGGATGGGGAGAAAGAATTAGTGTCGTTTATTGCTTGTATCAGGGCCGCCCTGGGAGAGGGCAAGTGGGGCAATTTGCCCTGGGCCCCGCAGGGGCCCCACAAGCTGCTCTGGGTTTTTGGCAGCACTTCAGCGGTGGGCCTTTCACTCACTCCGGGTCTTTGGCAGCAGGTCCTTCAATGCTGCCGAAGACTCAGGGTGAATAAAAGACCCGCCACTGAAGTGCTGCCAAAGCCTCGGAGCTGCCTGGTGAGTACAAGCGCCGTGATTGGCGGCACTTAGGCTCCTGTACCGCCACCACTTCTTTCTTTGGTGGCAATTTGGCGGCGGGTCCTTCCCTCCAAGAGGGACCCACCGCTGAATTGCCGCCGAAGACCCAGCCCTGCCCCAGGCCCCCTGAATCCTCTGAGTGGCCCTGGCTTGTATTACCACAGCACCTGGGAGCCCCAGGCAAGGACCAGGCCCCATTGTGCTAAGCGCTGAACAAACACAGAACAAACTGTCCTTGCACCAGGAGCGAACAATGTAAATATAAAGACAAGAGACAACAGATGGGAGAGTACAAGGAAACAGTGAGACATTAGTCAGCAGAACAGGTGGTGATCCCTGCACACCAACCATCATGAGGCCATAAGAATATAAGACAGACCAGACTGGATCAGATCAAAGGTCCATCTAGCCCTGTATCCTGTCTTCTGGCAGTGGCCAATGCCATGTGCCCTACAGGGAATGAACGGAACAGGTAATCATCCTGTCACCCATCCCGTCGCCTATTCCCAGCTTCTGGCAAACAGAGGCTAGGGACACCATCCCTGTCCATTCTGGCTAATAGCCATTGATAGACCTATCCTTCACGAAATTCTCTCGTTCTTTTTTGAACCCTGTTATCGTCTTGGCCTTCACAACATCCTCTGGCAAGGAGTTCCACAGATTGACTGTGTGTTGTGTGAAAAAATACTTCCTTTTGTTTGTTTAAAACCTGCTGCCTGTTAATTTCATTTGGTGATCCCCTTAGTTCTTGTTATAAGAAGGAGTAAATAACACTTCCTTATTTACTTTCTCCACACCAGTCATGATTTTGTAGACCTCTATAGGACTCACCAGGTATTGGAACAGTTAAACTATTGGGAAACCATTCAGAATTTCCCACACTGACAAATGTTCTGGAGATCCTGATTAGATTGCTTTCCATGTGGTGCTATGCCCAAGATCACAGGTGAATCTACAGAACACGTAGGATGGAAGCAGCCATCTTGGAGAGGCTCCCAGCCCTTCTTGCTTGAAGGATGCACCCAGCTAGTTTGAGCAATCAGCTCCTTCCTCACCGAGACTCCCATGTGCATGGCCTATATAGCACCTCTGCTAGCAGAAGGATTTAATGCTCCAGATGGTGCACCGTGTTTCTTTCTTTACTTTACTACATATGAAATACATGCAACATTTTCCCTTCACTTCTGATTGCCACGCTTCTAAGGTTTCGGGTTGGTAAAGCGTGTCCTGATGCCACCTTAACTGTCACAAAACAAAATAATATTAACACAAACAAAAATTTATGTGCCAGCAGCATGATCAGCACTGTACCTGGCAGAGACATGGACCCTGTCCAGAGATGTTTATAATCTGGCCAATATAAACCCTGGTCAGGTGCCTGAGGAGCAGGCAGTACATTTTAGCACTTTACTAAAATATTACCATAGCACTGAAAGTCACTTCTGCAAGGCGAGTCTGTTTTTTGTACAATTTAATTTACTCCTTGGGGGAATTCTGCATTACTGTGAGTGCATAGAATTCATGTCCCCCACAGATTTCCTTGTTTCCCCACAGAAAAATGACTTCTGATGAGGAAACAAAGGGAAGGCACAAGAGTGGTCATGCACATCTCCCCAGCAGCACAGGCAGGTTGGTTTGGGTGCCCAGAGCATCCAGTAGAGATGTAAATCACCGCCAGGGGTGGCAGTCATGTGTGTGAGAGAGAAAGAGACACTCTGTGTCTCTCTTGCTCACTACTGTAGCAGGCTCAGCGTGGAGGGGCAGGGTTTTGGGGCGTTTCTGAGGAGGTAAGCGTGGGGTAGACTCTGTTCCCTCAGACAGATCAGAACATAGCAGCCTGCCTACTTACTCAATTGTTTCCATTATCTTTGTGAATTCCCCCAGGAGTATAAAACAGGTGTAAAAGTTTTAAAGTTCCTTCACATTGCCAGAGGGTATAAAGGACAGTATGGCTTCATAAATGCTTATGGTGTTTTAGTGAGTAGAACTGGTCTAAATTTCTGGACTGAAAAAATTTCCTATCAGAATGTGCTCCATGAACTGTTTGCTACTGACCTTTCTGGAGATATAAATTGTGAGTTTATTTCCCCGGTTCTCACTTTCTCTTCAGTTGCCTACGCTGTAACACTGAGCATATGGCTACATATATTTGTTGACTAATAACTAGAAATAAAGGGTCAAATCTAGCTACATTACTATGAGGCAAGGGGGGCCGGGGATTTCCTCCGATGGTCCCCACTCCCATTCTCCATCCATTGTATTGTAGTTTAAATAAATGAAACCAGAGTGATTATATTGTGAAATTTTGACAAATAAAATATGCAAAATTTTAAAATATTGTGAGCAGAATTTTTAATTTTCTGGTGCAGAATTCCCCCAGGAGTACAATTTGCCCTTCTAGCCAAACCTAGCCCTTGATGGGCAATGCAGATATCACTGCCATCCTCTGGAACAGCGTTTGGATCTGCAGTTGATAATCCTGATAAACAGCCGCAGAGGGTACAGTGTGCCAACTCTTACTTCATTTTTGGCTGGACAGGCCTCTGGTGCCTGTGGAAGGCCCAGTCAAATGACATTCTTGGACGGTTGGAAAGTGAGTAGCTTTGGACAAGTGCAGAGCATTAGGCATTCCACTATGGAAACTGCCATAAAGGCTCTCCTCCCATACACTGCCTTCCCGATTCCCTTTCAGAAGTGGTAGGGTCTGACTCTTGTTCTAAGCTGATTAAGCCCGTAACTGTGGACAGTTGGAGCTGCCATAAGGCCCTCTTGACAGCTCAGTGCTTTGGGGAGGAGCGGCCTCCAATCCTTAGAGATTTGCTAGAATTTCTCCTGGCTTCAAGGCTCCTTGAATCATAAAGGTACATGAGCAAGTCTGATCGTAATTAGATGCCTAAGCAAATTTAGATCCAATTGCATAAAGCAGGATCATGTATCATAAAACCAGCTTTGCTTAGTTAATCCTTTGATTGATTTTGAGCCCTTACAGGCACTGAAAGACTATTAAGAGATTTGTGCTGGCAATGCTTCTCTGCACAAGTACACTCAGTTGCAGCTCACCTGACATTTCTCCAATCACAGTTTAAGCCGCTCCTGTGGGAAATGGAACCAGTAAAGCCTTCATTTAAATTGTATCAACTTTCTCCAATTATTTGTTAAAAGTCTGTTTCCAGGATTATTAACACTTAGATGTAATTAAAGAGCAGATACCACATTAGAACACAGCACTGCACGTGGTACCTGCCAAACACAGGCCGAGATGAATGACCTGCTGCACTCACTGACGGGTGTGAAGCAGTGAGTGTGACAATCCCATTGCTCGTACCTTAACCAGAGAAGTAAGATTCTCACAAGGTCTCAGAATTTCCCTGGTTTATTAGCTTTGTCCTTCCTGGCACCTGCATTAGCTTTTGTGCTGGCAGGGTCACCTGGAGTCTGCTGTGACCCTTCTAGCATGTAAGCTGCCTTCTCTCCCAGCTATTTCTCTTCCACTGAGGTGGCTGGAGGTTTTGGAGGGAGAGGCTGGTGGCATGCAGATGCTGATCCCAGTGATGCCTCACATGGTGTTACATGGAGCATACTTTAGTTGCCACTGACCTGCTGTCTGACTATGGGCAAGGCCCTTCCTCTCTGGGCCTGGGTTTCCACTTCACCCTCAGGCCAGACTGAGCTGTTGGGGGCAGAGACTGTCTCTTACCTGGCAGAAGTACAGCTCCCAGCTCCCTTTAGAATTTCTAGGCATCATTGTAAGGCAATTTACTGGCAATAAGAGAGAGTCACAACACCAAACCCCACTGCTGTGCATTTGCTCCGACCTCACCATTACCTGTCACTTTCATCTACTCCAACTTCAGATCCCACCAGCCTCAGCTGTCTTCATCCCCTCCATCTGCACCGGTCAATTAGCACTCAGAGCCATCGGGCAGCAGGCACCAGCAGTACCTGTGGGGCTGGCGGGGACCACAGATGGTCAGAAGAGTTTTGCAGCTACGGCAGCATGACTGCCGCACATCACTTAGCCTCTCTCCTAGCACCGGTGGCTGGATCTCTCTGCTGGTAAATTTGTCTGCTGTTATTTCTTGCCTTCTGTGCTGCATTCTCCCTTTAATACCCGCCTTTGACAGAATCTGTGGCTGTATGCTCTACTGCCAAAGCACCTATTACCAGGGTATCCGAGCACCGAGTGGCTGGGCTCACCAGGAGCTGCAGCAGGCTTTGTTCCAGGCTGCTTGCTAGCCTGGCTTTCTCTTTCCAACCATTCCCAGGTGCTCTGCAAGGTGCTGAGTGAGCAGAGCTGCCTCCTCATGCATCAGGTACTGGAACCCTGCTGGCCAGGTGCACTGGGGGATGGGCTGGTCCTGGAGATTCAGCACAAATCCTTGGGATTTCTCAGATTGTTTTAGTGGCTTGATTGAGGCTGCAGCCTCACCCTTCAGTTCCAGCTGGGCCACATTTGTACCAGACAGTCGGGTTCAGGTAATTGTCAGAGAAACTTGGCTTATTCTAGGATTTACCACTGCTCCAAGCTATTTTTTTTTAGACAGCCTGGTTCACACACATGCTAGTACAGCACACAAACACGGCATACGAGCAGAGGCCAATCACCTCTAATGCCTCCCCAGCCCAGGCACCATGCTGGCACCTCAGGCCTGTCTGCCCAGTGAGATACAGCAACCCAGGTTTGGATACGATACAATGACAGATGCCAGAATCTCAGATTGGGCTCCAGCCACTTTCTGTGCCTGTCTGAACACACGTCCAAGCAGCTTCAGTCTATTCGTGGGAGAGGATCTCCCATTCTGACAGACATGGGGTGTCGCACAGAGCTCCACTCTCAGCAGGGCTGAAGCCTCAGGGGGCTGGTATATGAGCTGCTGTGCTTTTCAGCGGGAGGTCACAGCTGCCAACCCAGCTCCAGACAGGATGAAAGTTGTCACACCTGTTTTCTGTGACACCTGGGAGACGACCTTGGTGGTTCTCTGCCAAGTTCCCAGGGACGAGTGGCCATGTCACAGTAAGAGCCACCACAATCAGCACTAGTTGGCCCCATAGAGGGTGGTTTATCCAATCACCTTGGAGGGGGGTGCAAGGCTCTGGAGGCTTTTAATGTGACCTAAGAGTTTAAATGAAAAAGTGAATGAGCAGCAATAAGAGTGAAGAGGATGTAAGTATTAACCCCCACATAGAACAGAATCCTCCTCAGACTGGCCCCAAACCTTTACCCAGCACCCCAAGTGCTAGGGTCCCAGCTTCCCCCACCCTCAGTGACAGCAGTGCTGCCTGATGTCCTTGAGCCCCCAGGGCCATGCTTGAGAATTGTAGAAGTATTTATAACCAGAAAACTCCCAGAATCCCCCTTCCCCTTATGGGCCCAATCTCTTCATTGACACCTGTACAACCAACCAGCCAAAAAAAAGAGAAAAGAGAAAAGAGAAAAGAGGGCAATGAGGTACCAGCATGGAGAGCGCTGACCAAATGCACTAAGCATGGTTTGAGCTGCTCCTGTTCCCTGCACCCTCAGCCGATGGCAGACCAGATAGGCCAGCTAGCTATGGCTGCCCACCAGGTCATCATTCCACCCAACCTTCCTGCCAATGGGGCCAGTGTCCCCTGAAGTCCATTTACATATTAACTCATTGGAGCAGGTACAAGCAGTTCACCACATCACTGTCTCTCTTTGCAGTGCAGATCGGTCCCCACCTTCTCACATGTAAAATGAAGCAGAGCACGTTGGCCAGAAGGGCAGAGCAAACAGTAGAGAGAACAGGAGGAGGAACAGCTGATAATGGGACATCTTGTGCACCAGTGAGTGTTTCTCCCTGGGGTAAGGTAAGAAGTCACTGGCTCTTCCCTGAGGCATTCCTAATGCACCAGGGATAAGAAAATAAAGGGCTTCCATTTTCAGAGTCCTTTCCTTTCAGAGCTCCCTGAAAATAGAATCCGCTCCTCCCAGTCTGGGAGGTTTGCAGTTTGCCAAGTCCATACTGAACTTTCTGTTTTGGCTCTGAGGTCTCCTCAGTTCCCTCCCTATTTCTGGTATTTGCTGGTTCAAAGGAAATAAATCCCCCAGGCAGAGGCTGCTACCACCCTGCCCCACCCGCTCCTGTTGACAGTCTCTGCAGAAAGCCCCAGGATACCCTGAACTGACATGTGGAGCAGGGCTGAGGCCCACTAGCTGGGAGTTCTGCATTGCCACTGCTGGACTGTGTCCTGCTCAGGGCCTGAGGAGAGGCCATGGGTCTGGCGCCTCTCACAGCTGCGTCTTACAGAACAGTCTAATGGGCCACAGGGGACGGTTTATGTGGCTCAGACACCAGCAGTTATAAACAGAGCCCATAGCTGAAGAAATCCTGGTGCCTTTACAGATTCCTGCCTGAGTCCTGCAGTGTGTACATGGCAGAGTCAGAACAGCTCTTTGCAATGGCCAGGAGAAGGCTGAACCAGGGAATTCCTATCCAGTCAGCCTGACACTTGTTCCAGGCAACATACTGGCACACAGAACAAGTGAGGCAGTGGGCAAACATCTGGGAATAAGGAATAACAAGTGCCATACAGCAGGGGCTTATTAAAAATAGGTCATGCCAAACAAATCTAATAGACTTCTTTGCCAGAGTCATGGATTTTGCAGATAAAGAGAATGCAGCTGATAGCATCTATTTATATTCAAGTAAAACAGTAGATGTCATGCTGCATAATAAAGGTAAAGCAAGCAGATAAATGCTACCCAGAGGAAAGCCCACAGTACACAGCATGGAGTAAGGGCTGGCTAGCTGAGGGAGCTGAGAGTCCATGATCATGGAAGTACCTCTAGGACAGGGCACTACATGCGGTTCCACACCCTTCCCAGTCTGACAGCAGTGTGGGGTTAAGTTAAACTTAAAGCCATGCAGGAGGTTCAGAGTGCCTGCTAGGCACCTTCCCACGGCAGAGACAATTAGACAGCTTTGCTTTGCTAGGCTACGAACCTTAAAAACAGGCTGGGATATTCTTTTGGGCCTGCTGAGCCCAGAGCTGGGGGTGCTGGAGCCATAAGAACTGCCTTCTTCCTGCTGTTGTACATGGCACGGAAATTGTGAAGCTGCAAGACAGAGACGTGGCCAGAGATGGTACTGCTCCACCCTTGCTCAGTTGGGCACAGCTGACCCAAGGGGAATGGCTGGGGGAGGGGGCACTCTGCGGTGTTTTTGCTTAACCTGGGTGTCCTGTGACTATAACATTGATTATAACATCAAAAGAATTGCATATCAAGAATGAGATAGAAAAGAAAAGAGCAGTCCCAGGAGGACCTGTCCCATCTCGGTGAGGTTTGCTACAAGAGGACAGAATACAGACCATAGTCTGGAGAAGTGAAGACTCAAGGAAACAGGACCAGAGTTTCTAATTAACTGCCAGTTAACCATGTGAATGAACAGAGAGATCATGTACAGATGATAATAGCACAAGAAGCACTGGCCTGGAGCTATGGAAGGAAACATTTAAGCTAGACATTGAGGAAAAGTTCTTATAATTAAAACGACTGGCAGCAGCTCAGACTCCCGCAGGGAGGTGAAGATGGCACATTCATGGTAAAGCCTCAGAAATAGGTCAGATAAGACATGGATGAGCGTAAGTAGTAACTGTGATGAGGGGCAGAGCATCTGAGTGGTGGCCAAGCGGTCTTTCCCAGCTCTGCTTTGAGGTTGTAGGCTGGGTTGTAGCCAACTGACTCCCACTGTAAATAAATGGAGATTCCTGGGTGACACTGACACCTCTATTAATTTAACAACACTTTCCCCAATTACCATATGACCCTCTCCAAAAAATAAGAGAGGAACTTTACTTGCAAAAGATTCTAAAATAAAAAATAAAGCCTTTTTCTAGCAACCCGGATTTGCTTGGAATATATTTTGGCAGCAAGCACCAGGTGCTGTTGTGTTTTAATCTAAGTTAAGTGACTCCTGTTCCTACTCCAATACTGAATACTCAATTATACCCAATAAATCATGTTCAGTCCCACATCCCCTCAATCATATTATGGCATTCACCCCCTGAGTGAGCATATTCAGTCAGACTTCCACGCAATTGATCATACACAGCAAGGCTCCAGCTGCATTACTCTTCACTCCTCCTTGTTGAATTTCATCCATTTCCAATAACCTTAAACTCTGAATGGAAGGTGATTCATGGCTGGGAAGAAGGCTTTCAGTGCCATACTTTGCAGCCTCTAGTTAGTCCCTTTTCATCTTATTCTTTATTTGCAGGCGAAGATTTCTCCCCGCAACACTGGGCTGTACCAGGGTGTAAACCCCAGAAGAATGTTGGTGACAAGGCAGCACATGGACTTGAAAGCTCCTATGCAGCCTGCCAGAGACAAAGGGCCTGTTTATGAGACTGCATGTGAATCTCAAACATGGCACTTCACAGCTTCAGCTGGGAACTTCTAGGGTCACCTCCCTTGCTGTGGCATTTGCTCAGCTGACCAAGTTAATTAGTGGTGGGGTTGGGGGGCTTCACATCTGATATTACTATGGTGTGTTGTCTCTGAAGCATCAGCCACTGGCTGCTACTGTAAGCAGGACATAGGACTAGATGGATCAGTTCTTAGGATTCATGATTTGCACCGGATTTCTTTATGTGGTCAGGTATCTATGCAGCCTCTGTCAATGTACAGCTTCATACTATCATCTTGGTAGGGCTTTATCAGCTATGCATTGACAGAGCCTGCATAGACGCCTGACCTCACAAAGAAATTCGGTGCAAATGATGGATCCTAAGAACTGATCCATCTAGTCCTATGTCCTATTTACAGTAGCAGCCAATTCAGCTTCATAATAGCATCTTTTAGGGCTTGATCATCTGTGCATCTGAGTGGGCTCTGAAGCATGGAGCTGGCTAAGGGGATCCTGTGCTGTAAGGGTTTCAGAGAACACTGGCACTCCTCATCCTATTCACCCTCCTGAGAGCTCCCTCCACCAAGAACATGTCACACTGAGTGTTTGAGATCTCCTTGTGCTGTTCATGCAACCATTTCTAACGTTCTTAGTGTTTCTGGCACCTGTTCTTCTGTTGTCAATGTGATTTGCACATCCACAAGGAGGACGCTCTGGGTTTACACATTTTATATGCAGAATCCAAAAGAAGGAACTGCTGCTGTTAAATGCCACGGTTACTCTGAAGCGTTAGAGATGAAGAGTCCAAGAAAGCAGAAGAAGGAATACGATTCCGCACTGTTCAAGGGAAAATGGGCAAAGTGAGATTTTCCCTTGCATTGGCTGAAAGGTATTTACAGGAATACAGATAATACCTATGGTATCTGCTGTGCAATGGCATCGGTGTGAGAACTGAACAGTGGCATTGGTACAGCAGATGTCTAAGAGCATAGGCATATAAGTGACATATTGCACAGGGTGCAATACTGCACATCTATCATCTTTTCATATACAGGGTGTATTGGTCAATAAAGTTTTGGACAGCAGATTTACAGCTAACCTGGAGATTTAATATTTATGCACTTTGGCACTGTAAATGTGATTATTTCCAAAACCTACATTCATAATCTAAAAAACACGAGCAACATTAAGTGTATCGAAATTGAGATGGCAATATAGATTCTTCTGCACACAGACTACTCCTTACTAATACTGTGGATATTGATTAATTGTCTGGCATTTCACTTACATTCATAGGACTGAATGAGCATCTTTAAACAGTTAGGAATTAGAAGTTGGCTGCACTTGTTATGGATGGAGCCAGACGGCAAGACCAAGTAAACCAAATGGGAATGTAAACTCCAATGAAAACACAATTCTGCTTGATAGCTGATCAATGATTTTAGCTGAAAGCGTGCGTTTGCCAAACTGCCCCGTGTATCACAATGAGCCAAATCCAATTTCCTATCAACTTAGAGAAGGCAGCCAACACAATCCTGTTTAATTGGATTGAATTATGACTCTGAATTTGTAGTTTTGCTGGACGTGGAATGTTGCTGCTCTCCAGGTTTCTCACCCTGTCAGAGGCTTTACATCTATGTTGCAGGAATTAAGCGAGAGGCAGGACCAGCAAAGAGGCACTGTTGAACGAGACTATCACAGAGCAGGAATAGTTAGAGGAATTTAGATCCAGTCTCAGGAGAAGGCACAAGGTGATGATCAGGGAGTGATGTGAGCAACCTCCACACCCTGCCTTGGCTTCATTTAGAATAAGGAAAGATTTTCTAACACAGTGATGGAAACTGCAACACACCACTAGGTTCACGTGAGACTGAGGAACGTTTGGGCCCGAACCCAAGGCCAACGCTAATACCAAAAGACAGCCCAGAGGGTTCCTTACCAGCTACATATGAAAGTGAATTATACACAGTAGGGGGCTGTTACATTTATAGAGCCCATACAATATAGCCCATGGTAACTGGTGTAATCTAAATTCACACAGACATGTGTTGGAGTCAACCACTCCCAGCATGTTCTCAAAGGAGCTGGGGCCATCACATTCATTCCTGGGGAGGACACTAGCAGGTTCCAAAATACAGCAGGGCTGTTCTGACATGACTATACTTTATTAGGACCTCACCTAGCCTTTCACTACGGTTATAGCAGACTCCACCACGTGACCATTTTGAATCATATCAGTACCACAGTGGAGATGAGCTGCTTGTTCACACATGCCTTCTCATTAGAGCAGTGATAAGCATCTTTTTACCATGGCACCTGTCCTTTGACTTAGCCATTCTCTGCAGTAAGAATAAACTGGTGTGTGTCTGTACCAGAACCCCAGCCTGACCACGTGTTAGCTTCTCAGTTTGGGTTAGAACAGGCCTTCTCAGAGCTGGGATAAGTCTTCTGGTTTCTTCCCACCATGAGCCTTCTTATGGCACTCTCAAAGGATTCTTTCATACAACTGTAGTTAATGTCTTCCTGTGTTCTTTATAATTCACCTTCATAAGGCATTTTACAATTGAACTCCACCAAAAGCCATCCCAGGTCTTTATTATAACGCAGGCAGGCCACATTCTCTGGGCAAAATCCCTGTGGGTTTTTCATTATAGTTTTGATAGGTCTCTTGCTCTGGTTGCTTTTGCCTTTGGACTGTATGGCAGCTTTTATTGCAGGCCTGAATGACCCTGCTTTAAATCATAACTAGAACGGGCGGGCTAGTCAGTCTAATTCCTATGGACATTTGAAAAGTCAGGCTGCGGCACACATTCTTTAGTTGGAAATTTAACATTTTTACAAAACCCTTTTCAACCCCGCTATCAAACAGTGAACCACATTTGCCTCAAGCAAAGATGACCTCAAAATCTATAAGCAAGTAGCAATTTGTCCTGCTATTGGGAGTGTACCTGGCAAACACCAGCATTTGTCATGTGGAAAATGTCTGCACCACACAATCAATAGGAAAAATGTGTACAACAGGGGCTGAAGGTCTAAGACCTAATGAAAAAGGGCCCATTTGAGGAAAAGGTGACATGTAGCGTTTAATTATTTATGGTCTATATAAAAGGGAAATCTTTAGGTTCTGGGGAACTATTTCTCACTGCTCAGTAACAAACCTTTGGACTTTTATACGAGCAATTAACAGCTTTGCAGCAAGTTTAGGAGCAGAAAAGAAAGACTAACATTTAAGTATAAGCCCAAAGTTTGCTGTGTGGTTAGAAAGAGCAAACGAACTTGTGGGTTTAACTCCTCTTGTGTTTCCTCCGCACAGTGTCTCATACACTTGGATGATAGAGCACACAGCCTGACTACGGAGGCTTCATGTATTATTAATGGGGTCCAATTCATTTCCTGTTTTCATGCTGATAACCCACTGAAGGAGGGGAAGGGAATTCAGGTGGCAAAGTCTCGGCTCCATTTTTCTTTTACTCATGAACAGTTCACAAGTGGATATTTCACTAGCAAAATCTCTCAGTTGCATGTGTTACTGCATTATCCTGGAGGCTTAACCCAGGCTAGCTAGATCCACAGTCAATTGTATGCACTTAGGAAAGTTTTGCTGTTTTCACTGGGACTTTCTCCAAGGAGGCGTTTCAGTTTTCTGTTCCATAAACTCACAATAGCTGCTTTAACCATTATCCTTTCTCTAGGACTGCACTCTATTCACAGCACCCTCGGGCTGTCCTCCTAGAGCACCACCAGCCCAAGTTTTAATTAGTGGTATATAGTACAAGACACGGACAGGTCACAGGCCATTAATTTTTGTTTACTGCCTGTGACCTGTCCATGACTTTTACTAAAAAAAACCCATAACTAAACCATAGCCTTACTACTAACGTAGAAAATCCCTTGCTACATGAGACCCATTTTAGCAATGCCACTTTGTTCCTAGCAGTGCCAATTAACTCCCCTACATACATCTGTCATGAGGTAAATCAGGGAATGCACCCCAAGCCCACCACTAGGGTGGGATTGCATTTTGGTGGTTTGGCCTGAAATAAATAGCATAACAAGTCCTACAAAAACAGGAGCAGGTTTTCCAGGCACAGATGGCAGGGAGGTATAATGGAGGAAGGCACCTCATTACCATCTGTGTCTTTTGAAGATTCCCCCCATCACTTTAACCCTCAGCATGTCCCTCTCTACATACAATATTAACCAAAGTTGGAATGAGGCCCTTTATCAAAGGACCCTGCATTGGTCCAACTCAGGAAATGGGCCTGCAGGAATAGACTGAATTTCAAGCGTCTTTGCTTTGGTCATTCTGCAATTCTGTACTATCATTTTAACACTTAAATGCTGAATTTCTTTGCAAAAAGGACTGCAGAATGAGGTAGGAGTGCAGCCAGAGGTGACCCTGTATTGGAGATCTGCATACAGGGAGATCTCTATTGGCTGCTACTTCAGCCTGGCAGCTTGTTTACTCTGGGAATTTACCCAGGGCTAGCTCCTAGACTCACCACAACATACGGGTGGAAAAACCTCTGTGTGTGTCCAGTCTGAAGTGCACACTTCAGGAAAGCTGGCTTTGTGCTGCTAGTAGGCAGCCTGGAAGGAATGTTACTTTCTCTGCGTTAATATCTAGTCATATTCCAAATGAACTTTGGGTCTGGGCAATATCTTCAGGTGTCATCTGTGCAAAACTGATACAAAAAAGAGTGTGCAGCACCAGCAGTTTGTATGTCCCTAGCCATCCATGGAGGCTGAAGGAGCAGCTCAGTTCACTGGCCATGCTGAGGGATAACTTTCTTGCCATATTTTTCCAGGAGCTTTTGTCTACCTCCCTCAGCCTCAAGGATTCTGCATATTAAAGAGAAATAGGCTATTTTACTGCATTCATGGAGTCTGTCCTTCACTGCACTAGCTCCCCCAACAGTGTAAATTGTCACTTTACCCTGCTCTTGTGCCTGGACACCTCAGAAATGCAAGCATCCGTGGTTGCTGTTTGTAGGCACTATTTGTGATCCAGGCTAAGGAATGGCTTGTGGGACTGGCTCCATTCTTGCTGCTTTGGTTTTATGTCTTGCTCTGTTTGTGCTTTACCTTGTTGATAAACTGGTAGAAATACTTTCCTTGCTCCCTGTGGGTCTGGGCAATGTGGACCTATGTGACCCTAACACTGGATCCCACCACTTATCTTCTGCAGAGAAATTGAGAGGGGAAACATCAGCAAATAACTCCCCCTATGGATGTGGGCTGAGCAGCAGTTTCAAGTCCCAGTTCGTTTCTTACTTATGTGCTCTCTGCTTACCTGCTTGCAATCCGTCTCTAATCCACCTTTTCCAGACTGGGGGTGGTAGCTGCAGGGAAGAAGCAATGAGACAATTACAGAAGCAGCAGCATCCCTTTGGCCTGCTGAGCACCCCCTAGGAATCCCTGAGTTTCCCACTCTTCCTGGAACAAACTACACCTTCAACTGGAGCCCACACTAGATTGGAGAGGAGCAGAGAACATACTCCTTGGACACTGCCCAGTATTCTCTGCTGTCCTTGTGCAGTCAGCATGCCGATAAAAGATTTCAGTCCAAGCTCTGGCTTTTTTACTCTGGAGTGAGACCCTGCCACAGGTATCGTGGTAGGGTGACCAAATGTCTCGATTTTATAGGGACGGTCCCGATTTTTGGGTCTTTTTCTTATATAGGCTCCTATTGCCCCCCAGCCCCTGTCCTGATTTTTCACACTTGCTGTCTGATCACCCTATAATGTGGGGAGAAGACTTGGTCTGTGTTTGATGGTTTTCCTTCTACTTCCTAATCTGGCTGAGGAAGAGGGAACAAAATGCAGGTGGAAGTGGCCATAGAGAAGATTATATCTGCATTTGGTACTAAACATAGGTTGCAACAGATAAACAATCTGAGGCCCAGGTGCATTTATTCCTTCCACTGCTGCATTTCCTTGCTTGTGCCTGGGAAGTAGCATTGACCTGGACTCTGTAAAAACAGGATCTAGCAAGAAAAACAATGCTGCTCATTTGGATTTATTATTCCAGCTCAGAGCCTGAGTTTGCAAATAAACCTGCCACTAAACCAAAAGCACCAAGTTCTGATTTAGAAGCCGTTGTTTTAAATACCAGATACATGCTGAACCTTTGCCTTCTTTCCAAGTCAACAAAACAGATTTGAAATCCTGCTGCAGATTCCAGCGACACTGATAAATAAATCCAGGGTGAAAAGTCTGAGCTGACCCATCCCTGGAACGCTCAGCAGATCTCCCACTAGGGTCCTGGCTCTTTTCACTTGTTTTATATTGAATTGCCCTTCTGCTTACCACAAATCCTGGGCATATTCATTGTGTCTGGTTCTCTCCTAGCATTCTACGGTTATTGAAATGGGCTCAGGCTGATTTACTGAGACAGTTACAGAATCACAAAATCTGCAGCCCAAAATAAACTTGTGTCAACCAGTACATAGCTCAGTGTGAGAAGTCCGTTTCCAAGTCTAATTATTCTTATTATTTAGAAATTCATAGCACCCCAAAGTGCCCTGAGAACGCCAAGGAGGACAAGGACACACAAGGCCTGTGCCCCACGGAACTCACCATCTAAATTCTGGACATGACGCAAAAAGGTAGGATGGGGCAAGGCCACAGCAATACAGTCATTCAGTTTAGACAACTGCAGAGCGGATAAGGAAGTGAATTTGCCTGGCTCACCAGCATCACAGGAAAGGTGAGTTGTCAGGAGGGATTTCCATAAGAAAGGTGCTTCAGACAGAGATACTGTGGCTAAGGGTAGTGAAGGAAGCCCCCTCCCTTCTGTTCTGTCTATCACCAGTCTCCTCTTTGGCCTCTTCTGTGCTCTGGGCAATGCTAATCCCCACAGCTCCTCAGCTGCTCCATTTTGCAGATATGTTGAAGTTTGCAGCTGATGGGGTCCCTGGGACATTTCCAAACACCCTCTTTTGGTTACGGAAGCCCTGGTTTAGAGCAGTATGAATGTTTAGGTCTGTAGATTAGTTCTGTGTTTTAAAATCAGATCTTTCCTACCTATTCCGATGGCCTAGCTATACTTGCTCCTGGCCTCAGTCCAGGGGACCCCTTAAGGTCCCTCCAGCACTACATTTCTATGGTTCTATAATTATTTCACAAAAGCCACAAACTGTGTTTAACCTTTGCGTAGCTGTATAAGGACCCTAGGAACAAATCTGAGCAGACAACCACTGGCTGCATAGTAGCCTAAGCTAAACCTCATAATAAGTCAACTGGCTTCAATGAGAGTTTTGGTTGATTAAGGGCTGCAGAATGTGGCCCAGAGAAGATATCCAGCAGCAGCCTAGGGATAAGGAGGAGGTTTGCAGAACTATGTTGTTGATTTGATTCTTCATGTATTTCTTTTAAAGTCAGATACAGAAAGGGACAAGGAGAGAGTGCAGCATGTGCAATTGGACAGCACGTTGATCTATAAATACTTCTCATTTGCTTATTCTTTTGAAACAAACATTTGGAAAAGAATGATGTGAACTGGCACGGCACAGCGAAGTCAGTAAATATGTACACACCAAGTTCCAATCCTTCTGTTAGGTTCTTCTAGGCAAGAGAAATGATGCTCCAACAGAGTAGGAAAAAGAATCCTGCTATTCATACTCACAATTCCCTTTTAAGACACAGAGCAGCAGCAGAAGCACAGCTCATGCTACTGATAGCACACAGCAAGCTTCAGGCCACACAGAACAAATCCTTTCACGGGTGTAAGGGAACAGGAGTACAGCTTTTTAGTATGATGAGAAAAATTAAGTGTGCTCCAGGAAGCTGCAATTGAAGAATAGGTAATTCCCTTTATGTCAGCATTTGCCAAGGAGAGCACAGGATGGCACAAAGAGATCAATCCATCGCACAGCATTGTACCCAGAGGCCTAAGCACAGGGGGCCAACAAGGTGGCTCCCCCACGAAACAACTGAGTGGGCTGATGTGGGAGACTTCAAACAAGAATCGTTCTCCACAGCTGAAGGCTGCCTGTTGGCACCACTGCGGAGGCAGCACTGATAGAGAATGCCAGGGATCTGTGGCCAGCATGTGTTTGTATGTGTGTTGCACCCACTCACTGGGCAAGGGCACACGTGTGCTGCTGGAGATCTGGAGTCTGGTTCCAGCCTTAGCTCTGTACATAACTCCTTGTCTGACTGGGGGCAGGTTCTGTGCATCAGTAACATGGGGGTAAGACTCATCTACTAGCCTGAGGTTGCCAGAGCCATGGATGGGTCAAGGTATTAGTATTACAAGACACTGCTGAAAATGCAGTAAAAAGGCCCTGCTGTCTGATGCTGCTGTGTCCCGCAGGCACAGATGATTCTCACTCAGAGGGCCTGCAGCCTGTTTCACTGGCAGTCTAGAGGAAGAAGTCCCTGAAGATGACAAGACTCCCCCTTCTGCACATTGGAGAGGATGTTCGAACTCTGGGCTCTAGGGTCTGAGACGGCTTTGGCATGCTCACTGCCTGCCAGCCTGAGCACCCACAGTAATGATCGACGTTACATGGTGTTTGAAATGCAGATTTCGTGGGGGCGGTGCTTTGCGCAGCAGACCACACCCCTCAGCACACTGGTGGCTCTGAGCATCGTCTCATTAGCCTCTCTGTTCTAGAGACCCATCAATCAGAATAGGCGGCAGATCTCCTGGTCAGAATGGCAGCGTGGGTGGGGAGAATAGGAGAGTTAGTAGATATAAACAGTTCGCTGGCCCTCAGCAGACTCTGGCACTCAAACCGTGCAATCCTGGCACAGCTCAGCCTCCAAGACGCTAACTCATTGCTCCTGGGATTAGCTGCAAATCCATGTCCCAGATGCTAAACTCTTTCATGACTGCTCCACTTGATTAAGAACCTTCCCTCTCCTTTTATTCTAGCTAGTAACATTGCAAGTCCTGATCATACCTTAAAAACTTAATGTTCCTACTCCACTGACCAAGGCAAAATAACAACCAACCTCAAGGGGTCGGGAGAGCTGTTCCTCTGAAATAGTTAGTTCTGTTAGAGATGTGGATAAATGGAAATTCCCTCTGCAAGTCCAGAGATAGGCTAAGGATCCCAGGCATTCAACTGAAAGCAGCAAACAGTTACACAATGTCTATCTTTCTAGCAGCTTCCTCTGCCAGCTCCATTTGCCACTTTCCCGAAGAGAACAGAAGCCATTTGAATGCTGGATTCCGTGTGCTGTTTTAGCAAGGCCACACTGCGGTGTCCAGGGGGCTGGAAGTATCTCTTGGAAACATACCAGAGTCGTGGTGAGACTTTTGACAATCTATGTGTGCAGGGGTGCATGTGCATACCTGTGTTGTGGGTGTTTAAGCAAGAAACTCTGTGTGGTGCCCTGCATGTCGAGGCAGAGTTCAGAGGAGATTCCTGTTTGCCGTCCCCTGGAACAGGAACCCAAAAGCAGTCAAAAACCATGAGTTGCCCCCCGCCCCCAACCTAATACATTTGGGATTCCCTCTCTTTGTCCTCTGCTTTCTGAGCCGTTGGGTCTCACTTACATCACATTTTCTGGGTTCTTTCTGAAAGCTTGGTGGCCAGAAACTTACTTATCATTGTTTAAAATAAAAAACCTCAAATATTTCTTGGTTATAAAATCAGGGTTGGCGACCCTTGTTCCCCTCAAATCCCACGACTAGACTGCCTTCTGCCAATGAAAGAAAAGGTATTTGCAACAGCTTCTACAAGGTATCAGAGAGAGAATGGTCTAGGGAGCTCATAGTGGTTAGAGCAGGTGTCTGGGAGCCAGGACTCATTGGTTCTGCAGACAGTTCTGCTAGGAACTTGCTGTGTGACATGGATATATCCTGTCTCCTCTCATAGTCTGTAAAATGGGGATAATCGGAACCTATGAACCCTAGAGGGGAGCTGCAAGGTTTAATCATTTTTTATGCTGCACTTTCAAGAGATGATGCTGTGCTAAGCATTAGTATAACTGTTAGTACTGCAGGGGAAAGAGCTGGGCAAAAACCCAAGCTCCAGTCCCTAGGGATGGGTGAGAGAGGCATCATAGGCGTACCCCAGACTGGTGAGCGCCACCGGATCACTAGGGCCTTCTGGCTTTAGACAGTTACAAGCACCCTATTTTTGGTAACATTTGTCTTTAGCCCGTAATGGTGAGGCTGCCGTGGGTGTGTAGTGCACTTGATTAACCTGGAGCTATTAATCTTTCCTTTTCTGCCAGCGTCTTGCTCTTTGCTTTAGTTAATTCCAACAAATCGCAAAGCCCTGTTTAGAGAGACCCTTTTTATTGCCAGGGCAATCACCAATGCAAGTTCTTTTCTGGCCAGAGAAGAATATTAGTTCCCACTGATTCATGCTCTGCTTTTCTGCCCTGGGTACTGTGATGCTAGACTATCAGGCAGCAAAGAGAGGCGGGTACTTACTATTGGACGTGAATTATTTCCAAAAGTCAGTGCATTTTGAAGTTTCGCAGAGATACATGTTATATAAGCTTCCTTTAAATATACATTATTCTACATTCCTGGAAGGAGACCACAGGAAATCTTCCTTCAGATGGTGGGTAAAAAAAATTCATAGGGTAAATTTTTTTTAAATCATCATATAATTTACAATGCAAATCATGGAAGGAAAGTTAGTAAATTAAGTTAGAGAATTGCCTAAATTAAGCTGGCATTCTATTCTAGTGCATCAGAACTCAGAAAACATTTCTGGCTGACAAAACAAGCCCTGGAATGATTAGCTAAAACCTCCTTCAGAGGAAGCAGCCGAGCAATCCCTTTGAACCTTCGCAGCACATCATAAACGCTCAGCAGACTTACAGTGTGGCAGTCCCATTGCTATCAATTATTTACCCTTTTTTCTGTTTACCTTCAGGCAGCAAGTAATTATTTTTAAATATTAATTTAGTTGTGTCATGTACAGTTTGTGGTTTAGCCCTGAGATCTGAGATATAGAAAAGCAAACTGCATCTCAAATCACATTTAGCTCGTGAAGCACTGATAGTAGATCCCACTCTCTCTTCAGCAGCTGCACTGAAGTTTTTGCATCATTAGAAACAAAACTCTATTCATTCATTGCAGGAAATGAAAACAATTTTCCTAATGAAAATAAGACACTGATTTATTAGCCTGCTATCGGAGAAGAAGGAAAATCTAAATGGCAACATTTTATCTTGAAAAGTTTTAATTTTAAGCTTGAAGATTTTTTCCCTCGTTTCCCTCTAGATTTTTTCCCAGGATGTTTCATTCTTTTTATCCTGAACTAATTTAAGTTAAAAAGAAATCAGCTGTTGTTCCCGCAGCCCTAGGGGAAAGAGGCTCCACTGGGACAAGAACTGCCTTCCTGCACTGAAAACATCACCTCTCAGAATATCAGCAGGCAGGATGGGTCTTGTCAACTCACATGAACATCCCTCCATGGGAGACTGAGTCTTTTAAAAAGTTAAGATGGTAAAAATAAAAATATGCATTTCAATATACTTGTATAAAGGACCAGCTCTATTGTGTGAGAGAGGGCAGTTCTGCAGCGTGTTTGGGACAGACTTGTTGGTTCCGATAGATGAATCAAGGTGAATCTGGCTGACCAGAACTGTTTTAGGCTTTAGTAAGTCTCTTAAGCTGCTGCGAGAGTCTGATCTTGGGCACTTCTGCTCCAGGTAGCACCAGGGAGAACAGGAAATCTGACCAAACAGCCTGTTCAAATGAAAGTTCTCCATCAAATACGTTCAGCTTTGCACCAACACAGACTAGGCTTCTCGGTACTCATCTAAACCAAGCCTCGGCAGGGTTTGCCCACTAGTGCACAATTATTATTTGTACTCCTGGCAGTCCCATCTGAACTGGGCCCTAGACTGCTGGATGCTGTACAGTTCGACAGCAACAGGCAGCCCCTGCCCCAAGGAGCTTATAACCTTAGTTTGAATCAAGATGCAGCGGCGGTGAAACAAACAAATGGGTGAGTAAAGTATAGGGTGGCAGCATTACAAACAAGGAACATTTATACCATGACCTAAAATGTATTCACAATCCACCAGGCGAGACAGACCATCATGGCCCTGGATGAACAATAGCACTGTAGACAGGCCAGACTCACCCCTGCGGCACCTCCTGCTGGTGACTTCAGGGAATTAGCTCAAATTCCAGCCTGGAGTGCCCTCTGCAGGCCGGTGATCCACCTGTCCGCTGCTGGCCCCTGTGTCCCTCCCTGGACCCTAGTGCCACTTTAACTGGGTCTCCCCCCTCCCAGGGGAACCCTCTCCCCACTATCCCCTCTTTGCCTCAGTCGTGGCTACTGTCAGTCTCTGTTTAGCCCCCATGCCCTGGGGCAGACTGCAGTGTATCAGCCAATCATCATAGGCAAAAAGGGGTTTGGACTGGCTGCCTTTACTCACCCTCCAGCTGCCCCTCTGCAAGCCCAGTACCTAGGAGGCCTAGAACCAGCTCTGCAGCCTGGGGAGTTGCTGGCCTAGGGCTTCCCAGCTCCTAAGGCCTTTCCCCAGCCCTGCCTTCCTCTAGGTCCCCCCGGGTGAGTTCCCAAGCAGCCAGGCCTGTCTCCCTCCCCAGTCAGAGAGAGACTGTTTTCTCTTGTTTTCCCTGGCCTTCTTATTAGGCCCTGTGGCTCAGTTTGGGGCATGGCCCCAGCTGCAGCCACTTCCCCAATCAGCCCAGCTTAAAGGCTGCTTTTTCCAGCCCCAGCCCCTTCCCAGGGCTGTTTTTAACCTCTTCAGGGCAGGAGCAGAGGTCCACCCTGCTACAAGCACTCAGTCAACTTATCTCCCCCACCACCTCTGAGCACCTCTTTTTGTCACTGCTCCTTTGATCACCTAGAGTCTCCTGCTGGCTCGTCCGTCTACAGACTTGGTGTACGTGTGCATCTTATTACCATGTGAAGGGCACTTTAAGTGTCTTTTCTTAATCTAATAAAGGAAATTGCAGCACCTGAGTCACCTCTCTTTCCCTCTTCTCATTGCACTTGGGGATTGCAGAGCTCCCCAGCCAGACGGTGCTATGGCTTGGCATGTGTGCTGTGCAACCTAAGGCAGTATATCAGGGTGCATTACGAAGTCTGGGGTTTTAGCAGCCTGGGTGACAACGGGGATGTGTCATTGGGAATGCTGAGAACTTTGCAGTAGCTCTAATACCCTAACAGCAGTCAATAAGACATGTCATGCTTTCCCTTGGAGCCTTAATGATAACCGAAAATAGTTTTTTATGATGGTTCTACTGCAAAGTACTTTCCCTGACTTGAGGCAATCAGAAGACTGTTTCCTATATCCCATTCTGAATTCCTGTTTGACCCTTGGATCAGCTACTGGGACGCGTATTTACATATCATGCATTATGAAGTCACAAAGTCTCTTTGCCCTAGATGTCTCATGATATGTACTTATCTCTGATTCCAACACAGGAAGAAAGGACAAGGGCATCAAAAAGGGAGGTTTAGCAAAGTAGTAAGACAAGGAAAAGAACTGTCCAAAAGCAAAGCAAAGGAGATCTGGGATAGAAGGTGCTAAAGCAAAGCTTTGCTATGGGAACAAAAGTCTACACTACAGTGACAAGAACAAAAGAAGCCTTTTTCTTTTTTTAAAAAAACCACTAACTCCATGATGAATGACCTGCTGGGTAGCAGGTACCTGATATTGGACTTCCCCTGAGCATCATTCTGTTTTTAAGGGTCTTTGTCTACAAGCAGCAAGGAAAAGGAAGAGAAAATTAGCATAACAAGTTCACAAAAGCAGCAGAGAAAAGGGGAAAAGCAGGTGCCAGGAATTCACTGATAGTGACTAGAGGGAATATGGTTGGTGTTGTCATAAATTCAAGTCAAGTTCACTTCTTTAGACTGTGACATTATGACTGTGGGAGGGTTATTTTAACGGGCCTCTCTGTTGTACCCTACATAACCTTCAGGCATAGCACAGCCACCAGAATAAAGCAAGCCAGGGAAATTATTGCATTTATATCTTGCTCTGCAATGGAAATGCAGAATGTTCTGTAAAACCTGAGCCATGGGCATCTTTCACATCTCTCCCGACCCCACGAGGAGCCCAGAAAATAACCACAACTTTGCTGGCTTGCCTCCAGTCCACCTTGGTAGCAACACTGACCAAATGATGCTGCCTGGAGTGATGCCAAGTTTCTCCTGCCCTTGGTGAGGACACTTAGATCACGTGGTTTCACTAAATCTTTCTGTCCAAGGTGAATGAGGATAACGGCTGAAGAACCAACTCAAGTGTTAAGGGTAACGGTGATGACACAGCCCCCCTAATAGAGAGGCATGCCCTTGAGGCTTGACATCCCACCAAGAACTGGCTTGGTACGTACCACTTCTGAAGCAAGTAGCCAAAAGCCACAGTCCTCAAAGGCAAGTCAGGTGCCTTCTAGTAGTGTGAGAACAGGACTGGGCAAAGACACAGGAGAGCCAGTGGAGTACATGATACTCTACAGTGTCAATTTATTATTCACACTAGGTCTTTCTTGCCTCTTGACACAGAATCTTACCGCCAGCTGAGCAGTGAGCTGGTTGTAGGTCAATTCTGGGCAAAGATCCATTTTTTCGGGGTCACTTGGTAGATGTTTTAATGGCAGCAGCTTCAGCTTGCACAGAAGAACAAACCAAAAGCAACAGAAGGTGATAGGGAGGAGGAAAGGCTCAGTTGGGAAAGTAAAGATTTGCCCTCCATTGCATATTTGCTCTAGTTCTTTATCTTTATGTGTTGTGCATTGGTGCTACTTCCACTCTCCTGCATTTCTCCTGTGCCAAGTGCTGTTTCTAGTAAAATAATTAACCAGCCCCCAAAATAACTGCATGGGCATGAGTAATTGAAACCTCAATAGTCATTATTTCTTCTGTTCGTGATCTAGGAATAGAATTTTAAGGCTAAAATACAAGCCCAAGCAGCACTGAAAATCAGGTCTCTGGGTGACCGTAAATCAGAGGCCATTTCAGGGAGCAGTAATTCCACAGAGTTGTGTTTGGGCTTCTCTAGTTTATGACACTGGAAGAAATTTATTTTTAGAACACACCAGACCAGTAAAACTGAAATTCATGATGCTGTTGATGTGATTAAATTGGCCAAAAAAAAAAAAAATCTTGTGAATGAACTGAGCAGAAGCCATGCAGCAAGGTTTCTCATAGAGAGCTTTCACATCCACCCCACCGCAGGTAACTCAGACAGCAGCTGTCCCACATCTCCTCAGAAAGGATTGCTGTTCTGAAGGTTGGCTGGGAACTTCACAGGAAACACAGTCCATGTGCCAAAGAGCCCTAAGCTAAATGCTCTTCATGACCCAGTAAGTGTAGGCAATGATTCCAACACCGTCAGTTCAGATGTGATCACGAATCAGTGGTTGGTTAATTTTTTTCAGTAAGTAAAATGGTGCTATTGATTCCATTACTGTGGGCTTCACAGGAGCAGAGAGGTTTCAGGAGGGATTTAAATGAAGAAAATCTTGTTGCAGCAAAGGATGGAGGGCATTCCACCCATTAGATGAAAGATGAAGGAAGGGGAAACACTGGCATGTCACTATGCAATGCCTGCTGTTTGCCTCTCTCGGAGTGCAGCCTCCAGAGCTTGGCAAACAAGGGACACCGAGGCCTTTTCCCAAGAAGGATTTAGTGGACGTGGCAAGGAGATGGGCACTCTGCTAAGGCTGTTTCCAGGTGGTGGTGAGAGTATCTGGCTCTGCCTATTTAGAGGCACCAAACTCCCAGCATGTATTTCAGGAATAAACATGTAGGTACTTGGAACTCTCTCTCTAGTCCTTGTCCACTTCTGGTGTGGGCAGGATTGTCTTGTGCTCAAGGCACCATGCCTGGGAATCAGGTGTGCTGGTTTCAATTCCCAGCTCTTCTACAGACCCTATTATATGCAAGTTCTGATAGTGTCCTCACACCCATAGCATCAGAGTACCTTGCAGGCGTGCATTAAGCAACATAACTCACTGCTGTCATGAGTAATTCATTCTTTCTCCTCATTTCTCCCTTGGGGGAAATTGCTTTGGGGTTTTTGTTTTTGATTTAGTATATTGCCTATGCTCTGTATCTACATTAGCAAAGGCAAGTGGAAAAGGTGCACCTTGCACTTCGAGCAGAAGGTGGTGAGGGAGGTGATGGTTGTTAGCTCCTGCAGGAGTTTGTTCCACAGTCTAAAGCTCTGTCTTCTGCACAGTTCCACCATGCCCAAGGAGCAGTGCTGTCAACTGCAGTCCTCCATCCAGACCTTCAGGTGCCATAGGCCCAAACCCATTGGGTGGCTTGAAGATATGGACTGAAGACCCTGAATGTGACCCTGTGTTATATGGGAAGCCACTGTCAAGAGCACAGGCCGGCACTGATGTGCTTGCAGTCGCCCATGCCACTGTGGAGATGGGCTGCAGCATTTTGTGCTATTTGGAGTTTCCAGAGGGCTGATGGCTTCATGCCATTTCACACTGCTGCAGCCCAGCCACATGACAAAGGCACATGTTACTATGAGGGCCAGGGGATACGCTGTCATGATGGGATGGAATTGCCTCACCAGCCATAGATTACAGAATGCATTACTTGTGGATGCTGTTATGATACCTTGGGCCAATCACTTAATCTCTCTATGCCTAAATTCCTTGGGAACAAAAATATTGGGACAGACTCTCTGGTTGGTGACGCTGGGGGCTCAGGAAAGGTCCCTATTTGTGCCCCAGGAGGCCATCAGGCAGGAAATGGAAAACAAAGAACTTTGGACTGGATTAAAAATGGAGCCCCTGGAGCACAGGGGAGAGAGTGCCAGGGACTGTGGGAAGCAAATGGAACCCCAGTCCCCAGAAGTGGAAGTATCTGAGATAAGCTAGGCCTACCTAGGCTTTAGGTGAGACAATTACACATGTAGACTATTCATTGTGTTATAAACCCTTTGGCTTGTTATACTTTGTTCCTACTGTTGAGATTAAACAATACTTTTAAAAGGATGTTTGGGGTCATTATTCACATGCTCACAGTTCTTGAAGGGAAGACTTGCAGGCTGCTGAATCCATTCACGAACACAGCCCAGCATGTGACCAGAGTGGAAGAATTCTGAGATTCCACCCCAGTGAGGCAGGCCATGAAGGCTAAAACCTGGGAAGGGGGCACTAAGAGAGCCCATTGAAAGAATCTGAAATTCAGCTAGTCCTGAACTGTAACAGTCACTTTGGCTTTTCAATACTTTCTATCTAAAAAATGTGACAGTTTTCAGAGGGGTAGCTGTGTTAGTCTGTATCAGCAAAGAGAACGAGGAGTCCTTGTGGCACTTTAGAGACTAACAAATGTATTTGGGCATAAGCTTTCGTGGGCTAAAACCCACTTCATTAGATGCATGGAGTGGAAAATACACTAGGAAGATATATGTATATACACAGAGAACATGAAAAAAATGGGTCTTGCCATACCAACTCTAATGAGACTAATCAATTAATGTGGGCTATTATCAGCGGGAGAAAAAAAACTTTTGTAACAAAAATCAGGATAGCAATGCCCCTCTGCCATGTACATTGGCCAAACCAGACAGTCTTTACGCAAAAGAATAAATGGACACAAATCAGACGTCAAGAATTATAACATTCAAAAACCAGTTGTAAAACACTTCAACCTCCCTGGTCACTCGATTATAGACCTAAAAGTTGCAACTCTTCAACAACAAAACTTCAAAACCAGACTCCAATGAGAAACTGCAGAACTGGAATTAATTTGCAAACTGGACACCATTAAATTAGGCTTGAATAAAGACTGGGTGTGGATGGGTCATTACACAGAGTAAAAACTATTTCCCCATGCTACTTCTTCCCCTACTGTTACTTACACCTTCTTGTCAACTGCTGGAAATGGGCCATCTTGATTATCACTACAAAAGTTTTTTTCACCTGCTGAAAATAGCCCACCTTAATTGATTAGTCTCAGAGTTGGTATGGCAAAACCCATTTTTTCATGTTCTCTGTGTATATCTATCTTCCTACTGTATTTTCCACTGCATGCATCCCATGAAGTGGGTTTTAGCCCATGAAAGCTTATGCCCAAATAAATTTGTTAGTCTCTAAGGTGCCATAAGTACTCCTTGTTCTTTTATCTAAACAATGTTTGAGGGGTTTGCCAACGCATTCAGTGTTCTGCCCAGTGTGGAAAGGGCTACAGGTCCTGAGAGCATTTTCTTCCTCTGCTTAATTTTTCTTTGCCTGTCCTGTTCCAGAGTTCAGTCTCTGTGCTCTGGCCGTGGTGCTGAAGTTACATGCACCAATGGTTGCAGCTAACTGCAGACTTTGAATCTGGCTGGGAGTTGGTTTTGGATACTGGTGGGGTTGCGGAGTTACACACAGTTTCCCTTGGACATTTTTGTGGTGACTAAAATTACTGGAGTGGCTTAGGAATGATAGTTTTACACCATCACTAGCTGTTATCTAAATGAAAGGGAAACCAAAGAGTCAGTGATATCTGCTTGGATTTCTCCTTGAAATGAATTCTGATTCCCACAGAAGGTTTTCAGGGACAATCAGGGCAGCTGAGAAAACAATGATATGCAGAAATGGCTGATAAAATTCAAATGAAACATCTGTTGACACTGATTTTGAGCCTGTGGCCAGAGATGAATGATTGAAACACCAGGCTTGTGAAAGCCAGAATGCTTTTGATTTCTCTTCTCTGCACTGAACAAGATTTAGCTGGAGGGAAGTTAGCAAACCACTAATTGACATTGAATTAACCATGAAATGCAGTATAACTACTTTTGTTCTGAATTGCACTTCAGCAATACTTTAACAAGGCTTTTAATTATTGATTATTATTTATAACACACAGAAGATCTCCTTTTATTTATCAAGTGTTGTGTCCTTCAAAGATGTCAGCTCCAGCAGTGCCCTGGAATTTTCCCTTGTGCTACCAGAAGCCATTACAAAGAATCAAGAGAAAGTGATACTTTATGATCATCTTTAGCAAAAGGAAGAAAAAAGATACCATTTTTTCCATTATTCTGGCTGGATTAAGAAACAGGCATTGTCCTAGCAATAAAGGTAGATAAGAAACCCACTGCACCTGTGTGAAGGCTGGGAACTAGAGGAAGGAACTTTTTTTTTCCAGATAACCTACTGGATTTTTTACTGTTGCCTTGAGAAAACAAATATTTAGTATTCCAAGGATAGTCTCTTGCATGAACAGGAAGTTAAAACACCTGTTTGCCGCATGTCTGAGAAGCTGGAAGTGGCATAGACGGCAGTGAACACAATTACAATCTATGCAGCTGCATATGCACCATGTCAACTCCAACAGGGCTCTAGCTCCTCACATGCTGAGGAAGATGTTGCAATCTGCATTAGTAACTGCTGTGATGAGAGCATGAGCGGTCAGTGAGTTACGAGAAATCTGTTAAGACTGCAAGACATCCAAATCATGACCAGGAAAAACATGAAGTCCAGGGCAGAGAGGGGCGCTCAGGTACTAGCATGCTCAGATGGTATTGCCATTCCAGAAATCGGTACTGTGCCCTCCCAGCGGTTGTGCTTGTGGAGCCACCAGCTCATCTTACCGCAATGCTGGGCCCAGTCTCTGGCATTTACGATACAGCCCCAGCAGGCCAGTATTTCTGCAATGGTGGAAATATCATTCCCAGAAGCCCCAGCTGGGCCATATCAGGGGCCCTTTATGTTTGTAAATATCTGAGTTTTGTCCAGGGCATCCACAGCCCTTCAGCTTGGAGTTCATTTTTTTAGTGATAATCAATGTCAGCAAAATAATTTGCCAGTGACCCCAATGTATTGTCCACGGAGTACATGCAGAATCAATGGCCTTTTGTTCCTGAGACTCTGGCATTTCAGGACAGGAGCAGTTTATTTCCTGATTCAGCCATTGCAGCTGCAGCATTCTACTGCAGGAGAGAAGAAGCTAGCCAAGAAAACTCGGGGTTCTGAGGGCACACTGATCACCTGAGTGGTACCAAGTGTTCTGGAGGGTTCCCAGTGCACTGACGGGGTGTGATGCTTTCCAGGGGTACCCAGTGTTGTGAGGCACCTCGCTACTATCTGTCTTTAGCTTGAGAGACCCTGTTTGTGCCTGAGCTCCCAAACACAACCAGCCCATGGCAGCACAAGCACTGCCTTCCAGGCCTCTGCAGATCCTGCTCTCTCTGTACACTTTACCCACAGGCACACTCCAACTCCTCAGCGGTCCAAGCAACTCCCTGGAGTGACCAGTCTCTGATCCACTGGAGACTCAGAATTCCCAGATCCTCTGTTCTCACTGGCACAGTCCAGCACAGATCCCTGATTGTGCTGCATAACGCACAGCACTTAGAGGTGCTTCTATAGAAAGCAAGTATGAGTTTATTTAACACAAAACAGATTCAAACGATAGCAAGCAGAAATACTGGAAACAAAGGGCAATATGTAAAACAAAATCATAACAAGCATACTAGAGCCTAAACTTAACTCATAAAGACACTCTGTGGTAAAAAAGGTCACCCAAAATCCTTCCAGCGTATTACAGCCAGGCTTGGCTGTGATGTTCCGTTCACTGGCTTACTTTCTAGGTAAAAGCTGCAGAGTTTGTCTGTCTCTACAGTTACAGTCCAAAAATCCACTGTCTGCACACACACCCCTCACCTAATCCCACACATTTGCGTTTTCCTGGCTAAACAACAAAATAAAAGAAGTAGTGAGAGGCAAAAAGTCATCCTTTAAAAAGTGGAAGTTAAATCCTAGTGAGGAAAATAGAAACGAGCTCTAATGCTGGCAAATGAAGTGTAAAAATACAATTAGGAAAGCCAAAAAAGAATTTGAGGAAGTTAGCCAAAAACTCAAAAAATAGACATATTTGTTAAGTACCTCAGAAGCAGGAAGCCTGCTAAACAACCAGTGGGGCCACTGGATGATCGAGGTGCTAACACAGCACTCAAGGACGATAAGGCCATTGTGGAGAAACTAAATGAATTCTTTGCATCCATCTTCATGGCTGAGGATGTGAGGAAGATTCCCAGACCTGAGCCATTCTTTTTAGGTGACAGATCTAAGGAAGTATCAGAGGGGTAGCCATGTTAGTCTGGATCTGTAAAAGCAGCAAAGAGCCCTGTGGCATCTTATAGACTAACAGACGTTTTGAAGCATGAGCTTTCGTGGGTGAATATCCACTTCGTCAGATGCATGTGGGTGAATACACCTGACGAAGTGGGTATTCACCCACGAAAGCTCATGCTTCAAAACGTCTGTTAGTCTATAAGGTGCCACAGGACTCTTTGCTGCTTTTACAGATCTAAGGAACTGTCTCAGATTGAGGTATCATTAGAGGAGCTTTTGGAACAAATTTATAAATTAAACAGCAATAAGTCACCAGGACCAGATGGTATCACCCAAGAATTCTGAAGGAACTCAAATGTGAAACTGCAGAACTAACTTCAGTTTGTAACCTATCATTTAAATCAGCTTCTGTACCAGATGACTGAAAGATCGCTAATGTGATGCCAATTTTTACAAAAGGACTCGACTCCAGAGGTGATCCCGGTAATTACAGGCCTGTAAGCCTGACTTCATTACCGGGCAAACTGGTTAAAACTATAATAAAGAACAATATTGTCAGACATATAGATGAACATAATTTGTTGGGGAAGAGTCAACATGGTTTTAGTAAAGGGAAATCATTCCTCACCAATCTACTAGAATTCTCTGAAGGGGTCAACAAGCATGTGGACCAAGGGGATCCAGTGGATATACTGTACTTAGATTTTCAGAAAGCCTTTGACACAGTCCCTAACCAAAGGCTTTTATGCAAAGTAAGTTGCCACGGGATAAGAGGGAAAGTGCGCTTACGGACTGGTAACTGGTTAAAAGATAGGAAACAAAGGGTAAGTCTAAATGGTCAGTCTTCAGAATGGAGAGGTAAATAGTGGTGTTTCCCAGGGGTCTGTTCTGGGACCAGTCCTATTCAATTAGTCATAAATGATCTGGAAATAGGGGTAAACAGTGAGATGGCAAAATCTGCAGATGATACAGAATTACTAAAGATAGTTAAGACCCAGGCAGACTGTGAAGAGCTACAAAAGGATGTCTGAAAACTGGGTGACTGGGGAACAAAATGGTAGATGAAATTTAATGTTGATAAATGCAAAGTAATGCCCATTGGAAAACATAATCCCAACTATACATGTAAAATGATGGGGTCTAAATTAGATGTTACCACTCAAGAAAGAGATCTTGCAGTCATTGTGGATAGTTCTCTGAAAACATCCACTCAATTTGCAGTGGCAGTCAAAAAAGTGAACAGATTGTTGGGAATCATTAAGAAAGGGATAGATAATAGGACAGAAAATATGTTGCCTTTATATAAATCCATTGTACGCCCACATCTTGAATATTGTGTGCAGATGTGGTTGCTCCATCTCAAAAAAAAAAAAAAGATATTGTGGAAAAGGTTAGAAAAGGGCAACAAAAATGATGAGGGGTACGGAATGGCTTCTGTATGAGGAGAGATTAATAAGACTGGGACTTTTCAGCTTGGAAAAGAGATGGCTAAGGGGAGATATGATTGAGGTCTATAAAATCATGACTGGTGTTGAGAAAGTAGATAAGGAAGTGTTGTTTATTACTTCTCATAAGACAAGAACTAGGGGTCACAAATGAAATTAATAAGCAGCAGGTTTAAAACAAACAAAAGGAAGTATTTCCTCACACTGCACACAGTCAGGCTCTGGAGCTCTTTGCCAGAGGATGTTGTGAAGCCAAGACGATAACAGGGTTCAAAAAAGAACTAGATAAGTTCATGGAGGCTAGGTCCATCAATGGCTATTAGCCAGGATGGGCAGGGATGGTGTCCCTAGCCTCTGCTTGCCAGGGTGACAGGGGATGGATCACTTGCTGATTCCCTGTTCTGTTCATTCCCTCTGGGGCACCTGGCACTGGCCACTGTCAGCAGACCGGAGGCTGGGCTGGATGGACCATTAGTGTGACCCAGTAGGCCCATTCTTCTGTTCAGGGTTTGCTCTGGAGATTTTGCAATCACTTGATCAGCATTTTGCTCAGACTCTAAATGGGTGGTGCCCACTGCGAACCATACAATTCTCAGCTTACATGTAGCCAGACAAACATCTCTTGCCTGAAGTAAACTTGTTTCTCACCTTGTCTGGTGACAAGCCCCAAGCCACAGACCGTAAGAACACAATTTTCAGTATATGTACATAATGCCTTTCATGTCACCCATCCATCCACTTCGCAATGACTATGAGGATGAGGATGACAGGTTTGTGTTACAGGCCTCACGTGGTACTCTCTGGTGAACTAGGATGTAGATACCGGAACCAGCTGAGCCCAGTAACCCTTATGCGCCCAGATGTCCTCTGCCAGCTGCTACCAAGCAGTCCCTGGGTTGCAGTGTGCAAGGGTCACCAAGCATGCATGGGGGCACTGTGCCTGTCACGCATGGAGCCAAGTGAGGCACAATGCACACGGGGCACTGGGCAGGAAGCACCGGTCACACTGAGGGGGCACTGTGGCCATATGGTATTGGATGGGCTGAGCACATGAGCAGTGAGCACATGGTGAATTCAGAGCTGCTAATTCATTTTATATGGAGAGACACTCCTAAGGAAGCAACTTTTCTGCCTGTTTTCCCGTGGCTCATAGGTCAGAGTTTATCCAGCAGATGCCATCCTGTGACCATTAAACCTTCAGTGACTGTTCAGACACACTGCACTTCTCACCCTCCATCACAGCAGTGTCTTCCCCCTGCCTCCATTGTTGTCATTGCCCCATTCCCTCGCCCTGCCCTCATTTAATGGTCACTGATCCCCTCCCCTCCCAGGGCTGGCTTTAGGAAGTGTGGGGCCCAATTGAACAGTTTCGAAGGGGCCGTGGCAGGGATGACTTAAAAAAAAACGCCACGTGGGGCTTGTACTCACTGGCGGTGCTCCGAGTCTTCGGCAGCAGGTCCTTCCCTCACTCCAGGTCTTCAGCGGCACTGAAGGACCCTCCGCCAAAGTGCCACCGAAGACCCGGAGTGCCGCCAGGTGAGTAAAAGTTAAAAAGGTGCCTCTAGCCAGGGAAGGGATCCTCACTGGGCGCGTGGCCCTCTTAGGCACGGGGCCCGATTCGGGGGAATTGGTGGAATAGGGCTAAAGCCGGCCCTGTCTCCTCCCCTCTGTCTCACCCCTCCCCACTCTGCCTCTGACACACAGTTAAGCAGACATGCCCATCTGGGAGCATAGATAAGGCAGTGCAGCCCTATAACACTCTGGTGGCCAAAGGATTGATTTTCAGATACAAACCAAATGGTCCCTTCAACAGACCTCCCATCATGTTTCTGCTTCTCTCTGCCTGGATCTCTCTCGCTCATTCTGCAGCCAAACTCCTCAGGGTTTTTAAAGAAGTTAGACACACAATGTTATCAAACCATCAGTGCTGCCCCCAGGGAGCGGAGAGCAGAGAAAGTGAGCGATACAGTATCACCTGAGGCTCAGAGTTCACACACAGCACTCCCATTCAGCAGGTGTAGAGATCAAAATAAATTACCCACTGGCTATATTCCAGATGGCCTAAATCTCCAGTCATATTCAACCTGATTACCCTGGACTTTTTTCAGGCTCCTCTCTCTGCTTTTACATGTTATACAGCCCTTGCCAGCTACACAGAGACAGCTGTGTCTGGCCTCGGGTGTGAACATCTGGTTCTGTCTGTCATATCCAGCTGTGAATCTTCTGCAGCACCACTCCATTAGATACCAGTGTAGACAAGTGCAAAGCAGTGCACAATGGGAAGGAACAATTCAAACTACTACTACACACTAATGGATTCTGAATTAGAGATCAGGCATCACTGTGGATAGCACAGGGAGCATGTCTGTGCACTGCAGCAGCCATGGAAGGAAGGAAAAGTCAGGCTGTGTTGAGAGAGGGATGGTGAGTGCTATTTCATTACTATAAAATGATGGTATTTTAATCTGCTTTGTCCTGTGGTGCAGTGTCTCAGATGGGGGTGCACGCTCTAAATTAAATTATTACTATTATTAATCAATGGCATGATGTCTTCCCCTGGAATCCTGGGGTCAAGCTTAGCCCCCACAGTGCAGAAATAGGGCTCTGGCAAGGATGAGAAGAGGTCAGAATGGAGGATTGGGTTTCCCTCCTGCAAGCACCGGGGAGCGGGGAACAGCAGCCAGGCTAAGCTCAACAGTCTCATGCTGTAGCTGGTGCTGCCTGTGCTAAGCTGCTGCTGGCTGCACCTCTGTGGCTGCTGCTGTCTCTGCCTGAATCCTAAGGGACAGCCCTGGGATGTGCTGCAGAGCGGAGAGTTAGGGTGTGAGGGTTTCACACATGTAAGTGCTGAGGCTTTTGCCTGCTTGTGTGAGTCATCACTCTGGGTCAGACTGTCTCCAGCCTTTCCCCAGGAAGCAAAGGAGAGAGCGGTGATACGAGGAGCTTCCCTTCCACACCACATCATCCAGGGGCTGGTCAATGTCCCCTGAGTACCTACCAGAGCTCACTGCAGGCTGCGGCACAAGGCCTACGATCTACAGTAGCGCCCTTGCTTTGGCAAGAGCTGTGCTGAGCACTGCAGCGCAGGCGAGTGTTTGCAAAATCCTTTCCAAATACACAGTCCTAGTGTGCAGTTCCTCTCTGAGAAGGGCCTCCGCATTCAGCAGCTCACAGGCACATTCCTCCTTTTTATTCCTGTTAGCTCGGCGAGGGAGAGGGACTGGCCTGTCTTCTGCTCACATACCAACAGAACTAGTAACTAAAATCCAAGTGCAGGGACTCAGTTCTGTCCTTGGGTAATCTGTACAATCACGGGAAAAAAGGTCTACTTTATGCTTCATTCTCATTGGAGCTGCACACCCCACACCTTCTGTCTCCTCAGGCACCCTCTTCGGTGTAAGTTACACTAGCTTTGCACACTCACTAAAGCTGGAAACACCATGAAATATGCCACTTCCCATAACACAACTCCTTCCACACACTCTACACTGCTGCGGAACTTGGCCCAGAGCTGCCCATGCCAGTTGCATGTTTGCAGTGAGTTTACATGCAGCAGTAGGCAATGAGGCTCTCACCCAGCCTCTCCAGTCAAAGGGCTGCTTTTCTTTTTTCTAGAGGGAACAAGCATGAATTCTGCTCAGTTATGAAGATTATTTCTTTGCTCCCTTTCTATCCCAGTGCCAGACACCCAAACTTCGAGACTCCCGGACGGAACACGTCCCTATTGCACCAGTCCTGGGGTGATTTTAAGCTGGTGGATGGTAGGGGATCTGTAGAACCTAGATCCTTCCCTGCCTGCCCCCTTCTTTGCTTCTGGATGAAGATACTTGTCAGGACCAGATGGGGAATGTAATTAGAGGGAGCTGTTCCCAGAATGCCTCTCCCATTTTGGCAGCAGATGGAAGGTGTGAGTTCAGTGCTGCTGAATTCCACACCTCCCCCTCCCAGACTCCCACCCACACCTCACACGCCCTTTGGAAACACTGCAGTGAATAAAGCACACCAGCCCATCAGGATGTCGAGCTCTGGTGACCGCCCCCAATCCCAGTTCATGGAGCTGATAAACAGTTCTCACTTGCTTCCTGGAAGAACCTTCGCCTTCAGTAGAAGCGCTGGGATGCTCACTTTCCCAAGCCCATTGCTCCAATTACCACTTCACCAGTTAATATGGCTTCTTTCCTGGATTGTGGGCAGTTCCCAAATCCTGGCTTGCTGGTGTTCCCACACACTAAAATTATATAACCATGGAACAGAGCTGACGATTTCTGTCTTCCCAAGCAACACAATGCAAAGCTGAAACAGCTTCCTTCTCCAACCTGCTGAGTCTATGCCCTAGAGCCTGGTGAACTGGGAGGTTCCCATTATGCCTGCCAATTGTTTAATTTCATTTTAATATAAAATATAAATAGTAAGTCATCGTATTTAGCCTAGAAAACACTTATGGAAAGGCCTGAAAGTCAGAAGTCTTGGAAAGCTGTATTATTCTATGGCAAGTCTACAGCATTGGGTCCTTCAGAATTGCTCCACAGATTTAGGGAAATTTTACACTGCTGGGAGATTAGTAGATTAAGGCCAGAAGGGACCATTGCAATCAGTCTCATGTCCTGCATAGCACATGCCATAGAACTTCCCCAAAATGATTTTGCAAAGGAGAGGCCAAAAAGTCTGCCTAGAGCCCATAAATTAATTTGTTTGGCATGTCAGGACCTTAGGAATTCTTACAAGTTTGTCAATCCAAATCCCTCTTGGGGAAAGACCTTGGATAGAGAGTTGCAGCACAAGCCAGTGGTTACAGCTAGCTTGTGAGCCCCTGGAAACAAAACTTACAGAGGACCTCCTGTAGGTGTAGGCAACCCTAAGGCCCTGCTCCTGTGAACACTTACACACGAGTAGTCCCACTGGGTTCACAACATCTGACCTTTTGATTGTAAGTTACTTGTCTATTACCGTCTTTTCTGTGTAGAATGTACATTATTTTGGGGACAGAAACTGTTACTTTTGTGTTTGTACAGAACCTAGCACAGTGGGACCTAAGTCCTGACGGAGCTACCTTAACACCTACTGCTACAGTTAATCTACTAACACATGCCTAATTATCTTTGCCAATGCCTCCCCCTTGCACAGCATATAGTCACAACCGATCTTTTTGCCTAAACCCTCCCCAGCATTGCATCTGGGTGTTCAGAGACCGTGTTCCAGCAGCCTCTGCCCTTTTCATTAGCATCCTATGGGAAGCACTGCATATGCCATAGATGAGCAAAATTTCTATCTGCACTATTTAAAAAAAAAAAGCCTCTTCCTCCCCAGCAATATCTAACTTCTCACACGTCTGGCCTTTGTACCACCCCACCCCCAAACAAAATCAGAAGACAGTAATAGTAGCCAGAATAAAATAAGCCTGTATAGATACTGGTGACAATCCCAGGCATGGCAAAGGGTAAACTGAACCTTAATTTCTTTCTGGCCAGCACTTACTGTACATGGAACACTAGATTAATGTCCATTTTTCCTGGGCAACAAAACAATGTAAATGATAAATTATTTAAAACACAAGTGCATCTTTATGTAGAAAAATGGCGCCCCCTGCACACCTGCAGCTCTGTTTGTCTTATTTATAATCCAGTGAGAGTCCATGTAACCTGAAGGATAAGGATCATGCAGAGCGATGGCTGTAGCATTTGTCTTTCCTGAATGCACCTAATGAAGCCCAAATGACAAAAGGTGACATACTGTATGCGTTTTAGCTCATTGATAAATAAGCATATTTATCTCTTAAATCAGATATGACTTGCACCACAACATCAGTAATTAAATTAAATATTGATGTGTGATGGTGGTGTGCCGAGGCTGCATGGTAAGTGGAATTTGCCATATCTAATTATCATCTTGCAGAAGTGGCCCCATTAGGATTGTTAGTTAATCCTCCAAATGGTAATACTAGCAAAAGAGTAACTAACACTTAACCACCATAATTAATAGGCATCTCCTTAGGTTTGACTAACATCCTTTTGTTTTGAGGGGCTGCTGGCTGGGCTTTTCTCATGTCTTTGTAAAGTTGTGCACTGTTTGGGAGTGGGGACTGCAGTGCTTTGCTTCCATGTCTCAAGGAGACATGCTGCTTATTGGTTCTTTGAATTAACACATGGCAGCATGATAGGGTTAGAGATCCTTGGAGAAAACCACACTGAGATAATTTTAGTAAAAGCTCCAAATTCACCCCCTGCCCCTGAGAGCAGACGCATGTTAGAGGGCGAGAGGTTGGGTGTACTTGTCCTTTGTCAAGCATGCAAGATTGGTTAGTGCCTTAGGTTTTGAAGCTTTACCACCTCTTTACTGTACACAGACAGCTCTCTCCTTGGAGAGGACTGCAAGGATATTTTGTTGGAATGCTCATTAAATCCCAGGGTCTCGTAAGCAGTTCAGTGGTGCCATTGCAATTCTGATTACTGTTCTACTGTATGCTGAGCTGAGAATACAAAATGACTTCACTTGGGATTAGAGAGAAATTCCAGGCCAGATTTTAGGGAGAACTCTAACTATTAATTCTCTATCACTCCCTTGTATAATATGATCCATATAGTGGTTGTTACACAGACTGGATAAGTTACATCATCTGACGTGATTAATACTCATGTTCATTTAACTACTACAGATGCTATTCTCAGCTGTGACTGAGTGAACAAAAAATCAAGTGTATTAAAAAGCTATTCCCCAATTTGTGCTTTAGAAGCTGTGCCAGGGCTGCCCATCCTTCTCAAGCATCACAGGAAATAACTTCATAGATGACTCTTCCCGCTGCACTTTAGACTAAAACAAGGTCAGGACTTATGCCCATCCAGCTGTCTCCAGTGAGGCTGCAATTCCATCCTGGGGACATCAGAAAAAAAAAGGACCCAATTCTTGCACTTTCCTCGCTATCATTACATGCAGAATTGCAGCTGGAAATTGGATAGGATGGTTCAGGGTATATTAAATTCTTGATAATGGAGGGAAAAAAGATATTTTATTATCCTTTATCACCCTTTGTTTCCTCCTCCTCTATTTCTCCTACAAATCTCTTCCTCCCTTCTTGCCCCATCCCAGGCACCACAAAAGCTGCATTTCTGATTTTAAAAATGCTACTCAAGTTAAATAATGAGACAGCTGGTTTCTTTTTAAAGTAAACATGCTGGCCCAGGTTCAAGCCTGCTCTAACCCTCCAAAGCCAATGGAGTCACAATTAGGATGAAATTGGCCTGTTAACTGCAGCCTCT
Organism: Gopherus evgoodei; assembly: GCF_007399415.2. NCBI lineage: Eukaryota > Metazoa > Chordata > Testudines > Testudinidae > Gopherus > Gopherus evgoodei. Next base: position 782,768 of record NC_044341.1, on the reverse strand, counting down.
TTCTCCGAGAGCAAAGCAGGGATACACCTATCTCCAGAGACACCAGGGTAATTTCAAAGCTCTATATGGAGAATAGCTGTAAAATTAAGGGAAGTGTAGCATTTCTATCATGCTTTAGATCTTCAGAACACTTCAAGCATTAATGGTTTAACCGTGGCTGGAGCAGAGCATTTAGCTGTGCAAGTGTCAGGTTAAGAGATCTGGACTCCCTGGGGGCCCAGGTTCTATTCAGCTCTTCATCCCTCAAGGGCAGAAAGTTTACTGCACGTGGTGCTTTCAGATGAGACTCTCAAAGCCAAGATCCCACATGGTCTGTGAGAACATTAAACATTGCTTGGTGTTTATGGGCCATGAGATTTGTTCCAGCATCCTGAATACAATCCCCCTGGTCTCACCCTTACATAGGGCTGCTGGGCACCCGTTGTCTGCCTGGCTGTCCTTGTCCACCTAGGGATGGTTACATTTGCCAGGAGGTGAAGCGTGCTCAGTCTGTGAACTGTTGGCAGTCAAAGGCACCAGAGAAGCATGAGCTGCTGTTAGCAGATGAGAGTTATATTGTTTGAAGTCTCATTTCCCTCCTTGCTCAGTAGCATCACCAGGGCTGAAGCACCACTGACTACAAAGTGCAGCAATTCCCTGGCACCAGACACTGCTGAAACCATAGAGCAATAACTTGCATCCATGGTTCTATTTTCATAGCTAATAACCAAGCACAGCTATGTAGAGGAACATGCAATTCCTATTTGTGGTCAGGATCCTCTTGCCTCTGCCCCAGCCTCAGAGTCTCCAGGTCATAGTGACCCTCCTTCCCCTTGGGAAAGGCAGAAAGCAGCAGTGAGGTCCGTGGGCCAAATACCCTCAACCCCCAGCAGCTGCTCTCAAAGACCACCTTGCTTCCCTAACCTGTTTGCACATTTCCTAGTGAGGACAGCCAGTCTCCCCAACAGTGTTGGGTGTTCTAAGAGCACAGTGAGAAATCCACACCCAGCACAGCACACACAGCACCAGCATCTAGCCCTGCCTGTCAGCTTTCTGGGTAACTCAGATCCCACAAACAACCACCTAAATTCTCATCCTAAGGCTTTTCTGTAAGCCTCCCCTACCTCTTTTTTTTAATCTTCCCTGAGGCACCTCATCCCTTTTTATATCCTGGCTGGCTTAATGGGACACACCTGCCAACATGACTCATCACTAATTACCCTGACTCTTAATGCCTCATATTAGCACCCAAGCCTAGAGTGCCTCAGCAGAAGAGCCCTGCATCTTTCTCCAGGGTCTGACATCTTGTTATACAGCATGAGGTGAGGTGAGGTGAGGTGAGGTTCTGTAGCCTGCAATGTACAAGAGGTCAGATTAGAAGATCATGATGGTCCCTTCTGACCTTAAAGTCTGAGTGAGAGGGTCCACGGTGCTAAACCTCATTCTGGGGGACTAGAGCGAGAAGACTAGATCAGAGGAAAAGGCTGCTGCTTTCCCTATGCATGGCACCAAGCCCATATAGCTGGGTGCAGAAGCTCTTCTTGGCCAGCCACAAATAAAGTTTATAGCTGTTTACTTAGGACACAGCAGCAATTTTACAAACCCTCACCAGACAGGCACCAAAGAAATCCCACAATAACCAGGACAACAATGAATGTATTGCTTTTTATTTAGACATATATATTAGCAGGGATGCAGCCACCATGTTTTCCTATGTGGCATGCTAATACTTTATTACAGGATAATTTGCTGTATGTCTTTTAGGTCAGCGATTCTCAACCAGGATACACAGATGTCTTACATGGGGTACATCAACTCGCCTAAATATTTGCCTAGTTTTACAACAGGCTACATGAAAAGCTCTAGTGGAGTCAGTATCCAACAAAATTTCATACAGACAATACTATACTGCTCTCTATATTATACACTGAAACAGAGGTACAGTATTTATATTCCAATTGATTTATTTTATAGTTACATGGTAAACATGAGAAAATAGGCAATTTTTCAGTAATCATGTGCAGTGCCATATTTGTATTTTTATGTCTGATTTTGTAGGTTTTTAAGTGAGGTGTAACTTGAGGGTATGTATGACAAATCAGACTCCTGAAAGGAGTACAGTAGTCTGGAAAAGTTGAGAGCCACTGTTTTAGGTCATGTTACTTCTAAGTACTTTCTCAATACACCGAATTACAAATCTGTCTTTACTAGTCCTGACAAACCAAACTGAGCCTATTATGCTTATTAAAATTATAAGAAATTTGCTAAATACTTGTTTTTGTTGGCAAGTGTCCTTTGTCCCCATACTGAACAAATCAGATATCTAAGTTTCTTTTTGTCTATTTTGCTGTGTGTGTACCTGACGTTTTAATTTTCCCACACTCCCATCATATCACGTACTGGAACCATTTCTCTAATTTAGGACACTTTGTCCTTTTGCCATGAGAAGCAATATTCCAGTAGCTATTAATGGTTTCGTGATTTGGGCTATGGCTAAACTACAGCTGATGTCAGCAAAACATATGTTGCTCAGGCGTGTGAATATTTCAGTGCCTCTAAGCGTCATAAGTTACATCGACATAAGCGCTTGTGTGCACAGCGTTATGTCAGCTCCTATCGGCATACAGCGTCTTCACCAGATGCGCTGCAATGGCACAGCTGTACTGTGCTAAACTTAAAGACATACCCTTAATGACTTCCTTGAAGGAGACCCCTAAAGGGTTACCAAAGGTTTTAGTACTAAATGCCCAACCATTTGTAATATTGCCACGAGTCACATCCCAATACTCTTTAATAATGGGACATGCTCAGCATATATCTATATAAACTCATCTCTTCCCCTCAGTTTCTCCAACATCTGTGCTCACTCAGTCTGGATTTTTTAAACTATGCTGGTGTAAGGTACCTTAGAAAGAATATCTTAAAGACATTTTCTCTTAATATGCTACAAATCCAGGTTGTGGCTTCTCTTTGTCAAATCACGGCTCATTTCTTTGGCATAGTTAGGGCTAACACTAATTGAATTCATTTCCCCAGCCTATCACATCTGGATATTTCTCAGCCTGACTGAAACTGGGAATTTCCATTTTGCAAAGTATTGACATTGCAAAATTCATTTTTGTTCCTAAAATCTTTTAGAAATTTCCATCAGAGTGTAAAGTTTGGGGGAAAATTGTTTATAAAATTTTGTACTGGAAACTATTTGCAATTGAATTTCATGATAAAATTTTCATTTTGAAATTTATTTTTTTTGTATATTGTTCTTACATTATTTCATAACCTCTCAGTAGTAGCAATACCTACTGTCAGTTTGTCAAAGAAAAGATAGCCACTCACTACTGAAATGTCAAACTGTTTCATTACAACACAGACAGGAGACACTTTGATCTAGAAAATAAGGTTAGATGTTTCATTTACTACCAAGCAGCAGGTGCCTTTAATGATTTTAAAAAATAAAATATAAATAATGTAATAGACTATTTCATGCTAATAGTTGTTGGGCCTGCCAGCACAGGTCAGATTATTTAAAATAATGCCATAATAGGATATGATCTGTCCTGGTAGGCCTGACTACTACCGACATGTAATGAAATAATGTAAAAATAATATAACACTGAAAAAACTTTCAAAACAACATTTTCATTTTCAAATTACATTTCAATTTTTTGCCTAAACTAAGTTTTTGGAAACTTTTTCAGGAAGTTTCATCAAAATGTATGATTTTATTCAAAATGGCAGCTTGTAACAGAAAACTCTGGTTGGAAATGTTTTGATCAGCTCTAGTGGCCAGAAAAGCCCCTTTTTATTGATGGAATTTTGTCTAGGCATAAGCTGAAACGGCCCTTAACTCCAGGCAGCTGTTGGGGCATTCCCAGCTGTTCTATTACAATAAGGTCACTTTATGCTTACCCTCAAGGATTTCATTTGCATGTGTCTACAGTCAGGTATTGGCATGTTATTGTGGTCACTCACAAACTAACTAGATAGCTCCCTAAAGCAGAAAATCCCAAGTGAGTATTGGTTGACATGGACAACCTGCACAGTGTATAGGTCATCTCAGCCATGTGGAACCACTGGGTTTCTGTGTGACAGACTGGTCACCAACTGCTTATTAATGGTTATATTATTGGGAGGGAGGAGATTAAAACAAAGATCGAGCATAGGAAAAAGATTGGAAGCGAACAGAGATTCTGCAGTAGGGAGGGGATTGTATGGCCGTGTGGAGGAGAGGACTGAGTCGATGGCAGGAAAGGATAGAGAACATTCTTCAGCAGGAAGGAGAAATGAATCGCTCACTTGTCAGATTCACATCAGTCCCTGAGTCTGTGTTAATCAGAAGACCTACCCTCTAAAGCCATGTCATCCTGCACTGCCCTCTGCCCATTCCTGCCTGGTGCTGTTTGCCTGGTTCTGTTTTCATGCACAATGTCACTTGTTCCAATAATGTTGAGCTCTGAGTTTCACTCTTCCAGGTAGAAGAGCTTTGATAGAAGTGGAACTATCCAGATTTCATGCTTTTAAATAGCACGTGCTGTATTCAATGAATTTCAAAGACACGCTAAACCCAAATTACTGCTATCCATGGATCTTGAGAAGCTTTTATAAATGGCTGCATTACAGCATAGTACAAAGCAGTGATTTCCATAATGCTTGTCTAATGTATAGAGCATTTTACATAGAGCAGACCCTGTTTCATCTTGAAATGCTTTTTAATTAATTCAATTCATTAATACTGCTTGTCATGGCTAAACTCTTGAGACTTAACAAAAACTTTACTTCAGCAGTTGTCAACACATTTCATTAAAACATATGTTTCTGAATGCTTTCTGATAACATAGCTATTCTTCATATGCAGAGTGCACTACTTAGATGTATTAAATTGAGAAGGGGAGTCCCTGTAAAATCTCTATTATATATTGACATAGCTGCATTTAGAGATTACAGCTGGGTGAGCCAGCCCACGGGACACTCACCCACAGCCCCTTAATGAACCAAATCCAAGCCTCTCAGTGGGTTTGGATAGGGATGCTTCTTTCCCCAACTCTCTCTCCTTGGGATCCTCCAGGAGGCCCTGGCTCCCTCCTTCTCTGTATCACACACAAAACCGGCTGGAGAGAGCTCTTTGCATTGGCAGACACTTGGGCCTGTGGTTTGGGAGCCTCCTGGGTTGACAGACAACTCTGTTTGGCGGCGGAGTTTTGTTTCCTTCGCAGACAAAGGCAATGCAAAAACCTTTACACTTCTCTAGTCATTGACCAACCTCTAAAGGAGTCTCAGATCACCAGTGAGCCTCCAGGTTTATGGTAGTGGTTTGAATGGTAGAGGAGCTTACTTGCCAGTGATCCATGGCAGCAGGAGAAAGTGCCACTGCCTACTCTCCATGGCCTGCTTGGCCACCCCTCCTGGGGCTAGGGAGCATTTCCACCATGCAGTTTTGGAAGGTCACTGGGCCCAGAAGTCCGTGGGGTAGCATGGACTCATTGGTTCACTCCCAAGATGGGAAGTCAGGGACCACTAATGACTTGAGATGGACATCAGACCAGAATAGGGGTGCAGTTAGTATGCCACCAAATGTCTGTACTCAGGCCGCAGAGCAGACTAGGGAGGAGTCAGCTTTAAGAGACTGTTCTGGAGGAAAACAGTGAGAAGGCCGATGGCACCTTAAAGACTAACAGATTTATTTGGGCATAAGCTTTCATGGGTAAAAAACCCACTTCTTCAGATGCATGGAGTGAAAATTACAGATACAGATATAAATATATATACTGATACTATCTAAACTCCTACATGCCACAGGGAGCTACAGCAGCGGTACCCTTAACTCACACAACAATATTGTTACTCTATCCAACCACACGCTTAGCCCGGCAGAAGAGTCTGTCCTATCTCGAGGACTCTCTTTCTGCCCCACCACCCCCATGCACATGATACTGTTTTGCGGTGATCTAGAAGCTACTTTTGTTGTCTCCTACTCAAGGAATATTTTCAACACACCACTGAACAGAGCACGGACCCACAGGAACCCTCCTACTAACACTACGAGAAGAACTCTGCGTGGACTCCTCCTGATGGTCGAAATGACAGACTGGACTTCTACATAGAGTGCTTCCGCACACGTGCACAGGCTGAAATAGTGAACAAACAACATCACTTGCCTCATAACCTCAGCCGTGCAGAACACAATGCCATCCACAGCTTCAGAAACAACTCTGACATTATAATCAAAGGAGGTGCTGTAGTCATCATGAACAGGTCTGATTATGAACAAGAGAATGCCAGGCAACTCTCTGACACCACATTCTACAGGCCACCATCCTCCGATCTCACTGAGAAATACCAAAAGAAACTACATCATCTGCTCTTGCACAGGAACAAATCTACTCAGACACACCCCTAGAGCCTTGACCAGGGGTATTCTATCTGCTACCCAAGATCCATAAACCTGGAAATCCTGGACACCCCATCATCTCAGGCATTGGCACCTTAACAGAAGGATTATCTGGCTATTTGGACTCTCTCCCCAGGCCCTATGCTACTAGCACTCCTAGCTATTTTTGAGATACCACCGACTTCCTGAGGAAACTACAATGCACTGGTGATCTTCCTGAAAACACCATCCTGGCCACCATGGATGTAGAAGCTCTTTACACCAATATTCCACAAAAGGATAGACTACAAGCTGTCAGGAACAGTACCCCTGATAAGGCCATGGCACACCTGGTGGCTGAGCTTTGTGACTTTGTCCTCACCCACAACCATTTCAGATTTGAGGACAACTTATATCTTCAAATCAGTGGCACTGCTATGGGTACCTGCATGGCCCCACAGTATGCCAACAATTTTATGCCTGACTTAGAACAATGCTTCTTCAGCTCTTGTCCCCTAGTGTCCCTTCTCTACTTGCACTAAATTGATGACATCTTCATCATATGGACCCACGGAAGGGAGGCCTTTGAAGAATTCCACCTGGATTTCAACAATTTCCAAGCCACCATCAACCTCAGCCTGGACTAGTGCACACAAGAGATCCACTTCCTGGACACTACAGTGAAAAATAAGTGATGGTCACATAAATACCACCCTCCACCGGAAACCCACTGACTGCTTTACTTACCTACATGCCTCCAGCTTCTATCCAGGACACATCACATGATCCATTGTCTACAGCCAAGTGCTAAGATACAACCCCATTTGCTCCAATCCCTCAGACAAACACCTACAAGATCTTTATCAAGCAGTCTTAAAACTACAATACTCACCTGAGGAAGTGAGGAAACAGATTGACAGAGCAAGATGGGTACCCAGGAGTCACCTACTACAGGACAGGCCCAACAAGCAAAACAACAGAACACCACTGGCCATCACATACAGCCCGCAACTAAAACCACTCAAGCACATCAACGATCTACAACCTATCCTGGAAAATGATCCCTCACTCTCTCAGACCTTGGGAGGCCGGCCACTTCTCCCTTACAGGCAACCCCCCAACCTGAAGCAAATACTCACCAGCAACTACACACCACACCAGAGAAACACTAACTCAGGAACCAATCCCCTTAACAAGCCCTGTTGCCTACTCTGTCCCCATATCTGCTCTAGTGCCACTATCATAGGACCCAACCACATCAGCCACACCATCAGGGGCTCGTTCACCTGCACATCTACAAATGTGATATATGCCATCATGTGCTAGCAATGCCCCATGGCCATGTACATTGGTCAAACCAGACACTCTGTATGTAAAAGAATAAATGGACACAAATCAGATATCAGGAATGGTAACATACAAAAGTGAGTAGGAGAATACTTCAATCTCCCTGGACATTCAATAACAGATTTAAAAGTAGCCATCCTTCAACAAAGAAACTTCAAAAAAGACTTCAAAGAGAAACCGCAGAGCTACAATTCATTTGCAAACTTAACACCATTAATTTGGGCTTGAATAGGGACTGGGAGTGGCTGGCTCATTACAAAAGCAATTTTCCCTCTCTTGGTATGGATACCTCCTCATCAATTATTGGGAATGGACCACCCTGACTGAATTGGCCTTCAACATCAGTTCTCCATTTGTAAGGTAACTCCCTTCTCTTCATGTGTCAGTATATATATTTATGCCTGTATCTGTAATTTTCACTCCATGCATCTGAAGAAGTCGGTTTTTTACCCACGAAAGCTAATGCCCAAATAAATCTGTTAGTCTTTAAGGTGCCACCGGGCTTCTCATTGTTTTTGTGGATACAAACTAACACGGCTACCCTCGATACTTGTTCTGGAGGGTTCTTTGGTTGTCACAGTGGATGCATGGGCCTGATCCTGAGTGTAACAGGCACTGTCAGCTGGGTACTGAAATTCCCATCCCCCTAATTGCAACATCTTCTAAAACACCCCCTCTTTGCACCTGTGGTTTGTAATCTCACCTCTCCTGTCACTCTCCTCCCTCATCAGCATTTCCTTCTTTCTGCCCTTGTACGTTTAATCGCTTCACTTCCACCAATAGCTCTTAAACTGCTTACAGGCAAATATACCAAATACCCCAGAGCATGTGCTAAGGCTACAGAAGTGCCATCACAGGACTCCCATCCCATTGTCACCTCTTACTCATGAAATGGACACTGCTGCTTTGGCAACACCATTAGCTACAGTGCTGGGGCCTCATGTCTTACTCATCCCATCCAGGGATTTAGCCTTTCCATTGCCAGTTGGTATAACAGGGCCACACAGCTAGTGTTCTGCTGTCAGCTTTGAGGGTTATATTTTCTCTTCAACCTTTGCCCCAGACAGCTGTGAGTGTCAATTCACTAATGCTAGGCTGATCTGATACAGCTTAGAAAATCCCAGGAAGAATACACAAACAGAATACGTTCGGAACACATTGGGAAGAAAGGCTCTTGCACTTTCCCCAGCTGAGCCCCATCTGGAGTGCTCTGATCTGGAACAGTCAGTAGTTGCAGACTGTGTTTGGACTGACCCAGGGATGACTTCATCGCTCAGACAGGAGTGTTCTCCACAAAGATCACACAACCACAAGGCAGCCTGCTGGCTCTCAAGCCTCCTTTTCACCCAGAGCACAAGGCTCTTCATCTTACAGCTGTGCAATCCAACACATCTGGTTCGCTGGCAATGAGAAGGGAGGAGCTTCTTTTCCAGTGTTGCCAACTCTTGTGACAAACGGCACTAAAGTCCATTGACCTGAATAGGGTGACAGGCATTTGTGTTACTGTTCACGGGTGCAAAACGGATTGAGCACCTGAACACTGGGTTACTTTCTGCTCTGCATGTCATTAAGCAGCGTACAATACTGAACTGCAGAACCACGAATATCTCGGTACCCTACAAAGAGAACAGGGAAACCTGATTCTGTTGAACAGTATGTAAACCCTGGATTACAGAACAGATCCACTTGAAATAGACCAAAGGAGTCTGGAAAAAACAAACAAACCCCGCGTCTCTCTCTCACGCTCCACCTCTACTGGACTGTACACTGCACTGAGAAAATACATGAAGAAAACAAAATTGGAAAGCTGACCGTGTATGAATGTGGGAACTGGAAAAAATATGTTTATCTTAAGTAGTAGGAAGAAAAAGTTTCAGTTGCATAGCTACAAACTGAATAGTTTTTGAAGGCAAAAGGCAGTCCCAGGAGAGATGTGTTAAGACTGTAAAAAATAATGTAAAATATTGAAAACATTTTGTCATAACATTTCCAATGAATATTTAGCATGTCCTGCTTATATCCTAGGCCACGCTGTCAGTCTGTATTTTAAGTCACCTTTCTGTCTTACTGGATATGGGGATCTAATGTTTTTAATGCAGTCTCCTGTGTGTGTTTTATATAGTGGAATACTTTACAAATCAAAATGTTATTGAGGAATCAGCCCATGATCTCCAGCGTGACATTTCCTGGCTCTACTGCACACACATCTATTGTTCAAGATTGAATTGGTCCCAAGAAGCATCAGAGCATGTGAAAGCCGCTGTGAATTTTGCAAAGTGGCTTCAGGGCAGTAAAACACGTCAGAAGAATAAGGTGCAAAATCTGAAAGTCCAAATTTAGGAACCTCAGTCAATACTAAAAACGGAAAAAAATGAGTCAATGCCCCTGGTTATAGCTCATACACTTTTCTCCTCTGACACTGCTAATATAGTTGAAATCTACATGCACAGCCAAGAAACAAAATAAATCCAATTATTAAATATGTTTACATGCAATTAAACTGTTAGTCTTTCATTTATTACCACATGTGAGTCACAAGATTGTGATTTCATTAGCAGATTTTTTTTTGCATACCACTCATTAAATAAGTGGTTTTTCACTTTCATTACAATGTGCCTTCTATTTAGTGCTCAGGAAATTAATGTCTCTTGAAAAGTCTAATACATTGCTACTGGAGCTAGCTCAGTTGAAAAATACTCAGATTCAACTTTGCGCAGCACATTTTTCCGCATATATAAGAAAATATAATCTGTCAGGGAAAGACCCTGTATCCAGGAGTCAGAAAGAACAACAGAGATTTTGCATGAATGTTAAAAAAAATCTGTGATTTACAATTATTAATCCACATATTTTTATATTAATTCTAATGCAGCATCCAGTAAACTGATCAGTATATTTCATACAGGTGCTTAGAGAGAATCCTTTGGTCCATATGTTTCTCAGGGCTAGTAATTGGTCCTTAGCACACAGGCTAGAGGGCAGGCATGGTGTTGTTCCAAATGCTAACTACCTTTGTTACAAACTGCTTTTACCTGACACTATACAAAGCAGTGGTATCATTTTTTGACAAATGATTATTGCTTGTTTTGTTTTTCAAATCTGCCCTGCACTGAAAAGAAAACAGCAGACTGAGGTAGGTTGAATTAATTATATATTTACAATATTAATTACGGTATATATTTAAAACAAACCTTCAAAGAGAAACACATTTAAATTCAGCAAATGAGATATATTTTTCAGAAAATACTTTGAGCAAATCCATCACTCAGGTCTGAGCCCAATTTACCTGTCTGAGACTTGTGCAGAATAGTCCCAAACTAAACCAAAAAACTAACAAAACAAAATCCTTATTTGAAACCCCTCAAAATGAACTCAAGTTTCCATGTTTACTGAGATGAATTCCTCAAGGACATGATTCAAAGAATTATCCTAAAAAAGTGGATATGAATTATAGACAGAAATATATGCAAGAGGAAAAAAGAATATTATATGTGTAAATAAGCACAAGGAATAGTAAAAATAAAAACTAGTAATAAGAAACTATTTGTGAATTTGCTATGCACAGGACATAACAGCCTAATGCAAAGTTATATGTTGCAGTTACTTAATATCTCTTTCTTCAAAGGATTGCTAATAAGTCAGTGACTGAATATCTAAAGGAAAAAAATATTTCTCTTTATAGTTTTAGATAATTGTCCCTGAAAAAAATAGCAAACCTTTAATTACAATTCACATGAAGAAAGCTTGATTTGTGCGCTGTGCCCAAATGCTGAGGAGTCGATGTAAAATATTTGTAATATTTAGGGAACCCTGAGTTTTACATAAAAGTAAACAGCATTGCCTGAAGGCACAATTTCCAGCAACACAATAAAATGTGCAGTGAATTTATGGCGGCCATCCATTAGCTCTTACCAAGGCAACGTCGCCCATATCTGTCGTCCATCATTATAATAGAGGGTTAATGCACCGAATTTACATAAAAAAGTCATATTGTCTGCATGAATTATTTACACTCTCAGCTGTTTTTACAGCTTGGTTTCAAGCTGGATTCTGGGAGAGATTCTGCCAGTAAATTACTCTGTGGAGACCCGGCTATAACTACAAACAGAGGTAGCAATGAAAAGAAAAGAAAATGTGAATGCACAAGTCAGTAGTTGGAATGGGAGCACAGACTGTTGGCTTTCCTTTCATATGTACAAGAGGACTAGGCAGAGGAGGCATGTGCAGCAAGAATGCTCTCCCAAGAAGTTCTGCATATGCTGCTCTGTATTAGTACCTTTCTTTCTTGCAGTTGAAAACAGCAGTGTAATTTTGTTGTAGGTATTGTTCTTTTCTGTGCATAAAACGCCAGAGAGCTGCATAGCCATTCATTCTAGACTGACTGAGGAAAAACTGACCAAAAAATGAAGTTGCTTTGCACCCTAACACAACACCAATCCCAAGCCCACATACTAAACCCAACTCACAATCCACATCCACAGGACAATGGATTTGTTAAATTCCAATCACAGTTATGGGAAAGGGCCAGCACCAGGCCTATGCACCACATAGATCCTACTGCAACCTACAGGGCTTAGGTTGGGACAAATTCTCTGCTGGCATAAAAGGACACAGCTCCATTCATGTCACATTTACAATACCAATGACTTCGGCCCAACAGCCACCAATGGCTCAGGTTTTATGGGTGGGCTGATGAACTTGGGCCAGGATATACCAGCCCAAGATCTGGAGCCAGTGAACTGACATTCTCACTGACAGCCCCAGCATAAGCCATTGTTGCCTTCATTTCAGAGGGACTTTAGCAAACACAGCAGCTGTAAGGAAAGGACAGAGGACCCAGGCTAGTTAAACTTTGTAAAGAACCTGAAAGATACAGAGCACTGCACGGGAAAGCCCTACAGAATTTGATAGGGAAGAAACCAAGTGTCCAATAGAAATTTAGTAGGCTCGTACAGAAATTATCCTATAAAGTTACAGAATTGAATAAAAAATGGATCCTTTCTATAGATTTTTTTGCACTATCCTATAGAATTCTCTAGTCAAGTCTACAGGATAGTTTAAAAATCTAGAAATGGGATTTCTACTATGCATTTCTATAGGGCTTTTCCTGCTGGATGCAATATAAGTATTAGCACCATTTTCCTCACTCTCCACGCTGAGCACAGCCCTGAGTATCTGGTCCCTCACATGGAAAATGTCCCTCTCCTGGAGGAGCAAAGACATTTTCCAAAGCGCCAAAGAAATTCCTTTATTGCTTGAAAAATAAGAAATTTGTTGATTTCTTTTTTAAAAAGGGAATTAAATGACTCCCCCTTTCCCCTAGTCATGCTGGGGACGTTTTCCTCACGACGGTCACAGACCTGCAAGCTCCTGCCTTCGCTGCCCCCAGAGCAACAGTGCAGCCGTCCATTATTTATTGGATTGCTGCTCAAGGTGACATGTCTTTTCCGCCCAGAGGGGTTAGACAGCAGCCTGCAGTGTTGAGTGGAGTGGATGCAGGGATTCTCAGGGACTCTGCATGCTAGGAGGGGAATGGGTCAGTGTCTCATCTTCACTGTGTAAAGCGACTGCCCAGATGTTGGTGCAGAATCACAGGGGTGAGATCTAGAAGAGACCTCTCAGGCCATCAAATCCAGCTGCCTGCCTGTATTCTCCCTAGATGAGGGATCTAGTCTCTCTGTGGAAAATACCCAACCATGGGACCTCCTGTCCCCTACTGCTGCCTTCTCTTTGCGGAAAGGGTCTTACCGTAAGGGAGAGTTTCTTTCTGTCTAACCTGAAGCCACCTTTTTAGCTTTAGGCTGTGGCACCTTGTCACCCAGCCTTGAATACAGATCTCCTTCCTTGGTTTCACTCCTTTTTGAACCTGTGGCTAGAGCTACTGCTATCTTCATCTTCAGAGCCTGCACACCAAATACACGAATGCACAATGTGCCTCTTACCAGAGCCAGGATTGCACCAGGCTTCCCCGAGTTGGTGGGGAGTGTAGGGGAGGAGAAGCCTCTACCTGTAACCCAGTGGAACTTGTCCAGGGGGGGCAGTACACTGTACCCCTTCAAAGGATGCAGCAGTGGCTCACTCCTGTTGCACCCCAGGAAGCATTGTGCCCCAATGTGGCCAGTGGCTTTATAGCCACAACATGGTGTTTGCTTTTACAACCTTCAAATATGTGCAAGCCATTCTCATATTCTCACCTTGTTTGTTGCCATTTTGGTGAGCATAATGTATTTAGCTCACCCTGTCTCTCCCTGGGGACCCAGCCCTCCAGCCCCTCATTTTGGTGCTCTTGTCTGAATCCCCTCCAGTTTGTCAACACCTTCCTGGTACTGAGGTACCTGGAATTGAAGACAGTATTCTAGGTGTAGTGTCCCAATTACACTGATAATTTTATCACCCAGAGCAAAGGAGCTGGACTGACCCCACTATGTGGGAGCACTTGCACACGTTACAAACTTGCCTGTTAAACCACAGAACCAATGCATGGCCTGGCGGAGACAGTCTGGTGTGCTCGGAAGGTGACTTGTGTTCTGGGGGAGAGCAGTTGACTGCCCCAGTAGCTGTGGTAAGGTAAGCTGTGGTGAAGGAATGAAGCTCTCTCTCTCCCCCTCTTGTCTCAGATGCTGCTTGAAAAATGGGAACCATTTGTGTGAAAATCTTGGCAAAAATTTTTCTTGTTGAAATATTTCAAAATTTTCCAACCAGTCCTATGGCTCGTGGAACAACGGGAAGCTCCACACTCCAATTTACTGAGAACATCCACAGGCTTTATGTGGCTATTTGCTCTGCTATTCCATAATAATCAAGCACCGTAGTTACTATGGCAACTGATGTAAGTGATGTTAACAGAAATGTCTTGGTTAGCTCCACAGTGGTTTACACACTTTGAGTTTCACTTCTGATGCTCCAGGTCAGAAATCCTCTTCAAAGTCCTGGGCATAGGGAGCAGAGTGAGTGACCTTGCAAAGTTAAACTACTTAACACCCCTAAATGCCAGACTGTCTCTGGCTCAATGAAGCAGTGGAAATGCAGTGCTGCTGCTGCTGCCGCCAGGGGGGATTTATAAACATTTGTTAGGGGCCAGCTGGGGGAGTGCAGTCTGCTGAAAGGGGCTTATATTTTATTCTTTAAAATTATTCTTCAGTGCAAAGGTGCCATTTCTCCATCTTGGGCAAGCAGCATCCCAGGATGAGGGCTGGGGCTGCAGATGAAGGGACAGTGGGCATGGTCCCCAGCCTCCTGAAAGCCAAGTGAAAGACCTCTGATAGTTTGGGGCTATGCGGGGGGGGGATGTTTAATGTTGCATTTATAAATATTAGACTCGTTCTCCTGACACACAGACTCAGGTGAAACAAAGCACCACTATCTTCGCCATGCAGCTATATCATCAGACGAGCACTAGTGTTGGGCTACTGCCTTGTGAGCACCAGCCCCATGAATTCCCCCTTCATACAACAATGAATCCTTAGCTTCCAAAAGTGCCTTTTCCACAGGGAGCTCTGAGATGGGCTCTGTGGCCAAGACAGGCTGTGAAATAGCATCTTACAACAACATCATGTAAAGTCACAAAATTATAAATCAGAATGGACCAACACAGGTGATTCCTCTCCCTCTTGATTATTTACACCCTTTAAATATTTGCAGACCTATGTCCCCTCCTTAGCTGCTGGTGAGCCAAGTACACATATTTATCTCACTTCATCTTTCCTCATAAATCACTCTCTCAAGTCAATCTCTCTACTCCCTAATTATTTTTGTTGCTCTTCTCTGAACTCCTTCCAATATGTCAATCAATATCTCGCTGGTAATGAAGTGCTCTGCACGCAGCACAGTATTCTGGGGCAGTTGCTCTGGAACTATAAACAGTATATCTGTGCAAGTGATATTGATTTTAAGACTGGAAAGGAAGGATGGTCCAGTGGTTAGGACACTAGTCTGAGACCTGGGTTCATGTCTCTGCTCTGCAAAAGACTTCCTGTGTGACCTTGTCAAGTCACTTATCCCCATTTTACAGATAGGGAAAGGAGATACAGAGAGGCTTATAGCACTTCCCTACTTGACAGAGATGTTGTGAGCTCCAGTGGTGATTTAAAGGGCTCAGGGCTCCCTGCAGCGACCGGAGCCTGGCTCTTTAAATTGCCACCCAAGCCCCACTGCCGGAGCCACAGGAGAGCGGCAGCAGCCAGGGGCTCCGGAAGTGATTTAAAGGGCCCTTTAAATCACCGCCTGAGCCGCCTCCACTACCCAGGGACTCTGGCAGCAATTCAAATTCTTGATAAACCCTCGGTACTGCTCACGGGCCTGGCATCCTCAATGGTCTGTAACACCTCAGTGCTGCTCATTGTCCATGGGTCCAACACTTCCTACATGTTAGTGATTTCCCCCCCCCCGAAATATCTGTTTCATTATTTTACTAGGGGGAA
Source organism: Gopherus evgoodei (assembly GCF_007399415.2). Classification (NCBI taxonomy): domain Eukaryota; kingdom Metazoa; phylum Chordata; order Testudines; family Testudinidae; genus Gopherus; species Gopherus evgoodei. The sequence continues at coordinate 766,655 of NC_044341.1, read as the reverse complement.
AAAGCTACATTTATTTAGCCTGTAAGTGCCTTGAGATAGGAATGTCTTTGTACAGCACCTAGCACAATGGGTTCAAGTCAATAACTGGGGCACCTAAGCACTATGCAATACAAATAAAAATAATATTAGAAGATGGGAATTGTCAATATTACCCTTTCCTATTTTGAAGGTTGGTATTTATTTGCTTTTTCTGCGTCCCCAGTTCTCCATGACTGTTATCAAACAATTCCCTGTCCTTCTAATCTATTCTGGACAGCTCACTGAAAATGTGCTCAATGTGCAGTAGTCATTAAAAGAAAAAAGCAGGCAAGATGTTGTATGTTATTAAGGAAGGGTGGAGAATTACACTGAAATATTATAGAGGCAAGGTGGGCGAGGCAAATTTTTTATTGGACCAACTTCTATTGCAAGAAGTATGGGAAACAAACAGGAAGAACTAGAAATATTAGTGAATAATCAGAACTCTGACATAGTTGGCATCACAGAGACGTGGTGGGATAATATGCATGACTGGAATATTGGTATAGACAGGTACAGCTTGCTCGGGAAGGACAGGCAGGGAAAAAGGGAGGAGGTGTTGCTTTGTATATCAAAGATGTACACACTTGCACTGAGGCTGAGATGGAAATAGGAGATAGAGTTGTTGAAAGTCTCTGGGTAAGGATAAAAGGGGTAAAAAACAAGGGTGCTGTCATGGTAAGGATCTACTGTAGACCATGTAACCAGGAAGAGGAGGTGGATGAGGCTTCTTTTAAACAACTAACAAAATTATCCAAAGCATAAGACTTGGTGGTGGTGATGGGGGACTTCAACTACCTAGACATCTGTTTGGAAAATCAAACAGCAGGAAACAGATTATCCAACAAGTTCTGGAATGTATTGAAGACAATTTTTTATTTCAGAAGGTGGATAAAACAACTAGAGAAGAGGCTGTTCTAGATTTGATTTTGACAAATATGGAGGAACTGGTTGAGAATTTGAAGGTGAAAGGCAGCTTGGGTGAAAGTGAACATGAAATGATAGTGTTCATGATTCTAAGGAATGGCAGAAGGGAAAACAGCATAATAAAGAAAATGGACTTCAAGAAGTTGGCAGTTTTTCAAAAGACATTATAAAGGGCACAAAAGTAAACTATCCAATGCATGGGAAAGAGAGGATGTATGGCAAGGGACCATCCTGGCTTAACTAGGAGATCTTCAATTACCTGAAACTCAGAAGAGTCCTACAAACAGTGGAAACTAGGTCAAAATATAAAGAATATATAAAACAAAACAACATAAACATGTAGGGATAAAATTAGAAAGACCAAGACACAAAATAAAATTAAACCAGGGTAACAAGAAAACATTCTACAATTACATTAGAAGCAAGAGGAAGACCAAGGACAGGGTAGGCCCGTTGCTCCATAAGAAGAGAAAGACAATAACAGAAAACGTGGATATGGCAGAAGTTGCTAATGCCTTTTTTGTTTCAGTTTTCCCAAAAAAGGTCAGGAGCAATCGGACATCTAATATAATGAATGCCAGCGAAAATGAGGTAGAATCTGAGGCTAAAATAGGGAAAGAACAAGTTAAAAATTACTTAGACAAGTTAGATGTCTTCAAGTCGGCAGGGCCTGACCAAATACATCCTAGAATACTCAAGGGGCTGACTGAGGAGATATCTGAGCCATTACTGATTATCTTTGAAAACTCATGGAAGGCAGAAGAGATTCCAGAGGACTGGAAGAGGACAAATACAGCGACAATCTATAAAAAGGGAAATGAAGTTAACCTGGGGAATTTCAGACCAGTCAGCTTAACTTCTGTACCTGGAAAGATAATGGAGCAAATAATCAAACAGTCAGTTTGCGTACACCTAGAAGACACAGTGACCACCAACCTCTCACTGGATGAAGAACTAAATATTCGCACTGGAAAGGCTGCCACCACCTTTAGCAGACTAACTAAAAGAGCATGGAACAATTAAAAGTTTACCATCAAGACCAAAATGCTAGTGTACCAAGCCTGCGTACTCAGCACTCTCATGTATGGTGGGGAAACATGGATAACTTATGCTCATCTGGAGACAAGGTTAAACAGTTTCCACCTATGTTGTTTACACCGCATACTCAACACCAAATGGCAGGATAAAGTCACCAATGCAGAGGTTCTTCAAAGGGCAAATTTACCAAGTGTGACAGCCCTGCTTAAGCAAAGAACACTGCACTGGCTGGGCCATCTGAGTAGGTTGGAAGATGGATGCATATCCAAGGACATGCCATATGGGGAGCTATCAGAAGGAACAAGAACAATAGATGGCCCAAGATTCGCTAGAAAGACACATGCAAAGAAGATATGGAGGAATTTGGAACTGATCCTGACCAATGGGAAATCTTGACAAGTGAGTGGTACCATCATCTCCATCAGGTATCAAAGTCCATGACAGAAGCTGGCCCCCCAAAGCTTGAAGAGAAAAGAGCCCAGAGGAAGCAAGCAGCTCCCAACCAAGATACAGACATTTGCAATAACAGCCAAAGATCATGCAAATCTCAGATTGGACTTTTCAGTCACATGAAACATTGCAAACCATCTACATCATAGGCTGCAATTCCCACCATCTCACAGATGAAAGGATGTCCATTTTAAAGAAGATTATAAGGTGATAAGTCAACATCAAATCATGTCAAACCAACCTAATAGTTTTCTTTCTTTCTAATAGCCTTGTGCATGGGGTTGGGGGGAGTGGTAGATGTGGTATATCTTGACTTTAGTAAGGTTTTTGATACTGTCTCTGATGATCTTCTCATAAACAAATTAGAGAAATATAGTCTAGATGGAGCTATAAGGTGGGTGCAGAATTGGTTAAAAAACTGTTCCTAGAAAGTAGTTATCAGTGGTTTACAGTCAAGCTAGGAAGGCCTGTTGAGTTGGGTCCTGCAGGGATTGAAACATGATCTATCAGGAAAGGCTGAAGAATTGGATTTGTTTAGTCCGGAGAAGAGCAGACAGAGGGGGGACATGATAACAGTTTTCAAGTACATAAAAGGTTGTTACAAGAAGAGTGAGAAAAAATGTTCTCCTTAACTTCTGAGGTTAGGACAAGGAGCAATGGGCTTAAACTGAAATGAGAGAGGTGTAAACTGGACATTAGGAAAAACTTCCTAACTGTCAGGGCAGTTAAGCACTGGAACAAATTGCCTAAGGATGCTGTGAAATCTCAGTCATTGGAGGTTTTTAACAGCAGGTTAGACAAACACTTGTCAGGAATGGTCTAGTTATTACTTAGTCCTGGCTTGAGTGCAGGGGACTGGACAAGATGACCTACTGATGTCTGTTCCAATCCTACAATTCTATGATCCTATGATTACCTCACTCTCTCTCTAATATCCTGGGACCAACGCCACTACAACAACATTGATTACTGAACAACATTGATTACTGAAATATTATGCCATAATATAATCAGTGGGAACCCACACTTGGAATCTCGTGCTCAGTTCTGGTTACCCCATCTCATAAAGAACATAGTTCTAGAAAATCCTCAGAGATGGACAATGACAACAATTAGAGGAATAGACAGCGTTCCAGAGGAGGACAGAGAAAAAGATAAGGTGTATTTGGCTGACAAAAGAGACAAATGGAGATGACCATACTAAAGGTGTATAGAATAATGAATGGTAGAGAAAGTAAATTTGGAGCTCCTGTTTACCCTTCTCAGAATCCAAGAAGAAAGGCACATCCAATAAAATTAAAAGGCAATACACTTCAAGCTGATAAAAGGAAAAAATATTTAAATAAGCAGTCTGACTTCCTTCCTAATTGCTCAAACATCAGGAATGTACTCTGCTTCACTATAGTGTCTCTTAAGATTTCACAGCCACATTCTCTACTGGTGGATTTAGATAATTTTCCTTTCTGGTATAGCATTCGGAGAATGGAAAATACCATGTATGTGCTACATAGTATTATCATCAATCCCACAAGGCACTGCTACCAAATACCAGTCCCACAAGCTGTTTTGGGGGACTGACCTGCTACAGTAGTGTGGTACATTATGGGATTAATACGTTGTATCAGTGTGTGATTCTCCACTGCCTTGCACCTTGTGTAATCAAACTGGCGCTAAGTGTATATCAAACGTTCCCAAATCAGAATGGTTGTGTTTGACACTCACTTAGCACAGTTGTCACTGACTACACACTGGAAAGTCAGGACTACAGTATTCAAAATGCTTCATGTGTGGTTATTGTTTCAAACCCTTGATAAACATGAAGCACACATACTGTGTAGGACAGGTAATTAACATTTGGTTAAAGATTCTCTAACTGAATTATTGCAGTTTTTTATCTTAAGGATAACCTGGTCTTAAAAACAAAAAACAAACAAACAAAGGGGAGTGGGTTAGGAACGTCAAAATCAACGGAAGAAAGCAAAGAAATCTAAGCATTGCAGTTATTATTCATCAGGCTCCCAGAAATGCATTATAATGTACTATATGCAGTAAGACTAAAAATTATTCCCCACTGAAATGGTATTCACACTGTTTCTGCTGTACTGAGGCATACATTGTAATATAATCAGAATAACTAAAGTAAGTTTCCCTTGGGGATTATACCTTTGTGTGATTTAATCCTTAAATCTGTTTTGCTTTCATCCCCAGGAGAAGAGAGATTTCAGGTATAAAGTATTATTCCTAGGAATATCAGACCCTGTACATGCATTCATAATCTGCACTTACACTTGCAAATCCAGGCCAAGGGGTGAGCAGAATTGAAAGCACAAGTGTTATCAATTTGTCTGAAGAAACCAGGTTTGTTTTTCGAAAAAGAAAGGCAAGGCCAAGGGAGGAGTCCTGCTTATTCAGGAACGTTCCCCACACAACAGCAGAGCGAGAGTGAAAAATAAGGATCAGGAAGCCAGGATTTCTCTAACCTTAATACAAAATATAAAGGAGTGTGGCAACTTGTTAGAGTGAAATTAGAGCAGAGTGACCACAGTGCCACTACCTTGGCTTTTGTTTACCTGGAACACAAAAGTCAGTGAATGAGACGCTTCTGTGTGTTGTACCTCGGGCCTAGACAAATAGCTGGAAAGCAGACAGAAAACCCCTATGTTGTCTGTCTCTGATATATATGAGTGCTTGGAAAGAGAATGGAATCAGAATGGTAGCATTGTACATTCACTTTGTACAAGTGTAAAGGATGACACAAGCTGCAAGACAAGGGAGAATCAGGCCGAGTGTTTAACATAACCTCTGTTCACTTTTTAAGTTAATCTTGATCTTTTCTCTTATGTTTACACAATGGCTCTGTGGAGTCCAAAGTGATTTGCTGTCTTTAAAACGGATGTTTTCACATCTTTGTTCAAAGCTATTTCGAAGGCACGCAGCACCCATGCAACTTTCCCACTCACATCTGCCCAAAGCCAGTGTTTTCCGGCACGACGATCACTGGGCTTCTGGGCTTCACAAAAATCTATTAACAACAAACAGCCATTGTGACGACAACAGACTCTGACTTAAAATAAAACTCAAATGTTGAGCATCAAACAGCTGAAGCACTGCAGGAATTGCCGAGCGAACACCATACTGCAGCAGCAGTTTGGAAATAGCAGTTTAAGATGCCCAAAGGTCTAGTAAGAGTTACATCTGCTGACTAACGCTCTAACCCCATATGTAGTAATCGTTACCCCAAAGCAGGAAAAGGAAAGCAGCCAGTAGCATATTGATAACATAAGTGACTCACACCATGACCCTAATATTTGGTCAATTGATGGTTATTAATTAAACATGATAGCCCTTTAGCAGGTGACAACAAGAATGATCATCTTGTTAAACTGATCACTATCCCATCACCAACACTGGTTTTTGCTGTTGGGATCCACGTTGACTGCAATTTTTCACACTACTGACACAGAATTTGTGTTCTTCAGTTAGAAAAAAGTGTGTACTATTCATTAAAGCAATTTTATTCTCAGTTCAGTGACCATTTTTCTATGGGATGCACAAACCAAAAAAGAGGTGCAGCTAGAGGTGAAGGATGGCTTGCATGCATTGCTCTCCCTGTCACATATTAATTTCTAAAGATGAGGCTTCCAAAATACTGACAAACAGGACTGTGAATTAGGACTGTGAATTATTTTGGTTTCTAGAGGGAAAGTTCAGCTTTAATAAAATCTTTAAGTGGAGCTGGAGGACTTGCTAAGGCAAATACCCTCCCAGCATGCTAGCCTTCACCCAAGCCAACTCAGATGCTGTTTTGGAAAAGGTAGGCCTTGATAATTAGATAATTTAGCTGGCACTAGGCTGTAGCAGGGTGGCTGGCTGCTCATTGGTTAGAGATACCTGGGGCCAGCCAACCTTGATTACTAAGAAGCCCCACCTGGGTATGCATCAGGTGATTTCCCTATAAAGAATAGTGGGAGGCTGCAGCAAAGGGGAGGTGGATGCTTGCTTGTGTAGGGAGAGCAGAGTGAGTAGGTTACAGAATGTCTTAGACTTAGGCTATGTCTACACTATGCACCTTTCAGTGACACAGCTGTGCTACTACAGCCATGCCGCTAAAAGATGCACAGTGTAGCTGCTCTTTGACAGCAGGAGAGAGTTCTCCTGCCAACAAAAAAATTTCACTCCCAACAAGTGGCGGTTGCTTTGTTGGCAGGTGAACTCTCCCAGTGCTTTTCGTCAGTAAAACTTTTGTTGTTTCGGGGTGGGGGTGCTAGACAAAGCCTAAGACTCCAGGCCAGGAGTGGCCTACCAAAGCAGGAGAGCCCCGGGCATGAAGGCCTGAATGTAGGAAGAGAAAAATTTGTTTTGTGTGGACTTTTATTGAACTTTAATTTGGCACTTGGAGTTTATTTTGATGTTAAAATATCTAGACACCAACGAGGGGTGGTTTTGACCACAAAAAGCTTGTAGTTGACGTTTATTGAGCAGTCTAAGATGGAAAACTGAGGTGAGATGCAGTTTGCAGGGTTCCCCTGAGGTCACCATGGGGTGCTGGAGGATAGTCACTCACTGACACATTCCTTTTCCAAACGCATGGGATAGCTATTAGGCTGTGGATTGATCTTCCACAGGACGTGGTGGATGCCCTTATGCTTGAGATACGGCAAAAATAATCTGTGCAAAGAACTAGGAAATCTCAGGAACAGTCCTGAACGAGACCCTTGGGGCGCTGGTGAAGAAGGATTAGATGTACTTTGTATGCATCGCTGCTTGTGATCCATAGTTGCAGTTGCATTCAACTTGCAGCACTCAGCACTGCATGCAGATGGGACATCTCTAGCAGGCATGCATAGATATGGCTGTGCTCATTGTCTTGGGTGATGCTCTTTATTTGCAGAGGGGATAGCAGCAGCATCCACTGGACAAGAATAGTCTCTGTATTGGCTTTATAAAGGTCAATTGTTGTTCACTCTCAGTCATCAGAATCATTTATTGATTAGCAAAATATTCCCAGCTGCACTGAAAATGCTGCCAGAAAGGCAGCTGACATGCCTGACAACTAGACTAGCCCAGGCAAAACCACACTTACATAATTTCCAAAACCAGGTCACAAAGGGATTTTCCCTTTTGCTTTTGGAAGAGTTCCTCCTGCAAGATACCAGCAGCAAGATCAGGCTAAGGGAACTCCCCAGGTGTCTTGGTCGCTCACAGAAACAACCTCTTGCTGCTCAGGTTCATCGCTGATGCTGTGGCAGAAGTCTGTAAAGCCAGAGAGGGCACACGATGAAAGATGCTCCTAGCTGGTCTCTCTGTTTCACGTAGCAGAAAGGGCCTGCTGGCATATTCCACTCGCCATGTGCTTTTGCCTCCCCATTCAGGTGTGAGTCTAGAATTAAGTGAGATGGAGTGGGAGGAGGTTTTGTACATGAAAATATCTGGCAGGAAGTCAGACTTAGTGCATAAAACATCCACTTGCTTCCCAGCCCTTGCTCGTAGGGTTTCGGTGCATTGTAGAGGAGGTTAATATCAGCTTGGTTATCGCTGACTCCTACGGGACCTCCTCCAAAGCTTACGAAATTGGAGACATGTCTTTAAATCTCCATGGCACTTTGTTCTCTAGGCAATCAAGTCCCAAGACTCCAAGTCCATCTGAGTGTTTGTGAGTGAGTGGATCGCCCTCTAGCATTTTGCAGGCTTTATACCATGTGAAGTTGCATCCAGTGGTATTTCCTATTTTAACGTTGACAATCTCTGTCTTCTCTCCCCTCCAGTTATCAGACTTATGGTACTTTTTATGGTACTATCTTCTCTGAAGATGTCCACGCAGTGTGCAGAGGCAGTCAAAAAAGCAAACAGGACGTTAGGAATCATTAAAAAGGGGATAGATAATAAGACAGAATATATTATTGCCTTTATATAAATCCATGGTACACCCACATCTCGAATACTGTGTACAGATATGGTCTCCTCACCTCAAAAAAGATATTCTAGATCTAGAAAAGGTTCAGAAAAGGGCAACTAAAATGATTAGGGGTTTGGAGAGGGTCCCATATGAGGAAAGATTAAAGAGGCTAGGACTCTTCAGCTTGGAAAAGAGGAGACTAAGGGGGGATATGATAGAGGTATATAAAATCATGAGTGATGTTGAGAAAGTGGATAAAGAAAAGTTATTTACTTATTCCCATAATACAAGAACTAGGGGTCACCAAATGAAATTAACAGGCAGCAGGTTTAAAACAAATAAAAGGAAGTTCTTCACGCAGCGCACAGTCAACTTGTGGAACTCCTTACCTGAGGAGGTTGTGAAGGCTGGACTATAACAGTGTTTAAAAGAGAACTGGATAAATTCATGGTGGTTAAGTCCATAAATGGCTATTAGCCAGGATGGGTAAAGAATGGTGTCCCGAGCCTCTGTTCGTCAGAGGATGGAGATGGATGGCAGGAGACAGATAACTTGATCATTGCCTGTTGGGTTCACGCCCTCTGGGGCACCTGGCATTGGCCACTGTCGGTAGACAGATACTGGGCTAGATGGACCTTTGGTCTGATCCGGTACGGCCGTTCTTATGTTCTTATGTTTCAAGTGAAGAATGGGATCAGATTCTCCGAGAGAGAGAGAGAGACAGACAGATGGTCTCTCGTGGCTATTACGACATTGGAGCAGAGGATAAACACTGATTTGTTCCTGACACTCGGACAGGATGTTGGCTGCCGTATTATTTTCATGGAGTTATAAGATATAGAGTCTTGTGAAGCCTCTCTGCCAGTCACCCAGATGGAGGCTGTTTGCAATGACACCCAGTGGAGCTGTATCTGACATTGATGTTGTCAAATGTTTGTCCAGATCAGTCCAAGGATTTGTTGCTCACAGGTTGTCATTCTGTGACCCTGTGTCAAGGCCAGCTTTAACAGCATGGACATGGTGTCATGCTGAAGTAGCCTTTGTCAGACTGTACCATCTGCCTTAGGTGGTTTGGTTCAGTGGCCATGAAAACACCACTGAATATGACAGGTAACCCCAAGCCATAGATCTGCGGTGGTAATTCTCTGAGTGGCCAGAAGACTGACAGGTCCCTGTCTAATCTGAGCTCCCACTCCTGATTCACTGTTTGATTTTTATTGCAGTCAGACCTTGCCATCTCCGCCGGCTGAATCAGCAACTGTGTGTGAACAATTCAGCTCACGAGCCTCCTGCCTGTCTGTACCATCAGCCCCTGGGCCAAGAGTCCAAGTGTGGATTCCCCATTCACTGCTGCACTGATAGGAAAGCAAACGGCCTGGAGGCCACATCACACTAGAGACTCACTACGGACAGGTGTTGATGCTTCTTCCTGTTCCGATAAAGGGGCCCACCATTTGTCTCCATTCTCTCTGTCATGCCAGCTGTCTGCAGGACTAGGCACTAAGCTGTCAGGACCCAGACAGGTCCCTAACCTTTTATTTAAGGATGGCTGAAGCTTTTGGTTTCAGTGACACTTCTCAGGCTGTCATGTGGTTTATGTCCATTACAGTAATGAGATCTCAGTGCCATGGCCTGCAGTCAATTCCAGGGGCCTTAAATTCATAGTGAAATCTATTAGCAGATGTGACAGACCCAGGCCAGTGGGGTACAGGAGTCTGGTAGAGGACAAATATACTGGTCACTGGGTGAGTAGTTTTCTGTTCCCTGAGTGACCAGAGCAGGGTCTGCACTAGAGTAATCAGGAACCTGCTAGAACCAATTAAGGCAGACAGGCTGATTAGAACACCTGCAGCCAATCAAGGCAGGCTAATTAGGGCACCTGGGTTTAAAAAGGAGCTCACTCCAGTCAGGGAGGAGTCAGAGGAGAGGAAGTGTGTGTGAGAAGCTGGGAGCAAGAGGCACAAGGAGCTGAGAGTGAAAGGCTGTGCTGCTGGAGGACTACGGAGTACAAGTGTTATCAGACCCCAGGAGGAAGGTCCTGTGGTGAGAATAAAGAAGGTGTTTGGAGGAGGCCATAGGGAAGTAGCCCAGGGAGTTGTAGCTGTCATGCAGCTGTTACAAGAGGCCCTATAGACAGTTGCAATCCACAGGGCCCTGGGCTGGAACCCGGAGTAGAGGGCGGGCCAGGGTTCCACCCAAACCTCCCAACTCCTGATCAGACACAGGAGGAGTTGATCCAGGCTGTGGGCAAAGATCACTGAGGTGAGCAAATCTGCCAATAAAGCAGACCCACCAAGGTAGAGGAGGAACTTTGTCACACAGACAAAATACTTTTACTTTAGCAACAACCTCGGCCGATAGGACAGAAGCCATCTTGTTGCCACTCACCCTGCATCATAGACACTGGCCACGTAAGCTACACACTCTCACACTCCATCTCTAACCCCCCACATATGCCGCTCACAGGCCCAGCCCATGCTTCAGGCCTCCCACCCATTTTTAAACCCAGCAACATCTGGCCTCTTATCCCCATAGACTGACTCAGCCCTTTGCCATTCCAACTAGCCACTGCAGCCAAGAGATGACAACAGCTCACATCTTGTTCTCCAGCCATGTTTCCCGATTCACGATCCTGCTACAAGGCAGAAAAGTCAGACTACCTTCTCCACCTTCCCTGTACCGCCTGGAGATCCCATCTGCCCAGTGCTTGGCAGAAAGCAAATGCTTTTCTGAAGAGAATCTATTGCCACAGACCAGGGACAGTCACCTGATGAGCTGAACACGAGGCTCTTAAATATAAAATCAGGCCTCTTGTGACCTAATGAAAAAGAACAGTTACTGAACCTACCATCAACCTCAGCCTGGACCAGTCCACACAAGAGGTCCACTTCTTAGACACCACTGTGCTAATAAGCAATGGTTACATAAACACCACTTTATACCGGAAACCTACTGAATGCTACACTTACCTACATACCTCTAGCTTTCATCCAGACCACATCACATGACCCATTGTCTACAGCCAAGCTCTAAGATACAACCGCATTTTCTCCGATCCCTCAGACAGAGACAAACACCTATCAAGCATTCTTAAAACTGAAATACTCACCTGGTGAAGTGAAGAAACAGATTGTCAGAGCCAGAAGGGTACCAAGAAGTCACCTACTACAAGGCAGGCCCAACAAAGAAAGTAACAGAACGCCACTAGCTGTCACCTAAAGCCCCTAACTAAAACCTCTCCAGCGCATCATCAAGGATCTACAACCTATCCTGAAGGATGATTCCTCACCTTCACAGACCTTGGGACACAGGCCAGTCCTTGCTTACAGACAGCCCCCCAACCTGAAGCAAATACTCATCAGCAACCACACACCACACAACAAAAACACCAACCCAGGACAAACCCTGCTACAAACCCCGGTGCCAACTCAATATATGCCATCATGTGCCAGTAATGCCCCTCTGCCATGTACATTGGCCAAACTGGACAGTCTCTATGCAAAAGAATAAATGGACACAAATCTGACATCATAACATTCGAAAATCAGTAGAAGAACACTTCAAGCTCTCTGGTCACTCAATCAGAGACCTAAAAGTGGCAATTTTTCAACAAAACAATTTCAAAAACGGACTCCAACGTGAAGCTACAGAACTGGAATTAATTTGCAAACTGGATACCATCAGATTAGGCCTGAATAAAGACTGGGAGTGGTTGGGTCATTACAAAACCTAAACTTAATTTTCCCAATACTAATTTCTCCCTCCTGTTACTCACACCTTCTTGTCAACTGTCTGTAATTGGGCACTCCTGTACTACTTCAAAAGTTATTTTTCCTCCCTTGGTATCCTGCTGTTAATTGATTTATCTCATTAGACTGACCTCACACTTGGTAAAGCAACCCCCATCCTTTCAAGTATTTATACCTGCTCCTGTATTTTTCACTCCATGCATCTGATGAAGCCCACAAACACTTATGCCCAAATAAATTTGTTAGTCTTGAAGGTGCCACAAGGACTCCTCGTTGTTTTTCCCATAACTATAGTTCTTCCAGATGTTGTCAATGTGGCTCCTGCTGCAGGTGCACATAATACAGTTTAATGAAATATTAATGAAGTACAAGAGATGAAGAAAGATTTCTTCTCAAAAATAGTTTTAGAAATTGAGCTCGAGGACAGTAGCAGGTCAGACCCTGCCAGGTTCTGTCTCACTGCGCCAGATGGGAAGAGGAAGCTGAGGGAGGGTCGCAGCCGCTCTGCCCAGTATGTCTTTCCATGGAAGCATAAGCTATATGTGCAGCCCCAACAGATGCTGCTGTTAAAAAACTCCATTCTCCCAGGCATGAGGCACAGTAGCACCTGCAGTGGGAGTCACTCTGACACCTACTCGAAGAACAACATCAGGTTTACTGGTGAAGTATAAAAGGACCTTTATTTTCTCTCTAAGCTGCAACTAGCTACGCGAGTGCAAACAGCTCATGCACATGCTACAACAAGATACAGATTCATTTATTTATTTACAGCTTGTTTTCTTCAATCACCACATAGGCATGAATTTTCAAAAAGATTTCAGCATGTGGAATGTTTGGAGGGACAATACCAAGTCATTTTTAAGCAAAAAGATGCACAGAAATGTGAGACCCAAGTCAGAATCTCAAATCAGGCCAATTTTAAATAATCTGTAATTCAACAGGCTTTGCAGAAAAATTCTCAACCTTCGGAGTAAGCCTGGCATGATGGAGTACCAGCACCAATTTTGCTAGTGCCTAACACAATGGGTCCTACTCCAGCCTAGGGCTCCCAGATGCTATGGTAACACATATGATAAATAATAATAGCCAAAGTTAAAGAGGGAGCTAAAAATCAGGCCTGTAATTGGGTCAGGTTACAACCACAACTTTGGAGGAAATGATTCTATTTCTATGTGACGCTATGGAGCTTTTCTTCAGCTGTTGTACAGTGTGAAATGACTTCCACTATATCGCATTTGTCTGTACTGCAGCAGTGCTTAGGGGCACCACTCAAGAGTCAGTGCCTCCATTGTGCTAGAGGCTGCATAGACACTGTCAATAATACAGTTCCTGCCCCCAAATGCTATGCACTGTCTAGTTTAGGACAAGGTGAGACAACCAGGAGGGGAGGGAGGGAGGAGCAGGAAAGGCAAGGTGAACTAAGCAGAGTTCTTGGTCAGCTCCTGCCTAAGTTTTGCCAGCTGGCAGTGATTTGCAGGGATCTGAGCTGAGCAGAATCTTAAAAGGGCCTTAACAAAGGTTAAGGTAGTGACTTTTTTCAGAGTGTTTCTCTCAGGCATAAGTGGTCACCTGGGAGAAAGCAAGAGGGTGCTTGTGGATGGATCAGAGCAGCAGACCTTTTGCCTGCAGCTGGGTGCTGGGCTACAACACAGAAGGGCTACGGGTTCAAGTATTTTGCTCACTAAGGCCACGTCCAGACTACCCGCCGTATCGGCGGGTTAAAATCGATTGCTCGGGGATTGATATATCGCGTCTAATCTAGACGCGATATATCGATTCCCGAGCGCGCTTATATCGATTCCGGAACTCCATCAACCCCAACGGAGTTCCAGAATCGACATGGAGAGCCGCGAACATCGATCCCGCGCCTTCTGGACGGGTGAGTAATCCGATCTTAGATATTCGACTTCAGCTACGTTATTCACATAGCTGAAGTTGCGTATCTAAGATCGATTCCCCCCCCCCCAGTCTGGACCAGCCCTCAGTGTATTTGATTTTCTCCTGTGCACTCAGATACCCCCGTCTCTGAATTTCTACCCCACTCATTTAGAAGATAGTGAAATAACTTTTAAAGGTGCTAATGATGTAATTATGAAACATACAAAAAAACTCAGCATTTCAAGACAAACTCAAACCAACTGCTGCCAACATGCCACATTCCTCACTTCCCCTTTGAAATAAAGGGTTTCATGCATTTCAAAGGGGGCTTTGTTTCACTTGTTTAGCACAAGATGCAAATATGTTGGCAGGTAAAGCTGAAGGGAAGATGCACTTCTTATGTGTGGGGAGCAAAAAACACCCGACCAACCATGCAAACAAAAACTGAACTCCTGGGTGGTGGGAAGTGAATGATTTGAACTTCACCCACCTTGTTTGTTTCATTTTTAATTACAAGTATTTTTAAAAATTAAACCTCAGGGAGACAACAAGGAGTAAATGGGTTTCCTAACAGACCTCTCCCTGCAGTCAAACAGGCAGAGCAAGAACCTCCCTGCACCTTGGAATGGAGACAGATCAGCAGCACATCTCTCCATTCTAAGGCTTTAAAGATATTTGATTAGCTAGAAACAAAACAAAGACTTCAAACACCACACATGTAATTGAATGTCTTTAAAGGGCAGAAATTTCCTGGGGATGCAGGGGGAATGGGCTCAACAGGCATTTCCATTCTCTTTACTCTCCCAACATTGATTTTTTTACTTTAGAAGGGAGAAGAGACAATTTGGAGGGCAGACCCCCGTGTTAGATTGGCATGAGTAGGTCTAGCATATTGGCTGCTTCTCATGTTGCTGGGGATGCTGACAGCTCCTGAGGACTTTGTGCCTTGTGTCATCTAATGAAAGTTACAGTAGCAACATGTTTCCTGCCTTCTGTTCTTCCACTTAGCACTTCACAATAGAACTCTCACTTTCATCTCCAAAGTAGAGTTATGCTGGGGTTTATATTTCAGGTGCTGTGTGGATCAAAGCCACCTTGGGGAGGATGTGTATTAGAACTGGCAGAAATTAATCAGTACCTTGGGTGTCAAAGCTCTGAGCTATCTATCATTAGCTCAAAAAGCTCTTCTAATGCATGCCACCTTCACCTACTAAACCTGTCATCAGCGGAGATGCCATCTATTTGCCAGGTATTACCTGATGAACATCACCAACTCTTCAGCCTTGACTACACTAGCTTTTCATTAGTTTCCAACCACTGCAGCCATGAGCTGGGTCATAGAATAGCCTGGTTGACATGCTGGTGGCTGGTCTGCACTGGCTCTCCCAGCTCAATGTAACATAAAAACCACTAGTGTAGCTTTGTCATCACAACCTAGTATTTCTGCTAGTCACAACTCTCATGGATGGCCACAAAACCTCCAGTGATCTTTTCTAGACATAGACAACCTGCTTGTCCCAAGCACTGTTACCATCACCCTTGCCCAAAATAAAGTTAATTTCCTACTGACCTACATTTCAGACATGAGTGTGAAATGCATCTCCCCTGAGTGTTCACACACACCAAATTTTGCTTGTACAAGCATCTGCAGGAAGATGATACAAAAGAGGTGGGAACATGGCAAAGCAAAATTCACTTTCTAATTACCGCAGCATTTGAGACTATTTTTTCCATTTGTCATCCAGTCTTCATTGTAACTCAGCTTCAGCAGAGCTCTTTGGAGTGGGGCGTTCCAGCTGTGAGACACACAGGGCAGTGTGATGATGTGGGAATGCCCAATGATACAGCACAGCACATCCTTTCAAACAGAAACCTGGCCTAGTGCAGGAATGCGTGTGCAGGTTTGCATAGGGTGCCCATCTACACTAAGGCAGAGCTGGTGTTTTACTCCCTGGCCGTATGCCAGCCAGTCCCACTGGGCTACAAGAAACCATGTCTGAACCACCAGGGGAGGCACCTATGACCTCTCACTGCTGGCTTGTTCTCAATCCAAGAGCTCTCTCTGGCTTGCCCATTGCTGGTTGGCTAACCAAGAACCATGTATCTCAAAGCCTCCTCAATACTCTGAAAACATGGAGCAAAAAAAGAGTCATTCATAGGGTTCAAAAGGGTTGTTCTGAGTCTGTCTGAAGTGAGACTGGAAAGGGGTCAAGACTTTTCGTATTGAGCCCAATGTGCTAGTGATTGTAGTTGACACTGGCTATCCTCTCCGTGCACTGCAGATGCTTCACTTCACACCGACCGTTTGCAGCAGCCTTTCCACAGGCTTTGCATGTGCTGGGCACAGAGGCTGGGATGTTGAGAGGGATGGAAGGAGAGAGGAACTTGATATTGCTTTGAAACACTCCCAGTCCAAACACTTGAACACCAGTTTAATTCCCGTATGTGCCCCCAACATGCTGCAATGCCTCTGTCACCTGAATTACAGTCCTGTCAGGAGCTTCTCATCAGCCCCACACTAACAAACACTAGAATGTCCAGCTCTCATGGCTCTGTGACACGTCCCTTGTGCTCCACAGGGCTACCTGATGGTATTGCCGGCTCCTGCAGTAACTGGGAGTACACAGATTCTCCGTGCATCAATGGGAGCCTCTGGTTTGCTCCTTCCTGGACATGCTGGCAGACCCATTGCTGTGATGATAGATCTGACTAGATCCTCATTATGAAATATGGAGCCACTTCAACCCCCTGCTTGATCTTTAATTTGTGCATTATAGCTGCTACAACTGCCCCATTTATCATAATAGAATCCCTTATTATTTATCTGTTCATACAAAAAATAAAATTATGAAAATGGATTTAAAGAGAAAAATAAGTTTAATGAGTAGAACTGTCGACATCCCTCTTTTCTGTGCCGGGAGGAACGGCTGAGATTCTGGCACGAGATGGGGAGCTCAATAGCTGCCCTTAATGCAGCTGCCAGCAGGAAGACACTCACAAACAGAACTGAACCTTAACACTAAACCATATTTTTTCCAGTCAAATGCTTCCTGTGTATAATTCTGCTTGGCAGGTAAATGCTTCAAGTCAAAATTCTGTATCCATATCTAGTAACTAACACAGCCCACACAGAAGCTTCAATTTCTTATTCACATCCTCTCTGCAACATGTTCCCTCCCTCTGAGACTAACCCAAAGCAAAGGGGGAGCTGAACTCCTCCAGCAGAGAGAGCAGCACTCGGCAGATGAGGGAGATGAAAAGTGGAGTTTCTTCTCTTGGCTTCTTTTTAAAAACTTTTATAGGACTTTATGGATGCTGAAAGGTGCCAGCCTGGCAACTCTGGATGCAGAAATATCCTCTTCACCCACAGGAGGCAGGAAACACTGAAAGTTCCCTACGCTGCCCCTCACCAGCGTGTCTCAGAGCTGAGCAAGAGGAGCGCACTCTTCAGGCCCATCCTATCTTGGATGCACTGCTGAGGCTGCCAATCCATGGGCCAACTGTGGTTCTGAGTAAGATCATGGACCACACACTGCCCTTAGAAAGAAGGGCAAGTTCTTTCAATGAAGATAGCTCATTCCCTATTATTTTTACAACCTCTGAGTCTAGACACAAATGAAATAGCCCTTAATGTAGTACAAGGGAAAATAAACTAAAAGATGTTTGAGATTGTATCTTATCGAGAATAATGTGTGCCTGGCTGACCTGCCTCTCTGTATATCCTTTCCCCACCAGTGCATTAAAAGGCATCCATAGAGCAAAAAATGGTTGATAATTTATCATTGTGCAAGTCCTCATGAGCTATAGACCATAATCTTTGTATCTCTGCTTCTTCACTGTGTTAGAAAAATCCTTTTTGAGCGGGGAAACCAGGAATGGAAAAGTCTAACTTCCCTTTCGTCATTAAAAAAACCAAACAATGAGCCCGACTTGATCTGATATTTCTTTCATAGGTCTCTCCCTGGCTTGCAGTTTTAGCCTCTGCTGACCCTGCAATGGTTTTGTAATGTGTACACTTGTCCTAACAGGGGAGGGCTGTGGCCCCCAAATCCACTTTATGTACGAGCTAAGGGCATATTAGAACCTAACCACACTGAGGTGAAAGGTTAATGCATCAGTTCACTTTACCCAAGCCCTGTAAACCAGAGTTTCTACAGGTGACTAAAATATCTCTCACCATCTCTTCATCCTGAGGTGTAACCTCAATCCTACTCTGAAACCATGATGATAATTATAGCTGGAACATTAAAATCAATACCCATTCAATGGGATAATACAAATGTCCTAAACAAACCCCTGATGGCGACACCACAAAAGGACTTCCAGCCTTCAACCTAGCCTGGCAATGATGTTCCATGATGAACTGTATCAGAACATCACATGGAAGAAGCTGTCGTCTTTTACACCTCTGGGAGATGAGAGACAATGCACAATGTGACGATGGACCTCAGTAGCAAACTATGAACCACATTGTAAATCAGCACATCCTTCTCACATTGCTGGCAGCATGTCAGACTTCCAAAGCTACTCTCTGGCTCACCAATCTAGTCTTGGGTATTTAAACGTTGCTAATCACCTATCTTGCCACACAAAAGGAGGAGGAGGAGGAGAACCTCAATCCGACCCTAAACTGTTTCTGAGGATATGTCTACACTAGAGCAGCTACAACAGTACAGCTACGGTGCTGCAGCTGGAGCACTGCAGGCAGATGCTTCCTACATCAATGGAAGGACTTTTTCCATCAGTAGAGGTTGTCAGCCTAGTTGCGTCTACTGTGGGAGTTAGGTCGCCTAACTATGTTGTACAGGGCACAACATTTTTCCCAACACTGAGCAACTGAGCTAGGTTGAGCTAAGTTTTAGGTGTAGATCAGGCCTCAGTAGTTTTAGAAAATTGGGTAAAGCATGCAGATTCGGTACTTAAAGGGAACTTCAGTTACTAACAGAACTGCTGCTTTGCAGGATGAACATAGCTACAAATCTGTGCCAATGTGCATTTATTTATTGGTAGATAATTTGTGACTATTGCTGTTTATTTCTTGGATTTATAGGGTTATGTCCCAGACTATGCAGGGTAAATGGGAACATTCCTATAAGCAGACAGTTTTGGAGACAATATGATCATGAGGACAATTTGTTTCCAGAGAAAACGCACTGGGATTTTCAGAAAATGCTCTGGGAATCAGACCCTGCTCATTCCCCAAATGTATTCAGAAGAGAAGCAAACAGTTCTTCCTGCAATTAAAGGCTGCCTGAGTTTTCACCTGTAGATACGCAGATAAACTTATATCATCCTCTTCCAGGTTTCTGTGGGCTGGCATGTCAGCAAGGGCTATACTGATTTAGTGCAATAGCTCCAAATGGATTAAATCACAGAGAGCGTCATCTGAATTTTACCCAGGCTTGTCACACAAATCTCAGAAACTGCTGTCTTGCATGAAAACGTCCTCTTGCTACTTCTGAGAATTTCAGGTTTATAGCATGACAAGTAGAACGTATTACTGTTAACATAGAACACACAGGCAGCAGATACAGCCTATTAGATGGACAACAGCTCTGATATTAACAAATTACTATAGTTTATTAAACAGAATTTGCTAATTTTTAATACATTATGATGAATTTTATATTGTATTAAAAAAGTTAAGACAGTTGGTTTTCCCTGATGTACATATTTAATAAGGGAAGTTACCATATTTTAAGTGCTATAATATTTTACTTGCATAATATCACTAACATTGTTGGTGCTGCATAGTGCATAAGCAGGCATCTAGTATTTACCCAGATACCACAAAGATGGTCCCATTAAGAAGAATTTTGCCATTGACTTCAGTGAGGCCAGGATTTCACCCTCTATCCCTTGTTAAGGCGAGAACCCATGATTCCACAATTCTCTCCTAATTCCAACTAGATATGGGGTTCAGTTCAACACTGGCTGTGCACGTATATTTGAATTAGTTCAACAGAAGGGAGCTTGCTAGTTCTTTAAGAGCTGTGTGAATGATTCCTAGCATAATTTAGCTAATTAATTTTATTTCTTTTTCTATTTGTGGAATATGGGCAAAGAGATTGTGATTTTCTCCTATTTGTTTTTTACTTCATGGTATTTTATTATTTTCTGTGAATTGCATTTACTCTCTGATTTACTAACAGAAATTCAAGCTCTGGTACTTAATTGTGTTTGATCACATACGTTACATGGTATTATTTCTGTTCACTGATCGAATGAGAGTAACTCATAATGAGACTCTAGGTTCGAACACTCCCAGAAAATCTATGTGAAATTTGGTTTCTGTGAGTATTCAGTCTGAGAGCCTAACATCTGGCTTTCTGTGAGAATTCCTACTAATAAAACTCAGTTGCATGAGGGCAAAAAGGGATTTTAGTTTGTTAAATATTCATTGAACCCAATTTTGCCTTACTAACAGCTTGCTGACATAAGAAGTTGATTTGGTGAAGCCTTAGGGCTGTTGTAGGCTATATTTCCTCATGCGTCCCAGCATGGAGCTGAAGCCTGAGGTAAGTATTTTGCGTAACCCTGACGCCTGTTCTTTCCCGGGGAAAGGCAGCACCACGTTACTACAGATGGATATTTTCAAAGGTACAGTGGGAGCTAGTGCCCAGTTCTTATTGACTTTCAATACGGGTTGGGCAACTACCTGCCCTTGTTTAGTAGATGGTAATGAATGTACAGAGAAATTGCTGTGATGTGATGAGGGGAGCAAGGGGAAAGTGGCAAATCCAAAAGCAACAATGAAGAGTTTGGCTTCACTGCAAAGTTAATTAGATTGTTGCCCCAACTAGAGTTCTGTCCACACACAAAAGCCCATCACTTGAGTGCGGTGGTGCTTTGAACTCAAGTTGGGTGGCCAATCAAAGGGTGTAGGCTAAAGCTTGAGTTAACACAATTCATCAGCTGCGGATGTGACCACCATAGCATGGACACAGGCTAGCAGGACAAAAGTGCTGCTTGCCCTCCAGTGCCTTCCTACAATTCCCCCGTGTGCCAGGAAGGAGAGACAAGTTCTCCTACAATTCACTGGGAAAGAATCATAGAGCAGCTCATCTTATTGCAGCACAAAAATATAGCATGTGCAGTGTGTCCGCTCTCATTCAAGGCAGGCTAACTCAAGAGAAATCATGTGAATGTAGATAACTCAAGTTAACACTGCAGTGAAGATATACCCTCGAGGAAACAGCACTTGTTCTTGTGCCCACAAATCCCATGGGCCCATCCAAAGGATCCCTGCTCTTGGAACAACCCTGCACTTTCCCATCTAGGCTCTGCTGTACTAACCCAGCCTAGTCTATAGAGTACAGCCTGATCATCTGGGAAGTGTCAGCAACACTTCTGTGATAAATGTGATACAAGATATGGGCTTGACTCTGCTCTCACCAACACTGGTGTGAAGCCAGAGTAACCCTACTGACATCAGCGGTATTACAATGGTGTAAATGTGGTGTAAGTGAGAGCAGACTCAGTGCCAGGTGGTATGAGATGGTATCATCAAACTCAGACAACTCTCTCTCTAGTGTGAATGTACACACCCACACACATTTTTTCTTTTATCAAAGGTTAATCTGCTTTTGGCAAAAGATACATGGTATTAACTGGAAAATGCCGCTGCCATTACGAACACTTGCTAGACCATCTCAAGGACTATCCCAGCTAATGCATGCTGCAGTAATCCTGGGAATCCCTTTTCTTTCCTTTCCAAAGTTAGATTTGTCTGCACTTGGATGAGGGTCTGTTCCGGCTGCCTAATTAACCCACGTTGCATTGGAACATAATCACCGAGACCTTATAAAATACATTTGAAATTAACAAATTGGGAAGGTAAGGCAAGAAAACATAAACATCCCCATTAAATCGTACATACGTACACAAAACTTTACATAACATAAGCAGCAGCTGGAAAGACGCCCACAGACCTGATTGCATTTCTGTGCAGAGAGAACTTACACTCTCTGATCTCTGCTTTCCCCATTCATGTTAGTAATTACATGGAGCGAAGCGGCTAACGCACTTGTAATTAAATCCAACAGAACCAACAATGAAGCATTTGTAGGTGCCTTTATACAAAAGAATCAAAGCGGGAAGCAAGATGAACTAGGATGTGAGGATGATCACAGCTGAATAAAACCACTGGGCCTGGAGAAAGCCTGTGCATTGCTGCCAGTGGCCAGTTCCAGTGTTCCTGGTACCAAGGGTGTCTATGGAGGGGGGGGGTGCGAGTTACCCTCCCATTTTGAGAGATGCTGCAGAACGTTTTTCACCCTCTCATTGATTTCCTGTGAAACTGAGAGCTGTTTTTGGTGGGCAGGGAGCTCTCATCCTGCCTGTGAAAATTCATGGAGTGGAAATCAGAAGCTTGGCATAATCCAGCCTGCAGCATATACCCATTTCATTTGGCACTTTATTGGCAAAAGCTGCGACATTTATTTCAGTTGGGTGGGCGGAGCTGTTATGCAAACTCCAGTTCTTATTTGAATGATGAATATTCATGACTCACGCAATCTGTACTAGCCAGACTCTGTCGCCCTCTCTTTCTCATACTTACTACCCGAGTAGTAATGACGTGAGACACTATATTTAATGTATAAATACTCATCTAGTGTCAATTTTGCAAGGTCTGTGCAGAAGTGGGAGGCTCAGCATTTATCAAGCAGGCATAAGGCATGTTTGGTGACACAGGTGTTAACACCACTCAAAGGTAAACGGAGAGACTGAAGACAGCAGGGCTGGTGAATCAGGAGGTGACATTTTCCTCCCTGAGCCAGTGCAGTGCCCCAGCATCAGGGCAGGGGGAGCCATGCTGCTGGAGGGGCTGCCATTTGGGTGACTCATAAAAGGTCCTTATGGCCCTCATCAACATAGTGTTTGAGCACCTGGCAAGTAGTTACGGCGCCCCGATGAGATAGGGATGGTCCTAACCCTCTCATGCTGATGAGGCCACAAAGGCTTTTTTTGCAAGACTAGAACCATTATTCCTGGATCAGACATTCTGCTCTTCCTGACCTAAACTTGTTGGCAATGGTGCTGTGCACTGTTAAACAGCTGCTGTGTTTCACTGAGGCAGTGGATGCATTTCAGTGGGGGATTATGAAGTGATCCCTGTGTACAGTCTGTGGGTCAGTTTGTTAAGTTTGTAAAATGGTCTGAGATTCTTCTGGATAAAAAGTGTGGAATAAATGTAAGTTACAGATGGGAGACCCACCCATTCCACATGGGAGCCTAGGCCATACCGGCACGTGCTCCACATCATTTGGCTCAGTATATTTCACTTAACGTTTAGTTTGGACTTTAGATTTCAAACTCCAAATTATATATATAGCAAAGGGGAGCAGATATCCCACAGGGCACCATTCTGATGAAACCACACAAAGCCCTATGCACGGCGTGGTTGGTGTGTGTATCTACTGCAAGGTTATGTACTTTATATTCACACACGCATACGCACACGCAAATCCACCTGCCTAGTGATACAGACATTCTGAATTGCATCCCATGTCTACAGATTCGCTTGGAGAAGCAGAACAGACGGAACGCACCAGAAAAGAGAGCCTGGATAATATTTTATCAACATAGTAACATTAAGATTTATAATGATTAAATCTGAGCTGCAATTAACCCATTAATGTTTCCCAGCTGATGCTCTCAGTTAAACTGCCCTGGATGGCTGCAGGCATTGGGCTCAGGCAGGCACAGTGCTGGCAGAGAAAGGGCATTTTCTGGCTTGATGGCACTCAGCCAGTTTGCCAGGGAATGCCATCCACCTTTATCACGCTGCTGCTCTCTGGCACACTGCTCAAACCCACAGAGATGTAAACATTCTTCATTTACAAAGATGCAAATTTCTTTTCTGATATGCAAATAGGGAAATTACAAACAGCTAATTAGGGTCAAAAGAGCTATTCATACCAATTAATGAAACTGATACCCTTTTATTTTGAATAGTCATGCCCTCTCTGCTATCAGCTCCTGAGATAGTTCAGTAAAGCCGCTTAGGCTGACAGCTTTCATTTCAATGGAACAATAATTCAGTAGCATTCATCTGCCTGTTTTTTTATGCAATGTAAGTAGTGGCTTTAGGTGAATATTTGAAACAAGAAGAAGAGGGATCCTGAGTTTTTAGTGGAATTGTTCATTGGAGAGAATATTCATCAGAATGTCAGGGAAAAGAACATCGTATTTTAACAGAAATAGCTGGTGCGAAAGATGAGAGGGTCCCCATAGCTGCAGCAGGCTCAGGGAAACTGCAGACAGACCGAGAGACCTCGGTACTATGAGGCTTGGAACCCTATACACCCAGAGAGAGCCAGAAAGAGCTGCAGTAATACCTGCACTGAAAGAAGGACTTCACAGAGACCAGCTTCCTTTACAGGTTTAGTGATTTGTTCAGCTCAAGCTCCTTTCTCCCACATATATAACTGGCAGTTCAATTTTAAAGGGAGAAAGTGTGTATAAGATGGAACAGCTTCAGGGCATTTTACCTGGTGCATTAAAAAGATCCAGGGAGCATATTTATTGTGCTAGTCAATAAAAAAAACATAGTGAGAAATACGATCACAACTGCCAGTCATGTCACACACACAGCACAAGCACCTTCTCAGACACAAATGCCCTCACTAGCTGGCCACTGAAGGGCTATTTACCTACATGGTCATTGGTAGCGTGGAGAAGATGTGTTGGGTCAGTGTGCTAGAGCAGTCCAGCTCCCTGAGTCCATGTGACCAATAGGAGACCCTAGAAACCATTTGGGGGCCAGAGCAAAGGATGCAATGTTGCTTCTGCCAGCCCTGTGCCTAGAGCATCATCTGTGCACAATCTGCATCTCATGGCAGAGCTGCGAGACTAGGCAGCTCTTGCTGCAACATGGCATTTAGTGAGTGCAGCTCAGACTCTGAGAGCCCCCGATAAAAGAGATGGTTTCCTCTCTGCCATGAGAAGAGCAATTTCTAGGGAATGTCTAGAAATTCAGTGCTTGCTTTTATAGTAATTTGCTTCACTGACTCCTCTGTTCTGAATCACACATGCTGCAATATTCAAATTCATGTGGCCCAGACAAATGTTTTTTAAAAAACATCTGTAGGAACTTTAACGAGTGCCACTCACATCACACAATCCCTCACGTGTTACGGGGCTAATTGGCCTACGATGCTAAGAGGACCCATCGGAGCAGGAACGGAAAGCAACATGCAGAGGCAGCAATTAGCAGTATTTCAAAAACTACATGTAGAAAACATCTGCTTAGTTGACAAAACATGACCCTGGCTTACCTGTGGGCATGGGCTTCTCCAGTTCTACTGAGCAATAAACACATTTCATTATGGTTTGCCTTTAAGATACTGTAAAAATCTCTTTGAACCCTCACCTCAGTTATTGCAGGATAAAAGCTCTCCACACACAGTGTATTTGCTCACTGAGCTCTTCTCCACTCAGGCAGCGGCCTCGGCTTCCTCCTTTCCCCCATTGGAAGCCGCTATTTAATAACTGCAAATGTTTTTGTGTTGCTACATTAGTTTCAAACCCGTAGCCAATGCCCTTGTGGAATCTGCATGCCAGCCAAAGCTCATGGAATGATCCCTCACCCAGCCTACCCTGTTTCCCCCTTTCCATCCCTGAAGACCCCCAAATGCACTTACCCCCCTTTGCATTGAGGTGGCTGGATGGGCCTCTCTCTTGGCTCTCAGAAGGGGACAGCATGAGCCATTCACTCCCCATGACTGTGACAAAGCCTGTCATCAGAGCACACTATGGCCTCACTTCTCCACCCTGTGCGACTCGAGGGGGGCCTGCAGGGGCACAGCTGCAGCTCGCTCAGGGACCTTATACCACTCGAGGACAAGCTCTGCTCTGCCACCCCTCCTCCACTCCCTGCCCTGGCCATGCCCCGCTGATGGTGGGGTGGGGGCAGCACTCAACGGTGCTGGGGAAGACGATCTCGGCACTGTGCTGTACTGGAAATGACATCTGGCATTAATGACTCAGCTTTACAGTCTCTGAGGTGGGGCTGCTTTTAGAGAATCAGATGGCAAGTGCAGCCAGAAAGGTGTGTGCTCACATGGGCCTGGCAGGGAGTGTGCAGCCCTTTCTTGCCAATGCAGACCTTGCCCCCTCAACCCTCCCACTCCATTAGCACCTCAGAGTGAGGCTACTATGATGTGCTTTCTATGGCCTGCCTTTTCGGGAGGTTGGCAGTGCCAGGGTTATCTAGGGGGAGACCTTGTGGTTCTGTGACATGACTGGGCTGATTGTCACTTGGTTTAAGAGACTGTTAATTGGAAAGTTGATGCAGTAGCCTATTGCATGAAAAACATTTAGATTCTCTAATGGTGAGTCTCTCTGTGGTGGAAGGATGGTCTAGCCTGCAAGGGCACTAGGCTGACCCTCAGGGGACCACAGTTCAATTCCAAGCCACTGATTTCCTTGGTGACCTTGTCATGTCATTTACCTATCCTGTGCCTCAGTTTCCCATCTGTACAATGGACACAATGCCTCCCTACTGCACAGGGTTGCTGTGAGCCTCAATGATTGATAGTGAGGTACTCAGATACCATGGCAACAAGGGACATACAAGTACAAGCTGGCTAGATAGAATGTTTGGAAAGTTCCTGGCACACTGGGTCAGCACCAGAGATCAAAAAATAGCTTGTAAAAGGAACTGAAAATAGTAAAGAAATAAATTGCTTTTGTATTTTTTTAAATAAACTTGTGCATCAACGTAGTGCTCATGAAAGGGAGACCAACGCAGGTTGCTTGTGTGTACCCTGCCAGCATTGTGAGCTCCCCACAGCTCTGCTAACCCAGCGCTCACGACTTCAACAGAGTTCTGATCGTATAGCTCCCCAGCCTGCCCAAAGCTCTGCCCCTTGGGACAATTTGCCTGGCAGGTCTTTGGACAAAGAGTAAGAAAGAGGAGGTCAAGTACACTGACCGGATTTGAACCGATGTTGCCAAAGACAAAACGTCCAGCCAGTGACGCATTGTCCCACTTTGCCTCTAAGAAGAGTTTGTTTTGTCTTGCAGAAGGACTCATGCTATCCATAGGATACGTCGACATACTTGTGTTAGCTCTCATTGAGCTACCACCACTAAAACAGAACGGAGCCGCTCCAGCGCAAGTGGCAGGAAGGGCTAACCACTCTGTCAGAGACCAGAGATGTGTGCTTGGGGCAGCTAGCTGCTTGTGCTGCCTCTACCGCAATCTATTTTTAGCTTGCGGAGAGCTTGTATGTCTCCTTGAGCTGGGAATCACATCCCCAGCTCTCAGTGTAGACGAATCCACAGTTACAGCACTAAATTCCTTGGCTATTACACAGATGTCAGTCTGCTACAAGCACTAATTTGGCCTCCTGCCATATGAGGGTGTGAAAGGTGGATTGAAATAAGCTGCAGGTAAATCAAGTGCAGGAGTTGTAGGGTAAATATAAATACTGCCTGTGTAAAAGGTAAAGATGTGAAGTGTTGGTGGGATTACAGACAAAATTATTATGATCTCAGAAGGTTTGGAGGATGATGTTAAGGTAATGGGAGGATGTTCTCTATCCTTTCCTTGCCAAAACAGATATTGTAAACTGGAAGCTCAGTCATTTTTACTCCAACAAGCTGTCACTTATTACAAAATTTTAGTAATGAGGAATGACCATTTATTCCTTCAATTTCTGCTTCTCCAAACTTCTCCTCCTCTATTCCTTAACTGAATCCAGCTGAATGTGCTGCAAACTTTCCTGTTCTTAAGAGTCTCCATCCCAAGCGAAGGTTAGAGCTCAGCAAATAGTGGCAAAATATTTGGCCACTACTCACTTGAATTTAAAAATAAATTTCAGAGGGACTGCAACTGCAATTCTCTCTGTTGCATTTGCTTTCTGTAAACATTTGAATGTCAAGCTTTGCAAGTACGACTTCTAACACATTTTAAATATGAATGCATGAATATGTGAATTCACTCAAAATATCATCGAGATCTGATTTGTATATTTGACTAATATTTGGGATTTTCATTTCACGTTATACTTCATACTCAGAAAGAGATTGACCCCGTGGAGAGTTCTGAACAGAGCAAAAGGAAATGGATCAGGGGCTGGAAGGAAGGAGGCTAATGCTAAATCTGTGTTCTTGGCTAGGGGACGATAAAGGGGAGACATAACAGCCTGCAAATATTTGAAGGGTACAAAACTTCCAGGAAGCCAAGTAATGAGTTAGGGAATTAAAATGGAGAGAAGTGAAGGAAAGAAATGACAAATTTAGTCTCAACAGCAGTGAGATGTATCAGGTGCTGGAATCATCTCCCAAGGGAAGGGCTGGACTCACCTGGGTTCAGACATTTAAAACTAGACTCAGCAAACCACTGGTAAATGCTCACCAGCTAACAGTCCTGCACTGGCCCTTGGTGGACCCTATAGTAACAGTAACACGAGACCACTCAGGTAAGGGCTCCCCATTCCCAAGGATTCTCTGGAACTTGTGGGTGCTCAGCATCTCTGAATATCAGGCCCTAGGACTGTCTTTCCTGAGGCCTTGCTGGCCTGGATCTCTCCTGTCTGCACTGCCAATAGAACTGGAGCATGCAGCAAATGAGACAATCTGGGCCCTCCCGCAGCTTGCAATACTTTGAAATGTCAGGTTTATTGAGACGATGTTGCTGGTGTTGAAAAAGAGGGAATGTAAGTCTAAGGACAGAGGAGAGCTCTGCCCTGGGCAGCATGAAAACAAGGGAGAGCAGGTCTTTCTCCAGAGTGCACCTGCCCTGCCCCTCACAGGAGACACATCAAAGAGAGACTGGGAAATCGGCTCCACAACAGCAGAGCTCACTGGACCCCCCTGCTCAGTGGAGATACATTTAATTAAGGGGAAGGGGAAAGAAAACCCAGCAAGAGACTGATTCTGGCAGGTAACGAAGCCCTTCATTTCCTGACAAACAGCAAATGCTAATCCAGAAATTTCCCCCCTGAAGCCCCTTCTTTATTTTCACGTGTCAGAGGGAAATGGAACAAGTTTCAGATCTGAAATCAACAGCAGCCAATGCTGGCACCACTGTCATGGTCACACGGTGTAACAGGGACTGTCAGGAAACCAATTGTGTAGAAACCAAATGGGGGAGGGAAAAACAGCCATGTGGAAACCCAGTCCCTGGAACAGGGGATAGAAAGGAAATAAACTGACATGGCTGTCCATTTCTGCCACAGGGGAAAGAGGCTGCAGCCCCCCTCAACACCAGAGAAGCTTCAGGAATGGGGAGCCATGATTCTGGTGCCAGTGGTTTCAGGGTCAGAAGAGAATAAGCAAAATAAAAATAAAAAACACCCAGAAGAAATTAATTATACTTGGGTCAATCAGTTGTGTTAAGAATGTGCAGTATTATTGTTATAATAAAAATTCACGGTGCTCCCCTAAACCCGGGACCACACATTGTTGGGAGTGATGAGATCTATACAGTGTGAGAAACCGAAATAGCACCATGGAGAACTATGGAGACCTGGGACTTTTCAGTGCTCAGAGGCTATGGGGAGGACCCCCATGGAAATGCCTATAAATTAATTCAATTACAGATGTGAAGCCATCAGTCAGGGAGGTGTCATCACTCCACCATTTTTCCTGGCTCATAACTCAAAAAGTAAATGAGGCATCTGAGCCCAGTTTGGGAATAATAATTCCTAAATCAAAGATAAATATGTCAGGGCTGCATAAACAGAAATGAGAGTGTGGCCCTATAAATAAGTCGTTAATATTTGTGTGAGTCTGGACAAGGTCCTGCGCTTTTTACCCAACCCAGTTATTTAGGGACTTGGATGCCTATGATCACAGCTCTCTGAGCTCTCAAGCGCCCAGGTGGCCATGCTCACTGAAGCAGTGGCCAGTACATTCTAGATGTGGCTATCCAGAGTCCACAGCTCCATCTAGATAGTCTCACAGGGAACTCACCTGTGTAGGTAATGAGCAGTTACTCCATCTGCATCGGGGTTCTGAGCAGTCCCTAGGATTAAATGGCAGACGTGTGATCTGCTTTTCCTTCTCTTTTCATGCACCACTTCGCTGTGCATTATCTTCTTAGTCTCGGTTCCTTCTCCATGGACTCAAATCGATACTGTACAAAGAATTTTCAGAGCTTCCCTAACAACTCCACCCCTCCCTGCCCTGGCACAGGGCGTCTGCCTGGCGCACTCCTACAGCTGGTGACATGGGCTGCAAGGCACACAAATGTTAGAGCCTCAGGAATTCGCCCACCCACCTCTATGCTTCCAATGGCTGGAACAGCAAACACTCAGCTGTCATCTGCCTAACCGCTAGGCAGCACAGCTCTCGTTGCATCTGGAGAGCAGAGGTATGTGCTTCCTTTTTGTACAGATCACAGAGAATGTTATAGCAGAGATGTCAATAGCTGATACCACATAGAAAAATTCAGCACATTTAATATTGCCAAACTGATTAAGAGTTGGTTTGCCAGGAGTAGAGGTGAAGTAATGAAACATGAGATGACATGGTTACCACTGAGTGAGACATTCCCGTTGCTCTGAACACAGGCTAAAAGCATAGGAGACTGAGACATCTACCACGCTGGAAGCCAGACTTATTTCATCCACAAAGTTTGCAATGAAAATTCTAATGAAGTAATCCTGAGACCCTCCAAAGATCTTACGTGGAATCCACTGTAGGAAGTCCTTCCACCAAAGTCAGGTCTACACTACTGCTTAAGTCGATCTAATTCACATCACTCAGGGGTGTGAAAAAGATACCCTCCCGAGCAACGCAAGTTACAATGACCTACGTGCTGTCCATACTGGTGCCACATTGGCAGGAGATGCTCTTCTGCTCACACAGTTTCTGCCTCTCACAGAGGTGGAGTAATTATGCTGACAGGAGAGTGCTCTCCCATTGGCATAGAGCATCATCACAAGATGGGCCGCAGCATCGGAGCTGCACTGATGTAGCACTTCCAGTGTAGACCTGCCCCAAGATGCACAATGTTGGGGTGGAAGGGAGGCCCAATTGCTATAGGACTCTCTCCCTCCTCTCCTTGCTGTCTGTTCTTCCCCAGTTTCCTCTGACTCCTTTTTGGGTCCCCACTTCTCAGTCTCAGCCCTAGCTCTTGCTCCCACCCCCTGCCCCTTAGAAGGAGGGAACAGATATAGAATGAGCATGCTGCTTCTCTCAGATGCAGTGTCCAAATCTTAAAACTCACAACTTCACGGCAGATTGCGTTTCTTTTCTTTTGAGCTCTTGGAAGAGCTGGGAATAGAATCCAAGTCTCGAGTCCCGGGCCAGGGGCCTATCCACTAACTCATGCTGCCTCTTTGGGACACAGTACTGACATCTCTGTTTCTTGCTGTAGCATAACTTGGCACAGCCCTAACCCTCTGCCAGCCCTGTACTAGAGTCCAGCCCGGGCCCCAGCCCAAGCCCACAGCAAGGGTGTGCTACCCCTCCCTCTGTGAAGTTGCCTGGGTTATAATTTGGTAGAAAAGCACACCTGGGAAGAAGAGGTGATAGATATAATCAGATATTTTCTGTCTTCAGCTGCCACCCATGTGCACACCTTCCCCACAAGCTGTGGAGTGAATCTGCTAACAATTCTATTAATAGCAGGCAGAGTGTAAGTAGGTGAACTGGAGGAACTTGTGAGAAAGCAAAACCCAAAAGCTAGATCAGTCGCTATGATCAAAGCACACAGATAATGATCTTGGCCTGCAGACAGATCCCACCTCCCATCAGCCCATCTCCAGGCACATCCAGGATGCTGTAGCTAGGCACATTCCATACATACAGACAGACAGATACGCACTCACACACACACACATATATATAAAAACAGCAACTGCAAAGAGCCACTGACGACCCTGGGAAACTTTGGATGGCAGAGCTTTCTTTGGAGCAATTGTCTGCATTTCTCTTCCTTCTAAAACACTGTGCAATTGCCTGAAAGATCAGATCTTTTGTTCCTCAAGGGCTGATGTCTCCCTGCTGCTTAGCCCTCATCTGAAGTCACAGTCTATTTGTGGCATCACAGTTAGCGGCTACAGAGGTGACTGTGACATCACACACAGCATTCTGGCTTCAGTCAGGGTGGCGGCAGAAGGAGTAGGTGATTAGTGTTAAGAAAGATTCAGGTTATTTGTGAACAAATCTCCACAGTGATGAATGCAGAGAAATATAGGAAACGGGACAGAAGCAGGAATAGGGTTTTCTGAGTTTCCCAGGCAGTGTATCTGTTCTCTTGGGTCCTTCCACTGCTGAGGCAAAATCCCGATTTTCTTGTCTTTGAAGCAAGGAACAAGGGATCAGACTCTAAAGTTCTGACTTGTTATTAACTGTCTGTGTCACTCAAAGGCAACTTTCACAGAGGCCCAACTGTTCACAAGCATCTTCATATCAGCAGCCAGAACTGCAGCCAGTGAGGGAGGAGACAGAGTGGGAGGCTCCCAAATAGGCCCCTATGTATACAAATGCATTGTTATAGGGGTCACTGTAGCCACAGGCTCAATACCATAGCAGTTGCTGGGAAATTTAGCCAGAGGCAGGAGGGACATGGCCACATGTCCACAAGGAGTAGCACTGGGGTACTTTGTCCAGCAGGATTTCAGGTGGCTTATGCTCCTTGTGCATTTCTGAAACACCCCTGCACACTCTGCATGCCCATCCCCAGTCCTCTCTGAATTTGGGGGCAGAACCCAAAGGTGTCCTCTGAAAACGAAGTCTGACTCAGGAACAGTCGGAATTAATATGGAACAGCCATGTCCTCATCACCACGTTACTATTGCAGGTACAATCAGCCACTGACCCAAAATACCCAAACTCCCACATTCCTGTAAAGGCTGGGAAAGCCTAACCCAGGGATTGGCAACCTTTCAGAAGTGCTGTGCTGAGTCTTCATTTATTCACTCTGATTTAAGGTTTCACGTGCCGGTCATACATTTTAACATTTTTAGAAGTTCTCATTTCTATAAGTCTATAATATAACTAAACTATTGTTGTATATAAAGTAAATAAGGTTTTAAAAATGTTTAAGAAGCTTCATTGAAAATTATATTAAAATGCAGAGCCCCCTGGACTGGTAGCCAGGACCCGGGCAGGGTGGATGCCACTGAAAATCAGCTCATGTGCCGCCTTTGGCACACGTGCCATAGGTTGCCTACCCTTGGCCTAACCCATCCTCTTCCAATCCCAGAGCCACAGAGGAAGGCAGGACTGCTTGAAGAAAATGTGGTCTCGGACATTGCTCTGTTTCTGCTGTGTGCTGTGATACATGATCTGAAAGTTTCCTCTTCAGAGACTTAGCAACTGCAGAGCCTCCCAGCCCAGGAATGTTTGGAACCCGATGGTAGAAGACAACAGTGTCTGTGTGCCCCCGAGGTTTTAGAGAGCCCTCTTTGTCTTTCCAGTTTTTCAGATGGTGGGTCACAAGTGACAGACACATCACAACAAGCTGCATCAGCCATGCTGTTTCATGACCCATAACTTAATGGAAAGCAGTTGACAGGAGCTAGTGAGATGCAATATCTGGAACATTTTAGGAGAGCTTTCGGGGAAAACACAAAACTCCAGAAGATTTCAGAATCCACTTTAATTATTTTGCGGCTGTTAAATATAAATGAGGAATCCTATGCCTTTCCCCACTCCTGCAGGGTAGATGACAAGTCTGTGGGTCCTTCTCTCGGGCCCCTCTGAAATACAGATGCAACACCAGAATCTCTGTCTTCAACAATTTCTGTGTCCGACACTTGTGCAAGGCTAAATATTATTATACACAGTGCATAAAAGGAATTTTCATAGCATGGCCTTATTAATAATGCCAGTGCTGGCAGTTCTTTCAAATGATCAGAATATGTTCCTTTGAAAACATGAGAAGACAAAAAGTGTCACAATATTGGATGCTAAGGCCAGGTACTGGGAAGCTGGAAGGATGAACGGTGAATTGCCAGAGGTACTGTTCTATTAAAAGACATTTTCATTCTCAGAATGGAGTGGTCTATTACAATTCTAAATAGTCCTTAATTCCGCTGATGATGAATTATGCTGTTTAAAGACAAATATTGCACTTTTTGCAAACCACGAAGGGAAGCAAGGATGGAGGGACAGAGTCCCCACTGAGTACTTCCTTGGCTCTGTGCCATTTCCTGACTGACAGCTGATAATTATCTTTGATTTAATGTTGCTTAATGTTCTTTTTCCTCCCATCTCCTTCTCTTCCTCCCATCCCCTCTCACTCACATATAGCAGGATAAGGAGTGATTTGCGAGAAAAGGCAAGGAATACGTGGCTTCAGTGAGCTACAAAGATGATGTGGATTTTATTTAGCCCCTGAAAACTCTGAACATAGAAGGAGGAACAGACTGGCTAAGAAAAGCAGAATTACAGCTGCAAACATACACCGAGAGGAGGAAAGTAGAACGATAAACTGGAGAAGTAAATGAAGAACACTGGATGTGGATGCATTCCAAGCTAATCAATTCATCTAATTTCTATCCCCTAATGGTTGAACCATGCATCACTATGATGCATTCTGGAATTTGGATGCGCATGAGCTGGGCTTATCTTCCCAAATAATGATGTGCATACCTACACAGAACACACTGGTCTCTGCAGAAGAACACTGCAGCAGCAAAGCAAAGAGTTCTCTTAAGCCTGCAGTGGGCATGAGAAGCAGCCAGTCATACCCAGTGCCATAAGAATTAGCTAGCAACTTTTCAGAATGGAGTTTTTAGAAGCAGGTACTTAAATGTACATACAGGGAAGAGATCATGGGGAAAGCACCAGTAGCTGGTGGAGACATTATGGCTGCTTATATATCATGATCTTAATATTTTCTTTCCTGATACAGTCAAATTGCCTTTCAATGACGAGATAAAACTGATTGGGAATATTGGACTAAAAGTGGAGATGAGAATGCCTGGGAGAGGAGGACATTATTCGGAAAGGATTCCATAGCCCTAAAAAAGAGGAAAGGAAAAGAGGAGGAGCAGGAAGCAAAGGAGTGAAATGTAGCTGGTGAATGCCTTTTAGATGTAGAGCTGCACAGACTAGAACTGACGACGCTGTGCCGTTGGCCATAGGATCACTGGACTTTGGATCCAAGCACTTTGGATTTCAAAGCACTTTACAAACATGAATTAATTGAACCCTGCTCTGCAGCTGGAGAAACTAACACACAGAGAGCAAAAGCAACTTGCTCAAGGTCACACAGGGAGTCTATGGAACCCAGATCTCTGGATGCTCCGGACTGTGCCTTACTGCTAGGCCCATGCTCCGACACTCTACCCTGCCTCTCTATTGCTAATCACCTTGAGGAGGAGAGTAATTGTTTTCAGCAGAGCTTGCAGGCAAAGCAACTCTATTGTCTGAACCAGAGTATTCTAGTTGCCTGGACATTGGGGCATCTGCCTGAGGTATCACTCCTCCCTCTCCCCTCGGTCCTCTTTTCCTCTCTCATGCCTTTTCTCAAAGGTTCCCCAGGCACAGCATGAAAGTGAAAGTTATAATGCCTGCCCCCCCGGACTTGAGTTACGCTTGTCACAGTCAGGAGCTCAGGTTCACTCACACTTTCCATTATTTGTGGGAGAGCTCAAGCCTCTTCTGCACCTTCTCTGGCGAGAAGCAAAGACTGTGAGAAAATCAAAGCGATTTCCTGTTATGTTAGTGGGACCGGTACTAAGATCAGACCCTCCCTCTGCTCCTCCAGTGCTCCCACTTACCTCCTCAGTGTCTATAGCTCTCCTTTCCTCCCCCAGCTTTCTGAATTTTTAAAGTTCATTTTCTAATGATGAATTTCAAGAAAAAGTAACAGCCCCTCCACTTTCCTTCCAATTCGCAATACAAGCCACAAGCATAAACACAAGGTTACTTTAATTGCTCAAAACCAGGGGTTCTCAACCGGAGGTCTGGGGCCGCTGTGGGGCCCTGAGTAGGTTTTAGGGGGTCAGCCAAAATAAACCAGAGAGCAGGGCTGGCATTCGACTTGTTGGGACCCAGGACAGAAAGCCGAAGCCCTAAGCCCCACTGCCCAGGGTTGAAGCCGAAGCCTGAGCAACTTAGCTTCGCAGGGCTGCCTGTTCGGTGGGGCTCCAGGCTATTTCCCTGCTTGCTACCCCCCTAACGCTAGCCTTGGCTTTTAATCTACTGGAGATGCAGAAAAACATTTGTCGCCACAAAGGTGGGCCAGGGAAGTTTTAAGGTGTGTGTGTGGGGGGGGTGGGGGGCTCAGAAAGAAAAAGGTTGAGAACCCCTGTCCTAAATTAGCACCTAGCATTGCTTTCCAATTGCTGGAATTCCACAGTCATTACGTTAGAGATAGGTTAAAATCTATTTCTCACACTAATGTTAGGCCCTCCTTTGTTTTCCCCTACTTCAGAAAATGGGTCTGATGCCATATCCTCCTCTGAGCTGATTATTTTTAAAGAAACTAATTTGGGTCTATTAAATAATTGTTTTTGAAGCTGCTTGTGTGCAGAGACAATTTATTTAAATTTCAGTGATTTTTTCTGATATGAAAACAAATGCAGGCACTAAAGTCTGAACAAGAAGAGGACTTGTAAGCTCTAAAGTTTTACATTATTTTGTTTTTGAGTGCAGTCATGTAACAAAAAAAACTGCATTTTAAGTTGCACTTTCATGAGAAAGAATATGCAATACAGCAGTGCTTCTCAAAGCCAGTCCACCGCTTGTTCAGGGAAAGCCCCTGGCGATCTGGGCCGGTTTGTTTACCTGCCACCTCCACGGATTCGGCCAATCATGGATCCCACTGGCCGCAGTTCGCCCCTCCAGGACAATGGGGGCTGCGGGAAGTGGCGCGGGCTGAGGGATGTGCTGGCCACCCTTCCTGCAGCCCCCATTGCCCTGGAGGGGCAAACCACGGCCTGTGGACGCGGCAGGTAAACAAACCGGCCCGGCACGTCAGGGGCTTTTTCTGAACAAGAGGCTGCCCGGCTTTGAGAAGCACTGAACTACAGTACTTGTATGAGATGAATTGAAAAATACTATTTCTTTTATCATTTTTACACTGCAAATATTTATAATAAAAACAATAATATGAAGTGAGCACTGTATACTTTGTGTTCTGTATTTTAACTGAAATAAATGTATTTGAAAATGTAGAAAAACATCCAAAAATAATTAATAAATTTCAATTGGTATTCTACTGTTTAACAGTGCGATTAAAGCTGCAATTAATTGCGATTAATATTTTTAATCACAATTACATTTTTTTAGTTAATTGCGTGAGTTAACTGTGATTAACCGACAGCCCTACAATTTTCAAAAGAATCTAAGTGAGTTGGGAGCCTAAGTCCCATTTTCATAAGTGCCTCGGGAGTGTAAGGGCAGGATTTTCAAAAGGGCCTGAGCAGATTAGGTGCCTCAGTACCAATGAAAGTTAGTGGAACTTAGGGTTCTAAGTGATGTGGGTGCTTTGGGAAATGTTACGCCAGGGACTGACACTCAGGTGACAAGAGCTCAGAGGGAAGTGCTTATTATTGATCACGATTAGGACAGTTTATCACAACAGTATTGGAGTGCCAAGGGCAAGACCAGCAAACATCACTGAAATAGAGTTTTAAATTGGGAATTGTCTGATGCCCCGAAGAAATGTCATGCAAATAACTAGAGCTGTGTTCGCACTGGGAAAACGGGACAGATTGTGCTAATGTTCCGAGCAATGGTTACCATGAATAGTGCTCAGCTATTATGGTGATGGGCGCCAGTAGAAATCCTGCAGTCCATAGCTACACGGGTAACTGTCAGAACAGAACAGCATCCTGTAACCCAGCTTAGTCCTCTACACGGTGCAAAATTGCCCTCTTCTTTTCTTGATTTCCCCACTCCCTCTATTAAAGCACAGCTAATGTCACTGGGAGAAATGAAAGCTCACCCAGGGGCCTCCCTGGCATGGTGATTTGCATGGTGATTTGTGTGGCTGCAATGCAGGTGCTGTGATTCTGCTATTACAGCATCAGAGTTCTCGGTAAGGTGGGTTCAGCTGACGTAACTGCATCTGCCCACCCCCACCAAGCTCAAAGACCCAGAAATCCAGACTGTATCTCAGAAAACACAAATGTCTAATGCCCTTAGCCAGTAGATAGGGCCTTTGGGATGAGAAATGAGAGTATCTTCCAGGAACGCCACGGCCCAGGGATCCCTGTGTAAACTACTTCCCACAGCAGCCTCCCAAGCAAGGAACCCAACTCCCTCCAACAGCCCCACCTCCAGCAGGCATCCTTTTCCTGCCTTCAGTAACAGCCCTCTCAGCAAGTGTCAACGTCTCCCCATACAGCGACAACAAGCACTGCTCTTGGTGCAGCCGGTAACACAGGCCATGTCTACATCTAAAATTTTGCAGCGCTGGTTGTTACAGCTGTATTAGTACAGCTGTATAGGGCCAGCGCTGCAGAGTGGCCACACTTACAGCAACCAGCGCTGCAAGTGGTGTTAGATGTGGCCACACTGCAGCGCTGTTGGGCGGCTTCAAGGGGGGTTCCGGGAACGCGAGAGCAAACCGGGAAAGGAGACCAGCTTCGCCGCGGTTTGCTCTCGCGTTCCCGGAGCCACCCAGCAAACCGCAGGGAAGGAGACCTGCTTGCTCGGGGTTCCGGGAACGCGAGAGCAAACCGGGAAAGGAGACCAGCTTCGCCGCGGTTTGCTCTCGCGTTCCCGGAGCCACCCAGCAAACCGCAGGGAAGGAGACCTGCTTGCTCGGGGTTCCGGGAACGAGAGAGCAAACCGGGAAAGGAGACCAGCTTCGCTGCGGTTTGCTCTCGCGTTCCTCGAACCACCCTGCAAACCGCAGGGAAGGAGACCTGCTTGCTCGGGGTTCCGGGAACGAGAGAGCAAACCGGGAAAGGAGACCAGCTTGATTACCAGAGGCTTCCTCCTTCCACGGAGGTCAAGAAAAGCTCTGGTAAGTGTCTACATTGGATTACCAGCGCTGGATCACCAGCGCTGGATCCTCTACACCCGAGACAAAACGGGAGTACGGCCAGCGCTGCAAACAGGGAGTTGCAGTGCTGGTGGTGCCCTGCAGATGTGTACACCTTCAAAGTTGCAGCGCTCCCTCACCAGCGCTGCAACTCTCTGATGTAGACAAGCCCACAGTCACTAGGCCCCATGGAGCAAGCCACCAGCAGCACATTCAGTGCCTTTCTCCCACTTACACTGAGGATCTGCAAACATTGTGTCTTTTTAGTACAGAGTATTTAGTATTTTCCACTCATTTCTGCATTCAGAAACTTGAACATTTGCCTCCCCTTCCAGAGTTTCCCTGCCCACCCCCTTGTGCCAGGCAGCTTGGCACTTCCATGCCAGGGCCCGTGTACTGGGAGGAACATGGCACTATAAGGCTCAAATGCCGATATCCCTTTGGTATTCAGTGCCTCTCAATTATGGAGAAAAGGACCAAACAAGTTGGATTTTTTGGCTATGCAACCATAAAAGTGAAAGGCACTCTTTGCCCTTGCCCCGTGTCAGGATTTGTACTCACCGATGGCATCTTTTATAAACACGTCATGTACTCCACCTAAAGGTGCTGTGTGCTCAGTAAGTGCCAAATGTATTAGCATTCTCCAGCTATAACTTCTGGAGTCGGCATTTGACTATTTTTGCATTTCTTCCAGGTTGTAGTTAGACAACTCCTAATTCTTTGGGGAACACAAGGACTATAAAATGCCAGAGCTTCACTCCGCTGAAATAACATTAGCAAAATATCAAGTCCTTTATGATGTCATGAGGGATTCCTTAATGTGACTATAGCCTCCTAATGACATCATAAAAAACAACAGCAGCATCAGAAAACAGCCAGAGGTCATCAATCAGCCCATTCTCTCTCCTACTCACCAGGGGCACCAGCCAAACTTGCTCCCATCTTCTTTTTATGATCAGCGCTGTCCGCTGAATAGCACACAGAGAAGAGACTAATAATCATACAAATGTCAGGGAGAATGTGTCAATCATCACCTGAAATGTTCAGCACACCTGAGGGAAATTCAGGTGACTGAGCCGAAACCAATCTGCAAATTTAATATGTAAAGGGAGCGGCAATACGCAGTGAGAGGTGACCTAGTGCTCCCCAGGGAATAGAGACACCCAGGCTATGTCTACACTACTGCTGAATCGATGCACTGACGATTGATGCACTGGGGGTTGATTTAGCAGGTTTAGTGAAGACCCGTCAAATCGACTGCAGATCGCTCTGCAGTCGACCCTGGTACTCCACTCCGAAGAAGAGGAGTTAGGTAAGTCGATGGGAGACACTCTCCCATCGACCCAGCATGGTGTATACACTGCAGTAAGTTGACCTAAGCTACGTCGACTCCAGCTATGTTATTCACGTTACGGGAGTTGCATAACTTAGGTCGACTTACCGCAGTAGCGTAGACATAGCCTCAGTTAGGAGTTCAGCCTATTTTTAAATATGGAGAGTAGGGGACTTAGGGCTTGTCTACACTTAAAATGCTGCTGCTGCACCACTGTAGTGCTTCAGTGAAGACACTACCCGCCCCAACTCCCCCCAAGACTTGGCAGCTGGGGCAACATTCATCCATTGACCTAGCGCTGTAGACACTGAGAGTTAGGTCATCTTACCTAGGCAACTCAGGAGTGTGGATTTACTCCAAGCGAGCAATGTAGTTAAGCCAATTTAGTTTTCTAGTGTAGACCAGGCTTAAGAACAAATTCTCTAGTTGTGCCCTCACTCCCTTGACGCTTTTTCTGTGTTCTCCAGACACCCATTTGCACACACTCAACACAACCAAGGCCTGGCTGAAAGAAAGGTTTTTGTTCTTGAATTGAAATGGATGATGGTCCCATTGAGACCATAGTGACTGCCAAATCCTCTGCCAAGAATGGCAACTGCCTCCCGCACTTTTCAAAATGCAACACCTCAAAGTTAGATCCTCATTGTTATCTCTTGGGAAAACATTGGAAGCTTTCCTGGGTGGTTAGAAGTCTTCAGGAATATCCCAGATTAAAGCCCAGACTAGACACAGACCGCTGAATTCTCTAGAGTTTTTATAATCACTACACTGAGATTTTTAAAACAAGGGTCCTGCCATCGCAGGCTGAGCAAAAGCGAAAGTTAGTAACATGACTGGTAACGGAAGAAAGGCTCAGAGCTCACGGTTGTCACTTTGCCCCAAATCCTCCCCCAGTTCTCAGCCACAACTCCTGTCCTGACACCCTGCACACCTGCCCCTGCACAGGCCCCCTAATCTTGCTCTCTACTGAAGAGGGAAATTGCACTGCTCAGAAACAGCTGGCTTCCAACAGTTGCTCACTAGTTACATTCAATTCCCTATATATTTTACTCATAAGGAGGGCAGGCTTTCTGCTCCATCATTTCCCTGTTCGTGCTCCCAGCAGGGCTCGGTCAGGGCCAGTGCAACCATTTAGGCAGACTAGGCGGTTGCCTAGGGTGCCGAGATTTGGGAGCGCCAAAAAGTGCCCCCCAATTTTTTTTTAAATGGTTGAGCAGCCGCTGCTGCTGGGACAGAGAGGGAGTCTGAGCGGCAGCCCAGGGTGTCCCCTGGGTCAGGGCGCCGCCCCGGCAGCCCGCAGCCCAGGGCGTCCCCTGGGTCAGGGCGCCGCCCCGGCAGCCCGCAGCCCAGGGCGTCCCCTGGGTCAGGGCGTCCCCTGGGTCAGGGCGCCGCCGCGGCAGCTGGCAGTCCAGGGTGTCCCCTGGGTCAGGGCGCCGCCGCGGCAGCCAGCAGCCCAGGGACCCTCTGGGTCAGGCGCCGCCGGAGGGGGCGGCAGGCGGCTCCGGTGGAGCTGCCGCAGTGGTGCCTGCGGAGGGTCCGTTGGTCCGCGGCTCCGGTGGAGCTGCCGCAGTCGTGCCTACGGACGGTCGGCTCCTCGCGGAGGCTCCGGTGGACCTCCCGCAGACACCACTGCGGCAGCTCCACCGGAGCCGCAGAGCACCGGACCTTCCGCGGGCACCACTGCGGCAGTTCCACCAGAGCCGCGGGACCAGCGTGCGGGGCGGCAAAATTGCCGTCCGCCTAGGGCGCTCAAAACCCTAGCGCCAGTCCTGGGCTGGGTACAAATGTCTGAGGAGCCTCTCATGCCCTGAAGAGTTTATAATCCACCTAAAAACTAACTACAGTCCATAGAGCTTTCCTGAATATTAGCAGGGATTAGCCATTGCTATGACAGGCTTTTCTACTGTTTGTGAACTAGGAGATAACTCCAAGGCAATATACGAAAGCTTTTTCACTTTCCTTCCCAGTGTCCAGGATTCAGTTGTTGCACTCATAGCATAACAATTTACAAATCCATTAATAATTAGTGTGGTTAAGCAGTCTCAAGTCAGCTAGTTGCAATGAGAGCCCAACCACAGCCCCGTGGGCAGCAATTTATGGTATCATTTCATTTCCAATCTTGTTGAGGGCTCCCAGCTACATGGATAATTGTTAACATCTCTCTGAAGCTCTTCTGGCTGAATTCATTTCAGGACATTTGTAAATATTTAGCAATGCTTTAATACTGAGAATATCTTCAGGTGAGAGAGAAAGCAATAATGCTGGAAATACAGACAAGGGTTTTCCTGCCTCATGGAGGGCAGAGTCCCCAACAGTTAAAAAGCAGTATATGTTATCTGCTATTGCACGCCATTAGTGACTAGTAAATATCACTTGAACACATTCACAAATGTTCAGAGTCCCTTGGCCCCAACTCAGCAGAATGCACCTGAAAATCCCCTGCAAACAACTGTAGCAGCAAGGCC
This sequence comes from Gopherus evgoodei, assembly GCF_007399415.2. NCBI lineage: Eukaryota > Metazoa > Chordata > Testudines > Testudinidae > Gopherus > Gopherus evgoodei. The sequence goes on along the minus strand of NC_044341.1, from coordinate 723,997 downwards.
AGTGAGGTATTGTCCTGTTTCCAGGGCAGATCCAAGCTAATCGGTGGCCTTTGCGAGGACACTCCAGCTCTTCCCAAAGCACACTGCAAGGCAGGTGGCTCAGTGACATGTGGATGTGCATGAAAAGAGAAGATTTTAGAATGTGAACTGCTGAGCTGGATCCTGCACCACCACTGATTTCAGAGGGAGAAAGTGCTACTGAAAATCAGCTGCTTGTTTGAATTAATACAATCCCCTGAAGTCTCTGGTCACGGTGCCTCTGGCTGCTTGGGCTGGCACCTAATCTTTGAACATGCAGCAGCTGCTGGTGCTGATGTTTGGAATCAGCACTCCCTTTTCTAATGTATGTGGCTACTATTGAAAGAGAGACAAGCTGTTTTCAGGATGGAAAGTCAAGATCAATCACACAGCTAAATGGATAGTGGAAATAGTAAAAGGCCATTGTGACTCCTTTAGCAATAGAATGCACTGGACACACTGCAGTTATCCAGATTTCTTCCTTCATCAGCAAGAGCAAAACCTGCTCCACTTGAGAGTATCTGGAAGAGGAAATGCATTTATCGCAGCTCTAATTTTAACTGAAGCTGGAGCTTGTCTCTCAGATCAGTGGTGGGAGTGCTCTGGCGTTAGCACCTCAGTTGTGACTATGACTCTGAATCATCTCTGAGAGCACTCACGGCAGAATCATAATCTGCTTTGTGCTTTGCTTGCTCCACTTAGCAGCTGCAGGGAGCAGTGTATTTCCACAGATGATTTCTTTTTAGAAGGTTTTATTTCCCATTTGTTTCTGGGTCTTACTGTCTTGTCCCAGTCTTCAGAGGTGCAGATAGTTCACCCCCCACCCCACCTCGGCCTAAGCTGGCACAACATGCAACCCCTTTCAGCACTTTGATGTCTCCCTGCTGACAAATTCCTTTCTTGCTAGGCTCCCATTCTCATGCTCCCTAGGCAGGTCATTTCCATTCACCTGTGAGGGAAGGACAAAGTCAAGTTGTGTCTGTTTCACAGATGTTAAAGTTATTTACCTATCTTGTGAAAGCTGTTCAGGGAGGGGGGAGGCAGCAAACATCAGAAAGGGGTGAGACTCTGACGCTGGGGCTGCTTTGACACATTTATATAACCTAGGACGCTTGGTACCTGTTGGGCACCATGCAGTTAAAACTCACCTGCTGTTCACCATAGAAATCTGTTTGCAGCAATTAGTGAGTCGAGGTTAGATCCTGCTCCAGATCTGCAGGGGGTGACAGAACCATCACTTGTGTGGCAGAAACGTCTGCACTGCGGGCAGTCGCTGCATTGGAGCTGCAAACAGTCTGTTGATCATTTAGTCCATTTCACCTGTGTCAGTCTGTTCTCAGCTGAGACCAGCCAAAGGGGGTTGTTTCTCATGCAAATGGCTGAAGCTCTTTCTATGGATCCTGTTGAGCTGGCTGTGCTAAGTGCTTACCCTTTGCAGGAGAGCCTCTAGCCCAAGAGATTGGCTGATCGTTGGCTGTGAATTTCCACACATCATTTTTTTCTGCCAGATCTTTAGTATTCTTTTCATGTTAGTTTTGCTGGGCAGCTATGACTGCCCATTCACAGACCATGACAGGGTCAAACTCTTTAATAACTGGTGCTGATCTAGATGAATTTCCTCTTGAGGTTTCCTTCCACTTCTCTTTCCCATGTTCCAGCTGATAGTCCTGGTGTGAGTGTTGTTCTTGGGCTGAACACTAATGTAAAGGATGCCAGATTCCATGCTCCATGGAGATCACTTCAAGTCGGAAAGCGGGATGGAGTAGAGGGTTGCTGCTGGCATTTTGGATAAATGGGGAAAATAGTTATTTTAATCTCAGAGCTACTCTAATATATTTGTAAATTATATAACCTCACTCCTAAAAGAGGGTTATTTGAGTAGAATGTCATGCTAAATGAGTATATTTACTGCACACGTTAACTGCAGTGGAGAGCTGTTAAACAGATAAGCTTGTTGCACCAAAATGTTATTCTTTTAGCAGGTCTGTTAGTTTTATGGGTCTCCAATTCAGAAGCTTTGTTCTTTCAGAACACACATTTCAGTTTGATATACAGAAAACGTGTTCACTGAACTGATCAATTCTGGTATCAGGCTGACTTTCTGTTGATTTTTATATCATTTGGCGACACTGGAGTTGATTCTTTTAACAGGTTTATTCCTGTAGCAAAGATTCTGCTACAAGCAAATCCCTCTGTCTCAGCAGAAGTGTTGGTTTGGTGAACAGAAGTGTATTCTCTTAACAGATACTAGTTTTAACAGACGCTATAACATAACGATTAGCACTGTCCTTCCCAGTGCATCCTTGTTATTCTGTTCTTTTTATAGCTTGTTTCAATTACTATGTTCTGTGGATAAAAACTTGTGTTATAACACCTGTAACCTAAGCATTGATAATATTTGTTGTTGCTCTTTACTAAACGCTAATACATTTTAATTGCATGTTATTCTCTTTATACTTAGCATAAGAAGTGTACAAATTCATGTTGTATCAATTATGACCTCTGTTGAAAAGCCCTGGGAAATCTCTTCTTTGATCATATATTTACAAAGCAGCAAAGAGATTATTTTATGTATTGGGAATATTGGCATCATGATGCCCCTGGAGCTAGATACGTGACTGCTATGAAGAGAGGTCAGAAAATACCTCATTGTGGTGTGTGTCTCCATGTATGATTGCTGCTCAGTCACAGACCCCACTCAAAGAACTAGGAGTCTCCCTGCGTAAAGCTCACCGTCACAGAGCGTAGATACCTCACGGAGGGTGTGTGTGCATATGGAGGAAGGGGAGAGAAGGAGCACAGAGGAGGGGAAAAGTCTTGTTTAGAGCATGGGAGGATGCTCAGAAGGATTCTTCACTGGATGCGAAGTAGCTGCACTGCATGCTTGATGGATAGGGCCACCTGTAACCAGCTTTTGGCCCTTACTATTAGCGATGCAGAACTTGTTGGGTGACACATTTCTGTTTCCTTAGGCAAGAGAAAGGGCGATGTACTTCTGCAGGAGCTGGAGCCCTTCTGAATATGCCTGGTTCTCTGACATGCAGCCATAGAGTTTGTTTAGCTCCTTTGTGAAATCGTGCTACGGCTGGTTCACTGCCCAAGCAAGGCAGGAGCATCACCCTGGTGGAACTGGAGAAGAGAGTGGAGATGGACTGCTTCAGAAATGGTTGTTGGCCTCTCCTCCTCTAGGGAGGTGAAGAATACAGCTTTTCATGGGCAAATCTAGACACTGGTTACACACAGGGTTGCCAACTTTCTAATTGCACAAAACTGAACACTCTTACCCTGCCCCCACCCCAAGGCCCTGCCCCTGTCCCACCCCCACTCACTCCAGCCCCCTCCCTCCATTGCTCGCTCTCCCCCACCCTCACTCACTTTCACTGGGCTGGGTGATGCTGAGTGGCGCTTACCTCAGGCAGCTCCCGGTCAGTGGCGCAGTGGGGAAAAGGCAGGTTCCCTGCCTGCCCTGGCTCCGCGCTGCTCCCAGAAGTGGCCAGCATGTCTGGCCCTAGGCGGAGGTGCGGTGAGGTGGCTCTGTACAGTGCACACTGCCTATGCCCACAGGTGCCACCCCTGCAGCTCCCACTGGCCACGATTCCCAGCCAATGGGAGCCTCAGGGCCAGCGCTCGAGGCAGGGGCAATGCATGGAGCTCCCCTGGCCGCCCCTGCACCTAGGAGCCCAGGGATATGGTGGCTACTTTCGGAACTGCACAGAGCTAGGGCAGCCCAGCTGTGCCGCCGACCAGACTTTTGACAGCCTGGTCAGAGGTGCTGACTGGAGCCACCACGGTCCCTTTTTGAACAGGCATTCTGGTCAAAAAACAGATGCCTGGCAACCTTAATTACAGATTCAAGTCACGCACATCCAGCCCAAGGTCTTTGGGGAAGCTGGCCAAGGGTAAGAGTTTTTCAGGGAAAAACCACTTATTTTTGTAATGGCAATTCTGCTCTGAACAGGGATTTTCTAAAAATGGCACTTTGGGCTTCCACATTTAGGTTCAAATTTGCAACAGTATGAATGCATGATTAGTGTATGCACACACACATAACCAGGGCTCTGGTGTGCAACAGTGCAGACCAGAGATATACTTGTACATAATGCATGCATGTGCAGAAGCACGAGTACACACACTTGCACACACTCTTAAGATTATTGTCCTGAGTGACACCCATTCAGCCCTATGGGCACAATTCAAAGACAGTAGGGATATACTTGTGTTGCTGCAATTAGACCTTATGTAACAATTCTGTAGATCAATGTTTGCTAAACTTGGGACTCTGCTTGTGTAGGGAAAGCCCCTGGTGGGCCCAGCCAGTTTGTTTACCTGCCCCGTCCGCAGGTTCAGATGATCATGGGTCCCAGTGGCCACGGTTCGCCGCTCCAGACCAATGGGAGCTGCTGGAAGCGGCGCGGGCAGAGGCACATACTGGCTGCTGCTTCCCGCAGCCCCCATTGGCCTGGAGCAGCGAACCGTGGCCAGTGGGAGCCACGATCAGCCGGACTTGCAGATGGGGCAGGTAAACAAACCAGCCCAGCCCTCCAGGGGCTCTCTCTACACAAGCAGCATCCCAAGTTTGGGAAACACTGTTGTAGATGATGCATGAGCTCCAAAAGAATCCAGTTCACTCTTCCAGAGCTTGGTCAGTTGGGCAGGTCTGACAGCAGTAAAACTTTCCATACTTCACTGAAGTCAGTAGATCTGACTCTGAATACTCAGAGGGAGCAGGTGTGCTGAGTAAGAATGGGCCATATTTACATTGTCCCTCTTCAGAGCAGAACCACGCTTTAGACAGCAAAAAGAAGGCATCTGATTTCTCTTATTTGACCAGCACAGGGCACTCTTCCTTTGCCTGGCTCTATCATCACCATGCATCCATGCTTCAGTCAAGGGTCAAGGTAACCAGAACCATGGGTACCAGACAAACCTCCTTTCACAAGCCATATAAAAAAAATGGTTCTTTGAATTGTATCTAAATGAACCACATGCAGGAAATAGAGGACCTTATGACTGCACAAGACTTGGTACTTACTCTCCCTAGAGACTTGCATAATGCAGAAGTGTGCATGAAAGGGAGAAGGTCAAACCATATATAGGGAATAAGCAATGGGTAAAACTGCTGCAAAGGGAGAGAAGCTTGGACTATCCATGGTTTCAGAGCTTCAGCAGAATGTGGGCAGGGCCTGTTAGCAGGGCCCCGACTCCATGAGCAGACTCACTGTGTAGGTGACCTACATGTTACCAGAGACAAAACACAAACTGAGACTGCAGCTTTACCAAGTGAGACTTTGCAGCTGAGCTAATCTCTGCTTCAAACTTTTACCTTACCTAAAATCTGACACTTCAAACACGATAGTTAATCCCACTGATATGCCAGGAGAGAGCCCAGACACATAGTGAACACATGGTCTATGGCAAACACTGCAATCCTTAGGATGTCATGACTTCATTGAAAGTTTATCCTCTTCCTACTGCAAGACAGGCCACTGGGTTTAAAATCACATGACAAAATAAACCTGGCTACTCTTAGGAGAATTCTGGAACACAGCAAGGGTCCACCTCAGCTGGTATCTCACACTCAAAAGTGGCTAAAGCCAGATGCTTCAGAGGAAGGCACAGATCCCCACAACACCTGTACAGAATAGGGGAAATTTCTTCTTTACTCCAACTAGCAATCTACTTGTACCCTAATCTCTAATATTTTAATAACTAATCTCTAGAATCAGAACCCATTTGTCCCAATAACATACCATTCTCTCTTTAACAGCTCCACTTCCATTGAGGTAACTACAACACGCAATAGTGCATATAAAACCTGCTAGTCCTCAGGCATCACACGCACCGGAGGAAATTAACGCAAATCAGACATTACAAAATGATGAACTACAATGCTGACTATGGCTTTGGCAAGACTGCCTCCTTCATGTGCAACGTCACTGTTACGTGTTTGGCAGCCCAGAATAACCATCATACTTTACCTGTCATCTAAAGTTACATATCTAGCAAGCTGAGGCAGACATGTCAGCTCATGTTCCAGACTGACTCTCATTCCAGAGCACACGCTGCTTGCATCTCCCTGGGAATCTCAAACTGCAGCCTGTGTCCAGTTGCAATTAGAGCTAGGTTCAACAGCAGCCCAGGGATAACAGGTGACAGGCCACCCTATTTACTGGTTCTGGATTGCACTGGAGTCTGTCCTACTGCCCCTCTCTCCATATTTCTCCAGCTCTGCAGGGCTGTATTCTAAAATTGTGCCACTCAGAAAAATGCCAGGACAACTCCACAAACCATCTTTCTCTCTCTTCTGCCACTGCCCTACCTCTCTCTGAACCCCCAGAGCATGCCAGTATAAACCTGCTGGGAATGCTCCTGATACTGGCACATGGGACATGGCTCCTGTTAAATTCATACTCCAAACACACCATTTACACAAAACACTTCCCAGGACAGGGCTTTGCAGGCCACTCATTTCAGTGCTTTTTATTCCTGCCTGTGGAACTACAGAGATGAAGATGCTCAGACAGGTTCCGTGGCTACATCCCAAATGCTCAGTGTATCTGTTCCACAGATCCATACTTACTGCACCTAGAGCCTCACGTCATCTTGGCAGGTCCTGACTGAAGTGGATTGCAGTCTGTGCTTCAGAACCCAGGCAAATATCCCACTGCTCCCTGTATAGTCCAGCAGGCTGTGCAGACGAGCTGAGGTGAGGTCGTGTCTCAGACAGCACCAGCCGCAGCAACTAAGGAAATTACAAACATTCCAGGAGCATTTGCATGTTTCTAGGGTCACTTTAAAATTTAGGCCATTTGAAAATGTTTTCATGGCTATAAATTGCTGCAATGCTGGGGATACTGCGGGATATTCAATTAAGGATAATAACCCAAGTCTCTTGCTACTTTAAGTTCTCTCATCCCAGGCCTGCCCACCCTCCTTGCCAAGTACAAAGTCAACTGCAGGCTGCAATCTTCTTCTTACAACTTGATTCATAGGTGGACGAAACCTAGAAAGAGTCTGCAGACAATCCAAGGCACTAAAATTCCACTGTTACTGCTTATCAGGATTCATCAGACTAAGGGATGTCAGAAAATGCTAAAGGAAGATGCACAGGGAGCAATACTTAACCAGAAAAGAAAACAGCGTTAAAATATGGAAGAGTATTTGAATATGAATTCCTGGTGAGAATCATGTTCTTATTTATGGAGATAACATGTTGAAAAAATCGTCCTTTTTCTTGAGAGCTGTTTCCAGTACAGCACGTGTGAGGCTGAGGATCATGAAAAGCTCTTGCCTACAATGAGGTATCCCCTGTTGAGGTGCAAAACATAATTCAGTCTTTGACAGTAGGAAAGACAGTAGGAAGTGAAACACATACTGCTGGGCGTTTGAAATTCATACATGAGCCTCGCTTTCCCCATCTGTCCTTGACTTGCAGCATCCTTTTTAGGGTTTTTCCTCCAACTTCTCATTAGGTTAAGCTGCTACTTGCGTTTAGAAGCAAAGTAGGCGAACGGAATGGTAATAACATGATGGATTTTATACCATGGGATTATGTATCGGCTTGTCTCCTGACAAATGTTAAGAACTTAACATCCCTTTGCCCAGAAGGAAGTGGGCCAGTAGCCCCTGTGCAAATTTGACTCTCGAAAGTCCTCCATATCCATTAGAGAGCTCCCTGCTGCAGCTGCCTTAAATGAGTGCAAAGGGCACTGCAGTGTAGCATCATGCTCGAAACCCAGCCCAGCCCAGGTTCTGGCAGGCCAGCTGAGGGCGGGCACAAGAGAGATTTGCCATCAGGGTGAGATAGACCTAGAGGCAGTTAGGATTTGAGATGTGCGTCTCAATGCCATTACATATTCTGTAAGCTGAAAGGGCCAGTCAAGGACTGCATTTTGGTATTAACTGTTAGGCAAATACACATTTCTGGGTTTCCCCTAAAGAAAAGCCATTTCCAACAGCTGAAGAAAAGAAGCCATATAATGTATAATGATCCTGCACAAGGCTGTACCATAAAATCTTACTGGATGAAAAGAGCATTCCAGCACTGCAGATACAGATCGGAACAGTATTTTCACTGTGCGTGAGGATGCTGCTGGATAATAGCTGCACTCTCTTTCAATTAATTACAAAAGCATTTTGTCAACTTTAAATGTTACTATTGCTTGAATTGACAGAACACAACAAAACAAATCAAACAAACTCTGACATGAAGAAAAGACTCAATACAGTACTCATAGAATGCTACACTCAGGTTCAGAGTTAGAGGTGTATACTCCGTCCGTAATTCTTGCCTCTCTAGCCAGGGACCACCAGGGTCTCAGGTCAGTCTAGAAGGATACGCATTAAAGTTTGTCCACAGCAACCCCTTTGCCCAATGGGGACTGTAGGATGTATCGTAATTTCTGATATCCTTGATTTTTATTGGTTAAGTCAGACCCTTATTTTCTCTTTATGTTGACAAAATACAAAGAATTGAACAAACAAGAAGGCCAAAAAGGTGACACTCCCCTGAAATACCACTTAGCCATGGCAGTCTAGAGCAGGGGTAGGCAATCTATGGCACATGTGCCGAAGGCGGCACTTGAGCTGATTTTCAGTGGCACTCACACTGACTGGGTCCTGGCCACAGGTCCAGGGGGCTCTGCATTTTAATTTAATTTTAAATGAAGCTTCTTAAACATTAAAAAAACCTTATTTACGTTACATACAACAATAGTTTAGTTATATATTATAGACTTATAGAAAGAGACCTTCTAAAAACGTTAAAATGTATTACTGGCACGCAAAACCTTAAATTAAGTGAATAAATGAAGACTCGGCACAGCACTTCTGAAAGGTTGCCGACCCCTGGGCTAGAGGATGCATCACATCATGGTTAATGTGCAGGCCTAGGACTCAGGACACCTGGGTTCACTTTCCAACTCTGCCACAGACTTCCTATGTGACCACACGCAAGTCACTTAATCTCTCTGTGCCTCAGATCCCCCATACAATGGAAATAATATTATTCCTTTCCTCCCTCCTTTGTCTGTCTTGTCACATTGTTTGGGGCAGGGATTGACTTTCACTATATGTAGGTACAGTGCCCAGCACAATGAGGCCCTGCTGATGGCCGGCATGCACGATAATAATTGGAGTGTTGGGAATGAGCATTTAACACTCATATCTTAGTTCCACTACCACAAACTGTACATTTGTGTCCCAAGTGTGCCCAGTCATGTGAAATCATCAGCTAATAAACTCCTCTAACAGACACAATCATGCAGATACAGAATGCCATTTCTCACTTTAGAATTATATGCATAGTTCTAATTTTGTAAGGTGACTGTTCTTTATGTACTTAATTTTGTATGTGAAAAAAGTCAAACACTATGGTAGAATAGCTAATGGAAATGCTGCAAAGCTAACACAGCAGTTTTATGTCCAATTGGCAATTCAGGATTCATCCCAGATACATTGCCAAAAGTCTGCATGGTAATGTTTGTATTGTCTGAGTAAAGGCCAATGCCCCTTTGTCTTTTATTGGTGTCAGTATCATGATTTTCTGTATGCAGATGGCAAGAACCTGATTAGTCCTTTATCTGATGATTAGTAAATCTTGATCAGATCTGGGCATCTTATTCAAAGGAGTATATAAAATTGTTGAAACTGTCTGCCCCTTTCCCCCTATAAACATTTGTCAATTCAGTCTCCATCTGCTATTTTGTGTGTACACATGCCCAGGCTAACGTTAGCTGAGACTGCATTGTAGCTTTGTTAAATCATGTTATCTGATTTGTTGGATGATGGTATTTCTAATGGAAAACAACATGGTAATTTTGGAATGTTACTGATTAGATGAAAATGATATTGCATCAAAGTTACTTCCTTAATTTATTCTGAAAAAACAAGAAGGCATTCTCTATTAAGATGTTTAATTAAAATATCTCTCTCTCTCTCTCTCTCCATACAAAATCTATACTTCAGGTCCTGTATGTTTGTGCTGCCTGAAAAGAACAAAGGTTGATTAGCATCTTTTACCCTCTGGTTTTCTTCATGTCACATCTTAATACATTCATTCCAGCAATTCCAGCCTGGTTTCAATGGTCTCAGAGAGAAGACTGCTCTGTACACAGCCTGGCTGAATAAGGCAGAACAACAAAAGCATGCAGCTGAGCTGTTTAGATTTATAGAGCTAATGGGGGAAGGGGTTAGCTTCAAAGGGTCAATAGGAAGAGCTCAGAAAAGGGACTCAGAGTGTGAACTACCAGTTTGTCAGAGGGAGGAAGAATCTGGGCCGGTGAACAGTTACCACTGCAAGGGAATTTGAGGGAAAGGAATCACAGAGCAACAGACTCCAACATGAAGCTGCAGAACTGGAATTAATTTGCAAACTGGATACCATCAGATTAGGCCTGAATAAAGACTGGGAGTGGTTGGGTCATTACAAAACCTAAACTTAATTTTCCCAATACTAATTTCTCCCTCCTGTTATTCACACCTTCTTGTCAACTGTCTGTAATGGGCCACTTTTGTACCACTTCAAAAGTTATTTTTCCTCCCTTGGTATCCTGCTGTTAATTGATTTATCTCATTAGACTGACCTCACACTTGGTAAAGCAACCCCCATCCTTTCATGTATTTATACCTGATCCTGTATTTTTCACTCCATGCATGTAATGAAGTGGGTTCTAGCCCACGAAAGCTTATGCTGAAATAAATTTGTTAGCCTCTAAGGTGCCACAAGGACTCCTTGTTGTTGATGCCGTTTGTGTGATTTCACATGTGAAAACAAACAGAAACCGCCGCATCACCTGCATAGAGCTCCAGGACTCCCTCCCAGACTAAGACAAGGAAGACACACACACACACAATCTTAAAAAGTCCAAACTCTAACTAGGAGGGAAGCAATGAAATCCCACCTCTTCTCCACTGCAATAGCCACTGATAAATCACACCTCTCTGAGATATTCTGGACAGTGAACTGCTTTGTTATCTTGTGATGCCTCTTTCCAACTCCTTCGTCCATCACCAGAATTATCCACCCACTGCTCTGAAAAATATCACCCGCATTTCAGGGACAGTCATACTTATGACTTTACAGGAGCATTTTTCACCCTATTGTAACTATGGTATTATCCTAGGAGACATCACATGAAAAAAACCAGTCACTGCAATGAAAATAAATATTGTCAGCCGTGCTCTGAAGTTTGTATCAGGACCAAATGTCCCTTATACCCGAGCCTGTTTGTCAGTGATGTGCTGCCAAAATATTAACAACCGGTTCCCTCCTCCTCACCCCATGAGGGGGTCACGCCCCATCCAGCTCCTCACGTTCCTTGAGAGCCCCCCACGGACCGCTGCCCCACCCACTCCCCCCCTGCCGCCCCATCCAACCCCTGCTCCTTCCTGACTGCCTCCTTGGGACCCGTGCACCCATTCAATCCCCCTGTTCCCTGCCCTCTGACCGCCCCGATACTAATCCACCCCCCAACTCCCCTGCCCTCTATCCAACACCCCTTCCATGCTCCCTGCCCCCTTACCATGCTGCTGGAGATGGGGGCTGAGCCAGGCCGGGGCCGGGCTGGGCCACTCGGCCGGGGTTGGGACCAGAGCCAGGGCGCTCGGCCAGGGCCGGAATCAGGGCACCCTGCTGGCTGGGGCCGGGCCAGAGCCGCATCGCCCGTCCGGCTGGCCCCAGAGGCCGGGCAGGAGCTGCGCTGCCCGGCCAGCCGAGGTCAAAACTGGGCAGGAGGTACGCTGCCTGGGGATAGGTCGGGGGCCAGGTCGGAGTCGTGCGGTGCCTGGAGCCCTCCTCGCACCCCTGCCCCCCTGCTGCAGCTCACCTGCGGGAAGCCACTGTTTCTTTCTCAGCTCTCCCAGGCTTCCCACACTAACAGTTGATTCGCGGGAAGCCAGGGAGGGGAAGGAGAAGCCTCAGGAGCATTCAGGGGAGGAGGCAGAGGGGGCGTGAGGTGAGCTGGGGCCGGGGGAAGGGCAGGGAGCTGCTGGGGCTTTTGTTAAATTTAAAAGCCCTTTTCGAACTGGTTCTCCTTTGTGGGACAACCGGTTCGAAAAGGGCTTCTACATTTAACAACCAGTTCCCACGAACCGGTGGGAACCGGCTGTAGCTCACCATTGCCTATGGGTAGGGCACTTGGAGCTATGGTTATAGTTCCTATGGGTAGGGTGCCCCGCCCTAGGGTCAGGGTTTCTATGGGTAGGGCACTTGGAGCTAAGGTTAGGGTTCCTATGGGTAGGGCTTCCCACCCTAGGGTTAGGGTTCCTAAGGGAAGGGCACTTGAAGCTAGGGTTAGGGTTCCTATGGGGAGGGGACCCCACCCTAGGGTTAGGGTTTCTAAGGGTAGGGCACCTGGAGCTAGGGTTAGGGTTCCTGTGGTGAGGGCTTCCCACCCTAGGATTACAGTTCCTAAGGGTAGGGCACCTGGAGCTAGGGTTAGGGTTCTTGTGGGGAGGGCATCCCGCCCTAGGGTTAGGGTTCCTACAGGTAGAGAACTTGGAGCTAGGGTAAGGGTTCCTATTGGTAGGGCTTCCCACCCAAGGGTTAGGGTTCCTATGGGTAGGGCACTTGGACCTAGGGTTAGGGTTCCCATGGGGAGGGCGTCCCGCTCTAGGGTTAGGGTTCCTATGGGTAGGGCACTTGGAGCTAGGGTTAGGTTCCTATGGGTAGAGCTTCCCACCCTAGGGTTAAGGTTCCTAAGAATAGGGCACTTGGAGCTAGCGTTAGAGTTCCTATGGGTAGGGAGCCCCATCCTAGGTTTAGGGTTCCTCTGAGTAGGGTACTTGGAGTCAGAGTTAGGGTGCCTATGGATAGCACTTCCAGCACTAGGGTTAGGGTTCCTATGGGCCGGGCTTCCCGCCCCAGGGTTAGGGTTCCCAAAGGTAGGGCACTTGGAGCTAGGTTTAGGGTTCCTATGGGTAGGGCTTCCTGCCCTAGGGTTAGGGTCCCTATTGGTAGGGCTTCCTGCCTAGGGTTATGGTTCCTAAGGGTTGGGCACCTGGAGCTAGGGTTAGGGTTCCTATGGGTAGGGTACTTGGAGTTAGGGTTAGGGTGCCTATGGGTAGGGCTTCCAGCCCTAGGGTTAGAGTTCCTATGGGTAGGGCTTCCCACCCTAGGGTTAGGGTTCCTAAGGGTAGGGCACTTGGAGCTAGGGTTAGGGTTCCTATGGGTAGGGCTTCCGGCCCTAGGGTTATGGTTCCTATGGGTAGGGTACTTGGAGTTAGGGTTAAGGTTCCTATGGGTAGGGCTTCCAGCCCTAGGGTTAGGGTTCCTAAGGGTAGGGCACTTGGAGCTAGGGTTAGGTTTCCTGTGAGTAGGGTTTCCCGCCTTAGGAACCCTAACCCTAAGTGTAGGGCACTGGGAGCTAGGGTTAGAGTGCCTATGGGTAGGGCTTCCAGCCCTAGGGTTAGGGTTCCTATGGGTAGGGCTTCCCACCCTAGGGTTAGGGTTCCTAAGGGTAGGGCACTTGGAGCTAGGGTTAGGGTTCAGATGGGTAGGGCACTTGGAGCAAGGGTTAGGGATCCTATGGGTAGCGCACTTGGAGCTAGGGACAGGGATCCTATGGGTAGGACTTCCCTCATTGGGTTAGGGCGCCTAAGGATAGGGCATTTGGAAATAGGGTTAGGAGTCCTATGGGTAGGGCTTCCCGCCCTAAGGTTAGAGAACTTGGAGCTAGGGTTAGGGTTCCTATGGGTAGGGCACTTGGAGCGAGGGTTAGGGTTCCTATGGGTAGGGCTTCCCGTCCTAGGGTTAGGGTTCCTATGGGTAGGGCTTCCCGTCCCAGGGTTAGGGTTCCTATGGGTAGGGCACTTGGAGTTAGGGTTAGGGTTCCTATGGGCAGGGCTTCTCGCCCTAGGTTTAGAGTTCCTATGGGTAGGGCACTTGGAGCGAGGGTTAGGGTTCCTAAGGGTAGGGCACTTGCAGCTAGGGTTAGGGTTCCTATTTTGTGTGGTAAACCAGTGCAATGTTGGTTTAATGGAAGAAGAAAAATCCTTATTAAATAGTTTTTGTAACTTACGGCTTTTTCCCCTCATAAAGACAAACAACATAATATACTTTTGCCTGAGAGTGTAGAAGGGAAGATAGGTCCAGTTTTTATTTGCAAAGTGTTCTGTTACATATTATTACATTTTTTGCTTAGCCAAACAATCTAACTGATAGTAAGAGGCCAGGGGCGCTAGCTTGGGAAGCTGAGGGAGGAAGCTGTGCACGTGAATCCCAATACATATTAATATTACTATTAGTACAACAATAAGGTATCATCACCATAGCATATGGGCACCATGTTGTAAGGATAGTCATGCACACAGCACTGCAGCCTCCCTACCTCAGCAGTCACTCTGTCAACATCTGTCCTGACAGGTGTTTGGGGAGTGTGCTGTGTATGGTGTGGAAGAAGGGCTATATGGGGGTTGCACTGTGTCTGCAACCTGCCTGTATAGTCTGCTGTCCTCCCCATTCCAGCCTGCTCTCCCACATTCCTTGGCTCTCACGTAGCAGCTGGCAATGGGGAGGTTTTTCTTACAAAGATTGCAGGTGAAGACAGGGACTTGGCCAGAGCCTGTGGGCTCAGGGCTGTCATCTGTCCCCTCTGTCCTCTCCATGGAGTTTACAGACTAAGCAGGACATAGGAGACCAGAGACAGGAACTAGAATTCTCTCTCTTTCCGATTGGGCCTGCCGCTCCAGAGCATCTGCACTTAGTGTGCCGTTCATTGCGGAGTGAAGTGTTCACATAAGGGCTACTGACTGACCAAGTCCCAGTTTAGCCATTAAAAAGACCTAAAGCAGCAGAAAACTTGTGCTGGTTTTCTTCCTGGGGTGAATTTTACCCTTGCACATTGTAGACTGCTTAGGTCAGGGATTTATTGAAAAGGCCATCTTTGTCTGTAAAGCACCTGCTATGCCTGGGGTGCTATACGAATAAATAACTACAGAACAGCTCCGGTCTTGTTGAGAGATTCCATTTGCATTCTATTGGGAATGGCACTCAGTTTAAATTAATGTTGCTGGTTGTATTGCATTTGAATACTACATTTTCTCCTGGGACCACTTAATCTCTCATAATGCTGCTTTTGGGGGGTGACAAGAATCAGTTCTCCCTTGAACCCCATAGTCAAAAGTTCAATAGCCATTCAGTGTCCCATCTCACACATACACACACACTCCCCACAACCAAGCTGTTCCATAGGCAGCCGGCATCACCCAAGCAAGCCCTCTTATCCCTAAAGGCAATGAAGAATCTTCTACTAATCTGAGAGCCCTGCTTGTTCCCTGCCCACATTAGTTCCCTGGCAAAGGGCAACTAATGCTTATAGGGCAGTTCAGTTGCTGAGAGCTTAGAGAGCTGTGTCAGTGACAGTGGCCAGTGAAGATATTGCATCAAAAGCTTTGCTAAAGTCAGGATATATCACATCCGTCACCTTCTCCATATCCACAGAGCCAGTTATCTCATCACAGAAGGCAATCAGGTTGGTCAGGCATGACAGGCCCTTGGTGAATCCATGTTGACTGTTCCTGATCACCTTCCTCTCCTCCAAGCACTTCAAAATGGATTCCTTGAGGACTTGTTCCATGATTTTGCCAGGGACTGAATGAGGCCGGCTGGTCTGTAGTTCCCCGGGTTCTCTTTCTTCCCTTTTTCAAATACGGGCACTATATTTTCCTTTTTCCAATCATCCGGGACCTCTCCCAATTGCCACGAGTTTTCAAAGGTAATGGCCAATGGGTCTGCACTCACATCCGCCAACTCCATCAGCACCCTTGGATGCATTAGATCTGGACCCATGGACTTGTGCATGTCCTGCTTTTCTAAATAGTCCTGAACCTGTTCTTTCACCACTGAGGGCTGCTGACCTCCTCCCCATACTGTGCTGCCCAGTGCAGCAGTCTGGGAGCTGACCTTGTCTGTGAAGACCGAGGCAAAAGAAGCTCTCTCTCTTCTTTGAGAATCAGCTCCAGCTCCACTGTGGGGTAAGTGACTGTCTGCAGTGTTTGGGTTTGTGTCTGTGTTTGGGGGTTACTTGCTGTGTGCTGAGCTTGTGTTTGTCAGTCTGTTTGGTTTGTTTGTTTGAAGGACCGTGTGCTGTAGCTGGCAGTTGGAGGTGGAGCTACTAGGAAGGTTTGAAAGCTAGAAGCCTCTGGTAATTGGCTGAGCCTTAACCAGTGGGTGGGGCATTCACCCATGCCAGGGCTTTATAAAGCTGCGCACAAGCGACCAGGGAGCTTAGCCAACAGGAGCCGCTAACAGGGAGTTTTGCAAGGGAGTTTGGAAGGGGAGTAGGAAGGGAGGGGGGGGGTCCCTTGTCGGTCTCATCTGTGACCCATTGGTCCCCTGAAACCATAACCTGAGCCACATCGAAAACCTTTCTGTTTACAGCAGAGAGGAGCGGACAGGGAGCTGTAGACGGGAATTTGAGAGAGTTTGACAGAGGGAGGCTTACAATGGTGAGGAGGACCCGCAACACCTGTGCCAGCACTGCTTCTGTCTCCTCCACCTGCGCCTGTAGCCAGACAGAGCTCCAAAGCATGGATGCTTTTACCCAGATTCTGGTGTGGGCTTGCAAAGACTGTAATTTGCAATTTCCACTTACTGATATCCAGGCTGGGGGTGGCATCCAATGTGAAAGGTGCCTACTGGTGGAATCTCTCAGGCAGCAGGTGGGAGAGCTACAGGAGGAGGTGGCCAGGCTGAGGAACATCCATGTCCATGAGCAATTCCTGGACAGTATCCATGTGGAGACAGCTGATGGTGCTGTCCCAGTTGACAGGACTACCGACACACCAGTGGAGGAGGAGATGCCTCAGGGTGTATCTGACACACCAGTGGAGGAGGAGGCTCAGGGTGGACACAGCCAGCTGGTTACTTCTAGCAGCAGGCAGTGCTCCACCGCTGCTGCAAACCCTCCTGTTGTGGTAAAAGATAACCATTATGCTCTTCTTGATACAGGAGAGAAGATATCACCCCCAACAGTTAAGGGGGTGAAGCCTCGTACCCCTAAGGCTGGGAGGTCTGCTGCCACCACTGATAAGAAACGTAGGGTAGTGGTGGTTGGAGACTCTCTGCTGAGGGGGACGGAGACACCCATCTGTCGCCCTGACTGTTCATCCCGGGAGGTATGCTGCCTGCCAGGGGCCCGTATCCGAGATGTTACAGAGGCATTGTCGAGGATTATCCGGCCTTCTGACTACTACCCCATGCTACTCATCCATGTGGGCACAAATGATACTGCGAGGTGTGACGCTGAGCAGATCAAGAGTGACTACAGGGCTCTGGGAGTACGGGTTAAGCCGTTTGGAGCGCAGGTGGTATTCTCTTCGATTCTTCCTGTCGAAGGTAGGGGTCCGGGCAGAGACAGATGCATCGTGGAGGTGAATGCCTGGCTGCGAAGATGGTGTCGCCAGGAGGGCTTTGGCTTCCTCGACCACGGGATGCTATTTGAGGAAGGACTGCTAGGAACAGATGGCGTTCACCTTTCGAAGAGGGGAAAGGCCTTATTTGCGCACAGACTGGCTAACCTAGTAAGGAGGGCTTTAAACTAGGTTTGACAGGGACAGGTGAGCAAAGCCCACAGGTAAGTGGGGAACAAGACCTGGGAGATGGGTTGGAAACAGGAGGGAGCACGGGCTATAATGGCAGAGAGAAAGGAGGGTCAGGGCAAGCTGGGAGGCAAGATCAAACCAGTATCTTAGATGCCTTTATACAAATGCAAGAAGTATGGGTAACAAGCAGGAAGAACTGGAAGTGTTAATAAATAAATACAACTATGACATTATTGGCATTACTGAAACTTGGTGGGATAATACACACGACTGGAATGTTGGTGTGGATGGGTATAGTTTGCTCAGGAAGGATAGACAGGGGAAAAAGGGAGGAGGTGTTGCCTTATATATTAAAAATGTACACACTTGGACTGAGGTGGAGATGGACATAGGAGACGGAAGGGTGGAGAGTCTCTGGGTTAGGCTAAAAGGGGTAAAAAACACAGGTGATGTCGTGCTGGGAGTCTACTATAGGCCACCTAATCAGGCGGAAGAGGTGGATGAGGCTTTTTTCAAACAACTAACAAAATCATCCAAAGCCCAAGATTTGGTGGTGATGGGGGACTTCAACTATCCAGATACATGTTGGGAAAATAACACCGCGGGGCACAGACTATCCAATAAGTTCCTGGACTGCATTGCAGACAACTTTTTATTTCAGAAAGTTGAAAAAGCTACTGGGGGGAAGCTGTTCTAGACTTGATTTTAACCAATAGGGAGGAACTTGTTGAGAATTTGAAAGTAGAAGGAAGCTTGGGTGAAAGTGATCATGAAATCATAGAATTTGCAATTCTAAGGAAGGGTAGAAGGGAGTACAGCAGAATAGAGACAATGGATTTCAGGAAGGCGGATTTTGGTAAGCTCAGAGAGCTGATAGGCAAGGTCCCATGGGAATTAAGACTGAGGGGAAAAACAACTGAGGAAAGTTGGCAGTTTTTCAAAGGGACGCTATTAAGGGCCCAAAAGCAAGTTATTCCGATGGTTAGGAAAGATAGAAAATGTGGCAAAAGACCACCTTGGCTTACCCTTGAGATCTTGTGTGACCTACAAAATAAAAAGGCGTCATATAAAAAATGGAAACTAGGTCAGATCACGAAGGATGAATATAGGCAAATAACACAGGAACGCAGAGGCAAGATTAGAAAAGCAAAGGCACAAAATGAACTCAAACTAGCTATGGGAATAAAGGGAAACAAGAAGACTTTTTATCAATACATTAGAAGCAAGAGGAAGACTAAGGACAGGCCCACTGCTCAATGAGGAGGGGGTAACAGTAACGGGAGACTTGGAAATGGCAGAGATGCTTAATGACTTCTTTGTTTCGGTCTTCACTGAGAAGTCTGAAGGAATGTCTAGTATAGTGAATGCTTACGGGAAGAGGGTAGGTTTAGAAGAGAAAATAAGGAAAGAGCAAGTAAAAAATCACTTAGAAAAGTTAGATGCCTGCAAGTCACCAGGGCCTGATGAAATGCATCCTAGAATACTCAAGGAGTTAATGGAAGAAATATCTGAGCCTCTAGCTATTATCTTTGGGAAATCATGGGAGACGGGGGAGATTCCAGAAGACTGGAAGGGGGCAAATATAGTGCCCATCTATAAAAAGGGAAATAAAAACAACCCAGGAAACTACAGACCAGTTAGTTTAACTTCTGTGCCAGGGAAGATAATGGAGCAGGTAATCAAAGAAATCATCTGCAAACACTTGGAAGGTGGTAAGGTGATAGGGAATAGCCAGCATGGATTTGTAAAGAACAAATCGTGTCAAACTAATCTGATAGCGTTCTTTGATAGGATAATGAGCCTTGTGGATAAGGGAGAAGCGGTGGATGTGATATACCTAGACTTTAGTAAGGCATTTGATACGGTCTCGCATGATATTCTTATAGATAAGCTAGGAAAGTACAATTTAGATGGGGCTACTATAAGGTGGGTGCATAACTGGCTGGATAACTGTACTCAGAGAGTAGTTGTTAATGGCTCCCAATCCTGCTGGAAAGGTATAACAAGTGGGGTTCCGCAGGGGTCTGTTTTGGGACCGATTCTGTTCAATATCTTCATCAACGATTTAGATGTTGGCATAGAAAGTACGCTTATTAAGTTTGCGGACAATACCAAACTGGGAGGGATTGCAACTGCTTTGGAGAACAGGGTCAAAATTCAAAATGATCTGGACAAGTTGGAGAAATGGTCTGAGGTAAACAGGATGAAGTTCAATAAAGATAAATGCAAAGTGCTCCACTTAGGAAGGAACAATCAGTTTCACACATACAGAATGGGAAGAGACTGTCTAGGAAGGAGTATGGCAGAAAGAGATCTAGGGGTCATAGTGGACCACAAGCTTAATCTGAGTCAACAGTGTGATACTGTTGCAAAAAAAGCAAACATGATTCTGGGATGCATTAACAGGTGTGTTGTAAACAAGACACGAGAAGTCATTCTTCCGCTTTACTCTGCGCTGGTTAGGCCTCAACTGGAGTATTGTGTCCAGTTCTGGGCACCGCATTTCAAGAAAGATTTGGAGAAGCTGGAGAGGGTCCAGAGAAGAGCAACAAGAATGATTAAAGGTCTTGAGAACATGACCTATGAAGGAAGGCTGAAGGAATTGGGTTTGTTTAGTTTGGAAAAGAGAAGACTGAGAGGGGACATGATAGCAGTTTTCAGGTATCTAAAAGGGTGTCATCAGGAGGACAGAGAAAACTTGTGCACCTTAGCCTCCAATGATAGAACAAGAAGCAATGGGCTTAAACTGCAGCAAGGGAGATTTAGGTTGGACATTAGGAAAAAGTTCCTAACTGTCAGGGTAGTTGGACACTGGAATAGATTGCCTAGGGAAGTTGTGGAATCTCCATCTCTGGAGATATTTAAGAGTAGGTTAGATAAATGTCTATCAGGGATGGTCTAAACAGTATTTGGTCCTGCCATGAGGGCAGGGGACTGGACTCGATGACCCCTCGAGGTCCCTTCCAGTCCTAGAGTCTATGAGTCTATGAGGTTCAGGAGACAAAGTCTGTGTGGACGGGAACCCTCAGCTGTTTCTTTTGTCAAGATGTGGATTTTTGCCCACATTCTCTTTCCTGCCAAAGCATGACCACTTAACCAGGTGATAGTCCATTTGATTTTGCTGACACCTGGCTGAGGCACTGACTAACCGTTTGTCTCTGGGGAACTGGTATGTGATTCTTCCCCATACTCAGAACATGTCTTAGTTATATCATAGAATAGAATCCTACAACTTTATACACAATGTTGCCACATATATTTTACCAGGACACTAATGATCAGTAAATTATGAGTTTTTAAATGATGCTTCACAAGGCATACTTTGAATGAAATTTATCATAGCTTCGTAAGAGGGGTGAATATGGGTACAGGTTGTCACACATATCTCTAGCAATTCTAATACTGAGATTACCCTATGAAAATGAATGCTTCCATCCTCTGCTTACAGCGCTATACAGCAGCTGCCCATTGCTGGAGAGACTGTGACATAATAAATGTCTGTATTTGCACACCCCTCCCCTTCACAAGTAAGAGAGCTGCTGCCTGGGTACCTGACACTGTTTCCTAAGGTGCAGAGAGAATGTAAACACCACGGAAATCAGCAACACAGCTTCTCCTGTACTAGAGTAAGCAGCCCAGTGTTTGCCTCCTAGAGCCATTAGATAATGCACTTGGAACCAAAATCTCACTCTGGAAATTATAATAGTTATTCATGCTGTAATTGTTAGAAATGGTGAAACAGTGTTATGACACATTCAGCCACAAGTTATTTTTATATAAAGAATAATCCATGTAACTTCTATGGCAATTCTATTTGATATTGATTTGTACTCTGCGCTGATCACCACAGTATCTCTGACAACTGGATATGGCCCGTGAACCCACTCACTCATAATGTGGGGGTGTCCGTCCACAAAACCAACCTGCACTCAGCAAGGCCCATTAGCAGTTCTGCAGCTAAACATTCTTATGGGACTCAATTCTGATTCTCAGACACAAGCGAGAAGTGCAGTCAGAGCCAGCGCTAGGCATAAGCAGATTGTGTAGGGCCCTGAGCAGCTCAAGGGGGCTCCGATTCGCTTTTTATTATAAGAACATGCCTGTTTTAGTACGGAGAGCAAAAATATTTCTGTGTAGTGCCCTCAGTGGGCTAGCACCGGCACTGGGTTCAGTATAAGAACCAGGAGAGAGAAGAATAGTTTGGAAACCATTTTCATACCATGTCACTTCACTGACTGCAGTGGAGTTACTCCTGATTTGCATGGGGCTCAGAGAGCTCTGAATGAGATGACGGATGTACAAGGAGCAGTCACGAGGCATCAGACTGGCAGGACCGATGAATGAAATCACCCTTTTAAGGTGACATTAGAGCTGGTGACATGGCTGCTCTCCTCAGAGACAGAACACTCCTTTGGCTGCACTGTGGTCTATGTGAAAGAATCAACTTAAGTGCCTTTCTGACAGAGATGTGTGAAATTCACAATTTTTGTCACTGGAAGTTCACACTCAAATTTTCATTTTGTTTCTCACAGTTTTACAATGGCCAGGATTTTGCTTTAACAATACTTTAAAACAAAACTATTTTTTGCATTGCAAGTTTTTGACACACAGGCTGTCTGCCGGGAAAATGACCCAAATAGTGCTTGAAAATTGTGAACACCTGTAAGTAACCTTGAAATGTGATTGATTTCTGCCCTTTAAGAATATCTCAGATACCTCTGTTCTCTAGCTTACATTGCTTAGGAATTCCCTGATATGCAATGATACACCCATCTGATGTGGAGCGACAGAAAGTGCCCTAGATTGTGCTGTGATGCCTCAGCTGGATGCACTGGCTTTATTACAGATGATCAGACTTAACTCTGAATAAACTTGGCTTTGGTGAGTATAAGTCACAGACTTACCGTGACTTTAACATAGTTTCTGCAGTGTAATAAACTGCAAACTGTATCATTTTAAGCCATTCTGGATACAGCACGAGATCTATCACTCCTTCTGTTCTGTGAAACTTGGATATCCTGACAAGAATGCAATTCTGAATCTAATGCAACACTAACATGAAGCTAAGTCTTGGTATGATGCTTTATTCCTTATTAGCAAAGTTGTGCCAGTACCAACCCACAAAGAAAGGAGAGGGAGAGGATGTCATCAGAGAAGGGGCAAGGGCTGCCGCAATTTTTTTTAGAGTCACTTTTCCATTTTTACTAGCCTGTGGCATCATTAGATTTTATGTCTGCACTAGTGTCTGACACTGGTAATATCTAGAAGAAGATTTCTGGATTAGTGACAAGGAGTCTTACTCCCACAACTTGCATATGTCTAATTCAAAATCAGGGAAGTGTGTCCAACAGACATAGTGGAGGGACAGGTTGTTGAATATTTTTTGTCTCATCACTAAGAAGGACTCCCTGCTGAGTGTAATCAAGATCCATAAACTTGCAGCTTCTATCAGCGTGAATGCTGCTATCCCAGCACTGCCTCGTTTCGTGGTGCTAAATTCAGCCCTATGTAGACATCCACTTATGTTCTGATCTACTGAGCAAGTAGAAGGATGGTGCAAAGTTCATTTGATTAATTTTTCAATGTCATGTTCTGATACATTTTTACCAATTTGTAACAAATGTAAAACCTATATACTGGACATATTATGCTTCCAATTTTACACACACACAAAAGCCAGGAATTTCAAAGTTATGGTTCCCACAGTAACCATAACCCAGCCATGGAACCCCTGGCTGCTATTTCCTATGACTGTATATGATGATCCAAGATAGAAGCCGGTCCCACGAAAATTTAAAACTAGACTGGACGAAGCACTACTCAGTAAGTGTAAGGAATAATCCTGCACTGGCCTCTGGGGAATAAACTGGATGATTTAATAAGTCTTTTTCATCTCTAACTTCTATGGTATAACTTTCTATCAGAATGTCTGTAAAGTTATGGTAACTGTGGGTGCCCTCTCTCCCTGAGAATTATACATCCCCAAATTCAAGAAACTCAGCCATAATGTTACATGAATGTAGTTTTTTTCATTTAGTTTTCTTGGTTTAATAAACAACAAGAAACCCCCACCACGCCCCTGAATGACTGCAAAGTGAAATAAATGCAATTGCATTTGTTTAAATGTGCAATAACCAAAACAATAATTTAAGTGAACTGATATTCTGATATCCCACATTTTGTGCACCTAACATAAGGATCATAACATATGCTATTGTACTGCCAACTCACAACTCAGAGCATTGGTTCCAGTTTACCATAGTGACTATTCCTCACTGGGGACTGTATTCTTCTCAGGTACAAATTTTAAAGCATAATCATTGATTAGTTACCAGTGTGGGAACGAATCTAGAAATATTTTAAAGAATGGAAAGCTCCTCTCAGAAATGGTCAAACAGAACTGTAGTAAAATGACACGTACAAAAATCACCTTTGGGCTGAGGACAAATGTAGTGTAATTCACCTAGAAATGTAGGTTTAAAAATAGGGCCTTGTATTCAAAGTGCTTCCTCAGTCATAATTATTGCAGGGTTATCATGATTTTTATTCTATAGTTCAAAAATAAAGAAACCGTAGATGATTTAAAAGAGAAGCCAAAGTTTTCAAGCACGGAGAAGAAACAATATATGTAGAAACCTATCTGTCTTTTTCTCTACCTCTACAGCAGTGACAGTATATTGAAAAGCCAGGCTGTTGAATATTTTTTCTCTCATCACTAAGAAGGATACCCTGCTGGGTGTAATCAAGATCCATAAACTCACGGCTTCAGTCACTGTGAATTCTGAGATCCCAGCTCTGCCTTGTTTAGTGATACTAAATTCAGACCTAGGCTTGGCATAGACACGGATCCTATGTCACTCTGGGCTATTGATCCACATGCCTAAGTATTTTTTAGTTTCATTTAATTTCCCATAAGTGTAATGTATAGCATGTACAATCATTTACATTACAGGTCAGTAAATAAGAAGTGATTAAATTAAAACAGTAAAGCTGCACGTGCACAAGCACTGAGAAAGCCCCCACCCACTCCATCTCTCATCTCCCCCCTCATCTGCTTCTCAAAGATGCTGTTAGAAATGCAGTTTGTCAAGTAGAATTCCCTAGTATCTGTAAAACATTTATTTGTTATAAGCAACTGTGGTGAATTTTTGATGTTATGCATATTGTTTTCTATTGACAGCACCTAGTTAACATTCCATGAGAATTCTGTGATTGCTTTCTCTGCTATTTGCCAGTCGCACATTATTTCTGTGGAAATTCTTCTTTTGGGTTTGTCTTCTGAGGACTTTCTTCTAAGCATTCATTAGTGTGTATGTATTTGTGAATTGCCTAGGTAGCAGTAACTAGCTAGCCATGAGCTAGCACTGATTAATGGTGATTAACACAGAATGTACATCTTAGACAATACATGATTGTATGTGATTTTACCTGTATGTTATTGTACACTGCGTTCATGCTTTACTCTCAGTTTGAACTTATACCAAAAAAGTAATGGTTTGTATATTTCTGTTTCGTTATGTTTCAGTGATGTCTAGGGCTGCTCATGCCATCCATCCCATAGGGCAAATTCTACTTTCAAAAAACAAATGCTCTTGTGAGTTGAAAAAATACATGTAGGGCCCTAACCTGCAGGTCTGTGTGTGTGTGGAACGCCCACTGGCATCAGTTCATGTGTTTGTGCAACAAGGCCTTTGAGCATGCAATGGAAGCAATGGATGTTCCACGTGTGGAGGAACTACAGGTGTGACTGATTATACAGGGCCCCCTGCAGCTGCCTCTCTAGCTGTCAGTGCAAGGGATTCACAGGAGCCCACCCATCCCTTGCTTAGAATGTGTGCGTGTGTGTGTGAGGGGGGGGGGTTCCAGTGGGCTCTGTCCATGCCTCTTGCCATCAGCCTAAACTCATCTTGGCTAAAGATGAATGCTTGAACTTTCTTCATCCCAAATCTCACACAGCAACCTCTCAGGGGAAGACCAAATGTCTGGACAATGGCCAGCGCCTTCTGGGTGCTGCCAGCAAAAACATTAACTTGCCTGACTTAGCTGCCGGTAGTGGACCCTTGTCACAACGCTACACCCTTGAACAATGCTTTGGGAAATACTGCAGGTTTTCATGTTTCTCCTCTTTTATTTCTGGCTGCATGTACTAATAATACAGTGTCTCTTTGGACATATTTAGGTGAGACTCCTTGATGGCTGTATGGGATGGATGGCCTACCTGTTCTGCAATGCACTTCCCTGTACGTGAAAAACTGAAGAACTGAGTAAATGAGAAATTAGGGATTTTTAAAAAAAATATTCCCTCTTTAAAAAGAGGGCGCTGTTATATTTCACTCTGCTCTGCAGCGCAGCAGCAGATGATACCAAGATTCAGGGCCATCCGACCTGAAGTTTCTATACCCACGTAAGTCTTTCTAAGCAATCACTTTATTTATGAGTTTGTAGTTTTTGTTAAAAAAAACACAACAAAAAAAACCTGAAGATCCACCACTGGGACCTCTTCAACTAGCTCAGCTTGATTCTTTTCCTGCTCTCTAGGACCATAACTCTTAGGCTTTTGATTCCCTCAGTCCTGAAACTATAAAAGTCTTATTTCTATAAGGTCTTTTATTGTTACCCATAGAGTCAATAGTGTCATTTTCATTCATATCATTCTGTAGGGAAGTTAGAGGAAATGAACCAGACAGAGCAGCGCTATAAATAAAACTCAGCTACACAGTTCCCACTGTATATTCAACAACCTTCTTTTAAAACCACAAAAAATATAAATATGGCATTATGGGAAGTCTTCTATTTGCCTGAATTCAGATATTATTTTCCATGCAGTGGCCAGTATTCATTGTTGACTATATGTGAATACAAGATGCATTTGCCTAAAACTAGCTCTCTGACTACAAACCTCAGAGCAGCAACACATTACATGTACATTAGCTCATGCTTAAAAGGAAAGTAGCTCAGGAATGTTGGAATTCTCACAAACAAAGGATTCCACTCTGAGTAAATCACAAGGCTAAACAGGGGAACCCTCACAGCAAATGGATTAACACTGGTTTTCTTATAGGCTCGCTGTGCAATATGATGGATTGTTTGCTTCACAGCAAGATTATGATGTATAATAATGGTTACCTTTCCTCATGGATATCTGAAAAAATGTACAAGAGTCTACAGACAGACTTGCTGTGCTGTCAGGAAATAGCAAGTGTTGGCTTTATGTAAATTCCAGTGAACTACATAGGACTAGGTGCCATGTCATAGCTCCAGTGCTCCTTGGAGCTTTACCTCAAGCTAGAAGAGGGCATGGGGGAACGTTTGACAAGAGGTATCAAAATCTAAATGTTCATAACCAAACCAGGCAGCTGGCAAACTTCATCCAGATGCTTTGAAAGGAGACAAAGTGATGGTCCTGTATAAAGCTGACACCTGGCCAAAGGCCTCCTTTCTCCAATGATTATGATGCCTATTAATTTTGTACAACTCCATCCCCTGGCCCCAGTGCTCAGAGTGTTGTACAGCAATGAAATATAACGAAAGCATTACAAAAATAACCAATACAGTAATTAACACAAAACCCTCAACTAAAACACAAATACAGGGGAGTCGCATCTTACGCCGGGGTTAGGTTCTGAAGTCACCGCATAAGGCGAAAATTGCGCATAGTCAAACGCTCATTGAGTGGAATAAATACTCTACAGGTAGAGTATTTAAATTGTTATTTTTCTCTTTTTGTTTTTGTTTTGCCAAGCATGTATAGGTAAAATCGCGTAAGTTAAATGTGCCTATGATGCGATTCCGCTGTGGTCAGTCGTACAAGCGCAGAACAGAGAAGGGCTACAAGCAGGGCTGACAGAGGTCCCAGTAAAACATCCCCTTGCAAAAAGAAGTTTTCGGAGGAGCCCCACAGCCTGGGTGTTTCTTCCTGCAGATGTAAGTTGTCAGGAGGAGCTCAGGGACGGCTCTTCAATATAGCCGAGGATAGTGCTCTGAAAAGCCTTGAAAACCAGCAATGCCAGCTGGAAGCAAATCTGTGGCTTTGTAGGTAGCTGTGGCAGAAAGCACAGACTAGGTGCATTATGCGCATGGCTGCTCAGCACAGTGAGCAAACGTGCTGCTGCATTCTGAACAAGCTGCAAGTATCCCAGAAGCCCCACCAGATGGGGGTGGGGAGGTGCAGTATTGGATTTCCTGGCCACAAGGATGTGCACTGCTGCTGCAAGATCATTGAGAAAAGAATAGTTCAGATTCAGACCATTCAGGGCAGGTGCCTGATCACAGACATCAGAGAACTTCTTATACAAATGATGGAACTTGTTCAAGCCATTCCACATCTTCTTCCTTGTGATTTCTGAAATCTGGCCCATCCCATTTGTGCCTTTCAATCCTGCCTGACTGTACTAGGTGAGAAGCAATTTTCACATGCAGATCTAGATGTATTTTTGTTCCTTCAGAAACCACCAATGACAGTTAGTGGCACTACAGTGTCCCCGTGATAAAGCAAAATATTTGTAGTAATGGCACAGAGAGCAAAGGAAAGCACTGGCCAAGTCCTGGACATTTATTTCTGGGGGGGATGGGGCAGATGACATGTGAGTTTGCAATTGTCTACTAAATGATCAGCTCCCTTTGACACATTTCATTTTGTCTGGGTTGTTAGGAACTGGGAGCAGGGAAACTAGAGCTGTGCATTATGTTTAAAAAGCTATAAATACATTCAGAGCGCTCCACAGAAAAGTGCATTGTTTGTGGCAGCCCTAAGAGTTTTAAAGAATGTGTATCTGTTTGTGTAGTGGGTGAGTGAATATCCCCCTGGTACCCACCAAGTTTCATTGTGCTTCAGCTGCTGTGATTTGTAATTTATTTACTGTATATCATTTCCTTATGTTAGCTGATGTCTGCGCTCCACATATATTTGATCTTTATACATGATATAAAGAAACCTGAAGAGAAGTGCACATTTTTGACACTCCTATTAACACTTCTGAACACCAGAGTTAGAGTAGACTGCAGCCACAACTATGAGGTTTACTAATTAAGTAAATTCATATTGTATTATTTTTTCTACTCTATCCTTTGTTATTGGGGTGAGTGGGCAGGGAATAGAGTGATGAAGGACAGACTTTGCATAAATAAAACAAAGCAGCAAAACAGAAAACAAAGGCCTGAAGAGTAAAGAGACTGGGCAGCTAGACCCACAGAGAGCAATGAGAACGTGTGACAGGCACCCAGAACTGAGTCACTGATATGCCTCTGTCTTCGCAAAAGAGAGACTTGCTGATGTAAAACTATACATCAGGTCCCTGACCCTCATAGTCAGCCAATCTCCTCCAAAGATCTGCTTTACTTTTCCTAGGAGGTAATACTTGGTGTAGCCCAATACCAGAGTCCCGTGAAGAGCATTCCCTTGGAGTACCCAGCTCCCATCACTGGACACATAGAAATTACCAAGTTCACTGTCTCCTAAGAGACATCATACACGTTCAATTCAGGATTCACACTTTACTTGAAATTACAGCACTGAGCTGTACCTATGATAAAAGAAGCAGAAATTTGTTAGGAAAGACAGATATTTAAGTGATAGAATGCAAAGATATTGGAAACAGATGTGGAAACAAATAAACCAAAAGTATACCACGTGTCTGAGAGACTAATAATAATTTCTAAGAAGTTAAGACCTTTATCTAAGGTAACTAAAGCAACCCTTCAGCATCACCAGGCCCAGGGTTAGGATGCAACCTTCCTGGGTGCAAAAAGCACTTTCCTTTTTATTCCCTCAGTGATGCATAACAAGTGGGGGTCCTTTCCCCCTTCTTATAGTCCAGAAAACCTTTGAAATGTCTCCTTTTGAAGCCAATTCCCAGATAAAGGTCTTCTCTCCTGCTACAGTGAGCTGACGCCATGCTGCTTTCCCCTTGCTTTCCTCCTGTTAACTTGTTCCTCCTGTTCACCTCAGATAGAAATGTATTTCCCATTGGTTTAGGCTTACCCTGCTTAATTTACCAAACAGACAGGTAGATCAACATTCCTGTGTGTGAAAACATTGTTTATCACCCTGCCTGGTTACCTACTTTAAACATCCTTACATATAAAACACTTCTTGACTAACACCCACACAGACATCTCACAATGCTTCTGATGACCAGTATGACATAAGCTTTAATTTAAGATCTTGCACAACCTTCTTTACAAATAAATGCTAGGGCAGCAATGTGTTAGGTGTCGTGAGTGTGTCAGGCCTGATAGGAGTTGCTGTTACAAACCCATTGCTAGTTGGCATTGAGGGGTTCTAGGGTCACAGGGGAAACTTTAAGATGTCCTGATGAACCCAGAGAAATTTGAGTTGCTAGTGATCAGCACCAGTTAAATTTTATCCATACAGGAGAAAAGCAAGAGGAAGGCCCAGATGTAACGGAATCAGTGCTGGTTCCTCTCTGCATGTATCACTGCAACATGCTGTCTATGCAGGGCAGTGTGTCTCAGACAAAAGCCAAACCACTCACTATGCAGCAGAAAGCTATAGGAGAGCCAACACAGACATGCGCTATGGAAGTTGAAGGCAGGGGAAATTTGTGCAATTACTAATTTATTTAGTTTTCAGAATTTGAAATTTAATGAAGATTCTTTTGTCACATCACTCATCACTGACAGACACTCCAGAGATGGATGATTAAAAACAAAACAAAAAAGAAAATGCAAGAGCTGTTTGTTGCTCAAGGCATGTGCTAGTCTGTTGTTCTCAGATCTCTCCAGTCACTGTTTTGCTCATAATAGTTCTGTTAGTTGCAACTCAAAAGTAAAGCAGTAAAACATATCCTGCAAATGCTTTGTGGGGCCTCAGCAGTGCTCCACGGCTGGGAATGCTTGTAGAGACCTGTCATTTATGATATGATGTTACCTTTGAACTCCCAAAGTGCTGAAGATGCTGTTGCTGCATGTGCTCTGGCCAGGATCGGGCGGGGGGGGGAGGGGAGCTAAAGTTAGCTGTCTAAATACAGTAGCATTATTTTCAAAAGCAACAAACACCTAGTAGCTTCCACTTATTTAGCCTAAATAACTATACAGGAGCCTGACTTCGATCATTTCTCAGAACAGCACCGTTAACGTCCATTGGCTGGTTGGCAGCACTGCAGTCTTTCGGACATTCCTCTCTAATTGTAATAACTTCTAGACTGCGCAGTGTCCTTTGGGCACAGCTCACTTCCCGCACTCTTCTGTTTGCTACCCTGAGAACTTTCCTTCCTCTCCTGGGGTCAGATCCTGCAGCACTGGCACCCAGACTGAATGCTACAGTGGAAAACAGACTCCACAGGTGAGATGTGCTGCACTCACTCTGGAAAGGGGCTGTACCAGGATCTCCCCAAACACAGTGTCAGATCCTGCCTCAGTTTACCCATTCTCATGTTAGGCAGCAGGTGCATCAGTAAAGCTCCCCTAGCATCAGTGTTTCTTTCTCCTTCCCCAAGGATGTGCTTGTTGTTCAAACACAAACACAGTTCAACATCACTCAAAACAGGTACATAGGTCTTGCCACCCGGCCCCTCGTAAGGCCTCTGCTCAGAGGGCTTCTGATGCCACCTACGCAGTAGGTATCCTCAGCCAGGTTTCTCAACTGCCTATCCACTGCTGTGCCCCATCCCAAGTGAGCAACTCTTTGGCTTTCAGGAAGACCAAGCAACCTTCAAGCTTTCACCTGACCCCAGCTTCAGCATGGAGACAGCTCCTTAATCACAAGTGGGGCTGAACTTAACTCCCCTGAAGGGGGGCCCAATACCCTGTGACAGAGACCTTTGGTCTTTACATTTTTTCTAAATAGATACCAAGTATTTTATTTCAGAAACAATGTAAAGTGTTGCCCTGAGCCAATCAGCAAAGCTGTCTCCTGCTGCAGCTCCGCAGGTAGCTACCGATCACCCAATGCAGAGCGCTGAAGAGAGCGAATTTCCATGCAGAAGGTTCTGCACATGCATCAGGTTTTGGCTGTTGGATGCAGACTTATTTTCCATCAGAATATTCGCATAACAGATACGAAAAGTGTGTAGAGTATTTTTGTATCAGAACAGCCCAGTCCAGACAGCCATGGCAGAGCCGTATGTACAGGGAGATGTCTATGGAACAGAGCTGGGAGCATCTCCAATCTTCACTCATACTCAGAGTGCTGTGCCTCAAACACACACCTGGACAGCACCCTGCAGAGCAGTGCTGGGAACAGTCACCAAAAGTTGGTTCCTTGTCTTCATGTAAACAACTTCTTGCTTTTATTTTTTTGATGGCAAAACTGCTAGAGATGGTGCTGAGGCTGGAAATCTAGACAACACTTTAATGTTAAAGGGTTCGGAATCTTACTATTTCCCCTATTACCTCTTCTATGGGAACTATTAACTGTAATTTAAGCCCAAAATGTTCAAAGCAGTATACAGATTTAAGGATTTTTTCATACCAATTACAAATCATTTCTAGCTGCACTTCAATGCACAGGCTTTTATCTATTGTTATACTGGAAAAATAACTTCTCTATTGTAATATAGGGTATCTGTATAGATTTGATTCTTATTATCTTTGATGCTATTGGCAAATAAGGAGTTAAAACATTTCTGCTAAATATGTTTGCAGTTGTTGAAATATCTACTCCTAAGAAAATTACAA
Organism: Gopherus evgoodei; assembly: GCF_007399415.2. NCBI lineage: Eukaryota > Metazoa > Chordata > Testudines > Testudinidae > Gopherus > Gopherus evgoodei. Next base: position 691,801 of record NC_044341.1, on the reverse strand, counting down.
GTTTAAAAATGAAGCTATTCAAAGTTACAGTTTAATTAACATATTAGTAGAATATTCACAACTGATGTCACATTGCAGTTCACATTGTGCTCAGAGGCATACAGGAGGCTCCTCTGCCTTGTCTTGCAAGCAACCTAGAAACACCACGATTATCATCTCCAACTTGCTGAAAAATGCCAGTATTTGAAAATCTCTGCATTTTAAGGAGAGTTCTGATCTCTCTCCTGCAGTTCCCGCAGCAGATTCCCCTTTGTTCTTAAACTACATTTTCATTCTCTTTACGAATTTGTAATTTCTCTCTCTTGCGCTCTCTCTCACACACACATACAGATTCTGACATTATTATTGATACAAAAGCCTTAATTACTTAATCTCTGAATGTTAGCTGTCTGTACAGCAACTGGGATGGATAATGTGAAATATTTCGTCAGACCATTTCATTTTATAGTCTTTGTCAAACACTCCAGCGAAATGAAAATGGAGAGCTAAGTGGTCCATTTTTCCCCACTGTTTTCTCTGAACAGTCTCTCTGATTTGTCTAGTCAAGTCAGTTTGTGTGGGCTGTGACCTCTTGGCTCGCCAAAGGTCACTGGATCACGACCGCGTGACAATTGTTTCTCCTTTTTCTGTCATTGTGAATCATGTTCTTACGTTAATGGGGGAGAAGTTTTAAAGAGAAGGGCTCACCAGCTGTGGAAGATGTCTGAGGAAAAATTCAATCATCAGATCATAGTAGTAAAAGTAATTTGTCCAGGAATTAGCTTGTGTGTATCCATTTGTACAGATTTTTTTCTGCTTGAACTGACAAACTAAATAATAGACAGTGTCCCACCCTTCGCAGATGTTCCTGTGACACATTGTGGGGGTCACCCAGGCCAGTAAGGGGTTCAGTCACCATCTGCCTTGTAACCTGGGCTGTTTTGTGGCTGTGCAGCTGCGGTCCAGAGCTCTGACCCCCACAGCTTGCCAGCAGCCCACAAGCCTCTCCCAGCTTTGCCCAACTTGAGTACTTTGGCAGGTTGATGTTAGAACCCTACCAACCCTGAATTCACCCCAAAAACTTCGTACTGCAGGGACCAGTCCCTCTTACTGGGCCCTCACAGAGCAGGTGTCAGGTTTACTGCCATTGAAGTGACAGTAAAAGCCCCAATCTGTCAGCTCTCTACAAACCTACACTGCACAGAACTTACACAGCAATGATGATTTATAATGAAAGCAAAACAAGTGTATTAGCAAAAGAGCCTGGATTAAGTGATACCCGGTAAAAGAGATAAAGGCAAAGATGGTTACAAGCAAATAAAAGTGAAAACACACATAGAAAAGTGACAGTTTAACACTTAGTCTGGCAAGATACAGTCTTTGTTCAAGATGATGTTTTTCACCTCCAGCCTTCCCTGGCTGGCCTGGCCAGCACCCAACACAGAAATCAACTTGCTTGGTTCCTTACTTTAAGGTGAAGGATAAGGATGGAGTCATACTCTGTTCCTTTTAGCCCCAAAGAGCGGGTTTTTATATCACAAGTCATGAAGGCCTCCTAGGGATTCAGCTTCCTGCCTCTTTCTGGGGTGCAGGAGCCATGCTAATTCTCTGTCTTGAGTTCAAGAGCAGGATAACCCCCACTGATTTAGCCTGAAGGCTTTGGTCACTACTAACATGTACATTGAGGTAAACTCACATTCCTTTGTCTAGGACAGACCTGTGTATCACATTTACCTAAGTTAGGCTATCTGGTCTTAAACATATTCTAGTAATATCCTACAGAGGGAATTCATAATATCACATACAACTTTAACACATGCATTTTACAATGATATTGTTAGGCCTGACAATATTAATAACCAGTGTGTTATAAACTGTCATGATACATCACAAGGTGTATTCTGTATGAATATTATTGCAGTAGTGTGTCGGGTGTGAACACAGGGGTGCCTAGAGTCACAAAGAATTACACACTTGAGTTCCAAGCCACAAAAGGATGTACTGGTGAGAAAGTACATGGGGTGAAATCACGACTCCACTGAAGTCAATGGCAATACTCCTATTGACTTCAATGAAGCCAGAATTGACCCCACAGTCCAGCTTATGCCCACTGAGACACCAGTCCTACAACTGCATTTGAGTGCTTCTTATGTGTGTATTTCATGTCACTGCCTCAAAGAACTCATCCTCTCACCCAAGAATCAGACCACCACACGGCAGAAACAACACCAGCAACATGGGATATTTCATTGAGCACAAACATTTGATGGTTTCAACCTCTATAGAAGCTTGGAATTACCATGGTTTTTGCCAGCCATCACCCGTCCAAAATCTGCCATCTCCTTCTCCCATCCCTTTGCTGTTTCACCTATTGCAACTCTTTTGAAGCAAGATGTGTTTTTACAGCAACTAACACAATGGCATTATTGCAAAATGAAAAACCACCCCACACAACAGCGTAGCCCTGTGATAGTCTCCTTCTCCTGACCCGATGTAACACTCAGCAAGTGCTCAGGAACCCAGCAGGTTAAAAGAGAGGGCAAAGAAGGTGGAAGTGTCACACTTGGACACTGGCTCCCCACACTACAACACTTGCATGATCCTCCTGACTCCTCCCTCACCTTTCTTGAACATGACAAATGTTACTGTGCTACTCGGATTTGCTTTATGCTTAATGCACCTTTCCCCACAAGGCTCTGACATGAGCACTCACAAAAATGGAGTAATTGGGGTTTCTTTGTGCACCGTCTTGCCGGGGTGAGTAAGACCCAGGCATCACTCAGAGAGGTTGTTAGCTTTATATGCCTGCCTCCCCTGGAACTAGTTTTATTGTTAAGAGCCATGTCTTCAAATAAATCGCTTAGGACTCAGCTATTATCCAGGCCTCTCATCTTACTTTGCAAAGGGATTTGTTACCCTCAGTTGCATAAAGCTTTGTTTGATGATGACTTTGGTGATGCTGGGAAAATTTTCCCAACTTAGATCTCCCTCCAAGGTGACACAATATGGAGTTACTGAGGGCTTGTCTATACTGACAACGGCGCAGCTATACCACTGTAGGGCTTAGTGAAGATACAATCTACGCCGATGGGAGAGCTTCTTCTGTCAGCACAGGTACTTCACCTCCCTGAGAAGAGGCAGTTATGTCAACAGGAAAAGCCTTCTCATCATCATAGTACTGTCTACTCTGGTAGTTCAGTTGGTATAATGGTGTTTCTCAGAGGGTGTGGATTTTTCACACTCCCGAGTGACGTAGTTATACCAACATACGTTCGTAGTGTAGACAGGGCTGAGAGTAAAGACAGACAGACAGACTCAGGAAGTAACATCCATAAACAAAGCAAAGTCTCTCACTCCTGTCCCCGTCTGCTGTCCTTTCACAACACTGAGCTGGCAGAACGAGTGACAGCTCAAATTACACTCATGCACATGGACAGGGTGGGGGCTGTCGAGACAGGCACTAGAAGCACATGTTCCAGAGTGACTAGACACAGGTGGATTTTTTGATGTGTCATTCTCGTTTCCTTAAACACCTTCCCTTATCCTTATTCCTTCTCGCTCACTCTCTAATTACCCTCAGCCATCTGAAAATATACAGCCACAAAGGTTGTGCCTAATTCACGCTGTTCCCAGTCTTCTGTTGGTGTAATGAGCAATAAAACCAATGCATGACACCCAGCAGCTCATTGGCAGAAAGCGGAGGCTCCACGTTAATATTAACACAGTTATACTGACAGAATAGAGATACTGGTCACATGATCTATGCACACTTTTATGGGGCCTTAATCCTCTTCCCTCTACTGCAAGAAATCAGGTGCCTCTTTCACATTCCAATGGGTGCTGCAATCCCAAACTATGAGGAAGGCAAATATACGAAGAGGTGGATTGTAAAATATAGTACTGAAAGACTGGAAAAGGGCAATTTACGGTCATATTCCATAACAGTAATGGACAACAGATATTGCAGAATATACAGAACCCGTTGCTAATAGTTAAGATTTGTCTTTATACACATCCCCAGATGATAAAGTGGGTCTTTCTTTACTTGTCAAAATACCATTTTTCCCCAGAATGGTTTTATGAAAAAAACGGGTGCTAGATTTTGATTATTTTAAACAACATATTTGGGGTCGGGAAGGAATTTTCCTCCAGGGCGGATTGGCAGGGGCCCTGGAGGTTTTTCGCCTTCCCCTGCAGCATGGGGCACGGGTCGCTTGCTGGTGGTTTCTCTGCAGCTTGAGGTCTTCAAACCAGTTTTGAAGATTTCAATAACTCGATCCTGGGATAGGGGGTGTTATAAAATTGGATGGGTGGGGTTCTGTGGCCTGCCTTGTGCAGGAGGTCAGACTAGATGATCAGATTGGTCCCTTCTGACCTATTAGTCTATGAGTCTATGAGTCTATAATACCGGTACTTGGAGGCACTACTATTTTGCTTTTCTTTCTCATTTCTAAACTATTTGTTTTAGTGCTTGTTTTTGTGTTCCCTCAGCTGAGGTTCTGAACAGCTGTGAAGTCTCACGATTTCTGTGCAGCAGTAACTATCATAACTGTATCAAAAAGTTTGTTTGGGACTTTGTTGTTTTTCACAAAAACCAAAGGCACTTTCGCAGGTGACAAGCTGGGATAAATTTAACTAACTGCTAAATTCAGCACTATTCTCTGCAGCAAAATATAGAGGCACAGAATGCTTTAGATTAGAAAATGCCGTGGTTGAAAGCTACATTATCTCCCATGAAATGCATAGCTTGGCTATGCTAATCAGATTATGTCATGTTAATATTGTCTTTAGCAGAAAACTGTGTGAAATAATTATATACAAATGTATACCTTGGGAAGGGAGAGAGGGGGAAGAGAGAGTATATATAATTCTTTTTGAAACTAGTCTCAGATTTCCCAAAAGTGGAAACTTAGTTAAGTTCCTCCCTAAGTTAAAAAAACTCTCCTTCCTTTTCCAGTGCGTTTGGACACCTGCCATCAGACAGACCAATAAACCTGGAAATGAGCTTTTCCCTCCTATGCTTTTTAAAGGTTACCTCATTACTCTCCTGGCTTCCAAGACAGTTTCTGACCACCAGTACATGCCCTGGAACTTGCAATGAATCCACAGCTTCAAGAAGATCCCACTGTCATCAGTATTTGTTCAGATTGTGGTAGCGCCCACTATGTGTCACATGCTTCCCAAACACAGAGGGTGATCCAGCCCCTGCCCCCATCAGCTCACAGTCTAACATGGCACAGGGGAAAGGACGTAACATAGCTTTGCAAACACATAGCTGACATGAATTTTTGGCTTCATTTAAGTAAGTGCACCAAATTCTCCTGCCCTGTGCTCCCTCTCATCTTGGCATCATGCAGCCGAATTCAGAAGCATCTCCTCCAAAACAGGCAGTTTACAGGAGATGCTCTTTTAGGGCCAAGGAGTGGTAGAATAGTCTGTATCGCCTCTTCAGGCCCACTAGTGGGGGCACAGCAGGTCAACTGGTACAGAATATGCCCTACTGTACAGAAGAGTAGAGAAAAAAATACCTGCCAGTGCATTAAAAACCACTACAGCAGCTTCAAGTATACCTTATTCCCCGGTGTGTCAATTACGCCAATGCAGCATGTGCAGACCCCACACCTTGTCTTGCAACACCCCTTTGGCTGGAGAAGGGGACAGTCAGTCTCCAACACTCAGAATTCACAGAAAAGCTGCCTAGGCAGAGTCACCAGGGATCAGTGATGCTAGGAAAAGGATATCCCAGCAGGACAGGCCTTCCTGGCTCTGTGCTCCATTTTCATGTTTCAATAAGTGATTCTGCAGTGCTCCAGGGTATTTTGACCCCATCACCACAGCGCCTCACAATCTTTAATTTATTTATCTTCACAACACTCCTGTGAAGGAAGCTTTCACAGATGGGGAACTGGGGCACTGAGAGGCTAAGTGAGCTGCTCAAGGTCAGACAAGAAGGCTGTAGCAGAGCAGGGAACTGAACCCAGGTAGCATCCTAACCACTGGCTTGGTCTTTCCTCTACCCCTTCTCTTTCTTACTTCTCCATATTTAGAAGCAAAGAAAGGGCAAAGACTAGCAAAACAGCGTTCAGAAGCCAGCAAGAGAATTCTGGAGAAGAGGCATAAATACTTATCAAGGGACGACTCCTCTGAGCACCATATTTCTTTTCGATAGCAACAGGGAAATTTTTTCTTATTGATTGCTTTTTGTAATCGAGCTTAACAAATAGAACTTCCCTCAAATGATTCTTCCAACTAACCTGATAGAAAGCTAACCTTGTTATATTTATTGACAGAACATTGAAATAAATATTATAGGTCTAGAGGGAATGTTTCAGTCCATTGATTTTTTTTAAAGGAAATAACAAATGGAGCATATTCCCCTTGGCATGTTATGCTGGGAATAATGTGAAAAAATGCTTAGCTTGTTCAAAATAAGGCTCAAAAACTTCTCCTTTCAGTCCCCAAGGAGCAGGGGACCTTTTGCATAAATCTGATATTGCCTAAACAATCAATTTTCAATTTTAATTATTTTCAGGATTCTCTTTTTGTGTTTGCTCAGGAAATTGAAAAGAAACTCTGGTTTGGGTTTTTAATTTGTGGCCGTGAAAGGACATGAGCCCCTGGGGGGAATATTTGTTTCTTGAGGATGGGGTAGGGGCTAGAGTCAGCTACTGATAATCTAGTAACATTTCACAGAATCTTGCACTGTTCTTTGCCTCCAGCTCCAGGAGACGGGGAGATCATGCTGCTCCCACCTGTTATAGGTGCTGGAACTAACGGGGCAGCCACACCCCCAGCTTGAAGTGGCTTCCATCATAGACAGGGTTCACAGTTTGGTTCAATGGCTCTCCGCGCTCCCACTATACAAATTGTTCCTGTACCCCTGCCACTTTCCATCAGTATGTCTGATCCCACAGTGCTCGTAGTCTGCACAGGAATAGTGTTGGACTGAGGCTGAAGGGACTCCTGGGAGTTGCAGTATCTCCCATTCCTAGGCAAGCCACCTGATTGTCCTGCTATCCACTAGTGACTCGGGGATGCAGACAAACAGGGTACCATGGGAAGGGATTGGGGACCCTCTGGGGTGTGTGTGTGTTTTTCTTCACGCATACCAGGTTTTGCATAATTTTTCAAATAATATGTGATTGAGCAGCAGCAATTACAAAACCCCCGTTTCCCTAAACATGATGCCTAGGTGGCACAACAAAGCTTTTCAGAAAGAATGAAACACTCAGATACTTAAGGAAATTGTCACTTTTCAACAGCATGAATTGAACAGACTCCACACACAGACAGCGGAACAGCCTGCTCTTCAAGGTTTACAGGCAACACACAACCAGCTTCTGCTGCAGAGATGTTAACTTCTTTGACATGCCAACAGTCAGTGAAATCACCTCCCAATGTAGGTTGTTCTGGCTCCTCAGCAGCATGAATTTGGATAATACTCTATGGTAAATGCGGCTGCATTACAATGAAACATCATAAAGGTTTATATAGGACAGTCACTCTCATATCCAAATCACTCGATTAATTCATTTCACTACAGGAACTTGCAAAGAAACTAACTTTCTTCAAAAGTTGTGAAGCCGGATATTAGCCCCTGATATCTGAACACACTGTAAGTAGCTAGTGGATGCCGTTTATGTGGTCTCAGAACAAAGATAATCTGATTGGTGTGCACTAAATCCATACTATGTCAAGCATATAGCCGCAAACTTTGTAAATTATACAGGCTGCCTCTTGGGTTTCATCTCCTTCTTCTGATTTGGAAAAAGATCATCACGTCCTTCCATCGTTGGTCTGAACAATACTCCTCTACCAGCTGAATAAAACTGATTCAGACGATAGCTATAATAGCAACACTTGTAGGGGTAGGAGACAAGCAATCATTTTGGCCATAAATAGGACTTCCACCGTTCTTTCACCACAAGACTCAACATCTGTTGTACATACAAATGGCTCCTAGATGTGGATTTTCACTACACCGGAGATCTTAGGCCTAGCAAGGGACCACATCCGAGTCCATTACAACCCTCTTGTATCAGGGCACTAAGTGAAGCCACTATGTTCACTATTATAAAAGATACATACGAAGCCTTTCAGTAAAGTGTCTTTCCATGAAAAGTTGAAAACGATTTTTCCAGTTCTGGTGGGAACTTTACTTATTTATTGAGTCTGCAGACTCATAATTCTTGTCTGTCCCATAAAAGGATTGTTTCATCCAAGTTTTGCAGCAATAATTATTTCTTCCCAGTATACTGTGCCTTGAATAATCAGGGAGATTATTTATTACTTTACACTGTATAGGTTAGTTTGTATGGAGATTAGACCAGTGCTCTCGGAGGCTAAGGCTTCATGTACACAAATTCCTGATCTTCTCTATTCTCTATTTTCTCTATTGGTTTTCAGAAACACTAGTTTCCTTCAGAATAAATCTTGTTTGTTATATTGGTATAGCTGGTCTGGATTTGGTGTTTAGGATTTGCCAAATAAATTCCTAGTTGTTTTGGGTCCTGTCTACCTAGAAGGTGCCTCTCTCACCCTGATGCTTCTTAGACACCGATTGACCCTCCAGGAGGGTGAGTATTAATGTATAGTAAAAATCAAACCAGATGTCTAAACAGTTAAAGTTTGTCATTGATGACTCATATTGTTTCTCAAGTGCTGCCATTTAGTCTCCTCACTCAGTGCTGTCTCTGCTAGCAGCACTATTGATAATATCCTGGCATCAATCTACTTTGTGCACAGTCTATCTGCACTGTGTCATTTGTAATAATAAGTGGGGGGAGGGATGCTATTTCTAAGCATTGCTAATGTTCCTTCATTTAAGTGCTCATGAGCCTACACATCTGCTTTATTCTAGCTGGCTTTGTCAAAACTTCCCAGTAGACATTGACCATCCAGGAACAACTGGAAAGCTCACAGAGGGTGACAAAAGGAATTTTTCGCCCCTCCAAGACACTCTGCTGAGTGCCTTGCATATTCCAGTCAGCATTACAGGGCACAGAATCACACTTATACCAGATGCTTTATACCTATTTATTATCTGTATTGCCATAGCACCTAAGAATCCAAGTCATGGTCCAGTGCCAGGCATGGTACTGACATACAACAGAGAGATGGGCCCACCCCAAAGTGCTCACCATCTAAGTATAAAAGTCCTAGATGCAACAGAACAACTGCACAGATTAACGTAATCTCATTGGAGGGTCTGAACTTCAGCAATACTCGGGCATTCTGCATACACATTCAGCTAGGTAGGATATAGCTAACTAGTAGGAAAACAATATAAATTGCTGCAGTTTGGACCTGAAAGACAGCCCCCTTGTGGTACATTAGAGATATAGCAGAGTCTACAGCTGTCCCCCTAATGAGGGCTGATCAATAGATGATAATAGATCAGAAGAAAATGAGAAGAATTGAAGCACAAAGCAACCAAGTCTGGAATACCATCTGGCTGGGAATTCCAGCAACTGGCACAGTCTAGTCATCAATATGTAAAAACAAATGTAGCAATATGCCCTGAGGAACAAACCCCACCTTGCCCCTGTGGGGAAGGGAGTTAGTTTTTAAGGCCAAGGATTTTAAGGACAGACAAATGGCAGAAGACCCAAATTCCAGCACTATGTGAACCAAGAAGCATTACCACTTGCCTAGAATTTGACTATTTAAAGGAAGGGAGGGGCTTCCTGGAGTCACATCCTGGAGACATCTCTCAGTCGGCTCAGTGATGTAATTTATGCAAACCCTGGCATTGTTCGCTGCCATGAAGGAACTGCTGCTGGCACAAAAGACCAAGGGCTTGTCTACATCAGAAAGTTGCAGCGCTGGTGAGGGAGTTACAGCGCTGCAACTTTGAGAGTGTCCACATCTGCAGGGCATCACCAGCGCTGCAACTCCCTGTTTGCAGCGCTGGCCGTACTCCCGTTTTGTCTCGGGTGTAGAGGATCCAGCGCTGGTGATCCAGCGCTGGTAATCCAATGTAGACAGTTACCAGCGCTTTTCTTGACCTCCGTGGAAGGAGGAAGCCTCTGGTAATCAAGCTGGTTTCCTTTCCCGGTTTGCTCTCTCGGTCCCGGAGCCAGCCAGCAAACCGCAGGGAAGGAGACCTGCTTGCTCGGGGTTCCGGGACCGAGAGAGCAAACCGGGAAAGGAAACCAGCTTCGCCGCGGTTTGCTCTCTCGGTCCCGGAACCCCGAGCAAGCAGGTCTCCTTCCCTGCGGTTTGCTGGCTGGCTCCGGGACCGAGAGAGCAAACCGCGGCGTTCCCGGTTTGCTCTCTCGGTCCCGGAACCCCGAGCAAGCAGGTCTCCTTCCCTGCGGTTTGCTGGCTGGCTCCGGGACCGAGAGAGCAAACCGCGGCGTTCCCGGTTTGCTCTCTCGGTCCCGGAACCCCGAGCAAGCAGGTCTCCTTCCCTGCGGTTTGCTGGCTGGCTCCGGGACCGAGAGAGCAAACCGCGGCGTTCCCGGTTTGCTCTCTCGGTCCCGGAACCCCGAGCAAGCAGGTCTCCTTCCCTGCGGTTTGCTGGCTGGCTCCGGGACCGAGAGAGCAAACCGCGGGGAAGCTGGTTTCCTTTCCCGGTTTGCTCTCTCGTCCCGGAACCCCCCTTGAAGCCGCCCAACAGCGCTGCAGTGTGGCCACATCTAACACCACTTGCAGCGCTGGTTGCTGTAAGTGTGGCCACTCTGCAGCGCTGGCCCTATACAGCTGTACTAATACAGCTGTAACAACCAGCGCTGCAAAATTTTAGATGTAGACATGGCCCAACCCATGAATTTCAGGCTCCCTAGAGCCAGCTGTCAGCTAAAATCTCTGTGTTATTGTAATCTGCAAAGAGTGATTTGGAAAAATGATCTGCGATGTTATCTGATTCAGTAGCAGGAGAGGAGCCAGAAAAAGGCGATGCCTGACTTAACATGGACATGATACAATACATGAGAGAGAGAGAGAGAGAGAGAGAGAGAGAGAGAGAGCACCATTCATTAGAGAAACTCAGCGTGCTTTGCACCCCGAAAGGTAGGCCAGCATTTTAAACCCTATTTTACACATAGATAAACTAAGGCAAAGGGAATGGAGCAAAGTGCCAAGAGTCATACAGTGAGCCAGTGGTTGGGCTGGGAATAGGCCCCACAGGATCTGACTGTGATTTTCCTTACATCTGTGTAAATCTGGATTAACCAATGAATTCAATTCCTTCACACTGGAATAAAACCAGGGAGAGATGATATTCAGGCCCCTGTCCTCTGCTCTAGCAACTAAAACACAAGAACCAAGCCATCAGGAACTGATATAAAGTGCCTGAATAGCCTCCTGCTTGCCTTCATGATGATCTGTCAACAGCAAAAAGTAGGACCAAAACCCTTAATCTGCCTGAGCTTTATCCCCCTCACTGACACACAGGCAGGCATCTATCCCCCTCACCAACACACAGGCAGGCACTTATAGGCTAGGGTCTGTCTACAGGGCAGTCATGAGGTGTGACTGCAACTTGCACAGACGTATTCAAGCCAGCTTTAATTTACCAAGCTCAGGTACCAGCAGCAGTGAAGCCATCACAGCATGGACTTCAGCATGAGCTGTACAATCCCACCTGGACCACTGGGTAATTATTCAGGTGGCTGGCCTGCACGAAGCCCAGGCTACTGCCGCTTCACTGCTCCAGCACACAAGATTGACAGATTGATGCTAGCTCAGGTATGTCTGCACAAGCTGCAGGGTAGACATACCCTCAGCCAGCTAGCAGAGAGCCTCTCCTGGCAGCTGGAATACCTACTAGTAAAAGCACTGTCTTTGGAATGGAAGGCTATGTTATTCTGCTGCCACACCATCCTATACTGTATATAATAGGGTCTGGAGTAAAGTCATTCATGGATGAAATGTAACTAGTACGGCAACATTGCCCGCAGCATTTCAAGTTGTACCTGTGAAATGGGTGCAGAACTGCTGGCAGGCCCAGTAAATGCATTTTGACAGACCTGTTGAACTAGGTGGTTGCTGTGCAGATAGAACCTGGATTACCTGTCCTGTGTGACATAAGATTGCCAGAGCAGCAGAAGAACCTTTAGGACCCAGATTCCCCACTGCCTGGCACATGTATCATCATTTCCACCGAAGAATCACACACAACCATTGACAGACTTATAGAGTCACTTCGTACAGGTGTAAAATGATGAATCCAGCAGTGGCAGATTAGCCACTGGGCAAACAAGGGTCCATGCCCAGGGGCCCTGGCCAACTGGGGACCCTCAGAAAAATGGGCGCCCTAGCATCCCACCCTGCTCCATCTGGCACTCCCGCCCGGGAGTAGGGTCAGGGAGCAGGAGTGCCAGGTGACAGGGCAGGGCAAGCTCCCATGCCCCAACCCCATTTCCTCGGCAGGGACACGGGGGAAGGGGCAGGGGGACTGCAGGCAGAAAAGGTGGGGAGGGGCCCCCGCTTGTTCTGGCCCAGGGCCCCAAAAAGCTTAATCTGTCTCTGCCTCCAGGTACCAGATAGCAGAGAATCAGAAACTTTGGGAGAAATTTATTGCCATTAATTGGGTGAGATTAACCCCTCACGTTCATGTATGGTAAATTTGAGATGGCTTGTGATATCAGAGAACATGAAATATTTTAAAACAATAAGATCAGGGTATAAGATAATATAGTTACGAGGTGATCCTCCCAAACTCAAGCTGTCCTATCCTATTGTCATGTTTGATAGCCACCTGTGAAATCTGTTCTGTGAGAGACAGAGCTCTTGAGATACCAGAAATTCCACAAAAATATTCTAGCAAGATTTAGTCCAGTTTTACTCTAATATTTTTTCCGTTTTACTGCCTTAAATATAATACTAACTCCTAATAATCAATATGGATGTTAGTATAAAATAACTTATTTAGCGATATATTACCTCGTTTTGCATGTGACTCAAACTGTAATGTATTTTATAAAACAAACTACTGTGTTGATTCAGGAAATCTTAAAATAATTGTCTTGCCCCCAGTGAGAAACCACTGATTATAATATATTAAATATGTCTTTGTTGGTGCTGTGCAGGACCCAGCAAGTCGACATGAAGAGATACTGCTGTAGATGATTTTTTAAATAGGAGCATGGTTGAAATTCAAATTTAAGTGAAGGGGAGAGAGAAAGGCACAATGAGAAAAGAATAATGCTACATTTGGGGAAGGAGAACTTAATTGCATAGGACAAATAGTGTAAAAGTTCTTTTACATGTTATCACTGTCCTTTTGTTTACTTGTTCTAGGCTGGATTTTTGCTTAAGATGGAGGAATACAGTTTCAGTAAAGCTTTGCTTTCAGTTCCAAGAGGAAGGAATGGATGGTTTGTTTATTACAACTGAGAAAGGTAATCTAAATTCAAGGGGAATATTGCAAACCTATCTGAAGGCAGCATCCAGTAAGTACCCACAGGAGACAGGACAGCAAAACCACTTCAGGGAAAATTACAAATAAAAGACCATGAGTTACTGCCATTTGATTCTACTGTAAATGCAAAACCAGATGGACCATTCCTCCAAAACTGTTATGAGTTCAAAAGCCCAAGTGAGAGCAAGTATGCAGCACAACTGGATCACTATTTTTTGGGCTGGATGTCTGTGCAGCTAGGAGAGCATGGGAGATCTGCTGGAGTGGCCTTTTTATATTAGCAAAACGCTGGGAACTCCATTAATCTGCTTTCTGTGGTCAGGAGACCTCCTGTGAAGCAGTTGTTTTCTGAAGATCTTCCTTCAGTTTTTAAAGCAGACTTGCTTTACCAGTCTCCAATCTGAGAGTAAGGACATTCCATTAGTCTGGCAAAAAGGCTCATGTAAATCTCAATTTTTACAAGCAATTTCTGAAAACGTAAAGCAAAATTAATCTCAGTACAGGCAGACCCAAAATTCATTTGTTCCTTTGGGCATTTTATAGGAGCCTGGGACAAGAGATGGATTTGAGCTGCTTAAGACTGTTTCTTTCAATCAGACTTCAAAAACTCTCAGGAACAAAGTAAGACTGAGGAAGAGTGTGAAAGGGATGTAAGACACACTTCTTGTTGACTAAACTAACCAGCACTCTGCTTTCAGAGTGAATTGTAAATCCTGGTTCCATTCTCTGCTGCACAGGTGTCAATCAGGACAAACTACATTGGCATCAGTGGATTTGAACTGGTGTAAAATTGCTATGAAATCAGAATCGGGTCCTGCAACCCAGCTCCAGAGCAGCCAAATGTTTGACCTGCAAAAACAGATGACAGAGGGCTAAACCTGCAGCTGGTGTAAACCAATGTAGCTCTTTTGACTTTCCTGGAGCTATGCTGATTACAGCCCTAGGGATCGGGCCCAGAGTGCTTTTTCCTCAAAAGTAAAATAAAGTGATTTTTTCCCTCTGCATGAGAAAGAACAGCATCTGAGCAACAGCCTGAATTGTGATGTGTACTTAACCAAGTGACTCTCTGCAGCACCTTCCTCCGGCTCCATCTTCCTGATAATTCGCTCCCAGAGCTGTTAAGATGATAAGAAGGACAATGGCATCGTGGCCCAATTTATTTCACATGTTGAAGTTACAGCGCTAGGACAAGTTGAAAATTCTTTTCAATATAGTTTCATTTTCCAAAAGTAGTTTCAGGGAGAAATGTGAATTTCCACTCGCACATTGACTTAATCACGTCACTCTATATTTTTCTTACTGAAATCTTGTGTAATTGGCAGCACAAGGCAGCCCTTTATGAGATAATACCTTATGCTGGTCCACTGTACTGTGAGACCACTAAGTTGGTAACTCACCTAACCAGGAACTGATAGACTACACTGAGAATTGAAAAAAAAAAAAGAGAGAGATACATTTTTAAAGATAACCTGCAGGCAAATATAATATTTATACTTATTTATCCTCACAGCACACTCATAAGCCCCAAAACATGTCTAATGAGGTGGAATTGCAAAATGGCCATGAGTGCGACATCCCTGGCTTCTCAGTGGTCTCTTAGCAGTCACATGTATCTAGATTTTTCAACTATGTGACTGCTGCAGGCAAAACTCCTGTTAGGAGCAGTGAGAGTTGCTACAAGTCCCAACTCCCAGTGGTATCAGCCACAGAAATGCCAACCCAAGAAAAATGAGACGACTGACAAACAAAAGTTGCTGGGGCTATTAGCCAGAGCAGACAAAACATAGTGCTCTTCCTAAGACTTCGTTTTCCAAATACAGGGTATCACCTGCACCAATGAACTTCCATCCACAGCTTTTTGGGTTGAATGGTCTCTGCTCTTCTGGCATTCGGGCAGAATTAGAAATGTGCAAGCAACTGAAAGGTGGCAGAATGGCATTATTAAATATCACAGATGAATTAGCCCTGGTCAGGTCAATACTTTGCCTTCTCCTGCATGCCACTTTTGTGAACAGGAAAGACTGCATCCTATGAGTCTGCAATGTCCTAGCTGATTCCAGCTTTGCAGCAGCCCCAGCAGGAAGGTGTCTCTGGCACCCTGATAAGAAGTCTAGGCTTTCTGTGGAGTAATTCAGCTTTTACCATTAAACTTAGATGCAGAGTTAGAATAAAGGCAGCTCCTTCTAAGGTGATGAGACATCATATTTGCTTAAGGATGGTCAGACTCCTGGCTTGTTTTGATTTTTTCCCCCTTTTGTCAGAGTGTCCAGAAATTTTTGTCTAGACATTAAAATGCCCCTTTTGTAGGTACCTGCCAATTCAGTAGTGAGATCTAGGAACCTGGTTTGTGTAGGTCACAAGCCAGCAGGGGAAATCAAGGTAACTAAATTGGCTAGGTTCTCAAGGAATTCGAGGCCAACATTTTCAAACTTAGGAACCTACTTAAGCAGCAGATTTATATATGGGCACTTAAATAAGCGGCTTGATTTTCAGAGATGCTAAGCATCTGCAGCTCCCAACAAGGTTAGTGGTGGTTCTTCAGCAAATCTGAAGATGCCTAAATATGGATTTGTAAGCCTCACATTAGGCAACTGAGTTTGAAAAATGTGACCTAAGTGTCCAGATCTGCAGGGGATTTCCACTGCCCCTCCCCTCTCTATACCCCTAGGAACTTCCAAGAACCCCTATTTTTAAATTATTATTCCTCTAGCTTTGTGATTTGGATGCTCTGTGGGTGGCACTGCTCAGCTGAATAGGTTAAGCTCTATGCACACGTATATAACTATGCATTTGCATACAAGCTGTACTCACAACCCACAAAATGTAAGCAGAAAAAAATGGAAAAAGGCCTTAGTTGTAACACCGCTAAGAGTTCAAAGAAACTCCTTCCTAGGCTGAACTTGGAGTCACAAGGGAAGAATTTAAACCCATAGCAAGTGAGGTTTCTGACAGTTTTCGTTTTATTGTTAACACATCTTTAGAAAGGACTAACAAGTCTCATCCGGCCAACAGATCTGAGGAGGCCCAAGAGGCTACGGGTCTGACTGATTTCCAGAAGTGATTAGCACCCATAACTCCAGCTGGAGAGCTGCTGGTGCAGAGCACCAGCGCAAACGAGGCCCTGCCTGCTTACTGCAGTTTTTGCCAGAACAAGATCACATTGTGTCATTTTCGCTCCTCAGTGCAGGCTTTGCTGCCGGTATAAGATACATCAGACATTAATACCTATGATCGTCTGCGGGAGACAGTATCTAGCTACTTTTAAATTGACTGTATGAATGACTCATTCACATGCTGTTGGGCAGTTTAACAGCTGGCATAATAATATTTCTAACAGGTGCTGCGTTATATTGCTGCATATAAAAGGTGTAACCTAAAAATGCTGCATTCTACCCTTAATTTATAAATGGGAAAACAGTAATCCAAGATCTTGTAACTTTTAACTACTGTAAATGGTGATGATAAAAATCTTTTTAAGGTTTTCACTTCCCTGGTTTCTGCAAACTTTCATCGCTGAAGTGTTGACATTGTGTCTAGATGGCTATTATAATTCATAGGTGACAGCAGGAAGAAATATCATCTTTCCTAGTGGAAAGGGATAACCCTTAGTCATCCTTCCCTTTGAAAATGTTTTGTAAAAACATTTATGTAAATAAACAAAGACAATGAAGAGACTCTACGTGGTTTCTGATGCTTTTCCTGCTGACCCACTGAGCCATTCCAATGCTTGCTGGTCCTGCAGCAAGGAAGCTGAATGATGACCTATTGTCTAATAAACCAGTTCAATGTCAGGCATTCTCTTTTTAAATTGTTAACAGGAAAAATTATAATCTCAACAAATATTTGAAAATTTCACTGGAGAAGACAGATGGGCCTTTTGCATTTATTTCTGATCTCCTGTGGAAAACTTGCAGTACTCCAGCCAATAATTTAGTAGCTTCATCTTCTTGATTCATTCTCTAGTCTTTCACTTCCAAGACATAATTTCAAATCTATCCCACGCTAAAGTGACAGAAAAATCTTTGTGATCTGAGTCTTCCAGAAAGGTCACACTTAAAATAAGTTTCTGTATTTTAGTCTGGTTCGAACCACACAGAAGAATGGGAGAAAAAGCAGTGGAGCCACACAACCAGGCACAAGAAATTTGATGGTCTCTTGATTGTCCTGCACAGTCTAACATTATTCAGCAGGATCCTGAAAATCTCCTAATGAGGAAAGAATGTGCAGTTCTAATACAGACACAAGCCCATTTGTTCTAAGACACTTTTCCCAATGGCCTATGACAACAACTGGCCAGTTCTGTGGTGTTGGGCAGAGCTCTGTGTATTATTCTGTTGTTTCTAGTGCACTGTAGTGGCACTTGACTAGTGCCATTGCCACCTGTGTCTGGGGAGCTGACCTTTACAAGCCAGAGTGGCTGGCAGCTGTGACACAGGTTACATCTCTTCCAAGCAAAGTCTATGACAGTCACTTGACCCTCCTTAGCAATAAATGAGAACACATCTGTGGACATAAGGGGAAAATGAAGGATCTCTATTTCATAGATCCCTCACCCTATACATACTAAGCCATTAATCATCGCCTATGTGCTCTATGTACAGCAGTATTTATGTATCTGGGTCCATAAGGAGGTTTTTATAGTTTGTTTTTATTGAATGATCTCTCTGTCACTTTCCCCCAGGAACAGACACATACAATATGAAAATCACATTAAGTTCTTGGCACTAGTGAGAATGCCTTGAGCAGTACTACGCTGTACCATCTCTTTGAATGTGGGCAGCTTCTGCTCCTTGTCCTGTCATCTTCTGATACCTTGACTTATACTGCCTCCCTGGAGCTAGGCACAGACTGTGATCAGGTCTCTCCTGCTCCCAACTATTCTCTTATCTATACCAGATTTACAAACTATGGTCTGTGGCCCCTTTGTGTCTGCAGAGAGCTGGCTGGTGATAGAGTAATGGCTCTGCTCCTGAGAAGTCACATTAGAAGAGACAAAACAAAGTGAACACTTTCCTGAGATGAATTTTCTATGAAAACATTTGCCACAGGGATGTTATAAGATGGCAAATGGGAGGGGAGGTGGCATGTATGACAGCCAATGGGAGGGGATCTTCCCATAATGCGATGAGTCTTTATATTAAGATGTGATTCATCCTATGAAAGAGTTTGAGAGTGGACTGCAATTGGCCAGGTACAGCAGGGCAGAAACTTAGGTCATGTCTACACTACCAATTTTTGTTGACAAAAGTGATGTTGACACCCAAAAGTCGACATAATAAAAAGCGGAATCTCATGTTCATGCTTGCTCCCGCTGTCGGCTGATCGCATCCACAGTGGAAGCCCCATCATTGACAGTGTGTGAGCAATGCACTGTGGGTACCTATCCCACAGTCCAGCTTGACACATGTTGCTAGGTGGGAAATGTGTGTGAAATAGTGGACAGCTTTCCAGAAATGGGTTTCCCTAACTGTGGAGGGGTGCTAGATGGCACATATATTCAAATTTTGGCATCAGATCACCTTGCGACAAAGTACATCAATAGGGAGGGATACTTCTCCATAGTTGCAGGCACTTGTGGATCACCGTGGGCATTTCACAGACATCAAGGCGGGGTGGTCCAGGAAGGTGCATGACACACGCATCTTCAGGAACACGGGCCTGTACAGAAAGTTGCAAGTGGAGACTTTCTTTGCAAACCAGAAGATTACAGTGGGGGATGCTAAAATGCCCATAGTGATCCTGGGAGACCTGCCGTACCCCTTACAGCCATGGCAGTAAGGAGCAGTTCAACAACAGCCTGAGTAGGTGCTGGATGACAGTTGAATGTGCCTTTGGCAGATTAAAGGCATGCTGGTGATGCCTTTATGGCAGGCTAGACCTTAATGAGGATAATATTCACATGGCCATAGTCACTTGCTGTATGTTGCATAATCTCTGTGAAGCTAAGGGTGAAAGTTTTACTCAGGGATGCAGTGCTAAGGCAAACCGATTGGTCACTGATTTTGAACAGCTAGGTTCCAGGACGGTCAGAGGAGCCCAGAGGGGAGCAATTTGAATCAGGAAGGCTTTGAGACAGCACTTTGACAATGAGCACCAGTAATGTATATCTCTGTCAAAGGTGCTTCAGTGTTACATTACATGTAGTTTTCCTAGGACACAATGGTGTCATGTTGGGCCTTATATTCCTGAAAGAGAATGATAGCAATGCCTGTGCATGTATTGGTAGTGCCTGCAAGCGCAATTTAAAGAAAAAAATTAAGGTGATTTACCATTATAAAACTTTGTTTGTGCTGTTTCTTGTGCAATAAAAGCAAACACACAGGTGACAGCTGGAAAGGAGGAACCAGGGAAGGACAGACTTTCACAATGGTGTGTAGGTCCAGCCATCATTGTGAAAGTTGTCCGAGGGGGTGGAGTGAAGAGGGAACCGAGAAGTCCCGGAGGTGAAAAGGAATGTGCGAGTGGAGTTGTGGGGGGCATGTAAAAGAGTTCTGAATGTGCTGCAGGGGAGGCTGAGCTTGGATCTGCTCCATCTGCAGCACCATTAAGGACCTCAGCATTTGCATTTGCTCCTCCATAACTTTAATCATCCACTCAGTTGCGTCCTTAACAAACGCTTGATTCTCTTTTCTGTCCTGTCGTTCGGCTTCCCAGCCCTCCTTATGTGCCCTTTATTCTGCATTGGAGCACTGCACCTCCTGGAACATGTTTTCTTTGCTGTGTCTTGGGCCCTTTCTTATCTGGCGGAGACGCTCGGCCACATCTGGTGAAGCACAGAGGACAATGCACAGAAGCAGGATTGCTAAATTCACTCACAGCACTGAAACATTTCAGTTAAATTCACCTTTCGCAACATTGCAATCACTTTCTCCCTGACCCTAGCCAGGCACACATCTCCGTGAACAGCCAAAGCATAGATTCATAGACTCTAGGACTGGAAGGGACCTTGAGAGGTCATCGAGTCCAGTCCCCTGCCCTCATGGCAGGACCAAATACTGTCTAGACCATCCCTGATAGACATTTATCTAACCTACTCTTAAATATCTCCAGAGATGGAGATTCCACAACTTCCCTAGGCAATTTATTCCAGTGTTTAACTACCCTGACAGTTAGGAACTTTTTCCTAATGTCCAACCTAAATCTCCCTTGCTGCAGTTTAAGCCCATTGCTTCTTGTTCTATCATTAGAGGCTAAGGTGAACAAGTTTTCTCCCTCCTCCTGATGACACCCTTTTAGATACCTGAAAGCTGCTATCATGTCCTCTCTCAGAGTTCTCTTTTCCAAACTAAATAAACCCAATTCTTTCAGCCTTCCTTCATAGGTCATGTTCTCAAGACCTTTAATCATTCTTGTTGCTCTTCTCTGGACCCTCTCCAATTTCTCCACATCTTTCTTGAAATGGTGAGTGTTTGCGGGGTTGGGGGTGGGGATGAGAAAAGGCTGGTCCACATGGGGAAAAGAGCACACACTCTCTGCAAGGCTCGTGGTGCAGCACTCTATGGAGAAAATTCTAAAATTCTCCCACTTTTCCACAGGCAGGGGTCATTCTAGCAGACATCTCACTGTTAAGGGTAAGCAGGGAAACAAGGGTATATCATCTTCATGCTTGTGGCTTCCGCCCTGCTCCCTACGCTGCTCGCCTATGTGCCGCTTTGGTCCCAGCACAAGTGATTGCTGAATAGTGCAGAAAAGTTTCCTACAATGGGGGAAGGAACAAAGCTGTTCTGCCACAGAAACTTCTTCCTGGAGATCTCTCTGGAGGATACCTGAGAGATCTCGGCATGTATCAACACCCTGTTCCGCCCTACCGATTAGCTACACAGGGAAACATCCACCTGACAGAAACAACCAGCCTCCCACATTTCTATACTCTGAACCCATCTTCACACTACACAGGCCACAGTCCCTTACCAGGCCTCTCGTCTCCTGCTTATTGCTCCCCAAAAAGCGACTGCTCAGGCTGGCTGGATACCTCTGGAGTGGAGAACAGTTCCTGGCTTTCTGCCCCACCAAGCGACCCTCCTGGGAGCTGCATATCCTCATCTAACTCCACCTCTTCATCAATAACTTCATCCTCCGGGTTAGGGCCTCTCTCTGCCACCTCCGTTCCCTCCAAAGTATCTATGGGGCTCTTGGCGGAGGAGATGGGATTGACACCGAGGATAGCGTCCAGCTCCTTATAAGAACAGGCAGGACTTAGGTGAAGTACCGGAGCAACTGTCTGCCTCTCTCGCCTCATGGTACGCCTGCCTCAGCTCCTTTATCTTCGCTCTGCACTGCAGCATGTCCTGATCATAGCCTTTTTCTCACACGCCTCGAGGAATGTGTCCGTAGGTATCCCAATTCCTACGGCTAAAGTGCAGCTGGGACTGCACAGCCTCCTCCCTTCATAAACTGAGTAGAACCAGCAGCTCCGCAGTAGTCCAAGTGGGAGAGCGTTTGCTGCAATGACCCACCATGTTCAGCTGGAAGATGCACTGAGATCTCTCCACGCAGAGCCAGCAGGAAATGGAATTTCAAAAATTCCCAGAGTTTCTGAGAGGGAGGGGAAGATGGTTGTTTACCTGGCTGTAGGACAGTGGAGTTGAAACTGCTGACCAGAGCAGCAAGGATGGGCATTGGTGGACACCTGCTGGAGGCCAATTAAAGCGACGAAATGAAGCAAAGTGTCTACACTGGCACTTTGTCAAAAAAAAATGTAGAGGAAAAAGACGTCAGTCTCTCGTCAGGGTGGATGTATTTAGTCACCAAAACTCAGCATTTTTCCCGACAAAAGTCATGTCACAGTGTGTACGCACTCACTGTTTGGTCGACAAAAGGCAGTTTTTGGTGACAAAACTTGGTAGTGTAGACAAGGCCTTAGAATGGGAGGCAGCTGCAGTTTAGCATATTGAGCCTTGGGCAGGTAAGCAGGAGACAAAGGTTCAGGTCCCAGTTATGCCAGTGACTCTCTCTGTGACTTTGGGTAAGTCACATAACTGCTCTATGCCTCAGTTTCCCCTCTGCAATAGAAGGATAACGATCATTGAGCGTAAAAGTGCTTTTAGGTCTAAAACTGAAAATTGCTGTATGATGATTAACAACAGTAAATTTCACTGATGAAAGGAAAACAGTTGGTGCTTTTTACAATTATTTGCCATAGCCCTTACAGACCCACGGGTTGAATACTGTGGTAAAGGCCATGTCTAACAAGTCAAATAAAATTAACATTCACAGTTCAACTATGTAATATCTTATTTAGAAAATACATATTACATTTTAACTTATCCTAGGCTCCTTTTAGCTCTCTGCATTGCTGCTTTACTATTCTGCTCCGTTTGATCTGCGCTCTGGTTAATTAATTTATTCTGATTGAAAATGGAGTTAAACATTTTTCCATATTGTCTTCCTGTCAGTCTTTTCTTTGTATCACTTTCTGTTTGACTCACTTTGCCCTTATTTCTCTGCATATGTTCTCTTTTTCCCCTCTCTGCTTCTCCCATCTATCATCATCATCATAGTCATATACGGAAAATATATGCTAATACCTCTGAGGAAAAATAATCCAAATCATAGACACTTGGTGAGAGAGAAGATCCTGGGAAGCTGTGATGCTGAAAGAGTTCTAGCCGAGACAGCAGCCAGCAGATTAGAGATATGGATACAGAAAAGGCTAATGTCATCTCGGGCCACCTATGCAACGGCATCACCTCATGTCAGAGAACATGGAGATGAAAGTCCCTTTTTATAGGACTCTAATGTTACCGTCAATGGAATGCTGAACTCTGTTCTGTGCTACATGTTGCCAGAAACAGGTCAGTCTGTCTGTCCAGGAATTTATAGAACTCTCATCCCCATAGTAAGAGATATTGACAAGGTGGAGGGAGTTCAAAGAAGAACAACAGAAATGGTCAGTGGGCTGGAGGGACAGTTAGGCAGAAAGATTAAAGGGGCTGAATATGTTCAGCTTGGCTAAGAGGTGCCTAAGAAGGCTCATGATAAGAGTCTGCAAATACACGATGTGTGTGAATATCAGTGAAGAGAAGAGCTGGTTAATGTCATGTATGGGGGGGTAAAACTAGCATTAGTGGGATGAAATTAAACCAGGGAAGAATTTAGGCTGAATTTCATGAAAAGTACTGTGTAACAGTCACCCAGCAGGGGGTTGGAAGACCCACTGCTTTGGACTGTCAGGTCAAAGCCCTGAAAATATCCTTTACTGGCCCAGCAAGATCCTTCACTGGCCCCAATGAAGTAGGCTGGAAGATCTGACAGCTCTAAGTCTATAGGGTTAGACTATCTACCAGAACATATTAAAGGCCCATAGAAGCACTGAGGTTTGCAGCAGCGCTGAACTGGTCGGAGTTTGTTTTCTGCATCTCTCTATTAGAAATAGATTCTAAGACATGGATGCACATTAGTCTGGAAAATCCTATCTCCAAAATAATCAAATCAAATTAACACAAGCCCCATTCCAATGCATTTCCTCTCTCTGTCGGAAATCAGTAAAGGATGCAAACACTGAAACTCCAGCATTACGTACCGTTTAAGAGCATTAATGGCGTGTGAGATGCACATTCAACCTTGATGCATAATAAGCTTTAGTTGATACTTGGCCATGCTACAGTCAGTGTTAATAAAAATATACTATAAATAATTAACAATAATTTAAATATTCATATGTTGTTGGGGCAAGGCCTTTTATCAGGCATTTGAGGATACATTAGTGAAACATGATGTATTTCACCAAGGTTGACTATATCCTAAAAATGCTACCCTGGTGCATAGAGTAATAAGATATCTGAGTGGCCAGCAGACAGTTTGCTAATATATAACTGCAATATTCTTACTTGATAAACTACAATTTCATAAATGGCTGATTCATATGAGCAAGCTTAAAACTATATTGGAAGCATTAATTTAATTTGACTAATGCTTATATATATTTTATACATTTATATCTTTTTCTAAAAAGTCTTTCTTTTATATTCAGAAAGGAATTTTTTTCACAGTGTTGAAAATGCAGCACGAAAATATCACCTCAAATTGTCACTTAAAAGTAACCATGGAAGGCTTAGATTTTTATTGGTAAATATCGGTAAACACTGATTTCACCATCCACATACACACAAACTGTCGGAAATATATTTCCATCAATAATAATTATTAGAGAAAAAAATCCAGTGATTTAGACTTTTGAATTAGGTTGTTACAAATTGACTAGCGAACAAATAGTAAAGTTGGTTTGCTTTGTTGATTTAAGGATATTTACTTTGCACATTTTGACACATGATGTTGACAATTTGTGTTTTAATGGTTTATAAAGCTTTAGCTATTTGAATTTCCATTTCAACTGTCATTAACTGTCCGACCCTCCCCCCATAATTTCTCACAACTATGAAAATTTAAAATTGATAAAAATCTAAAAACAAATGCTTAAAAATAAACACTGATACTATCCGTCAAAATTAATAAAAGCATTAAATTCTGTCAAGCCTTTCTAAAAGTAGAGCTGTTCATGGTGTCCCCAGATAAGCTTGGGATCTATTGTTTCCTGTCCTGTAAATGTTCAGGTGTAGGTGCTTTGCCTCTGAATCGGGACAGAAAAACAGTGTTAAGGGTATGTTCTCCTACCCATATACATACGTCCCTTAATATCAATGTGATCTGCACACACAAAACAGAAGAAAACTGCTACATGTAGAAGGAGATTTTTGAAAAGAGATGCAGGAGAAATGGTATCTATGTCCCTGTGTAGACTGTATTAAGATAATTCCTCTCCCTCGATATATAGACAATACTGATGATTGGATTCAGCAAAGTATTTAACCATGTGCTTAAAGTCCATTGAATTTAAACATGAGCTTGCATGCTTTGCAAAAAGTACATTAAGGCTACAATAACAATTTTTAAGAGTCTGAAAATGCAAAAGATAGAGTACTTATGGCACTGAAAGCCCCGTCACATCGCACATATGTAGTATCTTCTACTCCTGTTTTTTCTTGGTAAATGAGGGGCCTAATATACTTCAGTCATGTTAAATATATACAATAAAATATGGAGAATTTATCAGGTGACCACAGGAATATGGTTGTGGTTGAGGGAGCCACCTATGTGGCATGGGCTGCATATACTTGGCTTTTACCAAAAGATGTGATTTTAGCCACTGAAAGTATCATTTCACATACTGAACAAAGATCACTACTTTATAATGAAATTCTAGACAGGTAAATAGTAATGAGCTCAATAAGGTTTGCAACGAGTTTCCTAATTACCATATATACTAGATCATAAGCCGGTTCGTTTATAAGCTGACCCCCACAACATGGATAAGTAAAAATGGAAAATTTTTATAACCCATTCATAAGCCAACCCTATAATTCAGGGTTTGGCAAACTCTGGCTCCCGAGCCATCAGGATAAGCTGCTGGGGCCCAAGATGGTTTGTTTACCTTGAGCGTCTGCAGCTCTCAGCTCCCTCTCTCCCAGCTTCCATAGGTGTGCTCACAGACGGACTTGGGAAGGATGAGCAGAAGATGGAGAATGCCATGATATTGGCGGCCCCTCACTGACATGCCTCTTGGCAAGTCTGACCTAGTTTGGCTCCACTCTGCAAAATCAGTGATCTAGAGCATATGCACTTTCCTGTGAATGGAGGAAATCTCCTTTCCCCTTTCTAATGCATTTCCCTGCCCCACTCCAGACACTTTTTGCACTAAACTATTGCAAGATGCCATCTGCCTCAAGACCCCATAGCTGGTCAACACAATAAGAAAGGAAGAGCACACTGGAGAGAAGATTTTGCAATTACTTCCCAATCCTGGTGACATTCATAATTCAATGTCCTTTTGCCTAATCTGCTTAATCTGTCTCCTGAGTTAATGCTAAGATTAGAAGCCTAGGCTACGGCTTGCGCACAGAACTGGACGTCAGGAGATCTGGGCTGCATTCCTGGGTATTCTACAGATTTAGACTTTGTCTATACTTAAAACTTAGGTTGATATAGCTATACCAGTCACAGGTGAGAAAAAACACGCAACCTGACTGACATAAATATGCCAATCTCATCCCCAGTTCATGGAAGAACGCTTCTGGTGATGTAGCCAACTTCATTTTGGGCGGCGGTGTTCCTATACCAGTGGAAAAACCCCTTCCATCCACATATGCTGCATCTACACTACAGGTTATGCTGGTGTAGTCTTCATAGTGCAGTGTGGAAGTGGAGAAAGGGATAAAGGGAATTTGAACATAGATATCTTAGTCTCTAGGCACAGAGCAAGAGTCAGGCTAACGAAGTCAGACTGACACCAACTCTAATAACGCGAGACTTGAAGGTAGGGCCTAGGCGGCTGGAAAGCGAGTGGGAACAGACTGTAAGAGATACTGTTTTGACCTTGTGTTAGATAAGAATGGAATGTAGACTGTGGAAGAAATTAATGAGAAAAGTGAGATATCAGGAAGGAAAATGTACAACAAAACACAGCTATTGCTCAGTATTGTATGTAACAAAAGGTATAAAAGCTTGCCCTAATTATTTATCTAGCAGAGACCTGCCTAGGGAGGGGAATCCCTGCCCGTGTGTACTCTCCCGTGCATATTGCAATTGCTCAAAATAAAGCTGCCTCTGGCTTGTTGCTTCAAACTCAGAATGAGGACATTGCTTTCTTCCACAGCAGATACAGTTTTACTGTGTCACCATGGGAAAATTACTATCCTCTCCCCAGTTTTAGCTGCCCCATCTGTACATGGGGATTTTGACAGTGATTTATCTCATAGGAGATTTTAAGATTAAACTTGTTAAAGATCCTTGAATGGAAGGCATTAGAGAAGGTCAAAGTATAGTTGGTACAAGGTGTAAAATCTCAGCCCTAATTAAATATAAACAGGCCATAACATCACTTGTTAAGGGCCAGGTTCCCTCCCATCAGTTCTGCTTGGAAAGTCAGTATCAAACCCCAGACAGAGCAAGTGGGAAAGTGGTGCACAAAAGTGAAAGTGAAATCAGCACAGGGGCTTCTGGGCTGAAAGGAGGGGGATCATGACTAAATTCAAAGTGCAGAATTTTAATTCCAATAAAAGAAATTTCATATTAAAATCAGAGACAAACAAATGGGACTACTTCCCTTCATCAGTTCAGCTATACCAATAAGAGTAACTAGGTGCTTGTTTATAAGAGCTGGGAACCATGGCATCACTTCACAGCCTATCCTCTGACATGGCTGTGTCCTTCAGTGGCGTCCTAGACCTTTAGATATAGGTTGGTTCTGATATAAATTTTAAAAATCAGGTAAGTAATATTTCCAGGTTCATCTCCTGAACCTGTAATGCATCCCTTTAAGTTACCTTCCTGGTATTCCAAATTTCCATGAAGTCTGCCCTATTGTAATTACAGAATAGCTACTGCTTCAGTATAAATCTAATAGACTTTTTGGCCTTGTCAGATTAAAACTTACCTATCAACTCACTGCAGTCCTCTAGATCTCCCTAAATCTGTACTTGGGAGAGAATTTATGACCAGGAATTGCATTTTGCAGAATGATTAAAGTTACCAAACATCCATAAAAAGTTGCAGTAGTAGATATCATCTTTTTGAAAGTCTGCTTAATTTATAAGAGGTGGAAGGTTTATTGTCATTTAGAGTCCACAGTGATGCAACAATTTAGCATTTTGCTGGAGCTGTACACAGCTGCTGTCTCATTTATGATTTTTACATGGTTTTAAATTGCCATACTTGTATCTGAGGCCTTCTGCATAGTGAAAAAATGTGATACTCTTTGCATAGCATTTTGCTTCCTATCCCACTGTTAGAATATGAAGCATCCCATCTTCCTTCTGACAGCATTGTAGAGTATACAGTAAGCTGCATTTACATTACATTATCACACACATATTGCCATCATGGGATATATTCACCTCAGTTTACACCAGCATAAATGCGACCGTAGGAGCCTGGTCCTAGAAATTCTGCAGGAGGCAAGAGGGTAGTCAATGGCCACAACCTCAATAGTTCAGAGCACGTGTTTCAGTACAGCCATGATGTGGGAGCATTGTATGGGAAGGAGGCCTGGGAACAGGGGCGGCTGCAGGTACCAGAGCACCAAGCATGTGCCTGGGGTGGCAAGCCACGGGGTGGCGGCCTGCTGGTCGCTGTGAGGGTGGCAGTCAGGCTGCCTTTGGTGGCGCGCCTGCAGGAGGTCCTCCAGTCCCACAGTTTCAGCAGCAATTTGGTGGCGGATACACTGAAGGCATGGGACTGGCCAACTTCCTGCAGGCTTGCCGCCGAATGTGCATTACCAGCAGATCTCTCACAGGCGTGCCACCGAAAGCCGCCTGACTGCCATGCTTGGGGTGGCAAAATACATAGAGCAGCCCCTGCCTGGGAAATGGCCTCTGGCTGCACCAGGATGGCAGATCCCTCAGCAGAGCTCCACAGGGAACAAAACCGGGCTCTCCAGATAAAGGGCAACAGTAGGAACATCACCTGACTGCCAGAGCTGTGACTCAACCTTCAGGGGAACTGGGTTTAGCTGGCACAGGGAGGTAAGGTTTGCAAACCTCTGCATCACCAGTGGCCAATTGCCTGCAATCTCAAATGGAAGGCCAAAGCCTATGAGCCACCATTCAGATACTTAAGAGCCAAATCATGAAACCTGGATGACTTTTCATGCAGGACTTTTGTTGGCCCATTGTGTATCTGCGTGGACACCGGTCCCTTGCACTCTGGAAGGACTTGCCTGCATACTGCTGTGCTGGGGAACTTGGGACATTCCTAATGGAGTCCCTGCTGCCCAGGCAGCACTGCCCCTTTAAGTGCTAAAAACAGGCAATAAGAAGCTTTGTACTGCCTAGACCCAATTCAACAGTAAGACTGCCTTGCTCCAACCAGCCCAATGGTCCTAGTGTCTGCCCACCTCACTCCTCTGGAAGACTGCCTTGCTCCAACCAGCCCAATGGTCCTCCTCTCACTCAGGGCACTGTCTGTTCCCTAGTGTCTGCCCACCTCACTCCTCTGGAAGACTGCCTTGCTCCAACCAGCCCAATGGTCCTCCTCTCACTCAGGGCACTGTCTGTTCCCTAGTGTCTGCCCACCTCACTCCTCTGGGGGCTGGGTGTACAAAGCCCTGAGTATGGAGAAACCCAGGAGGTGATCCACAACCACATGGCATCACCTCATCAAAAGGGCATCCTTCCCCATTCACCTGGCTCCAGGAAGACAACGACCAGTGAACAGGCAACACAGCTCTGGAGAACAGAGTAAAATCAAGCTTTGGAATGCCAGCTTGCACATTAAAAACGTAAGCAGCAAATATCAACTGACTCTTAAAATCTTTTACAGTTTAATACATCTGATTCTGTCTATTGCACAGAGCACTTCAGCCATGGCAATGCATGGGCTGGACACAGAACGGCTCCAGTCATGCCTTCTCAGCAGGTTGCCTAGACCATGGAAAAACTATAAGCCTGGACTAAAAAGATAGAATGGGCAGCAGTTCTGTCCCCACGACGCCGAAGATTCAGTTTGATCCATCAAGAAATTCAGTAGCAAGCTCCCCAACACAATACTGATTGAAGGTAGATACCACTTGTATTTGAAATCAAGTAAACTGGAAGGCTAGACATGGAAACTTATAATAAAACAAACTTGTTTCTTTGGAAGAATTCCTTCCATCCTTTGCCCAGTGAGCCAGTGGCAGAGATGGGAACTAGGAGTCCTGATTCCCATTCCTATACCTTCCCCAGTGGCCTCTGTTCTCCCTAAGCTTGCAGTCCAAATGCTAGACCAATTTGGAAAAGCATCTGAACTCCTGGGGGCTCATCTGAACTGAACTACCGAAACATCTGAGGTCTGACCATTACGATGTATAAATCTCCAACATCAGAGATGTTCGTGTGATGGGAGGTTGCTTTGACTGTTCAGTTCATCCTACTGTCATCAATATCTTCTGCATCTTTATCTTATTTTGTGTTCTAGTTCAGTTTGACAAAGTTAGCCCTGTATCTCTACAGAACACTAACACTGGTCTACAATTCTTGAGAAGTAATCTGCTTCAGAGATAAAATGTGATATTTATTATGTATTTTGATGTGCTGAATTCAAATATGACAATTAAAACAACTGATTGGCTACTGTTTCTAAGATATTTAAGTTTTTACATTTTATGTCTATGTATATTGTGTAGATAGTAGAGTTTTAATCATAAATTGTAAACCTAGGTCTTTTCATGTGTTTATGGTTGCTTTACATGATAATATTTCACCTGTCCTGTTTATGTAACACTTTAAAAATCAGCAAAAGGGTTATATAAATAAAATTTATTATGAAACAAAAGGCAAAAAACTATTATGTACATAGTTTAGTCCTATTCAGTGTCTACTCGGCGCTTCTTGGCTTGTCTCTTGTATTCATTAAATGGAGCATCTCTTGTCACTGTCCAGCAATAGTCTGCAAGCATTGATGGGCTCCATTTGCCCTGATAGCCTGTCAGGAGATTCCACTGCTGTAGTCTGGAGCCCAACAGCTCTGCCTTACTCTTGGGTAGTTCCAAATCCCTGACAAGATCATTCAGTTCACCTTGTGTTATGAGGTGTGGTTCTGAGGAGGAGGATGGGAGAAAATGTGGGTCCTGTGACATTGATGGTTCAGGCCCAGAAGTTTCATCCTCTTCCTCTTCCTTGTCTGACTCAAGTGAGAATGATTCTGATGCATTAGGAACCGGCAGTCTTTCTCCGTGGGGTACCGGGCATATAGCTGATGGAATGTTTGGATAATGCACAGTCCACTTTTTCTTCTTTGACACCCCTTTCCCAACTGGAGGCACCATGCAGAAGTAACAATTGCTGGTATGATCTGCTGGCTCTCTCCAAATCATTGGCACTGCAAAAGGCATAGATTTCCTTTTCCTGTTCAACCACTGGCCAAGATTTGTTGCACAAGTGTTGCAGCATATGTGTGGGGCCCACCTCTTGTCCTGATCTCCAATTTTGCAGCCAAAATAAAGGTGATAGGCTTTCTTAACCACAGTGGTTATACTGCACTTTTGTGATGCAAAAGTCACTTCACCACAAACATAGCAGAAGTTATCTGCACTGCTCACACAAGTACGAGGCATCTCTGCTCACTTTGGCTAAACAGAAACGTGTCCCTTTGCAAAATCAAACACTGATAAATAAGAGAGCAGGACTCTGTATGATTTCTAGAGCTGATATAGGGCAATTTGTTCAGAAGAGTGATGTAAGCTTTGTTATGATTGCATCATCCATGACTTCTAGGAATAACATGATGCAATTCATATCATGTATGATGCAATACCAGCTTCAGATTGCATCATTCATTGTTTTGCCTAAAAAGCAAGTACTGTCCAAACCCAGTCATAGATTTATTCATAGATCCAGTCAAAGATGTATTCACTTCTGGTTTAAATTGAGATCCCTTCCCTTTATAACTCACTTATCCTCCGCCATTCCCAAGTCAAGGGTCATATATACTGACCCAATAGCATATCTTGAAAACTAGAGCCAATCAACAATTTTAAGCATCATTTTCGTTCTCAGTGACCCAGAATTAGTAAAGTTGGACTACATTTATTTCAGAAGCATTTTGGCTATAGAGTAGCGTAATTAAAGACATTACAATTCATCTTTGTAGAAAATCCAGTCTCGCTCCTGTGAGCATTAATTTTTCCAGCTTAACTGAATTCTACATTGTGTTTATGATGTAATTTTAAGAATCCCCTAAAAACAAACTCAAATGGCTCTTTTCATTAATTCTGAATTTCTTCTGCAACAAGCTATGTTTTATCTGTGGAGAAGGCTGGAGTTTTTTTGTCAATTGTAATAAAATCCAATTGCTGTTAATAACTGGAGTGAAGTCAAAAGGAGCCACAGCAATGAGGAATTAGAGATTAGTTGGAGTAATCATGGGCTAATTGAAACAATGAGCTATTAACTGGTGTTTTGGCCATTCTCACAGAAACAGGATGCTGCATGTAACTCGAGTCGGCATTACTAAGCATAAAGGCGCATCCTCCTTAATGAAATCCCAGCCCATACTGCACTTTCCTTTTGTCCTGAGATGCTCTGGCAATGGGCACCTCATAAATGTGTGTGATAAAATAAAATAATAATCACCGGCTTTTCATTAAGCCTCGCAAATAGGAGCATATCTCATGCTAAAGCATCACGTTTATCTGAGTCTTCTCTCCGTATTTCATCCAAGTCATCTCAAAGTTTTCCATTTTTAAATTGTTTAGCTCCACAAACCCTACTGGAAATAACACAGTGGTGCAAACACTGGCTTCTTGAAGAACTTGTTTCATCCCGTGGGAACTGTTTCCATAGCATGTAAATATCACATAATTAGCACGTGGAATGTTTAAATAGCCAATCTATATTAACATAATGAATTTCAATACATCAGCATCACGTGGAGTGAGGCAGCCACACAGAGTGCTCAGAAAAGGCACTTCTTTTCTAGCATGCCAACCAGGACCAGCCAATTTTATGTCAGTAAACCAGACAGCAGTATATGTGAGGGACACGGTGCCTTTCTCCACAGTGTAATGTCCATCGCAGAGCAGACCCCATTTATCTGACTGTACAGAAATGTAGCATGGGTCTCTCTTCCATTTCCCAAGACAGGACACTGGCACCAAAATCAGAGAACATAGAAGCAGCTGTTTTATGGGCATTAATACCGGCCTCAGTAGCCACAATAGCCTATTCAACCTTTATTCTGCTTCCTGCAAATCCCAGCAGAAACTGAAAACCTCTTTATCCAAAAGGTACATCTGAAATTAGGCTCATTAGCATGTTTGCAAAGCACATTCAACTCCACCTACAAGTCAAAATTATAAATGTTCTCTGGACTGTACTCTACAGCCACGACATTGGTCCTGCTGCTCTGGAGAGCTGAGCGAGAAGGGAGGACATGGGCAGAATCCAGCTCTTTAAGAATAATTCTCAGAAGCAGAAAGAGAAAAAAAAACTTGTAGAAAACCCATTTATTTCAGTAAATTCTAGAAAAGGGATGTGGCATCAGCACCAGCCATCCTGCAAAGGATCTTTGCTGGAGCTGACAGGCTAACAGCCTAAAATCTCCAGACCAGAGAGGTATGTGATGTAAATGTTGTCCATCATAAAAATCAATGGTTCTTTTGCTAAGTGGTCAATATTTATTTGGCTTTAGCATTGTTTAATTCAATGCATCAATTAAAGATAGTGTAATGTCTGATTTGGTCCCAAGCCGCTGTTTCTATTTGTCGTTACCTCATCTGTTTGATATCACTCATGTCTTTAAGTCTCTGCTCTTTTGTCCCCTTGCATAACTCAAGGACAGGAGTAATTGACGTGAAACTTTTAAAAATTAATTTCACCGCGTATGCCACTAACAGAGAGTGCAAGTCCTCAGAATCATTTATAACTTCACAGTGATTGGCCCTGACAAAACAATACCTTAAAAACTCCCGAAAGTAAATTATGGCCCAGGCAAATGGCTGAATGCTAGCTGGGCCTAAGGCTTGGAACACAGCCAGGCAAAAACAAAGTAATGCGCTTTTGATATTAATAACAGAGATGATATTGATCTGCAAGCCAGTGTCACTTCTACACTCAGGCAAGGAGATTGCTTCAGGCATTTAGTCCACTGAAAGCCACTTTCCATATAGGCCATTTAATTCCGTGAGTCTTTAATTATATGAAATGGAACCCAGTTAAAGGGCCAGATACCTCTTTCACTCATCTTAGATGTGGGCTGTGATTCAGGAAGCTGTCAAAAACGTATATAACTCAATTCCTAGATTTCAAAATGCAGTTGTCTTTTTAAATGTTTATTTCATCTGTGTGTTTCTTTGGCTCACAGCATGTGCATCTGTAGGTACAGGAACTCAAATTACAGGATCACATTTTTCAAAAGACTTGAAGTTAATGTTCCTAAATTTTATGAATAAATAAAGTAGTAACTTGGACGGGAGAGCCAACTTCTCTTGCTAAAAGACAGAGGGAGACAATATAGAACTCCAGTGCTCGTA
The DNA here is from genome assembly GCF_007399415.2 of Gopherus evgoodei. NCBI lineage: Eukaryota > Metazoa > Chordata > Testudines > Testudinidae > Gopherus > Gopherus evgoodei. The sequence continues at coordinate 657,452 of NC_044341.1, read as the reverse complement.
ACCTCCTGCCACCCAAAAACCAGGCTTGTCAACCTTGATCAGAGGTGATCAGATTTGTCTCCAGTTGAGTAAATAAGTGGATTATTTGTCTTTTATCTACTGGGATACGCTGTCCATTAAAGTCATGGCCTGAGGGTAGGGGATGGGAGGAGGTGCATCTCCCCAGTGGAGCCGCTGGTGGCAGACTCAATGTCCCTGCGGGAGCATGGACCCTGCTGCACTTTTACCCTCCCTAGACACTTCAGAAACAGCAGAATGGTCCCAATACCAAAGTGGATGCCAACACAGAACGATCCAAGAAGGGGAAGAAGAGCCAAGGTGGCCAGTCGTGCACAGCTAAACGTATTGTACTTTGAGTCCTTGAATCAGTGATACAGGAATCCAAAAAGCCCTGCACAGTCTGCCTTAGTTGTACCACTTAGTTGTGGTATTATCCAGATCATCCAGGGGCCTACAGAGAACACCTAGGTTAATCTGTATCTTCTGCCTGGCAGTGAGGGATATAGATTTTTTTTAAATAATGTCATGGGGAAAGTGCGCTGTACCCTAAATACAGCTGTGTCCTAAGCTGTACCTCCAATGCAGCCATCACTTTTCAGCCCTCCTTTTTGTGCACATAAACGTGTATGATATGGAAAAAATACTATTTCCGATTTCCTTTTTTTGAGTCTTTCCTAATGCCTGTATTGTGACAAATATACCTCAATCAATAGGGTACTTCACCACGCTCATCATTTTAGATTCTGTATAATTAATGAACCATGATACTAGCTAGAAGAATATAAGCAAACCAATTTTGAAAGGATGAAGTTCATCCTGCTTTTATGTGTTGCACCAGCCTTAGCTTATTACAAGTTGGGCAGATATAAACTGTACCAAAGAGGTAACAAGATTATCTGTACAAAATTGGCAGGCTACTGTGCTGGTGAGAAAATAGCTTAATAATCATTTACAGTGCTTAGCATCTTCCAGTGGATAATGATACTTTCATTTAACAGGGAAAGAAGAAGGCTGAAGTACAAGTGACTATTGAGTCACAATGTTTTACCATCTGGCACTACTGAAAGGTTTATTATTACCAACACAAATTATGAAATCACCAGGAAGTTACTCGTAGTTAACAATGTAGTTACACGGTTAACTGCTAAATAGGAAAGTAAAAGAGAACATGAAAATGTCACTCCACTCACAGGTTTTATTTTAGGAAAAAATAAGCTCTGCAGCTTGGGTTGGTAGCAAACCTAAAGACACTGGCTGAGCTATGTACATTTGCTCCAACCATCTTCCCTTTCAGCAGTTCTCACTGAAGGTACAAGAGTATCAATAAGTGACAGTCATTCATGGCATAAAAGAGACGGATAGAGAGGGGCTACATGATGGCATGTTTTGTTATGGTTTTAACTTTTCAATAGTTTGGAATGGCAACCTGACAGAAAAGTGCTGAAGCCATTAGTGAGTTATGAAGGTTTTACTGGCAGAAGTTTGGGGGTGCCTGGCTAATACCCAATGCTGTTCTGCACTCAGATGAAGCTGGGTGTCCATTGCTGTGGTGTTGAGGGGTATTTACTCTTTTAGGGATATCCAAGACAGCTTTAGGCATTTCTTGGGGCTCTGTACTGTCTCTATTCACAGGTAAAGCTAGGTCCCTCAGTTACCGGGGCCTATGAATCCTTCCTACACAGATACCAATGTGAGGAGCACTGGGGAAGGCTAACACAGTGAGCATTCCCTTGGAATTTTCCCTGAAGAGGGTTCAGGCCCTTGCAGAACGGGGAAAGCATCTGTCCCTGACTGGAGTCCAAGGATCTCCTCCAATCTAGGTAGATTTCAGGGGCATCTATGTCAAGGCCTTGTGCCTCTCCAATGGCTTTGGAGACCCTTCCCCCACTCCAGCTACCAGGCAGTGTGGCGCCACTGAAGCCTCCCTGGAAGACTTCTTGGTTGGTAAATGCCTCGAGGACCCCATTTTAAAATTTTCAAGTGCAGAAGGTGAGCGCCACACAGGAGCTACCACAGCCTCAGGCTGCGCTAACTACCCGCGCATTTCCATGGGGTTCGGAGGGGAACTGGTGCCATCCTTCTCCCCAGCTGCAGATCCTCTGCTCTGAAGAGGGCTCTCCATGGGGCCCAGGCCTGGGACCTGGTACAACAGAGATGGCTGACTCACCCACACATGGAAATCCCCTCCTCACAGCAGATACTAACAAGAAGGAGGATGGAGTCCAACTATCCAGGCCCCTGCAGGGGAGAAAAATTACAAATAAACCTCTCAATTGTGCCTAACAAGACATTTCTAGTCACTGCTTTGGCCTCTGATATCTGAGGACCTTCCAGGGCAGGGAGTAATGCTGTGTTCCTCCAGTGGGTCACTGGGAAAGGCTGGTTTTAACGCCACTGCTGGTTCAAGGCCGGACAGTGGTCATCTTGCCCCCTCAGGCCAGGCTTGTTTGTGAGAGAAGGAAGGAAATGCTCGTAGCAGAGTGTCTTTTGTTTTCAAGGGCAGCTGTGAGTGAGAGCTGCTCAAAGGTTTGGGATAGCAGCCCCGGCACCAGGGAAGCTGAATGAGTCAGCAGACTGCATCAGTGCTGTCCTTTATCAATAAGTACATGAGGGCAGGGCCGTCCTTAGGCATAGGCAACATAGGCAGCTGCGTAGGGCACCTGAAAATTTGGGGCACACTGGGTCTTAGTGTCCACCCTCTTGTTTTCCTATCCCTGTTCTGACCCTTCCTGCAGGCTCCCACAGATGGCTGCTCTAGCCTGGTGAGTCTTCCTTGGGAGGGAATCTAGTAGTTAAAAGTGAAAAAACCTCCAGCCTGCCAGACCTATTAGCACAACATTGAAACTGTTTAAGAGACATTCAAGGGGTAATAAAGCCATTTAACAGGCATTTGCCAACCCCAAGGTATATACTGACAGGTTTCAGAGTGGTAGTCCTGTTAGTCTATATCAGCAAAAACAAGGACGAGTCCTTGTGTCACCTCAAAGACTAACAAATTATTTGGGCATAAGCTTTTGTGGACTAGAACCCATTTCATCAGATGTCCATGAAAGCTTACGCCCAAATAAATTTTTATACTGTCAGTTTCTGACTTTACTGACAAAAACAGTTGTGCATTAATGAAATATTTACACAGAACATGTCAGTCTACAGGACCTTAGTTTAAAATTTGCTTTAAAAATATTTCAGTAGTGAGCTGGTGAAGATTATAAAATCACATTTCTAAAAAATGCTTGCATAGAGTTTTAGATGCACAATCATCTTTAGCCTTAAATGTGTGGATCTTCAGACATACAGTTTTTTAAATAAATCCTTCAAAAGACTTCCCTTATCTAAAATACACATTTTAATTACTATAGTTAAAAAAAAGTGCTTCCAAGTCTTCCTTTCCTTTCTGTCCATCCCTTCACCACCTCTCCCCCCACTCCCCACTGAAGAGAGCCCTTAAAGGGACAACAGTCCTTCCCTTCCAGATAGCTGGACAAAAAGAGTTCCCTTTCTTTACTTCTGACTATCCGACAAACTAATTTTAAAAGAACCCTCCAGCAAAATCAGTACCTTAGTAAGACAAAATCCTTGTTATACCTAAAATCTTTGGAAACATATTTTTTTAAAGTTGGTGAAATTTCATAACCATGTCTATTGTTATGGAGTTCACACAAAGTAAATTACTGTTCCCTTTTTCTAAAAGCAATTAACATTGTTATGAACACACTAAATCTCTCTGATTAATTTAAAAGAATGTCTTTGTTTCAGTGAGTTAAATATGTAGTAATCTGGAATGCTGGCTTAAGATTTGAGTACATTTAAAATATAAATTCAATTTAGAAATACTGATGAAGAAAATGTAAAACAGAGAAGAGCTGCATCATGTGTTCCATTATATGTAATGTTGTATTCAGCAGGACAGCTGACTCACCATTACTATGAAGTTTTTGCAAATAAATCTCTGACAAACTTCAGGGCATATCAAAAAACCTGTAACTGACATTTTTTATTCCCAAATTTTAGTGCTTTTAATTAGGTACTTTCTTCATGTCCATTCTGCATGAGGGAGAGTGCATGGAAGTCTCTGCGGGGAACTGTGACTCTCCGCCACCATGAGGCAGGCTGGGCATCTCATTATCCTTTGCTGTCAAGTCCCTCCTCCCCCTCCCCCACCCAGGCTGTGAGCTTGGGCTGCCATCCAGCATAGGGGCACCAGTTTAATAATACTGCCTAGGGCCCCATAAATCCTAAGGACGGCCCTGCATGAGGGTGTGGTGCAACAGAGGTTCTATTGTCACACGTTTGGGATGGTTGCATCACTCACAAACGGCAAACTGAGACATACATAACTAGCTCCTTTCCCTAGAAGCCTCTGTTCTTAGCGCTGCTTTCTCAGCATCGTGGCTAGAAACTGATCCCTGATTACGCTCTGTTTTTGTGATGTCTGCATTATTTTGATTTCACTGAAAGCTCAGATGACATTCTCTTATCTACAAAGAACAAATTATCTCACTCATGTTAATCTTTTTTATGATTACAAGATTATAAATTATTAAACAAAATCTGAGAAGTGTGTTGAGATTTACCCTGGGACTGATGCAAAAAATACTTCCTTTCAGCATCAATGATAATTAATAAATGCAGTTTTTGCATACCCAGTTGTTAGAGAGATAACAGAGCTGGCAGAAAGTCAACAGAGAAGTGCTGTCTAGAGCCAAACAGTCTTGCACTTGACATAATTTGTATCTTTAAAGAGTGCATTGTCCTTTGATAAAAACAGGGGAGTGTTGGGGCACATGCAATGGATTAGCGGGGGTGTCACTAACATCATCGATGCAGCTTCAATGTGAGAAGTGATTTCAGGTTACAATGCAGAAAATAGCAGGGTGTCTGACATACAATAAATGGCAGCACCCAAAAGCTTGACAGCTACTGGATCCTGGACGCCACATACTCTGGACTTGAGGACAATGCAGAGCCTGGATGAAATCTTGGCCCCACTGCAGTCAACAGCAAAACTCCCCTTGACTTCAAAGGTGCCAAGATGTCATTCCCTGTTTAGAATGAAGGCAGGGGTGGGATGAGGGGAGAGGAGAGGAATTGAGCTAAATTTTGTCCTAACTCACAAATGAAATGAGTTTGACAGTCTCAGACTAACCCCTTACGTCAATATCACAAAAGTATCATTTCATTCAGTACCATTGTCAGCAGTTGTTGTAACTGATACCGCTGAGAGAGGAAGTTTGTGTGGCTCTTGCTGTCTCTAGAGCTTGCTCTTAGCAAGCCTGTTAGGGCAATCCCATGGCACTTTGCATTTATAGACAAGTAATAAAGGTCCCGACCCTCGCTAGGTAACCAGTACGTATGACCATTGCGCATTTCATAGATGAGCAAACTGAGGCGCTAAGAGGGGAAGTGACTTGCTCAAGGTCTCATAGCCCTCGGGGTTAGAATTCAGGACATCTTGGAGCTGTCTTATTAGCTAAACAACTGAACTGTATTAATTTTCCTAATGGAATAGTGCCTGGTTGGGGAGGGGGGCAGTTATTTTAAGGTTCAGATTTGGATTCTGATGAGCATTAACCTTTTAGGTTGTTGTGACTACCAGAGACTATGAGAAGCACAAGGAGCATATGTCATCAAACAACAGTAGCTTGATGTTGGTCTGTATTTATAACAAACTCTGCATCCAGGAAATGTAATTATTTTTGGAAGGACAATCTCAGACTATGCTGATCGCTCCTTCTCACACTCCCCAGTAACTAGTGCCCTGTGTACTGCTGGCTGGAGAATGGCAGCTGAGCACTCTTTCCCCACCACTGTTCATTAGTTTCTAGATGAAATCAAACGAAGCTATTAAACTCCAGATAGATATGCAGCAATGAGATGGCATCTAGATACATCTGGAGTGTAAAACAGATGGAATTTGCTCCAGTGTTTAGATCTCATTTATTCAAGCTAGATCAGAAAAGGTGAAATTTTGCAACAAAACCTCCACTCCAACACTCCATTTCACTTGGGAATGTGCTGCTGGCAACATTCAGAAAGCTGCCAGTAATGAGAGCCCAACATTGGCTTGCATGGTGCATTCGGACACCTCACCTAGGGAGCAGCTAGACTATTCTGCTGCTTCTACTCCAAATGAAGCAAAATAAGAGGAAATGAGTATCACCTGGGTGCTTATATCTGGTACGTTGCTGAGAAGGAAACTCCTCTGAGAAAGACATCCCATTCTGCTCCATAGCAAAGTTAAGGTGTCCTCAGAAGTAGAGAGAATGAAAGCATGGTCTCATATTACAAAACCTTCCTGTGAATGTTTAACGGGGCTGACAACAGAGGAAGATTATTGCTGTTCTGGACATAGTGGAGGTGGGAGAGTGGAAGGTTGGGGAGACCATAGAGGAGAAGGTTTTGGAAGTCAAGACAAAGGATAACCAAGACTTTAATACAAGCCTTTCCTGTCAGAGGGAAAGAGAAAGTTCAGATATTAGAGGGATTATTACACAACAGAAAGAGAGTTCTCTGTCTTGTATGTAGGACCCCAATGCCCCACTTCTCAAATACTTATATTGTTCCAAAATCATATAGCACCAAAACCCCAGACTCATCTGAATAAAATGAAGAACAAACTCTGTGGACCAAATCCTGCTGGCCATACATGCACAAATAACTAATGGAAGTCAGGAGTCCATTGTAGCAAACAAGACTAGATGGGATGAAAAAGGTGAACAGAATATGGATCCTGTGTTAACTTGAATATGAATATTTACTCTGTAATTTGTTCCATTTCCTTTTATTTTCTGTAAGTAAGTGAGACTGGTCATCTACTTAGTTACTGCCATGACCCCCAACTGCCCTCTTGTATGTTCTTTTGTTTTGTGACTGGAAACCTCACAAATGAAAGAGTTAATTCGCTTTCTGTATTAAATATTTACATAAAAATGTTCAGGAAGGTGTGTGTAAATTATAAATAATGTAAGGCAGGACGGGTCTTGGTTAGAACTAAGAGACCCAAATTGTATCATCATAATACATTATTCACATATAATGCATCTATTCTCCTCCATTAGTGCTACTAGAAAAAAGCCCCTGAGTGCTTAACTTGAATTTGGAAGAGTGTAATAAATGTGAGATAAACAAATAGCAGTGGGGAATGCATCTGTAGTTAAACAAGTGTAAATTACAGTTCAGCCTAATTCCTCCAAACTGCACCTAGGACAAACATGTAATGTTTTCCAGAAATGAGATTGGATACAAATAGCAAAAGAAGATGCAATAAATCCAAATTATCTGAATTAATTCACCTAAAAAGGGCTTTCTGTGGAGAATGGCACCCTGCCGAACATTCACAGGCACAAAGTTATATTTAAATAACATTAAGGTTGTGACAGAAACTGACACATGCAGAAAGTGCAAAGTTAAAGCCAACACTGGGTACTAATTCAGAGAGAAAGTGCATGTAGCAAGTTGGTTGAGATGAGAGCAGAGATGTAACATACACAGAGTCCCTTGCTGCTGCTGGCTTATGCCATAGCCCTATTATCATACGCTAATTTTAAATAGATGATTTATAAAAATGTAGTAGGTTGTCCTTTCTCATATAAATGTGAGAGTGCATGCTTGTGCGCGCATGTGCATAAATACTATGAGTGGATGGAGCACACAGGTATTTATTTACTGATAGGATTGATCTGATTTGTAGGGTGGGTTCATCACCATATTTTCACTGCACAAACCTCAACACTACTAAAAACAAGCAGAGTACGTCAGCTAAAATGATATTAACCTGCACATTCAAACATCCCCCATGGAGTAAAAGATCACATCTTTGCTTGAGGCTTGTTCCTGCATGGTCACAGGCCTGTGGAACTCTTCTAACATCTCTCTTTACGCAGGCATTTTCCATCATAATGTTGCAACAAAACCTGAGGAAAGCATCATTAGCTTACAGAGCATGCTCAACTCCAACTTCGTCTAGCTTGAGCTGTGTCCCGTCTTTAGGAAAGCTAGGAATTCAGTTCTTTTTTAACTGTTTGACTTTCTTATTGCTCCCAGGAGCCAGTTTCGGTTTCCCTTTTACAGAAGATTTTCACAGCATGTTCTAGTAGGAACTGGCCCTTTAAATCTGGGAAAGAACCAGCTGCAACCCGCTTGCTACCCATTTTGTTGCTGCATTCTGGAACTCACTTCCTGCCGGATAATGAACGTTGAGCTTCTTTAATGTGCTGTACTGGCTCTCTTCTTTCTTCATTCATAAGGATTGGCACAGGCTGAATCCTCCTAGCTACACATATACAAGTAGCCCTATTTATGTCAATGGGTGGTCACAACTTTGAAAGCATTGTCTATAAGCAGCTATTTTTAGAGCCCTAGCACAAATCCTACTAGCTGAAGTCTGTTGACCCAGGCTGGAATGCTTGCTTCAAAATGCTGCATAGACATACCCTCATTGTCAAGCTTTTCAAAAGTTCCTGAATTTTGGGTGCCATCATTATTGGTGCCCATTTTGAGACCAGTTAAAAAGAACCTAAATTTCAAAAAAAGGCCTGCACCTCCCCCACCTGAAAATCAGGCCACTCTGTAAGATGTCTGAACTTTGGGTTCCCCAAAAATGAGATCCCCCAAATCATTATCACTTTGGAAAGTCTTAGCCAGATTACTTCCATGAGTCGGATGAACAGAATCTGACTCCCAAATTTTAGATGTTTCTTGTTCACATGCAGATTTTAAACGGCAACTGCTTGTGAGTTACACAGATTCAAAAGCACAATGGTATTCAGATAAATTCCTCTTATTCCAGTCCAGTTTTAAAAAAAAGGATTTCTTTCCAAACCAAAAGAGCTGGCTGGAACATTTTTAACCGAATATTTTTTCATTAAAAAATTCTGTTCGATTGAAGCCAAAAAGTTTCATGGAAACATATTGGATTTCAACAAAGGTTTAAACAGTAAGGTTTCTGGGATCCAGGAGAAACTCTCCAGTCAGAGAAAGACCTGAATAGAAAACCTGACCTATTTGATCTGAAAACTGATGTTTTGAAACAAGTCTGTTTTGTTAAAACATCCGAAAGGATTTATTGCAATGCAGAGCAAAAACGAATTTCGAAACCTTGCAAGTTGCTGCCAAATGCAATTGTTGTTCTCCAGTCCCCTCTATAAACAAGACAGACAGTTTCAGGAGTGAGACTGTAAACAGGCAGCCTGCTAAGCTAAGAGTGACTGTAACACAGAGAGCTGCAGCGTGATGTGGAGACAATGAGGACTTATTGCTTTTCTACATGCTTTTACTTACAGTGCTGCTATACGTAATGTGTTATTAAGCAGCATAGCCACTCTTAACCTTGGCCATGGCAAATATAGACTTGCAATGAAACTAAAAATAAAATGGATTAAACTGAGATACAAAAATATGTAAACAATCCTAAGCAGTCAAACTTACTAATTAGCAGAGAAAGAATTGCATTAAAAATTACACAAGGAAAGATCACATTCTCAGCAGACCCCTTCATCTGAGTCACATCCACAGCAATGTGCAACAAGGTGCCTCTACAAAGGGCATCTCTATTCAGCAGAATGCTACATCAGTTTCTATGCCCTGAGAACCACAGATTCAAAGCCATGGAGTCCTTTGGCCCCAGGAGGTGGAAGAGGCAAATCCTGGTAACTGGGAGACCAGGACCTGGCATCACCACTCCGTATTTTCTTCTCCTCAGTCTAAGGACTGCAGAACAGCTATGGCAGGAGATCCTTCCAGGGCCAGAAGATCTGACAAGAACGAAGACGGCCTTTTATGCTGGGAGAATAAAAGGGTACAATTCAGTGGAGGGGGTCTTGGAAGAGCTTTACAAAGTATTACATTTCTCTGGCTAACTCTGTGTATTCCAAATCTGCACATCCAAGAGGCTTAGACCCACTGCTCTCCCACATGTTCCTTTCCACTAAAGATGTTAGATGTCTGGATATAAAATTGATCTAGGATTCTTCTCCCTGAATCCAGCAGAATATCAGCTCCTGATTACTGAAGATTTAGTGGTGATTTATGAGTTGCTATTTGCTGTTGGATTTGGAACATGATCATGTCTGATAAGAGTTACTGAATCCTTGGGCTAGTTTTGCCAGGTGTTTCCTTGTGCCTTGAGCCACTCAAATTCCTTTCCACACTGGATTCTGTACTATCAAAAACAGGTGTGGTATTTGTTTCAATTCTTGGGGTAGCTTTTTCCTTTTTTATATTTTCCCAGAAGCAAAATAAGTTTAAAAAATGCCCTGATATTTCGCGTCTTAATGTACACATTTTGCTGCAGCCGACAGCATCTTACTTCCCACCCCCACTCCATTAGAACAATAAATTTTGGAAACTAACTTTGAATCTGGAGCCCACCATACATAGGAGCAAACTTATTGTTAAACCCCGCTAGTAGCTTGTGTAACCCCGATGAGTGAACCAAGAGTAGCCTATCCATACAGTAAGTGCCGGGAATGCTAAAAAATGCAGTGATTTAATGAGATGACCTCCACCCATATTTACAATTGCTCCTCACCTCTGACATAAATCCTCAACTTGACTGCCCACTGGAAGGCATGTTGAGCTGATACTAGGGCTTGTCTACGTTACCCGCTGGATCGATGGGCAGCGATCTCCCATCGACTCTGGTACTCCACTAAGGCAAGAGGCGTAGGTGGAGTTGACGGGAGAGCGTCAGCCATCGACTTACCACAGTGAAGACACTGTGGTAAGTAGATGTATGTATGTTGACTTCAGCTATGTTATTCACATAGCTGAAGTGGCATAACTTAGATCAATCCCCACCCCCAGCGTAGATCAGGCCTAGGTGATCACCGCTAATTTTGAACTAGCTTTGTTCTCAGTACCCCTTCTCTGCCACCACCCTCAGTCCCTTTTACAGATCATCTAATGTCTCTCCTCTTCCTCCCAGGAATGGTAAAAGACTACCATCATGCCTAACAACAGAGGTACTTCCAACCAGTCTGGCAGGTGATGCTGATGTGCAAGGTGATATTTTTCTCCTGCATTTATTAACACATTTAGAAAGAATGTGAAGCATGCTGCCTACAGGCAGAGCCATACTGGATAGGGACCAGTCCAACCAGCAGGCAGGATGCAGGAAAGTTAGGGACACTTTGCAGCTTCTACCACCAATAGCGAGAAAGTTTCCTACTGCAATATGTATTTGCTGGAAGTAGTGACTTGAACATCTAACCTGCAAAATTAGCATGCATGGCACTGGCAAAGAAAATGGCAGGTCATAAAGCCTGAACAGTCACATAGCTGAAGGAAGGAACTCTGCTGCTTGATGCCAGCTTCTTGATTTGATATACAACAAAGGTCTGAAAAACACTGGGAGCAAGTGTGAGGCCCTGAGCATGTTGTGGAGAAGGGCTGTCAGGGCAGCAGCATTACCTAGTGACTACAGCAGGATACACAGAGCCAGGAAACATAGGTAATATTCCTGTCTCTGTCACTAATTCACTGTGTGATCTTGGGTTAAAGCTACTACTGCACCTCAGTTTTGTTACCTGTAAAATGGAGAGAAGGATGTCCAAGTATGTAAAGTGCTTATAAGATTCTCAGATGGAAGTCACTGAAGGAGTGTACAGTATTATCACTATTAATTATTAATCTATACCCAGAAGTCTGGTTATAAATTAAAGGATTTACAGTATAATATGTTCAATCCACACATTGCAGTGCAAACAACCAGGTTTAAATGAGTCAATTGAAACTGCCTTTTGGAAGGGCTGAATAAATAATACTCCTGGCATCTCTTAACTCCAACATGTTACGTGAATGATAAAACTACAGTTGGATAACAGTTGTTCTTAGTATGTGTTCCTGCAAAAGCACAGAGGTTCAAGAGGAAAGCGGTTTAATGCCCTATCTGAACTACAACTCAATTAAACTTTGAATGGCTTTATGCTGGGTGAGTCTTTCTGCTATAAGGTTGAGCACCTCAGCCTTGAGGCAATAGTGCAATCCTTCATTTTTCTGCCTGCAGTGCACATATGGCTTTGTTACAATAATGAAGTTTAATAGCTACATAAGTGAAACAAGAGTAAACTAGTCATCGTCTTGGCACATGGAACACTTCCACACAAAGAAAATGAAGTTTGTAAGTTACTGATATATAAGAACTCAAACTGTTCTAAGACAAGGGTGGTTAACATGGAGTCATAAGAGCGAATGCACTTCTATTTCTGTATTGCAGCAGCAAATTTAAGATTCAAGTGATACCTAGGCTTTATTCTGGCCCTCTGCACAGGGATAAACATCACCCTGAATGAACAAAGTGTAGCCAGGACACCATAAAGGGTTCCAAATCCCATAAATAAGGGCAATGCATGTGAGTACTCTACACTACACACACACACACCCCATCACCACCGAGTGCAGACCAGACCACAAGCCCCTCACCTTAAATGAAAGGTGTTTCCTGAGATGAGAGCCTATGGCCATCCCACAAGGAAGATGAAAGAAACAGGAGTAGGCATCCCAAGCAAGGTAAATAAAAATTAAGTCAATTTGTTAATGCCTGACAGGAAGCCAAAGCAATTCCTGTAATCTGGAATGTTACACTCAGAAATCCCGGGTCTCTCAAACTTCTAGTAGCTGAGCTCTGCCGCTGCTGCAGACGTTTAAGGGGACTGTAGGTAGACTAGCAAATAATGAGTTACAATAATTTAAGCAGGAGATGATACATAACATGTATAAGTGTCTCTGCCTCCTGGTGAAACAACACAGGTCACATCCTGGAGAGATTCCTCAAGATGGTAGTATGACATCTTTACTGTCTGATTAAGATGATCCTCCAGAGTGCTCAGAATCAAATGCAGCTCCAAGGTTATGAGCCTTGGGAACAGGATGAATAAGACAACCACAAAGGGAATGGACAAGGAGGACAGAAAGGATCTGCAGTGAAAGATGCTAATCAGCATCAGACTGGTTTTTATCAGCACTGCTCCAGAGTGGAAGAAATGGAGGCTTGAATATTCCATAGACAGCCACAAACCACAGCAAGGGTTTTCTCTGGGTAGGCAGGGCGAGAAAGGTAAATCACAGCCCTGCCAGCATGTATATAGCACTGGGATGCCATGAGCAAACATCACAATCCCCAATTAATCAAGGACAAAATAGGATCCAAAACCAACCCTTAAGACTTCAGAGCAATTTGGACCTAGAGTGAAGCAAACAGGACCAAAAGTATGAATGGTCTTTGCAAATGGAAAGAAGATTCGGGCCCAGCCATGGTGTCCCAGACAAGCCAACCTAAGTGAGGCCAAAAGGTTTCATGACACTAACTAAAAGGTCCTCCACCCTGTAGATCATTGCAGAGGCACAGCAGGGCAGACTTTCTGCTGCCAGATACACATAGGGCAGGGCTGGAATGTCCTGTGAAATGTCCAGTTCCTGAAATATGACAGTCACTGCTTAGTGATATCCAAGATGGGCAGTGACTGACTGAATCCCATCTGGGAGAAGCAGGCGTTTTACGGGGTGGCAGCACTGCTGCCAGCTTCAAACAAGCAAGAAAACTACTCTGAGAAAACTTACACCTTATGGAGCTTAAGAAACCTTCAACCAACAGGTGGACCAGAGATCCAAAGAGGTAGATAGCTGAGTGCAACCCTGAGAAACCTACATTTCCTTCACATCTGTCAGTGTGAGCTCAGAGAAGGTGAAGCAGGAGATGGATGGGCCCAGCACAATGGGCCCCCTAATAGAAATAATACATAATAGCAGCAATCAGGTAGTCCTGTAATACACACTCCAGAGACCTACAGAAAGTCAACCCAAAAGCTCACCAAATGAGACCAACCTCCAGAGCAAATTCCTTTCAGAAAATTAACTATGGTACTTTCTTAAAAAAGATTTATTCTTTGTCCCCGAAGTGCCACCTAACTGGAACTAGTAGGAAGGGAGCTCCCAGAGTCACTTCTCAACAGCTTCCCTCAAACTTGGGAAGTTCAATTTTTAAAAACTTTTATTGCATTTGATATCTTGTTGTTTATTAATGTAGGGCTGGATTTTCAAGACAGTTGAACACCTTACAGCTCCCTTGAGACATATGGAGAAGTCTCCTCACCTCCCACCCATGGAGAACTCTGGGAGTTGCTGCATGCTAAGCACTTTTGAAAGCCTAGCCCACAGGCCGTAGGCAGAACATGGCACAGAGCAAATCACTTTACATAACAATGATAATTGTACAGGCATCTCCAGCAGCAGAGAGAGGTATCTGGCTGCTCCGTTGTCAGAGAGTTTCTATCTAGTCCAGAGAATTTCCCAGTGAGTTTTTTTGTTGATTGGGATGTGTATTTGTTTGGGAAGCAGAACTAAGGGAAATCTCACCAAATCCTGACCCTCTCAAATGATTTTTCAGCCAAAAATGCACCAGTAATTTCTGTCCATCTCTTATCTTTTGATGGCTAACATTATCATTTGCTAAATAGTTTAGTATGTGCTTTTTACCTTGGCCTGCAACTTTGAAACCTTCGTATACCTTCTCCCTAACTAAGAATTTCATAGATGAATCACTGGGATTATCTCTAAACTACGCCCATTGCTCCCAGCAGGTATCAGGCTAGCAGGATAACAACACTCCAGCCCTCCTGCCTGACTAGTATCAGCTAAATATATAACTAAGATAATAGCAGTAAAGTAATTCCTATAAAGGTGTGGAGAGAATGAGGATTCAGGAAGGGGAAGTGCTGGATAGAACCAAAGACTTCACATTTTTTAGAGTTTCTGCGTGTGTGTGTGTCTTTACTATATGTTCCATTCTATGCATTTGATGAAGTGAGCTGTAGCCCATGAAAGCTTATGCTCAAATAAATGTGTTAGTCTCTACGGTGCCACAAGGAATCCTGTCCTTTTTGCGGATACAGACTAACATGGCTGCTACTCTGAAACCTGCCTCAAGAGACTGTCAGGTGCTTTAAGCCAGAATTTAGTTTTGTTTCTTCGTTGTAACCTGTAACCAAATTTGTTATTAGCAGAAATGTTTTTGTGGCATCCTTGTATAAGCAATTAACTGAAAACAGAGATGTATTTTTAAAGTGTGAATACCCCTTTACAGCATAGACATCCTAAATCTCCCTGGATTGGAGCAGCATTTGATATCCAGACAGGGGTGCTGGAACAATTTGTACAGTGGAGGTGCTGAGAGACATTGACCTAAACTGTAAACCTGGTATATGATGGAAACTACTTCAAGCCAGAGGGTGCAGCTGCACTCCAGCACCCCTCGTTCCAGCACCTCTAGATCCAGAGACCGAAGCTAACTACAACAAAGGAAAACAGCTTATCTATTTCATATTTTGATGAGAGAAATTTAAAGAACAAACATACAGCATAAATAGTAAAAACTGAAATAGACTTTCACAATGATTTCAGTGTGAACAGTCAGAGATATTAGCATTGGTGAGGGCATTTGTTCTGCAGAAATTTTTGGGAGAGGAGGGGAGTTGATTATTAACCTGACATTGCCCCTTTAAGCAAACATGCTGTAGAAGAATTTTTTTCTTTTCTATTGTTCGACAGTGGATAGTAGGGAACATAAAGGGTCCACTGCCCGGTCTGCAAACCCCAGAGACTTAGACTAACAAAGCAGATGGCAAAGAGAAGCAGGGTAGCACAATAACTTTAAAGAAAAATTTCTTTCTTATACAAAGTGGACACATCTAAATAGCCAATATCTGATTCAAATGGATTAGGAAGAATGGTTGCATCACAAATATTAAAATTTCAGCGTTCAAGAACTGGAAAAGGTTGTGGATATCAACTATTAAATTATTTTCAAATAGTTTATCATATGCCTAGATATAAAAACTCAAATGCCTGCATTTTTCCTGGAAATCTGTTGCATTCTTTTTGTACTTTTTTTGTTTTTCATCAATCTTCTCCATTTAATGAATATACATAGTTTGAATATTTAGGTGAATAGCCCCTACAACTGAACACAAAATGGAAATGATGCAGATAGCATTATGGTTCTGCTGCTTCTCCTTGCAATAGGCTAGAATTGATATGCAGTAGGGATTATGCTTTGTTTAAAGCTGAGCCTCTGCCTCTAAAAGAATAGATTATACAAATCTTCTAATGTTGTGGAAATTCCCCAAAACTTGATTGTATCAGACATAATGTGCCAATGAAGTTCTTATCCATACCTTATGCAGAATAAATATCTAGTATCAGAGAGTGTAACCTTGGAAAAGTATACACCAGGGAACATCCCTCATGTCAATAATTCATAGTGCTGTTGGTGGGAAGGTACATTCAGCTAGCCTCTAACATTATACGGAATACATTAATGCCCATGCAGCCACAGCTCTAGGGAGGAGGGGTAGGGTTTAATTTACTTCCTTTCTGGCCCATTTAAAAATCCAGAATTATTCAAAATATGGCTCCAACTATCAAGGAAAAAAACAACCCCAGGATCAGGAGTAGTGCGTGGAGAGAGGACTGTTTTGTATTATCTAATTGTACAGGGATAAAGGGTCTGATTTCCTGACTCTCTGCTGCACGAGTCACACCAGTGTAAACTGGAGTAATTCGGTGGTGAATGAGGCCCCAGTAGTTCACATATTAATTCTACTAACATTAAATCCTAAAATCAACATATTCAAGTCTAGTGGTATTTCTGTGGGCAGAAATATTGTTGCCATCTAAACCAGCTAAAAATAAATAAGATGCTTTTCTGATAATATATATCTGCCTCAAAGACAATTGCTCCTTTAATTAAAGACAGAATGAGAGAGAATTTTAATATAGTTTGGGTCCTTTGCATTCCTATTTGCTCTTTAAATGCTATAGTTTTAATGATTTAGGAACCAGAAGAATAACTAAGGAACCCAACAGTCATTATCTCAAATAATGAGACTTTTTAATGCAAAATCAATGTTTGTTATAATGAAAATAGATTCCTCAGCTCCTGCAGGGCCATATGCACAAATCTTTTCTGCTGTTTAATAAAATGTGACTGCTTATTTTCACCAGCATGATGAACATTTTTATTCAGGGGTAAAAAAAAATGTCAGAATTTATTTACTGTTATTAAGCACTCGTTCTTAGTCAGAAGCTTTAGCCAATACATGATTGAAGCTGAGAAAACTGAAAATAACTTCATGTGAATTTTCAGGATCTGGGGAAGAGTGATGCAGAAACTCTGGCAAGTAATGAAAAAACTCTCTCTGGGGGAAATTTGCCAGGCTGCATTTTACCTTCTTTCCATATGGCGGGCCGAACTCTTTGTATATTCAAAAGTTATGGGAACATCTTAGAGGAAACTTGTTCAACTAATGTTAGGAGGCAGTTGAATGAACCAGAGACTAAAAGCAAATGAATGGAGTAATCTTAACAATACTTAATCAGATCAAATTGAGCAGCTCTTCCACAGTTAAACAGTAGACGTGCTAAACACTGAACAATTGTTCAGAGTCATTACACACATATTTATGGCTATATTTGATCACTACATGTGTGGAAAGAAATTCACATTTATATCATACATTCTTATTCTAATATCCGCCCAAATGATCCAGAATACTGGTTTTAATGCTCCATTTAGAATCATTTAGTTTATTTCTCAGTTAATATTATTGCCTGTTTGTCCACGTAATGCCTAAAAATGAATCATCAGCAGAACAAGAAGGAAGAATTTGCAACAGAACTGTCAATGTGTGAAGCTTGCACACTTTAAAAGGTTTTATTATGTGCTCTGGGTCTATGTTAACTGCAGAGTTAGGACCACACCAACCCCACTTCCATCCAGAGCAAAACTTCTAATCCAGGTTTAAGGGTGCTTTAAACCCAGGCTAGCTGAGGGTACAGGCTGGAGCCCAGGGTTTGCTTCATCATGGGATGGCAACCTGCCTACGCCACAGAGAGAACGCAGGCTAGCCAGGCCCAGGTGCTCTTACTCCTTCAGTCCTATCCCACAATTACCACCTGGGCTGTACTTTCTTTTCTAACTTCTCTTCCTCCACACTGCATTGTAACCCATGTTTGCCAGCTCCATTCCTGCTGCACTTCCACAGCATCTGAACAGAGATGCCTTTTGTGTGTGCAGTATAAGGACATGAACAGAACAGAGCCACACTTGGGAGCAGACCAGTTTGGAAAGCTTGAGCTAACACCAAACTGGGATGTTGGGAGTCCTGTGAGTGGGTTCTGAGCTCAATTTACATCTGATCGACTGGTCACTGCCACTTTGAATAACATTCTTTTGGGGGTTTCCTTTCTAAAAGGTGCCCCTTCCAGCAATGACATCGATACTGGAATCCATTCGGAAGAGACAGTATTTTCTGAAGTGACATAAAAATATGGGGGACCCCAGGCCACTCCTGGAGTCCAGGACCTGGACTAGTTGTATTTACCTGGCTTTGGGGAGGGGAAACTATACACAGGTGATGGAGGGAAGTCAGGCATTTTGATCCTTACCATCTTTACTTTCAAACAGTAAAATGACCAAGGCGATCTCTTGTATAAATTGGCTTCACAGAATTCATGTGTCTTTATGTAATTAATGTACCAATACATTAGATAACTAGATTATAGTCCACTCTCCAGAATGCATTATGAACTTTAGTAGCTTATGTAATCCTAGCCATTTTATCTCTGTTAACCTCTTGGGTGTTTCTTTGTACAACTGATAGGTATTATTACGTTTTCATTTTGTCTGAGTCTCTTTAAGCTGACATTGCAGTTTCTGAACTAGCAATACAAAATGTTGCCATGTGTGCAATAGAATATACCCTCCATCACTGACCCTTTGTCATGCAAGGATAAATTCAACTAAAAATGTCTAATCACAAGTACACAGGCAACACAATGTGCAATACATATCAACTGTCTATGATATCTAAGTGCTATCTATCAATTTAATATTTAAGCAATATCTATAGCAACAAATATAAAGATATATTCCGTAAGACAACTATAGCTCTATCTCCCAATATCCCATGAAAAACAGTTATCTTACAATTAAAGTTAGTGCAATGAATAATATAAGCCTTATATAAAATATATAACAAGAACATTGCCATTAAAATCCTGAAACTTTAATATTTTCAATAAATTGTTACTTTTATAATTTCTTGAGTTGCCATATGATGAAGAGGAAATATTTATTTATTATTTCTTTGGATTTACACAATATAAATATGGTGGTTAAATTCTGCAGAAAGGTTTCAAAGGGACATAGTGGAGAAGTGTTACACCCAAGTCTTATTGGCTGCCTGCCCGTTCTAACATCTCCTGGATCAAGAGACATCATGTCCTACTGGAACAGAAAACTGATACTGAAGGGTGCCCAAATAACCAATCAGGACTGGGATCAGCTGCTATAATCACGTATTATTATTCATGTATGATTGCAAACCCCGCAATGTGTATGACAGAGCAGAGTAACTTAGAACTACATCTATTTAAAAAAGAAACTTACAGAAAAATGTCCCTGAAAGTCCAGACAGCACAGAATAAAAAGCAGCCTTTATCTCGGCTTGATTCGCAATAAAGTGTGCTAAAATGATAGAAGAGATTTTGTTCCTATGTTTTCCTCCTTGTAGCATTAACCAAATTGCCTTTCAGGACCCAAACTTCCATGTCAAGCTAGGTTGCAACTGATATAAATACAAAATCTCCATCCTCTTGTAAGTAAATTTACAAACCATTTTAATGTTTCATTTCTGCTTTGTTTCTTCATTGTTCAAATTATTCTCTCTGCTTCAATGAATAAGATAATTGATGCTGCAGAGTGGCTGACCACTGGGGATGTGTCCACAGTAATATGTAGTATGATTTGTGTAGTGGATTTTATTCCCAGTTTTAGATATGGGCCATGTCATTTTTTAAAAACAAAAATGCACCAGTCTAAGTGCTCTTGTGTCACATCTGTATCAAACAACAATTTTATGAGCTGGTTTAGTGCCAGTGAAAGATTTCAACGCTCTTCCCCTAAATCAGAAAAAAAAAAAAAATCAGAAACCCTGCCAGGATCTCATCAGGCAAAAAGCAGTGTAAACAGACAGACCTTGCACTATGCTTAGAAATTCAACAAACTTAAGTCCTAAATGATCAGAAGAGGGAGTGAATCCTGGAAAACGTCTGCTTCCAACACTCTCATGTTCAAATCTGGTGTCTGCTAGCTCAAGCACTTTTGCAGGAGAAATCACACAAGAAGAAAGGCACGGGGTGTGTGTGTGTGTGTGTTTGTCCGTCTGTCTCTCTCTGACATACCCAAATGTTTCAGGACTTTAAAGACAAAAAACAACACCTGGCTACAAACTGGAAGCCAATTCTGTCTTTAGATCTCAGGCATCAAACACGGTACCTCCTGCAAGTAGTACCACTAAGCATGAGATCTGTCAAATTCTGTGTGGTGTGCCATTTTGGATGCAACTCCATAGATATTGCTTCCTAGTAACCTATATATCTGAGGTACTTATACAGCCCCCAGAGTGGGAATATTTTAGCAAATCTTTAATGCATTTATACTCAACACTACATATGGGGCAGGGAAGTACTACTTCCCATTTTACAGATGGGAAATTGAGGCACACACAGGCTAAATGATTTGCCCCATGAGCCATTTATGGTGCAATAGGGACTTGAACCCAGGTTTCCCAAGTCAAGGTTACTGCCATAACCACTGGGCTAGCCTGCAGGTGACAAAGCTTTAGACTGCTGTGGGGACAGAGGCTGTTCACTTTGCCAAAGAAAGGAAAATGGATTTTTTGGCCACAGCTGCATCTTGATACTTGCAACGGAGCTGAGATCCACCAGGATCCCCCCACCCTTAAATTATCACAGCTCTTAATATGCACTGTGTGTCTAAGTATACTCCGAAGTGCGGAAGGTAGCCCAGCCTAAGAAAAGTACAGAAAGCTGCCTAATCACGCTCACGCCTATCCTACTTCTCATATCCCCCTGCGTCTGGGTTACATTATAAAATGTAAATGACAAGGATGCACGGAGAACATCTTATAGCCTCGCCTGTTATACATCAAATTGTTTTGCATACTGTACATTGTTCCTCTTGTGATCAGATTATGGGACTGACTGCCAGTCATTTTATACACACACTGTACAAGGTGTTAAGTACAATGATAACAGGTTTAGCAGTTTATGTATTTTCTAATTTCTGTGCATAGCAGATTCTCCCCTGAGGGGATATCAAAAGACATGTTCTAAGCACTTAGGGCCAATTTATGCAGCCAGGTACACCTGTACAAGACCACGAAAGGCGGTGTTTGCTTCCTCTTAGGTGGGACTGCATGGGTGAAAGAATGTGAAGGCAGAATTTGATTGGATCCTGATGTTCATAGCAGTTAGCTTCTGACTTCTTGTAACCTGTTTCTCACCACTGTTTAAAGAAATCATTTTCCACCCGTTATTTTAACATTGGCAGTGTGAAAGAGTGACTAAAATTTGACATTCAATTTGATTTTAATATACATAAGATGTACACTAGTGTTTGGAATCCTTGTTCAGCATTTTCTTAATGCTGTACTCTCAAGACTTTAGCTTAAGGCATGCAGACTTTTAAGCAGAGTTGTGCTGAACAGCAAGATAAAACCTGCTTTTGGAAAATAATCAGTGTGAAGAAAAATTCAGAACATCTTTATACACAAGCAGGGCAAAGGAATTCACTGTATATCACAAATTCTGCCCTTAAATTTGTGTAGATCTGGCTGTTGGTAGAGTTTCTACATCTGTGCTTATCCCCCAAAGTTAGCTGTTGCATATGTTAATAGATGGACCTCTCCTTTGGAGTCTGTGTGCTCCTCTCATTCCTAATCCTTGCTACCAATTCAGCACTGGCTTCCAAATAATTTCTTTAATGGCCTTGGCATAGTAACTAGAGCTGAGCAAAACTTTTTCCACAAACATTTTAAATAAATTTGCCGGAGGTATGCCTGCATTCCCAAGAGATTTACTTTAAACAAACATCTGAAAAATTGAATTTATATAATGGTACATGTTCAAGGAAAGCATAATTCTAAGTTGCAGTTTCCAGTATTTGCAGGAACCAACTTTTCAAGTTGTACATGCAAGAATTCATACTGAAGGGCTTGTGTGCTCATCCAGTAAAGGCACAGAAATAATACCAAGTGATGCAGCTGTCCTATCATAACTAAACAATTCCACACAAAATTTGTATTTTTATCCTCAAGGTTGAAATATCATTGCATACATTTGGTTGATGGTTTTGAGGAAATCATGATCTGCTCATAGATATGACACTCTGGAATAAAGATAAGATTCTTTTAATAATTATTAGTCGGGAAGTATTTGCTCAGCTCCAAAAGTACCTGTGATTGACGGTAAATGGAGAACAATAATTATTGGCTAGAATAGCAGTGTTCAAACCATTCAACCAACATATAAATAACCAGGAAAAACAATTTGTGTAATAACTGCCCCTAGTTTTACACGCTGTTTGTGACAAAATACACCAAGCTCTGTAATATGGGATTATTATGGATTTGTGTAAGCAATTTCCATTCTGTTCCATTTCTGTTCCATTACACATGTTGTTCTGAAACTGTTGAAGAAGACAGAATATTTTAACTGACATCATGTCAGTAACCTGTGATTCATTACACTTGAATTATTAAATATTTCAAATAAATCCATGTTATATCTATCGCAGATTTTTTTAACAAACTGCATACATGAAAGATTGTAATCTGTTCATTGGTTTATGAGCCCAGAATCCTCCAGGGAGTGTCATCTCTCTGAGAAATAGATTTTGCCTGTGTATCTCAGTGAGCATATCTTTGTGAGTTAGCTGAAAGATGTATAGCGATTTATGTGAACAACCAGTTCCCTCATGGCTATATATTTATATATTTCTGAAGAACCTCAAGAGTAAGGCCTGGTCTACACTACACGTTTAAACCGATTTTAGCAGCGTTAAACCGATTTAATGCTGCACCCGTCCACACAACGAGGCCCTTTATGTCGATATAAAGGGCTCTTTAAACCAGTTTCTGTACTCCTCCCTGACGAGAGGAGTAGCGCTGAAATCAGTATTACCATATCAGATCAGGATTAGTGTGGCCGCAAATCGACAGTATTGGCCTCCAGGTGGTATTCCACAGTGCATCATTGTGACCGCTCTGGACAGCAATCTGAACTCAGATGCACTGGCCAGGTAGACAGGAAAAGGCCCAAGAACTTTTGAATTTCATTTCCTGTTTGCCCAGCGTGGAGCTCTGATCAACATGGGTGGGTGGCGATGCAGTCCCAAATCCAAAAAGAGCTCCAGCATGGACCGTACGGGAGATACTGGATCTGATCGCTGTATGAGGAGACAAATCTGTTCTATCAGCGCTTCGTTACAGAATACGAAATGCCAAAGCATTTGAAGAAAATCTCAAGGCTATGATACAGAGTCCACAGCACAGTGCTGTGTGACGAGCATAACGGAAAGCCAAAGAATCAAATGGACGCTCATGGAGGAAGGGAGGGGGTACCGAGGACTCCAGCTATCCCACAGTCCCCGCAGTCTCCGAAAATCATTTGCATTCTTGGCTGAGCTCCCAATGCCTGTAGGGTCAAACACATTGTCCGGGGTGGTTCAGGGTATATCTCGTCAATTTACCCCCCCTCCCCGTGAAACAAAAGGGAAAAAAATCATTTCTTGACTTTTTTGTATGTCACCCTATGTCTACTGCATGCTGCTGGTAGACACGGTGAAGCGGCAGTGAACAGCAGCATGCTCTCCCCTCCCCTCCCCGGTGGCAGATGGTACAGTGCAGAAGGACTTGTAGCCGTCCTTGTCATCATCCCGTGTTGATGGCCTCAGGTGATTTCTGGCCTCAGGTGATTTCGGCAGGGGCGCCTGGGTAAAAATAGGAATGACTCCCGGTCATTCCCAGTAGATGGTACAGAATGGCTGGTAACCGTCCTCATCATAGCAACTGGGGGCTGAGCTTCATCAGCCCCCCCCCTTTTCATGTCTAAAGAAAAGATTCTGTACTCCCTGAACTATCATAGCAGCGGGAGGCTGGGCTCCTCTTCCCGCATCGTTTAATGTCCTGCCTGGGCTATCATAGCAGCTGGAGGCTGCCTCCCGCTCATTTTATTTCACTAACAAGTCAGTGTTTCTTATTCCTCCATTCTTTATTACTTCATCACACAAGTGGGGGGGGGGGGGACACTGCAACAGTAGCCCAGGACAGTTGGGGGAGCAGGGAAGCAACAGGTGGGGTTCTTGCAGGGGCAACCCCTAGAATGGCATGCAGCTTATCATTTCTGCAGGATCTGACACGGAGTGGCTGTGCTCTCTGGTACACTGATTCTCTAATACACTTGCCCCATATTCTAGGCAGGACTGACTCTATTTTTAGATACAACATAAAGGAGGGAATGACCTGGGGAGTCATTACCTTTTTTGTCTTTGCGCCCCCAGCCAACCTCAGCAAAGGTCAGCCAGGAGCACCCATGACAGCAGCAGACAGTACAGAACGACTGATAACCGTCATCTCATCGCCAATTTACAATGGCACAGCAGACAGTACAGAATGACTGGTAACCATCTCTGCTACCTTAATGGCAAATAAATGCTGCTGTGTAACGCTGCAGTACCGCCTCTGTCAACGGCATCCAGTACACATACGGTGACAGTGACAAAAGGCAGAACAGGCTCCATGGTTGCCGTGCTATGGTGTCTGCCAGGGCAATCCAGGGAAAAAGGGCGCAAAATGATTGTCTGCCATTGCTTTCACGGAGGAAGGAATGAGTGACGACATTTACCCAGAATCACCTGTGACACTGTTTTTGCACCATCATGCATTGGGATCTCCACCCAGAATTCCAATGGGCGGGGGATACTGTAGGAACTATGGGATAGCTACAGGATAGCTACCCACAGTGCAATGCTCCAGAAATCGACGCTAGCCTCAGACCATGGACGCACACCGCCGAATTAATGTGCTTAGTGTGGCCGCGTGCACTCGACTTTATACAATTTGTTTTACAAAACCGGTTTATGTAAAATCGGAATAATCCCGTTGTGCAGACATACCCTAAGTAATTCCAGCAAAGACCAACAGTCTTGATCCACCTGTTCCAGATGGAAGCCTAGGACTCACTAAAGGGTTTTGGTAAAATAGCCTATTCTTGTTGAAACACAAGTTGCTATAAGAAATGGAATAAATCAAACTTTAAACTTTTGCAAGATTGTTATTTCCTGATACCTGAATACATTCACTTTATGAGACATGAGCAGGATCTGAAAAGGGCCAGTGTTTCAAGAGAGAATGGAGTAAACATATATGTGACAGACCTGAGTGCAGGTCCTCTTTGTAATCCTTATTTGGGGTGAAGTACAGGAGCTTTTTCTTCCTTTTCCCATTTTTTTAAGCTTCTAGGAATTTGAAAATCTGTAATACATTTTTTCAACATGCAGGTATATTCACTATCAACTAAACTGAAGGCCCAATCAGCATACATAAACTCTATTCCCTAAGCAGTCTGCACTGGTTTATACAGAGATTAGGATTGCTTTGAATTACACATGCAATCAGGGCATTTCACACAGCAAATTGTGGTCATTTTGAAAACTATACAGCAAGCTTAATTTCAGGCCCAAATATATATGATATTCAGAGATACAATGAGGTAATTTAACATTTAAAAGGGGAGGATGTAGTATAAATTAGTTGAAAAATCATGACACTTACAAACCTCTTCTAAAGATGTATTGTTCCCTTTTCCTCTGAAAAAATCAAGTTCTATTAAGATTGAATTAACCACTAAAGAAGAATTCCACAGACGGCCAATTCATACTGAAAATCTATTTTAAACTTGGTCAAAATGGCTTTAAAAAAGAAAAAGAAAAACCCAGATAGACTATGTGCAGAGGAATACAATTTACATTTAAATGCAAATACTTAAAAAAGTGCACACAGAAATCAAGTCACTTTTAACATGCACTATGTAGAATGGCTGCCCACATTGCTTTAAACCAGCCTTCCCAAAGAAAATCAAAAATTCAAATTCATGCCCGTTATTCTTTCAGAAACAGTCAATATACATTCCATACGGTGGCAAATTAATTCTCCAGAACTTTGGTACTAAGGTGCTACATAGAAGTGAACCCACATGAGGCTTTGCCCCATGCACTGCTTGTCACAACATGTAATCACTAGGTCACAAATGGAATATTGGCCAGACAGCAGCTGGAATTCACATTCCTCACCCCCACCGCAGGTTGTTCTGTTTAAAAAAAAAAATCCAACACATCTTTGTTCTAAATGCTTTCTATGCTCATTTCCTCTAAATACCTCTTTCGTGCCTACACTATACTCTTTTTCGAATAAAGAACATCTCCTGTTCAGATCTTCACCAACTTCAAGCAGCTCGAACATTACTTGAAGTGAAAATGTCCTAGTGCAGAGATACTAGCACAAAGCACATGCACCACAAAAGTCCCATTCGGACTTATGTGGTGCATAGGCCTTATACTGACCATCTCCACAGGTGTGGATTCCACCTTCGGGGAGACAGTGACTTCCAGGACAGTAAATTGGTCCCAGAGACTCCCCGCACAGAAAGAGATCCAACACCACGGTGAGAGTGCAAAAGATTCCTGGTAAGAAATATTCACGACAAGGTTTTATCTTTAGCAGAGGTGACACTGCCATCAACAACACTATTTTCACATTCAAAACTCGATGTGTTTTCATTAATTTTTGACAGAGCCTTTAGTATATTACATCATCTCTTTTCAACCCAAAAAACAAATCTGTTAGGAAGCATAAAAAGTGAACTCACTCTATGATGTATGCGTGTTATGTTGGAGGCAGTGGGTTTTCTTATGCATTGACTGATATCCGTGTTGTGGTTTTAGTCAGATCTTGATGGCTTTGCACTTGGTCATTTTGTCCCTCCCTGCTTTAAAAACCTCCCTTCCCGATAGTTTGGCAGCTGACCTTTATGCGGCTATGTTTGCTACCCTGAAAATATTGTTCACTTTTTGTATTCCTATAAAATGTACAAGGACTATAACTGGAATCATCTGATTTCTTCAAATTGTAGCTTCCAAATTATGATTTGTTAAAAGCACTGTACAGATAAGCTCCTCATTCTCACCTAGATCATTGATAAGAGACGAAATGGCCTCTTAAAAGTGTCACTGCTTTTTAAAGCAGATAGAATTAATAAGGTTGACAAAAGAAAAAAGAAAATTGAGCATTATGAGGGTAATAACTTAGAAAGTGTCAGATTCAGAATAATTGAATTCAATGACATTTAATGCTGTGGAAAACAATAGCAGCAGCCCTGCCGCCCATCTGATTCATGTCTAGTTCATGTTTAACAAAACAAGGCTAAGGGTCAGGCAGTCGTGAGTCCTATAAATAACCTGTTAATGGGACTTCCAAACAAGCTGTCCTCAAAATGGTTTTTCGTCTCACAGAAAGAATATTAAAATGCAAATGGATTCGGGCTGTGTCCTCATAAACAACCGTGTTCATTTAACCTCTGACCTCACCATTTAACTGCCCATTCCAACAATTTGTAATAGTGTTAGCCACAGCACATCGCTCCAAAGTGCTAACTTTGAGAAGAGTGCACTAAATGAAGGGGTTACAATCTACGATGCTCAGTTAATCATGTCAGGCAGATTTTATAGACATAATACTGTCCTTTTAAAACTTCCCTCTTACAGCACCCCTCTTCCATTATCCTTACTTAGCTGATGACATTTTTTAGCTTAGCGGGAAAAAAACCCAAACAAGTGCCAAGAAAGATATTTTTGAAACAAATTATTTACTGCATAGCTCTATGAGCTGGCTGAAATGGGGAGAAGACAAGGCAGTTTAGCACAGGCCACTAAATGATGTCATTTCACTCTCAGACTCCTTTCTGGCTGGTCAATGAGTCTTTTCTGCCATTTCTCACCTCATCCCCTCCTGCTGGTGGCCAGGATAACTTACATGCAGCACTTAGCTATTGACAGTATCACTGCTGTTCATAGCTCTGTACTGCTCAATCCAGCTTCCCCTGCCACTTTGATAGCACAGCCTCCTTAATGAAATGATCCAGCCTCTCACCTGCAATATTCTCAGACATATAATATCTTAGAAAGAATGCAGCCCCTTTTATTACATTACTATGAAAAGACCAGCTGCCCACCACAAATACATAAAAATCAGCCTTTTGTACAAGCTCACCCCAATCTTTTCCCTCAACTGCCTCTTATTCTTTATAGTACTCTGAGATAGTTCTTTAAAGGGATAAGAAGTGCATTCTATGCCTGAATGCTTTGTCTCCTCAAACTGACTTGACTCAACATTAAATTAAAGCAGCAACAAGTGAAATACCTGGTAATTGCTTCCAGTTATGAGTAGCAATAAAAAAGAAACTAAAACATATGCATACACAAAATCAAATTAATTTGTAACAAGAAGTTTGTTCTTAGCTGTCTGGCTTTATGTAAGGTTCAGCTGTTTGAGAATTTTATGTTGTTAGCAAGGGCTGGTGGGGTAAAGCTTGCCTTATAGTTATACCCAGGTCTCCCGTCAAGGTTTGTCATGCAACTCAGAGCCAAAGTGGGAAGCAATTTGAACTAAGTTGCTAGCGAAGGACCAGTCATTCTGGGGGCTTCTGACTTTGGGCCATGGCTGCACTCTCAACTGGGAGGGCTGTTCCACACCAACTATAGAATTTATAGATTCTCTCAATGTGTACATTCCTCTCTGCCTTTTGGCACCAGGAAACAGGGCACTGGTTACTTCAGTTACAACAATTCTTTAATTCAGCTCACACTGACTGGAAGTAACTCCACTTCAGGATTTAGTCTCCAAAAGCCTATTTTCCTGCAGCTTGGGCCTAGTTGGTGCAGAGAAAGGCCGAATGATGCCTTCTGTCCTGCCAGTGCCAGCACAGGGCCTGCCCTGTGCATTTGTCTGTGTTGTCAATGTCAGGAAACAGTTTTACAGCAAATCCAGAAATTCATGAACAAAACAATGAGGTAAATTTAAATCAACTTTAATTGTCATTAACCTCTCAAGAAAACACATGCTCGTTCTCTGCACAGGTAATTCACCTCCAAATCTCTCTGAGCAATGGTAACAGAGGGAGCATAAAGATACTGCAAGGCCTGGAACAAGCCCCATTTTTTGGACTCTGGCAGTGTTCAAGCTTTTTTTCCATTTTTTCTTCTTTAAAAACCTGAGGCGTAAACCTTATTTTCAGGAGGATCCCCACATGCCTGGCCTGCTGCTGGGCTCTCCCACAAATCCAAGGAATTCCAGCCATTCAAAATCTGTACTTTGATCAATTTATTCTATTCTACACCTTTTAACAGACTCCAGTCATCTGGGCATTGCACTGAGAAACACCAGGCTTGACCTGCCACTTCGGAAAGTTGATGCTATTTCAACTTCAGATTATAAATATTTTTTAGAAAACAGGAAAGCTATAACTGAAAGACAATTCAGGCTTCTTCAACAGAATAGAAAAATGAGTTCTGTGCTGTTCTCTGTAACATCCTACATTAAGCATAACAAGGAGCCTGCACGGAGTGAGCAAAAATTAAAACTATGTACATTAGATTGCTCTGACTAAAACACAGGCATCAAAATAAAGTATTACTTGAGTCTGGTATTTAGCTGACACTTAGTTTTAAATGAGCTATTGTGTGAGAGCTCTCAGTGATTGGGAAGAGGAATTTTCTTCTTCAGATGCATTTACTGCAGTTTTGGCTTTTGCTTGGCTCGCATTTTCAAATCTCTCTTCCCTGTCATGTATCTTTAGTGTTTAATATCCATCACACTATTTGTACTTTATCCCAAAATTAATTCCACAGGAGGC
Organism: Gopherus evgoodei; assembly: GCF_007399415.2. Lineage (NCBI taxonomy): Eukaryota > Metazoa > Chordata > Testudines > Testudinidae > Gopherus > Gopherus evgoodei. The sequence continues at coordinate 627,626 of NC_044341.1, read as the reverse complement.
AAACAATGGGTAGAGGTGAAAGAATCAAGAAGTGGCACAATCCCTGCCTGACATATCCCACCAAAGTTGAACTCCACAGCTTCCTGGTTCACAGACTTCTGGGCACAGCGCATCACATCACATCACAGTCTGAGAAGGGCCCACCCCCAAATATAGGTGCCAAGAAGACCCCTGCAGTCTGGGAGACCACCATGGAGTGCAGAAACCAGCAAAAGATGGTACAAGGCAGTCTATGTAACTAGCTCAGCACAGGAGGAGAGGTCTGGCAAACAGGTAACCCTGCTGTGACAGGCTGTCTGTGGGCACAGGCTGACAGTTCAGGTTAGCCCAAGGGAAAGATGCAGCAGCAGACTATACTGCAGAACAGGAAGGATGACAGGAGTGTTTTGTTTGGTGCACAATACACTGGGCACTGCTCCAAGCGTACGGCAACAAAGTCACAAAGTCGGGAGAAGGTGAAGGAGACAGAGGGACACATTGTTGGAAGGATCGTCTCTCCTTTGAGGGAACAATCTGCACCTATCAGATTGTTTGAGCACTTCGAAATATTCCAGAAAGGGAGCCCCTTGGAGTGGCAAGAGCAGACCACAGGGCAGATGAGTGAGGTGCATATGTGCTGTCTATAACTGTTAACATTTCATGTGCTTCACCAGCATTAGGAAAGCATCAGACACAAAATTCACCAACAAGGTTAGGTGAGGCTTAGACAACGCAGTGGTAAGAACACCAGAGCCTTTTCTACACTACAGCTTCTAACATTGCTAACACCCATGGAGGTGCAGCAGTGGAGAATTATAGGTCTGAAATTTGCCGTATATATGCAGCCCATGAGAAGGGGCTATGCGTACAAACGTCTGGTTCAAAGCATGTTAGGCAGAGCTCAAGAAAAAATACAGAAGCAAAATGGGAACATTGTTTCATTTACTCCAATCTCATGTGATCTTGACTTTTCTTAGCTTCCAGCATTTCTTTATCCCAAGGCACAAAAAAACAGACACCAATCCATCAAATGGCCAAAAAGCATGTCCAGAGCCTGGGATCTCCTATGCTTGAGGTTCATAAAACTTTATAGCTCCCCGGCCAACGTCTGTTACAGCTGATAGAGACACAGCATTTTACCCAATGTCTGATGTTTCCACCCAACGCCTCATTTCAAATGTCCTTCTCTTTCTCAATTCTTCCTTCTTCAGCCCCAGCCCCCTTCTGTCTCTTGTATCATCATTTCTCTTTTCCCATCAACTTGTGCTTACAGTTCCCCTTAGTCCTCCTTTTTGCTTTTCTCCCTCCCTTCCGTTATCTTCCATTTTTATTTTTCTATCTATGAGGGGCAGGGGAGACTTCTTATCAATGATCATATATAGCAACTGCTATACCTATATATCTAGGAAAAATGCTGTACTATTTTACATATCTTATTCTCATAACACATTTTAGAGAGATTATGTTAAATGACTAGAATTTTCTATGACGGATCACTTTGTGCTATTAAGAAAATTCTTTTCATTGTACTGAAAAATAATAGTGAATTCATTGTTCTGCAGATCCAGCTTTGGTTAAATAATTCAAATATCATGACAGAACATCCATAAAAATATCAGAAAAGTTTTATCTGCATTTGAATCCAAGTTTCATTTAGCTTTTTAAATACATTTGAATTAGAGAAAAAGGCAGAACAGGCAGAAAAAGTGTAAAGGGAACCAAATAAATTACTATTTTGGCAAATCAAGAAGAAATTTAAAAAAAATCAAGTGGAAGTCCTTATTAAAAATAACATTTTTATACACAGAAAATAGAAACATGAGAAATCTTGCTAAATCTGGAATATTCAAGTTTTGGGTTTCCCTGAGATGTCTAAAGGGAATGAACTTTTGGGTTTTATTTGGTCTTTGTTGATTTCTAATTATCAACTTGATCCACACTTTCAGATAGTGAAAGACTATCAAATCCAAAATAATGTCTGCTTATTGGCAATTTGCCCTAACAGGAATAGGAATTTTTGCATGACCTTTAGACAGAGAAAGGGTCTTAATACATTTCTGGGATAAAAGAGGGAAGATTTTATTTCAAAATCAGAGCCGATAGTTTTACTGGGATCTCAAAAGCTCCTCAAGTTCAAAAGGAAATCCTGATATTTTACAAGCAGGGTGTGTTGCTTTGGGCTTTTAGCCCTCTGCATTATTTCTTACCACACTGCTTTTAATCAAAAGATTGGGGGCGGGGGGGGGATGTTTTGTACAATTCTGATGATGCTGAGTTTTCTGATCTGCTAAATTTAGTGACAAAAATGTTTCAATTGAGATTGGTGTAACTGGATAGGATGATGAGTTCTCTAAGTCATTACTATAAGAATCTGAATCACTTTGAATCATACTTGGTGGCTTGTAGCCTGTATACAGAAGATATTATTTATATACACACACACACACACACACACACACCCCAAATATATAGATACAAATATATACTACAAATGCAAGCCTTAAGCAAAAATTATTTTCTTATTTGAGTACATTTCAGGCAATATGAAGCTTTAATCCCTCCCCTAGATGTCTGGAAGACTTGGGTGGTTGACAATCTTTGACTAATTTATGTTAATATGATATTGCTGAAATGATAAATCATGTGTTCAGCCAGGAATCATTTCAGCACATTTATTTTAAATTATTTGCATCATCCAATACAACTTGAATTAAAAAACAAACAGAGAAAGAAGTTTCATGTCCTTGGTTTAGATCAGACAATACACTAGTTTTTCTCAACAACAGACTATTGTGCAAGGCTCAGACAGAAACTTGCTCAAGAGCGTTCCTGCCTGCTGTAAGAGCCCCAACCGCTGCTGCAGCATCCACCCAGGATGCAGAAAGAGGACTTCTTCAACAGGATGAAGTGCTGTTCCACTCATTTCTCATTAATGCCTCAAACTTACTCCAGCACATTCTCATCTCGACATTGCAATGTGTGGCTTTTATCATGAATCCTGACTTCTGCTGAATTCCATACAGATGAACAGAGAGAGAGAGAGAGACTCTACACTTCCTATGCTTTTGCTTTTTGTTCACTGATTCTTCAAGTGTGGAATTAGCATACCAAGATCTAAAGGAAATTCGCAGACTAAAATGGCAGCATCAGTAATTTGTTTATCCAATGGAGGAACAGTGTGGCCCGCAATTATAACTTAATTAGGAAACACCGAGTCTTGACTTAAAAGTGCTGGTTTTCAGATGCAGCTATGGACGGTAAAGTGAATTTTGGCTCAAAAAGGGTCTTTGGGTTTTTCTCTAGATCCCTGCATTTTACAAGTCTGTACATGGCAGCAATACTTCTGTTACATTTATTGTGTTGCTGCAAGAGCCTAAATACATGAAACTGACAATCAGGTTTAAAAATTGACTTTATAAACAAGAATAAGATCTGTGCTCTAGAACAGGCAGTACCTGGAATAGTCATATAAATAAAGCATGGGAGCAAATCTAAGAAACCCATGGAACCAACAGGAGCGAAGAGGAAATCCCATGGGAATCCTGAAACAGTCTAGAAAGGGGAAAGCTTAGCCTGGTGAAGAGACACACTAAGCCCCCCAGAACTTGCAAGACCTCCCATGTACAGTACTGCCCACTAGCAAAGTGTGTTAGAGGCACCAAAAAGGTGATGAGGCCCTGAGATTTATATTGATGGAAACTAAGCAGCATTAATACATGGCAAAAGTGGTATAGTCTTAGAAGGCTGTGGCTCCTACTCTAGCCCATAATCCCCAAGACTGGCTCTGGGCAGGAAGTAGATTCATCCTGATACTTCCTGTTTAGGAAGAGAATGTTTTCACACAGACCAACTTCAGTCCTGAATCTCTTTTACAAAGGCCCAGTAACCTCTGACAGTTCAATGACTCTGCTGGCACTCTTGATGTATTTAAGCTTTAAATTTACTTAGCCCCAGGACTGGTTTATTCAAATCCAACACCTTAAAAGTTAGAACCAAGCCCCAGAGAAGTCAGAGATGGAAACTTTTTCTGTAATGTGCTGAAAGCAGAGTCATTAATGCTGTGATCGGTCTAATCCGGAGCATTTGTCGCTGCTAATTATTACGGACAAGCCTCTTTATTGAACCACATCCTCTTATCGACATTAGGATGCATGAGCCGAGGCTGTTGTTTTAAATGCACTCATTAACCACACAAATCAGCCCTGTTGACAGAGCGCTTTTGAATTAAGCCTCAGACTGTAGTCATTGGACAAGGAGCAATTTATAATGCCATTAGCAACACTTGCGAAGGTTACAGGCTTCAAAAATTGTTCAGCCGTAATTATTCTTAATGGATACAAGGAATAAACTGACGCAGGACAGCTTTTTCATTAGCTTTCAATCAAGGCTGATGGCTTTGAGAAATGTACAGTAAGTGCGTTTTGGGGAGAAATGATGTTACAGCACCTTTCATTGGAAATGCTCTCGGTACAGAATTTAACTTTTAATAACCTTAATTTGACATAATTAAAAAATCTGAATTTGCTTTGAAGTCTTGTAATAAATTGTTATGGCTGCAGTTTAACCCTTTCTCAAACATTCCCTAAAGATGCTGAGAAATCTTCAGCTACCTCAAGTCAATGGAAGGAGAATTTGACTCTTCGTTTACATACACCCAGACAATTACTACAGATTTTACAGCAAAAAAAGAATCTTTGAGAAAAGGGGAGGGGACAGTATCCAGCCAAGAAATACAAGCACCAGGGACTATCTTCCCCTAGTAGGATCTGCAGCTTTGCACTTGGGCTAAATCAGGGGAAAAGAGACACAGAGGTGGCAGAAGACACTGTTGTCTCTCTTCTGGTTGCATGGAATGGTCTGCTGAGAGCTGATGAAGATCTCTTAATATACATGAGTATCTCCAGTAACTCAGTGGGCTCTCTCTCTGAATTATGGGATCCAACCGCTCAATAGCTCCCCACACTGATAGAGCCTTAGGAAGAGTTGGGAATATGCTTCAGCAGATTGGTGCTTATACCACACCCTTTTCTCATACCACATCCTTTCCTCAGAAGATCACAAGGCAATTTGCAAAGAAAGGCAAAGACTTGTAATACCTATTGTGATGGGGCAAGGCCAGATGGCTATAGTAAAGTACTGAGGAACAGGTATGTTAGCCCCAGGCTAAACAAATCGTTAGTACCATGGTAACCAAATGGCAGTTGCTCCAGGTTAATCAAGGCACCTGGGACCAATTAAGATCTTTTTAGAAGGCAGTGGAGATTGCTACATTGATTAGAACACCTGCAGCCAATCAAGGCAGGCTAATCAGGGCACTTGGGTTTAAAAAGGAGCTCACTCCAGTCAGGCAGGGAGGAGCCAGAGGAGAGGAAGTGCGTGTGAGGAGCTGGGAGCAAGAGGTGCAAGGAGCTGAGACTGAGAGGGTGTGCTACTGGAGGATTGAGGAATTATCAGACAATTAAGCATTATCAGACACCAGGAGGAAGGTCCTGGGGTGAGGATAAAGAAGGTGTTTGGAGGAGGCCATGGGGAAGTAGCCCAGGGAGTTGTAGCTGTCATGCAGCTGTTACAGGAAGCACTATAGACAGCTGCAATCCACAGGGTCCTGGGCTGGAACCCGGAGTAGAGGGCGGGCCCAGGTTCCCCCCAAACCTCGCAACTCCTGATCAGACACAGGAGGAGTTGATCCAGACTGTGGGTTCCATCAGAGGGGAAGATCACTGAGGTGAGCAAATCCGACAATAAACGCAGGACCCACCAAGGTAAAGGAGGAACTATGTCACACTATTTTACAGATAGGAAGATTGTGTCAAAGAGAGATGAAGGCACTTGTCAAGACTACAGGAGTCAGTAGCAGAGTACTAAATAGAACCTAGGTCTTCTGATTGCCAGTTCCCTTTTCTCATCACTGGACAAGACTTCCACAATCGCTCTGTCTAGAACCACTTTAAATAGGCTTATTTTGTTTTAACTGCATGTCTGAGATGATGTAATACGTAGAATTTAAAGTGATTAAAATGATTGGAAACAACACTGCCAGTAGCATATCTTCCTCATACAGTGAAGTTGTGAGAAAAGCAAATCAGCAAACATAGCAACTGATCATTTCGGTCCTTTTCCTTAGTAGCTGAGCACATATTTATAAAAGTTTAGAGTTCCTATTATACACACACACACAAATATCACTGATTTTAATGAATAACCACTGTACTTAATAGATTTAAAACTACTCACAATGCACAAGAACCAGGAGACTGGCACAGGGGCTATGGTACAGGATCTGTTCTGCCCTGAGAGATCTCAGTTTCATCATTAGACTTGGCTTCTCACTGCTGGGCCCTTCCAGGGCTGTGGATGCCAACAAGGCAACAGGCTCCGGGCGACAAGCCTTACTTTGATCAAGTGGAATGAGTTACTGCAGCGCAAAAAGCAACAACGGTGAATTCTGGAGGAAGCCATAGTCAGCACCTCTGACTGAAGATTATGCAGTAGGGACCAAGTGGGATCTTGCACGCTAAGAGAGCAGATTTGTGGGGAGACCCAAATAGCATTTAAAAGGAAGACTGTCCATCAACAATGTATCATTTTGACTAAACTGCATCCACCTCTGGAGGTACAGCATGTGAAATAATGAAGATGTCATTCTGCTGAATCCATACTCTGCCTATCCAGATAATTATAATATATCAGTAAGCTGCATGCCATGCCCAGAACTACCCAAGCGGCTCCACTAACCAACATTGGGCAGTAGAAAACTTAAGTAAGTTGTAAAATGGAAATAAATGTACTGAACATTAATGTGCTGCAAAGAAACTGATTTTGCAATCTGTAGTCAGAAAGGATATCAGTAAGATTTACTCTCAGAAAAAAACACCACAACAAAATTAACTTTAGTAATGTTTGACTCATGTCAGCCAAACCAAGGAATTCATATGCAGGCCTGACACTCTGAAGATAACATAAGCACACCTCTCCAAGCATGCACGTGGATGCACTCTCTCTTCTCATCCTTCAGCACAGATAAGGAGACACTGCTAGTCTGGGTTTCAAACCTGAATTTTCCAGATCAGGTCTACTTTAAGTGAATTTGTCAGAAGCAAATCCTTTATACACTGGATGTTGTGGTAGTAACATCCCTCCACAGCTACCGGTCACAGCCCTCCATGGGTCAGCTCACTTGCCTTTGCCAGGAGCATCCTCTTTTGGAGACCAGGGTTTTTCCAGAAGTGTTGAATCTTTAAGCCAGCACCTAACCTGCCAGGTAATTTTCTAGAGAGATGGAGAAGGCCTCTTAGCTACATCTAGCCCATTACCCTGCAGCCAGGCCAGGATTCCTCTGTTCTTGAGCATTTACAATTACTCCAGCAATTGGGCTTCAATCATTTGCCAAAGACACTTCCACAGCTCAATCCATCTCCCCACCAATCCTTCCTTATATTTAGGCAATTCAAATAAAAGAAAGAGTTGATATGAAGGAAATTAGGCAGAGTTAAGGCAATGAGGCAGTTTACTGTGTTCTTCAGTCCATGCAGTATTTTCCCACTGTTGTGCATATCAGATTACAGATCAGGTTGGAAATACAGTAGCAGCTCTGCTTCTTAAACAGTCTAATTTATAACATCAGCACCACTTTGCATGAGTGTGATTCACACAGAGCCAAAGAAAGGAGATGCTTTTGGAAACATGCTTGTGCAGAGAGTCGCTGAGAGGACAGAAAGTCTGACATAAACCTAATGAGAAGAAATGACCTGAGCCCAGCCATCACGCTGCAGCTTTTATCAAGAGCCAGAGATGCAGAGAGGCTGTGAAACCAGATTTGAAATGATTTCTCAAGTTCTGAGTCAGGGGATGCCAAACAATGAAAGAAACAAGTCAGGGTTGTCAAGGAGATTCCTTTACAGCGAGGACACACAAGAACCATGCTGAGTTCAGATCCAGGTAACTTTCATCATCAACGTTTCCAAATCATTAATTTTATTGCAAGTCACATGATGATTTTCTTAAAGCCCCAGTTCCTAGAATCAAGAGATTACATGCTTGGCTTTCATGTAAAAAAACAAAACAAAAACAAAACACACCCTAAATTCCTAGCCCTCCTGGTTTCAGAGAAGCTTGGAAAGTGAAGTGAATGCACCAGAAGGTAATAAGAACCACCAACATTTTTCTTCAACTTATAATTGTCAAGCCAGTCTCGTGATTTTTGGGCCTGACATACTTTTAAAACTAATCTGGGGTCTGACTTGTAGTTCATAAAATGCTTGGATTTGGCAATACTGCTGCAATGTCCCATCACTGAGACACCCAGCGAAATGGAGAAATGGATATTAATGAGTGGCTACTTTTATTAACTGATCTTGTACACTGATGCCCAGTTACACATGCTGCCCTAGAAGGGCCATCCAAAGGAGGGGAAGTGGGCAGTGGGCACATTGTGGAGGGAGGGATAGCTCAGTGGTTTGAGCATTGGCCTACTAAACTCAGCATTGTGAGTTCAATCCCTGAGGAGGCCACTTAGGATTTGGGGCAAAATCAGTCCTTGGTCCTGCTAGTGAAGGCAAGGGTCTGGACTCACTGACCTTTCAAGGTCCCTTCCAGCCCTATGAGATAGGTATATCTCCATATATTATCTTTTATTATATTAACATCTGCTTATATTAATTATAAATTAAATCTGTATTAAAGGGCAGTCGTTCTGGGTGATGAAATCTCAGAAGAAACCCCACTCAGAGGAAATAGGGCTTTCAAATCTAGATTAGCTACTTTACACTCTAATACTTATCACATATTATTTGGCTGATGAAGTCATCACAATTTCAGATCTCCCACTCCACCCAGACAGTGAGATAAAGCAATGTCACACCATCTTCTAACACAACCCCTGTGGCAGATGAGTGGAAACTGCCATTGCCTGAAACAGCAGACATGGAGATCAAATACCACACCTCAAATCATCCAGCTCCACACCCCTGCGCTGTGCTGCGCTGATAGGATGCTGTTTACTGTGGTCTCCTACAACGCTTCTCATAGTCACTGTCAGCCAGGACCGGCGCTAGAGTTTTTCGCGCCCTAAGTGCACGGCCCATTTCGCTCCGGTGGAGCTGCTGCAGCCATTTCTGTGGAGGGTCCACTGGTCCGCGGCCCCAGTGGAGCTGCCGCAGCCGTGCCTGCGGGAGGTCCACCGGAGCCGTGCGGGACCAGCGGACCATCCACAGGTGTGCCTGCAGCAGCTCCACCGGAGCCACGGACCAACGGACCCTCCACAGGCACAACTGCGGCAGGTCCACCGGAGCCGCCTGCCGCTCCCCACCTGGCAAAATGCGCCCCCCCGAAAATCCTGGCGCCCTAAGGCGATTGCCTAGTTCGCCTCAATGGAAGCGCCGGCCCTGCTGTCAGCTGCCTCACGGGAAGGCAATTACTACCCTGGGGAGTGTACAGTGGAGGGTGGCAAAGATGACACTAGTGTCCAGGGATCCAAGTGGTGATGAACGAGTAAGGGAGCTGGACGTAGATTGCTACTGGGGAAAAGGAAATTACTTAGCATCTAATACAATGTGTTTTGCTAAGCACATAGGTAACAACATGTCTTATGGAAATCAAAACTTCAATCTCAGACTCTCAGCAGCCTGAACTGCTCTTTGTCCCCTCCTGATCCCCTTCCTGCCTGTGTTTCACCAGCCGGTCCTCTCTGCTCCCAGATCACCCTTCCCCGTCTTCTCCAGGCAGCAGAGCCCTAACCAAGCTTCTCCCTGTCTTGTTACACTCCCTTCCAATGCACCACACATTCCTTACTAACACCTCCTGCATCACCCATTAGAAACAGATATGAATTTTAAAACCCTCCACTGAGTTTATCTTAAATACTGGTTCCACAGGCCCCTTAGTCCAGTCACTCCTAAGTCAGAGGCTTGCAAACTCAGGTAATATAGCCTGTGCAATAATATACTACCCTAAATCACATTTGTTTAGCATATTTTGCATGCTTCAGAGCCTCCTAGGTTAGAAGCAGAACACTGGGAGTATAGTAGGGGAAAACTATAAAGTATGTGAACGCTGACCATTCAAGCTATAAATTTCTCAACTAGCTAGAACAGAAAAACTTTTTTTTTAAACCCTATAGCAAGATGCACCACGTCTCAAGTTATGTGTTTTTCATACTTTGTACTTTGTATCCATCTGCACATCTTTGCTCTGTGACTCTGTTTAGAGACACATACTGTAGATTTACCACTCCAGGATTCTATGTCAATGCAAGTTTACATCCAGTGCTGCTTCCGCCCAGATATCAGCACTCCCTAGCAAATAATTCTGAATGAGTTCCATACGTGCTACAGCATCAGTAACCCTGGCACTTGGCAGGCCTTTTAAGCTGTCTAATAACTTCACAAAAAAAAGCGAAATGTTTGATTGGCACCATTTTAAGGCTAGAACTAGAAGCAAAGTCTCTGAGCATGGAAGACCATATCACTAGAAGAATGTTCCCATAAGTGAAGAGTAGGTTCTGGCATCCCCATCCTGCTCCAGGCCTCTCATCTGCAAGCTAATTATATCCTGGAATGGAACACAACAGGTAGCTTCCACAAATGAAACAAATTGCTAAAGTGACCCCCTCAGCAATGCCCACAGCAAAGAGGTTGATAACACTGGTGAAACATGCCACTTTCTACCCAAAAGCATTAGGACAAACTTAAGCATCTGTCTAATAAAGTAAGATTCCTCATTACATGGGTGGCCTGAGTCCCACACTGGTGCACAATGAGCATAACAGGGGTGTAAAACACTGTTAGCTGGAGCTGGTAGCACTTTGCTTTGCCTTTCCGCTGGTGTAAATGACAACAAAGTGTAAGGCAGGGAGAGCCAGTCCCTAAATTAGAAGCCAACATCCCATTTTGACAATAGTGAACCCAAAGTACATGCTTCGACCAACACCAGGGGCCTGAATCTGACCTGACTTGCCCTGAGAACACCTCCTTTGACTTCTGTAGAGTCACTTTCTGTTTTACACCAGTGGAGAGAAGAGTCAGGACCAAGATATCTATTTTCTTTTGGCCTTGGGTACTCCACGTGCGGATGGATTGTAGGGGATTTAATTTGGGGTGAGAACCTCTGATGTCCACTTTGCAAATATCTGTGCCAGGAAAGCTGGCAACATGTTTTTGATATTAGCCCTTCTAGTGGCAAATAAGCATACTGACTCCTTTAAAATGTCTAATAGATAGAAGATGGCCCAATAAAATATATTACCTCACCCCTTTGTCTTGCTAATAAATATTAGCACTTTTAGATAAATAAAATTTCACTTCTCTCTAAGCCATAAATAAATTATTACCTGGGAAGTGTGACGTTGCACTCCATATGATTTTATGAAAATATGCTGATGAGTATGAATATAATGTAACTGAATATGCTTCAATGCAAAAGGTCTCTTGTAAGGTATCATTACAAAGCTTATAATCTACTGAGTGTGTTCATCCTATTGTATAAATGTACCACTCTTGTATCTGAAACTAGATATATAAAATATAACTCTGAGGGCCTATTGTAACTATGCAAAGTCTGGGCCATTAATGGTGGTTGGAAGCTTGATGGCTCCCATTAACCAGGACAATTGTCTGTAGATGGCTGTTTACTTGTGAGTCTTCCTGTATACTGTGTGCGCTGGCAAGTGGGTAATGAAGTCTACAGCGACATGTGATCATGTCACCTGAACTAGAATCCCATCTTTAACCTGGTGCTTTCCATTGCGGGTGGGGACCTAGATGGACAAAGGATCCTGCCTTATGCAAAAGGTATATAAGGTGGGTGGAAGAGAGAAAAGGGGGAGTCAGTCTGTGAAAGAAAGTTATTGAAACATCTCTGAGGGTGAGATTTATCTGTATTCAGTTTTATTACTGTATTAGGCTTAGATTTGCGTGTTTTTTTTATTTACGTGGTAATTCACTCGGTTCTGGCTATTACTACTTGGAACCATTTAAATCCTACTGTATTTAATAAAATCACTTTTTACTTATTAAGCCAGAGTATGTATTAAACCGGGGAGGGGGAAAGAGAGAGAGAGAGAGAGAACAGCTGTGCATCTATCTCTATCAGTGTTATACTGTATACGCTTTATATAGGGTAAAACGGATTTATTTGGAGTTTAGACCCCATTGGGAATTGGGCATCTGAGTGTTAAAGACAGGAACACTTCTTAAGCTGCTTTCAGTTAAGTCTGCAGCTTTGGGGGCATGTGGTTCAGACCCTGGGTCTGAGTTGGACCAGACAGGCGTCTCTGGCTCAACAAGACAAGGTGCTGGATTCCTAGGCTGGCAGGGAAAGCAGGGGCAGAATTAGTCTTGGCACATCAGTTGGCAGTTCGCAAGGGGTTTACTGTGATCCACCCGTCACAGGAAGAATACAAGGAAAATACTTTAAAATGACGCCAGTTGCAAAAATGAAAGTCCCAATTCCATGCCCAGAAGAAACTCAGACTAATAAACACAGTCATGCTGAGACGTATTCTGCCAAAACCGTCCTAATTTTGTGGTGCGCTGAGCGTCTGCCTGGATCACACATGTATTTTCCTAGTTTCAGAAAATCTCGAAGTAAGTAATGAACAGCTACTGTTTACTATTCTCATCAAAGTGTTCTCAAGCCATTACTCTTCAGATCACCCTCACGCTTGTGCCCAGATTTGGACTTTTTCCGTGATAAAGACCAATATCTATGCAAATTATTAAGGCAGATTGGCAACAGCCAAGAGGACACACAAGTGAGGCCTTCAGAGGTGTGATAAGGCAGGCGAAATAAATTCTCCAGGTCCACTAAGTCATCAAGTTTTCTGACATGAAAAATTTAACTTCTTGTAATATCTCATAATATTTCTTTTATGCAGTGAAGTGCGTCATAAATTGTTTAAACCATTGCAGGTTACACCAAGTGTACAGTGATTCCCAAGCAGCTCTCTCAGTTTTGCATTTCAATGGTGATGAAATTTAGGTCTCCAAGGTGACAATTATTCAGATATCCTACCTCAGGTCTAGATAACCTGCTGTTTGGTTGGTCCTATACTCAAAGATCTGTGTCATGTGTCAACATGGCTTCCCCATACTGTGGTTATAATAATAATAATGGAGATATACCAATCTCTAGAACTGGAAGGGACCTGAAAGGTAATTGAGTCCAGCCCCCTGCCTTCACTAGCAGGACCAAGTACTGATTTTTTGCCCCAGATCCCTAATGGGCCCCTTCAAGGATTGAACTCACAACCCTGGGTTTAGCAGACCAATATGAGCTCAATACCACTGTGCTTCCTGGGGAGTGCCATTGTATAAGAAAGTCATTATTTCCATATTCTAAAACCTTGGAAATAAAATGATCAGACTTTGCCATACTGATCACATAAAAGAGCATGCATTAGCTTTCTTCCTGATGTCTTAACACAGACACCCCTCTGTCTTTTGCTAAGAGTGGCTGCATCTGTTATCTTGCTGTAACCTTCTCAACCATTGCAAAATGCCAAAGTCCAATGTTCTGAATCCCAGCCAGAGTAGTGCGTTATGGAGCTGCAGGCTCAATGCTGTTTCTCTATAGGACTCATTTTCCAGCCACAGCCATGAATATTCGGGTCTTTTTTTCCCAGAATTCATTCATCTCACTAGTCTTTGTTCCCTTAATTTTTGTCCAAAATTTGATGAAAAAGTCCCTAACGGGAGAAGATTACGAGTCCATAAACATCTAATGGCTGCTACATACACCTTACCCTTATTACTCCTGGGAGAATTGTGCATGTGCAGAATTCACATGCCCCGCAGATTTCTTTGCTTCCCCCGCAAAAAATGACTTTCTGACAGGAAAGTTAAGGGAAGCTGCAAAAGCAGTCATGCACCCCTCCCTGGTGGCACAAGTACATCATTTCAGGCACCCAGAGCAGCTGAAAGAGAGATAAATAGTTGTAGGGCTGGGGACACCCCAGCCAGTAGCTCCTATCCTGAGCTGGGATCAGTTGCTAGTCCCAGCTGGGGCTGGAGGCAGAAGAGGATGGGACTTCCTCTTTTCCTGCAAGGAGTGGCTGGGGGCTGTGTCAACCACCCCCAGAAACCTCCTCCAGCTGCAGGAAGTTCAGCATCCTGCCGCCAATCGCTCTGTCAGCTGCGGGAGAGGGGTCACTGTACAAGGAGCTACTCCCACATTCCACCCAAACCTAGTGCATCCAGACCTCCCATACCAGAGACGCCCCCGCCAAGCCTCACCCAGTACATCCAGAACCCCCCTAACCCTCCATGCCCGAATCCTACCCTCCACTGACCCTCAAACCCTGCATCTGGAGCTCCTGCACCCAGATGCCCTGCCTTGGGACCACCCCCCACACTGAGCATCCCTACACTCAACCCCCCCATCCTTATGAGCCCCACCACCCTACCCCACCTCCTGATCCCCCACGTCCAGTACGCCCACACCACTGACCCCCCAATTCGATGCACACAGACGTCCACCTCCACCAAGCCCCACTCTCCCAGCACCTATACCCCCCCCACTGAGACCCCCACACCCAGACCCCTCCACTGAGCCCCACCACTTTCACTGGAAGTCCCTGCAGAGTCCCATTGCCCCTGCACCTGAACACCCCCCCCAACAAGCCCCTATGCATCCAGATCCCCCACCACCTAGACCCCCTCTAAGCTGCCTTTGTCTAGATTGTCCCACACAGAATCCTCTCACCCCACACCTGGATCCCCCCACACAGAGCCAATCCACTCGTGGATTCTGCCTGGTTGAGCCTGCCCGCCCCACAGCTGGTTGCACCTGGCGCAGATGAGCAGGGCTCCAGGGTGTTTTCTGGGGCATACCCAGGCTTTGTGCTGTGTCAGGTTAGCTTCAGCCTCACCACTGAGGTCCATGTCTCTGGGGTTTTGCAGATTTTTAAAATACTGTGCGCATCATTTTAATTTTTGTGGCAGAATGCCCTCAGGAGTACCTATTAGGTCATAAAGAGGAATTCCCTACTCCATGCCCTAAATCCACATGGAATTTTCCTCAAGGCCATAAATCTGCCTCTGCATCAATGCACATGTATAAATTAGGCCTTTATTTCAATAAATCATTTATAGAGTCCACAGCTTGAGTCATGCTGAAATACTGCATGGAAACCTCACTGCACAACCCAAATGGGACCCCGAGCTGGGCGATCATCCTTTATACCTGTTTAATTAGCATCCATGTGATCACATCACCATTACACACTGCACTCTGGTAGATACAAGCAAACGAACTTGAGCCTGACTCCCTGAAGAGACTGGCTATAAAGGAGCTGTGGCACTACCTCATCCTGCAGTATGTGTTGGTACCAGCAGCAGAACCACCCCAAACAAAGCACTGGTGAAAATATTGCACTCTACCCCAACCATTGATATTTGGAAAACATAAAAACAAATGAGAGTGTTCAATGAAGTTGACTCTTTACAGCCCCATGTTACCAATCATCCGAAAATCAGTTTTCTTATAGAAAAATATGCTAATTAACTCCCTGGACTGTCTAATGAATTAGCCATGTTACAGCCTCCCTGAAAACACTGATTTATTTTGTAGCTGCTTAATTTTCAGCTCAATTCTTCTCTCACCCCGGCTGTAATTAAGGAACAGTGCCTTGAAGTCAATAGAGTTATACTGCTGTGAAGCAGAGAGGAGAAAGCAGAACCCAAATCTCTTGTTACATTTAAGATTCGAATTTAAAAACAACAAAATGCAGCTCAATAATAATTAGAGCCGAGGAGGCAAGGGGAAAAGCTCAGAAACAAATGTGTACGTACCTCTCCGAAAGGTTTTCCAGCTTCCTGCAAGTATATGGCATATCTGCTGTCACTTGAGAATCAGGCCAAAGGTTCTTTCACAAAGTGTGAAGGACATCTGTTTCTTCATTCAATCTAGGGTTATTTCTGTATTGTTTACATATTTAAAGCAGGGAAAAACCTTCCAGGTAACGCTGCAAAACCAGATGCCAGCTGGAACCTCATTAGCACTTGCTAAAAAATCTTGCCTTCCTGTTCTAAAATCCTGAATGTTTTGAAAGCACAAGGACAATACAAACACTCAGGAAATAAGATGACCACAGCTGTGTGCAAAGAGATTACAAAGAAGTTCTACAGATAATCTGTTGGGAAAACTGGGACCAACATGGCATGCTCTGCATGGAGGAGGAAAGCTGGAGATGTGCCTTAGTGGTGAAGGACATAAATATCTCATAGCCCTTATGGGCAATTAAGGAGTCATAGGCCATGATTCCTGCACAAATAAGTGAACTATGAGGTGATGTCTCAGCCGTAAATAGGACCAACACCACAGACACTCTGAGAGAGCAGTGCAGAGGGTCAAGCAGTGTTGTAGGCAGAGAAGAATGACACGATGCTGGCTACTTTAGAGCCAAGGCGTATTCATCTTGGCTCCTTGAAACGAGGGCTTAGCGAATAGAGGCAGCACAACAACCTTAGAATCACTGGGTCACAGGTGGGTGCAATGGGCGAACATACATCTGAGAAAAAGCCTGAGCCACTCCCTCACACCCTGATTCTCAGCTGCTGGATGTGCAAAAGCCTTCTGGGGCAGCAAGCAGCACCTAATGAGAGTGAAATTCCTCCAGACACAAAAAAAGGGGCATGTGATTTCCAGAAGCAGAAGATACAGAGCGGGGGAGGTGATAAGGTCATATAGGAAATCTGTGCCAGAGGCAGAAACCAACCTCCTGACTATTATCCACTGAAGTGTGCTGCTTCCTGATCATAGAGAAATACCTGGCCAAGCTGACTGGTAGATGGCTAGTGTCACCATGGGAGACAGCATTATGGACCCTGGGTAGTTATGAACCAACTACCTATTCCATGTGGCCCCATTCTGCATCTCGCAAACATTAATGCATTACCCTCTCAGCAACAATGACAAAGTGAAGTTTTATGATCCCCTTTTACAGATGGGAAATGAGGCACAGAGAGGCAAACCTGTGAGGGGGTAATTCCCAGCTTGAGGAGACATACTCACGCTAGCTTTGACTGAGCTAGTGACTAGAAATACCATAGCTGCGGTGGTGCAAGCAATAGGAAGGGCTAGCCATCCTGAGTACATGCTTAGCGTCCCTGATGGGTTATGTACTCAGGTCAGCTAGCCCAACAGCTGCTCCCTCTAGCAGTGGTCACACTATTTTCAGCTTCAGAAAAGCTAGCGTGGATATGTCTCTTGGAGCTGGGAGTATAATATCAGAGTCTGTGGTAGAGCTGAAAATTAAATCCACAGGCCACCCTTCCTTCCAAAGCCAAAAACTCCACAGCCATTGTGCTGAACACCAATGTCTTATAAACCCATCCCATGTGTTTTCCCTTCTAAAATGTAAAAAACCTTCACATAGTACCAAGAGAAAGAAAGGGTGCAGTGGGCAGGGCTCTGTCCCAGTGTCCTGCATGGTCAGGGACGCAGGTCTATCTCCTCCGGGGGCTTGAGCTGACTGCCAGTCAGCAGCCACAAGCACAGCGCCACTGTAGGTAAGAAGAGATGGACTGGGAGGACATTAACTCTGCATGTTTTACACTGGATCAGTTTGAAGTTCCTGGGACAGATGGCTGTGTAATTGTGATGCACTGGAAGATGCAGTGCTCAATGGCCCTCGAATTTCTTCCTCCTGCAGGATGTTAAGAACGAAATTAATGTTTGTGCAATGGATTGCATTAGGGAATTTGTGGGAGTGCAGCACAGTTCAGGATCTGCTCTGCATTTCCTACTTCTTTATGCATCTATATGTATGTCTCTGTATCTGCTTTTCTATTTAGCAGCCTTGAGAAAGGTGTGAATGCCACATTTAGAAGAAGCCAGGCTTCTGAAAACCTGCGTGAAATACTCATACAAGGGGACAAAGACAGGCTAATGCTGAACCTCACTAGGCCTCACTGGGTCGCATCCTGGGACCGTTCAAACAGCTGCTGTCGTGGGGCAGCCGCACAACAACCATAGCAACAAAGCTGGGCTTTCATTAAAATGTGGAGGAGGGATGACAGTAGCAGGGGCCTCCTGGGGAAGCACAAGGAGTTGGAAGGAATGAGATTGGCATTATCTCTTGGTGGAAGGAGGTGAAAAAGAAATTAAGGAAAATGACTCCCCCTGCCTGGGGGGATTCTGTCCAGATGCCATATGAACACCCAGATGAAGACATTTACCCATCACACAAGAACAACTCATAAGCACATTATAATTCTAGATCTGGGCAACATTCCTGATGTCCACAGATGAAAATCAGGAATTCCTCAATTTGCTCTTGTGCAGAATTTTACAACAGAACATCCTAGCCCTGTTCATTCGTGAAATCAGTGACATTTTGACCTGAGAGCACATGGAAAAACTTCTGTAGGTGCCAGTGAAGGGGAAAAGCACCAAAGTGCAGATCTCACCTCTAAGAAGAAACTACAAAATGCTCCACTTCCTTAGAAACAAGGTTGAGAATGTCATTTTTTCCCCCCACCAAAAGTCAGTGGTTCCTGTTGTCACAACATTATAACTTGAGCCTGCAGAGAGGGGAATTTATAACATCAGCTGTAACGTCACCTTCTGCCTATGATACAGCAGCACACACTGTGAATATGCAGTGCTGTGCATGGTGTATCACAATATGGCCCACAAAATGGAGCTAGCTGCATGCCCTCCATCTCCCGAGTTCATTTAGTTGTTCGGTTTCTCCACCTGATAGTGAAAGTAAGGCTATCTCCATCCCCAGCTGGTGTCAGGAGTATTTAATAACTACCAATGTTCTTGTATATGTTAAAAGTCAGTTGTGAAAGCTGTCTGCAGTGTTGTTGTAGCCGTATTGATCCCAGGATATTAGAAAGACAAGGTGGGTGAGGTAATAGCTTTTAGTGGACCAACCTCTGTTAATGAGAGAGAGAAGCTTTAGAGCTTACACAGAGCTCTTATCTCACCAACAGAAGTTGGTCCACTACAAGTTGTTACCTCACCCACCTTGTCTCTCTGTTATGCAACCTTGGAGTCTACTTACATAGTAGTAGGTTCACACAAGCAGAGTCCCCAGAATAATGATGCAAGCACAAGCTCAGTAAACAAAAAAGAGCACAGCTATTATCTGAAGAGGATATAGAGGCAACTTTTCCCGCCGCAGATGTTGCAGTTACCAAAAGTTCCCCATTATTCTAGAAGCAGGCAGAAACAGTCACCCCTGTACTTCCTCTCAGAGATATTTCCTGAGACAGGTGTCTTTCCCACCTGGAGCAGCCACATCCCTTTGGGGCTCTCCGTGGTTTGTGCCAGGAAACACCCTCTCACTCAGTCACCACAGTGACTATTACAGCTCTTCCCACTCCTGACATGCTCTCTGCAGCCTGGTCCTTAGCCCATCTGTGCACATCAGAGAGGGTGGAGTTTGTTGTATTTCCCTATCTCATTATTTATGGAACACATGGCCAGAGGAATTCTGCACTTCCTTTCTCCACTGAGTCAGATAGTTAATGATTCCCACAGACAGCGCACCTGGCAACTCCATGTTTGTGCTGCATCATATACCCAGTGCATCACAGTGTAGAGAGGGATTCCTTCCTGGGCCTGTTGCCAAAGACACACCATTAAATAGCCTCATTACCAGCAACAGGTTTTGTTGGATTAATAGAACAATTATTGACAACTACATTATTAGCTTTTATGTTATTAAACCTCCCCCTTCCAAGGGACTGGTAATTACAGCCTCGTCGTCTCGCCAGTGGAGCCGGGGGTAATATCCAGCCAGAATGTGAACGACTTTAGGCTCACAACACTTGGAGGCATCTTTCAGCCCTCCAGCCAAGGAACCAATGAGGCAGCAGGAGCCTCCCCCAGTCCCACTGCTGCAGAGACTGTTGGCAGGCTGCCTAACACACACCAGAAGGTTCTTTAGAGAAGAGTGGACTTGCTTTGCCAGCTCCCAAATCCAAGCAGCAGCACTGGCAGCAGGGAAAGGCCACCCAACTGCACCTAAAGATATCACAGGCCACTGGGATGTAGGAGAAGGTCACCAGGCCTCACATCCTGATGTCACCAGGTCCAAGGTTGGCTTGGGGGACTAGAGAGCATCTCCCCAGTCCATTATCCTTCTTGTCTATTTGGATGGGGAATGCATTTCTGTTAGCAGCTCAGGGTAACAGCTTGATAAGAAATTGGAAGGCTATTTAATAAAAGCAATTTAACTGAGGACTACGAGTTGCACCCACTTAAATCCGACTCATCTGCACACACTAAGAACTCTTTGTTAAAAAGCAATTTCCAACCCCATAAACGTGGGGAGACAAACTTGTTAGCTCTTTGTTGGATGAACCAAGCAATTCTGACAAACTCACCTTCCTAAATATCTTTCCTTCCCCATACTAGCCAACCCTCCCTCCTATACACTTTCTCTTCCTGCAGAATAGCCTGATACAGAGGATAGGCCCCTGCTGCCCATTTCCCTCTTCTGCTCTAATTAAGAGACAACTGTTAAACACAAAGCAAAAGGATTAATAAGAATTACAGCTCTTATTGAATTCATCTCCGTGAAAGTGCTGGGACCACAGCATGTAGCAGAGATGGGCCTAGGAATTCTAATTTGGGGGAGGAGGGTTGTTTTTACTTCACAACAATAAGCTCTGCAACATACTAGCAGCAGCATGGCTGCATCTGAATCTTTTAATTCCCCCAGCTCCAAACAACTGGAAGGAAAAAGGCCTTGCTCCAGTCCGTTCTGAGACTTTAATGACCGTTAAAAGGCAAGCAGAGGTTTGAATCTCGAGCTGTGCGGTGTCACTGGTACAGGAGAAGGAGCCCATTTCTTTTAAGAAAAATGTTGCTGGGAACTCATTGCTTCAGCAATTACCTCTGAAACACATTGTTTCCTCAAACCCATTAATATGTCAGATCATGGCAGTGCTTGACATCCAAACACGCCGTGGAGGGCTGCAATTCAATTTAAGGATCACCTCCTCTGAACAAGCCAACCTGCAGATTTCACCAAATCAGAGAGAAATTCTCAGGACACACTTTGATCATGCTGCTTCCTAAATTAAAAACAAAATTGTAAGTGTTAAACATCTTTAACAAGTCATTAAACCTCAGCCATAATCCAGGAAGAGTCCCTTAATGAGTAATGACATATGTTGTGAAGGCAGTTATCTCCTAATGTTAGATGCTGAGATGGTGCGATGAAATGGCACAGTGTTCAAAAGGGATGTATCATCACTAATGAGAGGATAATTCGAAGCTGTTCTACTGAGAGCCCTGGAGGAGAATTCCTATCGCTGCTGGAGGGGGGAAAGATGTGGCTCTCTCCATCTTCTCATGTACCTTAAAGAGGAATGGGAGGTAAAGGCATTTCTCTGAATGAGCAGAGCAAGGAGCTGGCTGTAGGGTGTGCTCTGGGCTGCTCTGATGAGAGGGAGTGACAGTCAATGTGCTTGGGCAGCAAAAGATGTAGTGGAAGTACCAGTTACCCTCTGCCCACATAGGCTGTCCTCTTCCTCCCCTCAAAGGAGCTCCTAGAGCAAGTTAGTTACATCCCTTTGTTCCCCTCCCAGCTGACTGCTGATGACATCCCAGGCACAATGGCATGTCCCTGAAAGGGAAGGTATGGCGGTGGCTTGTAACGGAGCTCACGAAGGGATGAGAGACATCAGGAGCTCAGAGAGGTGACAAGTTCCCAGTAAGGGAGCAGCACATTGAATAGCACAAAGGACCTGGATTCCTCTTTCATTAAACAGCTCAGAAATCACTTCAACATTGGGCCTTTTAATTTCCATTCCTGTCCATTCCTTGGAGCAGTTTCCTATTAACTTCCTGTGGCTGCCCAGGGCAGAATACCACCGTCTGTCCAACGGGAACCAGGGTGAGCAGTGGGGATGGGGGTCTGCAGTGCAGGTGACAAGAAGGTCTCAGTGGTGAGCAGAGGGAGAAAGTGGGGGTAGCATCTCCATGCACAAAAGTTGGTAGTGGGAGGAGCTGGGAGGCTGGGACCCCTTTCTTATGAACAAGGTTTCTCCTTTTGCTCTTCACATTTTCATTTAAAGATCATTCTATCAATGAAGATAAGCAAGAGGTTGGGCAGGGAGACAAGGAGAGGTCTGGTCTAGGTACAAGAATCCTGTGTGCCCATCTGGCTCTGCCACTGACTTGCTGCGTGGACCTTGGCAAGTCAGTTTCCCTCTCTGTGCCTCTGTTCCCCCAGCTATCCACTATGTTTAACAGTACTGAGCTACTTCCCAGTGGCTGTGAGATTAAGGGGTAATTGTTGCAAAGTGCCCTATATTCTGTTAACTGTATTGGTCTTTCTCTGATAACTCTTTGCTTGTAGACGGTTTGTGGTCTGTTTGGTTCCTGAATCTTCGCTGCAGCACAAACACTCAGTTCCCAAGTTTTCTGCCAGGAAATGCATCTATTTATAAATACTAAACAAAAGTGACTTGGACTTTAAGCGCAAATACCAAAATCCTTAAGCAATAAACACCTCACAAAGCCAAGAAATTAGATCAATAGAACTGTTTCCAGCACCACTTGGAGTCTGGCCTGAAGCCACAAAAACCAAGGAAGTCAGCAGAGGCCAAACATCATCCTAACTCCCCTGCTGGCATCTCAGGGGACCTCACAGACAGCTACAATACCAACAGTGCACGCGGCACCACAGAGCAGAGCAAGGGGAGCTGCAGCTGCTACACAGAATTTCCCAACTTTTGTTGGTTTAGGACAAAATCTTCACTTGCTTCTGTCTGAGCTTTTCCTGCAACTACAGCCTCTAGCAGCCAAACAGCAGCTTTTCTCATTTACGTCGTAATGGAACAGATAACTGAAAAGTTGCATATCAGGAGTCGGCCTTGGTTTAAAGAACTAAAGGCCACATGTGAAAGCCCATTGCACTGGCTGCACGTGCAGGGCACTATGTGTGGTTTTCTGTTACACCTATTTTACTGGTGAAAAAAACGTAACTTTCTTTTTTAGCTGTAATGTTTTGTTTTGTTTTTCCTTTCATATTAAAGAGCCATCTTGGAATATAGCCTTGCACATCTCAGCCCATCTCGCTCCGCATCATCACTTCAAAGAATGAAATTTAAATAATTATTCAGGTGTGACTAAGATGTGCTGCTGTGAAAATGAAAGGCACAGCCCCCAGGAATGGAGGGCAAAGGGTCTGATTTCCTCGCTCTTGTCAGTTTGTCACAACTTTAGCATGCAGACACTTGGGACAGGGAGGGGTTTGTTTCACAGATTTAATTTACAAAGAGGAAAAATCTTTTGTGAAGACAAGATTCATTGTTTACCTTGGGAAAATTAAACAACTCCTTACTGGGTAAGATCTTGCCACGGCTTTTCAATTTAAAATATTGTAAATACGATCTGTTGGGTCTTTGCTTATAAATTGCATACGATTGGGATCTGCGCGAAGTTGAGATAGAGACTGGAGCAGCTCTTACGGGACAGCAATAATCAAAGTGGAAGGACGTACCTGAATTTTTTGGAGGAGTGGGGTGGTTTAAAAACACATGACAATGAACAACTGCTGGTGAATATCCATAGAATTCATTATTCCCAATGTTTATTAATTACATTCTTACAGAATTTTAATGAGTTTGTTTCTCTGATTAAAGTGAGCAGCATTCACTAATCACTACAATCTGGAGATCCGGCATCTCTATACTGATTATTGATCGCTTTGCACTGGAAGGGAGGTTTGGCAAGTAAAGATGAACACACTCTGCTCTGAGTTACATTACCAGGGAAGGCGGGGGACTCCCTGAAGCAGAGATTGAAGGGGGGGCAGATTCAAAAGAGAAGGGGGAGACTATCTCCTTCTCTGCTGCACATCATTCAACCCAAGTCCTGGAGAAAAGAATTTACTGAATATATTAAAGCTGACAGTCTCTAAAAACCCCTCTGAGATCAGCTGTGTTTGCAGTACAGGACGTAGCTAGTACTTAGTACTTGTCAGTTGTGAAATTGTGTTATTTTGCTCTTTGTCCTTTTTTCCTTGTGCTGCTTTGGATCATCTCTACAATATTTTTAAATATTCGATTCTACAGAGATTCTAAGGAGTCCCCAAGCAGATTTGTAGATACTTTTTGTAATGCTGGGGTTTGGTGACAAAACATTTTACTTATTATCAATATTAAATGCATCCCTCCCTCCACCCACTCTTGCCCCACTTCCAATGTGCTGAGAAATGCAAATCAGGCGAGTAACATTTCAGAGTGAGAACTGCCCACGGGGGCTGATGCAGTTCTGGCTTCTGGCCCAGTCATTTAAGTTTCTAGGTCTAGGGCACCAAGTCCAGGAGAGAGGGCTTACCAGGTGTGACAGGCAGGCAGGGCTTGACCAAGGTGCACTCACTGGTACTGCTGTTGTTATTACTGCAGGGCCCTCTGAGAAAGCCTTTCGCTTGGCCTGTGTGAATCTGGGGAATTGTTTGTGGTGGGGAGCAAGGGGAAGCTGATTGCAGAAGAACTAGAGGGCCTCCTCACCCCAGCCCTTCAGTCACACTCCCAGACTTTCATTGGCTCCAAAAAATATCATTAAAGTTAAAAAACCCTTCTTCCAACTCCAAATACAAGATGGAGAGTTAACAGGTAAGTCAGAGATGTCAATGATAAAATTTTATTTTATCACCACTCTTCTCCTGAGATGCCAATCTGAGCTCTCTTCTCACAGAGGAGGAAAGCTGACAAAGGGTAACATGACTGATCCCTGGAAATGGGGTTCGCGTCCTCATGAAATATTTCTCTCTAATGCCTCACACCTGAGCATGCCAAAGCACCGGACTATTGATTTCTGAGCCTCACACCATGCCTGTGACACAAATAGTGCTATCCTCATATTATAAATGGGAAAATGTCCAGGATCACACACCACGTCACTGTCAGAGTATAGAAGAGAACCCAGAACTCCAGGTTCCCAGCCCCATGCTCTGATTTTCCCAAAACTGTCAACAAGGATGAATGTGTATCCCCCTTTGTGTCCAGATTGGCAGCTTCTGTGCTGACATGTTTCCCAGCAGTGGGGTGCAAAGGCTACGGTGATTCCCAAGCAAGTAGTACTAGACAATGGGGTTTTGAGCTTAACTACAAAGATGATTTGAGGAAAGAAAGAAGTGAAAAAGCAAATATGAAAGAGTCCAATTTCCAGCCTTGAGTGGAATTACAAAAAACATGTCAGAATCTCCCTGCCTGACAGGTCAGGCAGGCATCTGGCTGAGATCCTCATTAATTTTCACTCTTCCAAACCACTATGTACAAAAAGGGCAAAAGGTTTTCTTCAGTATCTTTTGATAGAGCTCTCTTAAAACGAGTTGTCTGTAATTCTTTGAGATAATCTCTGGTTAAATATTTTAAATAGAATATGATTTTTATATAAAATTGTGAGATACGGTCCCAGAATATTAACTACCAGGGAATCCAAAACGGTACAAAAGCCTAGAAACAGATAAGAATGGAACATTCTGAGCATAACAAGGACCTTGGTTCCCTTTTCTCCTCCCACCTGAACTGTGATAAGAGCCCTCCTCTTGGCTACCACATTAATGACTGGCATGGTGGCAGAGCCGAATTCTGTTTACTGTGCTTGTTAAACCCTCTGTGATCAGGGGTTGGGATAGCCTTGCTGCCAGAATTAAGAGAGCAAAACAGGAAAAAGTCACTAGGGACTGAGATTGTCCTGAGCCCCCTTAGCTCTTAAAGGACTGATGGGTTCTAGGGCTTCCCAGATCTACATCACATTCATGTCTAGCTAATATTTTGTTACATCCAAAAACCTGCAGGCTGAAGGAAGATGATAGAACTGATTGAGTTAAAAACTGCAGTTTCTAGGATTCAGGACGACGGCGTGAAACTCAACAAGTCCACCCTCAAACCAAGGACCAAAAAGTTCCTGCCTCAGGTTCTCTTTTTTCCGGCTGTCCGAGTTCCCAGTGTCCTAGTTGAGTGCCCTACTTTACACATGGGAGCGCACCCCTTCACTCACTGCTTGGTGTACAGCTTTCACTCCCCCTGTAGTGTAACAGCAGGGGGGCTTAAACACTCACAGGGGCAGAAAAAAGGACAAGAAAACCGCCTTTGTTCCAGGCAGACAGTACAAGGTCACGTTACTATGGCAGCATCAACCATTTCCTCTCATTCTAGCTAGTGGTTCAACTTTGCCCACGGTTTATTCCCTGGGAAGCCTAATCCAGAGTTCAGGTTTGTATGTGTGAGGTTAGGGGTCAACAGGGATACAACAATGGCCCAGTCAAAAGAAAAGAAAGCTATGATATAGTAGAATCAAAGAGTTGCCTCACCAATTGCAGTTTGCAGGCTTGGGCAGGGCAGTGGGAATCCATTCTCTCACACTGGCCTAAAGTTCTTGATTTAACTATTTTGTTTTCAGTGTACAGAATTTCTGAATGACAGTCAGGACGACACAAGAGCAGCAAGTGAGGGATGGAGACAGAGTGTAGATGAAGGAAGTGAATGCCGTTTGTACCACATCAGAAAGTTCAAAGGATAGATTTGCTGACCACATATCTTATGAACTAACAGCTGAATTACCTTTATATGTAAAACTCTTAAACTGTTGCAATTATCTTTCTATACCCTCCTTCAAAATTTTGAGAGTAATCTATAAACAGGACAGAATCATTCTATCTATGCACTGCTAAAAAAGAATGTGCACAAGGCAGGACAGGACTGACTTGCTAGGAGAATATATATATATTTAAAGTCTCATCACTGTGCACAAGATACATGTGAATGGAAAGGCATACATTTCAGTGAACGGAAGAGCAAACCTGCCACCACACACAGTAAAATATGTTTAACAGAGCAGAGGAGGGGGAGGGCTGTTGTTACAATAACCAGTTCTATAAATTTTAAACCAAAAAAATGAAATGTGTTTTGTTTTTTTACTTTGCTTTCAGCATTTCTTTCACCTTATTTGTATATATTTCCCTTTCCCAAGTACTGTTTCCTTTATATTCCAGTTATAATTGTCTATCCCATATAATCACTCACTTGTTAATTTAATGTGGCAGTCAGTCAGCCTATATAATTTGTTTGTGTCACAAAGATCCAGGAAAGGGGGCCCAGAATTGATGTTTCCATAGGTAAATATGTTGGAAAATGCTATTGAGGTGATTGACCTCGCATTTGGTAAGGTAACTCCCACCCTTTCATGTATATATACCTGCTCCTGTATTTTCCACTCCATGCATCTGATGAAGTGGGTTCTAGCCCACGAAAGCTTATGCTGAAATAAATTTGTTAGTCTCTAAGGTGCCACAAGGACGCCTGTTCCTTTTGCGGATACAGACTAACACGGCTGCTACTCTGAAATGAGTACCACAGTCACAAATGCAACTGCATTATGCCAACTGGTACATCTCTAGTAAGAAATGTCAGTCATGCAATTGGTACCCTGAGATATATTAATATTAGAGATGGTCCAAGATTTTTCTTTAATTCAGTAAAAATGACTTTTCATTTTATATTTTAATTTTGGTCAAAATTTTCCATTTTTAAAAGAAAAACAGAAACCAAAACTGTCAGTAAAAAAACCTCGGTTTTAACTAAATAAAATATGATTAAAAAAATTAAAATGTTTTTCAAAAATGGAAATCTCTGGTTTTCAGTTCTGGTTAAAATTGAAACATGTTAATGTTTTAGGGGTTTTTTTTAAAACAACTTCCTTTCCCTTCCCTCTCCCCCACCCCCGCAAAAAATGTCTCTCGTAAAACAATTACCTCTTTTTGACCAGTTCTAGTTTATGTACACACTGAATGACTGCACTGTGTCTTCTGACTCATGAAATCCACGTGGATATGCATTTCAGTGTCCCCAGCGCAGGTACATTTAACGTAAGGAAAGAACATTGAAAGGGGAACATTATAACGAATGAGAAATAAAATCTGTGGGTTCAGAGGCTCTGGGCCAGATTGTTCTTTACCCTGTCAGAATCGTTTAGTTGTCAGAAAGAAAACACCATCAGTAGGAATTACCCATTGTTTATACAATCATTTGTTGTGACCTATCCCCTTGTCTCCACATCCACAAATCCCTCATGTGGACCCCAAACCCTCATTCGGACCCCAAACCCTCATTCTCATTTCTGCATCCCCACTTTACAGACGGCAGCCTGGAAGTGTGACATGTGTGAAGAAAACTATACACATATGCATCACCAAGAAGGCACATCCTGCCCAGAGCTGGCAGACAGGTGGGGCCAGTTTACAGAGGGGGAAGCCCCACTCCCCCGAGCCACTGTAGGAGCTTGGGCTTGGTGGTTTTCCCTCAGCAAGAGTGAAAGTGGTGCAGGACAATGGGAGGCAGGGAGAAGGTCAAAGTTCAAATTCAGTTTGCTGCATCACTTAGCTGCAACCCACACATTACCCCTGTGATCAGCAGTGCTGGCTGCCACAAAAAGGGGGCCCATGGGATGGGGGACAAGGGACAAGATGTGACAGCCTGGGAAAACAGCACAACAAAACAGACACCAAAAATAGGATTAAAATAGGAAACAATCAGCATCTCTGAGGGCAAGTTGGCTTTGTTTCACTGTTCTCCCACTGCGATCCAGGAATTAACTAAGGGGAACCCTGGATTCCAAAAGCAACATAGAAGCTGCAATACAGATTACACCAGGCATCCATCTAGTTCAGTACCCTGTCTCTCAGTGGCCAATGGCAAATGATTCAGAGGAAGGTGCATGAGACAACTCTGGACAATTATAGAATAAACTGCCCACAGGGGAGGTTTCTTCTTAACCTTGTAATCTAGTGCTCTGAAACCTGGGGTTTTAAATCTCTTCCAAGCTGCTGCTGCTTCTTTTTTTAAATAATCCTATCAAATGTCACTGTGGATGCTCTCCTCATCCACCCAAAATGCACCTCGCTGAACATTTCAGGGGCAAAGCAATAACCCAGAGCCCTCTCTTTAAAGTTCAGCACATGGAGGAATGCACGTCATTTACGCTTCCTTGCAATGTACAGAGATATCACTTATGGCCCTTACTGTACTCTTTAGATACAGGGTTCCCCCTATCCCATGGCATATCAAGTTATCATCACATTATGTTGACTGAGGAACATTTCTAGGAGGAACTTAGCTCAAGGGAAATTCAACGCAGTAATCAGCTGCATTTTTAAAAGCACCTTTTATTGAGGTGCTGTGGAAATACCACACTTAGGTCAAAACTTACTCCTATTCAAGGGGCCAGCACTGGGCTCTGCAACACTTACACTTACATCTATACTGCACCGGGGTGTGTAGAGTACATAAATGGGTTGTCCCCCTGGCACGGGTATAAACAGCAGTGCAAAAAATGGCTAAAGGGAGTAAAGACACGCCTGAAGCCTGTGGGTCTGTACTTGTGGATGTACCCAGAGACTCTCGATTTGCTCAAGCAATATTATGTCCTGCTGCCTCCCCGCTGCTGGACGCAGGAAAAGATTGGCACTGGTGAAAGGCTCTGGCAGACGGAGGCAGCAAGGAAAGGCAAACTGCCAGCTCCCCACTGCCAGAGCCATCCCGTTGCAGACAAGAGTCAAGCAGCGGGAAGGCAGAAAGATTCTGGCCAGGCAGGAAAAAGCTCTGGCAGAGGGGAGGGAGCAAGGAAAGATGCTGCCAGAGCCTTCCTCAACGACGCGCGAGAAAAGATTCCAGCCTGGGAAAGGCTCTGGAAAGGGGCAGGCAGCAAGAAAGGCTTCAGCAAGTGGGAGCTGCCGGAGCCTTTTCCTGCTGAATCCCCCTACCAGAGCCTTTCCTTGCGGCAGTGAAAGATTCCCGCAGCAGGGACTGCTGAAGCCTTTCCCCGCTGCCTCTCCCCCGCCAGAGCTTGTCACGGCCATGTACAGCTACTAGCTCAGAGCGGATACAGCCTGCTTTTCACTGCGACGTGCAGCTGCACACACCCTACACGTTGCCGCAAAGGGTGGGCAGTGTAGACATAGTACAAGTCTCACTTAAACCCAAGGACCTTAAGTGTGAGTCTAGGGTATGGCTACACTTGAAATTTCAAAGCGCTGCTGTGGTAGCGCTTGAAGTGTGAGTGTGGTCTGAGCGTCAGCGCTGGGAGAGAGCTCTCCCAGCGCTGCACGTACTCCACATCCTCTATGGGTGTAGCTTGCAGCGCTGATTACACTGAGGCTTTACAGCGCTGTATCTTGCAGTGCTCAGGGGGTGTTTTTTTCACACACCTGAGCGTGAAAGTTGCAGCGGCTGTAAAGTGCCAGTGTAGCCAAGGCCTAGGCCTTTTGCCAGCCTTCTGCAAAGGTATGTATTCATCCAAACACACATTCCTCCTTTGAATAAGGTACATCGCACAAGTGACACTACTAACAAGAGTCGAGCTCACAAAATGACAAAATATAAATTGCTTCGTTGTACAAATTAATCACTAACCCAGCCTCTGTCGATTCATTGTAAAGACCTCAATGACTTGTGTAGCGCTTAGTTTTGCCTCAAAGTGAGGCAGCATAATGACGGCTCTAGGGGGGCTGGAGAACACCAAAGAGACAAAAGTCTCCATGACAAAGAGTCAAGGACAGCTGTGCTTAATTCCTAGGACTGAGGAAAACAAAGATAATTCCACTAATCCTGGACAGACAGGGACAGAGCATGCTTGCCACCCAAGCAGCGTTCCAGAAAGATTTGCACATCAATAAGGAGGTACCTTTCCCCTTGACAACCAAAGGTTATGGTGTATTTGGCTTGGGATTGGTGAGGGCAGTTCCTTTCTTTAGGACTGCTCTCTGTCATTGGACAAAATAGCCTACAGTGTTGATGCTCTAAATGAAAAAGATTACCCAGGATTCCTGCCCAATTTTAAGGAATACAGAAATTAGAGCAATTGAAGGAAGTTGCCACTTTAAGATTCTTGGTGTTTATGCTGCCCTGCATTCTTAAAGCAAATGATAGCAAATAGCCTGATCTTTAGGGATGGGAATAGCATGCCCTTTAATTAGAGATGGTGTGAACTAGTTCAGATAAAGTAAGAATGCAGCTTGAACCTTTTGCCAGAGATCCTGCCAAATATGCAATCCTGCTCTCCTTTCACTTTGACATAATTTAGAAAATGCTTCATTTTTATTGCTGATGTACTGCACAGACTAAGGGAAACAGGCTTAAACAGCAAAACATTAACTCTGCAGCTTTAATCTAGGTTTCATCTCCTGTAGGATGTGATGATACCTAATAAAGGTTTTGAAGTAGCATAATTAGAACACACCTGTAGGAGCTTGGTATTTCTTGTCCACTAAGGCCTTGCACCATTTAAGCCCTGCAATGAGACTAGGAAGGGGTCTCATATATATGATCAGGACTCCCAAGGATCCTTTATCACCTCCACACTGACCCTGCATAGAGTGTAAGGAGGGGTCAGCGATCACATACCCATTGACCCTAAAGTAATGCCGACAGATCCTGGTCATTGGTGGGGCGTGATCGAACCCAGGGCCTCTGGAGCCTACTGCATGAGCTAAAAGCCAACCAGCTGTTAGCTAGGCTGTCGAGCAGACTCATTAATTTCTCTTTCTGTCTCTCACTTTGAAAGTGGTCTTGGTGCCACTAGCTGGGACAGACCCCAACCCCAGAAGATGTGTGGGTTACCCTAATGCCTTATAAAAAGTGTCACAGAGAGATTGCAGCCACTATCCTAGCCTGAAGAAACCAACCCTGAGACTCACTCCGGAGCCATCTATAAACCCTCAACAGAGAGGCCATAATTCTCTTCAGCCCTGTGAGGACCTACTGCTGTGGGCTGACGGGATCAAGGTCTTCCTGTCGCCCATCCACCCTGTTTTCAGTATTTTTTCTCCTGTTTGCCTTGAACTGAACAGCTATTGGTAACCAGCGATTAACATGTAATAAATGAGCTGCCCAGAATAAGTCTTAGAGCTGGGCCCCCTCTGTCCTGTTCTACCCCCAGGAGAATGAGGAGGCATTGAGGGAGTACCAGAAAGCTTTACTGAACTTCAGGAAATGCACCATCAATACAGATAAATCATAGCAGCACTATAGCAATTTCCCTTTGTAAAAATCCTTGGAAAGAGTCATTACACTATCCTCAATGCACTGTGTATGCTCAGGAAGGATCAAATTGTTTGTCAGGTGCTGCACCCACTCCTACACGAAATGCCCATTACCCTCTAACTCTTTTACATGCTAAGGTAATTACCTGTCTCCCCAGGTGGCCTGACCCATTAACCACCTGTAAAAAGCTAGATGTCAGGTGTTTGCCGCTGAATGAGTTATCACTAAGAGTAACCGGAATTGTCAGTGGATAAGCTCAGCAAAGGAGTCAGCAGGAAGGCCTATAAAATATTTTATTAGCAGTAAAACGTTTTTATAGAGAAATAATTTTATGTTAAAAGGAAGTGGTGCCCACAATATGCCCATCTACAGGCTGTACTGGCAATTGACCAGAAGCCTGAGGTTTAATTAATTCTAGTTTGCTAATATGCAGAGGGTTCCAGCAAGCTGACATTGTTCATATGGTGTCCAAAGTACACTTGGCATCGCAGAGATGTCTGTGGAAACAAAGCTCACATCTCAAAAGATGAAAACATAGATGAAGGCCAGAGGGAAAGGACACAGCACAAAGAGAAGAGTTGCTAGTTTATTGAAGAGATGTTATTAAGGGCACAAGAGCAAACTATCCCAATGCATAGGAAATATAGGGAATATGGTAAGAGACTACCCTGACTCAGCCAGGAGATCTTCATGATGTGAAATTCTAAAAACAATCTGTCACTGGGTGCTCTACCCACTGCTGTGTGGTGCCCCCTTCTGCTGATGCTGGGGATTACTGCCACATGGCTTGGCGCCCTCTTCCTGCAGTTGCTCACGTCATTTCCCTCTCAGTCTCACTCTCTTGGGACTCAGCTGCTCCTGCTTTGTGGCTTAGCCCTCTGGTCAGGTCAATATAGTTTCCCGTTCTGGGGAAGTCTTTCCAAATCTCTCTGCACAAGCAGCATCAGGCAATCTTCATGCCTACTGCCCTGACTATGTCACTCCCACAGCGACTCAGGCAGTTTTCCCATTCACTACTCCTAACAATGCCACTCTGCAATGGATGGCAGGGGAACCCAAGCCCATTCTCTACTCTGGGTTCCAGTCCAGGGACCTATAGCGTACAGTTAAGGTCTGGGACTTCACCAACCCTACTGTTCTCCTTCCTGAACTTCCTCCTACCATGTTTCTTTAAGCTTCTCCTTCATCAGCCTTCCTAGTCAAGCCCCTCTCTCTTTGGCCTACAAGGTAAACCCTTCCTCGTGGGCTCCTCTCTCCCCCCTTCCTTCTCCCTTACCTCAGGGAAAGAGACTGCAGGCTTCCTCCATGCTGCCTCTCAGTTCTATAGAAGCCCTGGATGTTCCCTCACAGGTGAGCTTCCTTCTAATTAGGGCTCTCCACCCACCCTATATCTCCCCCATTTGCAGCTTAGTTGGTTGATTGGACCTACCTGGCCAAATTCATCTCTTTCAGGAGTCAAATTATGAAGGATGACTATAAAAAACCAAAACAAGCAAGAAGGGACAAACTTAGAAAGGCCAAGGCACAAAATGAGATTCAACTAGCCATGGATGTACAGGGCAACAAGAAAACATTTTACAAATACATCAGAAGCAAGAGGAAGACTAGGACAGAGGAGGCTCATTACTCAGTGAGGAGGGAAAGACAACAACAGAAAATGAAGAAATGGCCAATGTGTTAAATACCCTTTTTGTTTCAGTTTTCACCAAAAAGGTTAGCAGTGATTAGCCAAATAACATATAGAACATCAGTATAAATGGGGTAGGATCTGAGGCTAAAATAGGGAAAGAACAAGTTAAGAATTACTTAGATAAGTTTGAGGTCTTCAAGTCAGCGGGGCCTGACCAAATACACCCTAGAATACTTAAGGAACTGGCTGAAGAGATATCTGAGCCATCAGTGTTTATCTTTGAGAATTCCTGGAGGATGGAAGCGATCCCAGAGGACTGGCGAAGGGCAAATATAGATCCAAGCCTCTGTTTGCCAGAAGCTGGGAATGGGCAACAGGGGATGGATCACTCCATGATTGCCTGTTCTGTTCAGTCCTCTGAAGCACCTGGCATTGGCCACTGTCAGAAAACAGGACACTGGGATAGATGGACCCTTGGTCTGACCCAGTATGGCCGTTCTGATGTTCTAGCTATAAAAAGGGGACTAAGGACTACCCAGGGAATTATAGACCAGTCATCTTAACTTCAGTACTCAGAAACATAATGGAGCAAATAATCAAACAATCAACTTGTAAGTATACAATAAGGTGACAGCTAAATAACAGTCAATATGGATTTGTCAAAAACAAATCATGTTAACCAACTTAATATCCTCCTTTGACAGAGTAACAAGCCTCGTGGAAGCAGCAGATGTGATATATCTGAACTTTAGTAAGGCGTTTAATACTGCCCCACAAGACCTTCTCATATGCAATCTAAGGAAATATAGCCTAGCTGAACCTACTATAAGGTGTGTGCACATCTGGTTGGAAAACCATACTTGGAGATTAGTTATCAATGGTACACAGTCAATCTGGAAAGGCATATCCGGGGGGAAGGTGGGTGAGGGGTTCTGTCCTGAGTCTGGTTCTATTCAATATCTTCATAAATGACTTGGATAATGACACAGAGACTACACTTATAACATCTGTGCAGGGCCAGTGCAACCATTTAGGCAGACTAGGCGGTTGCCTAGGGCGCCAAGATTTGGGGGCGCCAAAAGGCAGCACCCCCAAATTTTTTTTAAGTGGTTGAGCAGCCGCTGCTGCTGGGATGGAGAGGGAGTCTGAGCTACCGGCAGCATCGGCAGCGGGCAGCCCAGGGTGTCCCCTGGGTCAGTGCACCACTGCGGCATCTGGCAGCCCAGGGTGTCCCCTGGGTCAGTGCACTGCCGCGGCATCTGGCAGCCCAGGGTGTCCCCTGGGTCAGCGCGCCAGCAGGGCCGCCCAGAGAGAGGGGCAAGAGGGGCAATTTGCCCCAGGCCCCGCAGGGGCCCCCACGAGAGTTTTTCGAGGCCCCTGGAGCGGGGTCCTTCACTCGCTCCGGGAGCCACGGAAAACTCTCGCTTCTTCTGCTCCCAGTCCTTTCCGCTCCAGGGCAGAAGGACCCCTCGCCGGTGAATTACCGCCGAAGTGGGACCCGCTGCCGACATGCAGCCCGGTCTTCGATGGTAATTCGGCAGCGGGGGGCCCTTCCGCTCTGGGACCAGTTGCTGAAGTGCTCCGGAGACCCGCAGCGGGGGCCCTCCGCCACAGAATTACCGCTGAAGACCCGGCTGCACTTCGGGAGCTGGTCCTGCTTCGGCGGCAATTCAGCGGTGGGGGGACCCCGCGGCGGGTCTCCAGGGCACTTCGGTGGTGGGTCCTGGAGTGGAAGGGCCCCCCACCGCCGAATTACTGCCAAAGTGGTGGCCCCCCACCGCCAAAGACCCCAGGCCCCCGGAATCCTCTGGGCTGCCCTGGCGCGCCGCTGGAAACCCAGGGAGGTCCCCTGGGTCAGCACGCCGCTGCTGGCAGCCGCCAGCCCAGGGGTTCCACTGCGCAGTCCTGCTTGGAGAGGATGCGGAGCAGAGGTGAGCTGGAGTGGGGAGGTACCGCAGGGCTCCTCAGGTCAGGGGGTGGGGAGCTCCAGGGGGAGCTGCCCCGGGGGCGGGGGGCACACTTCAGGGCGGGTGGGGGGGCGCAAGGTGGAAGTTTCGCCTAGGGCGCGAAACTTCCTTGCAGCGACCCTGCATCTGTGGATGATATAAAGCTGGGAGGGACTGAAAGCACTTTGGAGGACAGGATTAAAATTCAAAATGATCTTGACAAACTAGAGAAATGATCTGAAATAAACAGGATGAAACTCAAAAAGGACAGATGCAAAGTACTCCTTTTAGGAAGTAACTGCCTAGGAAGGAGTACTTTAGAAAAGGATCTTGGTGTTATAGTAGATCACAAACTAAGCATGATTCAATAATGTAATACAGTTGCAAGAAAAGTGAATATTCTGAGATGTATTTGCAGAAGTGTTGTAAGCATGACACAAGAAGTAATTCCTCCACTCTACTCAGCACTGATAAGACCTCAGCTGGAGTATGGTGTCCAATTCTGGGCACCACACTTCAGGAAGGATGCGGACAAATTAGAGAAAGACCAGAGGAGAACAATAATGATGATTAAAGTCAAGAAAACATGACTTACGAGGAAAGTTTGAAAAAAAAAATCAGGTTTGATCAGTGTGGTCTCCTGGGACCTGTAGTCTCTCTGCAGACAGTGCCCTCATCCTAAAGATGATGGAGGCTGTGAGCTGCATTGTAGAACTCTTGGGCTGTCCCTGTGTTCAAACGTTCCCTTGTTCCTTCTTACTGACTATCCTAGTGCCATCTAAAACACCTGCACTAACTCAAGCTTCACAGCTATGAGAACTGGGCCCCAGCATTGAAAGTAAGGAAACATTGTGGGACCTAATAGAACTGAGGGTGGCTTCCTCACTGTTTGCGCTGGGCAGATGCAAGAAGCTATCTCTGCATAGCACATCACTCATTTCTGTATAGCAACATACACTACCTAATGACATATTTATTGCTTATGTACATGTGAGTTATTTACATGGGAAACTGATTTATCTATTAGATAATTAGTAAACTTCAATAATTGCGAAAACCTTTTAGCAATCAGTTGACATTTAATTAACATACAATAACTGTCTTATTAAATCTACATTAAATGCCTATTGGAGTTAATTAAAACTCATACCTATGACTCAATGAATCTTTAGAAACCTCTTTATAGCTCAGCACTCATAATTCCAAAGTTGAGTCATTTGTGTTTCCATTACAAACTCCTCTGTTTTCAGTTGCATTGAGCTGCACTGACTTGGGGTAAAGACAATAAAATGTTTGTGTTTCTAACACATTGTAATGGCTTTTGGTTTTACAAGGAGAAAAATAACTTTTTTTACCCATCATACTCTAACTAATATAAAAATCTCAGAGACTGATAAAAGTCACAGCTAGGACTTATCTTTCTTTTATCTTTTTATGTAGCCCAGTTAATTATCAGGAGATACTTAAATTAACCTGGAGGTTTTGGTTTACTTCTGTTTTTGGGCACTAGCATCATAGCTGACATCAGCTCAGCCTTGAGAACACTGGGCCACATCCTGAAGTCCTTGCATCAGCTGAGATTCTCAAGGACTTCAGTGAGCATTTTCCATGAGTAAAAACTGAATAAGGGCTCACGATTTGGCCCAGTGTTTGCAGAGGGAGAGATCTGACCCTGAATGTCCTTTTTGAAAGAAAGAACTCTTGATCCCAGGCATTGTGGAGCTCAGGGATGTGACAGGGGTGAAGAACCTAGGTTCCAAAGGAAAGGGGAGGATTAGCAGTTCTAAGCTATGCAGCCACCCTGTTCACAGAAAGCCATTCATGTTGTCTCAAAACAGCTAAACTCCTAAAGAAGCAATATCCTCTGTGTATAATCTCATAGCACTTAGTGTAAGAATATGTATGAATTAGTTTCCTACTAGATTTGCCAAGAGTGAGTGCCAGCATCGTTCAAGGAGACCCGCTGCTCACAATTTCTGAGCTGCAGAGAGCCTGCTCTTTTCCAGACCTCAGAGTCCCTGTCTGAGGACAAAGTCAGTTGAAGCCTTTGATGTGACTCGGTGTTACACAAACTGACACAATCTGATGTGACATTGTGCAACATGATGCACGCTGGCTTAATTTGCTTCAACACAGTTTGACAAAGGCTAGCAAAGAAGTCAGCTCTGCCTTACTTCCTGCAGCATCTTTCTAATGACAAACACTCCACAGACTGTTTACTGTGCATCTCTGCTAAGACACTGGCTTTTAAGGAATATGTTTCAAAATAAATCAGGCATGTACCAAAATGCCTTCTAGGAAGGAGCAGCACAGTGTGCTTCAAGTGCACCAGAGTCAGACTGTGCCTGCTTCCGTGTCAGATCACACACACGGCACTACACTTCCATGTCAAATCGAACACCCCTAAGCCTCTGATTCTGTCAGACCATGTACATACACCCCAGTTCTGTGCCAGACCCCACACACGTTCACATCCCCTTTGTCACATTCATGGGTAACTTCATGGAATTTTACTGAGTTTGAATTGATCAATAATTAATTATTATTATTATTATTATTATTATTATTGTGTTGCGTCCAAAGGCCCCATTCTGCTAGGGGATGTACAAACTCATTATGTAAAACACATGGGAAGATAATCCTTCCCCAAAGAGCTCAGTCTAGAAAAGAACCAGCTGAAGCATGGGAGAAAGATATACAACACAAGCAAAATTGATAGATCCATAGATTTTTAAGGGATCATTATGATCATTTAGTCTCACCCTGGCAGAACAAACGCCAGAGAACACCACCACGTAATTTCAGTATCAAGCCCATACCTTCTGTCTGAAGTATAGTTTAGCATTTAGAAAGATACCCAATCTTGATTTTAAGACTTTAAGTGGTGGAGAATCTACCAAGTGCTTAGGTAAGTTGTTCCAATGGTTAGTTACCCTCACACTTAAAAATTAGCACCTTATTTTTAGTTTGAATTTGTCTAGCTTCAGCTTTTACCCAGTGGATCTCATTATACCTTTTTCTGCTAGATTAAAAATTTGTCAGAAATCTGTTTCCCATCTAGGCATGACCAGACTGACAGCGGTAGGTGATCTGGGAAACTGATAGGTACCTGACAGGTTAGCTCCGTGTTTGGTTTGGTTTCTATTCCCCACCCTGCACACACATTTATTTCTGTATATTTGGCTTCTTTACTTTTACAAAACAGAGACAAAATGTGAACATGTGACACTGCTGATTCTCCAACAACATACAAACAACCCCTAGCTAGCAAGAGAAAAGTTAACATGGAAATCAAGTGTATAATAGTGCATATGATGTTTGTGTAGATCTCTATTAACTACATAGGGAGCTAAAGTCAAAATGAAGTCAGATCACAGAAAACACGTAGAATAAGAATTTGGATCCTTGGTGCTGACCTAGCCTTCTAGTATTCAGAGCTTCTCTTCTACATACAGTAATTTTCTGAATACCTAAGCATATGTATAAAAGTGAAATCAAATGACTGCCTCAGACTTGACAGAACTGCTGAACTAAGAACCATGTATTGTCCTCCACTGAAGGACATCACCTTGACAAGATAAAGCTTTATAAACGTTCCTCTAAAAGTTAGTCTTTTCTGCTATCGGCTATTATGTACATTTATATAGGTGGTAATGTTCTTCAAAGACTGATGTTCCCTAATCACATTTTATACAAACTTCACTAAAAATAGAAATGATGTATTCTTGCAACAGAAATCTGCATCCGTCCCGAGCTGGGGACTAAACTGTACATAAAAAAGGGACATTTTAAAAAAAATAGCAAAAAAGGTATTTTAAAAAACAAAAACCAATAATCAGACAGAAATCACTGGTTTAGGAGTAAGGGGCCATATTCCTATTAATGTAGAGACATTCAGATTATAATGATAGCACACACTGCATTTTTTGTGACTTAACTTACTTTATTCTGCGGTCTCTGAATAATTAACCTGCTTTGTTTCAATTTCTTTAAATGTCCAGATCCTCCTGCCTATGAAATGGGAACCTGTTCTACAAAATAAACAGTTATATCACTTTCTCAGCAAATCAAAACAATAGCTGTACAACAACAGATGCAAAAAAAATTATTGTTTATGGCACTTGTTAGAAATCACATATTTAGTTATTTCATATTCAGAACATTGCTTTGTTAATTCTTCAACAGTAATATGTAATTCTGTGAACAGATATTTTATCATGACTACCAGAGAAGATACTATGATGTCCTATATCTGACATCTGACATTTAGATAACTTCATCTATTTTATTTGAAATAATTCTAGGAAAAAATCATATAAACAGAATTTACCAAATAAATGGGCAGTTTCAGATGAACAAAATCATTACTTGGACAAAATCAAATGGTAGCAATGATAGTAAGCCTTGAATAATCATTCATGATACTATTCATGCACCTGATTATTTGATACAGTGATTGAAAAGGTACAGTTTTTATAAAAACAGAAGCTTGAAAAGAGGGCATTTGTTCACACATTTAGTCTCCAAGTTGCACCACGTAGAATTCTAACCATTTCAAGCATTTCATCTGATCTGCTACTGTAGTATTATATTTAAAACATGCCTTTCTAACTCTCCTGTTTTTCTTCATGGTTGCACTCTTGCTGTATGATTCTGTTTTGCAAACTATTAGGAAGTATTATTGTTGCTGGAAATTCATCTGTCATTTTATGAGCTACTTTCAAGGAATGAAATCACAGGTTGGTTCAGTGAGAGGAAATAGCATACAAACAAAAACAGTATGCTTTTTGCTCCCAAGGGGACAAACCAAGCAGTATTTATCTTTGACATGATAAGCAAAAGATCAAAAAGGATTAGAACAAATGGCACTGCAAATAATATATCCATAATGAAGGAATCCTGTCAGAATCACAGGAAAATTGTATCCACTGTCCATTTCTGAGGAATATTCTGTTATTTGCCCGGCACTTACATAACACTGCATGGTGGTGACTGCTGTTTTCTTCTTTGCAGTTTTTAACTCCACTATTTCTTGGAGAATAATTAACTTCTATTTGCAAGCAACAATGGCAGGTTTTACAATGACAAACATCTTAATTTAGAGAGTAGGGGGATCTTCATGCCTGGGAAAAGAGCCCTATATTTCAAGGAAGATCCACATATATCTAAGAGACGTACAGGTCATGGAGATAGGGAACAGTGATTTTTAGTATCAATTTGTCACCTAAGAGGATGATGATACAAATATATAAGTACCATGTGTATGAGTCCTTACTCTGAACCATACAGATACACAGGGATATTTGTGAATCAAAGGTACCTCCCTACAGGATATACCTTGAATAGGCATTGTTTGGCATTTCCCATTGAAGGCTATGTGAACCACTCTACCAAAACACACCTTCCATTCAAAGAAATAGAATTGCCAGTGCAACAGGCACAGCAGTAATTGTCAGGGCACTGTCTTTTTTGTTTGTTTTCACTGTGTAATGTGAGGCCTTGATCTGTATAAATACATGTTAGTGTAAATTGCATTAAATTATAGAGAAATTGAATTTACCACCCTTCTGAACATTTCTCACCTTCATTATCAGACTCTGTGCCCTCTTGAGTAATTGAAACTGTCACAACCATTTCCTCATAGGGATCTGGAGGACAATCTTTAGAGGCTGTCTCCATACCTACCCTGTAAACATCATGAAACAAGTTGGTCTATGAAAGCAGATGGAACCATTTCTGAGCAGCACTTGACAATTACTGCCTCACTATTACTGCTCTTTCTGAGATTCCTGGTGGATTACATTAGCCACACAGAGGTAACATGTAATTCCAGAGGAACTCCTTTGCAGTTTAGAATGACTAATGCTCACTTAATTGAAAGGGGCCACCAAACATTCCAAGCAAGGACTGAGATTTTAATTTTTTTTGTGAATAGGGCTCCCCACAGTGTTTCTGCAGCCTCCGGCTCCCTACACAAGCTCAGGAAAACAGCACCCACTTTAAGCCCTTCTGCGATGGACTGCTGAGGATTAGGGAATCTCTGAGCTCTCAGGTCCACAAGTACCTCAATTCTACATTGATTATTGTACATTTCAATAGAGAAGATTGAGAGTGAGGGATGCTTAGATCCTAAATCCTGACATAACAGTGAGGCGCTTCATTTATTATCAGTTATGATCCCCAATTTCCAACATCTGGAAAAGCTGATAGCTCACTAAAACCACTGGCAAGTGCTCTTAGATGGGGCACACAGTTCATATTCAGAACTCTGGCTGACTTTAGTGGGACTTCCATATATGGAACAGCTGCAAGACTGGCCATTGTAACAGTTCAAAAATCGAGAGTCTGTAATGGTTCTGCACATATCCCACCAAAGGTACCCAAGACAGTGGCCAAGCAAAGACTGCAGAGCATTCTTGGCAAGATCAATATACAGGAGTTCTAAATGCAGAGACTGGTGATGATAATACTGACAATGAACACATTATGGACAAAAATGGCATCCCAGGACAGACTGACAGCGAAGACTGTTTTGTTGAACTCTACAGCTTATACAGTCTTCGCATTGGGGGAATCTTATATCAACTCAAGGAAAGACAAACTGACATGGAGATTAAACAGTGGCTTCATAAGAAAAAGATTGACCATGCTGCCATTTGTAGGCACTGGAGAAGATTGCTGTTGGATGTGAGGGTGTACATGAGTGCTGATGTCAGAAGTGACCATCATCTTGTTATTTGGGCATTCAAGATAAAACTAATGAAGACAATATAACCACAAGGGACAGGGTATGTATGATACTAGAAAGTCAGCAGATCCAGCAGTGAAGGCACACTTTAAGCTGCAATTTAGCAATAGATTTGAAGAGTTAAACACACTGACAGATGGCAGATTTTCAAAGAAGCAAGTGTGGATGCAGCCAGGATTACAGTGGGAGTTAGAAGGTCTAAGTTAGAAAAATGGCTCCAACCAAATACATGGAGATTTGTTGAAGAGAGGAAAGAGTTAAAGAAGAGAATTCAGGAAGAACTAGACAATAGTAAAAGAGTCATTCTGCAAGAAGAATGTGCAGACAAAGGCAAGGAAGTTAAAAGATCAGCCAGAAAAGAGAAGAGAAAAATGGATGGAAAATAAAACCAGAGAAGCTGAGGAAGCATACAAGAGTATCCAAGCTAGTAGCCTAGTTTTTCCTAATATCCAAGCAACTGACAATCCAAATTTCAAATCATTGTGGCATTGTGAAGGGCCAAGATGGTACAATTTTAACCTCAGAGGAAGGATGGTGACCCTGTTGGATGGAACATTTCCAGACTGTGCTCAATCACCCAGAAACACTAACACTAACTTTGAGGAAGTAATTAAGGTCATAAACCAACTGAATAGTGGAAAAGCACCAGGTTATGATAAGATAGATGCTGAAATATTAAAAGCTGGAGACCAAATGATGGTGAATTACATGTGCAGGTTTTATAGCATGATTTGGGAAAAGGAACTCTGTCCTAAATATTGGAGAAGAGATGCTATCTGCAAGATCCCAATAACGGGGAAGATGGCTTACTTGTGACAACTGATTGTTACTGAGGCAAGACAAAGCTGCATACTATCCCCACTTCTCTTCTGCATTGTCAGACTTTGACATGAGAAGAGCAACAGCTGCTGCTGAGGACATTGATATTGTTGGGCAAGAGATAAACTGTGAGATGCAGATACTGCAGATGAGATAGTCATACAGGATACCAGCTTGGATCGAATGAAAAGACTCTTTATGAAGATAAAAGCAGAAGCTGCCAAATTGGGACTTCATGTCAATATACAGAAGGCCAAGATCATGGAGATAGACGAGAGCCCTGTCAACATTGTCAAATGAGGTCCCATTCTGATGCTATGGCCAAAAGAGCTAATGCAATCCTGGGATTCATACAGAGAGAAATCTCGAGTAAGAGTAGCATGATTATTTTATCTCTGTATATGGGACTGGTGTGTCCAGTTCTGGTGTCCACAGTTCAAGTTGATAAATTGGAGAGGGTTCAAAGAAGAGTCTCAGACTCACAGACTTTAAGGTCAGAAGGGACCATCGTGATCATCTAGTCTGACCTTCTGCACATTGCAGGCCATGGAACCAAACCCACCCACTTCTGAAATAGCCAGAGGTTAGGGAGTCTAAGTTACTGAAGTCCTCAGATCATGGTTTAAAGACTTCAAGTTACAGAAATTCACCATTTACACTAGTTTAAACCTGCAAGTGGTCCGTGCCCCATGTTTAGGGCCCTTCGTTTTCAGTTTTTATTTTATTTAATTTTTCCCAGGAATTTATTGGTGTTTATTACTACAACAACAAAAAGCCAAAAGTTGGTGCAAAAAACTATTACAATAATTTTTCTGGGTAAATATCTGGTGGACTGAAAGACAAGGGGTAAAAAGTATTCAGTAGATTAATGCTTTGATTAACGGAATTCAATGTGGTTTGCTGCAGAACTAAAACAGAACTCAAAACACAGTGCCACTTCAGAGCTTACATCGGGGTCCCCAACGCAGTGCCCGTGGGGGCATCTAAATGCGCCAGCGTCTTGGCCGGTAGTTTGGCAGCATTTCGGTGGCGACGCCTCTGGATGATGCCGCTTGCCGCTGACAAGCGGCATCACTGAGAGGCGTTGCTGGCGAAAAGCTGCCAAAATTCGACGGCATTTCGGCAGATGCTCGACCGCCGCCACGGTCCTTCGTCTGGCGCCTGCCAGACAAAAAGGTTGGGGACCACTGGCTTATATACATGCCTGTTTGTTTATTGTGTATATCTTCTACACTAACATATAGCCTTACCTGAACAGGCAGTTTTGCATATACATACAGACTAAAGCAAGGGTCGGCAACCTTTCAGAAGTGGTGTGCTGAGTCTTCATTTATTCACTCTAATTTAAGGTTTTGCGTGCTGGTAACACATTTTAACATTTTTAGAATTTCTCATTTCTATAAGTCTATAATATATAACTAAACTATTGTTGTATGTAAAGTAAATAAGGTTTTTTAAAAGTTTAAGAAGCTTCATCTAAAATTAAATTAAAATGCAGAGCCCCCTGGACCTGTGGCCAGGACCCGGGCAGTGTGGG
This sequence comes from Gopherus evgoodei, assembly GCF_007399415.2. NCBI lineage: Eukaryota > Metazoa > Chordata > Testudines > Testudinidae > Gopherus > Gopherus evgoodei. The sequence goes on along the minus strand of NC_044341.1, from coordinate 582,961 downwards.
TGCCACTGAAAATCAGCTCGCGTGCCACCTTTGGTACTCATGCCATAGGTTGCCTACCCCTGGACTAACGTATTATTGTAATACATATATTGCATGCAATGTATTGTATTTTCCTAATAAAACAAGGTATTTTTATATATTTAAATGATAAAAAAAGTAGGGTGAAAATCAGAAAAAACTAAATAGTACTTTTTGTAAAACTTGGGATTTTTTTCTTTTTTTTGGCAAAAATTGATTTAAACTGAAAATAAAGGGGCTTACCCATGCTGCAGAGGAAGGTGAAAACCTCCCCAGGGTCTCTGCCAATATGACCCGGCGGGGAATTCCTTCCTGACTACAAATATTGTAATCAGTTAGATCCAGAGCATGTGGGCAAGACCCAGCAGCCAGACACCTGGGAAAGAATTCTTTGTAGTAACTCTAATGTCCTGCCTCCAGCCACTGGGGATTTTTGCTACTGGCAGTCACATGCCATTGTATGCAATCTCATTATACCATCACTTCCATAAACTTACCACGCTCAGTCTTGAAGCCAGTTAGGTTTTTTACCCCCACTGCTCCCCCTGGAAGGCTCTTCTAGAACTTCACTCCTCTGATGGTTAGAAACCTTCACCTACTTTTGAGCCTAAACTTGTTGATGGCCAGTTTATATCCATTTGTTCTTGTGTCCACACTGGCGCTTAATTTAAATAACTCCTCTCCCTCCCTTGTATCCCTCTGATATATTTAGAGAAAGCAATCATATCTCCCCTCAGCCTTCTTTTCGGTTAGGCTAAACAAGCCAAACTCTTTGAGTCTCCTCTCATAAGGCTGGTTTTCCATTCCTCAGATCATCCTAGTAGCCTCTCTCTGCACCTGTTCCAGTCTGAATTTATCTTTCAAGAATGATTAAAGGATTAAGAAAATATGCCTTACAATGATAGACTGAAGGAATTCACTCTATTTAGCTTAACAAAGAGAATGTTCAGGAGTGACTTAATTACAGTTTATAACTACCACCATGGTGAACAAATGTTTAACAATGGACTCTTCAATCTAGCAGAGAAAGGTATAACACCATCCTATGGCTGAAAGTTTAAGATAGACAAATTCAGACTGAAAATAAGGTGTATATTCTTAATGGTGAGAGTAATTAACCACTGCAACAATTTTCCAAAGGCCAACGTGGATTCTCCATCACTGACAATTTTTAATCAAGATTGGATGTTTTTCTAAGAGATCTGCTCTTGGACTTATTTTTGGGAAGGCCTCAGGCCTGTGTTATACAGGAGATCAGACGAGATGATCACAGTGGGCCTTCTGGTCTTAGAATCTACAAATGAACATAAAACTAATTCAATAAGGTTTAACGTAACATATTTGGATTTCATTGTATTAAAACATAACTGTGCATGCGTTATGGTAAGATTGTATGCATTTCCAAGGGAAGGGTAAATAGGAAAACAGCTGGGAGTTATTAAACAAATTCACTCAGGTTGTAACATCTTCAGAAAAACCTTCCCCTGGAAAGGTATTGCATGCACTTGTTCAAACTGGATTCTCCAGGGGCCAACAGCCAAAAAGGGATTTTTGGACAAACAGACTCATGGCCTTCCTGATTCAGCAAATGGACAAGAAGGCCCCAATCCTTAAAATAGGGTTGGAAAGACTGGACCTGCCAGAATCCATGTTACAGTTGGTGTTAATTCTGGTGAGCTTATTAGTATGTATGTTGGTTCTTTTGTCGTTTTTAACATGTTTTCTCTGAAGAACAAAGCAGGCTTGCATAGGAAATGTTGTGTGATAATTTGTCACTGTTGACATTCACTCTGTTATCAGTTTCTGAACAGACAGAAAAGCAGGTGTCCTTGGGCAACCTGTCTATGCTGGAAAAGGCACACAGGGAAGGCAGGGAATGGTGCAGCTTAGGAATACCCTAGTCAGATGAGAGAGACGCACAGGTCTCCACCCAGAAAGGCGACAGCTGGACGCCAATAGTGGGTGCCCTTGCTGAACCTCTGAGGGGAAAAGCAGGTGCAGTTGCCCTGAACAGTGACAATACATTTACATACAAAAATGAGATTGTGCAAAGCTATAGTACTCGCAACATTACTGCACACATCAGAAATGTGGAGGGAGGCAGTATACAACAGGAAGTTGAATGCATTTCACCAGTTTAAGAAAAGCTTGGGAATTCACTGGAGAGATCGTGTGAACAATGTGGAACTGTTGAACTGCCTGGGTCGATAAATTGTGCTGTTCAACAATCACACAGCTATGGTGGTTTGGCCAGGTCATCATGCAGCTCCATGGCAAAAGAACAAGGTACATCTTAGATTGAATTTCATCTGGAGGGAAAAGAAGATGTGGAGAGTGAAGAATGACTCATCATATGATAATCATAAGCATTGCCATCATCGAGACAACTTACAATGGATTCAAACATCTTGTTCTGGACAGTCGGCAGTGGGAAAAAATGGGTTGCCACTAGGTATAGGAGACGAAGTCAGGCAGGCAGCCAATGGCTAAAAATGTTAGCACCAGAAGCAATTTACAACCTTACATTGAAGGGGAACAGTCTTGACATCAAGATCTGTATACCCGGCAAACCTTGTCCCCAACCATGTGTTTGAGAATCCAGGGAGCCGCTCTTCTAATTTTACAGGGAAATTGTGCATTTCTTAACCTCCCAGAAAGCTTCCATTTGGTTAAAACTACCTCTGTAATACATGGTCTGCAAACAAAGCAGGAAATTCAAATCCCAGAGGCTCAGCCTCTGCTTAACTCACTCATTCTGAAGGGAGAGGCCTACAAGCAGGTTTTCCTGCAGAGACACACTTCTGTACTGAATGGCATATTTCCCTCAGTATAGTTCTACTTGCTGCTGCCATTTTTAATTTACCTGCTGGCTGGCAGAAAGCACCTCTTCTTTCTGCACAGAAACATAATGTATTCATCACCAGCTAGGAGATCCCATGATCTCAACCTGGAACAGGTGAAGAGAAGGGCTAGTAGGAAGGAAAGGAGAACCTACCTTATGAGGGGAGACTTAAGGAGCTTAACTTTATTAAGCTAAATAAGCCAAGGATATGTGGAGATATGTTTGCTCTCTATAAATACATTAGAGGGATAAACACCAGGGAGGGAAAGGAATTACTTAGGTTAAGGGCAAATGGTGGCACAAGAACAAATGGATATAAATTGGCCATCAATAAGTTTAGGCTTGAAATTAGACAAAGCTTTCTAACTGTCAGACAAATGACTTTTTGGAACAGCCTTCTAAGGGAAGCAATGGGCAAAAACCCTAACTTGTTTCAAGCCTGAACTTGATAGGTTTACGGAGGGGATGGTATGATGAGATTGCATACAGTGGTACCTGGTCCATCTGCTAGCAGCAAATATCTCCAATGGCAAAGATGGAACACTAGATGGGGAGGGCTCAGAAATACTACAGAGAATTCTTTTTCAGAGTCTAACTCATCACCATATTTGGTATTAGGAATGAATTCTTCCTCAGGTCAGATAGGCAGAGACCCTGGGGTTTTTTGACCTTCCTCTGCAGCATAGGGCTTAGGTCACTTGCTGTTTGAACTAGAGTAAATGGTGGAGTCTCTGTAACTTGAAGTCTTTGAATCAAGATTTGAGGACTTCATTAAGTCAGCCAGATGTTACAGGTCTATTCTAGGAGTGGGTGGGTGAGATTTTGTTGCCTGAAATGTGAAGATGATCAGAGTAGATGGTAAAGATGGTTCTTTCTGGCCTTAAAGTCCGTAAGTCTACGAGCTCCATTACAGTGATTGCAGGCTTATTTTGGATGGAAGGAACAAGCTGCCCTAAACTTTAATTTATTGACTTGTCCTCTTGTATTATTATTAATTATTAATTGATGTCACTGTAGCCCTTCAGAGGCTCATCCAGACATACATATGGATGAAACAAGTGGTGGCCGAAGTGACAAAACTAACATTTAGCACAGACTAGTTGTGTGCATATCAGTAGCAATGATTACAGTAATCACAGTAATAAATACCTGTACACAGGTTATCAGGAGAACAGAGAAGAGCAACAGAAATGATTGCTCAGGCACCAAAGGAAATAATTTCCTAGGAAAAAAACTAAAAACTCCAGCTATATAGCCTTGCTAAGTGGCAATTACCTAGGCAGCGTAAGTGTTTTTCTCTTCTAAAATTTCATATCAATCAAGTGGTTAAAACACCACACTCTTTGTTTATGTCTGCCCCCATTGCAATGTTTATCTGCCATGGTCACTACCAGTTTAATACACTGCAAGGCTGAAGACAGACAACTTACTATTCTCTGGAATGTTTGTTTGGGCTTGTCCTAGTGACCTCTAGGACACCAAAATATCTGAATGCTCAACATTTCAAACCAGAACTGAACTGCTCTCAAGTTATTAAAATTTCATTTACTACTTCCATTCAACAATTGCTGAGTTTCATCTCTCACAATGTAACAGTAAATTATGGGCGTTTTTTACAATTAAGAGGCAACAGAGCAAACCTTAGCCCTGGTGTAAGAAGGCCATGAAGTTTCACAAGAGATTCATTGGACCAGCACTGTTAATCCCTCTGGTTTCAACATTGCAGGCGCCTGGGGAACATCTGTCACTCCAAGAAATCATTCTTCTGGGTAACAAGGTCTTGACTCGAAGCCCCGAGGAGCCTTTACTAAACCTGGCTCTAAATGGTTCCCAGTCTACCTCTTATATATGACGTTCACAGCTGAGATCAGGTGGGACACTTCCACAAAGAGTTCTGAGATTTGAACTTTGGGAAGTCATCAGCAGGACTTTCTTGGGGCCTCCATTTCTGGGACCACCTTACCCTTTTGGTCTGACAAACCCTTCTATAGCATAAGGTCAGTTTTCATGAAGTTTCTGTAGTGACTTGGGGAAGAAGGGAGCTCTTCCTTGGGTGATTCATCAATTTTGTATATTTTAAATTTGATATTTTTTAATTGAAAGAAACACCACAAAAATCTGTTAATTTTGGCCTCTGGTGCATGTATGTCCATTCATAAAATTATCATCAAACCAAAAGGTAACAGAACTAGGGTTAGAAAACTTTCCACCTTGATTACAAGGGCTAATAGTTGATACCTAACCCCATACCACAATCAACTCACAGATGCAGTATACTCAGCATCACTCTATTGCCAAATTCCAAAACATGTAATTTTAGAGTTAACATAAAAATTACGGTTGGAAAACTTGTGGAAATCAAGGCTATAGGGAGACTCAAACTAGAGTTTGCTTTAAGTATGTGCAGATATTTAAGAACTATCAGAAAGTGAGAATGATAAATTCTTATGACAAACCCACACGTCCCTCCCACACACACACAATATCTATTTATCTAAGGTATTTACAGAGCACCAATCATCAGTATATTCTCTCGCTGGCAATTTCTTCAGGTGGGTCTCTCCTACAAAGAGAATGTTCTCATTGATATAACCATGTGTGGCCTCTAAGCAACCCATCACTTACTTAGGTGTGTCATGTATGCTTAGAGGAACAGGTAACTCTGTGGGGTGCAGGTGTACTTCAGATGGAGGACAATCCCATTTTCCCCTATGGACAGCACTTTTTTCAGTGATCCAAACAGACTAAAACCTATTCTGAATTCACTCACTTTTCCTCCTCTCCTGCCAAACTATTCAATTTATAAATACAGATTCTGGAAACCAAATGGAACAGCATACAGCTTGTGCAGAACCATACACCGCAGCTTTGCATTCATCACAGATGGACACCACAAGGTCTCAGCTCCTCATAGCACTTGCAATATAATTAGAATTCAATACTTAAGAATAAAAAAACCTGCCCAGAATAAAGGACACACAGATTGCAATCTAAATACAATATTGCTGGTTGAAAGAAAAGAATGTAGGGCATTGAATGTTAAAAATTGTGTGGAATTAGATAAGAAAATCCCATGTAGACTTTGTTAATGATTCATAATCAGCTAATAAGCTCATCTCTAGGAGAATAATGATCCATGGACCTGTTAACTCATTTATCACTATGTTTTACAACATTGGCAAAGAAACTAATTAAATCCCAGCATCGTTACACAGAATTCCTTTTAATAGAGATACAATGATGCACTAGAGGCTACAGATTACACTGCAAATTGTACCAAGAGATTCCGGACAGCGGGTTTTAATTAACATGTTAGTGAGAAGCAGCTCACTTAAATAATAACTAACCAGGAAACATCTGCACACTCTAAAAGGGGGGAGGAGGAAGAAGAGGAGAAGGAGAGGGGCATTTCATCAGGTTATCTCAGTTCTGGAACTTTCCACTCAGAGCAGTAGATTCCGTATTACTGCAATTCACTGCTTCTTGAACATCAGTGCATTCACTGCCAAACAAACCACAGAGGGCAAGACTATGGCTCTAAACCACCATCCATGTTGGAGGATGATGATGAGAAGGGCCACCAGCAGCAGTTCATTGAGAAACAATGCCTCCCAGTGCTACCACTCAGGCAGTGCAGCTGCAACCCTCAACACAGGGCAGAGCCTAATAGCCACAACAGAGCCCTATGTTAATTTTCATTTAACTTTTCTGGGCAGCGTGGAACAGAAGACTGATGGGTCACTGCCCAGGGGAACTGTTCTTCAGCATTCAAATAGGATGGAGGAGTGTCTCAAAGAAGGAAAAACTCAGACAGCATAAAGGGAGACAGTGTGAAGGACTAAGGGGCCCAACATTGCTTAGATCCAAAAATTCCAAGAAAAGCAGATTCTAAAGTTTTCTCTGGAGCAGGAAAAGAGCAGACAGATGGGTTAGGCGAGAGAGCACTGGTACCGCTTGTTCTCCTGGATATCCATGGCAGAATTAACAGCACCTCCAAACTCTGATGTCAGAGAAATGGAACAGTATTTGCAGCTCCCTTTATTTATGAGAGTTTGGAGGTGTATGCTGCCCTAATATGGGGAACAGCTGTTGCAATGATTGAGATAGTAAAGAGAAAGGCACAGACCTAACAGCAAAAGCCTCAGGCACCAATTGCTTTTTTCTTTCTAATCAATCAGGAATCTGACCAGAGAAAGGAGAATATATAGTAGGCCACCTAAGGTACCCATGAAAAAGAAGCACCCAGTCACCCAGAGTGTATCAGTTATGCGGCAGGTACATAAGGCAATGAAAGTAAAACTCCAACAATAGAGAACCAGTGGTCACAGAGGAAAAGAGAGATGGACCGGGAGAAGCATTTTGTGTGCTCCTGTTCAATGTGTCTATACCTATCTCTGCCAAAGGGGAAAGGGTCAATATTTCTTCACTCTTCCTCTGAAAGGCTAAGAGCAAATAATAACCGGACATGCCCCTGTCAGGGCCCCTGACCCTGCACTTCCCAGCGATGGACTTGATCATGTACAGCTGAAGAGTTTTCCCATCAGTAGCCTCCTAGCCCCTGTTGTGCGTATTGGGCCTACAAAACGGACCCTTATTTTAAACTCAGATGTTACTATTTACCTGCATACCGTGAGTGCCAGTGCTTCTCATCTGCAACTAATCTCAGTTTTCCTGACAGCACCTTCCAGTGTCATCTCCTCTTGGTTCACACTTCTGTCCTCACGCTCTTATTTTCCCTGGACTACCTCCAGGCTTGTGATTCTCTGGCTCAGGGTGGAGTCACTGTCACTCATATTCTCCTTCCTCCATGTTAAAAGGAGAGGACTCTTAATAAACCTCTGTTTTTCAATCTTCCATTCCTTCAGGAATTGTTAAAAATAACAAAATTTAAGTTTATCTGCTCCAATATTCTTAAATAATTCCCTCCATTCTGAGGTCTCTTCAGTTACTGTAATTGTAGGCTACAGTTCAAATACAATTATTCAAAAAACCAGTGTGTTGATAATTGCCCATACAATCCAGTGACTGCTATTTGAATGGTCTTTATGACTTTAAAAAGGCAGCAAAGGCCTTCAGTTTAAGTTTAGACCATTGGATTCATGGATACCACAATAAGAATGCCCGTGCAAATAGGGAAACTGTTCAAATGCCATCTGCTGTAGAGAATATCGTGATGGAAGGGATTCACAGAACTCTGGAAATAAATTTAGTGTAATTCCAAAGAACAATAACCTGTTATGAAGAATCCCTCCTGATGTTCCACAGAGATTGGGATATTGTTTAAACTGCACTTCATCTACATATTACATTAATTTTTAGTGTCCTGAATTTTTCTAAGTAGTAATTTGATGGTGACTATTCAATAGCTAAAACTAAGCAGTAATATATAAAAGAGCTCAGTTTAGGAAGCTGTTTCTCTAGGATAAAGCTGAACAAAAATAAACTAAACCAAACACCCTCACTTTATGGCAATGGTAATTAATTAAAATGAAAAATCATGGCAGTAAGTGCACGTTTAGTCAGAGTCACACTGTGTAATGGAAGCTATAATCTCCAAAGGTTGCTTTCAAGTTCCAGGTTTCCATCAGATGTTACCTTACAACCTGCTTTGCAGGTTCACCTCCACATTTGTTTGCCTATATTGTAACTCTGAAGCAACAGAGGGGCTTTTGCTATGGAAAGAGGAAGCATAATCTCTTCGGTTCAACTGCAAAACCAGAAGATAAGGATCCTTCCAGCACAACATTATTGTCCAGGCCCAGCAGCAGCCTCCTCATGGCTCTTCCAGAGTAGCAGAGTAGCTACTGGAAGGTTCATGCAATCCTTAGCACAGCCACTCACGGCTCCCTACAGCACACAGCCTTTCACATTACACAGAGCTGCTGCCCAGCCTTATCCCTACAAACACCAGGACACAGACAAGGTATTTTATAGAAGAGACACTGCCATTATGTGCCTCTCAATTCCATTGTCACCTGCTGTTCACAGGGCCACTCTGTCCTGGCTTCTTCACTCAACACCCGCTCCTGCTTATGGGTTTCCCAGAGATGGGGTTCAGGTTGGTATTATTAGGGGTTTTTAAGGGAATTCGGACTTTGAGATTTCAGGTCTCCCCTGAGTTTCTCTGTGACTGAGCTAGTTACTAATGTTGCAGATCAGCCTGATGTTACTTTAGTCTTTAGCAGTCCATCCCCTTTGCAGTCCCTTTTCTCTCCATGACTGATGTAGGGCAAAGGTTTCCCTTTTGCTCATAGAGGGGTTGTGCTGATCACCAATAGGGCTGAATTTCACCCACAATTCCCATCTGTCTGAATAAATGTAAGGGTTTATTTTCACAAAGTCACAGGTTTGTGTACATGATTCTGGATGAATGTGCAATTAAACATGACCTGAGCCTGATTCATAAGAAGACAGAATAGGAAACATGAATCTGATTTTGAAATGCCCTGTTTTAAGAATACTTTCCAAAGGATTTCTAAGGGAATTTATAACAAAGATTATAACATGCAAGAACAGTGCATATTAGAGCAATCAGCCACCCTAGCAGGATTACCACCTTCCCCTCATTGATTTGGCTAAGATTTTTATTGTCTGTTGAAATGTAATTAAAGACTCCTCTGATGGTACCAATTAAAGACTTGAAAGGACTGGAGCTGGTGCTCACATTATCACATGGTGCAAGGCAGTGATGCTGTAAACATCCATTAGCCATTACAGTTCTCATTAGCTCTTGAAAAACAACCCATTAGTGTCTTTAGAACTGACAGGTAAATACAAATAATAGGATAAATCTATCAATAAATTCATTGTGTATAAAATCATGGTTTCTGTCACTGTGCTGCATTCAGTGACTAATCAGAAGGTTAAATACTCCTTGTGCAAAAATATATGCAAGTTGCAGAACACTTAGCCAGACAGATTGTGAAAAAATGGCACGCATGAAACTAATGAAGACATCAAAGGCTTTATTTATATGTTGGATGGGTTCATTTCAAGTTCAGGTTACTATGAACTGTCAGAGCTGTTTAGCCAAGGCTAAATTTTAGAAAGCATATTGGGTTGGTTTTAATTTAAACAAAGTAATTTCAAGCCTCCTCCACATTCAGATCCTCAAGTTCTTCAGTCCAGTCCACTTCCCTAACTACTTCCTTTTATTCCAAAGGGAAAACTTTACAAAATTAAAGGGCTCATGATATTGGCGTACCAGATGAGAACTAGCATAAAGAAAGCAAATCAGATGCTCCTATTTACCCATCCTCTGAATACAAGAAAAAGGGAACATTCAATTAAACTGAAAAACAGAGCATTTAAAATCTATTTATTTATTTTTACACAACCTGTGGAACTCACTGGCACTAGCTACTACGTAGACCAAGAACTCAGTTGAAGCTAAAGCAAACAATCTAACAGTATGGATAATGAGAACATCTACAGTTACAGTAGCGAGGCTAAAAAATTTTTATAAGGATTTAAACCCATGTGCTTCAGAGCTCATGCCAACCAGTAACTGATGGATGATGAAGCTATTTCATCTACTAACAGTTTACTGTCTAATTATCCACTGTGGGGTTTCTTATACTTTTGTTTGGGAAAAGTATCTGGTAGATCGGCCACTGTCAAAGACCAGATGCTGGACTGGAACTGATTAATGATCTGCTCTGAATATTGCTATATTTCAGTGTAAAAGTGTATCCAGGATTCTCATTTCATTTTTACAGCTTACATGTAAACTTCTTTGACAAATGCTTAAAAAGAAATGCTAAGATAAATACATAATTCAACTTAAGTGCCATAAACCATTAAATAAATCCAAGTTTCTAAGAAATAAGACTAAAAAAAATCAAACACTAAAACTTACTGTAGTTCTCAGGTGGAAGAACTTTCAATAAGGACTCAGCACTAAAAGATACAATTCCTTATAACGTGAATTTTCCTTCTAATACAAGCCCACCTCACTGCAGCATTGAGCATGTGGCAAAAGTATTTGTTTTTTCTGCTCTCTCTAGTTGGTAGAGTTATTGCTAAATTTTTTACGTCTAGCAACTTCCAACTGTATATTTTGTCTAATCATTCTTGTCCATGGTCTATGATCCATATACTTGATTCCCACAGAGAACTTTGACTTAATAAATTTTAGATTTAAAGCAACAAGAAGTCTCTATAGTAAAAGGAAGAAAGGAGAGAATGGCTTGTTAATTCAAATGTCACTTAGGATATTCCTTGCTAAAACTAAGATTAATGAGTGTTTCCTTTCCTTACAGGGCCTTGTTCTGTAACAAAGATGTAGGGATCATACACATGATGGGTGCTATTATGGCTCAAGAAGCCAAAGCCTGGCTGAGACAGGGGAAGGAGGACCACAACCTTAGCAGTAGTACCTGGAGCCACTTTGTGCATGCAGTGCAGGAGCAGGCATGACAACTCTATAGGTGCTACGGGAAGTACATGCTGCAGCCTTGCTATATGGATTTAACGGGTGCAGCTGGAGGGGCCTGTCAATGGGAGCTAGGGCACCAGTGGTGAGGCCAGGGCCATGACCCTCCAGCAGCAGAACAGGGAGAACATTTTCCCTGTGCACTCCAGGATTAAAAGCAAGCCACATTATGGCTGCCTTCTGCTCAGCTGCAGGCTCCTGCACCCTCACTCCTCTACACAGGGAAGAATAATTTAGCCCATTGCATTTTGCCACCTCTGATATCATTTTCTGTGCATAACAAAACTTTGAAGGCAAAAATTTTGTGAACTACTTTGGTTGCAGAACAACTTTAAAATGCCCTGTCTAAATGCATTTCACCAAGATTTCACTGAATGTGGGTGCAGACATTTCTCCACTTTGTCTCCTATGGAACTCTAATTACGTGGCAACAGGCCTCAATACTATGGGCTCTAGCAAGTGATAGATAGCTCACCATGATATGACAAGCCTGTCCTGATCGAAAGACAGCTTTGACAAAGTCAGTTCTACTCCCAGAGAGGTTGCCAAGGAGGAGACCAGCTATTAGAAAGTGAGAGACATGGTGGATGAGGTAACATCTTTTATTGGACCAACTGCAGTTGGTGAGAGAGAGAAGCTTTACAAGCTAAACAGAGCTCTTCTTCAGGTCTGAGGTCTCTCACCAACAGCAGATGGTCCAATAAAAACTATTGCCTCACCCACCTTCTCTCTCTAATATCCTGGGACCAGCATGATTACAACAACACTGCATAAACATGATGTAGTCGTTTTAAATCATTTCAACTCTGTAGGTCAACAAGCGAGAGAGACTGAGAACAGTGGGATTTAACTGCCTGTTAACCCCAACCTTCAGAAAATCCTAGCCCTCAATGAGCTGAAGAATCAGAATGGCTCAGCAGGGACAGGCTACAATCCCCTGGAGAGGAAATCACAGTACAGATAAAATCATACAATTGTAGGGCAGGAAGGGACCTCAAGAGGTCATCGACTTCAAGTTCCCATGCTGAGGCAGGATTCAATATACCTTGACACCACCCTGACAGGTGTTTATCTAATCTGTTCAAAAAACTTCTAGTGAAAGAGACTCCACAACTTCTTTAGGTAACCTGTTTAGGGCTTAATTATCCTTATAGCTGGACACTTTTTTCCAATCTCTAACCTGAATCTCCCTTGTTACAAACAAAGTCAGTTCCTTCTTGTCCTACCATTGGTGGATGAGGAGAACAATTGAATACTGTCCTCTCTATAATAATCTTTTACATATCTGAAGACTTATCTCGCCCCTCAGCCTTCTCTTCTCCTGAATAAACAAGCCCAATTCTTTCAACTTTTCATCAGAGGTCATGTTTCCTAAATACCTTATTTTTGTTTTGGTCTCCTCTAGAGACTCTCTCCAATTTGTCCATGGCTTTCTTAAAGTGTGGTGCCCCAAGCTGAGGCCTCAGCAACACCAAGTAGAGAAGAACAATTACCTCCAGCTGTGACAGATTCCTCCCAGGGAGCCACCTGGAACAGGGGTACCACTGAGCCCCCCGTCCGGGCTCCCTTTACACTGTACTGCTGTGATCAGCCTGCCAAGCCCTCTCCCAGGTTCCAGCCTGCACTTTACCAGCACGCATACAGGTAGGAACAAACACCCAGCTGCAATACACACAGATGCTGTGATCAGCTCTGCATGGGAAGGCACGACTAGGGCACCTCCCAGTTCCTAAGGCACGCATCCCCCTCTCGAGTTTAAACCCAAAATTAGACGATCTTGTGCAGCACTGAGAACTGTACAGTGTAAGCTCATGACATTCGCGGCCTCCATCAATGTGAAGAGGAAATAAACAACAGCTTTCTGCCTCAACTTTGACTTCCACACACACTGGTTTCAGACAAAGCAAAAACAAATGTACTAACTACAAAAGATAGTGTGACAAAGTTCCTCCTCTACCTTGGTGGGTCCTGCGCTTATTGGCAGATTTGCTTACCTCAGTGATCTCCCCCACAGTCTGGATCAACTCCTCCTGTGTCTGATCAGGAGTTGGGAGGTTTTGGGGGAACCCAGGTCCGCCCTCTACTCCGGGTTCCAACCCAGGGCCCTATGGATTTTGCAGCTGTCTATAGTGCCTCTTATAACAGCTGCGTGACAGCTACAACTCCCTGGGCTACTTCCCCATGGCCTCCTCCAAACACCTTCTTTATCCTCACCACAGGACCTTCCTCCTGGTGTCTGATAACGCTTCTACTCCTTAGTCCTCCAACAGCACACCCTCTCAGTCTCAGCTCCTTGTGTCTCTTGCTCCCAGCTCCTCACACGCACTTCCTCTCCTCTGGCTCCTCCCCATCTGACTGAAGAGAGCTCCTTTTAAAACCCAAGTGCTCTGGATTAGCCTGCCTTGATTGGCTGCAGGTGTTCTAATCAGCCTATCTGCCTTAATTGGTTCTAGCAAGTTCCTGACTACTCTAGTGCAGACCCTGCTCTGGTCACTCAGGGAACAGAAAACTACTCACCCAGTGACCAGTATATTTGCCTTCTACCAGACTCCTGCACCCCACTGGCCTGGGTCTGTCACATATCCCTCCCCCCGGCTCAACACCAAGGGGTTGGGCAGCATGGGAAGCCAGACAGTACACACGTGACAAGCCATCGGCATTGCTGTGATGGCTCCCTGCTCTGTGTTGCACACGGAACTGGAAAGGTTGGAGGGATAAGAACCACCTGGTCACCCTTGTGTTCTTCTCCTTGTTCCGCTGCATCCATTGGAGAGGGGCATGTTCGGTCACGAAGACAAATCTGCGCCCGAGCAAGTAGTAGCGCAATGCTTCCATGGCCCATTTTACAGCAAGGCACTCCCTCTCCACCACTGCATATTTTTGTTCCCTTGGAAGGAGTTTCCTACTGAGGTAGAGAATTCGGTGTTCCTCCTCCCCGACCATCTGTGATAGAACGGCCCCCAGCCCTACTTCCAATGCATCCGTCTGCAGGATAAATTCCTTGGTGAAATCAGGGGCTATTAGGACAGGGTTATTGCAGAAGGCAGTACTTAGGTCTGTGAATGCTTCCTCTGCTGCGTCAGACCACCTCACCAGATCAGGTCCACGGGCTTTCACTAGGTCTGTCAGGGGGCTTGCCCTTGTGGCAAAGTGGGGGATAAATTGTCGGTAATACCCCACTACACCTAGGAATGCCTGGATTTGTTTCTTGTGATGTGGTCGGGGCCAATTTTGGATGGCCTCCAACTTGTTCACTTGGGGTTTTACCAGACCTTTTCCCACAATGTAGCCAAGATATTTGACCTCTGTAAACCCTACAGCATACTTGGCAGGGTTTGCTGTAAGGCCAGCTCGCCTGAAGGTATCAAGGACTGCCTCCACCTTCTCTAGGTGGGTTTCCCAGTCTGGGGTATGAATGACCACATCGTCCAAGTAGGCAGCAGCATAACTGTTATGCGGGCGTAATAGCTTGTCCATGAGGCGCTGGAAAGTAGCTGGGGCCCCATGTAGTCCAAAACGGAGGACAGTATATTGAAAAGACCCTCTGGTGTAGAGAACGCAGTCTTTTCCTTTGCGTCTTCTGCAAGGGGAATCTGCCAGTACCCCTTTGTCAAGTCTAGGGTAGTCAAGTACCGGGCATTCCCCAGACGGTCCACTAGCTCATCTATGCGAGGTATTGGGTACGCATCGAACTGGGATACTTCATTTAGTCGCCGGAAGTCATTGCAAAACCTTGTGGTGCCATCAGGTTTGGGCACCAGCACAATTGGGCTGGACTACTGACTGTGGGATTCTTCGATGATCCCCAACTCCAGCATTCTTTTTACTTCTGCTTTTATTTCTTCTCTTTTGGCCGCTGGCACCCAATACGGCCTCATTGTTATTCTGGCCCCAGGGTTCGTGACGATGCTGTGATATGTCTCGGTTGTTCGACCTGGTTTTGTCGAGAACACATCTTGGTTCCGGAAGATCATCTCAAACACCTCATTCTTCTGGTCTGGTGTTAAATCAGGAGACGCTCTCACTTGTTTGGAAGGCTTGTTTTCCTGGATTAGGACTTTTCGGATAGTTATGCATGCGTCTTGTGCATGCCAGGGTTTCAGAAGGTTGATGTGATAAATCTGTTCTTGTTTTCGCCTGCCGCCCTTTGTAGGTTACTTCCCCCACGGGTTCAACCACCTCATAGGGCCCCTGCCATTGGGCCAGAAGCTTGCTTTCTGCCGTGGTACCAACACTATCACCCGATCCCCTGGTTGGAACTGTCGGATTTTTGCCTGGTGATTATAATAGGCTCTCTGGGCCTCCTGTGCCTTTTCCAAATGTTCCCGTACAATAGGGGTGACACGGGCTATCTGTATTACATGTTCTATTATATTTCTCCCCTCATTGGGTTCCTCTTCCCAAATCTCTTTGGTGATATCTAGTATGCCACAGGGGTGACGTCCGTGTAATAACTCGAATGGGGAAAACCAAGTTGAGGCCTGAGGTACCTCCCGGATAGCAAACATAAGGTAGGGCAGTAGGGTGTCCCAGTCCTTCCCGTCCCGACTTACCACCTTCCTTATCATAGCCTTGAGGGTTCGATTAAACCTTTCTACCAACCCATCAGTCTGTGGATGGTAAACTGAAGTTCACAGCGTATGTATATGGAACAGCGTACAGAGGTCCTTAATTAGCTTTGACATAAATGGGGTTCCTGGGTCTGTTAATATCTCCTTTGGTAGCCCCACTCAGGCAACGATCCCCACCAGCTCTTTGGCTATCGTTTTAGAGGCTTTGTTCCTCAGGGGGACAGCTTCTGGGTAGCGAGTAGCATAGTCCAAAACAACAAGTATATATTGGTGGCCCTGAGCTGTCTTCTCCAGAGGTCCCACTAGGTCCATGGCTATTCACTCAAAGGAGACCTCTATGATGGGAAGGGGTACTAAAGGTGCCCTCAGGTGGGGACGGGGACTGTGCAGCTGACACTCCGGGCAGGACGCACACTACCTTCGCACTTCTTCATGTACTCTGGGCCAGAAGAACCATCGTAGGACTCGTGCCAGGGTCTTCTCTACCCCCAAGTGCCCCCCAAAAAGATGACTATGCGCAAGACTTAATACAGTGTTCTGGTGTTTTTGAGGTACTAAGATCTGCTGTACCTTCTGCCTCTGTACTGATGCAACTTGGTACAAGAGATTCTTCTTCATTATGATGTAGGGTCCTGGTCCCTGTGTTCTCCCTTCCACGGGGACCCCATCTATTTCAGGTCACCTCCTTTCTAATGTTGTTGAACCTTGGGTCTTCAGCCTGGTCCAAAATTTCCTCTTCCAGGGCTAATCTGCCCAAGATCTAGGGGCCCAGTCTCTGTTGCCTCTACTGGTTCAGAAGCATAAGGGTGGGAGTCAGACTCAGGAGCTTCTCCCGCCTGGGAGGCCTCCTTTTCAGCTGCTCGGGTCCACCTACCTACGAGAGCGACCCTCTGGCTTCGGGTTCCCAAGGCCTTAGCTGCCCTCCTTTCCCTTTTCAACTTTCTACCATGTCTGGGAATGGAAAATAAATCTGGGGATATTTCAGAGAAGACTGGGGGTTGACAGTCTACTGTGGATGCCTCACTAACTTCAGGATTCCCATCTTTCTCCAACCCTCCTCCTGGGAGTAAGTCTCCAAACCGTGGGAAGTCCCTCCCTATGAGCACCGGGTATGGGAGTTTAGGGACTACATCTGCTGCTACCTCAGTAGTGTTCCCCTGAATCTCAATTTTTACTGGGATGGTGGGGTAGTAACCAACTGTCCCATGGACGTATGTTATCCCCGTACGCGTAGCCCACAGCAGCTGACTAAACTGCACAAGCTTCCCCGAGACAAGCGTGATAGTACTCCCCGAATCAACCAGTGCTGAGGTCTCTACCCCATTTAGCTTTACTGGTCTGGTGTACATATGTGGGGTTAGTGAGACCCCCACAAGGTGGATTAGGGAGCATGGGTCTGCCCAGTTCCCCAGATTACACTGCATAGGCTCCTCAGCATTGGGACACTGTGCAGCTATATGTCCCCACTCCCCACAGGCATAACATCTGTATGGGGTCTTAGGCATTCCCCAGTCTCTTGGTTTGGGCAGTCTAACATCTCGATTCTCTTCTCTCTCAGTGCTCTGACTCTTTGTGGCTTCTGGTGAGCCTTCAGCCCCTCTCTTTTTCCACCTGTGATCTCCTGGTGGCCCCGTCACTCGAGCTCTAGGGCTTGGTGCTGCTAGTTTAACCCGGGGTGCCTCTTCCTTAACTGGTTGGGTCAGCTCCCTCGCTGTCCTTCGCCCTTTTACCAGTGCAACAACCTCATCATAGGTGGAGGGTTTGTTCTGGCTTACCCAGGTACAAAGGTCTGGTGGTAGTCCCCCATGTATCAGTCGATGACCAGAACCTCTAGTATCTCTTCTGGACTCCAGGACTCCGTTCACAACCACTTAAGTGCGAGATGGATGAGGTCATACAATTGGGACCACGGGGTTTTGTTTTTCTGGTATCTCCATTCGTGATACCGCTGGGCCAGCACTGCAGTCGTTACCCCGGATCTGGCCAGGATCTCTGCTTTCAGCCGGGGGTAGTCTGCTGCAGCCTCTTCAGGCAGATCACAGTAAGCATTCTGGGCCTCTCCACACAGGAATGGGGCAAGGATGCCAGGCCTCCCGTAGGGCTGTCCTCTCAAAGGCCAGAAAGTATGCCTCTACATCATCCTCCCGCATCATTTTCTGCAGCCAATGGCCGGCCCATATGAACTGTGTCCTATCATGGGTTTGGTTCAGCTCTGTAAGGGTCTTTACCTGGTTTACCAGTTCTCGCAACATAGCTCGGTCTTGAGAAGCCTGGTCTATCAGCAGGCAATTAGTCTCTTGCTGCAGCCGCACTGCCTCCTGTTGGGCAGCTGCCTGGACATGGGTAGCCTCCTGCTGGGCCACCGTAGCTTGTATCAATGCCCGTACTAAGTCTTCCATTGTGGTGAAAAAAAATAAACCCTCTACCTTTTTTTTTTAAATCACCCCCCTTCTTCTGGCGCGCTGGGCACACCAAGATCCCACTCCTGACACCAGTTGTGACAAAGTTCCTCATCTACCTTGGTGGGTCCTGCGCTTATTGGCAGATTTGCTCACCTCAGTGATCTCCCCCACAGTCTGGATCAACTCCTCCTGTGTCTGATCAGGAGTTGGGAGGTTTCGGAGGAACCTGGGCCCGCCTTCTACTCTGGGTTCCAGCCCAGGGCCCTATGGATTTTGCAGCTGTCTATAGTGCCTCTTATAACAGCTGTGTGACAGCTACAGCTCCCTGGGCTACTTCCCCAAGGCTTCCTCCAAACACCTTCTTTATCCTCACCACAGGACCTTCCTCCTGGTGTCTGATAACGCTTCTACTCCTTAGTCCTCCAACAGCACACCCTCTCAGTCTCAGCTCCTTGTGTCTCTTGCTCCCAGCTCCTCACACGCATTTCCTCTCCTTTGGCTCCTCCCCATCTGACTGGAGAGAGCTCCTTTTTAAACCCAGGTGCCCTGATTAGCCTGCCTTGATTGGCTGCAGGTGTTCTAATCAGCCTGTCTGCCTTAATTGGTTCTAGCAAGTTCCTGATTATTCTAGTGCAGACCCTGCTCTGGTCACTCAGGGAACAGAAAACTACTCACCCAGTGACCAGTATATTTGCCCTCTACCAGACTCCTGTACCCCACTGGCCTGGGTCTGTCACAATAGATTTTAAGTTATTAAAATGGATAGCAAACAGATCAAAGCAGATTACCTAGAAGATAAATAAAACACACAAACTAAACTTAATATATCACATACATCAGATACAATAGCAAATTCTCATCCTAAATGATGATGCAAGTGGACTGCAGGCACCTAAGGGGCAAGCTGCATTAACTTACAGCTTGGAATGCCAGGTGTTTCATTCACAGGCTAAAAATTCCTTTAGTCTGAGTCCAGTACTTTTCCCCCAGTCATTGTTCCTCAGGTGTTTCCAGGAGTTTCTTTGGGTGGGGAGTCAGTGAAGAACCACAATGATGTAACCCCCTGCCTTAAATAGTTTTTGCATATGGTGGGAATCCTTTGTCTCAAAGCTTGGTTCCCACACCAGTCAGTGGAAAGACACTGGTTTCCCAAGATGGAGTCCAGCATCAGGTGACCTGGTCACATGTGCCTTTAGTGTCATGGCAGCCATGAGTCAGAGGCTGTTTGTAGCAGCCTCAGGAAGGTTCCATGGTGGGAGATAAGCTCTCTTGTACTTACAGTACTTACAGAAGGCATTGTAAGAGTGGATGAGTAAGTTGGGCACTCTGAGGCCTTTGTCTTAATAGCTGATTTGGGGGCTTCGACAGTTTGTCCCAGTGGCAAGAGATGCTGTGCCCCAGCTTCATTGTATGGGGTACTCTTTTACTCCAAAGCATCATTTATATCTAAGTTGTTTTCTCCTTTCCCCTTCAGAGTAGCTCAGCCTTCTCACCATCTTTATTTCCTCTTCTGTTCTTTGGCTGTCCCTCAAATGTAGGAATTCCTCACTTCTCCCTTTCTGTCCTGATCCCTCCCTGTCCAAGTTGTCTTTAATGGAGTGACATCAAGTATAGGGAAGGAACTGAATGGCATTAAACTAACAGAGCAGCTAAATTTACCCCCAGATCATGTGAGGGGCAACTGGCTTTCATCTGAAAACAGTTACATTTAAAATTTAGCCAAATTATTTTGTGAGCCATTCAAATGGGAATATTTGTTTTAACTATTTCACAAAAATGAAGAGAATTTTACTGATTTTGTTTTAGACAGAACATAAGAATGGCCGTACTGGATCAGACTAAAGGCCCATCTAGCCCAGTATCCTGTCTTCTGACAGTGGCCAGCGCCAGGTGCCCCAGAGGGAACGAACAGAGCAGAAAATCATCAAGTGATCCTTCCCCTTATGCTCATTCCTAGCTTCTGGCAAACAGAGGCCAGGGACACCATCCTTGCCCATCCTGGCTAATAGCCATTGATGGAGTAGCCTCCATTAATTTATCTAGTTTTCTTTTTAATCCTATTATGGTCTTGGCCTTCACAACATCCTCTGGCAAGGAGTTCCACAGCCTGACTGTGTTGTGTAAAGAAATACTTCCTTTTACTTGTTTTAAACCTGCTGCCTGTTAATTTCATTTGGTGACCCCTAGTTCTTGTCTTATGAGAAGTAGTAAACAACACTTCCTTATCTACTTTCTCTACACCAGTCATGATTTTATAGACCTCAACCATAGACAGATACTATTTATAGACAGATACTATTTCTCCTGACTAAGCCTTTTTCTTTTGTATTAAACAAGAATCTTAATCTACATTTTAAAGGTAATTTACCATATCAAGAACCTAAACAAATGTATTTTAATGAATTGGCACAATATTTATAAGGATGATTCTAACAATCTGTAATTTTAGTTACAAACTACAGATTCTCTACTTAGTAACTATCAAGGCCTCAAAATTATGAGTTATTCCTAATTAAGAATTGCCCAAATATCAGGCACCATAGAAAATATAGAACAGGAGACCAAGAGAATGAAAATCCAAGATCTAATAGCTAAATTTCTTCAATAATCTAAAGAAGCTCAAAGTTGCTGCAGGTTTTCACAAGAGTGTATTGCTGGTGCATATGAGGAGACTTTCCCTTTCTTCCTGGCTGTTAATAAGTAAATTAATTAAAATCATACCAAATTATTATGAAACATTGATATTATATGATGTGCCATAAACAGTAGTAAAATAAGGAACTTGATGGAATCAAATATTATAATTAAAATGTGCATAAAAGTCAACTATAAGTTATACAGCTTTGGGCAAAGTATTGCTAACTTTAATGGCAGGGTTTGCCTGGTGGACAATCCTGCTAGGAAAGATTTGATTTCTTTTAGTTTAAGTGCTAAAGAGAAGAAGGCTAATATTTGCAATCAAGCATGCTTATGCTATCAAGTTAGGGAAATGCACCTCTGCTGAAAGAGACAGTAAATAAAAGAAACTGAAACAAAGAGGTATGTTTATAAGGATACTTGACCACAGAGTGGAATAATCAGAAATATAACTGTTTGATTAATAATGCACAGACTAAGCTCAACCATACATACTATGGTCCCACCATTGTTAAAACAATGACAACAGAAATGTAAGATTTATAGAGCTGTTCCTGCCTTCTGGAGATCAGTTTTTGAAGAGACTTTGGGTATGGCTATACTTGCAACTTCAAAGCGCTGCCGCGGGAGCACTCCCGGGGCAGCGCTTTGAAGTGCGAGTGTGGGCATGGCGTCAGCGCTGGGAGAGAGCTCTCCCAGCGCTGCAGGTACTCCACCTCCCCGTGGGGATTAGCTTACAGCGCTGGGACCTGCGTTTCCAGAGCTGGGACAGTGTTTACACAGTGTTTCTCCTGAGCGAGAAAGTTGCAGCGCTGTAAAGCGCCAATGTAGCCAAGGGCTTTGCATTATCGATGGACAGTTAAAACAAGTTTAAAGAGCATCAAAGAACATGGAGGGATTTCTTTGTATAAGTTATAAGAACTTTAAATTGGATATGCCAGCAGCTAGCAGCATGTTGATAGACTGCAACTTGAGGAAGCATAACTGCTAAGCTGGGATATACCACAAGGGGCCCATAGAAACTACTTGTGTAGGTCAGTTGCTGACTGGAGAAAACCAGCCAGTGTTCAAGATATGTCCCAACAGTTATGGCCTAGTATTCCCTGAATGCTCCTTTAGCACCTGGACTGTCCAGTAGCTTCACTGCTTCTTTGGCAGGCTTCCTGCTCCTGATGTACTTTAAAAAAACTGAAGTTAGTTATTGTGTCTTTTGCTAGTTGCTCTTCAAATTCTTTTTTGGCCTGCCTAATTATACTTTTACACTTGACTTCCCAGAATTTATGCTTCTTTCTAGTTTCCTCAGGAGGATCTGGCTTCCAATTTTTAAATTATGTATTTTTGTCTCTAACTGCCTCTGTTACTCTGTTTAGCCATGGCGGCATTTTTTTTTGGTCCTCTTACTTTTTTTTTTTTTTAAATTTGGGATACACATTTAGTTTGAGGCTCTATTATGGCGTTTTAAAATAGTTTCTATGCAGCCTGCAGGTATTTTACTCTTGTGACTGTTCCTTTTAATTTCTGTTTAACTAGCCTCCTCATTTTTGTGTAATTCCCCATTTAGAAGTTAAATGCTACTGTGGTGAGTTTCTCTGGTATTTCCCCCCTACAGGAGTGTTAAATTTAATTACCATATGGTTTCTATGACCGAGTGGTTCAGCTATATTCACCTCTTGGACCAGATCCTGTGTCATTAAGGATAAGTCAAGAATTGCCTTATAGGTTCCTGAATCAGCTGCTTCAAAAAGCAGATATTAATGGTGTCTAGACATTTATCTCTGCACCCCATCCTAAGGTAACACGTTCCCAATCAATATGGGGGTAGTTGAAATCACCCCATTATTAATGGGTTTTCTGGTTTTGTAGCCGCTGTAATCTCCCTGAGCATTTCACAATCACCGTCACGGTCCTCCTCAGGTGTTCAGTAGTGCATTCCTACTGCTAGACTCTTATTATTCATAGAGATTCTATGGCACTGTCTGATTCATTTAAAATTTTTACTATACTTGACTCTATGGTTTCTTTCACATATAGTGCCAATTCACCACCAGTGCGAACTACTCTTTCATTCCTATATATTTTGCACCCTGATATTATTGTGTCCCATTGATTATCATCGTTCCACCAAGTTTCTGTGATGTGTGTTATATCAATATCCTCATTTAATACCAGACACTCAAGTTAACTGATTTTAGTATTTAGACTTCTAGCATTTTCACGCAAGCTCTTATAAAATTTGTCAATACTTAGTTGTTTGCCTTCATGTGATGCAATTGAATAGGAAAGATAGAAAATGTGGCAAAAGACCACCTTGGCTTACCCTTGAGATCTTGCGTGACCTACAAAATAAAAAGGCGGCATATAAAAAATGGAAACTAGGTCAGATTACAAAGGACAAATATAGGCAAATAACACAGGAATGCAGAGGCAAGATTAGAAAGGCAAAGGCACAAAATGAGCTCAAACTAGCTATGGGAATAAAGGGAAACAAGAAGACTTTTTATCAATACATTAGAAGCAAGAGGAAGACCAAGGACAGGGTAGGCCCACTGCTCAATGAGGAGGGGGAAACAGTCACAGGAGACTTGGAAATGGCAGAGATGCTTAATGACTTCTTTGTTTCAGTCTTCACTGAGAAGTCTGAAGGAATGTCAAATATAGTGAATGCTTACGGGAAGAGGGTAGGTTTAGAAGATAAAATAAAAAAAGAGCAAGTAAAAAATCACTTAGAAAAGTTAGATGCCTGCAAGTCACCAGGGCCTGATGAAATGCATCCTAGAATACTCAAGGAGTTAATAGAGGAGGTATCTGAGCCTCTAGCTATTATCTTTGGGAAATCATGGGAGACAGAGGAGATTCCAGAAGACTGGAAGGGGGCAAATATAATGCCCATCTATAAAAAGGGAAATAAAAACAACCCAGGAAACTACAGACCAGTTAGTTTAACTTCTGTGCCAGGGAAGATAATGGAGCAGGTAATCAAAGAAATCATCTGCAAACACTTGGAAGGTGGTAAGGTGATAGAGAATAGCCAGCATGGATTTGTAAAGAACAAATCATGTCAAACTAATCTGATAGCGTTCTTTGATAGGATAATGAGCCTTGTGGATAAGGGAGAAGCGGTGGATGTGATATACCTAGACTTTAGTAAGGCATTTGATACAGTTTCGCATGATATTCTTATAGATAAGCTAGGAAAGTACAATTTAGATGGGGCTACTATAAGGTGGGTGCATAACTGGCTGGATAACCGTACTCAGAGAGTAGTTGTTAATGGCTCCCAATCCTGCTGGAAAGGTATAACAAGTGGGGTTCCGCAGGGGTCTGTTTTGGGACCGGTTCTGTTCAATATCTTCATCAACGATTTAGATGTTGGCATAGAAAGTACGCTTATTAAGTTTGCGGACGATACCAAACTGGGAGGGATTGCAACTGCTCTGGAGGACAGGGTCAAAATTCAAAATGATCTGGACAAATTGGAGAAATGGTCTGAGGTAAACCGGATGAAGTTCAATAAAGATAAATGCAAAGTGCTCCACTTAGGAAGGAACAATCAGTTTCACACATACAGAATGGGAAGAGACTGTCTAGGAAGGAGTATGGCAGAAAGAGATCTAGGGGTCATAGTGGACCACAAGCTTAATATGAGTCAACAGTGTGATACTGTTGCAAAAAAAGCAAACATGATTCTGGGATGCATTAACAGGTGTGTTGTAAACAAGACACGAGAAGTCATTCTTCCGCTTTACTCTGCGCTGGTTAGGCCTCAACTGGAGTATTGTGTCCAGTTCTGGGCACCGCATTTCAAGAAAGATGTGGAGAAATTGGAGAGGGTCCAGAGAAGAGCAACAAGAATGATTAAAGGTCTTGAGAACATGACCTATGAAGAAAGGCTGAAGGAATTGGGTTTGTTTAGTTTGGAAAAGAGAAGACTGAGAGGGGACCTGATAGCAGTTTTCAGGTATCTAAAAGGGTGTCATCAGGAGGAGGGAGAAAACTTGTTCCCCTTGGCCTCCAATGGTAGAACAAGAAGCAATGGACTTAAACTGCAGCAAGGGAGATTTAGGTTGGACATTAGGAAAAAAAGTTCCTAACTGTCAGGGTAGTTAAACACTGGAATAGATTGCCTAGGGAAGTTGTGGAATCTCCATCGCTGGAGATATTTAAGAGTAGGTTAGATAAATGTCTATCAGGGATGGTCTAGACAGTATTTGGTCCTGCCATGAGGGCAGGGGACTGGACTCGATGACCTCTCGAGGTCCCTTCCAGTCCTAGAGTCTATGAGTCTATGAGGATGCTTTTTCGTTTGACTGTTTCTCTTCAGTTCCTACCTGTACTTCATCAGCTGCTATCGTCTCTTCTCACCTAGGTTATAGAGTACCCCTTTAATAAATCCTCCCCTAAGGGCTGTTTCTGTCGAAACCGTGAGCGCCTCCACAGCTGTTGACTTTCCGTCAGCCTCTAGTTTAAAGACTACCCAATTGGCACAAGTGAGGCTCTATTCTGAGGAACTCAGACAAAAATCTAAGCAAGTCACTTCCCCAAAATAGTAATTAACTTTAAATGTTATTTTCTATTGTGGTTGTGAGAGCTGATTCTGAAAACCTGAATGGTGATATTAACCAATTTTCCAGTCTGTGTTTGCCAAATCATAGTCCAAAACAGCTTTTGCCTTCTTATATCCTATATGATCAGCTGCTGTTTTAAAATACCTAATAAAATTCTATTAAACTAATTTTAACTCTTGAGTCCTTTTCTTTAATTAAGCACTCAAATTTAAAAGAACCTTAAGAAAGCCAGGACAGGTAATCACTTAAGCGGTTGCTTAACAAAGGTTTGTTTTATACTCTCTTTAATGTAACTATTGAATTTTAAGGGACAGTTTTCCTATATACTCTCCTCATTTTCTATATTTTATAGGAGATTTTTTTCCTAGTCTTCCCAGTATCTTTTTTTTTCCCCTCACTCAGTGTCGTGGCTATTGCCTACATTCATTATACGCAAGATTTTGTACTCCAAGTATCCCATGAGGAAAGAACTAAATCAACTAAAATAAAGCATGAACAAATGACTTTTCTCACAGCCTTATACCAAAACACATTGGGCAGAGTCCACAGCCTTTTTGCTGGAATTTGAAGAGGATTCAGGATGAAGAATGAAGCTTAGATTTTGAACAGAGGTAATTTCTGAAGGTGGAATCATAGCTTAAGTAACTCTCCAGAGAATTTTCCTGATGCAAAGCTAACAAGACATTGCGATAATTTTTTAGGAACTGGCCTCATTCCAAGTTGGATTTTAAACACAGATTATAAAGCAAACACCATCCCCCACAAGTATTAAAGAAGAAGAAAATAACAGAACGGGGGCTGCAAAAATGGCCTCTGTTGTGGGACCAAAAAACGTCAATCAAGCAGGTTGACAGGCATCAGAGATTGACAGACAGGGCCTCTCTCTTGACTTCAGTTATCTGGGGGAATGGGAAAAGTGTCTGCAAGAACATGTAATGACTTTGGCAATTTAACCAGTTACCAATTACCAAAGAAAAGATAACAAGGTGTATTTTTAAAAAATCGATGCAACAACATGCATTTCAATAAAGGAAGTTTTTCAGAACTTTAGAAAACAAAATGAACTATTTAGGGAATACACAATGATTTTCACTGAATACCAAACACTCTGCTACACTAGCAAGCTTTAGAGATTCATCATGTTCTCTTTCTATTTTAGATGGTGCCAAAGGTCAACCAACAAAATATTTCCCTTTATTTCTTCATAAGTTTGACTTAAAGAAAAAAGTGAATTCTGCATCCCAGTGATTACATCCCAGGCTCTGAGCTGGGCAAATTGGAACCCAAAAGCCAGTTTGGTTTCCAAAACACATTTATTCTGCTTTTAGGAGTAAAAATGTAAATAAGTTCTGATAAAGAAAGTAACCCTTGTGTCTGCCAAATTTGCTCATTTCAATCACCTAGTCAGAAGTGAGCCCATATGAATCATCTCAGACCCAAAATGATCTTGAGATGGGCTGTAGAAGCATGAAATACCACAGCCTCTTTCTCACTATTTGACTCTTTCACCGAGTCCATGCAAACCAGGATTACGGCATTTGGGATGCAACTTGCTTTGGCAGAGAAACCTACTGTTCACATTTTCCACGCTCTTAGGGAAATAATTAAAATATTCTCTCAAATGTGTATAAAATACAGAGCTAATTACATTTGTGTTATTTATGCTATTCTAAGCAGGTTTTAAAATTTTTAGTAACACACTGTTGTTCACCTCTCAGGAGCCTTATGTACTTTTCATGGAAAGAAGGGAGGTTTTTCTCCCCTATTCCGTTTATATATCTCAAAACTGTATCTGACTCAGTTTACATTGGCTAGATACACCTTAGAACTTGTGGTGGATTAGTTCATTCTTCTAGAACAACTAGTTTTTTGTTTGTTATTTAAAAAAATAACTTTGCAGTTCAGCTTGAAAATTCCTTAAAGATCTCACATTCCTCTTTAAAATTTGCAGCTCTCAGAAACATTAAACATCTTAAAGGAATAGATGCAATCAGAGCAACTGTCACTAGAGGTGGAGAAATTAACCCCTCCTCCCACACCAAGAATCCAGAAAACTATTCACTAAACAAGTTGAAAACTCCTCTAAGATCATTCAGCCCATGTGTTAAATGTGGAATAATTGGGGCTAGCTGGGTCACAGCTACCTGAAACAAGATCAATGATTCCCCAATTCTAGAAAAGGTGGGTGAATATTCTCACTTTTGTACAGTGAGCCAGCAAAAGGCCTTTGAACCACTTAAGTTCTATTTTGATGGCATAAATGGTGCATAGTATCAGAGGGGTAGCCGTGTTAGTCTGGATCTGTAAAAGCAGCAAAGAATCCTGTGGCACCTTATAGACTAACAGATGTTTTGGAGCATGAGCTTTCGTGGGTTGCATCCAACGAAGAGGGTATTCACCCACAAAAGCTCATGCTCCAAAACATCTGTTAGCCTATAAGGCACCACAGGATTCTTTGCTGCTAAATGGTGCACGAATCTTGTGCTGGTCCTTTCCACGGGAGTACGTTAACCCCTAGTATTTTAGCGGAGAGAGTCTCTAATTCATTTCAAGATAACCCTGGCCTTCAAGGTAGACACATCTCTCATTTCAAAATACAAGGAATTTGATATTCAAGTTTTGTACCGAGACAAAAAACCAATACATTTTACTGTAACAGAGGAAGATATGCATGTCTGAAAATGCTTTCTACTCTGTTTCTATCTCTAAGTATAGCAAAACAAAACTATTTTTCAGGAACACAAATGTAACTGAGTACTGTTTTCAATAGCATTTCTGTATAGTGCCTTTTGGGAATTAAGAGATAGGGGCTTATACATCACCGATTTATTGGAAGAAGTGGGTTTGTATTCCGGGGAATGGAACTGCAATACCAACTGGTAGTTTAAATATTACACAGTACATGGAAGGGGGAATTTTCAAAACACTCAGCATTGGCCTAACTTTGTTCCCACTGAAATCAACCATTGAGCATTTATGAAAATCCCACCCATAACATAGATTTATATACACTCTCTCTTTCTCTCTCTCTATAAAATTTAAAACAGAACAGCCCAAACAAACAATCACAAAAGTAAATCCAAAATAGATGGAAGAATTGTGAACCATTAATGACAACTAATCTGCAATTGTTAATAAGGCAGCAATTAGGAATATTCATTTTCTAAAAAGCTATTATTCTAATCATTTATGTTAATCTGAACAATTTTATTATGCTCATGTATAAATTGACAGTCGTCTATTGTGGACGATTTGCAGCATTGCTCAGACTTCATGGGTCTAATTTTAAACCTTTTGAATTCCATACAGGAATCTGAAATAATTGAGTAACGAATTTCTAAATTCTAATAAGCATTCATCTAAAATACTGAACAACATTGCTGCTCCTCAACACTTAACTGTGCAATGAGAAATCTATTCAAGAACAATGTGCTTGTAGTCTCCACTAATTCCTGCTTTTCAGCCAAAGGGGGCTGGCAGTAGTGCGGCCACCTCTGACATACAAAACACCAGGACAGCCAGAATGAGCCTAAGCCCACAAAATTGGACAGATGGACATGTCTATTGAGCACCCTTCCAGATCTCCTAGGACAGCTGTCTCAGGGACAATCCTGGGCAAACCTGAGCAGGTGGCAGCCCTAGCTAGCAGACAGAACAAAGGTACTCATCGTAAGCTGCATTCAAACCTGCAGCATGGAGTGAAAAGTTAGAGCTGACAGCAATCCCAACTTGGCCAGGACACTCCCATGCCAGAAAACTAGAGTCCTGGCCACCGTACTAAAATTGTTCCAGCAATGGGCTCCTGAATCTCCACTCCCCATACAGGATATGTCTATAGGACAGCTAGGAACCTGCTTCCCCGTGCAGGTAGACAAGCAACGTGATAGCTGTGCTCAAGCTCGTGTGTGCTAAAAACAGGCAGCACAAGCAGCAGCTCAGGCTAGCCGCTTGACTCTAAACCCACTCAGAGCCTGTAGGTACATGCTCGGGTGACTAGTCTGAGCTGCTGCCCATGTGACCCCCTCAGCTACACTGCTACTTTGAGAGCATTAGCTCAAGCAGAGCTAGGACACCTCTGTCTACCCATGCTGGGCAGCACGCTCCCAGCTGCAGTGCAGACATTCCCACAGAGCACCTGCAACTGCCGTGGGCCTTCTGCCCCTACCCAGCACCACTGCTCCTTTAACTGGAGGGGAGGTGGAAGACATGCTGCAGTGCAGCCCACCTGCTGCTTGTAGCTTTTTTAAAAGGGAGGGAGAAGGAGCAGACTGTTGGATCTGCCATATTTTTTACAGGTGGGAGAAGGAGTGAGGGAGCAGAGCGGTGGCTGAGTCACTGAAAGGGAGCAGAGCACACTGAGCTGCAGTAGTAGGAGCTGGAGGCTAAAGATCTCCTGTACACTATGGAGAGCTGGAGAGGCAGCAGCAGCAGTAGTGAGTTCCTGCAAAGAGGCCTGAAGGATTGTTCCCGGGGAAGACTCCTGAGAGCAGAATTTAAGCAACTCAGGGACAGGATTAATTGATTTGTTTTCTCAACACCAAAGGGAGCTTGGTCACTGAGTTCGCTGGAGGCAAGATCTAGCCCATACTACAGTATACCATGGTGTGCTGCCTACTGTAAATATTGTGGCCCTAAAGGCACAAACACAGAAGGGAAGATGATATGGAGTAATTTAAGTGTTGTATATTTCAAGACGGCTTCCAGTTCTTTGCTCAGGTTTAAAGACCTTCACCTCAACCCCTAGAGAGGGAGAAAACTAATCACCTTAATGTCTCCCCCTCTAGAATGAAAACTCACAGAGGCAAATCCAGAAACCAAAACAACAGATGGGAAAGTCACTCAGGTAAGAACATTTAACATCAGGAGACGAAACAAGAACTACTAAGCACAAAAGACATATAGAATTTAATACCAAAAAAAGACCCCAGTGGTGAGAACATATGAGTGCTTAACTGTGCAAGTTGATAAATGCCAAAGTTAACACTTCACATACAATTTTAATTCTGCTCCTTGTGCATATGCATTATGATACTTACAAGGTCACTTACTATTTCCCAAATAATGCAGTATAATTTCAACATTTCCCCCCTAGAATCTCAGATATGTGCAATACTGTTTTGTAAAACAGTATTTTGAAATATTTATCCCATTCCCTTTTCTTTATGTCATTAATATAGTGATGCAGTATTAGGGTGTCTTTACTGAAAGACTCTTTATAAGAGAAATTCTCTCTAAGATGTGTATTTTAATAATTGTAAGGACCCATGTACTATACATTTTCTTTTAAACCAGCCATGCAACCTTCCTTTAGTGTAATACAGGACCATTCAAGTGCAATTTTCTCCAGAACACTCAAAAGGTACATCTCAGTGAAGGCTATCCCATGCCAGATTTCACCTTCCAACCCACACCTGTTTCCTTAAAAAAAAATCAAATTCTGTGAAAGCTATACATGAATGCAATAGGGGGATTAGAATGGAAACTGCAATACCTCCTTCACCACAAGATGTTGTTGCCACTACCATAATGTAGTTATTCAAGTTCCATGCAAAATAACTAAAATAGTTTATGTATCTGACACAAGTACAGTGAAAAAATGCACAACTATGTGAATCAATTAGCATACTTATCATATAGATACTATAGTGAAGGGTAGGAATACCTAGGTGAGGTTAAATTAAGATGGATTTGATTAGATAGAAAATCTGTCAGATTCCAAGTATCCTAAAGTAGCTATCCTGTCCTAGGATCGACCTATCCTAACAGCAATGAGTTTCACGAAAAAAGTTACCCTTAGTGCCAGTACAGACTCTCTCCCCCTTTCGGACCCTCTGTTTTGCTCTCCTTACCTCTCCTCTGTTCTCCTGGCCAAAAAGGTTACCACTGGAGAGTCAGTTAAATACATCCGAAGTTCAGCAGGCCGCCAGTACCAGATACAACAGTGAAAGACTTTGCATCCAGGGGGTTGTGAACATAGACAGTGAAATACACTGGATAACATCTAAAACTAGGAATACTGTGTTCTCCGGTAGCACCTTCCCGGAGAGGACTCCCAACCGCTTCACAGACAGCATACTTCCCAATCCCCCGAGAGTTCCTATCCCCATTTTACTGATGCACAGGAAGACTGAGTGACTTGCTACACAGCCCAAAAGCTGGGAACCAGACCTCAGATCTCCCAAATCCCAGTGTTAATCAGTACACTATGCTTCTGCCTACATCTACATCAGGAATAGCACCGTGACCTAGCTCACATCTATACCTGTAAAGGGCATCTCCATTTGTGAACTAAGATAATATTCACAGGAAGGCTGTGGCCTTTTCCACCTACATTTTACAAAACAGCAATTATTTTTCAATGTTTATTAATTCATTCAAATGTAAACCAAAGGGCGCCCATCTCAAACCGTAGACAATATTTAAAAAAAAAACACACACAAAAAACAGACTCTGGCAATTATCTACAGATAAAATTACCCTGGCAGCAACAGAAACAAACACAAATTCAATAAACTCCACTAACAAAATCACTATAAGAGGCACACTCCAACCTCCAAAAGGGGGAAATGTATTTAATAGGGTTAATTATGACCTATTAATTATATAGAGAGGTAGCATGGTATAGCTGATCCAGCCAATGACTGGCTATGGTTACTAATAACACACAAAGCCTATTAATATGGATGTGATGTCAGGCAGGAGTTTTAATAGTGCAGTGACACACTGTTGATACTAATGATTTTTTTGGAATAAGAAATGTAAACAGACAAATTTTAAGAGACTCATTCTACCCTTATAATAAAAACAAATAGGCAGCAATATAATACAAGAAGATGCTGTCCTGCATTTCAGGAACCGAGAGCTGCTCTCAGCTCATGAGGTCTCTAGAATCACTTGATGGAATTATATAGCTTTGTATGACATTTGCACTGTGTGCACAAGTATTGACATTTTATTTAACATATAGGGCCTGATTCTCTCTCATACCAATTTTACTCTGATGTAATGCCACTGGCTTTAATGGGATCATTCCTGATTTACAACACTGTACATGAGATTAGAATTGCAGGTCAGCAACTATGCTTTAAGATGCTGACCTGCCATTAGTTTTGAAGGGAGAAAGCGTTTAGCAGGCTGGAGGCACAACCTTCTAACACACAATCAAAGACTTGTTTTAAAGATTTGAAGTTACTCTCTGCAGCCTCTGCATGCATCCAGGTTGACATTCAATGGATGTACCTCTCAGCACAGTCCTCTCAGTCACTAAATAATGTGATCAAATCAAAACTACTTTCCATACAATTATAAAACATAACAGGTTACAGCAAAAAAATGTAAAATCTCCAAAGCAGTTCAAAGCTAATTAATTTCTATTACTAGTGAGAGAAGAACCACTTAACATGGCTTTTCTTATTTAAATTACCATTGACAGCACCTGCTTTCTTATTCTTGGGAAATCCTGCTACAATACTGGTTAAATTATGTAAGACTGTAGAATTTATGAAGATAAGGCAATTAGCATTACAAAAACAATTCCATGTTACAATTTATAGTGAATAGAAAGAGTTATGATGCTCTGTTAAATGGCTCAGTGATGCATTACATATTTAGTTAATCCTTGTTGTAGTTGTGAAAATTTAGGGCTAAATGGTGTCATTATGTTCAGTAATTAATTATTTTGTTTCATTTGGTGGGTACTTGATCTATATTGTTAGGCAATAATGCAGCAGTAATGAATGGAAAATGCAAAGGTCCATGTAGCCATTGCTTATATGTATAAATGAGCAACAGGCATTTGGGGCAATGATTGAGCCTCCAGTGTTGTCAGCAGCAAACTTTACCATTAAGATAGAAAATATACTTCTATGCCCTGAAAAATTGATCCTCTGCATTGTGATGGTTAAGTTAAAATGTTCTTACAATTCCCCCTCCACTCAGAAACAGATTCTAATTTATCAGCTACAAAATGTCAGACCCCCAACTCTTATGTGCACCCTTTTTAACCTCCACGTGCCCAGACACTGGGATCGCTCACACGTACATAAGCTTGATATGTGGTTTTAAGCAAAGCAGATGCAGTATCTGCCCATGCTGTGATGCTTCCAGCCTTTCAGGAGTTAATCCTAGATGTATTCTAGAGATGGAATAAATTATTTCACTTCCACCAGTCACAGAAAGAGCAGAAGAGTGTGTTCTCTGCAATTCCTCTGTGCCCACCTGAGGTAAATGCAGGCTGAATTCTAATGCCAGGCTGAGGGTCTCCAACCCCCTGCCAGCTGAAGGTGAGTGGAAGGCATAGTCTGCTCTCATGGGAGTGTGCCATAACTGGTGGAGGAGGCACTAACTGGTAAGATTTGCTGGTGCTGGGGAAGAAGACATTTCACAGAATAAGAGGTTGGAAGGGACCTCAGGAGGTATCTAGTCCAACCCCCTGCTCAAAGCAGGAGCAATCCCCAGATTTTTGTTCCAGTTCCCTAAATGGCCCCCTCAAGAATTGAGCTCACAACCCTGGGTTTAGCAGGTCAGTGCTCAAACCACTGAGCTATCCGTCCCCCCCACAATAGTGCCCTCCTGGGGCACCATTTACAGGGTACATTCACTAGGATATTTTATAACAAAAGCCGTGCTACAGACTGACCATGCATGTCGAGACAGAGATTTCCTGTGGCAAGGCTGCAGCTGTGACAGTTCCTGTCTTGATGCTTCCCTGTGTTTGGTGTGGAGGGCACTGGCCCAGAGTAATTCTGATGCAAAGGCTTATGAAAATATAACAGTGCCTAGAGGTTTGGAGATGGGCTTTTCATCAAATCTGATAAAAATAAACCAATCTTGGCTCTTTTTCTGGTAGTGGGCAGTGCTAGTCAATAGCACCCTTTGCTGCTAGTATTCTAGTAGGTCAGGAACTAAGAAGCTTCTTTCCTTCTAAACTTGAAGCCAACTTAGTAATGCTCAGTGGGAAGATTAATGCAAATTATATATAAATTCCCTCCGTCCATATCAGGTTTGTTCCCTGCAGTAACCTGTTTCCTTCTGATAGCAAAGGCAGTAATGGAAAGATGATTGATGTTTGCTGGCCCTGTCTTGTTTATAAATAAGTGAATGTTGAAGCTATGAAGCAAACGCTCTGACAACAGACTCCAAAGGTCTCCAGCAAAGCTCTGCTAGTTTTTTGCCTCTCAGTTCTCATCTGAGCTCCATTGTGGGGAGCAGAAGAAAACAGAAGTTTATTTCAAAGCTTTCCAAAGCAAAGCTAGTGGGAGGAGCACAGCACAACCACCAGCTGTTGCCCTGCAGAGCCTAGCTCAGCCATCGATAGGCCTGAAGCTGCTGCTGCCACCACTCCTGCCTCTCATCCTATAGGGACAAGAGTGTGGTTAAAATGTCAGATCCATGCTGAGTAAGAGCTCCATCTTCCAGCTGCCCTGTACCCACTTTGTTTAATGCACTTTAAAATTTATATCATCTCCCTACTGTGACCCTTTCCTGGTCCTAGATGCCCTATCTAGCTTTCTGTCTGAATATTTATAACGTATACATCACCATAGTATGGGGGAGGCACAATGCAAATAATGAAGAGTGCACCTTACATAAAATAAGACAGATCTTCAAAAATTAACTCTATCCTGCAGTCTTCAGAATAGGCTGAAACTTACAGGATGTACTTTACTAAATCTCCACTATACTGGCAAAAAATACTCCTCTGCTGTATCCACTGAAGAAGCTGAATGGGTCAATGACTAAAGCAGACTAAAGCAGTAGTAACCATGCAAAATTCTGAAGTCTTCTCCCACCTGCAGAAATATTCTGCAGTGCCTCAAAGACACTCTTCCAACGGATAAATCTGTCTGTGAAAACGTATCTGCACATTGCACGTGACCAAGCACATTGTTAAGTTATTCAGCAGCACTCAATAAAGCAAAGGAGCCATTTTCTCTGAGGCTGGAAGTGGCTTGTGCAGCACAAACCCTCCATTTCATTCAGTTGGCTGGGAACCTCCCTGGACTCTGCAACTGGCTGGGATTAATTCATGCATCTGAATCCTCCCAAGAATGAGAAGGAAATTAAACAAAATTCTATTCGGCCAGGCTTCCTTTCCTCAGAGTAAGAACTTTTACCTGTTTAAGTATAGTTAGCTCCTGATTGCCTAAGATTTCTGGTCGGGTTTGTCAGCTTTCACTGGCTTGATTCTGTCATCTAATGCAGACTTTCCCATTTGAAAACCCAAGGAGGAAAGCCAGTGAACCAACTAATTTGTTTTGGCAAAGTATGCAAGCTGTAGAGTAGAAAGGCTGCTAACAATACAAAGGCAGGCATTTGCCTTAATTCAGATCTCTAGCAGGAGGAATGCTCCAGCAGTCTCTGCCTATGCCCATGAAATGTTCCACACTAACAAATGGCCACACTTGCAGCAATGGAAAACTTCCTGCCTACACTTGAAAAATCACTAGCCAAAACCACGTTTTGTCCCACATCTGACGATTTCCAAAGTGCATGTCCATTTTTCTAAACTACTAGGGATGTTGCATACCCTGTGCAACTGCACCTTCTGGGGAATTTTTATTTTTTACTTCCTATCCTAATATTTTATGTGGAGCTGCTGAACAGCTGAGAATGAGGGTAGCCATGCGACAGCAGCAGAGTCACCACTGAATGTAGCTATCTCTAAACACTTTGTAATTCTATTTGGTAAACACTTGTATAGCAGGATGAAGATAGGAGTGTTATGTATTAGTAATAATTCAGTAGTGTTTAGAGACTTTCAAATAATGTTATATGAATCAAACAACATCCACAACAGGATCAATTCAGCACAAAAGGGGCATATTAGATATTTCACATTTCTCTGTGTCCAGAAAAAGCAGCAATTCATAATTGCTGAACTGTGTTATTATTTACACATGTGGTAATTCACTATAACTATATGGTCTGATTTCAAGGTGCTGAGACCCTAGCTCTCACTGCAGTCAATGGAAACTGTGGGAGCACAGCATTTTGAAAAACCAGGCCAATACAAACTTCATTGCCATCTATAGATTTATTTATTAATATTTGAAAGTGAGTAAAGAGCAACAAAGCAATTTTCTTCACAATTTTTTTTAAATAATCCCTGTAATCCTTGTAATCCAGCCCACTGTCCATTTCAAGATCATAAAGGAACATTTCTTTTTTGGTGAAGCTTATTAAAATAGATACAGGATCCTGGCCTCATGCCAATGTAGCTTCAACAGAGAATACAGGCTAAGAATGGCCCTATCAAATATGTCATGCAAATGTACATTGTTGTTTAAAATCATTTCACAACTGTTCTTTATTTTTTTAAGGAGAATGTTTCTGTAAATAGATCATCTCTCAGAAATACTCACTTCACTTTCTTTGATAATGTAAAAAGAAAAAACTTTCAAATATCACAATTTGCAAATTAAGACCTTTAAAACAATGGGATGACTGCTCTGGAATGGGATTATTAGGATAATATGATGTTTAAGTGGGGCTCTTTGCCTCTCAAAGGACTTGCCTGAATTTTGCTGAGCTCATTTCACAGGAGACCTCAGAGATCAGTTATGACTTTTATTAAAGTCAAACCAATACCTGTATTCGCAGAAGCCTAAAGGAAATTTCTTTCTGTAACTCTGATTGAAGTTTAATGGGAACTACACAAAGAAAATTTACTTAACCTCCTCACCTATCTCTTCCACTGTGGAAGTCTAGTCATCATGTGCTCTGCTCCCAGGAGACAATATAAAAGATAGCACTTCTCAATTTCATAATATTTTTCAGAGTAAAAGATATGAGACAGCTGCATAATCCAAAACTACATGAGAATCCCACATGCATCTGATTTCGAACCTTAATAAACTAGCCCTTTTCTGAAAAGCCATGTAAATTAATATGCTGTACACATTAAAAAGACAGAAACCATAATGCTACGGAGATCTAAAACGATAGATGTATTTCTAACATATACATATATGCAAACCAGAATCTTTTATGGCTTCAGATGATTCAATGTACCATTCCGAGATGTAATTATTTTAATATTCCTATATTAGCAATGAATTTGTAATATAATTTATATAGAAAGAATCAGGAAATAGAACCTGCTCTAATCAGGGAGTAGTCCTGGAGCACATGAAGGCCCACAGAGCCAATTTTACAGCGTACACCAGCATATATACATCCCAATATGCTAGTCAGCAGTTCCTCTTCCTCTCTCTCTGCTCAGATGACACAAACTGGGCACAGTCCTCTTCCCCTATAATTGCTAATTCCTACTGTCTCCATCTTCAGCTTCTTTGTGGAACCAGTAAGCACATAGCAGAAATACATGCAGGCCCTAGAAAGGTTTCCAGACTAAGACGACTGACCTGCTCAATTTCGCCTATCATCAAGCAGGGCTCTTCAGTCACTTACAGTTCTCCAGGCAGGACTGAATGGCAGTGAATTCAGATAGAAAATGGTAAGTACATCAAATGGGCCTTCCTAGGACTGACTGACTTTTCCCCAGACCCTTCCGTTGGTGAAGAAGCAGACTGAGTTTGCTTTATCAGCACTGCGGTTGTCTGGGATGATGACAAGAGGTCGATATTCTGCATATGCTCAATTACACCCATTATTGTTCCATTAAATTGTAACAGTTCTGCGAGAGCTCAAGATGGAAGGAAGAGGCCTTTGCAGTGTTTATGTGGGAGGATCTAGGCCACATACTTACAGGCTGCACCCATGGGCAAGGGCTGCCTGGTTCCTTCATGGATGCCCTTCCCTCCGCTATTGAATGGTTACGACATTTAGGCTAATACGTTTGACTTAATTCCCTACGTAGATGCAATTATGAAATATATATTTATTATAGGAGGGACAGCATGATCCTTACCCTCCCACTCGGCTATGTCCCTGTTCCTGAGAATGGAAGAGAAGCAATCTTTGGGCTGGAGAGCATAACTGATAGTGGGAAGTGGACCCTATGCCTAACAAAAACGTTTTGTGAGCTGTTCTTATGGTGACTGAACTAGGAAGACATGGACTGTGCCTCCCTCCCACATGTGGTCTCTTCTTCTCCTTTCTGTATCTCACTCTATAAATCTTGTTTTATTACCTCAAATGTAATTAAAATATCAGTTTGAATAACACTTGTTCAGGAAGGAAAAGCCTTCATCTAATTGTCTCTGGGCTATTCTGCCTTGAAATTCCACAAGACCAGGCACTGTGCATTGAGCTTTCCATGCAGGATACACCACACGCCTGTGGAACGGGCTCTTTGTTCACAGGATCATAGTAACCCTTTACTCTTCCTTGACTTAGGTTTTACCAGAATTTGAAACCAGAACCGAGAGCTAAGTATGGATGGACCAATAACCTGCTGATTATTTGATCATGCAAATAAAACGTGCAAAATAAAACACTTCATCATATGCACAAAGCGGCTAATTAGCTGCAAGGGAACAACTTGCTGAAGATAAACCAGAAAGACATTCAAGCAACATCTGGGCCAGTAGAAGGCTGTAAAATGCAGTGAATGGAAGTAGTACAATTCAAAATACTCTTGTATAGTGATGCATAGTTCTCTTGCTGAGTGACAACCTGCATGTGAGTGCACAAATATTTAATCTTTGACATGCCAGATAACCATATATTAACAAACAAACAAGTAAGATGCACTGCAAATTCTGTGCAAGAAAGCAAGTCATTGGACCAGAGAATGTTGTGATGTCCAGGTTACCTTTATCAACCATTTCCAGGAATGGTTTTTGCTCCCCACTAATTCAATTCCTGTGTAAGTTACACCTTTCCTATATCTTATCAAAAACCAGTATTCATCAACACGGGCTTCTCTGTGCAAGCCAGATACAGGGGGAGAGGTGAACAAGAGGGCAGCAAGGCAGAAACTACTCTCTCAGGATAAGCTTGTTGGGGAAAAAGAAGCCTGTGGAATTTATACTGAGCAGGATCCCACTTGAGAAAAGAAACCGCCCCATTTTATCCCCTCAGAATTGAAGATCATATCAAAAGCCTTTAAATAGGCCAAAGCTGCATTAGCCTTCACTCAAAGCAGCTTATCTCATTAGTGTACAGAATTCTGTGATCCCCCTCATTTAAATATTCAGTTTTGTACCTTTTTAGGATTAATTCTCCCTTCATGTGCTTCTCAGATTTGTGGAGAAAGGCAAAAGCACTGAAAAGTAGAAAAAAGGAAATATCCATTTTCTATATTAAAAATAACTTCAGAAGATAAGAAATAAACTTCATAAAATTTGTAAGTTTAAACTGATTACCTTCTGCTGACCTGAATCCCCATGGTTCACAGTGAGGCTGCATGTATGTTTCCAGAATCAGGATCAAATCTCTCTGTGGAATGGCTCAGTGAATATTTACTAGCAAGACTGGAGGAGGCAGCTTCTGTATTAATCTCCTTCTGACAGGGAGAGAAGGCCAGCAAGCAACCTGTGGAGTAATCAGTAGATTTACCTTTCTTAATTCATTTAGGGAGGTTTATGTCAACTTTTTCCCAGCAGTAATTAATAAGAAGCTTGTCTGCTGCACTCAGTGGCGGCTGTGTTCTCTGACCCTTTGTACATTTGGAACCCATATTTGTTGAGAGAAATGGCAGTTCTTCCAAGAAGGGATCTAGTTATTTTGCATTGCAGCCTGCAGTCATGTAAAATCACATTGAACTATAGAGAGACACAAACCCTTTAAATCTTGTCGCAGGTTGCAATGAGCTGCATGAATGGCAATTTTCACTATGAAAATGTTCATCTCAAAAGACTTTTCACAAATATTTGCAAGGGCAAAATATCACTATTTTTGGCTCCAAATAGAGCTCTGCATGGAAAAGTTGGTGAAACTCCTACAAGGCAAATTTGTGAATTTCTATTAATTTGTCCCATGTGGCAAGGACATTTTAAGAGACAAATATTTTGAAATGATAGTTTATTTCTGCAAAATTATTTTTCATTTTGGAAAAAAATCAGAGGGAGGACTAGAAAAAAATGTAAAAACCCCCAAAACTATAAAAGACTCATGTAGATTTCAGATGGAAGGTTTTAAAAATGGGAGATGACACTTATTCTTTGCACTTATCCCAGGTCCTCAAAGCAAGCTGCAAATATTAATGAATTAAGACATAAAGTAGGTAAACACTATTCTGTTTCATAGATTTTCAAGTCAGAAGGAACCATTATGATCATCTAGTCTGACCTCCTGCATAGCATAGACTCTCGGCCAGTAATTTCTCCATCAAGCCCATCACTTCTGTTTGAGACAGGGTAAACCCCTTAGGGGAAAAGTGGTCAAAGATGAAGCTAAATCAAGGAAGTTAAGGGATTTGGTCATGATCACACAGTAAATCTGTGGCACAGCCAGGAATAGAGCTGAGATCTCTTGACTCTCAGTTCTGAACTTTAAC
Organism: Gopherus evgoodei; assembly: GCF_007399415.2. NCBI lineage: Eukaryota > Metazoa > Chordata > Testudines > Testudinidae > Gopherus > Gopherus evgoodei. The sequence continues at coordinate 542,089 of NC_044341.1, read as the reverse complement.
CACAAAGCCATCTTCTCTCTCCTCACAGCCCCTAAGCACGTAAGGGTTCACTTGAGCTGCAAAAACGTTATGCTCAGAAGTAGAGAAGCAGAGCAGAGCCGTCACTTCATTGATGTACTGTTCTGTCTGAGTCTCGGCACACGTGAGGACCATGTAAGTCTGAAGAGGTACAGAGAGGGAAGGCAAAAAACAATTCAGATTCACTACTTCCTGGGCCAATTTCAGCCAACACCAGGGTGTCCTACGAAGTGTGGAGGCCCCTTATTCAAATCATCAGACACTGTCAGGATCCCAACAAGGGTCAGAGCAGGTGCAAACTTGAGGCTGGAAAGAAAAGGGGAGTTCGTAGTCAGGTTCTAGGCCACGGTCAGAGTCCAGTTTCAGGCTCCCAAGTCAGGAGGCAAAGTGCAAATCAAGCCGAGGTGAAAGCCAGGCATTCAGGAGCAGGAATGATCATGGCATCTATAGGCAAACCATGCTGTTGCCGGGCCTTCCTGGAATGCTTCTTGGGTTTATATTGGGTAGGGAGCCAAGCAGGCACCATGAAACTGCTGCCTGTCAGACTCTTTAGGCAGGACTTCCCATGGTACACATGGTCTGTGTCCACAAGCTTGCAGCTGTCACTGGCAGCCTGGAGATGCCAGCTGTCTGGCAGGTCTACAGTCCTGGGTTTTAACCGTGTGGGGTCTTACACACACAAGTGAAGATGTAGCCACTCTGAAGAGGCCCAAGATGCATCCTGTGTGAGCTGGTGTGGAAAGGCGGTAAGCATAAGAGTCAAAACTTTCTTTAAACACAGCCAAGCAGCTCACCCTGAACATCCTCTTGTCAACGATGCCAGATCAGCAGGTTAATCCTTCCCTGTCAATGCATCTCTGAGACCCTCAATGTTATTTTAATGCAGCTTTTGTGATGTGAATAAATACGTTATAGAACAATAGACTGGAAGGATCTATTCTCCAAAGTTTTATGAATGTTTATGCTAAGAGACATCAAGACATTTCCGTAATTTTCACTATGACAGAGCCAGAATGCACTGTCTTTTTTTTCTATTTCCCAGCCTCAAAATAAGACTCTTCTATAATTCCCAGTAGCAATTTAGATACAGCAGGCCAAAGGAAAGGGAAATTTGAATGTTTTCTGAATGTTTTACTTACATTTCCATAAGTGATGCTCTAAACTTTACTATAGTCATTTAGATATCATAAATGAAGTGCTCAAGCATCTGCTGCTTCATGAATAACACAGATACCTTCCTGTTTACCATTTCTGTCTGTAGATACATTTCCAGTGAATAGATACAAAGAGCATATTCAGAGGCAAGTCTAAGCATGTGTAATTCACATCTTCTCTTGGCCTCCTCAACATGCTCATCACAACAGCTCTCTGGACTCCCTCAGCCTCCTGGCTTTCTATCACTCTATAACATGCTGCACATCTCTCCCCACTTACACATCACTTCTGATTATAGTCCACCCAGCTTGACTGAGTCTAAATTGGTAAAACTCACAAGCCAAGGGGCCAGAAAAAGGAGTGTACCAAGAACAGCAATGAACATGGGGAGTTGGGGGTATAAGTATGTGTAAGATAAAATAAGCTAAATCTGACTTTAACTTCGATCTCCTTACCATTTAAGTTATACCAACCGATTAGATACCCCTCTTGTACATACTAGTAAGTAGGTCTAAAGAGGGCTAACTGAACATAAGGTGATTTAAACTTACCTCACTGCATTATTCTATTTCAATGGGACAGAAATGCTTTCAAATTCACCCCTAAAATCTTCAGTTTGAGGCCTTGCCCAGCCTTGACAAATGCAGTGACCTCCCTGAGATCTGGTGAAGCTTGCGTCTGCCATTGGAATACAGTTCGTGTCCTGAGCAGAGCTGCTTGGACATGGATGGCAGTGGTCATCTCAGACATCCTGCAATAGAAAACAAAAAGCAGTAAATATACATTAAATAATGCTTTATATTTCATCTCAAGAACAGTTTCTAGGTCTCCTGGTTTGATCATTTTAACTGTGACCATCCAAGCTCTAATTATACTTCCCAACTGAAGGCAGAGACTGTTCCAAGGGAAATGAGGTTTATGCTGTTGTTCAGCAGGAAGATGAGACTGTTGGCCTGCTGAGCTGGCATGACTTTTAGTTGACGATATTAATAACAAGTCAGTTGATACGATGTGCTGAATCCTAAATACTCACTTCTCCTGTACGAATGTGCAATATTCCAGCTTAATATATCACAGACCAGCTATTGCACTGAATCTTTCTGTAGAATCCTCTGAGACAACAGAGGCATCTGCTCTCACTAGGGTGACTAAGTTCACTGATGGTGAAAATAATGCTGTGCTGCTTTATCTGGGTTTCAATTAGACTATTGCCTGTTTAGAATTAAAATATTTTTCTTTTCACTAGTGTTTGCCACCTAAAACCCTCAAAAAATCAAAGCAGAGCAATATTCAATGCATTCTCTTTAATTTGTACACGTAAACGAGGCAGGGTAGATTGTTCTTGTAATTTCACAGTATTTTGCTCTCTACATTGCACAGATGCCAGTGTTTCCCAGTCCAAACGCTAACGCGAACAAGATATTTCTAATACAAAGGATTTTTCTCTCTTGTCCTTTTAGGGCTACATAACTCTCTTTTGTGCAAAACCCATTCAGCAGAAGCACAGACTAGGAAAACAAGGCAAAAGCATTGTGCGTCAATTTCTGTTTTGCATACTCTCTGATCCAAGCCACCCAGGATGACTATAGGTAAAATTAGTAAAGTTCCACAAATTTTCTGTTTTGCTTCTTAATTTCAGTAATAAAATTGCCTCCAGAAACAACATATTATTCTTTGTGTTATAGGGACCCCTTATTCAAGTCTTGGAGCCCCACCCAGGGATCGGGGCCCCATTATGTTATGTGCTGTAACAACATAAGCTGAAGGGGATAAAAAACAACAGGAAAAAAACAACCTATGAGCCTTGCAGGGCAAAGGAAGTTAATGCTGGAATTTCAGATTTAATCCATCTCTGAGAAGGAAGAGCAATTGACTTGGTCTTAACGTTAGCTGTGGAAGCTCTACTTTGCATACATGCTGTTTCAACATTTCTGCGTAACAATCCATCCCCTAACAATCAATATTCAAACCTGATACACTTGCAAGCTCTCTGGCACGCCAGACCTAATGTCCATCCTTTACAAGATCATGAAGCCTATTTTAAAATTGAGGATCAAATTGTCCAGTGACCTCCAGGGGACTCCAGTTCTTTCCTTATTGACTTCTCTAACTACTAAAAAATAATTCTGTGCCACATTGGGCTACACACGTCTCTACATTTTAAAGTAGGGACTTTTTTATTTTAAGTGGTTCAGACAAACTACTGTTCCTTTCTTCCTGACTTAACCAGGAGTTGCTGGTAAAATTATACAAAAATCCACACATTTGGTTTTAATTATTTATTTGCATAACGGTAGTTCCCAGAATCCCCAATCACAGATCATGGCTGCATTGTGTTAGGTGCTGCACAAACATAAAAATTAGAATAATGACAAGACACAAGAGGTAGAAGAAAGTCACCTGAGTAGATCTGTAACATTGTGTTACTTTCCACAAGTCTTTTTCACAAATTTTTGCAAAACTACAGGATTCTGGTACCACAACAAGTTTTCCTGATGTGAAAACCAAAGGTTTACAGTGTACTGCATGTGCAAAATCTATTGTCTAGAGAGATCTCTTCTCTATAAATAATCATATAAGTACAGGTACTGGACCTCTTTTTCACCAGTGCCATGAACTCATACAGCTGCCAGTCTGTCTTTGCTGTTAAAGAGAGTCACAGTTAATGAAAACTAGCAATTCATCCCTAACAAGCTACTTAAATTCTTAGAAACACACACTGTGTCATTATTCTCATATTAAATGTAGGCAGGAAAAATATTCTTTCCCAGTTATGGGTCTCAGTTTATTCTGCTTTAACCACTAAAACTAGAAATGGCATGGCTGGGGCAGAGTTCGAGTGGAAGGAAATACAATATTGATTTTGAAAGCGCCCATCTTAAAATAGCTCTGGATAAATGTGTTAAAAGGTGAACTACAATAACTTTAATTTTAAAACCCAAAGAATGTTAATGACTCCAAATTAGTGAAATAATGACCTAACGGCATGAGTACAAACGACAGTCACAAAATCTGCAATCTTGTTTTTGCACATGCCAAATAAAACTAAGAGCAGGTGTGAGAACTTCCACTGCTGAATAATTTAGCTGATTCACAGTCCAGTAGTTGGACATGCAGGTACTCAGGTCTGACCTGCATTTAACGGTAAGGGTGCAAACCTGAGGAAACAAACTTTGCAGAAGCAACTGGCATCTTTGGGAAATGCTGCTCCAATATGTGGATTCTAGGCCTCACTTCTGTCAAAAAAGTAAGTTTCAAGCGAGATTTTCTGATTCAAGTTATTTTTTCTATTTGGGCTATGACTTTCTACAGGAACTTTCAAGGATTTCTGCTTGTAAGAAGCAAAGACTATTTCATGCACAAGTTCAAAAGACAACAGTGTCCTATACCTGCAATCCGTGGGCAGAGGAATCAAAATCAGACTCTCCTGCTGCAACATTGGTACAGTCCTACTTAATCCAAATGGTCCCTTTATTGGGACATCTCCTAAGCAACTCGTCTTGCGTGCTACAAATGGTAATGACTGCATCTTAACTGGGAGTTAATTAGCAACATTTCTGCCTAATGGGTACACATTTGACCAGATGTTTAATCAGGTGTAAAACAGGTGTAAAGTTCTCTGTTCTAGTCTTGTAAAACAAGAGCTGCCAAATTACAATTTTTAAAAACAGAAACAAAGCTGAAATGGGAAAAAACCACTTCTGTCTGGTAAAGTATTTCTTTTCACTTTCATCTTGTTCGAACGATCTTTTAATGGCCTCTCATCTGGATTAAGCGGCTGTCCCAGTGAAGAGAGGCTACTAACTAGTTGCCCTAATTAAAAAAGGGGACTCAGCTTAACTAAATTCCAGATTCAGTGTGAGGATGAAGTAATATAGGGCAAAACAGAGGCCACTTTATGGGTAACATGTTAAATGCCCATCAGGCAGAGAAGGGGCCCAGAAAGGCAGCCAGGCAGCACTATGCTGTAGGTTATTTCCCAGGACAGAAGTCAGGCTGCAGTTTTCCCATTCACTTGCTACTTCCCTCAGTGGTACTGAAGATATCTGTGACAGCTTCCTGCATTACATGACAGATTTAAACAGATGCTTTTACAGCAAAACATAAACTGTGTGATCAGAACCTAAAATTCTGAAAAAAACCCGACAACTTAAGAGTCTAGAAGAGATGAGACGTGAGCAGAGAGAAAGCTGCTCTCATGTCTGGCAGATAACTGAGTAGCTGGGTTCTTTGTAAATCTTCAGCTGAAAAGGTTTCTTAAGGCCTTTAAAGTTCATGGCATCTCACAATGGAAGCCATCCCAGCTTAAGAAATACACTGGATCTGATTTAACTTTATATCCCCAACCTCCGCAAAGCTCATCACCTCTAGGTTTTGCAGTATGTCATGTCTTATATGGGTCTGTCTTTTGGACTCTTATGTATGCTTTTAGAGACAGGTATTGGCTCCTCTTAGTATTTTACACAGCACCATACACACTGTTAGCACTAAACAAAAGAGTAATGCCTCCAATCTCTACCTCTCTTGTTTGCATTCAAATACCACACCTTCTTATGCAACCCTCCATTGTGTAGAGAAAAATGTAATGTTGGGTGCTCTACTTTTTTATACTATGTGCCTGTGGCCCTTATTCAGCTATATTCCCATTTACTGAAACTGGAGATTTACTTTAGTAAAAACACCAACATCAGAAGTTCATCAAAGTTCAGTACTAACCTACAAGTACAGGCATGAGCATCCTCTCCCAGCCAGGATCTGGGCATATGGCCTGTCCAATCTATCAAAGATGCAAAACTTTCTCCATTTTCCTATTGTTTCTGAACAAAAAGTACGCTGTTCACATTGATTTGTTTTTAAATTTCTTCCCATTGATAAGCCAGATTCTGTTCTCTCTTAAAATTATTATAAAGTAACCAGTCATTACATGTCACTATTGATCTAGATACTTTGGGAAGTGCCGCCTTTAAAACTGCATCAGTTTTTCCTGTGGCATCATGACCTCTCAGATACTGCACCAACTCGATACACACTAGGTCCTGTGCATATGGAGCTTAGAAATGCAGTTGCCCTATGCATCCCTTCAGCAGTACTGAAATGGTTAAGGTTGCCATGTAGTGGTACTATGTAAAGGAGAAATTTCCCTGTCCTTGCCTAAGTGAATGGCTGGGATTAAACTGACAGCCCACCTTAGTGATGGTGGAATAATTGGTTGTTCAGCTCTGTCCTTGTCAGAGCTCTGACAGTTCTGCAGATGTCCTGCTCAGCTCTCCAAAGGTTAGCCTCAGCTGGAGCTGGTGTTCATTAATCATTCCTCCCTGACAGGATTCAGAGCAGCCCACATCTGCCACTCTGTCCCCCTCAATCCCTGTCGCACCCAGCTTGTGTGTAATCACTGCTCTTGTTCTGAAGAGGATGCTTGATAAGGGAATATTCATTTAACTGAAAGACACAGGGTGCGGGCTTCCCCTTTGGCCATTCCGCAGAGCAAGGAGCTGATAATTATGAATTTACTTTTGTTGGCCAAGACTCCCCAACCCAAATGCAATAAACTGCGCATTGGGTATGTAAGGTACATATACGATAGCAACGCTGTCCTCTGCAGGTTCTGTAATGCTCTCTGCGCTGGCATTTTGTAGGCCAGGATGCAACTGTATTGAAGACATCAGACAATGGTACGATAATAGCAGTACCGAGACAAGATTACTGCTAGCTGGGATGTACAAACTGCTCCAGGTATGGTGAGAACAGAAACAAACCTTCATGTGACTGTTGCACTGGCCAGTTGGAAGTGTGAGGAAGTTCAGTGCACCTACTGTACCTTGTTATCATCTGCTCCCAGACAGCCCCCAGATTGTTAGTGCTGACTCATGGTGGAAAGGTACTTCCCAGGATATTTCTGACTAGAAAGCATCTGAGAAATCCTGTCCCCAAAATTTCTCCTGTCCAACAGCATAGCACCACATAGATCAGATAATTCCTGTAAGGTTCAGCTACATAATTCATTCCTTCGGGGTTCTTCTGAATGCGACTATCAGATCTTTAGAGGCTCTCCCAACACTAACGGGTGGCCTGAAAACTCACAGGGAGGGGGAGCATCTGGCATCCCCCAAAATTAAGATAAAAAAGGTGAACCTGCTGCTGTATCCCAGCCTCATTTGTCCAAACAGCTGCAAATTAACACTGAACCTGGTCCCATATTCCTCACGCCAACAAAGCTCCCAATGAGAGTATTTATGCAGCCTGGGTCTATTTTATAGCTGCACAGCAAAGCATTGAAATGATACAATTTCAGCAATGTACTCAGTTCTCTGAAGTTTGTAAGCAACATACAAAATGGTCGTAAAAGGGAAAATATGGAACTTCACCAATAGCTTCTCTCTCTACAAAAAATACTTGTGATTTGGGAGGACAAGGATGGGAAGCATGACAGAAAATAGTGGGAAATTAACCCTTTTGCGCAAACCAGTCAATAATGTCAATCACATACCAACCCTAATCAAGGGGTAATATTGACTTTAGCAATTTAACTCTTTGTTCACTTACGCTTTGATTAAACTATTGTGTCATAGCTGAACTAAAAATCAAACACAACACCTATATATCCTGATTCAATTAAAATCAACATCAGCCCACAGAACAGCAGCATATTATAGTCAGACACCCTTTAAGAAATTCAATTACTACCCATTCCACAATATTACAACAAGATTGTCTACTGGGTTTGAGAGCCACTGGCCTCACTGAGGGCGATGCTGTTAATATGTGAGCAATGCAAGAGTCATCATTTCAAATAATTGATTAACTGTCTAGTCAGAAAGTTTAAAAAGGAACAAACAAGGACAAAAAGTAATTAGCATTCCACTTTTAATTTGCAAATCTTGTCTTCCCAGCTAAAGATCCAAATGCCTGGACGCTGCCCCACACACGTATACATTCCAACAAGTTTGATAGTATAAAGAACGTGCTGCAGAAAACATGGAAGTGACCAGTGGATTAAATTGACCAACAGTTAAGCAGTTAGTCACCAAATGCAGTTACACCTTTTCCAAAGGGCTGTTAAGAAAAATACAGTGAGGCTGTCCATGTCTAGTACCAGCAATGCTAAACCTCATTCTCTTTTGCTGGCCCAGTGCTGTGGCTTGCTAGCTGTGTTATTTAGAAAGGTTTGTGGGTTCACATTTTATGAGAAATATCCAATCAAAACAAATCAGGCCGGAGGAACCCAGGTCACCAACCCAGTCATGATGCCACAGGAAAAACCTGAGTGCCAAAACCACAGGCCTCGCAGAGTGGACATGATGCCATAATCTTCCCAGCTGTGAACAGATGCGTTAGATCAGATATCTGTGGTCCTACCTCCCAACAGCACATCAGATTTAACAACTTCTGTGGGGTGTGAGGGGAGCAGTCTCTTGTGAATCATTTCCAATCATGGCAGCAGTGGTTTTGATAGGAATGAGGACCCATTGCAGGCTGAATTCTGTCCATAAGCAGCATCAGTCTTTCACCTGCACAGTGCCTGGGAACTCTGCGGAACACTCTTCTTTCCCTTCACACCCCAGAGACTCTTGTTTTCATGTCACTAAAACTACTTAACAAAACTCAGCTAAATGAGCTTCTCTAAAGGTCAGGGCTTGATGGAAAGTTCTCAGGAGCATGGACTCTCAGACATCAGCAATTTCTACAGAACACTGGATGGCTTTTCAAAGCAGAATAAAACTTGGGAATCAGGCTTTGGGTCAGTCTGGATCTGGAAGAGTACAACTATATCAATGAGAATCTCTCAAAGCCAGGGGATTGGGGCCCAGCTCTACCTGTAAGGGAGACTGATCAGCTACGGACCAGGTGATTATAAAAACCAGCCAGTAGCTTTGGAGAGAGAGGAGTCAGGAGCAAGGAGGTTCTGGCAGGAAGCCCCTGGGTCAAGGGGAAAGAGCTGCAGGAAGTAGGTTGGCTCGTGTGACAGGCCCGAGCGCAGGGTAGGACTCTCCTGCAAGTGGCCTGTGGAGTGAGCACCTGTAAGGAATAGAGATGCCCTTGTAGAAGACCCCAGGTTAGGAGGAAGGGATGATTGATGTGCTGTAATAGTTTAATGTAGAAGAAATAAAGCTGAGGTCTTGAGAAAAAGGTCCTGGACCAGACTCTGGACATGGGTCTAATGGGACAGGCCAACAGCCCACAGGGGTCTTGTCAAGACGTGAGAGGCGGCATATCTGTCAGACATACCTCAGTTCTCATCACTGTTCACCTAATCACTCTGTCCTACATCTCCTATAGCCATCTGCACAATCCATATCCTTCCACAATTGCTATATGGCTTAACTCCTGCAGTACAACCCCTCCTATAAAACTTACTCAACAGCAGAGACTTACAGCTCAGAAAAAAAGAACAGAAGTTCTAGGAAATGAAAGAAGGTTGGGCAAGGCCAAAGAAAGTGAATAGAAGAACAAGAGAGAGTGTGCACATGAGGAGTACAATAGTGGCAAATAAGTGAAACAGTAAAGAAAACAAGGGAGAGAGATGTTTTCTTTATCATTAGTTACAGAAAAGAGACATGTTCTGTTTGTTTTATTTCTATTACCAAACAAACTAGACCCCTAGCCTGATCAAGATGGGAAGGGCCAGGAGCATTAAAAAATTGTCCAGCATTCTTCCTACCTTTTTTTTTTTTTTTTTTTTTTTTTTGAGGACAGGAGGAGATTTGTGGGCAAGTGTTTCCAAAATATTCGACTGTGCCTATAAGATACGCGTGAGCGCCTGCTGGGGGACCCAGAAGTGGAGTTGTGTAGCCACCATGTAACTGCATGCTATAAATGAGTCTGCATGCCCCAGTGGTGTGCAAACGTGTTCCAAGGCTGAATGAACAAGCAGTTGCATGTGCAGACTGTATAAGTAAAGCTTAGCACAAATTCTGAAAATTGGTTTGTCCAATTTAAGCACTAATCAAATGTTCGCAGCTGAGTTAGCCCACTAAAAATAAGGGTTCAGGGATTCAGATGAAATTGCTGATGCATATGTTACTCTGTCAGCCAGAATGGTGTCTCTATAATATTAAATCTCATCTTTTTGCAGTGTTAAATAGGGAAGGAGAGCAGCCCTCAGAAGACAGTATAGCAAGACATTGGCTTCAGCAACAACAATTACAGCCCAGACAGTTTTAGCACAAGCTGCAACTTTCAGAAGTAAAATGCGAGTGTCAGTTCTGCAAATGTTCTGAATACTAAATGGCTTCCCATCAGAAAGGGACTTCTCAGCTGCACTTAGTCCAAAACATAATACAGCAGCTGTATGTTTAAATTACACATATGAACGCTAAGGAGCAATGGTGATAAAACACTATGTTAATCACTCTCAGACTGCAAGCACAGATACAACGAGACAGAGCAATTGTCATCAGAAGATCAGAAGAATCACTCCGACACGAAGGTACAGCGTTGAGGCATCAGGATCAGTTTAGAACCAACCATTACAGGCAGTCAATTCAGCCATGCGGCTCCAACCATAGAAATAAAATACAGATGTGTTCCCTGCTCATCTAAGCCCCATTTTCACTGATTCCAGAGGATGACAAAAAGGTAAATTGTGAGGCTGGCTGGGAAGCTTTAGTACTGAGTCTTTTATATAAAAAATATAAAGGTGATGAATTAGGCAAATTGGTTAATGTCAAATCTCATCCATCAGAATGATTCAGGGCCAGAATGAGTAATAGTAATAGGAGAATGGCTCTTATTCTGAGCAACCAAATTAGCATGATCAGAACAGTCAAAGGAGGAAGCAATATCCATGTTCATACACAAATTGCTTTTCCTATGAAACATGTACATAACAGAAGTGGACTGAGCTGCACCACTTCTGCTGTTGTGACTGGTCTCAGACAAAGCTCTCTATCAGAGAAAGAGGTACGTACCATTCAGAAAGGCCGACACATCTGGTCCTAATAAATATTATTATTGTATATTATTATATAATCCAGATTGAGATGTCAGTAGACGAGATTTTTGAACAAACTGATAAATTAAACAGTAGTAAATCACCAAGACCAGATGGTATTCTCTCAAGAGTTCTGAAGGAACTCACATATGAAATTGCAGAACTACTAACTGTGATATGTAACCTATCACTTAAATCAGCCTCTGTGCCCAGTGACTGGAGGATAGTTAATGTAATGCCAATTAAAAAAAAAAAGAAAAGGCTCCAGGTGTGATTTTGGCAATTACAGGGCAATAAGCTTAACTTCAGCACTGGGCAAACTGATTGTAACTATAGTAAAGAACAAAATCATGAGACACACAGATGAATGCAGTAAGTTCGGGAAGATTTAACACAGCTTTTGTGAAGGGGAATCATGCCTCACCAACCTACTGAATTCTTTGGGGGGAGGGTCAACAAGCATGGGGACAAGAGTGACCCAGTGGATATAGTGTATTTGGACTTTCAGAAAGCCTTTGACAAGGTTCCTCACCAAAGTATCTTAATCCAACTAAGTTGTCATGGGATAAGAGGAAAGGTACTCTCATGCATCAGCAACTGGATAAAAGGAAACAAAAGGTAGGAATAAATGGTCAGCTTTCAGAATGGAGAGAGTTAAATAGCAGTGTCCCACAGGGATATTAAATTAGTCAAGATAGTTACATCCAAAACTGACAGCAAAGAGTTACAGAGGGATCTCACTAAGCTGGGTGACAAAATGGCAGATGAAATTCAAATGTTGATGAATGCAAAGTAATGTACATTGGATAAAATAATCCCAAATCTACATACAAAATGATGGGGTCTAAATTAGCTGTTACCACTCAAGAAAGATCTTGGAGCCATCATGGATAGTTCTCTAAAAACATCTGCTCAATGCGCAGAAGCAGTCAAAAAAGGTAACCGAATGTTAGGAAACATTAGGAAAACGATAAAAATAAAACAGAAAATATTATAATGCCACTATATAAATCCATGGTACACCCATATCTTGAACACTACATGCAGTTCTGATCACTGCCTCTCAAAAATATATATACGAACTGGAAAAGGTGAGGAGGACAACAATAAAAATGAGGGGCATGGAACACCTTCCATATGAGGAGAGATTAAAAAGACTGGGACTGTTCAGGTTAGAAAAGAGATGACTTAAAGGGGATATGATAGCGGTCTATATCACCACAAATGGTGTGAAGAAAGTAAATACAGAAGTGTGATTTACCCTTACACATAATACAAGAAGCAGAGGTCACCTGATGAAATTAATAGGGAACAGGTTTAAAACTAACATAAATAGCCCTTCACAGTCAACCAGTAGCACTCCCTGCCATGGAGTGTTGTGAAGGCCAAAGTATAACTGGGTTCAAAGACTAATTATATTATTTCATGGAGAATACATCCATTGATGGCTATTAGGCAAAATGAGCTGGGATTCAATCCCATGCTCTGGGTGTCCCTAAAACTCCAACAGCCAGAAGCTGGCACTGGACAACCAGATTACCTGGTTCTGTTCATTCCTTCTGAAGCAACTAGCACTGGCCACTGTCAGACACAGCATACTGGGCTAGATGGACCATTGGTCTGACTCACTGTGGCAGTTCTTATGTTCTTAAGAAACAACAACAATAAGCAACATGGGATAGCACCCCAAAGCCACACTATATAACCCTGATATCTCTCCAAGCTGGTACATGTAGTGCAGGCTCTCAGTCTATTTAGTCAAAATAGGTGACAAGAATAAAACTTAAAAATCAGCTTTTTTTTTTTTTGGTTTAAGGACAGTTTCTCTGGTAACAATGTCCAAGGCAACTTTGCCCCTTTATTCTGCTTTCACTGGGCCACATGGATAGGAATCATGAAGCATTCATCTTCTGTAGACATTTACTTGCTTGGGTGACTGACAAATGTAAAAGAACTGTATCTGTTTCGGAACATTCTCCAGAATACTCCAAAGCTGTCAGGTTTCAGATTCAATTCACAAATATCAGATCCAGCCCAGCAGTGCATCCTCTTTATACACACCCCAGTGGCTCAAAATAGCTGGAGAAGTTAAAAACAGAGTGGTGGGCAGTAGACATGTTTAGGCACCTACAACCAGTTGGTTTAACAGAACTGAGCATTACACTGTGCCTAAAAAAGTATCATTAGATGTTCAGGCTGGATTGAGGTAATGATGCTCTGTACTTTCAGTGTACAGTTATTTCTAGCAACATATTCATAAGCATCCCAGAGAAAGGACGACACAACATTTATTTTGATCAGGTTCAGCTCTTCTTAAAGTGACTACATACTTAGATGAGGAGCTTGGGAACTGGTTGCAAGCACTTGTTGCCAGTAACTGCAATACCACCAGCTGTAACAAACAGAAAGAAAAAAATGTCGCTGAGGCAGTGCATAAGCCATAACCTACTGAAAAGAAAAGGATACTGCAAAAGACCACAAGATACCTGTTCTGCAAATATGTTTTTAAAGCAACCTTGGCTTTCAGAACTTCTGACACGATACACTTTCCTAAGAACCTTCTATGAGGTGAGAAGAAAAGGCAGACTGTCTGATTTTTTTTTTTTTTTTTTTACACAAAAAAGTCTGGCACAATCAAGGTTACAAATTTTTGGATGACTTTATTTAATCTCCTGTCTGTACAGAAATACCAGACACGACATGGTTTGAAAACCATGACAACATTAGCTGTCTAAAGCTCACACAAGCTCAATCAAGCCATAATCAAGGATTTTCTTATGTGATTGTCCATTATCTCTCTCTCAGCCAGCAAAGTGCATTATAGGGGTAAAATGATCAGAGCAGCATCACCAGCATTAATTACATGCTAGACTACATCTGTTTTCCTTAAGCGGCTGTCAAAAAGAATTTTGAATAGCTCTAGGATATTCTGCAATGTTCTGTGCTGATCCTGTGCAGGCTCTAAACCAAAAACAAGAAGTGTTCACGGAAATGAATTTCCTTCTATTACAGAAAATGCATTCATTAATACATGCATCCACTAATACATAGATGTGTTCAGTTCTAAGATAAATACATTACATGGAGAGAGTTATGTACATTTGATGACTAGAGGACATCTGAAGATAGAGCAGAAAATGACAAGCATGTTCCGTTGTGAAGAACAAGGCTTTGGACTATACAATTCCCATGCAGATTCATTAAGCTAAAGGCCTGTACCAGATATGCAGCACAGACTGCTGAGTGGAGGAAAACTTGGTTTCTCAAATTTTTTGTTTCACAAGATGGTCTGGGAAGAAGAGGCCTCTACAAAAATCTGCATCTAACTAATTTTTTCTTAATTGATGTTATATTTATTGGCAATAAAATATTATAATCTGATCAAAAGTCAGAAGCAATGAAGATATTGACCAAAATGTATACAAAATACCGAATCTCCATGAGCAATTTTTTAAGTTAATACTTAATTGTATTTACAACAGTATGAAAAGGAAGAATCTCTGACGAAGAATGATCAGCAGGGGTTTGGTATTATACATAAAATGGCTGTAAAGGTTCAGCACAAGCAAAATTCTAAGGAATGTTTTAGTGGAGCTCACCAATAGCCAACCAAGTGCTGTGGCCTAGGACAAGGATTTAAAATTTCTGCTGGTTGAACATTTCCTGATGAAACTAAAGCAAAGTTCTCACACAATAACCAAGAAAGCTGTATAGATGCAAGTCTGATTCTATCCCAAGCATCTTAACTGTTTTACTCAGCCCTGCTCGTTAAGGAAAGCTGGATGTTGTGCCCAGTGTGCAGGGCAGGGAGGTTCTGTAAGGAGAACTGCCTGATGCCAACCTTTGGGGGAAAAACCCACCAAGCTTTCAAAGCAGCTTAAAATACAGACCGAATGGTAAATTGGGATCATCCACACTGCGTGGCCCAGTAATATAGCAGTACAGAGCTCTTAACTAATGGCTGTGAAACATAATGCCAATGATGAAGGTAACAGCATAGCATGTCCTGAATAAGGGGTACCTGCCTTCTTTCTTTGGAACTAGGTATATAATCTCCCTAATGTCTGCATAATACACTGAAAGTGCATGCTAGGGCAGCAGTTCTCAACCAGGGGTCCGGGGCTTCCTGGGGAGCTACGAGCAGGTTTCAGGAGGTCCGCCAAGCAGGGCCAGTGTTAGACTTGCTAGGGCCCAGGGCAGAAAGTCGAAGCCCTGTGATGAGGGGCTGATGCCCGGGGCCAAGAGCCCTATCACCTGGAGCTGAAGCTGAAGACTGAGCAACTTAGCTTTGCAGCTTCCACCCCAACACCCCCACGGTGTGAGGCACTGGGCAATTGCCTACTTGCTATTCCCTAATGCCAGCCCTGGATTTTATATGCAGAAAAACAGTTCTTGTGGCACAGCTGGGCTGTCGAGTTTTTATAACATATTGGGGGCCTCAGAAAGAAAAAAGTAGAGAACCTCTGTGCTAGGGGATATGTCTACACTGCAAAAAGGTTAATTTGGGTTAAAATACCAGTGAAGCAACTTGGCTTATAACTCCAGTTAGCAGCTCAAGTTAAAGCCTACAGGGAAGCCTAGGGTTGAACTTGAGCCGCTATTCCAAGTCAAAAGCTAAACTGCAGTATCTTCCCTGCTCTGTTAAGATGAGGATGTGACGAACTGGGAATGTTCTTAATGTTTTCTCTGAATGCTGTGTTGGTGCCTCAGTGTCCCCTAGGCAGTTCTTAATATCTAGGTGGTGGAATAAGGGCGTGTGATTGCTGCAGAGGAAGGGGCCAGTGCACCTAAATGCCTGGCACTCTGTCTCCTAGCAACTGATGGCCTGGGCCCCTCCTCTGCAAAGGTGCCAGCTGAAGGTGTTGGAGACAAAGAGATCAGGTGACCTCCTGGCCCAGGAAAGGGGCTGAGCAGAGAGAAGGGGCTGGAGGGGGTTGTTAGTCTGGAGCTGGCTGGGGTCAAGGGTGGAAGGGAGACCTGGGGGGTCTGGCTCACTGCCCCCCAGAATGGACCCGGCCGAGGGGTCCGGTTCGCTGTATCTACAAGCTTTGTTTTAGACCCTGTTCCTGTCATCGAATAAACCTCTGTTTTACTGGCTGGCTGAGAGTCACGTCTGACTGCAAAGTGGGAGTGCAGGACCTTGTGGCTTCCCCAGGACCCCACTGGGGCAGGCTTGCTGTGGGAAGCACACGGAGGGGCAGAGGATACTGAATGCTCCAAGGAGAGACCCAGGAGGTGAAGACGTGTGAGCTTCTTGCCCTGAACAAGTCTGCTCCAAGGGAGAGGAGGCTCCCCAAAGTCCTGACTAGCTTGGTGGGGAGCAGCTCCAGAGCATCACCCGGTGACTCCGGGACAGAGCTAGCTAACCCAATTCATACCACCCCTTTAAAGGTATTTCTACACTGCCCTGAGAGTGGGCCTCCAAGCTCAGGTAGACGGACTCATGCTAGCAGGACTCAATCTAGTGCAGTAAAATGGCTGTGTGGACATTATGGCTCTGGCAGAGACTCAGATTAGCCATCCAAACTCAAGCCCACCCTCTGCTAGCATGAGTCTGTCTACAGGCTGGGAGACTCACTCCCAACTGCAGTATAGACATGCCCGAGAAGAGAAGAATTAAAAAGAGGTGGTAGATCTCAGCAAAGGAAATATAGACTACCAAACAGGAAGTGCTCCATGACAACATTATATGGACAAATTATGCCCATTTAGGAGACTACAGCACTGGAGTGCTCAGAAAAAAATGACAAATTCCATGCCTAGACAGACAAGGAAACAATATGTTTGCATTGGCTGAGAAAGGTTCACAAATTTGAGGACTTGCAAACTAGGCAAAAGCAGGCCAGTCTCACAGCACACGAGACCAGGTGCCAAGAAAAGGGACGCAAAATGAAATATTAGCATCAACATGTTCTCTTGACATGAAAAAGTAAGTCTTTTACAAGATTTTACTGTGTACAGCATCTGTGCATTACACCTTTATCCACAGATTCTGGGGCATGTAGGCACCACTGGAGGGATGATGCTGGAGAGGGAAGGAGGGGTACTACATGTATCTATGATGTCCTGAGCTAGGTAATTCAAAACTGCAATATTTAATCAGGGACTAAACATTCCAGATGTTATAATGGAGTCAAAGGACTAGTGCTCACCTAACACAATCAGTACTTGGAATGCATGAGGAGCTAATACCAGTGGGAATTGAAAGCTCATATGATGCTACGCAACTTTATTTTGGCTTATGTATGAACCTAAAGCTCTAGATAGGTGCCTCTTGTTACTAATGTAAGAATTTCACAAAGACAAATCAAACAGATAAACAACAATATCCTGCTGCTTCTGCTTGTAAACGGTGATAGCCCCAGGAATGGTTGTTCGCTTTTGCGGATAAGTGCACATACATGGTCTAGACAAGAGAGGAGGAATGGTCAAAAGCACGAGCCTAGGACTTGAGAGACCTGGGTTACGAGCCCTGTTTTGCCACAGACTTTTTATGGGACTTTGGACAAGTCACTTAGTCTCTCTGGTGCCTCAATTAGTCATCAGTAAAATGGGAATAGCAGCACTTCCCTGCCTCTCAGGGTGTTGTGGATAAATATATTGAAGGTTGTGAGGCACTCTGGCACTGTGTGATGGGGCCATGTAAGATAGACGTGCACGTACAGGGAATAGAATTTGCAAACATATTTTATAATAAAACCGAATTTAGCAGCGTTAAACTGATTTAACCCTGCACCCGTCCACACAACAAGGCCCTTTATATCAATATAAAGGGCTCTTTAAACCGATTTCTGTACTCCTCCCTGATGAGAGGAGTAGCACTGAAATCGGTATTGCCATGTCGGATTAGGTTTAGTGTGGCCACAAATTGATGGTATTGGCCTCCGGGTGGTATCCCACAGTGCACCATTGTGACTGCTCTGGAAAGCAATCTGAACTCGGATGCACTGACCAGGTAAACAGGAAAAGCCCTGCGAACTTTTGAATTTCATTTCCTGTTTGCCCAGCGTGGAGCTCTGATCAGCACAGGTGGCAATGCAGTCCCAAATCCAAAAAGAGCTCCAGCATGGACCGTACAGGAGATACTGGATCTGATCGCTGTATGGGCAGACAAATCTGTTCTATCAGAGCTCCGTTACAGAAGACGAAATGACAAAGCATTTGAAAAAATCTCCAGGCTATGATAGACAGAGGCCACAGCACAGTGCTGTGTGACAAGCGTAACGGAAAGCCAAAGAATCATATGGATGCTCATGGAGGGAGAGAGGGGATACTGAGGACTCCAGGTATCCCACAGTCCCCGCAGTCTCTGAAAAGCATTTGCATTCTTGGCTGAGCTCCCAATGGCTGAAGAGTCAAAAACATTTTCCCGGGTGTTTCAGGGTATATGTCGTCAATTTACACCCTTCCCCCCCAAAAAGAAAAGGGAAAAAAAACCCGTTTCTCACCTTTTTTCAATTTCATCCTATGTTTACTGCATGCTGCTGGTAGACGGGGTGCTGCAGTGCTGAACACCAGCATCCCCTTCCCGGTGGCAGATGGTATAATATGACTGCTGTCCATCGTCATCATCAGCCCGAGTGCTCCTGTCTAGCCTCGGTGAGGTCTGCCGGGGGCACCTGGGTAAAAATGGGAATGACGCGCGGTCATTCCCGGCAGATGGTACAGAACGGCTGGTAACCATCTTCATCATAGCAACTGGAGGCTGAGCTCCATCAGACCCCCCCCCCTTCATGTCTAAAGAAAAAATTCTGTATTGCCTGGACTATCATAGCAGCGGAAGGCTGGGCTCCTCTCCCCCACAGCCCTTTAATGTCCTGCCTGGACTATCATAGCAGCTGGAGGCTTCCTCCCCCTCATTTTATCTCGCTAAAAAGTCAGTGTTTCTTATTCCTGCATTTTTTAGTACTTCATCACACAAATGGGGGGTCACTGCCACGGTAGCCCAGGAGGGTTAGGGAAGGAGGGAAGCAACTGGTGGGGTTGTTGCAGGGGCACCCCCTAGAATGGCATGCAGCTCATCATTTCTGCAGGATCTCTGGGGCTCTGACATGGAGTGGCTGTGCTCTCTGGTTCTCTAGTACACTTGCCCCATATTCTAGGCAGGACTGACTCTATTTTTAGACAAAACATAAAGAAGGGAATGACCCGGGGAGTCATTCCCATTTTTGTCCATGTGCCCCCGGCCGACCTCAGCGAGGCCAGCCAGGAGCACCCATGACAGCAGCAGACGGTACAGAACGACTGATAACCATCATCTCATCACCAATTTACAATGGCAGATGGTGCAATAGGGATGGTAACCCTCTCTGCTACCTTGCAAAGGCAAATGAATGCTGCTGTGTAGCACTGCAGTACCACATCTGTCAGCAGCATCCAGTACACATACGGTGACAGTGACAAGGCAAAACGGGCTCCATGGTTGCCGTGCTATGGCATCTGCCAGAGCAATCCAGGGAAAAAGGGCACGAAATGATTGTCTGCCGTTGCTTTCACAGAGGAAGGACTGAGTGACGACATTTACCCAGAATCACCCGGAACACTGTTTTTGCATTGGGATCTCAACCCAGAATTCCAATGGGCGGGGGAGACTGCGGGAACTATGGGATAGCTACAGGATAGCTACCCACAGTGCAACGCTCCGGAAATCGACGCTAGCCTTAGTACATGGACGCACACCGCCGAATTAATGTGCTTAGTGTGACCGCGTGCACTCAACTTTATACAATCTATTTTACAAAACTGGTTTGTGTAAAATCGGAATAATCCTGTAGTGTAGACATACCCAGGGTCTTTCCACATATTCTAGGAGTCGCACAGACTGGGGCTGTGTGCTGGGCGCACATGTGTCTCTGGGGAACACAGTGTGCCGAGGGACATGAAGATACATATCAGGCTGTTCTCCCACAGAGCACAGCAGGCGTTGCCACTATAGGACAATTCATAGATTGGTATGGTAGGGACAGAATGGGCCACCAGCAGCTTCCCCACCATGTTCCCAAAGGAGCTGGTCACCAGCAACCCAAATAGCCCCTAGAACAGGGCACAGCACTGTGTGACTCCTTGTGCACACATTCTCTCTCTCCCCCCTTAGTGAAAGATTATATAGAGGTGCATTCAAGTAAAATCTTTACTGGCCTTGAGAAGCAGCACATCCTAGTAGTTAGAGTACAGGGCTAGAAGCCACTTCTAATCCCAGTTCTGCCAATTTCTGTGTGAAATCTGAGCAAATCACTTCCCCTTGCTTGCCTCAGCTACCTCATCTATTCAATGTGGTTAAAATAAAGTGACTATGTATCCCAATTTTACTGGGACAGTTCTGTTTTTCATATGATGTACCCATCTCCCAGGGACTTCTTCCAGGACACTGGAAATGTCCCATTTTTCCCATTTCATCAAACCATTTTTTTTTAATTACAAAATGTTTGTTCAAGACATAGTACTGAAAGAATATGCTCTGATTACAAGAGCAAATTGTCCGATGAAATAAGCATTCAATGTGATGAACATAGGTTGGAGTGAAAACAAATGCTGAAATAGGTATAGAAACTGTCAATGCTGTTCTTCTACTCAAAGTGTTTGAACAACACTCATTCAGTGTTTCATGATAACCTCATTCAGAAGTTTAAGTTCCTGGAAAAAAATCCTACACTTCAAAGAATATGCATCAAAGTGATCCTAGTAAGTTTCACAATAAAGGTGTACCAGTTTTCTATTTTGAATATATGGTCAACTTCGGTTAAAAACACTGTCCTACCTCGCAAGGTGCATGATGATTAATTAGCGAACGTCTGTATAGTACTTTGAAAATATAAAGTGTTACATAAATGCCGAGAGTTGTATTTTACTCTGATCGGTTCGTGAAAAGGCCCTAAAATACTTTCTGTCTATTTCAAACTCTCTCTAAGGCAGTTCATAGTACGTCTTGTCAATTTCCTAAAGGCCTTGTCAGGGCTGCAAAACTGACAGAAAACTCCCCATGTTAGACCAAGTATTCCTAAACCTGCTTAGACAGAGGGAATTTCAGACATCTCTGAGAATGCAGTGACACACTGCAGAGCTATAGCTAGAATTTCTCTGACCAGTCAAGAAGCATCAGGGCATTTGCTTCCGAATTTATCCTGGGCATAAACTCTGTATAACTTGTATAACTTGAGAATAAAATAGAACATGGGATAAGCTTGTCTCTCTCAGAGTTGGTCCAACAAAAGACATCACCTCACCATCTTGTGTCTCTAATATACTGGGACTGACACAGCTACAACAATTCATACATGGTCTCAGTCAAGACATTTGTCACTGTGAGCTGCTTCCTACTAGTTGTATGATTAACTAAATCACTTATAACCTATCATTCATCTGCCAAAGTACTCTCATTCACATTGCTAAATGATCATTGCTAATCACGCTAATTTCCACATTATGTTTAATAAGTGCATGCACAGTATAACCTCACTTATCTGAATGTCACAGGAGACTCTGAATAAGTTTGTCCAACAGAACTGTGGAGCACTCAGATTGCACTGTAGCTAATATTTTCTTCAAGTGGTTGATTTTGCGCTCGAAGCTTGTAACTTCCAGAGTTTCACTGAGGGGAAGTAAAAATCTCTTTAGTTCTGGAAAGTGTTCACACTTTCACAACACTTCACAATGCACTGATGTGTTTCATGACACTTACATACGAATTATCTACCCACAGGTGAGATTACAGTACCTGCTAACCCAAAATCAGAGTTATTTTTATGCAGTGAAAGGCATGTAATTTTGTTGGGTTCTCTTACAGAACTGTGCATCAGATCACATAAGTCATTACATTAAACAAGTTGGCTCAATTCTTCCCTTAGATGTGCTGGAACCAACTGCCAAGGGCTAAGGGCTGTTTGCTATTACCTCAGACTTACAATTTTATAAATCTCAGTGCTTTAGCAAATTTCAGACTAGAATACAACACAAAACTTCTAGGAGCGCCAAATGGCTCAGAGATGTGTCAAGATTTTATCTAGTCCATCCACATGAAACTTGCCTAAATAACTGTACCAACACGAGTAATGAAGCAACAATTGTTGGTTTTTTCCCCTTCCTTGGAAGAATACAGAAGTAAATATTTAATGACTACGTAAACTCAGAGGCCACAAGTTAAATCATTTACTGACTCATATGCTATTGATGGTTATTTCTAAATGTGATCTCCAGTATAATAAATCATTACTACTTAGTGAATACTTCACAATGAATAATTTATTTGACAAATTGTGCCCTTTTCCCTATTAATGCATTGGTCACAAAATCCTCAAAAGTATTAATTATTCAATCTTTATGAATTTCTTCACTGAGTACTTTGTCTGCAGACTATTTTAATTGAAAATCAATCATAAATAACTGAATATACAATTACTGTTTTGTTAGAGGTTAAAAGAACAGAACCACCAAAATTTTGGTGGTTCAGTTAACATTAGTAAAACAGTGCCACATAAAATCATGAAAGGGCCTTCTTTCTGGTCTTTAGAGGCCTGACCCAACATCCGCTGAAGTCAATTAGAGTGTTTCCATTCTCATCAACAGGCACTCGTTCAGGCCCTAGATTTGCACATAGTTCTGATATGTATCTATCCTCATTTCCAACAGAGGCTGCCACAGGTCAGACTATGTGTCAGAGCCCCTTTGAATTAACCAGAAGTGACTGACAAAGGAAGAAGTCCTTTAGTGTTGTGCTGGTACAGTCACGTTAGCAGATCAGTATTCAGATACTGATCCCACCAGAGCCTCCTTCATTCAGGAACTGAAGATGGACAAATCCCCCAGTTCAGAAAGTCCAAACAATTTGCTAAACTTACTATCAGAGGAGACTATTCAATGTGTTTGCAGACTGGCAATTGCAGCTGATCTAAAAATCAAACTAGAAAAAACTCAAAGAGAATCTGCTGGAAATTATTTTAAAAAATCTGTCCTGAGGGTTTCTTCATTAAGTCAAAGGGATCCTGAACACCTTTGCCATTCAAACGCTGCTGCCAGAGGGCCATTCACAGCTTGGTGTCATGCTACATAGTAAATGAACATGACATGCCTTGCTCAGAATTAACTGTCTTAATCATTTTTCTGAGGACACAGTTACTGAAAAACACTATGTTAATCACTCCCAGGAAGGAGACTGTGAACAGGGTAGGGTCTGCAGGCTTCTAACTGCTCAGTAACCATTTCTACAATGCAGGAAATTGTGGGTTCAACACCTTTCCACTGCAAATTTATTTACCAAATAAGAATTTCATCTTGTGCTGAAGTTACTACAGATTCAATTTTCCAAAGTGAAAGCCTGGGCATGCAGCAAGCTGAGGGAAACAAAATACAGGGAGCAAAGATCTATTAGGGTCCCATAAAATCCCTCCTGCATAGGTCAGTGAAGTCTCCAAGGCTTTGTCCAATATGGGGTAAATGTCTCATGCAATGGAAAGTTTCCACCATTTCCTCTCCTGATACCTCATTCAAATCTTCTTTTGATTCCCTGAATCCTTTCCCTTTAACCAGAGTTTACCGATCAGTAGCAAATCTGCCAACATGCTTCCTGTTCAAAATTAGGAAGTTTAAACACATCCATTCCAGGAGTGATTACCTCGGGTTGAGATCTTGGTGCATGGATGACATGTAAGGTAAAGTTTGGTGTAAGCTAGCTGAGGGCAATCCCAGAGACATTTCTGCCAACTGTATTTGCTGTGCTGCCTTCCCAGCACCCTCTTGTAAGTGTGAGCAGTTAAAAGGGGGTCGGGGGGGGGGAGCTGGCAGTAATTGCTGTTGACATTGTTTGGAGCCTTGCCTCACTGCTGGGGACAAATCTTTCATTCATGAAGAAGAGCTTGTTAGGCTAGCTCTGGATTCCAAACCCACTTAATTAAATTCTAAAAAGTTGCTTAACTCTGGTGGGAAATTTGCACACAAAGGCCCGGTGTCTGGCTCTTTCCTACACCATTGTGTGTCTCAAACAGTTTTACAACAAAACAGCATCCCCCCCCCCCCCCCGCCCCACACACTTTCCTCTTAGCGGCTGCAAAGGCAGTGGCGACCCTCATTAAAAGACCAGTTTGTTATGAAATGTTTTCCCAATGATTCACTAACAGGGCTTTTTCTCCTTAGCAATCAAGGGCATGTAAGTGCTGGGTAAGGGCTCTCCAAGGGCTGATTGCTGAAAGAATTTCAAAAGTAAAGTGTAAACAGGTACATGGAAAAAGGCTCTTTTGAGCGATTATATAAACATTCCAAATGCTATTTGAAAACTTCCACAGTGAAACTGTCAAGTCTGGCTGTTTTGCTGAATTACATTCACACAAACCTCTTCTGCTTCTTCCTACCAAACCCAGGCTCCGGTTGGACACTCTGGATAGACACAGGCATTTGGGGAAACACACTTTTGAGAGGGTATATTGCAGTGGTCTGTTATAAAGGGAACTTTTTATATTTAGCAGCTGCAGGTGTAACCATGGTATCCATGTTACACTCCAGATGGCACATGCTATTTTGGGGAATGGGTGTGAGGAAGGGGGTACAGATTATATGTGGTGGTGTGTATCTGTTTGGCTTTTGGCCTATGGCATAATTTTTCATTCTCTGAAATGGCTTTTAGTTTTACTGATTTGTTTCTGTTTCATATCTGTTTCTATTGTAAGCTCCATGGGGCAGTGGCCCGTACTCTGTATGTTATACAGAGCAGAGCAAACTATCAATAATGAATAATAATAATTACATTTCAAACAACAGCATGTGGAATACTTTGTTAATACTTAATCACTTCCATTGTTTCTTCACTGTGGGTAACATTTTAGTTTGCATGAACAACAAACTGCTTCAATACTGGCACATCACTGCTGAATAATTATATTATTATATGGTAAATAATGTTTTAAGCAGAACTTCCTAATTCCATAGGTCAGAGAATCCCCATTGCTACTGAGCAACTTACCCAGTGTGATTTTTTCCTTCTTCATTAAATATTGATTTAAAGCAAACAGTCCTTGATGTAAAATACAATAAATTAACAAAAACAATATACCTATAATTTGTGTGAGGCAAAGTTTGTGATTTCATAAGCTGTGTGAATCCTACAAAACAGTAAAATAAAAGGAAAATCTGAATAATTACCACGAAACATCTAGTAGACAAACAAATATACATCAAATTGTCTTATAATTTAAACTAAGCTACACATCAGGCCTGCTAATTATATTGTTTTTATCCTTTGGACTATAGATTTTTGGTTCTTTCTACAGGGAAAGGTGAGCAATCTTCAATTCTTTCTAACGCCCCCTCAGTTCTCAGCATAGGATGATTTCTTATCAGAGCAGTGAGAGGTAGTGGGTACGGGTGGGTGGATATATGTGTGAAGAAATAGCCTGAGCACTAAAATATTTCAAAAGTTATCCATTTTCTTGACTTCTTTGATAACTCAAACCCCTATCCTGCAATGAGCTCTGCCTATGTGAACCCGTCTGCCTGCATGGTGACCCTCTGACTTCCATGTGGCTCAGTATAGGGGAAAGGGGCCTGTCTGCAGACCCAGACCTTCTCACAAGACAATTCTAAGCAAGTGATTCTCAGATGATAAATTCAGGGAGAGTAGTAACTATCAAGTCCTCTTTCCCCACCACTCTTCCCTCTCCTTGGTAAGACTTGTCAGCATGAAAAAGAAAATAGGTACAATACTGGAAAAGTGGCAAGGAATTTTACTCATTGTTCGGATTTATATAAACTAGACCTATTGATCAAACCATCTGAGATCACCACACCTGCAGATATTTCTCTCGCCATACTGAGCTTATCTTACAAAAGAACTTTAAAAGACAGGCACTTCTGTTGGTTTGTGCCTGGATTTATGCAAATATATTTAAATATATAGAAATCTGCCATCTACTTTTTTTGTAAAAGGTTGTGGCAAGTATGAAATGCATAGAACAGTATTAATTGTTTACATTTCAATTTACAGTTCTATTTTAAAATCATTGACATTGGATTGAATATTTTATCGGTTCAAACTGACAGATAAATTATGGTTTTTACATACAATGGACCTGATTCTCTATTCCATTGTACCAGTGTGACGCTAGCGAGGTCCACAGTGTTTCACCAGCAAAAAAAACTAAACACATAACTCAGTGAAGAAATATGACCAATGGTTCTCTGTTTCTCCATTAACCGTGATGAAAATCTTTATAGTTATTAAAAATATCTGCCAATTACTGATAGAACTAAAAAAGGGGGAGGGAGGAGCAATGTGTTACGGAAAAGCTACATTGTTTTCATACAAATTTAGAAGAATGATGAGTCTCAGAGAAGACAAATTCCCCATGGAGCATGAAGGACTATCATGGCCTTTGGCACTTGACTCTGACTGGGCCGCACCAAAAGTTAAATGGGGATTTTAGGCTGGAACAGGCACATCTATAATGAGAGAAACATATTTCTTTGTAATGCAGCATAGTATTGTTCTCTCAGTTGCTCTTTGATCTCCTGTGGTATGTATTCTAAAAGGGTTTTTTTTAATTGCTTTTACAAAATGATATAATGTAGTCATTTGGGTTATTTAAAAAATTCTAACATGGTGCGTGACTGTATGTAGACAGGAGGGGCCAGAAATATTGATTTCAAATGCACCATAAAAACATGCATGCCCACACACTTGTGCATGCAAATCCCCACACTTGCAGGTTCAGAAATTGGGACTGTGAGCTGAATCCAGTTTGAGCCATGCAATTGGTATCTGTGTGCACAATTATCTGTTTGGGTTTTTCCAACTGTATTTATCATTCCCCAATAAAAATGTGGTTGAAAGGGTTAAATTTTCCTGCCAAACTTCTATCTAAAAATCAAAACATCAAATGGAAGAGTGAGGGGGTATGTGGGGAAAGAAGTGGCAAAGGATGTTCCAGAAGAGTCCAAAGTAAGGGAAAGCAGTTTCTGAGAAAGCAGCTGAAACTAAGATATTTTATAGGTGCCTTCAGCCAAAGATATCTGTATGCAACTGAGTAATCTTATCTGGGCAGTTCAGGTGAGCTCAATGGATAAAACAAGATGTTTGGTCAATGTGAAGAGACAAGCCCTCTCTAAGTCCCAGTTTTGGATAAGTGTGAAAATACTTATGATGAAGGAAAAGGATAACCTTTTTGAACAACTCCTCTGTGTCTTACTTTCTAGTTGTTTATGAACATCAGTGAAGCATCTCCAACACGTTATTTATTTGTACCAAATCCTGAACTGACTGGCGAATGGAAAAAAAAATCTTAATTGAGAAACCATGAGTTGTTTTTTGATACAAATATTTGTCAATATTCCTGCTGAAAGGTTTATAAATCTCTCCCCATTACAAATATCAATGTCCCTGATGCAATCTTGGGTATGACAAATGTTGACATGGATCAGTGTTGAAAGAGATGACACACAGAATATGTGGCGATTCCCACTTTTCTTCTTGGAAAGCACATTGCTGCTCAGACAATAGCCTCCCCCCCAATAAAATAAACAGGTAGTTTCACAAAGGAGATATATGGCTGCTTCACATATTAAATAAAAATCAAAGCCAAGAACCTTCCATATTACATGCTTATACATATTACTTCCAAGCAGGTACTGTTTGCAATTTACAGTATATAAATACAGGAAAGAGCTAGAAATTAAAAATGTATGTGCCATGATGTGTAATGGCCCTTCTGCAAGGACCCTCCCTGTGCAGTAGATTCTGGTCTGAACTTGCATCCTTGGCTGCTTAAGGAAATAACGTTGCCTTCAATTTTATATGATTTGAGCCATTTCATTTACACAACAGGCACCTTTTCCTTCCATTTTGCAAAGCTATTGTTTACTTAAGGGGAAAAATGAAAAATCCTCTCTTTCAAACCATGTAAACCAAACAAAAACCCTATCAAAAATGGAGACATTGGAGAAGACAAATTTTGATCTCATTGCCTGTACTCTAGTTCCCTAAATATATTTTTGCATGAAATCTCACCACTTGTAACACTGATCTTATCTAAGCTTTTTTAGAATCAAGCACCCATAACTACAACACAATCCTCAAGCACTACAAATACTCCTCATTGATTAGGACTGCATAGAAACGGCCTTTGTACCTGAAATTATGAAATCCAGGTATGGCCACATAGTCATCTTATTGCTACCTAGCTTTTTATACTAAGAACTGGGAACATCCAAATCCCATTAAAGTCCACAGGAGTCTTTCCAATGACTTCAATGGATTTTGGATGAGGTCTTAAAAGAATATCTACGCACACGCACACACACACTCACTAAGTATCTGTTGTATTCTGATCACTGGAATAAGCATTAGTCACTTTACTTACTGGCTGTAAGCAGAAGGCTGTAATGCAAAGAGAGCAACTCTTGAACAAAAGCTTCCTGCCCAGGGATTAACAACATTTAAAAGTGAAGGTTTCTAACAACTGTTTATATAATGCAAGCAAAGTATCTTTTAATTAAACCCATGGATAAGTGAGCATTTTAACCAGTAGCTGTTTTTTAACTTTATGAATGTTTAAATCAAACACACATTTTAAGATATCATCCAAAGCTAAGACAGGAACTTTGTGCTCCAAACATTTATCCTCTGCCCAGAGGATTCTGAACAAAAGGAGCTGACACACATTTATACTAATCATACTTATTTAGGTTTGTGGACTAGAACAACAATTTACATAAAAATTGGAAGGTAAAATGACAGAACGCTGAGAAAGCAGGACAATTGGTTTTCAAAAAGCTTTCATGAAAACTTGACCTTACGGCCTTGAGAACAGTCTTTCCACCAAGCGGAAAGGTTAAGTGGTCTTCCTTACTCAAGTGGCTCCCTTCTGAATGATGGTGTATATTGTTTGATGCAGGAAATAAATATGGCTTTTAAAAGTGGTCCACGGCAAACATGCATTCACTGGAGGCTGAAGAGAGTCTCTGCAAGTTCTAACGGGAAGGTGATGTATAGGATGCAGTCTCACAGACAGAAACATTTAACCCTTGCACGCAACACTATCTAGCACCACCTGATAACTGCTTTGTGTGCTGCTAAGCCACTCTCTCTCTCTCCCCCTGGGTCAGTCTGACCAGCCGATTGAGTCCTTTCCCTTGGAAGCTTGCATTTACAGCCCAGATGCACTGTATCTTAGAGGTAGCACTCAGGACTCTCTTCTGTGATGTTCAGGATTATCCCACCACTCTGTTCAGCTAGCTACAAAGTAACCTACAATCCAGGTGTTCCTCTGATCAGAGTAGTGCCACACAAGTGTATAATATAGAATTTAGGACCAGATTTGAATAAGACTTCATTGGGGCATGAGTGTCAGAACTAAGCCTCTGACTGGGAATTTGGGGCTTACATACCATCGTTAAAGTCATAAGACATTTGTTGTCATACCTTAGCACAGTGGTGCCTGAATTTTTCTTGGTGCGCCCCCCTTTTCCAGTAATGGAATCTGTCTGCACAGCCCACCTCCATTTCTGCACAACCAAGACTTCTTCAGCAGAGGATCTTGGGCTGAAGGTGGAGCTGGGGGCAGAACTGAGGATGGGGGAGGAACTGGGGCTTCGGTCAAGGTCAGAGCTGGCCAGGAGATGTAGAGGGAATGAAGGCAGAGCTGGGCTGGGGTCAGAGCAAGGCTGTGTGGCGCTCCCTCCCCGCCTCCCGTGGGGGCTGGCTTGGGACCCGCCACACATCTCCCTGAACGTTCCTCCACACCCCCTCCCACCCTGAGGGGGGCATGCCCCACAGTTTGGGGACCCCTGCCTTAGTGATCATGTGTGTTTCATACTCACCAAGTCAACTCCTCTAAGAAATTAACTGGACGTGAGTCTTAACACTGGTCCCGTCATCTATCTTGCAAGGTTGCCATCACCTTTTACATTAATGCCATTCCACAGCCACTCTAATCTGTCTATTTAGCTAACCTGTGTGTGTTCTGGGAGGAGTGCAGTTCACACTGACTGATGAAACTTTCACATAAGGTGAGTTTTATGCTCTGGAGGCCCTCAAGCCTCAATACAGATGTTGTGAAATTATGTTTCTAACTATTGTATTGACAATATACCAACTTAATTGCTTCTTAAGTCATATAGTATTAATAGTGTAGCTAAAGCAGCGCTGTATAATCTGAGTTTTTAACTGAAGGCAAATGTTAATGCTCTTGGAAATAATCAATCTTAATTCTATTTTATAAACTAATTTTTATGTTTGGCTGTCAGTACCTCAATTCTTAGGAAGCTAGAATTGGACACAAGAATGGCATAGCTCTGGCATATTGTATCTCTAATAAGAATCTGCCTTTACTTCCATTTGAACGTATCTCGAGCAATCAGAATAGAAATCTAACTAAAAGTACAAAAAATAAAATAACCCAGAATGTCTAAGTGATGAACTACTATGAAACTGTTAATGTATTTTACAGTATACATTTGCTTTTTAATCCAATCACAGGGCAGTTTTTCAGTATTGATACAATGAGTGACTGTCATTCACCTGATCCATTAGGTAGAATCAGCAAAGAATCCTGAGGCACCTTATAGGCTAACAGACATTTTGAAGCATGAGTTTTCGTGGGTGAATACCCACTTCGTCGGATGTATTAGGTAGAATGATTCACATCACATCAGTCAGCTAGTATAATAAAGAAAAGTGAATGCAACAGAATGTTGTCACAGGCGAAAGGTGTCCCCTTTTTTTTGGGGGGGGGGAGGGATCTTTGACCTTGCTGAGGCATTAATCTAGCAGTAGGAAACCATTATCCCTATGACAATGTTCCCTTCAATTGACATTATCTCTTATTATCTGCATAAGAATGAATTTGTCAGGTATTATGAGGTGGGATTAGCAACAAGAAGTCTGGAGTTCTGCAGAAGTGCAGCATTCAAGTTCTGAATGCACGAATGACTCAGTATTTCGATATCTTACATTATTATAGGGATCTTCCCAAGTCTTTTGGGAAGCACAACACCACCTGCTATGACTAACTGAACAGGGCATGCGGCCACATTATATATATGCGGTTAACCCCTGAGATAGTGCATTAGTCTCCCAAATAACCCCATGTCATATTGTTCCTTCGCCTCTCCTACTCATTTTTATTGTGTCATCTCCTCCTGTTATTCTCATTTTAATTTAGATTTTAAAAACTTTGGTGCATGAAATCTTGCTTTATAAGGTCTTACGCACTTCTGTAGCACTGTGTACACAACATACAATAGCAGTATAAAGGTGATCACTCAGCAGCATACATGGTCAAGTATCACCTTTTAGTGCAAAATTTGTGTTCAGCCATTTTACCACATAGTATCCAAAACACATACAATCCACTGACGTCATTCATAAATAAAAATGATTTCCTTGTCAATGGTATACAAGCAAAAAACATCCAAAGTGACCAGAAGATTCATTCTACATATTAAAGGGAATTCAGTTTCTAGATTGATTTAAAATCTCAAAGTCAGTGAAGAGGCAGCATAATTTATTATTTCTATTTAGTCATGTCAGCTGTTATCAGTGCAAGGGCCTGGCAACAAATAATGCACCATGTTGTATCTCAGTGAAGTTTATCATGCATCATACTAGCTAGTTTATGACATTTTGGAAGAATGGGTAACACGCAGCATCATGAATTGAAACCAAAGATACATCCCTCACCAAAACATCGTAAACACTCACTCACTGAGGACTTAGAACTAGACTTTGAGCAACAAGAATAATTGTACCAAATTGTTAACACTCGATTAATAACATGAAACTCAGAAAAACATCAGAGGCTCTCTCCCATCTCTTCCTTGTAATTATTCCTGGGCCAAAATTTGGATCTCAAGACAAGATCTGTCCCACTGTGTTCACGGAGTCTAGCAGATACTAAGTACATAGACAGCCAAGACTCTCTGCAGGCAGGGGTCCCAACCCAGCCCATCCTCTCAAAAGCCACAGTCCAACTCTCCTCAGAATAGAGTGCTACCTAGGAGCCTAGAGAAAAACCCTGGAAATTAGTCTCTCCACAGGTAACGGGTGCTTGGGAATTGGCCGGTTTCCTAAGGGGTTAATATTTCTGATGATTCAGCCAACATGTCCTATCATAATAAATCTCTCTCACACCAGGAGGTCAATCCAAGAAGCTAGTTTGAAACAGACACATCATTAAGGCAAACAACTATAGAAGACAGTTCTTAGAAAAGATGCCTGCATTTCCTAAATCCTGCAGCTCAGAAATAGGGGAGATCATGGTTTAAATCAGCGGTTCCCAAACTTCAATGGTTTACACACCAATTTCTTTAAAAACTGATGGTTGAAGTACACATGCAAATTTTTCTCTCTCTCTCTCTTTTCACACATTTATTTTAGGCCATAATAAGCTTAACAAAAAGTATTTCCAAACTTGATAGTAAAATAAATGCCTAAGGAAGCCTGAAGGGTTTGATTATGACATCCTTTTTAAATATCTCATGTTTTTAGAGAGTGAGTCAAAAAGAAACAATGCAGTCACCATTGTTATTTATGCATTTTGTGTTGCTTAACTTACGTGGAACAATTACATATTTTTTGGTATGCATCTGAGCTACATTATTCACTGGCTTTTGTTAAAGTTCAAAGTTCCTTCTAATTCTTATCTGGATGATTGTTGAACATGACCTGAAGTTCGCTTTGCTTCCCTTCTTACACAATGTAAGTCAAGCAGAATACAAAATGTTGTAAGTAGCTCTAGGGGAAAATTTTAAAAGTGCCGTTAATGAGAAGTTGGCTGTAAAGCAGTGGGGGGTTCAGGTGCTGGGGGTGTGCATGCATAAAAGAGCAGGTGGGCTCAGGTGAGAGAGAGAGAGTGAGAGTCACACAAAGAAAGACAGGCATACCAGGGGGCTCAGATGAGGAGGTGGCAGTAAAAGGCCCGGGGGACTCCGGTTGAGATGTGGTGGTTGAGACTTGAGGGCACAGAGTGGCTCGGGTGGGAAGCCTCAGGTGGGTAAGAGGCGGGGGTTCAGATAATGGTGGGAAGATAAGAAGCCAGAGAGGTTTGGTGGTATAAAAGGCCAGGGGGCCTCAGAAGGACAGGGAGTGGTGTAAGAGAAACTGGTGGATTCAGGAGGGCACGGGGGGACTCAAGTGGGAGGATCAGGGGAGGGTGTAAGAAGCCAGGAGGCTCGGGGGTGGGTAAGAGACATGGGGAGCTCAGATAGGGGTGGCTGCCAGTACAGTTGTTAAGGACATAAAAACAGACATATTGGGTCAGACCAAAGGTCCATCTAGCCCAGTGTCCTATCTTTCAAAAGTGGCCAATACCAGGTGCCCCAGAGGGAATGCACAGAACAAGGAATCACCAAGTGATCCATCCTCTGTCACCCATTCCCAGCAAACAGAAGCAATGGACACCATCTCTGCCCATCCTGACTAATAGCCATTGATGGGCCTATCCTCCATGAACTTATCTAGTTCTTTTTTGAACCCTGTTACAGTCTTGACCTTTGCAACATCCTCTGGCAAAGAGTTCCACAGACTGACCATGCATTGTATGAAGAAATACTTCCCTTTGTGTTTTAAACCTGCTGCCTATTAATTTCATTTGGTGACTCCTAGTTCTTGTCTTATGAGAAGTAGTAAACAACACTTCCTTATCTACTTTCTCAACACCAGTCATGATTTTATAGACCTCAATCATATCTCCCCTTAGCCGTCTCTTTTCCAAGCTGAAAAGTCCCAGTCTTATTAATCTCTCTTCATACAAAGCTGTTCCATTTCCCTAATCATTTTTGTTGCCCTTTTCTGAACCTTTTCCAATTCCAATAGATCTTTTTTGAGATGGGGTTCCCACATCTGCACATTACGAGGGCATCAGGCAGCTTCAGCTCCCAGAGGCTTCTTGGTCCCCAGCAACTCTGGCCCCTGGATGCCTGCAGTGCTGGGCACACTACATCCAACTGCTGCCAGCCATCTGCTCTGTGACTGACTATCCAGGCAGCTGTCTTTAGTCCTTAGCCAGGCTGGACCTGACCAACCATCCCCACCCCCAACTCCTCTGTGGAATTAGTCTTATGCGCCCCCTCCCTCCAGCTCGGCAGGGACCAGACTGCAGCCTCTATTGGGAAGGGAGTGCAGAGGGAGCGCCTGCTCTGCAGCCCTTTGATCCTGCAGCTCCCTGGGACTGCAGGTTTTGAAGCCACTCTGAGCTCCTCTTCAGATGAGAAGAGCCTTGGAGGGGTAATATGGAACTTCTCAAGTTCATCTCAGTAGCTTGGGCTGTGCTGCTAGGCCTAGCAGAAAGCCATTCAGCTATGCACCACATGAGAGTGCAACATCCACTGCCAAGCCACAGCGTACAACAAACAGCTAAATAAAACTACTGTGCTGGCATGATTGGCAAGTGTGATTCACCAAAGGAGCCAGGAGAGTGCAGTTTACTTCTCAAGCATTTTCAGGCATGCTGCAGTGCATGCAATGACTGTTCATTTGAAACAGAAAGAATGTTTTCATTTTTAATGGTTCTTGTTAGAAGTGTTATGCCAAGCGCACATGACAGTTTGAGAACCGCTGTCTTAAACAACTGTAACACTGATTTTTAAAAATGCTAGATAGTAAGAGCCCTATTACTTGCCAGGTAGTTGCTGATACATTTTCTATAGGAAGAACATACAAAACAAACACAATTTGATGCATTTCCCTGCCACAGTAGCATGCTGCACCATACTAGTTCACATTCCTGACAAACATTTTTTTCTAATAGTTGAGCCACCTTCTTTCTTATGTCTGAGAAACAATATCTCAAAATTACCATTTTCCATGATTAGTCACTACAGCCAATCTGAATATAGTGTCCACCACGAAATAGTCTCATTGTTGATAATTTTATCCTTCAACACTCATACCATTTTATACTGCAACATGTTAGAGGAATTGGATGTAAGTATTATTTATGTGATTCAGTCATTTTTCCCTTTTCCACTGTAGAATTGAATCCATCAAAATGGAGTAATGGTCTCACCCTTCCTTGATTTTTAATGAAATTAATTATTTTGCTGAGCACTCCCTCCTCTGTCTGTTCTTTTATTCTTGCACGAGTTAGAATACATTACTGTTTTGATTTGTTTTCATTAGTATTAGCTTTTAGCAATGAAATAGAGTTAAAATTATTATAGTTTGTAACATGCCTTTTGTACTTATAATTCCAAGTACTTTTGAGTAGGAGCTGAGAGCATTAATTTGTCAATCAGTCCTACTTTATCTCTAGTCCTACTTTAAATAGACTAAACACAAGAAATGAATACCACATATTTCCCTGAGGTAAAATAACTTGTAAATAATCAGATGTGTTAGGATTTACTGAAATTAAACTGTAATTCCAAGGCATATTGCACAAATAATAGTATATTACAAAATCAGGGAGGTTTGGATATAAAAACTTCCCTTCAGCCTAGATAACAAAATGAAAATGTATTTCTTGTTGTAAGACGAATTTTGAATTCACAGATCAGAGTCAAGAGGTGAAATTGACTATTGTAAAATATTTTTCAACATTAAACTAAAATCTCTGGGAATACAGTGGTCGGTTTGTATCTGACAGAGGTAAAAGCATAGTGTAGTTCCTTTAGAAAATGTGCTCTTTTCTCTTTCTTATACTTTATTTAGTTTATGGATGATCATCTGATGCCATGTCTGTTTTTTGTTTAATTATTCATAAAAAGAATTATTTTTATTGTTTTACAGAAAGCTGCATTCCCACTCTTGATTAATGCCAGAATAAGGCCTGAGTGATGTGCTCACTCAAACTTGCTCCTAGGTTCTTTATAAGGAGAAACATTGGGTTACCCTCACATCTCTTTCTGGGTTCTGAGTAGTGAAACCTCCCCTTTCCTACAGGGACCACGCAGGGGGTGCAGCTCACCACTCCGGAGAGCAGAGAAACACTGAGATCCACTAAGTAACTCTAACGCGTCACAGCCACTAAGAGATATGGCAATGAGTCCCAGTCTAAAGGCCTACATAAATTGGATATACAAGATGAACATGGAGGTGAAAGCTCATGACCATGGGGTGCTCCAGCCAAGCATGAGCTGCATGGCTAAATGAAGAAACCTTCTCGCACAAAAGTAAATGCTCCATCAGCATAAACAGCACATCTGTGTGGATGAGTCCTGCTCACTCTGTCTGAAAAGCACAGTTTACTTTGCAGATGGACCAAGTTTTTGCTAAACTGAAGATAACAAGCCATGTCAACATGTCACATCTATGAATGCGTCACGCCAACAGTGGGTTTACATGAATCAAATGCCAGGTTACGGGGGGAGATGGAGGGGAGGTGTTCTTCAGGGCAGGGTCACTGTCTTTGCATTTGCCTATAACCTGCCATGTACACCTATGACACTATAAATTATAAACAAACATTTAATATGTGGTAGAAAGCATGGGCAGAGACCAAGAAAACACAGAATCATGCATTCCTGTTACAATGATTTAAAAGTCTTTTAGAGTTAATTTACCTTGTTTTAATCCCTGTGCAGTTCGAAAATCTCATATTCCTACTTATTGTAGTTCCATATTAAAAACTGTTTCTTACCTGCTTGCGGCACAGAGGATTATTTTAAACCAAATATAATCTTTATCTTGAATTACACTTTTAAATTAGCTGGTTAGTTATTTTAACAAACATTGTTGCCTTTGAAAAAACACATTGCTAAAAAAATATATACAGCTTTTGAATATGGCCCTTAACAATATGATAATTTATTTAAAACAGATACAGTCCTGAAAGTGACCCACTTAAAATTATTAAAGAGATACAGTATTTATTTTTGCTGTCCATAAAACAGGCAGTGGCTTATGAATATGCAAACTGATCTGGTGTAATTAGCATGATTGGCTCCTACTGCAATACAGTCTTATGTGTTTAGAGGAGTTAGCTGCAGGAACTAATGAGGTCATATTAATATGGTTGTGAAGAAAGCATCAACTGTCAGGACAACTGACAAAAATGTCTATAATAATTCTCCTTTTTCTATAAAGTAAGTTTAAAAGTGGGAATAGATACAAAAGTTTCCTTCATTAGCTAGGAAATCACAGGAAAGTGAAATCAACCACAGCTGCTAAATGTGGGGAGATTAATAGGAAAGAAATAAAAACACATGTCTATTTACGGTAACCATAAATGTGATATTTAATTATCTAGAAATCTTCAATAAAAGTGTTAGAAAACTGAAACTCTGCCAGCAACCAGGTTAGCATCAAAGCACTGGCCTTGGCCAACCGGCCTGAGCTATGTAGACCCTGCAGATAATCTTCAAACATCCTGCTCTACTGACCTAACATATGTAAAATGTAACTGCATACTCATTTCATGCTAGTATCATCACTTAGACTAAACAGTCTTTGCTTCATTATGCAAAAACTAGTGATGAGAAAGTGCTGAATATTGAAATATTTTTAAAAAATTCTTTTAAACGTTTGAAAATCCACATCCTCTCCAGCCCTTGCAAAAAACACGCTTCCTGATAACAATGAAAGATATACATACTGAAAACCTAACCAAAACTGAAAAATGAGGCTTTTATGGTAATCAAAGACTCTGCTGAGTTCACTGTAATGTCCAGTCAAGTGAAGAATTTTCTTGGCGTGATATCATTGAGCTCATTTAAATTTCAGACACTAATTGAAAAACAATTCTGAAATTAGTACAAAATTTGCGACTGTTAATAATACTGCAATGTATTTGCTTAGTCCTCTGATTGCAAAGCACTTACCATGAATTGTGGACACATGGAAACATGATATAATGAAGCTTCTGGTTCCAAGCTGTGGACTGAAGAGCTGTCTATGTAAGGCAGGAAGAAACAAAGAACCTATTTCTAAAGTTCTTGAAATTACAAACTCAGATTTTAGATGAGGTTGAGGAAGTTACAAAATTCATTACAACACTGGGTTCTGGACTGTGAATGGTTTTGCACCAATGCTTTATTTAGGTAACAAGGAGACTGGGAAAAGGTAACCTTTGGGCCAACTTGCTGTCTGTATAACAATTTATAGGGTACTGTAAAGGAGGGGTGCCAGGGCCTGACCCTCTCCGGGGAGGAGGGGAGCCATGCCAGCCCACTCTACTCCAGTTGGCCCGGGAAGCTAGCCCAGCAGTCTTTGCGGTGCTTGCCCGCCCAGCGGGCGAGGGGCTCAGGCCCTCCATCAGGGCTGAGCCGCGACAACAGCGAAGCGCCGGTCCCTACGTCAGGACAGGCAGCAAAACACAGTGTTAGTAAGCTCAGGCCTGGGTCGGGCTGAGCAACAGTAATAGTTTTAAGGCCCTGCCCTAGGTCAGGGTGGGCAGCAAATGCGGAGTCAGGGAGCTCAGGCCTTTGGTCAGGGCTGAGCACCAGTAGCAGTTCTAGAGGGCCAGCCCTAGGTCAGGCCGGGGCAGCAAACGCTGAGTCAGTAGGCCCAGGTCTTAGGTCAGGGCTGAGCCACCATGACAGGCTTTGGCCTCCCTCAGGCCAGGGAGAGGGGGAGTCTGCCACCCAGGAGTTGGGTGGCAGCGGGGACGCAGGCCCTCCCACTCCACTGCGTCGCAGCCCGGGGCCCTAGCAGCGGCTGTCACTCCGCTGGTCAGTCAGTGGGGTTCCTGGCCACAACACACTGACATAGGCTCCAGCAACTCCGCAGCCTGACTGCGGCTTGCTGCCCCCGGGCTGCTTCTGTACTCCCCCTCGGGATCTACCTGGGTCCTGACGTCAGCCTCTGCAGGGTCCAGCAGCATAGGCTCATCGCAACCGGGGCTGGGCGGTAGGTCCGGGAGTTCCTCGGGATATTCGGGCCAAGGTAGCGCCCACGGCTCCTCCGGGTAGCGAGCGCGGGGAAGCGCCGGCGGCTCCTCCGGGTAGCGAGCGCGGGGAAGCGCCGGCCAGTCTGGGCAGCCCACCTGGGTCGCTGGGGTCTCCCAGTCTCGAGCTCCCTGAGGGACGTCTGCTCCCTCCGGCCGCTGGGGCCTGACTGAGCTCTGAGGGCCGGCTTTCCTAGTTCCGGGTAGCCGCCTGACCCTTTGAGGGGCGGGCTCAGAGCTTCGTAGCTCCGCCCACTCTGGCCTCTGCTGGGGCTCGACCCTCTCTGGGGAGGAGGGGACCCATGCCGGCCCACTACAGGTACCTATTACCATAATTATTTTTTCATTTTACCAAAAAGTAATTAAGCTATGGTTGTCCTATCATTAGATAATTCTTGCTATCCTCTCCTCATCCACACAAACTCTATTGCAAAGGCTGTTGTAGTTCTGAGTCCTTCAATTAGACAATAATTTCTTGTTCCTTAAAATCATTTATGTTAAATTATCAGCTCTAAAGTTGTACTTTAAATTCCCAGGGTGCCTGGCTTTTTCCACCTTACATACATCCCTCTTCAAGCAGCTTCTAGCTGATCACCATGAAACAGGGCATCAGTTGTCCCCCCTATACAATGCTGGGATCAACGTGGGGTCGACCAAAATATAAAAAAATAAAATAAAGGCAGCCTATGCAACAGTCTTTGAAATCCACACATCAGGTCCTCTGAGCCCAGGGTGCAGTGAAGAGAAGGGTGGCTGTCTGGATGGCTCAACAGGAGGAAATAAGCATGCTGTGGACTTGGGGAATCTGCTGTGCGTGGGGACCAACTGCCTGGCACAGCACAGCACAGCCCTGACAGGGACACAACTGAGCTTACACTAACTAACAGCAGAGAGGGCTTCCGTTGTCCCAGAAGAACATAATAAATAGGAAAGTCATCTGAAAAGAGCAACACAAATTATCCAGAGCGTCTGGAGATGGATTCGTGAGTAACACTGAGGGGACTAACTATGTCTAGCTTGCTCAAGTCTCTGTCAGGAGAACGTGACTAAAAAGAATCTGAAGGGTGCACACATCAGGAGGGAGAAAACTTATTTTGAGAGCTCTGAAGGGTCAAGACGAGGAGTGAGTGTAATTAAGAAAATAAAACTGTATGTAACGAAAATAGTCATATTTGCCAGATGTGTTGACAGCAGAACAGCCTCTGGCTGTGAAATTTCATATTCAGAATTATCCCTAACTCCACCTCATGAGAGACTGACAATTTCTCATGAGACTGAGGACTTCAGAGGTGATTAGACATAATCAAAGCCTTTCATATTCTATGGGACTTATCACCAGTAACAACCATGGGTTTTCTCTTTGTCCATTTACTGCTAATCTCACGGTAGATTCCTTTGAACAATATTCTGCTGAAATCTAAAACCAAACAAATGGGTGGTAGGTATTTCCAGATTAGCTGACCAGTTGCAGCATGTAATCAATCATTATTAAGCTGGCCCAGATCCTACACACCATATGCACACACAAATCCCCACTGACTTTCAGAGAGAGGTTTGCCCACACCAGGACTTTATGATCTGGCCCTTGATTAGATTCCTCAAGTAGCTCAAAAGTTGGGGGAAAGTCATCCTTAATTCACAGAATTTTATAATTCTATGAAAAGCATACAGAAAAAATTCAATGCCGCACACATGGTTTATTCCCACACCCCAGATGCTGGCACCATCAGGAACTACCGACAGACTGTACAAGCATTGCATGCACTGTTCCCAGAGAGATGATCTAGGCCATTGTATGCATTAACCCTGACTCCATACTACTCACACAAGAAATTTCCACAATGATTCCAACTCTGAGTGACTTTGAAACATGACCTGTTAAATGCAACTTCTGTAACATCTGCCTTTAAGAGTGCTATAATTTGGTGCCAAAGAACCTCATCTCCTCTCATATTCCTGCGGTGTAATAGTGACACCCAGTGACCATTCACAAGCTAACCCTCTCTGAACTCCCAGAAGAAAACAATCCCTTCCGTTCTATGTAAAGGTAAGAGTCAGAATTAATTTGGCTATCAATTGCCCATTTGTTCAATATAGTTCCTTATAGCCAGAGCCGTGAAAGCTTGGAAAAGGCCCTGCCTGTTAAGCAAGCTCTGTTGTATTCTGTACATAAAATGCCTCATCTCTCAGAGCTCACAGCCCGCTCCCTCCTACAGCGCCTCCTCTACCTTTTGTGCTGAATGAGCTGTCACGGTCTAACTGTAAATAATACACAAGCAGAGCAATTTATTACACATCCCAAGAACAGTTAAATCACTTTGCATAAGTAATTTAAATGGGGCTAGATAAGTCAGACATTTTTTATAAAAAGTTTCAGGAACTACAATACAATATTCCAGGTGATTCCAGGAATGGATACAGCATGTTTGCAGGATTTTTAGGTAGGGAGGGGTTAATGATTGCCTCAGTTCTAGATTTGGTCCCTCTTTCACCCAACACAGAAGCATGATAGTAACACTCCTCTGCAGTCAAGGAGTGCATTAGAACCAGGCTAACCAAGAATGTATCTATGAGGCGACAGGGCTTTTCTGTATCATATGGCAGCAACCTGCTGCCAGAGCCTAATCATCATATTTAAATATAGGGGTGGAGAAAGGGGCCTCAACCTATTAAATGGAAGTCTGAGCATCCCTTAGGTTTGCCAGGAGGCGGTCTATAGTTTCACTATTCACCATCCCATTTCCAATTTTGAATGAGTCAGAATAATAACAGGATGGAATAGGTGAGATGCAGAACCAATTCCATTTTTGTACAGATGGCTCCTGATTAGGCAGATGTAATTTAATAACACAAATCAGGGCCATTACATTATTTCATGTTTGAATTCAGCTGCCCATTGCTACAGTTTTGACATTAACTTAAATCAATGCTGTAAACAAACACAGAATGAGGACGTTTGCTCATTCATGTAATTTTGGACCCTTTTTTGATTTGGAAGGGTAGGACAGGTGTTCTCATTTAAGGGGACAGTGAGAGCTGGTGAAATACATGGAAAAATAATATATGCAAAAAGGTACATTCCTTTCTTCTTGTGTGTAAATTATGCATCATAATTGTTACCAATGATTAATATTATTTCTGGTGTCTAGCACACACCATTTAAAATGCAAATATACACTCAGCTGAAGGAAGTTAAAGACAGTGAAAGCCTCTCTACCACCCATACTTTTGCTAAGAGTGATGAGAAGAAGCAGGAGATAAATCAAGATGCCAGCAAGGGCTGTATCTCTTTCTTTCTAATGTAACCCTTCTGCCAGGCAAAGCCAGCAGCAACCAGAGGCGGGTTCAAAACCTAGGGGTTTCTTTCCATCGATATAACACAGAACCAGCTCGAGCCCCCACCCTTAGGCACCTCTGCAAGGCAATACTTCCCCACTCGCAAGCACAGAGTCTGAGTGTAGAAAAGAAACTTTTAATAAAAGGAGGGAAGTAATTCAGCCTTCATTTGGGAAACCACCACAAACAGGGTTCATAAACTTAAACCATGAGCAAAAGACCCACCCCCAACTTGGTTGAGCAGTGTCCTTTTCCCCTCAGGTTCTTAAGTCCAGCAACCCAAAAGTCCCTTTAGCATGCCTGTCCCTTCTTTGCACCCCACTCACAGTTGCTGTCCTTGGTCAGCGCAGACCCAGAGTTTAAAGCTGCATCTCCACTGTGGGTGGAGGTAAGGAGGCACCTTCCTCGCTCTGCTGCTTGGGCACTCATCCACCGCTCCTCTCTACCAGCCTCCCTACTGGCTGCTTGCTGTGCCTTTCTACCAGCCGCCCTGCTTGCCATTCACTGTGCCTCTCGCTGCACCTCTCTGCCAGCTGGTCGCTGCGCCCCCCTACTGGCCGTTTGCTGTGCCTCTCGCTGCGCCTTTCTGCCAGCCGCCCTGCCGGCCACTCGCTGCGCCTCTCCGCCGGCCACCCTACTGGCTGCTTGCTGCACCTCTTGCTGCGCCTCTCTGCCAGCTGGTCGCTGCGCCTCCCTACTGACCGATCGCTGCGCCTCTCTGCCAGCTGGTCGCTGCGCCTCCCTA
This sequence comes from Gopherus evgoodei, assembly GCF_007399415.2. NCBI lineage: Eukaryota > Metazoa > Chordata > Testudines > Testudinidae > Gopherus > Gopherus evgoodei. The sequence goes on along the minus strand of NC_044341.1, from coordinate 499,104 downwards.
CTGGCCGTTCGCTGTGCCTCTCACTGCGCCTCTCTGCCAGCCGCCCTGCCGGCCACTCGCTGCGCCTCTCCGCCGGCCACCCTACTGGCTGCTTGCTGCACCTCTCGCTGCGCCTCTCTGCCAGCCGCCCTGCTGGCCGTTCACTGCACCTCTCCATCTCACCAGCCACTCATTCACCAGCTGACTGTCAGTCACCTTCTGCTGCCACTTGCCTCCCTGCTGTGACCTCTGCACATCAGTCTCTTAGGGCTTGGCTACACTCGAAACTTCAAAGCGCTGCCAAGGGAGCGCTGCTGCGGCAGCGCTTTGAAGCGTGAGTGTGGTTGCAGCGCCAGCGCTGGGAGAGACTCTCCCAGCGCTGCACGTACTCCACCTCCCCATGGGGATTAGCTTGCAGTGCTGCGGCACTGTTTACACTGGCACTTTACAGTGCTGTATCTTGCAGCGCTCAGGGGGGTGTTTTTTTCACACCCCTGAGCAAGAAAGTTGCAGCACTGTAAAGTGCCAGTGTAGACAAGGCCTTAGTGATTTTAAGCTCTTTGCAGGTTGTGCAGAAACACTGCCCCAGCTCAAGTGATTCTAGCTCTGATTGGGCATTTAAAATAACAAAAGAGGCTCCTAATTAAGTCTCTAACTTTTTCTTTGAACATTGGGGAGGAATAGGTCAAACCAGTCTGGGGACTCCAAGGAAGAGTCCACACACCTTCTGGCTGGGACATCTGTCCCCATCCCTCTTACTTTCACAGGGCTCTGGCATTCGAGCCCCTGGCTTAATGAGGTCCTTTCAGCTGAAGGTGAGTCCCTACATTTGGGACAGGTTAAGCACAGTCTTGCTTCCCTGTATTACTACATAATTACAACAATGTGGTAACATCATTTCACTACCCCTCCATTAAGTACTAAAGTGATTTGTACCCAACATCCACCAAAATTGATTACTTTGACACTGCTCTATCTGCTGAATATTAAACAAAGCAGGAGCAAACTTCATTTACATAAACACACCCAAAGTCTCTCCCCCTCCCAGCTAGCTGTCAGGGGAGCATTCATTCAGACCCTGCTTACATTAAGAAGAATGAAAAAGTGAGCTGCTAATTCCAAATCAACACAAAACAGCATTCTGCTGTCTAAATAAAATAATTAAAACTATTTTTAGGAAAGGAAGCTGGAAGCAACCTCTTTTCCTTGCTTATCAAAGCTACATAGATATATAGAGAAGAGAAGACAGAGGAATGGAGTTTTATAATACCGCGTTCGTAAATCACACTAAAAATATTGTAAGTGATGGGACGACTGTCAGACTGAACTTTATGGAAGGGCATAACAAGTGGGGTCCTACAGGGATAAGTTCTGGGTCTGATTCTGTTCAATATCTTTATCACTAATTTACATAATGGCATAGAGAGTACACTTATAAAGTTTGCACATGATACCAAGCTGGGAAAGGTTGCAAATGCTTTGGAGTATACGATTAAAATTCAAAATGATCTGCACAACCTGGAGAAATGGCCTGAAGTAAATAGGATGAAATTCAATAAGGACAAATGCAAAGTACTCCACTTAAGAAGGAACAATCAGTTGCACACATACAAAATGGGAAATAACTGCCTAGGAAGGAGTATTGCAGAAAGGAATCTGGGGGTCATAGTGGATCACAAGCTAAATATGAGTCAACGGTATAATGCTGCAAAAAAAGCAAACATCATTCTAGGATGTATTAGCAGGAGTATTGTAAGCAAGACACAAGTAGTAATTCTTCTGCTCTACTCTCTGCTGATAAAGCCTCAGCTGGAGTATTGTGTCCAGTTCTGGGCACCACATTTCAGGAAAGATGTGGAGAAATTGGAGAAAGTCCAAAGAAGAGCAACAAAAATGATTAAAGGTCTAGAAAACATGACCTATGAGGGAAGATTGAAAAAATTGGGTTTGTTTAGTTTGGAGAAGAGAAGACTAAGAGGGGACATGATAACAGTTTTTAAGTACACAGAAGGTTGTCACAAGTTGGAGGGAGAATAATTATTCTTCCTAAACTCTGAGGATAGGAAAAGAAGCACTGTGCTTAAATTGCAGCAGGGCAGTTTAGTTGGACATTAGGAAAAACCTCCTAACTATCAGGGTAGTTAAGCACTGGAATAAATTGCCTAGGGAGGTTGTGGAATCTGCATCACTGGAGATTTTTAAGAGCAGGTTAAGCAAATACCTGTCAGGGATGGTCCAGATAATACTTAGTCCTGCCATGAGTGCAGAGGACGGGACTGGATGACCTCCCGACATTCCTTCCAGTCCTATGATTCTACTCCTCCTGAAACATCTTTTTCAAGAAGCCATATATTCCTTCCTTGTAGTCATGTGGGGTATCCAAGAATGAAATCTGGGGATACTGGCAAAGGAAAATGTATCAGAAACAAGCATTTTTTCTGAGCTTCCCAGAAAGCACTAATGGGTTCTCCACCACAAAAAGAAGAAAGCTGTAGAGCTCCTCTTATGCTGTTTCAAGCAGCCTGACCATCCTGCTTCCAGAAATCTCTCAGCCAAAGTCTCTTGAGCAACAATTCCCTACATACACTATTAAGATGTATTTTACTCTGCAGAGTGAATACATAATTTAATATTTTATAACATAATATAGACACCATAACAAAATATACTTTGCGAACTACAGTACCTACATGTCAAAGGGTGCACCTATCCTGTAGCAGCCCCTGCTGGCCAGCACGACTCTGCAACAGCCCTGCTTCCATTTCCTCCTTCCAGAGGCTCCTTAAACTCCACAAAAGCTATTTTTGGTCCAATAATATATCTTCTCCCAGGATCTAATTTATTGGCATAAAACGCAAAACACTGCTTAGTCATGGGGCTTCTCTTGTCCCCACTGAGTCAGCTCTCTCTGGCCTCAGCCTTCTTCAGCCCTCTGGCTTTCAGGCCTAAACTGTCCAGACCCCCATGCCACTCATCCCCAACTAGCTTCACCCAGACTCCCACTCCACCAAGCCCCATTCCCCCAGCACGCAGAATCCCCCTGCTGAGACTCCCACTCCTCCGCTGAGCCCCAACCTCCTTCACCTGGAAGCTCCTGCAGAGTCCCATTGCCTCTGCACCTGGAACCCTTCCCCCAAGCCTCTATGCATCCAGATCCCCCCACACCTAGACCCTGCACTCAGATGCCTGCACCCAGATTGTCCCACACAAAACCCTCTCATCCCACACCTGGATCCCCCCCACACTGTGCCCCTTCATATTTGGATCCTGCCTGCCCCACACTTAGTGCACCTGGCACAGAAGGGCAGGGCCCCAGGGTGTTTCTAGGGCAGATCCAGGCCTTGTGCTGTGTCAGGGTCGGGTGTAGCCTCACCACTGAATCTGTGTCCATGGGTTGCAGGGGTTGGAGTGGGGCTGCAGGGTGATCTCTCACCTTCGTGCAACCAGTGCCCTGTGCTCACCACTGCCATGTTGGAGCCCTGCAATTTATTGACAAATAAAACTTGCAGAATTTTACAGAATTGTAAAATATTGTGCACATAATTGTAATATTTGTGTGCAGAATTTTAATTTTTTTGGTGCAGAATTTTAAATTGTTTGGTGCAGAATACCCTCAGGAGTAGCACATGTACATATGTATATGCCTGGCACAAATCCCTGATTATGGCCTCTAAGTGCTCACCAAATACAAATGAAAAATAATCACCCTTATTTGTGATTGAGAACCAATCCTGATTCCTGTAAATGTTTCCATTATTTATAACTACTAGCCAGACAATCTGGATGAACAACTTTTAGTCTATGTATTATCTGCAATCTGTTCAGTTTCACCATTCCCCATTCTCCGTGTTGTTTTTGTGGATATAGATTAACACGGCTACCCCTTGATACTTGACATTCCCCATTTGTCACTCAAGCTGTGTGATTGGTCACCTAAGTCACGTGATTGCATTGCACCCTTCTGATAGGATAACAAACAGCAAAATGATGAATGGCGAGTGAGAAAAATTGCAGGGTGAATTGTAAATACACTTGTGAATATGGAAATGTGGGCAAAGAACAGTCATTCCCCCACATTGTTCCCTTACCTTGGAATGCTCCTCCTGAGCTGGTCTGCAAAGCCAGCTCCCTCTCATTGCTTATATCCTCCCAAGGACCCATTTCTTATGAGACATGTACAAGAAACTAGCTGACAAGGCCCTGATCCTGCAATGATTTCTGTGTACGGGGCCCTCGCACAGAGCTCCACTGAACTCAACCCTAAACCTTATTTGTTTCATTACCTTATAAATGACTTACTCATCTGGGCTAAGGAAAGCAACTTTAATGCTTGGAGAGAAGGGTGTGAAGGAGTCTCAGCTGAAGGGTAGGGGATGTGGAGAGGAGGAGCAATTTAGTATTGTTCTGGGTGGATTTTTTTAGTTAAACCAGTATAGCTACTGAGACATGCACCAACATCCCTGATCACTTTGCATAAAAATCACATCCTTTCCCCTAATCCTTCAACTGTCTTTCTCATTTGCCTTTGTATTCTAGATTAGGGTAGAAATTATGTCTTCCTCTGACTGGAAACACACAGCAAATTTGGGGTATTGCTGCAATTTAAATAGTGGTCGGGGGAAAATGTGTACAATCAATGCATTTTAGAGTGCATGTTATATTCTAACCAGCTATTGTTAAGCCCTGCACTGTAAATCAGTGGCAATGAAGAGAAAGTGTGGTGAGCCACAGCGCATGCAAGAAAGTGGAAAAGTTTCCCATTCAGTAATACAGCCAGCAGATTCTGCACAGCTTGTTGGCCCATTCTCATGTCCCTCCCACAGACATGAGAACCCAGACCAACAGAGGTGATGTTCTGTGCCAGGCTGGTACCCTTACTCTTCGCTCTTGGGTTAAGGTTATTCACATTGCTACTGTTTGTCCTGCTGGAGGAGTCTGCCCAGGACATGCTCTTGATCAGCACATGGCCCAGCTCTCTGGCCACACATCAAGCAGTGTGTGGTCTTTGCCAGCTGGCTCCAGTTTCCCACCCAAACTGAGACTCTCCAGCCCATGGTACATATTGCTGAATGACCAGTTTGTCAGGGCAGCCATCAGCTTGCGGTATTTAAAATAGTTTAGTTAGTAACAATGTGTCAAAAATAATCAGAATTTTGATGCTCTGATTTGAATTTAAATTTTACAAGCCTCCATATGAATTGGCTGTTTTGACAATGAGATACCCACCCATTCAGCCAGCTCCCAAATATCACATTAGCTCTTATGGACATAGCATCACACTAGGAGCTCATGTTGATTATCCACTATGATGCCCAATTTTTTTTCAGAGTTCCTGCTTCCCAGGATTGAGTCCTCTATCCTATAAGTACAACCTATATTCTTTGTTCTAGATTATATATTTACACTAAACTGTATTAAAATGCATATTGTTTTTGCCCAACTTACCAAGCAATCCAAATCACTCTTCATTATTTACCACTGCACCAATTTTTGTTTCATCTGAAAACTATCCATGATGAGTCATTTTGTGTTTTCTTCTAAGCCACTGATAAAAATGTTAAAAGATATAGCATCAAGAACTGATCCCTGCAATTCTGCCAGAAACACACTCATTTGATGACAATTCCCCATTTACTATTACATTTTGAAATGTATCAATTAGCCAGTTTTTAATCCATTTAATGTGTGGTATTATTAATTTTATATCATTCTAATTTTTTTAATCAAGATGTTGTATGGTACCAAATTCAAATGCCCTGTAGAAATTTAAGCAATTCCGACCTTTCTTAGGTGATCAATTTTATACTTTTGGGGCAGTTCAAGCCATTTTAGGCAGTTTCCACTTTTCTGAATCAGTGTTATTTGCCATTGTAGACTACAGAAGCCCTGAATTACCATTGCACATCTTTGCTGAAGATCACCCCAGAGCTGCTCTCCTGACTTCTCACCCAAGAGCCAGATACGTCCACATTTGAGTTAACTGCGCATTGCGATACGCAGAGCAAGATGAAAACCTGATGCTGCTAAGTACCTGATCATGTCAACCTGCTCTCGCATTCAAACAGCTTTGAATACCTGAACAAGAAAATATGCAAATGCAGAAGTCACACACAGGAATTCATCAGTACAATTACACAAAATGAATAGGGCAGTCACCTTATTCAGTGTGAGATTTAGAGGAAAGATATTACATGCTAGTTAGAGACTGAGGCATACATGCAGAAAGGGAGGGTGACTGAAGGTTGAAAATGCACCAGCTCTGGTTTGTCTTATTTACAGAAAGGAAAAGGATAACAAAAAAGCAGGCAATTAAATGAACTGTCCATGTGCTCACACATGGAGGATCTCTGACTTACCCGAGCCAAATGATTATTCCATGAAGGATTTAGATGCCAATGGATACATCTGAAGTCTGCATGGAAGCATGGCTGTTTGAAAAATGTAAGTTTGTTATATTTGTGAAAAACATGTTTTCTGTAACCATTGTTGGGGGGGGGAGGAGGGGTAATCACCATCCTCTTGGCTCTTTTTATCATCATGGCATGGAACACTCAACAGCCCATCAGATTAATCTTCTTACGCTTCCATTATATTCAACAGCCAGAAGTGACACGGTGCAATCATGGGGAGTCTGAAAAGAGCAACAAGGATGGGCAAGGCCTGTGTGCTCTGCAGCAAAGTGGGCATAGAGTATGTGGCAAAGTCTCTGGATTCTGCAGCAGACTGGAAATTGTGCAGCGCAGCCTAAATCGTGCAGTAGAAATGCAGAGGTATTTATCTATCTCTAGAGACACACAGAGAGACTTTTAAGAGAAGGGGAGCATCTTACTTTGACAAGTTTTCCAAGAAAGGTAGAAATCAAAAAACAAACTGAAAGAGGCTCAAATGAGGCCCAATTGAATTCAATACAGAAACACCTTGCACTTTCAATACACAGAACGACAGTAGCCACTTATGGAGGCAAAACACTAGAAGATGGGGTGAAACTTCTAGTTTTTCTTTCATTTTCATGGCAAAACTGAAACATTCAGGGCAACTTCCAGACTGCGTGTATTGTGACTGTATTTTGTTTCCAAGTGCACTGTTTAAATTCATTTTCATAATGTGATATGGTTTCTCTTGACAGAGAGAGAGAGAGAGAATGAAACAAATTCTGCCTACAGCTTCCAGAGAGGAGCAGCCAAACAAAACAAATCTCTGCCAATTTCATTTTCATTACTAAAATATTTTCATTTGCTGGCTGGATAGATTCCCCCCCCCCCCAAAACACCACCAATAAATGACCAAACCGAACAAGTAGAACCAGAAACCTACATAGCACATGGTCACGATATGAAAATTCTCGAGGAAGGATGAAGTATAATAAAGTTTACCTTCAAGTGGAGTTGTCCACTTTGGAAACACACACCGAACTGTGATTAAGCTGAAATATAAAGTGTTGTCTCTGACTCACCCACATATCATAAAACGGAACCCTGGTCTCAAAAGCCATTTTTCAAGTGGATTTTGGGTTCTCATCCTTCACAAATAATTGAAAATTCACATTTTCTATTTATCACTAATTTAGCGATCACAGAATGAAGTGATGTCACAGACGTTTTTCATCTGAATTCATTGCATTTGATAATCTTCAGTATGTATGCAGACAAATGCTTCTATGCAATATTTACACTGTGTTTCCCTGCCTTTGCTTGGTTAGGAAGAGTCAATATGTTCAGAAGAGAGCGCTGCACAACAGAGTTTTCGGTAATGAATTTGGGAATTTTTCATACAATGTGACAAACAAATGGGTGACACAGGATAGATCACTTAATGATTATGTGTTGTGTTCATTCCCTCTGAAGCACCTGGCATTGGCCACTGCCAGAAGACAGTATACTAGGCTAGATGGACCTTTGGTCTAACCCAGTATGGTCATTCTTATGCTCTTAAACAGAACAGGACATCTATCATAAAACTGCTGGTTCTATGTCCCAGAGTTTGTATTATAAGCCAAAGAATGCCACATAGAATTTTGTGAAAGTATCAATATTCCAAAATTTCACATCATTTGTCATTCCAAAAACCCTCTTCACATGAAATGGAATGTTCTCTCCTCTCCATCTAGGTGTTTATCCCACATTCATCACCAAAGTGTCTGTTAACTCACTGAATTTAAAAGTAAAGCAGAAGTTACTAAAGACGATTTCTTCTTGTTGTTGGCTTTGATGTAGAATACAAAGTAGAAGGTAGGAAATGTTATACCAAGAAGTCACATTTCTGCTGCACAGAGGGGAGTGTTGAGGTAGCACAGAGATTCCTATGCAGTAACTAATGCAACAGGGTGCGGAAACACAAAATGACAGGAATGAGTTTCAGCTGTCATCAGTTATAGAGCCAGAATCCTTCAGAAGCTCTGGTTCAGCAGTGGCACATGGTCAACTCGCGTTCCACTGAGAGATGGCCTGTGAGTGATTAATCACCCTTCCTCAGGCAAGTCAGTGGTAAGCAGAAGCCATTTCTCCCAGTGGAAAATAAAAGAAAACTTTCTAGATCCCACAATGGGTTAACTGTGTGAGAATGGAAGTGGTTTCATGTACCAGTTCTTACTATTGTGCTGGAATCAATGGCACAACAGCCAACATTTTAAGGCTTGTATGCACAGGTTGAAGGTATCTGCAGACTTCTGTGAGATATCCTTTGTGGAATCCTCACTGAAGCAGAACCACAAATCCGCAGAATTGATGGCTGAGTATTTTTCAAGTCTGGATGCACTTAGCTGACCTGTGTAAATTGCCCTGTGATTGGTATGTTTCATCAGTTGTCTCGAATTGGTGCAAACAGGTAGTTTGAAGATTACAAGATTTATTCTACTATAGCAATGATTACTGTTTGCTAAAGATAGTGCTGATTTTTAGGTGTTTAAAATCTTGACAGTTACAATAACCATATGATTTATCACTGTGTTTTGAAGACTGCTTCAGACTTAGAGGGTTTTAACGTAATCACTCATGATATCTGGGTGACCCAGACTACCCTGGACCTCAATTCTGAGCATTTCTTGAATAATATTCTAATGAATACCAGGTTAGACAGGTACAGAAAAATTTAGCTTAAACAGGATTTATGATTAGTAATCCAAAAACACTCCATCTGGTTTTCTGGGAAGGAGAAAGCAACAGACTCTTAAAATGGTTCCATAGAAGGTGGAGATTTGCCTCTTGAGAAGCCTGGATTCATGGAAGGAAAACCACAGAAACTAATATGTTATTAGTGTTCTCACCTAAAAACAACAGATCCCCTCCCTTGTTAGCTGAATCTCCAAAAAGACAGCCCACCAGAGTTTTCCACTGAAAGTTAAAAGTAGCTCTGCATACTGATATTTTCTGAGAAAGTGTCATATCTGTAGAGGGAGCTATACAGAAATTAATAGGCAGCTACCAGCTACAGAACTGCCTCCAAATCTGCTTTGCCATTATCTGAGTGATCAATGACAACAGATGGCAGAGGGGCTGGAACAATTTTTATAGTGGGAGTGCTGCTGATGGAAACCATGTACTTCTATCCCGATATAACGCAACCCGATATAACATGAATTCGGATATAACATGGTAAAGCAGCGCTCCAGTGGGGCGGGGCTGCACACTCTGGCGGTTCAAAGCAAGTTCAATATAACATGGTTTCACCCGTAACGCAGTAAGATTTTTTGGCTCCCGAGAACAGCATTATATCGGGCTAGGGGTGTATTTGGTGTTTGTTATTACTACTTCAAGCCAGGAGTGTGGCAGTGCTCCCAGCACCTCTAGTTCCAACACTGCTGGAGATGGGCTGAGCTGGTTTAGAAGAACTGCACAGTTTGGGTATGGAGTGCCTTCTCTGCCTCCTAATTCCCCACTGCAGTTCATGGTTAGTTAAACTGTAACCACTCAAGGACTATGGGTGTTTAGAGCATAAGATGGATGAGGGGTCTGTGAGCTATGATCAGTGTGAGACAGGAGATAGAGATGAATCCAGAGGAAGCTTCCCTTATGCCAGCTTGTTCAGGTACATCATGAGATTCAGTAACACCCAAACTCTATGATCTTCCTTCGTTATCTAGAGAGCAGCAAGTGAGCTTCAAGTCTATACTTCCAATGTATAAAGCTACCAAAAAAAACCTAGGAAACGAGCTACTTTGGGACTATCTGTTACCCGCTCTCCTATTGTCGCTTTTGAGATCAGTAGAATGTCCCACGATGTCACCTCAAGAGTTTGTCTGTAGCTCTATTGTGGGTAATACTGATGACATTTTAATCTTATTTTAGAGGGCTTTGTTTCAGGGGGAGTTATTTGTGAGTGTTGAGGTATGGTTCTAGGATGTGGTTGGGGTCATGTAGCTTTATGGTATTTTTTTTATTTCTATTTCAGAGCTCAGAGACATTCTGGCACAAGCACTGAATAAATAAGCAATTACATTATTCATCCCTAGGACAGGATCAGTTCAGACCCATCAGGAAATGGCAGCTATGTCTCTCCCCCCAAATCCCAGTCTTCGTAACACAATGTAAAATGATTTAATGGAACCTGGCAAGACAGTCAATACAATTAAAACTAACAGCCAGTTTTTCCAGGAACTTTCTATATGTTTTGCATTTTTACAAGCAAACATACATGCAGTACAGCAAAGCACCTCCACCCACAAGGAGTCCAATAAAATCATCAACACCCTGACATCAACTCCATTCACATACTGATTGAACAGGTCTCTGGGTGCATGTTAGTCATCATTTCACATTGCTTGTCACCCAGTGCCCAACACCAGATGCTTGTCTCTTGGTACAAATATATTAAAGGGAGGTTTTTATATGGTTATTTATAGAAATGGCAAAATAAATAATGGTGCAGAAAGTGTTGTTTTGCTGCATGAAAACCAGGCAAAACCTTGACAAGGAAGGAAAATGCTGGTATCTGCCCTCATTCTGCAGTCATTCACTGGTGGGATAAGCATACTACACGAACTGAGAATTTCCGTTCCCCAGATTTCTGTTTCCACACTATGCTCATATCAAGCTCACCTGAGGAGAGTCACAAGGAAACCTTGTCTCTGTACAATGTTTAGGAAGCTTATGCAAAAGCGGGGAACAGAGCTAAGTGAGAACACTACCTCCCTTATACATACTGAATTACACTGGCAGGAATACAGAATGGTGGGGTCAGAGGCCAGAAAAGGAAGCTCCCTCAGAGACCTGCCACTGCATTGGCCAAAAGGAATGGCCTGGGGTAGAACAAGGTCTGTAGGAGAGTACAACAACATTTTTGCTTGTGCAAGAGCTAGGGTAGGAGAAGAGCGGTAACATGGCAAGTTGCAAACAATGTGACATTTTCTGTTGGTATTTGTTTTTAAAAGAAACGAACATTCCCCCATCATACTGGTCTTTGCATACACTGTTCCAACACCTCATCTCTACCAAGTGTACCTCATGCGAAGGTGAAGGAGAGACATAGCCCTGCTACTGATCAGAGTTTCTACCCTCTTAATTTACCAAAACCAACAGGAATTTACACCACGTGCTCCAATAAAAGCTGAGATCAGATTTCTGGTTCCAGGTCAGGGAGGGAATGGGATTTATGGGGCTTGCCTTCACCTTCCCCCAGAGTGTCTAGATCTTTTATTAGCCTGTATCCAAGTCTTACTGGTTCATATTTTCTTCTAAAATGCAGTGAATGAAAAATGAGCCTTGGGGGAACAGCTCACAACACTAAAAGCATCCTTTAAGTGGGAAAAAATAAAGGAAGCCTCAGAAACAATGTACTGGCTGAGCTTGAATAGGAGGGAGCCCACTACAGACCTCAAATGATCAGGGAGAAATAGTTCACTCCTTAAAAATCAAGACATGTCACTTTTTGTCTTCTGTGATTAGGGCCTATTTAGCTAGACAAGGACTCACCTCATAATCAGGAACTAGAAGACAAAGCTGTCTGCAAATGTCATTTCCTGGGAAGACATGTAGAATCTAATTTCATAAATCAATACCTCAATCAAGGCCTTTTTATAATCTGTTCAGCTTCCTGATCCTCAGACAAATCAGAAGGTCCCATAGTAGAATATGGAAAAGAACTGCATAAAACGGGCCTTTGCATTTTTATTCACTGGATCTAATGTTGAAAGATACAGCATTACAGAAAGTGGTAAAAATCTGCTCTAGCATCACAACAGTCAAGTCTGTGCTGAGGGCCAATTCATTCACATTAATCTACTGGCAATCCCAACTGAAAACCTGAATTCCTTCAAAGTGAGGCAAATATGAATCTGAGCATTTTACAATAGGATAGTCTATAGAACATTTGTGCTTTTTCAGATCATTACTTTTGAGAGAACTGTTCTTGCCTTTGCCTGTGTTATTATGCTTTGAGTAGGAAAAAGCTCAGAGATATTTCAATTCTGAAGTTGACCACAAAGTTCTTGTAAAATACCAGATTTCCTAATATTAATAGGAAATTCAAAGAAGATCCTAAGTCACCAAATCTGCTGCATATCAATTTCACCAGATGCAGTGATGCCAACTCTTCTGATTTTAATGCAAGTCTCATGATATGGGATGTTTTTCTTAGAGCTTCACATCTGGAAGGCCTGGGATTATGGGAGAATCCAAGCTTTCATTAAAAAACAAAATATGTTTCTAGTCCTGATGGTTGCAGAGAGTGCCTGAAAACATGAACCAAATGTCACCTAAAGGCTCCAATACCCAAGACAAATTAAAAAAAACAGATGCATTATTTTTAAAAATTCTCATGATTTTAAAGCGAATCTCAATATTTTTGAGTCCTGAATCATGATTTTTTGATACTTGGGTTTGGCAATACTGCAGACAACGCTCATAGTTCTGCAACCTACTTCTGAGCGACACTTACCACACTGACCAACATCTCTGTACTGACATGCAGCATTGCTGTAGACGTGTCAATCCCAAAATATGAGGCCTGGTCTACACTACGTGTTTAAACCGAATTTAGCAGCATTAAGCTGAATTAACCCTGCACCCGTCCACACAACGAAGCCCTTTATATCGACGGGGACAGGTGAGCAAAGCCCACAGGTAAGTGGGGAACAAGACCTGGGAGATGGGTTGGAAACAGGAGGGAGCACGGGCTATAATGGCAGAGAGAAAGGAGGGTCAGGGCAAAGCTGGGAGGCAAGATCAAACCAGTATCTTAGATGCCTATATACAAATGCAAGAAGCATGGGTAATAAGCAGGAAGAACTGGAAGTGTTAATAAATAAATACAACTATGACATTGTTGGCATTACTGAAACTTGGTGGGATAATACACACGACTGGAATGTTGGTGTGGATGGGTATAGTTTGCTCAGGAAGGATAGACAGGGGAAAAAGGGAGGAGGTGTTGCCTTATATATTAAAAATGTACACACTTGGACTGAGGTGGAGATGGACATAGGAGATGGAAGTGTTGAGAGTCTCTGGGTTAGGCTAAAAGGGGTAAAAAACACGGGTGATGTCGTGCTGGGAGTCTATTACAGGCCACCTAATCAGGTGGAAGAGGTGGATGAGGCTTTTTTCAAACAACTAACAAAATCATCCAAAGCCCAAGATTTGGTGGTGATGGGGGACTTCAACTATCCAGATATATGTTGGGAAAATAACACCGCGGGGCACAGACTATCCAGTAAGTTCCTGGACTGCATTGCAGACAACTTTTTATTTCAGAAAGTTGAAAAAGCTACTAGGGGGGAAGCTGTTCTAGACTTGATTTTAACAAATAGGGAGGAACTCGTTGAGAATTTGAAAGTAGAAGCTTGGGTGAAAGTGATCATGAAATCATAGAGTTTGCAATTCTAAGGAAGGGTAGAAGGGAGTACAGCAAAATAGAGACAATGGATTTCAGGAAGGCGGATTTTGGTAAGCTCAGAGAGCTGATAGGTAAGGTCCCATGGGAATCAAGACTGAGGGGAAAAACAACTGAGGAGAGTTGGCAGTTTTTCAAAGGGACGCTATTAAGGGCCCAAAAGCAAGCTATTCCGATGGTTAGGAAAGATAGAAAATGTGGCAAAAGACCACCTTGGCTTAACCACGAGATCTTGCGTGACCTACAAAATAAAAAGGCGTCATATAAAAAATGGAAACTAGGTCAGATTACAAAGGACGAATATAGGCAAACAACACAGGAATGCAGAGGCAAGATTAGAAAGGCAAAGGCACAAAATGAGCTCAAACTAGCTATGGGAATAAAGGGAAACAAGAAGACTTTTTATCAATACATTAGAAGCAAGAGGAAGACCAAGGACAGGGTAGGCCCATTGCTCAGTGAGGAGGGGGAAACAGTAACGGGAGACTTGGAAATGGCAGAGATGCTTAATGACTTCTTTGTTTCGGTCTTCACTGAGAAGTCTGAAGGAATGTCAAATATAGTGAATGCTTACGGGAAGAGGGTAGGTTTAGAAGATAAAATAAAAAAAGAGCAAGTAAAAAATCACTTAGAAAAGTTAGATGCCTGCAAGTCACCAGGGCCTGATGAAATGCATCCTAGAATACTCAAGGAGTTAATAGAGGAGGTATCTGAGCCTCTAGCTATTATCTTTGGGAAATCATGGGAGACGGGGGAGATTCCAGAAGACTGGAAGGGGGTAAATATAGTGCCCATCTATAAAAAGGGAAATAAAAACAACCCAGAAAACTACAGACCAGTTAGTTTAACTTCTGTGCCAGGGAAGATAATGGAGCAGATAATTAATGAAATCATCTGCAAACACTTGGAAGGTGGTAAGGTGATAGGGAATAGCCAGCATGGATTTGTAAAGAACAAATCGTGTCAAACTAATCTGATAGCATTCTTTGATAGGATAATGAGCCTTGTGGATAAGGGAGAAGCGGTGGATGTGATATACCTAGACTTTAGTAAGGCATTTGATACGGTCTCGCATGATATTCTTATAGATAAACTAGGAAAGTACAATTTAGATGGGGCTACTAATAAGGTGGGTGCATAACTGGCTGGATAACCGTACTCAGAGAGTAGTTATTAATGGCTCCCAATCCTGCTGGAAAGGTATAACAAGTGGGGTTCCGCAGGGGTCTGTTTTGGGACCGGCTCTGTTCAATATCGTCATCAACGATTTAGATGTTGGCATAGAAAGTACGCTTATTAAGTTTGCGGACGATACCAAACTGGGAGGGATTGCAACTGCTTTGGAGGACAGGGTCAAAATTCAAAATGATCTGGACAAATTGGAGAAATGGTCTGAGGTAAACAGGATGAAGTTCAATAAAGATAAATGCAAAGTGCTCCACTTAGGAAGGAACAATCAGTTTCACACATACAGAATGGGAGGAGACTGTCTAGGAAGGAGTATGACAGAAAGAGATCTAGGGGTCATAGTGGACCACAAGCTTAATATGAGTCAATAGTGTGATACTGTTGCAAAAAAAGCAAACGTGATTCTGGGATGCATTAGCAGGTGTGTTGTAAACAAGACACGAGAAGTCATTCTTCCGCTTTACTCTGCGCTGGTTAGGCCTCAACTGGAGTATTGTGTCCAGTTCTGGGCACCGCATTTCAAGAAAGATGTGGAGAAACTGGAGAGGGTCCAGAGAAGAGCAACGAGAATGATTAAAGGTCTTGAGAACATGACCTATGAAGGAAGGCTGAAGGAATTGGGTTTGTTTAGTTTGGAAAAGAGAAGACTGAGAGGGGACATGATAGCAGTTTTCAGGTATCTAAAAGGGTGTCATCAGGAGGAGGGAGAAAACTTGTTCAC
Source organism: Gopherus evgoodei (assembly GCF_007399415.2). Taxonomy (NCBI): domain Eukaryota; kingdom Metazoa; phylum Chordata; order Testudines; family Testudinidae; genus Gopherus; species Gopherus evgoodei. The sequence continues at coordinate 483,392 of NC_044341.1, read as the reverse complement.
TTTAGCTTCCAATGATAGAACAAGAAGCAATGGGCTTAAACTGCAGCAAGGGAGATTTAGGCTGGACATTAGGAAAAAGTTCCTAACTGTCAGGGTAGTTAAACACTGGAATAGATTGCCTAGGGAAGTTGTGGAATCTCCATCTCTGGAGATATTTAAGAGTAGGTTAGATAAATGTCTATTAGGGATGGTCTAGACAGTATTTGGTCCTGCCATGAGGGCAGGGGACTGGACTCTATGACCTCTCGAGGTCCCTTCCAGTCCTAGAGTCTATGAGTCTATGATATAAAGGGCTCTTTAAACCGATTTCTGTACTCCTCCCCGACGAGGGGAGTAGTGCTGAAATCGGCATTGCCATGTTGGATTAGGGTTAGTGTGGCTGCAAATCGATAGTATTGGCCTCTGGGTGGTATCCCACAGATGCACTGGCCAGGTTGCCAGGAAAGCCCCGCAAACTTTTGAATTTCATTTCTTGTTTGCCCAGCGTGGAGCTCTGATCAGCACGGGTGGTGATGCAGTCCCAAATCCAAAATGAGCTCCAGCATGCACCATACGGGAGATACTGGATCTGATCACTGTATGGGCAGACAAATCTGTTCTATTAGAGTTCCGTTACAGAAGATGAAATGACAAAGCATTTGAAAAAATCTCCAGCCTATGACAGAGGCCACAGCAGGGACTCAGCACAGTGCTGTGTGACAAGCGTAACAGAAAGCCAAAGAATCAAATGGACACTCATGGAGGGAGGGAGGGGGGACTGAGGACTCCAGCTATCCCACAGTCCCCGCAGTCTCTGAAAAGCATTTGCATTCTTGGCCGAAGGGTCAAAAACATTGTCCGGGGTGGTTCAGGGTATATCTCGTCAATTTACCCCTCTCCCCCCTTGAAAGAAAAGGGAAAAAAAATCGTTTCTTGCCTTTTTTCAGTGTCACTGTATGTCTACTGCATGCTGCTGGTAGATGCGGCACTGAACAGCAGCATCCCCTCCCCTTCCTTTCCTGATGGCAGATGGTACAAAATGGTGGAAAACCGTCATCATCTCGTGAGTGCTCCTGGCTGGACTCAGGTTACGTCGGCCAGGGGCGCCTGGGTAAAAATGGGAATGACTCCTGGTCATTCCCTGCAGATGGTACAAAAGGCTAGGTAACCATCCTCATCATAGCAGCTGGAGGCTGAGCTTCATCAGCCCCCACCTCTCTTCATTTCTAAAGAAAAGATTCTGTACTCCCTGGACTATCATAGCAGTGGGAGGCTGCCTCCCCCTCATTTTATCTCACTAAAAAGTCAGTGTTTCTTATTCCTGCATTCTTTATTATTTCATCACACAAATGGGGGGACACTGCCACGGTAGTCCAGGAGGGTTGGGGGAGGAGGGAAGCAATGAGTGGGGTTGTTGCAGTGGCACCCCCTAGAATGGCATGCAGCTCATCATTTCTGCGGGATCTCTGGGGCTCTGACATGGAGTGGCTGTGCTCTCTGGTTCTCTAGTACACTTGCCCCATATTCTAGGCAGGACTGACTCTATTTTTAGACAAAACATAAAGAAGGGAATGACCTGGGGAGTCATTCCCATTTTTGTCCATGTGCCCCCGGCCGACCTCAGCGAGGCCAGCCAGGAGCACCCATGACAGCAGCAGACGGTACAGAACGACTGATAACCATCATCTCATCACCAATTTACAATGGCAGATGGTGCAATAGGGATGGTAACCCTCTCTGCTACCTTGCAAAGGCAAATGAATGCTGCTGTGTAGCACTGCAGTACCACATCTGTCAGCAGCATCCAGTACACATACGGTGACAGTGACAAGGCAAAACGGGCTCCATGGTTGCCATGCTATGGCATCAGCCAGGGCAATCCAGGGGAAAAAGGGCGCGAAATGATCGTCTGCCATTGCTTTCACGGAGGAAGGATTGAGTGACAACATTTACCCATAATCACCCGCAACACTGTTTTTGAACCATTATGCATTGGGATCTCAACCCAGAATTCCAATGAGCGAAGGAGACTGCGGGAACTATGGGATAGCTAAAGGACAACTACCCACAGTGCAACGCTCTGGAAATCAATGTTAGCGTCAGTACATGGACACACACCGCCGAATTAATGTGCTTAGTGTGGCCGCGTGCACGCGACTTTATACAATCTGTTTTAAAAAATGGTTTCTGTAAAATCGGAATAATCCCATAGTGTAGACATACCCTGAGAGACACAAGGTGAGTGAGGTAATATCTTGTATTGGACCAACTCCTGTTGATGAGAGACAAGCTTTTGAGCTACACAGAGCTCTTCTTCAGCGTTTCTTCTTAACGAAGAAGTACTCTGTGTAAACCCAAAAGCTTGTCTCTCTAACCAACAGGAGTTGGTCCAATAAAAGATATTACTACACCCATCTTGTCTCTCTAATCCAGTGGTGGGCAACCTGCGGCCCATCAGTGTAATCCACTGGCAGGCTGTTAGACGGTATTTACATTGATCGTCCGCAGGCACAGCTGCCCGCAGCTCCCAGTGGCCGTGGTTCCCATTCCCGGCCAATGGGAGCTGTGGGAAGCGGGTGCGGGCTGCAGGAACGTGCTGGGTAATAACATGAGGTGACTCAATTCTTATTGTACTAAACTGGCTCTCTATTAAAGCAACTATTTGCAGAGCTCCTCCAATTATAATTTAGCATCTAGCCGTCTGCATACAGACCAACTTCCTGGTGCCTCTTCCCTCCTCCAATCCATGATGCTCCTTCCAGGTTCCATGCAGATTGCCACACTAAGCTAGAGGTAAGACTCATTCTGTGGCTCCCAAATAAAGAGGTTTATGAAAGGAAAGGAAGTAAATCCAGACTGGGGGAGACATGTATGCAACATTGAGGGGGGGGGGCACAAAACTGGCAGACTACCAGGATTTCTTACTACTGCATGTAGCCCAGTTCCTCAAAATATGTAATACTGAGAAAGCAAAAACCTAAACCACTTCCATGTAATCAGAATGGTTGAAAAACAGTTGCTTGAAAGGAGAAATTAACTTTACATTGACAACAAAATAGAAAAAATGTTGTCACAGGAATGAATTAATATGGTTGGGATATAGCATATATGAGAGGTTATTACTAAAAACAAGAGTTTATAGATGACATTTTTAGCTCAGGTAACCTGATCTCACAACCCTCTGTTGAGTTTCACCTGTGTCAAAAACTGAAAGCATAAAATTGACTTGTATTTTTGCATTCCTGAGGTTTTTGTTCCTTTTTTGTATTTTTCCTGAAAAAGTATCAGAGGGGCAGCCATGTTAGTCTGGATCTGTAAAACGTGACAGAGAGTCCTGTGGCACCTTACAGACTAACAGACGTATTGGAGCATGAGCTTTCGTGGGTGAATACCAACTTGGTCAGACGCATGTAGTGGAAATCTCCAGAGGCAGGTATAAATATGCAGGCAAGAATCAGGCTAGAGATAACAAAGTTAGTTCAATCAGGGAGAATGAGGCCCTCTTCTAGCAGTTGAGGTTTGAACACCAAGGGAGGAGAAACTGCTTTTGTAGTTGGCTAGCCATTCACAGTCTTTGTTTAATCCTGAGCTGATGCTGTCAAATTTGCAAACGAACTCGAGTTCAGCAGTTTCTCTTTGAAGTCTGGTCCTGAAGTTTTTTTGCTGCAGGATGGCTACCTTTAAATCTGCTATTGTGTGTCCAGGGAGGTTGAAGTGTTCTCCTACAGGTTTTTGTATATTGCCATTCCTAATATCTGACTTGTGTCCATTTATCCTTTTACGTAGGGATTGTCCAGTTTGGCCGACGTACATAGCAGAGGGGCATTGCTAGCACATGATGGGGTATATTACGTATACGCCATCATGTGGCAACATCGGCCAAACCAGACAATCCCTACGTAAAAGGATAAATGGACACAAGCCAAATATGTTCTCAGTATAGAACTATCATCACATTTCTCGCAAGAACATTTTTGCCCACTGATTTGGTACATTTCAGTGTCAAGTTTACAACATGCTTTGTCGTCGTAAGACAGACTAATACAAGGTCAGCTCATGTGAGACTTTCAGTTACATTTTCCACAGATGATTCCTAGTAATAAATCTTGAACAAAGAAACCTCTCACATTTGTTTATTTAGAATTGTAATAAAAAGGGATCAAGAGAAGCGACAGGTTTGGTTTCTTACTAGTACTATATTTGCTAACTATTCCATATAGTTATAGTACTGCTATTTCCACACTGTGTGATATCTGCACACATCTTGCACCTAGACTGGACTGCAGTGCATTCAAAGAAGCACTGTTTACTCATCACAAAATGTTTCTAAAGTAGTTAGAAAAATCTCCAGACGTTCAGTACAAGCTGCATGTCAAGTCAATGCCACACAACACAAACTGTCCAGTCAATTTGACAGCACTGATTATTAGTCTAAACAGGTGACTGAAGAAACATTTTGTGTAAGAATCAGCATCTACATGGAAGAAGCTGGTAGTGTGCAGTGTATACCTTAAACATGAGAAAGAAAAACAGGGGAACAAAGGAAGCCAAATCCAGGGAATTTCTTCAATCTGACACTTATCCCAAAAAAACAGGAGGTATTTTAATCAAATACAGGCGTTTAAAACTTTTGCCACGGGTAAAGTCAAAGTAAACAAACAACCTCAGCAAACTACAGATGCAGCTACATGCATCAAACACAAGAGAATGGAGCCTTTCAGCAAATTTGGGCTGCAAGGGGGGAATTCCTTTGAATAGCACACGTGCCTCAGGATGAACAACATAGATGCATTACTAGGATACTCTTACAACCATCAAAATGTAGACATTCCTGTCTAGCCTGTTGAACTAGGGCTAACTAAATAAAAAGGCAGCTGTTATTCTGTTTTAACAAGAGGTAAAGATACAGACCCTGTGAGAATATAAGCTTATGAGGATTTATGATGTAGCTCTCTTTTACCCTAGCCACTGACAGATCATTATGGACACTCCTGATAGATCTTTACAAAAAGGTACATTACTGAGAAGTCAAGTACACATTACACTTCTCAGTCAAGCAATTTCCACCAGAGACAGGCCAGACCAGTTCAGAGACTGTTGAACTTGTGGCTATTTAGAAGCCTGTGGGTATTATGTTTCTTCTGCAGCACATCATTCAGCAAAGTGCCAATTAAATGCATGTTTCCTTGAGTGACTGAGATCAGATTTACTAACCTTCCAGAAGAATAAACTTCCAGCAAGCAGACCTTCTGGGCAGTGCAACAGACCAAGACTGAAAAATGTGGAGAAACTCAACCAATGTTGCCTCCAACAAGCCTCTCAGATTGCCAACCCAACAGCCACACACTTTCTGAATTAGAAGAGACAACTAACTGCTCTGTCTTCAACAAACGACCAGCTTGCCAGAAGTCCTGGTCAAGAAAAGGAAAAGCTATCACAGACAGAGCAAGTGGAAACACACTCGCCAAGATGTGAACTGCGTGAAAATGTGAGCATAAAAATGGCGACAGTGTCACAGTTAGCTGGCTACCATTCCACAAAGCATCTTCCTTAACCACTGACAGAGACATTTCAAAACAAGCAGCTTTTAGCTTCTTTGGGGTTAACAAAGGTCTTACTACCCCAACCACTATCAAAGCTTGATGAATAAATCAGCATGGGGCTAGCTTTTGCTTTACTGACAGAGTAGCCAATGTCAGTTCAGCATATTGCAAGATTGCGCCTACATACACACACACCAGGGCCTGCACTGTTGCAGTCTTGCACACAGTTTGTTAAAATCTACATGGGTAATACAACTGTTTTTGGCAGTAACTCAAAATCTATACCTCCTTTTAGTCTCTGCTTAAAACTCATAAAATTATTTGAGACTGACAGAAAAAACACAGGCCAGAAGAAAAATGACATGATCAACAGTAGAAAAGCAAAGTGCATCCTAAAGCATCAAGGAGTCCGATGGCACCTTAAAGACAAACAGATTTATCTGGGCATAAGACTAACATGGCTACCCCCTGATACTTGACATCCTAAAGCACAATACACTGGACTGAATGGGTTTTTCAAATCATGCAGAAATTTCCAGATTCCTGTTGAGTTTCAGAGGCACTTTCCTGAGACCTTCATGCAGCCGATGATATAAATTCCTGCCATTTACATAAGTCAGTCACAGATGGTGGTGGTAAGTATCAATTCAGCCAAACACAACTTGCTAACTTCAGGAGGAGCTAGAAAAGCAAGGCCACAGCCACAAATGCAGGGACATGTGCACAATGCCAAAAGAGGCATCTAACATCTGGGCTATAGAGGCCTATGGAACATCCGTGCTATGCGTTTCTTACCCCAAACTATACAACCTATTAAGCCATGAAAACTACAGAGTAAGGTTTTTTTTTCCCAGTCAGCGTTAGCTCAGTAATGTCCCTTTAAAAGAAAGAAAACTCAAAAACCCAGCCAATAAGCCATGTGTATATTTGTTCTTTGGGAGTACTTTCTAGTTATTGTATATACATTGCAATTGTTCCACAATGTCAAAGGAGAACCACATATATATACACACACACCTACTGTCAAACCAAAATCAGTGAGAGGCAGGATCCATTCATTAGAACACAGATATTTCTGAGATTTTCACAAATAAAAAAAAAGCAAAGTAACACATGGTTCAGAATTTCTTCATCTCCCTGCCAGTGAATGAACTTGAGCAGCTCCGATTACTCTCAGACTTGTGCTTCTAAGTCACTTAAAAAAATCGCACCCCAAGAGTCTAAAGCTGAAAGCCTCTCCTCATTTTCCCAATAAGAAATCCAGCTTTGCCTGCCACAAATCAATAGCATCCAAACAGCCTAGTAAAGGTAACAGTGTTGATGTAATATACTTAGATTTCGGTAAAGCATTTGACTTGGTACCACACAACATTTTGATTTAAAAGAAAAGAAAGAAAGAAACTGAGAACAATATAAAATCAGCATGGTGCACATTCAATGGATTAAAAACTGGCTAATTCATAGGCCTCAAAATGTAACTGAAAAGGGAAGCCTTATCTAGCAGGTGCATTTCCAATGGGGTCCTGCAGGGATCAGTTCTTGGCCCTATGCTTTTTAATATTTTTATCAATGGCCTGGAAGAAAACATAAAATCGTCACTGATAAAGTCTGCAGACAACACAAAAATTTGGGGGAGAGGTGAATAATGAACAGGACGGGTCACTAATTTAGAGTGATCTGGATCACTTGGTAATACTAGATGCAAGCAAACAACATGCATTTTAACATGGCCAAATATAAGTATATTCATCTAGGAACAAAGATTGTAGGCCATACTCACAGGATAGGGTACTCAATCCTGGGATGCAGAGACTCAAAAAGATTTGGGAATCATTGTGGCTGATCAGCTGAACATGAGTTTCCAGCATGAGACTGGGGTCAAGAGTTAATGTGATCCTGGGAGGATGTGAAAGGGCTTCCCTTTCAGATCGTGCACACCGTGGCTGGCAAGCCCTCTTTGTGAATTAAGCAGCATATTCAGTCCAGAAGGGTACCTCCACCAGGTGTCTTCATTGCTCTTTATGCTCCAGGTACATCACAATATAGCAGTAGTTATGGGGAGCCCCCCATTTGCCCCCTAGCTCAGCCTTTTATACTGCTTGCTTTATTCCTGAGATATGCATGGCATACCTCATTAGCTCATCAGGCTCCCCATAGGTGCAAGTGATCCCTTCTACCTTTCCAAACCCAAACCACCTAAGCCCCTCCTACTTTAAACTACACACAGTGCCCTGGGTGTTCTAAATGACCAGGGATCTGGTTTACAGAAGACTAAATTTATAGCTACTAACAGCACCCTGTAACAGAGAATCTCAGGTAGGAGTAGAACAGTTATTTTGCCTCTATATTTGGCACTGATGTGACTGCTGCTGAACTACTGTGTCCAGTTCTGGTGCTCACAATTCAAGAAGTATGTTGATAAATTGGAGAGGGTTCAGAGAAGTGCCACAGAATGATTAAAGGATTAGGAAACATGTTCTATAGTGATAGATTCAAGGAGCTCAATCTATGAAGCGTCACAAAGAGAAGATTCAAGGGTGACTTTATTACAGTCTGTAAGTATCTACATGTGAAACAAATATTTAGCAATGGGCTCTTCAATCTAGCAGAGAAAGGCATAACACAATCCAATGGCTTGAAGATAGACCAACACAGACTGGAAATAAAGCAAAAATTTTAAAAGAGAGAAACAATTAACTATTGGAACAATTTACCAAGGGTAGTGGTGGATTCTCAGTCACTAATAATGTTTAAATTGAGATTAGATGTTTTTCTACAAGATCTGCTCTAGGAATTATTTTGGGAAGTTCTATGTCCTTTGTTAAACAGAAGGTTAGACAAGATGATCACAAAGATTCCTTCTGGGCTTGGAATCTATGACTCTCCATTCAAAATGCCTGTTTGCTACAAGAGACAAGCTGAGGAGTATTGTGTGCCCCCCCCATCAACTGCATAATTTGGCTTCTTTTTCCTTTTTACTTCTATCCACGCATAGAATATACTATTCAGTTACACATCAAAGAAACAAATACAAGAAACTCCAAACAGCACAAAGCAGAGTTAAGGGCACTTTCAAAAATAACTAGTGATTTTGGGTCTCCAACTTGGGATGCCTGAAAGGGATCTAGTTTTCAGATGCTGAGGAGGACTGCCCCCTGAAAATCAGGTCCCATTAAGTGTCTCAAGTTGTTCGCCTCCCCTAAAAAAAAAAAATGGGTACCCAAATTTACTCGTGACTTTGCAAAGTCTTGCCCATGGACAATGATGAAGAAACAGCAATCATTCTTAATATGCAGACAATACATGTGCACGTTTATGCACTTTTTTACTCTCTATTAATGAAATACACATTGATGAAGCAGTTGCTAAGGCAACAACAATTCTTTTAGTATTTCAGAGCAGAGTATTTCAAGAAACTGCTTAAAGGAACATATGCACCACACTACATCCAGACAGAGTTATAGCTTCTGAAATGTCTTGGGGCACAAGCAGGGAAAGGAATAGAATATTTTACCACTATTTGAATTTTTGTTACCAATTTAAGCTTGCTTACTGCACTCATCACCATACAGAGGCCTTGTCTACACTACCGGGGTAAGTCGACCTAAGTTACGCTACTCCAGCTACGTGAATAATGTAGCTGGAGTCAACATACCTTAGGTTGACTTACTGTGATGCCTACACTGCACTGCACTGCATTGACGGGAGACGCTCTCTCATCGACTTACCTTACTCCTCTTGATCCGGTGGAATACTGGAGTCGACCGGAAAGTGCTCTGCGGTCGATTTAGTGGCTTTTCACTAGACAATCCAGCAATATACAAGCATCAAGAACCCAGAATGGGCACAAACCCAACTACATGCACATACAGGCGAGTCTCATCTTACGCTGGGGTTCTGTTCCACGGTTAGCGCATAAAGTGAAAACCATGTATAGTCAAAATTACATTGAGTTGAATGGTGGGCAGAATCGCCTGCATTACAGGTACAGTATTAAAATGGTTATTTTTCTTTTTTTTGTTTTTGCTGACCATGTAAAGCTGAAATTGCACATGTTAAATGCGCGTAAGATGCGACAGACCTGTATTTCCATTGTTTGCAAGAACTGCAGTGATGAAAAAGGTGTTTTTCCTACTTGGCATTGCTCATCTACAGCACAGTGAATAAGACCTGAGACCCCACAGGTACATTTTACTGCCAAGGGTCTTTTTTTGTAGTTTATACTCCATGGGTACAGTCTTGCAAACACCTTACTACCATGAGAAATGTCTGTAGGAATAAAACGGTCACTATTTTTTGTTGCCCATTAGACCAATTAGATGCCACAGGCACAACAACATCCGAAGAAGGAATGTTATTTCAAGTCCATGTTGGTGAATATTTAATTAACACCTTATCCATGTTATGTTCAGAGAGAAACATCAGAATGAAAGGGAAGAAGCACCAAAGCAGCCCCAGAAGTAACTAGGCCAGAAGGCCCAAGAAGTTCAAAGCCAAAGATGTTTCAAATAAGCAGATAAGATATATTTTTTAAAATCCATGTCAACTCTTCCCCACTGGCTGCTGCAAGCAAGTCTATATGACATCGTGTGCCATCTGAGTGAGGAAAATGTGGCTCTGATGCTGGTATGCAGTGGAGGGAGAGAGAGGGGCACAAGGAGCTTCCTTCTCAACTCTGGGCAGCTAGAACAAAGCCCAGGCAGACCTGCAGTCCTTTAACTCAGGGAATATAGGGATTTTTCTGGCTCTACTACCCTAGAGGTGCACATAAACCCACCAATTGAGTACAGTTACTCACATGCATTTCCAGGATTGGGCCCTACATCGAGATGACTACAAAGGGGAGGTAAGAGTGGAAGAGACTGGGGCTGGAGGCTCCAGCAGTTTTATAGAGTCTTGCTGTCAGCTGGGTAATAATGGCTCTTTCATCAACAGAATCCCTCAGGATCTAGCACCTGAATGACTAAAAATGTATCATCTCAAATGGCAAAACTGAAATAAATCTCAGAAGAGCCCAGGTGTTAGGGGGATCTGGGAAGCTCCATAAATCAAAGATGTTTCCACCTTTTTTTAAATGTACACACACACACACACACACACACACACACACACACACACACACACACTTAAAAAGTCAAAACTAAAAATTGGAACTATAAAAATTAAAAATTCTCCAGTCTTGTAAATCTTTCTGGAGTAGGAAACACTTGCCAATTGCCCTAGGCACCAAAACCAGGTGAGAGTAAATCTACTTCAGACTTACATATGAGGAAGAAATTCTTTAGAGAGTCAAAGACTTGGAATTTCTTTGTTTTTTTTCAATTTTTATAAACTGTTCCATTTCTCATAGAAGGGTACTTTACCTTTCTATAGCACCTGTCCTCACGGGATACCAAAACCCTTTACAAATATTAACAATATCTCAAAACACCACTTTGGAGAAGGTATCTTATTATCCTCAACTTACAAATGAGCAAACTGATGCAAGTAATTTGTCCTAGGTAAGACAGAGACAAGGTGGGTGAGTAATATATTTTATTGGACCAACTTCTAATGGCAGAAGGGACAACAGAAGCTGGTCCAATAAAAGACATGATTCACCCACCTTGTCTTTCTCCTATGCTGGGATCATTATTGCAATTAACTAGGTAAGATAATAAGTCTATAGCAGACACAGGAAAAGAATCCAGAAGTTCTGGGATCCACATGAAAAGAGATTTTCAGCAAGTTTTGTGTAACATTAACACATCTGTATGTGTTCCCCACAACGCTGTCATTTCACAACTGTTGTGAAATGAGTTTTTAAAATCTTAGTTAGGTATTTAGCGAAATATTCAGTTCACACTCTGCTCTTCTGGTCTTCACAGATTATTAGCATGTTATTAGAGTAGCACATCCTCTCAATTATTAGGTGCGTGCTACTCAAATGGAAGTCATTAGCCTATGAAAACTCGGTCGTGGATGGATAGACCTGGTGCCTGAGACACCAGTGCTATGTGCACTTTTCCTACAGCATCCTTCCACAAAGCAGCTCTGACAGCAGCTTCCTAGGATGCTGCACAGTTGGCCTTCCAAATGTAATGGAAAAGTGCCATAAGTGACTATCACCAACTAGTGGGGAAGGGAATGAGGGGAAGGAAAGCCCTAGGGCAAAGCAGCATATAATAGCTCCGATTCAGATGGGTCTGACTGGGGAGAGGATTTTGTAACAAATAAAACACAAGGGCCTGACGGCACTAACGAAACATAAAGGCATGTAGGAGCTGGGACATATTCTCAAAAATGGGCCAGCAGTTTGACAAGACAGTGTCACTAAGCCAATAGCTGCAAGCAGTTTGGCATCGAATCAATGTACACATGCAGAGACTGCAGACATATTGGCAGAGAACTCAGAAATATAATAGGAATGAAACATTAACTAAGGCCTAAAGCACTGCCCTCACAAGAAGGAGGTACAGTAATTGGCACGTAAACACCTCTAAAGCAGATGAAGGAAGCAGTCACAAGACAAATCAAGCAAAATTAGTTGGCTTGAGAAAGAATCTTTTGCATGAATAAAATAAAATAACTCTATGCTTTGGAAGTTAGAGGCCTCTATTTTATATACTTATTACAGGAGAAAGGCTAGTTATAGCTACTGGGAGAGGTTTGATATTTATTTAAATATGTATATTGATACAGTACAATTAAAATGACTGCCACTCCTTGGGCATTGGCATGTATTAGTCAAGACAATTTCTAAATCCATGCACCCCTGTAAAAGAGCTGCAGAATTAAGCCATATGGACAGGTTGCTTTCCTGTATGTCAAGGATGCTGAATGCTCAAAGGATTTCCAGTGACACAATGAGAGAGATGTTTACTTACTGAGAGTTATGGGACACTGATTAACTCCGCAAGTGTTCATCGGCTTACTAACCAAAACCACTGTTTCAAGATTCTCCATCAATAATTTTGTCTTGGCACATATTGGTCTTAGGGACCCCACCATCTTCCACAACCAGCTCAGGGCCACCCTGGGTCCTGCAGGGGCCCCCCACAAGAATATAGTATTCTATAGTATTGCAACTTTTTTTTATGGAAGGGGCCCCCGAAATTGCTTTGTCCCAGGCCCCCTGAATCCTCTGTGCGGCCCTGAACCAGCTAGGTATGCAGAGAAAAGAAGCATGGTTCAAAGTCCCAAAGTTTAGTCACTGACACACTGGTCATGCCAACAAAATTCAAACCTTCTCTCTCCATGGCAATGTGTTTGGACAAGAGAACTTCAACAATATCTGTGAATTCTACTTAGTATGCTCAGTATTTCATCCAAGAAGTGATATCCTCATTAAGGAACATCCCCTCAAACAGGCTCTTTGTCACTTTCATTGGAGTTAGTCTTAAAAGGAAGAGATGAAGGCTTTAGTGAAATTTCTGATTTGGTTCCTAACTGTGAGCACAAGCAGCCTATTAGTCCAGCTTAGATCGCCCTAAATAAATTTTTTTTTTTGAGACTAGAACCAGAGGACAGAGTGGTGCATGCGCGCGCGCACACACACAAGACAGCAAATAGGAATGGCTGCACTGGAGGATGGTTGAGATCTCCTAAGCGCAAATTACGGAGACTTATACTTCTGTCTGCCCACACAGTTGAAACTCTCAACCAGATCCTCATTATGTCCCTTCTTGACTAAATGAACCCTCCTCCTGCCTCCCCTCCTAAATACCCAGTCACCTCCCTCCAGCTCAAACAAAAGGCAACTGTTAAAAACATCCTCCCTGCCCATTCTCACCACATCATTCACTTTCAAATCCCGTAATTCACTAAGGCCATGTCTACATTACACAGGTTTTAGCGACACAGCTGTGTCACTACAACCGTACCGCTACAAGGCTCTCTTGCCGACAAAAAACTTCCACCTCCAAAGAGCAGCATTAGCTTTGTAGGCAGGAAAGCACTCCTGCTGATAAAGTGTCGTTCACACATGTTTGTCTTTTGGGAGGTTTTTTTGTTTTTTTTTAAAATACCTCTGAAAGACAAAAGTTTTGTCATTCAGTTACCAGTGTAACTAAAGTTTAGATCAAGTGGTCTAAAGCTTAGTCAACACAAGGAACTTTTGTCAGTATAACGATGTCACTCAGGGGTGTGAAATCCACACCTGAAAGCGACCTAGCCCCTGGTGAAGTGTAGCTAAAAGGCTACTGCAGTAAAGAATTTCCAGTAAGTAATTCAAGCTTTTACAGTCTGGCCTGAGGTAAGCTTTTACCATCAACATTTAGACTCCACCCTAGTATGCTGCTTATTTTTTAAAAGAGGCCTTCTCCCATCGACATAGCTACTGGCTTGTGGGGAGGTGGAGTACCTGCGCTGATGGGAGAACCCCTCCCATTGGCAGAGGCAGTGTCTTCACTGAAGTGCTACAGTGGTGCCGCTGTAGCATAGCAAGTGTAAACAAGCCCCAACTCTCTGCTCCTTCACTGCCATTCTACAAACCCTTTGAACCACAGCGAAGAGGGTAGTTAGGGAAAACACTTTTTTTAAGTGCATATATTTTTCATGTTTCATCCCTCAACCTCACTCTTCACATGCTGTTTGTCGTCTTAGTGTGGAAGCTCTTTGCAGCAGGGTTGTGTCTCCCTGGGTGTGTGGACAGTGCCCAGTATATTGGGTGTCAAGTATCAGAGGGGTAGCCGTGTTAGTCTGGATCTGTAAAAAGCGACAGAGTTCTATGGCACCTTATAGACTAATAGACATCTGTTAGTTTATCAAGTGCCACAGGACTCTGTCATTTTTTAGTATATTGGGGGTGCTACTATAACATACAGGATAAGTCCTAACAATCAACAACTAATAGGCACATAGTAGTGACAGACTCAGCACAGGAACACTTCCTAAAGATGCCTTGGAAGCACCATTTCACCCCAACATGGCACTCACTCTACCTTGTGCCTCCTGTGCTGTATTTCTGAAGGTCCCTATAACACGGACAGAGTGGAAGGTCAAAGAGCAGGTGCTGCAACATCATGCAATGGAGTGCTTGGCAGGGAGGAGTGTAAAAGTAAAAACAAAGATTGATCTGAAGAACAGGATCCAGCGCAAAGACCAAAGTAAAGAGAACATTGACTGAGCAAATCAGCAAACAGTGATACGAAGAGTAATCTAGCACTAGTGTGTGGCTAGATGAGAACAACGCTTGATCTATGCCCAAGTTCTCACTGCATACTAAAAGGCTGTGCATATTTAGCAGTGTTTAGACTTCAAAGGCCTCATTTATTGTAATGAAGTAATTTGGGGTTTTTTACAGATATCAATACCATTGAAAATATAGATACCTAAATTATAAAGCCAGAAGGGACAAGCGTGATCATCTATCTGATCTGCTCTATAACACAGGCCTGACAACTTCCCTGAACTAATTCCTGTTTGAATCAGAGTATGTCTTTAGAAAAACACAATATTTTGATTTAGATTGCCAGTGATGAAGACTCTACCACAGCCCTTGATAAATTGTTCCAATGGTTAATTACCTTCAATGTTAAAAATAATGAGGAGTCCGGTGGCACCTTAAAGACTAACAGATTTATTTGGGCATAAGCTTTCATGGGTAAAAATGTGTGCCTTATTTCCAGTTTGAATGTGTCTAGCTCCAACTTCCAGCCATTGGATCATGTTATGACTTGTCTACTAGAATGACGAGCCCATATCAACATTTTGTTCCCCATGTAGGTACTCATAGACTGTGATCAAGTCTCACCTTTAACCTTCTCCTTGTTAAACTAAACAGATTGAGCTCCTTGAGCCTATCACTATAAGGGATGTTTTCCAATCCTTTAAATCATTCTCATGGGTCTTCTCTAAACCCTCTCCAATTATCAATTTCCTTGAATTCTGGACACCACAACAGTATTCCAGTAGCAGCAGCACCAAGTACAGAGGGAATATAACCTCCCTACTCCTATTCAAGATTCGCCTGTTTATACATCTAACGATAGCATTAGCCTTTTTGGCCACAGCATTGCATCGGGTGCTCATTTTCAGCTGATTATCCACCATGACCCACAAGTCTTTTTTAGGATACAGTTCCTTATCCTGTAAGTATGGCCTACATTCTTTGTTCCTAGATGTATAACTTTGGATTTGGCCATATTAAAATGCATATTGTTTGCTTTCACCCAGCTTACTAGCTGATAGAACCTTGATCTCAGAATGGACCAGTGTGCTGCTAACATGCACCAGTGAAGGAGAAAATAGGACAAACGGCGTTAAAAGGTATCAGATCCAAAGACATGTCTTCCTGAGAGAAGGGGACTGAGCACTGTGCTGACAGCATCTTCTGTGTTACCTCACTGACTACATGCAGTAGCAGCGAGATTTCTCTTTAGAGACAACAAGTCTCTTTCAGGCTTAATAAATACTCAGCGTTTAGGAATTTCACATCTTTCTGACCCAACAGACTGGCAACAAAGAAAGCATCTCGGGTTTAGTATTTTTAGTTACATTATTAGCATGAATAAAATTTTTAAGAGAGTCTGATGTGGAAATTACAAGAAGAAAAGCTTGCAGTCTACTTCAAAACTGATCAAAACTCTTGTGCCTAAGATACAACCTTCTCCAGCCGGTGAGATTCTCTGACTCTTTTCTCTTTGTGAGTATTAAAAAAACAAAATCATAAATCCCCACAGACTCACACACTGGAGTTACAGTAAAGTTCCTTGATCTTTTGGAAAGAATTTTAATGAAAGACAAATTCTGTTTCAGCCTTGAATCATAATGGCAACTTTTCAGTGTCCAGATCACTGCATGGTTAAAATGGGAAATGTTCCTACACTGCAAACCTGTTCAGGCATTGCATTAAACGTCAGGCTGTTGCTTCCATTTCTATGGTGGTTTCCATCTATTCTGAATAGTTTTTAGCAACTTTGGAAACTTCTAATTTAAACATATAGTATTTTTTACTAGAAATTAAATCTTCGCTTTTAAAACAAGCAGCATACTACAGTGGAGCCTCTATGTTTATGGCAAAAGCTTACCTCAGTCCAGACTGCAGTTGCATTACTTACTGGGAATTCTTCACTGCAGTAGCTTTTTACCTACACTTAGTTTCTTCAAGATGTATTTTTCTGAACTTCCTTTCTTTTTAGACATTTATCAAGTAAGCTTCTAGAATTTATTTTTCCATCAAACTGTGTTTTGTCAGTATTTCATTATGTTGCAGGAATAAAGTTAGTTTGCACAAAAAGAGAGGGGAAAGGCACCTCCTGCACAGTATAAACAAATTTACTTGTATTCTTAAGAGCAGCAGTGTAAAAATTAGGTGTGCTATTGAATTGCAAACCCTAAAGGCCAGTTAAAGAAGGTGGTCAAGCATTTTATTTGCAAAACTGACTTCACACATGTAAGATGCAATACTCACAGGACTCCCTCCTAACAGGTAAAACAATAGTTAACATTTGATATTTATTTCAAAGTTATCTCAAGTGTCAAAGTAATTTTTCAATTGACTTTTGAAAATTTTAAAATGTATCTACAGAATGATAAGACCATGTCTTTCTTTTTGCTTAGGGTTTTGCTTCGTAGAGCGTTGAGTGCTCTGTCAACTCCAACAAACAACAACAAAACTTAGCATGGAACAGTGATAGCTGAAATGCCAGTGCAATTAAATAGCTCTGTTTCATAAAGAAAAAACAATCTTGTTTATATTTTTAATGTGAGATCAACTTAAAGTCTGTTGTAGATGGACAAAACAAAACCTGTTAAAAGGAATTTTCTACATTTAATACAAGCTGCCATCATTCCATTTTCTATGAGAAGAGAGGATCCTCTGATGCTGCAGAAACACTGTACATGCTCTCTTTTCCTGCCAGAGAGAAGTTATTAATATTTTCTTTTGTTATACATAATGATTTCAATCAGTGCAAAATGGAACCTCGCTTTATATTTGCTGAACACTGTAAACCCTTCGCTGCACTAATTCTATGACATCAAAATGTTATCAACAAGAACATGCGTTAACAGAAGATGAAGACAGATGGATTTATTTTCAAATCTTGGAATTCAATAAAAAGAGCACTTATTAGGACATCTTCATCGAGAATGACGACATTTGAAAACATTGGTTTAAATTTCCTCATTATGCCCTTTAGCTTGTGCCTTTAATGAAGTCTGCTGGGGTCAGTGACAGCAGAAGCCCACTGAAAGCTGCAGTTCTCTAACAACACTGCCGATCCTGTAGCATGCGCGCCAGCTTTCAGTTCAAGAGTATGCTCATTACTTCAGTTTCGCCTTCCCTCTAACCTGGGGGCAACTGCCCCAAGCAATAAGCCCTAGCTTTGTGTGTTGTGATCCAATAGTGCAGTGCTTACTTAATTTACCATCCTTAACAGAACTAGTGGTGTTAAGAATCAAACGGCAATCTCCTGAGTACAACAGAATCACGAAACTAGGCCCTGAGCTTGTTGAGCCATTCAGCTGCTTCTTTGATGTATGAGAATTCTGAGGCTGCTTTTCCCCCTGCATATGGTAAAGAAAAACCATAGAGAAAAAAAAACTAGCTCTACGGGTAATTTTTAACCTGTATAAAACACTGTATATACATAATTAAAAAGCACTGGCCCAAAAGAGTTATCATTCATTTTGCATTTGTATTTGACAGTATCTCTAATTCTTTCAGTTTGAAGGGTTGGATGGGAACTTTTCCATATGATTAACACTTCTGTATTGCTTTAAGCAAGGTGTGCAGCAGTGACACATTATTCATCACCATACATAGAATCATAGAATATTAGGGTTGACATGCCTGATTTGGGGACTAATGTTTCTTATTTAACAGCTTACATCCACTGTGAGACACAAATTCACTACTGTCAGAGGCAGAGCATTGCACAAATACGTATAATGTACACTCTAACGCTGAGCCTAATTTAGAAACACACAAGCCACACCGCTAGTTTGACAAAAGTTAAAACTCATTGCAAATGAAGAATGCTGCTGCGTTTTCTAGGGTGTCTATTTTAGTTATTCAGGGTAAAATAGCTCCCAAAGGCCCCCCATCAGGATTGAGGTTCCATTGTGCTTGGTAAATTGGTGCTGCAAGAAACTATTATCTGGTATCATGGTCAGGAGGGACAAGACTACAAAATTTGTGCTCTCTTAGTGGTGTGACAGACCCAGGCCAGTGGGGTACAGGAGTCTGGGAGAGGGCAAATATACTGGTCACTGGGTGAGTAATTTTCTGTTCCCTGAGTGACCAGAGCAGGGGCTGCACTAGAGTAATCAAGAACTTGCTAGAAACAATTAAGGCAGACAGGCTGATTAGAACACCTGCAGCCAATCAAGGCAGGCTAATCAGGGCACCTGGGTTTAAAAAGGAGCTCACTCCAGTCAGGTGGGGAGGAGCTAGAGGAGAGGAAGTGCATGTGAGGAGCTGGGAGCAAGAGGCACAAGGAGCTGAGAGTGAGAGGCTGTGCTGCTGGAGGACTAAGGAGTACAAGTGTTATCAGACCCCAGGAGGAAGGTCCTGTGGTGAGGATAAAGAAGGTGTTTGGAGGAGGCCATGGGGAAGTAGCCCAGGGAGTTATAGCTGTTACAGGAGGCACTATAGACAGCTGCAATCCACAGGGCCCTGGGCTGGAACCCAGAGTAGAGGGCAGGCCCGGGTTCCCCCCAAACCTCCCAACTCCTGATCAGACACAGGAGGAGTTGATCCAGACTGGGGGGGAGATCACTGAGGTGCGCAAATCTGCCAATAAGCACAGGACCCACCAAGGTAGAGGAGGAACTTTGTCACAGTGGTTACTCTTTAACTGCTAGTAAAGGACCAGTAAAGAGAACACATTATCTATGCCAACAATTACTTCTAACACACACAAAAGATAGTTACATTATTTTTGTTTTAGACAAGTAAAAAAAAAATTTGGAGAAAATCATGAGCTCTATAGGTTGGGTGTGAAATGCTTTATTAGATTAAGGCACTTTAGATTTCCTCCTGGCACTCCATTACTCCAACTGGTCAGGTGATCTTGGGAAACGCCTTTCTGCATTAGCCACTATTACTTAGAAATTAATTACATAATTACTTGGTCAGTCACAATGAGCCCAAACTTTTCAGTGAGAAAACAGCATGTACTTTAAAAATTATGCTGTTTGTCATTTCACAGCTACCCACAACAGTTCTGAGTAGCTTAATCAGAAACTTATAAAACACTTGTTCTCCCTTTTTTTTCCCCCTTTGCTTAAATAGCTTAAAATATTCTGGGGACTCAACTGCCTCCTTTTTTTAAAAGTAGCATGGGAGTACGGTTTACTGTACATGTAAATTGACAGTGTATTATCTCTGCAAACACAGGGTTAGTAAATAATAATGATAATAAAACTGATACCTTCTGAGGAAATCTGCTGTATAAGAAGCAAAGCTCTTCACAAACATTAATTAATGACTCACAACACCTCTTCAAGTTAGATATTATCCCCTTTTACAGAGAGGAACCTAAAATTATTGAGAGATTTAGCTTTGCTAGGGCAGGGTCATTTAAAGTAAGAAGTATTACTGTCTCACTTGACAGATGACTCAAGTGCTACTTCTCAAGCAATACAGTCAAAACAAAAGTGGTCAGAGGGTCTCTAGTTCTTCTGATTTATCTTTACAAAATATGTTGTATGTCTGGAAACAAAAACTAATAGAAAAAGATCTAAAGCATGATAAACCAAGTAAGAATGTTTTCTTAAATTACTTGCAGGATTTCATCCAAATCAAATAATGCATTGCTCCCCCACCTCAACAGAACACACAGCTTATTTAATGATAAATTTAAACACACAATTTAACAGGCTAGAATACTTTCTTCAAACACGTCACAAATTGAACAAGCCCTCAATGGAAGGAACACAATCACACCTCATGGCATCCCTCATTTCCATCATTTTAAGAGACCAGTACAATTTTGTTTGCTAAATGACAATCAAGGAATGGATTTATCTTCACAGTCTTACCCTCTTGTATTTTAAAAGCTCATAAATACAGAAGATGCATCAGTATCAATGGCAGCAAAACAAGAACATCTCTCTAATTATGACGGCCTTATATTTCTCTGGTTCCTTTCCTCCGAAAGGAACTCAGCACCACAGAAATCACTCTGTCAAACACTGAAATGCAACCAGGTTTGGGTGAAACAATAACTTCACAGCAAGACTACACATCTGTACAAGATGTTAAATGAAGAATACCGTTTTCCACTTGAAACTGAAAGGAAGATTTAGGGAGACAGAATAAAGTTACTCATGTTTGAATATGGCTAGGACACCTGGGATAACACCATGGTGCCAAGGACTCTTGCACAACTACAAGGGGCGAGGACCTCAGTTTTACATCTCACTCAGAAAGGGTTCTTCCTGCAGCAAGCACCCCCTAGCGTTATGGTGGGCAGTAATCTGGTAGTGAGTCATGTGACAAAGGGCAATCTACTGTATCACAAATTTCACTCCCTGCACCTACATGATCATTATCCTCTTTGACACTTCTGTCTTTTCGTCCGTATATCTAGTCTCTCTCATTAAATCCTGCCTCCCCTTCCCTTTAAATATTACCAGAAACCTGCCCTTCCCTGGCTTCCCCCTGGCTACAAACTATGCCCACACCTTGTCTGTCTCTCCCCTTGACTTCAGTGGCCTTCTCCTATCTGGCGTGCTTCTCACATCTTCCCCTCTGGTCTATTCAAACCTGGCTGCCGTCTTCCATCACTGTGACCTGGGCACCTTCCTCATTAAATCCTCTCTTATAGACTCATAGACTCTAGGACTGGAAGGGACCTCGAGAGGTCATCGAGTCCAGTCCCCTGCCCTCATGGCAGGACCAAATACTGTCTAGACCATCTCTGATAGATATTTATCTAACCTACTCTTAGTATCTCCC
Source organism: Gopherus evgoodei (assembly GCF_007399415.2). Classification (NCBI taxonomy): domain Eukaryota; kingdom Metazoa; phylum Chordata; order Testudines; family Testudinidae; genus Gopherus; species Gopherus evgoodei. The sequence continues at coordinate 461,984 of NC_044341.1, read as the reverse complement.
GTATGGTGCATGCTGGAGCTCATTTTGGATTTGGGACTGCATCACCACCCGTGCTGATCAGAGCTCCACGCTGGGCAAACAGGAAAAGAAATTCAAAAGTTTGCGGGGCTTTCCTGGCAACCTGGCCAGTGCATCTGTGGGATACCACCCAGAGGCCAATACTATCGATTTGCGGCCACACTAACCCTAATCCAACATGGCAATGCCGATTTCAGCACTACTCCCCTCGTCGGGGAGGAGTACAGAAATCGGTTTAAAGAGCCCTTTATATCATAGACTCTAGGACTGGAAGGGACCTCGAGAGGTCATAGAGTCCAGTCCCCTGCCCTCATGGCAGGACCAAATACTGTCTAGACCATCCCTAATAGATATTTATCTAACCTACTCTTAAATATCTCCAGAGATGGAGATTCCACAACTTCCCTAGGCAATCTATTCCAGTGTTTAACTACCCTGACAGTTAGGAACTTTTTCCTAATGTCCAACCTAAATCTCCCTTCCTGCAGTTTAAGCCCATTGCTTCTTGTTCTATCATTGGAAGCTAAGGTGAACAAGTTTTCTCCCTCCTCCTGATGACACCCTTTTAGATACCTGAAAACTGCTATCATGTCCCCTCTCAGTCTTCTCTTTTCCAAACTAAACAAACCCAATTCCTTCAGCCTTCCTTCATAGGTCATGTTCTCAAGACCTTTAATCATTCTCGTTGCTCTTCTCTGGACCCTCTCCAGTTTCTCCACATCTTTCTTGAAATGCGGTGCCCAGAACTGGACACAATACTCCAGTTGAGGCCTAACCAGCGCAGAGTAAAGCGGAAGAATGACTTCTCGTGTCTTGTTTACAACACACCTGTTAATGCATCCCAGAATCACATTTGCTTTTTTTGCAACAGTATCACACTATTGACTCATATTAAGCTTGTGGTCCACTATGACCCCTAGATCTCTTTCTGTCATACTCCTTCCTAGACAGTCTCCTCCCATTCTGTATGTGTGAAACTGATTGTTCCTTCCTAAGTGGAGCACTTTGCATTTATCTTTATTGAACTTCATCCTGTTTACCTCAGACCATTTCTCCAGTTTGTCCAGATCATTTTGAATTTTGACCCTGTCCTCCAAAGCAGTTGCAATCCCTCCCAGTTTGGTATCGTCCGCAAACTTAATAAGCGTACTTTCTATGCCAACATCTAAATCGTTGATGACGATATTGAACAGAGCCGGTCCCAAAACAGACCCCTGCGGAACCCCACTTGTTATACCTTTCCAGCAGGATTGGGAGCCATTAATAACTACTCTCTGAGTACGGTTATCCAGCCAGTTATGCACCCACCTTATTAGTAGCCCCATCTAAATTGTACTTTCCTAGTTTATCTATAAGAATATCATGCGAGACCGTATCAAATGCCTTACTAAAGTCTAGGTATATCACATCCACCGCTTCTCCCTTATCCACAAGGCTCATTATCCTATCAAAGAATGCTATCAGATTAGTTTGACACGATTTGTTCTTTACAAATCCATGCTGGCTATTCCCTATCACCTTACCACCTTCCAAGTGTTTGCAGATGATTTCATTAATTATCTGCTCCATTATCTTCCCTGGCACAGAAGTTAAACTAACTGGTCTGTAGTTTTCTGGGTTGTTTTTATTTCCCTTTTTATAGATGGGCACTATATTTACCCCCTTCCAGTCTTCTGGAATCTCCCCCGTCTCCCATGATTTCCCAAAGATAATAGCTAGAGGCTCAGATACCTCCTCTATTAACTCCTTGAGTATTCTAGGATGCATTTCATCAGGCCCTGGTGACTTGCAGGCATCTAACTTTTCTAAGTGATTTTTTACTTGCTCTTTTTTTATTTTATCTTCTAAACCTACCCTCTTCCCGTAAGCATTCACTATATTTGACATTCCTTCAGACTTCTCAGTGAAGACCGAAACAAAGAAGTCATTAAGCATCTCTGCCATTTCCAAGTCTCCCGTTACTGTTTCCCCCTCCTCACTGAGCAATGGGCCTACCCTGTCCTTGGTCTTCCTCTTGCTTCTAAAGTATTGATAAAAAGTCTTCTTGTTTCCCTTTATTCCCATAGCTAGTTTGAGCTCATTTTGTGCCTTTGCCTTTCTAATCTTGCCTCTGCATTCCTGTGTTGTTTGCCTATATTCGTCCTTTGTAATCTGACCTAGTTTCCATTTTTTATATGACGCCTTTTTATTTTGTAGGTCACGCAAGATCTCGTGGTTAAGCCAAGGTGGTCTTTTGCCACATTTTCTATCTTTCCTAACCATCGGAATAGCTTGCTTTTGGGCCCTTAATAGCGTCCCTTTGAAAAACTGCCAACTCTCCTCAGTTGTTTTTCCCCTCAGTCTTGATTCCCATGGGACCTTACCTATCAGCTCTCTGAGCTTACCAAAATCCGCCTTCCTGAAATCCATTGTCTCTATTTTGCTGTACTCCCTTCTACCCTTCCTTAGAATTGCAAACTCTATGATTTCATGATCACTTTCACCCAAGCTTCCTTCTACTTTCAAATTCTCAACGAGTTCCTCCCTATTTGTTAAAATCAAGTCTAGAACAGCTTTCCCTCTAGTAGCTTTTTCAACCTTCTGAAATAAAAAGTTGTCTGCAATGCAGTCCAGGAACTTACTGGATAGTCTGTGCCCCGCGGTGTTATTTTCCCAACATATATCTGGATAGTTGAAGTCCCCCATCACCACCAAATCTTGGGCTTTGGATGATTTTGTTAGTTGTTTGAAAAAAGCCTCATCCACCTCTTCCACCTGATTAGGTGGCCTGTAATAGACTCCCAGCACGACATCACCCGTGTTTTTTACCCCTTTTAGCCTAACCCAGAGACTCTCAACACTTCCATCTCCTATGTCCATCTCCACCTCAGTCCAAGTGTGTACATTTTTAATATATAAGGCAACACCTCCTCCCTTTTTCCCCTGTCTATCCTTCCTGAGCAAACTATACCCATCCACACCAATATTCCAGTCGTGTGTATTATCCCACCAAGTTTCAGTAATGCCAACAATGTCATAGTTATATTTATTTATTAGCACTTCCAGTTCTTCCTGCTTATTACCCATACTTCTTGCATTTGTATATAGGCATCTAAGATACTGGTTTGATCTTGCCTCCCAGCTTTGCCCTGACCCTCCTTTCTCTCTGCCATTATAGCCCGTGCTCCCTCCTGTTTCCAACCCATCTCCCAGGTCTTGTTCCCCACTTACCTGTGGGCTTTGCTCTTCAGCTACCTATTTCTGTGCACATTAAATTCAAGTCCCTGTTGTAATAATTGGGCTTACATTTTACCTAACTGTAAGTTTAACTATAAAAAGTTTAAGTTCCTAAGATGTCACAATAAGCTGTAACAAATATTGATGAGAACAGGTGCAAAAAAAAACAACTCACCAAACAAAAAAACCCTAACTGAAATGTTTTAAACAAAAAATTTGTACATCCAAAAATTAATAAACCAAAATTAATGTCAAATATTAAGCCTAATTAATAAACAAACAAAATAATCTATTCTACCTACCACTTAGTCCCTTTTCAAATCCTTTTTATAAAAAGACTTCATAACAAAACAAAGGCCATTAAAGCTTCCCCATCCTGGGTGCCACCCCACCATCTGCTAAAATCCCAATCCTAGAAAATATCCTAATCAAACAGGGCCAAAAAGACCCATCAACAATAACAAAGTTAACATCGCCATCTCTGCCGGCTCCAGCTAAATCCCAACCATCACCTACAATACAATAAAATCAAACTTTACCACCACCACCAGCAGCAGCTCCAGCCCATTTTGACTAACTTATCTTTTCCCCAAAAAACCCGTTATTACCATCTTTAACATCATCTGAAAGACAGTCAAACAAGGGGGTTTTCCTTCTAAAAGCTCCCTCCAGCTAATGGAAAACAACTCAAAAATATTGTTTAAATAATGGCCTTATTTAATACTTTACATTTCAAATGTAACTGTTTCTTTCTTTTCCGTAATAATTTTTTTTAATTGTTTAGGAAAGTTTGCCATAGTCCTAAGCAAGCTGTTTAGTGTTAAACAATAACTATAACTATGTTTATTAACACCTTTAGACCATATATTCAATCTATGTGTATACAATGCCCCTTATACTCACCTCCACAACACTCTAATCTGCCAACTACCTATATTTCTATAGTGATTTTTTCCTAGTTCCCCCATAAACTCCTCCCAGGCATCTCATCTCCATTGGTTTCTCTTTTGAGCTCATAGCTTTGTAACTGATATCATGCTGCCCCTAAACCTACAGCAGCCTTGAATTATGTGTGTAACAAATACCCAACTCTCTCCGTCTCTTCCAGGAAGACTTTCTGCTGCCTCCTCCTCAGCAGGAGTCTTCTCCTCCTGGAACTACTGTTACAAGACCAGCCTCCTTTCACTTGCACTTAAGCTCGCAGGGTCAAGGATTATGTTTTTTAAACTGACAGTGCTATGTAAATGAGTTAAGATTATTACCAATAATAACCTGATAGGGTCACACTTGGTTGCAGGCTGCAAGGTAAGAATTGCTCTGCTAGATCAGATGAAGAACCCACTTAGTTTGCTTTCCTATCTCTTCAGTATCTACTATATCACCATTGAGCTAAAGTTGTTTAATGGGTGCCACTGATTCACAGAAGAGCAGCAGCTCAGCTGGCTGCTATCATTGAAGCATCATCTCAAATAAAAATCTGACTTTTTTTCAATGGTCTTGGGAATCATCTACTAATCATTAGAAGATATTATTATGGCATCAGCTTATGAAATGCTGCAAGGTCAAAACTAATCACCATCAAGTTAAATCTTTACTTCTAGAGAACACAAGAACTGTGGTGAAATTGTCTGCTAGCATTTTATATATTTTCAGGGTCATGAAGTAGGCCTACAAGCATAGCAATCTCAATTCTAAATTCCCACTGTGTGCGTAAAACTGAATACAAGTTTTGTGAGGGTGTGTGTCTAGTAGCAAGCAGAAAGGAACCTGTTGACACCCCCGTCACTTTACTTTTGGTCACTTTCAATGTCCCTGTCATAACACTCAATACTGGAGGTGCCACCTTGGGCCAGAGTCCCAATGGCCATGCAGGCAGGTTTTTAAGAGGTCGTATGCGGTCTTGCCTTTTTATGTTTTGTTTCGACAAATCTGTAATGATAGATTCTGTGGAAAGTTTCTGCCGCAGATTCCATGTTTTCATTAGTAAAATGTTCAACATCAAGGAAGAAGCAATTGAAGAGTTTTTTAAAAAGAGTAACTAGCCCTGACATTCTTTTGATCAGGAATTGGTTCATCCTCTGAAGGACAGAAGTACTTCCCCACAAGGAGATGGCACCTTTTCTTGCTTCATGCTTTTCTTCACTTGTGAGGGCCCTAGCTTCTATGACGTTACACATGAAAGATTAGAGAATAAACCCAAAAGAGCTCTGAAATTTCTAGTGATGTGCAGGACAACCCTAGATACTTCTGCAGCATGAGGGAGAAGACGCCAGCAGCACTGCAGTGGTGTGCCACTCTGGGGAGAATGCATGTTTCACTAACTTTTCCTGCCTTTGTATAAGAGAGAGACCACAAGATTAGAAAGAGTGCCACATCTTGTTATCACATGGTGGGCTCAACTGTGTCCCTGCTACAGGTAACCCAATATACAGCCAAGACAAAGCTCTCAGAGAGACCTCTGCACTTCACATCCCAAATTGGAAAGTGCTGTAATGGTAGCACTTTAGTTAGGAAAAGGAGGAGAGATGCAGGTTGCCATTTGCTGCACCCCTCTTCTAAAACCCCAAAATAGCAATGTGGTCAACCTGTGGTCTCAGAAATCTTCCCTACTTCAGGGAGTCATGCCCTCTCCCCTTCTGGCCTCAGAAAGCCTGGACTTGTGTTTTAATTAAGATGTGAAGTACAAATTGTTCCATAGATTCCAAGACCTGAAGGGCCCATCATGACCATCTAATCTGATCTGTCTAGCACAGACCATAAAACTTCCCCATAATAATTCCTAGAGCAGATCTTTTAGAAAAACAACCAATCTTGATTTTAAAATGGTCAGTGATGGAGAATCCATCACGACCCTTGGTAAATTGTTCCAATGGACAGTTACTCTCACCATTAAGAATTTGTACTTTATTTCCAGTTTCCATCTGTTCTTTTCAGACTTGTTAATCTAAAAAGTCCATTTGCCTTGAACCTATCATGGAGGTGTCCATGCAGTCTATATAATTTTATAAAAATATGCTAATGAGTGAATATAATGTAACTGGAATATGCTTAATGCAAAAGGTCTCTTGTAAGGTATCATTACAAAGCTTATAATCTACTTGAATGTTATCATCCTATCTATATAAATGTACCACTCTTGTATCTGAAACTAGAAATATGAAATATAACTCTGAGGGCCTACTGTAATTATGCAAAGTGTGGGCCAATAATGGTGGTTTGGAATCTTGATGACTTCCATTAACCAGGACAATTGTCTGCAGATGGGTGTGTTTTACCTGTAAGTCTTCCTGTAGACGTGTGTGCTAGCAAGTGGGCAATGAAGTCTTGCAGTGACATGTGATCATGTCACCTGAACTGGAATCCATCTTTAACCTGGTGTCTTTCCATTGAGAAGGAGCGGGTGCGAACTCAGAGCGGGACAAAGGGTTCCTGCCTTATGCAAAAGATATATAAAGGGGTAGAACAGAATAAAGAGAGGAGAGGAGCCATCATGAGGAATCCCCTAGCTACCACCTGAGCTGGAACAAGAGCGTACCAGCGGAAAGAATTGTGCCCAGACCTGAGGAAAAGACTTACGGAAACATCTCTGAGGGTGAGATTATCTGTATTCAGTTTAATTAGACACAGATTTGCCATTTTATTTTGTTTTGCTTGGTGACTTGGAACCACTGAAATCCTACATTCTGCATTCAATAAAATCACTTTTTACTTATTGATTAACTCAGAGTATCTATTAATACCTGGGGGTGGGGGGCGGGCAAACAGCCATACATATCTTTCTATCAGTGTTATAGAGGGCAAACAATTTATGAGTTTACCCTGTATAAGCTTTATACAGGGTAAAACAGATTTATTTGGGTTTAGACCCCATTGGAAGTTGGGCATCTGAGTGTTAAAGACAAGAACACATCTGTTAGCTGCTTTCAGTGAAGCCTGCAGCTTTGGGGCAAGTAATTCAGACCCTGGGTCTGTGCTGGAGCAGACAGGAGTGTCTGGCTCAGCAAGACAGCATGCTGGGGTCCTGAGCTGGCAGAGAAAGCAGGGGTAGTAGTAGTCTGGGCACATGAGGTGGCAGCTTCCAGGGGGTTTCTGTGATCCAACCTGTCACAGAGGTGTCCTGCTTCAATTTAAATGCTAAAATAACAAAAACAAACCCATAGAAGAGCTCTGGCAGAGCTAAGGTGTGCTCCAAGACTAGTCACCATTTAGTAGTTGTGAACTGATCAAAGCGGTAAAACAGCATCTAAGGACTCTGGCCTACAATCTCCCTCTTTCCAAAGTCAAGTTTGCCAAAAATCCTCACCTTGCTGTCCTCCCCATCTCATTCTATCACATCTCTTCCTATGTTAATAAAAAGAAAACATAATAAACATCACCGATAAAGTTCGCAGACACAAAAATTGGGGGAGTGATAAATAATGAAGAGGACAGGTCACTCAAAGAAAGCATGTCTAGATTGTTCAGTAAACTGGGTGCAAGCAAACAATACTCATTTATATATCACTAAATGTAAACGTATACATCTGCGAACGAAGAACGGAGGCCATACTTATAGGATGGGGGACTCCATATTGGGAAGCAGTGACTGAAACAGATAGGGGGGTTATGGTGGGATAAACAGCTGAGTATGAGCTCCCAGTGCAACATTGTGGCCAAAATGGCTACTGAAGGCCTTAGATGTGTAAACAGGGGACTATAGCTTAGAAATAAAGGTAATTTTACCTCTGTACTTGACAATGGTGTGACCACGGATGGAATACTGCATCGAGCTCTGGGGTGTGCACAATTCAAGAAGCATGTTAATAAACTGCAGAAGGTTCAGAGAAGAGCCACCAGCCTGGTTAATGGATTAGAAAACATGCATTATAGTGACTGAGCAACTTGAGTGTATCTAGTTTAACAAAGAGAAGGTTAAGGGATGACTTGATTACAGTCTATAAGTATATACTGGGAACAAATATTTGACAACGGGCTCTCAATCTGGCAGAGACAAAGTCAGAGTGGAAATAAGGCATACATTTTTCACAGTGAGGATAATTAACTACTAGAACAATTTATGAAGAGCCATGGTGGATTCTCAATCACTGACAACTTTTAAATCAAGATTGTATGTTTTTCTAAAAGATTTTCCCTAGGAATTATTTTGGCAAAGTTCTATGGCATATGCTGTACAGGAGTTCAGACTAGATAATCACAATTGTTCCTTCTGGCCCTTTCAATCAATGACTAAGAATAAAAAAGTTTTCGGACTAGCAGTTCTTAAAGAATCTTCAGACAAAACAATGATTTTTCATCTAAAAGTCAAGTCCAATTTGGACTGAAATTATCGTATGGTCTTACATCTTCCTAGTAAATGAACGTATACCCCTCAATGAACAAAATGCACCCCTACGCAGAGGCTTATGCACACATAAGTTCCATTTACGTCCCAAAAGTAGGTTTTAAGTGGTGTATATGGGTTGAGCTGGCCTGCTGCACAGGAATGAATTTCACTCTACATACATAAATCATGATAAACTCCAAAAGGGATAATTTATTTAAAATGGACTCAATTTCCTCTATAGGTAATGCCAGCTCTTTATTATGTGAGCCCTTTACCCAAACAATTATTTTTGCAGACAAATAGTGGAGTTTCTGCTCACTAATAACAAGCAGGAATATTCAGCCAAAGTATTTGGGGTTGGGGGAGGAAACAGAATCTGTTCTTCTTGTCTGAACAGTGTAGTTGCTGTATGTTTGAGATGAGGAAAATCTGCCTGTGTAAACTTGTTTCTGTTTAGCTATTTAAAACCTACCATATGGATAGGATTTCAATTTCCAGTACTGACAGTTCTTAACTTTCACAACTACTAAATGAAAAGTGAATTATAAAGAAAAAAGAAAGAAAAAAAATGCAGATATATCCCACTTAAGAATAATTACTTTACAATTAGAAAGAGATGCCTACAAGCAATCAAATTGTTAAATAAGAAGTTAAGAACAAAGTGTTTGTAAGAAGCATAGAACAACACAAACATACTGACATTTATACATTAAAAATTTATTTAATTCATTGTCTTACAAATGAATTCCACTGCTTCTCACAATCACATTTTAAATATACTGGGATGCAGTGACCAGGAATTAAAGACCATTCTTACAGACACAATAAGAAAAAAAAATTATAAACTAAAACAGAGTTTTAACTACATTTTTGTCACTGCCATTTCTGACTGAGACCTTTGAGAGAGGGACCGTCTTTGTATTGTTTGTCTGTACAGCTCCTAGCACAATGAGGCCCTGACCCCAACTGGTGCCTCTAGAGGGTACTGCAATACAAATAATAATTCCATGGGTTTAGGGATTCTTTGAGCCTTCTGTCATGTTTAAAATTAAATTTCAGCTGCAGGGGTATGAGAGAGGATTTCAGAGCAAAACCAAGAAAGAGAACTTTATTATTCCAAAGCCCTCTCCCTCCCCTCTACTTGTATGCAGAATTTGCAGAGGAATCATAAAAGATAGTCCATATGTCTGTTTAACAGAAGATATTTCCTATATTCTCTGCTCATCTATGTACTTATACAGCCCTGTCACTGAACCCTCTAAGCATTAAACAAGTATTTTTAACTTTAAAATAGCAATTATTCTCTATTTCTCCCTTTCCATCCTGTAAGAATACTTTTCAAAGTCTGATACTGTTGAAACACCAGGTCTCAACCTTGCAGACAAACAGATTTTATATTTGAAAAAATAAAGTCAATTTTTCTAAGACTTTTCAGAAGTCCCCATGTCTGGGACAAGTGTTTACGGACAAAGTAGCATTTTCCGATTTTTATTTGAGTTTTCCCCCACACCAAACTACATTCCATGTCTGGACACAGTTCTCAATGCTAGTGCTAATTTGACGTGCACCCCACTCTCATGTGGTGCTTCCTAATTTCTAGGCATCTCTGTGAGAAAATCCTTGATCCTAACCCAAAGATTATTTTAGGCTCTTAGAAAATGCCAGCTACAGCTCAGTGCATAGACGTCTTGCACTAGAAAGACGCATGAGCATGTTCTCTCTACCTTTTGAGACTGACTGCATACTTACAATCCTTCCCACAATGGTCTGCCAGCAGCTGCATTAAACTTTCTTGTAGTAAGATTTGATTAATGAGTCTCAGCAGCAACAAATCAGTCTTCTAGAGCAGCCTTTGCCATGCTAATACCTGCTCTCACCACATCCACAGAATATAAACTACTACTATGTAGTGCCACTTCTCTCCATCAACGCTCTAGCTAGACGAATATATACTGTAAATGTCTCCAGTCACCATCCAATCAGCCCTCGGTGAAACTGGTCTGAGTTCCAGCATTAGCGCATGCAGCTGAAGTATTTAACTCATATTCATATCTAAACTCCCCACATTGAAGTAGGAAGATCAGGAGTCCATCCAGGCTTTGAGATTACTGCAGCTGCAAAGAGTCTGGCTGCTGTGGATAACAAGAGGTTAAAATCACTGTAAAATGTCCAGTAGTTGGCTTCATGGAGCAAGCTTGAGGAGGTGTGAAGGTTGTTTTGGGGCAGCATGCGAGGCGAGAGGGAAATGTTTGTTTTGCTAGTGAATTGCAGAGTGTGGGATCATACATGTAGCTTAAATGGGGGAATGATATGTAAACTGATATGTCCAGTACGGTACAGTGTATTATTTATATAGTGCCTGCAGTAACTAGATTGCTTTAGGAGACAAGCCTTGAAGAGCTTACAAACTAAACAAACAATATGCCAATGGAGGATCCAGATTTAGTGGAATGAGATACTATCATACATATGAATGATGCTCAATAAGCATCATGTTAATTGCTCCATTAGTGTTCAGTCTTCTAAAATAATTATGTCACGTAGCTAGTTTATTTCTTCCTGTAGTGAGGTTATTGGTACCTCAAAGAAAGTACATTTTGAGGAAGTGGTGTGTGGCTCACACTGGCAATGCTGAAGTTGTACAGTGTGCAGGGAAAAGTTTACCTAATGAATTAGGATGAATTCTGGGTGGAGATATAATGACTGAGTTAAAGTTACACTTCCAATTTCCATACTTTCCACTTTTAAAAATATGTTTAAGCTTTACATTTGTCTGGCTGTTCACTATTTATTTCTTTTTTTCTAAGTGAATGTTGTTCCCAGGTATCCCCGTTAAGATACTGATACAATATTCACAATCAACTCCAATTTAATGAATTTTCTAACCTGAGGGTTATTTGTCATCATTAGGCTTCAGGATCAACATCCCACCAGGGAAAGAATGACTACAGTTTTAGTTTGCCTGCAGATTCAGCACTATATCAGAGCATATTTAACAGCTTCTCTTGGGAACCACAAGGACTTGAAAATTAATGTTTTAAAAATAAAATGTTCAATTTTACAGGAAATAATGGGGCTATGAGAAACATGCAAGATAGCACTGACCCTTACTGGGTCATTCCAAACTGTGAAAGATGACAGGTACATAGTGATATTCATGCACACATATTCTCCCTCTTACCAGGCTGCCGCAGAGCTGAGCTGCAAAAGTTATTTGCTGGACTCTTGCACTAAGGACAGCTAGTTCATCAGGGTTCTACTTTCTGAGGTCTGTGCTATTTGGTTTAAATATAACAGACGGTGGGAATATCCTCAGCACATTTTCCAATCATATCCATTTTTTCCATAGCAATTCCATTTACTGCACCTGAAAGTCACTATATAGTCCTCTGAAGAAGGGCGCTATAAGGGGAGAGGAGAGTGTTATCTTATTTAATATGAGAACTAAGAATGGCCAGAACATTTATCAGGTAATCCATCCCCTGTCCTCCAGTCCCAGCACCTGGCAGTCAGAGGTTTAGGGACACCAAGAGCATGGGATTGCATCCCAGACCATCTTGGACAATAGCCATTGATGACCCTGTCCTCCAAAAACTTATCAAATTCTTTTTTGAACCCAGTTATACTTTTGGCCTTCCCAACATCCCCTGGCAGTGAGTTCTACTGTAACTAGGGGTTTTCAGAATGCTCAGCAGGGGCAACTTAACTATTTCACGCCAGACAGTGTTAGGAATAAATCAGTAGGAACACAGCAACTCCGTCTGATAAGATTCATGCAAGTAAGTGTGTCTATCTAAGACTGTCGTTTATTAGATTTAAGCACACACAAACATAAGCAATAGGTTTAGAACATCCCAGATATTTACCTAACATCTGGAATAGTATTGAGTAATTAGCAGCAGGTTCACAGTGGCCAGTTGCTCACCAACTGGGGAGAAAGAGTGTCGGGAAAAACATCTCAAGATGGCCTCAGAGGACTGCTCCAAAGTGCACTTTATTAGCTAATCTTTTATAGGTAACTTCTAAAAAACACACAGGTCACTTTTCTAACTTTCAGTAAATTTTTAATATCAAAGGCGTCTAGAGTCAAGGTTTTCCAGCCACCCTGGGTTTTGTCTCAGTTGTTTACTGGTTTGTCCCCTCCTCCCACTCTGATTAGCAGAACTGCTAGCTAGATATGACCTTGCTTCTAGAAGCCCATCTCCAAATTAACCCTTAACTCTGCAGTGCTCTATTTCATTCATGGCAGCTGAATGCACATAACCTGACTGCAATTAATTTAATCACATTCTGGAGAATACACACCTCTCAAATCCAGGGCAACACTATCGGTTGACTGTGTTGTATGTAGAAGTGCTTCCTTTTGTTTGTTTTAAATCTGCTGCATATTAATTTCATTGGGTGACCTTCTGGTTATTATAGTATGTGAAGTTCCCTTTTCACTTTCTCCACACCAGTTTATAGATTTCCATCATATCCCTCAATCTTTCTGATCTTTCCCCATATGAAGGTTCTTTCATATCCCTAATGATTTCTGTTGTCCTTTTTTGTACCCTTTCTTGAGATGAGGCAACCAGAAGTGCATGCTGTATTCAAGGAGTGGGATACCATGGATTTATATAGTGGCATTATGATATTTTCTTTCCTTGTGGTTACTAACATTCTGTTAGCTTTTTTGACTGCTGCTGCACGTTGAATGGTTGTTTTCAGAGAACCATGCACGAGGACTTCAAGATCTCTTTCTTGAGAATGCTAACAGCATTTAGACCCCAATCATGTTGTATAGATAGTGGGGATTATGTTTTCCAATGTGCATTACTTTTTATCAACACTGAATTTCATTTGCCATTTTGTTACCCAGTCACTCATTTTTGTGAGATCCCTTTGTAACTCCGTGGTCTGATTTGGTCTTAACTATCCTGAGTAATTTATGTATCATCTGCAAACTTTGCCATGTCACTGTTGACCCCTTTTTCCAAATCATTGATGAATATGTTGAATAGCACTAGTGTCAGTATAGATCCCTGAGGGAGCCTGCTACTTAACTCTCTCCATTCTGAAAATGGAATAGTTATTCCTACCCTTTGTTTCCTATCTTGTAATCAATTACTCATCCATGAGAGGACCTCCCCTCTTATCCTATGACTCCTTACTTTGCTTAACAGCCTTTGGTAAAGGACCGTGTCAAAGGTTTTCTAAAAGTCCAAACACATTATATCCACTATATCACCCTTGTCTGCATGTTTGTTGACCCCTCTCAAAGAATTCAATGGATTGGTGAGGCATAATTTCCCTTTACAAAAGCCATGTTGACTCTTCCCCACTAACTCAGGTTCAGCTAAGTGTCTGATCATTCTGTTCTTTACTAAAGTTTCAACCAATTTACTTGGTACTGAAGTTAGATTTACTGGCCAGTAATTGTCAGGATCACCTCAGGAGCCTTTTTTAAAAATTGGCATCACATTAGCTACCTTCTAGTCATCTGGTATACAGGCTGATTTAAGTGACAGGTTACATACCACAGTTAGTAGTTCGCAATTTCGTATTTGAGTTCCTTCAGAACTCTTGGGTGAATCCCATCTAGTCCTGGTGGCTTATTACTGTTTAATTTATCCCAAAACCTCCTATATCAACACTTCAATCTGAGACAGTTCCTCAGAGTTGTCCCCTAAAAAAATGGCACAAGTCCAGGAAGCTCTCTCTCATCCTCTGCAGTGAAAACAGATACAAAAAATTAATTTAACTTCAACTTCTCCACAACACTGCTCCTTTAGCACCTTGATCATCCAGTCACCCACTAACTGTATGGCAGACTTCCTGATTCTGATGTACTTAATTTTTTTGCTATTAGTTTGTGTGTCTTTTATTAATTGCCCTTCAAATTCTCATTTGGCCTGCCTAATTATACTTTTATACTTGACTTGCCAGAATTTGGGTGTTTTCTATTTTCTTCAGTAGGATTTGACTTCCAATTTTTAAAGGATGCCTTTTTGCCTCTAACTGCCTCTAACTGTTGTTTAGCCATTTTTTGTTCCTCTAACTTTTTTTTGCCGGGGGAGGGGGCGCGGGGGAAAGAGTATACTTTTAGTTTGTGCCTCTATTATAGTGTTTTTAGAAAGTTTCCATAAAACTAGCATGCATTTCAGGGTTCCAGGACAAGTTGCTCCTAGAAGCAACCATTAATGGTGTCTAGAAATTTTCTCTCTGTTTCCTGGCCTGAGGTGACATATGCCCAGTGAACATGGGGTTAACCCATTATTGCTGGGTTTTCTGGTTTTTCAGCCTCTAGTCTCCTTGAGTATTTCACAGTCACCATTATAATCCTGGTCCAGTGAGAAGGAATACACAGTTCGGACACAGACATTCCTTATTTAGGTCAGCTAACACTAGGAATTCTATCTCCATGTCTCATTTGCTGAAGACTATGACACTGTGTCCATTTATATTTTTTGCATTTCATTCTGATATTACTTCCTCACCAACTATTCCTCACCAACTATTCACACCATTACTGAGCATGAAAAGTCTCAGTAATTGGACTTTTATTATAAAAAAAAAAAATTTCCCAGGAGTTACAAGAAGCAGTGTTACAGACAACGGTTTGTCAATTCTATTTCGACTGAATTAATAAATCTTTGCAATTTATTTCCTTTCAGCTGATCCTTCATAAGGTGTGCCCTTCATAGAAAGCCTTTCTACTAGGGACATAGATATCGCTCTAACACCAGTAACACAGGGTGCAGTCTCCCTGATGATTCACTTTGTGAATTCAGGGGAATGGTTTTTAAGCTTCTGTTTTTCCAGTTACTTTTCCATAAACAGCCTGTAACATCGCAGAAACATTTGTCATTTGCCAAATGATGCCTTTTCCTTTACTGAGGTGAGAATGTTCTTTGTATTTAGATAGTTTAATACATATTATAGGAAATACACAATGATCTTCTAGGATCCCGTGGTCTCTTCTGACTCCTTAGACTGAGGCTTCCAATATCCCTTTTTTGTGTTGTCACAAGGCTATTCACCAAGTGAGCTTTCCACTATCCTTACCGGTCACTTTTACAAGCTCAGGCTAATAAGAGGCTTCTTTCTATTTTCAGCATAAATGGTCAGGGGTCTCATCTGTTGTTAAGACCAGGTCTACTAAAAACATTATAATAGGGTCTTCAGTATTCAGAAGTCCAAATCATTGAATAGCCTTTTATTTTAGATGTGCATGTATTTTTATTCTAGTGGCAGAAATGGGGAGCTAGGGCCATCTCAGCTTTTATACTGTGTTACACTATACAAGGGCCTCCTTTGCAAAATGTATCATGAACGACCTGGTGCTTGGCGATTGTTTTTAGTAAAAGCTGGCAGCAGGAATCCTAGGTAGATTGGAAGAAGGAAGACTTAATCTGCAATGCCAGATCAGATTCTTAGCTCTTGCATGTTCTGGAATGATGATTTACTGTGAACTTGGACTCTACAAACCATTCTAGCTTTACAATATATGCATTATAAACATATTTAGTGTTAAAAGAATATATTGTGGTCACTGCACTAGCTTTCTGTTAAGGAGAGAGGTAAATATTAATTACATCATCAATTGCTATAATTTATGCTACACACCTAGCTGTAAAATAAGTAATTCTAGAGATTGCACATTATGATCCTCAAGGAGTTCTCTTCCTTCAGCCCTACAAAATCTAAACCCTGAATTCGTAAGTCACTGTGCACCATGCTAATTTTACTGAGTAGAATTTATGAAGATGCAAATCTTTTGTTTTTCATTTTCTTTCCCTCCCCCACTCCACACTTGTGTATCCACAGAATAGCCCTATCCAGACTGTCTGTACTTTGCCTATATTCATCACAGATCACATCATATGGCTACCGCACACAGTAACAGCTGAAATTTCTCACGTTGCTTCTCAGTTGAAAGGTGATTATTTTAATTTTAAGCAATGATAGGTCAGGGAAAAGGGACATTTGTAGAAAATGTATGCAGCCATGCTGAGTTGTCCAAGCATGAAAAAAAAAAAAAGTGCCCCCTCACATTTTGAGAAAGTTGTTCATATGCCACCTAGCAGGTCCAGACTTCAAAGAGAAAAACTGCTGAGTTTCCGTTCATCTGCAAATTTGACACCATCAGCTCAGGATGAAACAAAGACTGTGAATGGCTAGCCCACTACAAAAGCAGTTTCTCCTCCCTTGGTTTTCACACCTCAACTGCTAGAACAGGGCCTCATCCTCCCTGACTGAACTAACCTCATTATCTTTAGCCTGCCTCTTGCTTGCATATATATATATATATATATATATATATATATATATATATATATATATATATATATATATATATACACACACACACACACACACACACACACCTGCCCCTGGAAATTTCCACTACATGCATCCGACGAAGTGGGTATTCACCCACGAAAGCTCATGCTCCAATACGTCTGTTAGTCTATAAGGTGCCATAGGACTCTTTGCTGCTTTTACAGATCCAGACTAACACGGCTATCCCTGATACTCAGGGGCGGCTCTAGCTATTTTGCCACCCCAAGCACAGCGGTACGCAGCGGAGGGCGCTCTGCCAGTTGCCAGTCCTGCGGCTTCGGTGGACCTCCTGCAGACGTGCCTGCGAAGGGTCCACTGGTCCCATGGCTCCGGTGGACCTCCCGCAGGTGTGCCTGCAGATGCTCCACCAGAGCCGTGGGACCAGCGGACCCTCCGCAGGAACACCTGTGGGAGGTCCACCGGAGCCGCCCGCCGCCCTCCCGGCGACCGGCAGAGCGCCCCCCGCAGCATGCCACCCCAAGCACGCGCTTGGCGTGCTGGGGCCTGGAGCCGCTCCTGCTGATACTTGACACCTAGCATGGGTGTATTTAAAACTTCACACGACCTATACACAGGCATCAACGAACAATGCTAAACTGGCTAAATTTGAGAAGGAAAGAAAGCTGAGAAATAAAAGTTATAGATGAGTCAAAACAACATAATGAAAAAGTTCATCTATTATTTCCCTTCCCACTTTGTGACATTATCTAGAGATGTGTCTGCTGAATGATACAAATGTAATTTTGTTCTATTTCAGCCATGAGAAGGACTGTACAAACATGTATTTAAATGGGCAAAACAATAACAGTATTATCTTTCACCAAAAAAGAAAACCAAGCAAATTAAATGCAATCCCTCCCCATTAATGTAATACCATCTGGGATTTTACATATTCACAAAATTATGGCATTCAGTTATAAAACTTTTCTAAGTTTAGAACTAATAAAACTAAGCAACCGTAAGCCACAGGGGTTTCACTGAAGTTGTCATATACAGTAATACAAAAGATACTACATGAAAGCAATGAAGATTAGTTACTGCTCCCATTCATATGAATTTATCTGAAAAACATAAACCATGATATTACAAAAATATGCAGTAATATATTGCATACAAGCTGTTCTCATTCTTGTACCTCAGAGAAAGGAACAGTAATCAGGACAGTCCTCAAGTCTTACAGCATGTATCACAGTCCTAGCTACATTGAAATTAAAAGACAGAAAAAGTGTTGGTTTGTTTTGAGAACAGTGACAAAGGAGAATACATTCATTTTTGTAATATTTCCCAAGTAGTCCAGGCTTTGGAGAGGTGGATAAAAGCAATACAGACTTTGCTCATCTCCTGGTTTAACAGGCCCAATTTTTACAGTTCACATCACCACAGCAAATACTCCTTCATCCCAATTACTCTGGTTATATAATAATATGGCAATTCCATTGATGCATCAAAACTACAAGTTAGAGCAAGCTGCATTTTAATTCAGCAAGAAGCCTGGAGATGATCAGTTCTTCCCATCACTTGCAATGTCCCTCTTAGAAAACATTAAGGAAAGTGAGGATAGTGCAGCTGCAAGCTAAGCAGTTTCTTTAATGAAGGAATAAAACTGTATACATAAGCTATTCAGTCTAGAATCTCAATACTGGAGAGATACCAAATCCTCTCACTGGATCAGGGATGAGGAAGAGTGAAAATGACTGATTTTTACATGAATTCCCCTTGCACTGTAGTAAAGACACCTATAGTTGCCATCATAACAAACAGTAAAAAGTTTCCTTACTTTAAAGAACAATTAGATTAAAGGGAACCCTGAAGATATAACCTGAGTCCTAGTGAAACACAACTGGGGTAACTACCATACTATAGCCACAAGAAAGTGAAACCATAATAAAATGACAGCCTTTGTAACTGCCTTGGCCTATATCCCAGAATCCCTGCCGGGCCTTTGTGCCTGTCAAGTGCTCCTGATCACGCCCAATGATCCCAGACCCCTTGAGCACAGGGGGGTGAAATACTCCAGCCACACTTGGCAGATGGCTGGCACACAGCAGAATGTCAGAGCCACATCATTAGCAACAACAATGGAACATCATCAGCACAGAAGGCAGCAAGTGCAACTCTGGCCAGTGTTACAATGCAGGAATTAAAAAGCAGTGAGATGCCATGAGGATAGGTTTTAAATTTCAGACGCACTGAAGTTTTCCCAGGACTAAGGAGTTTATAACACCAAGAACACAAAACACAACTACAGAAATGACCACATTTATATCCAGTCTTGGAAGCAAGTAAACTATGTGAAAGATTACCTAAAACCAAGGTCAAGCACTGCAAAAATGGGACGTTAGACAATGTACTATTACATTTTGGGTATAAGAACGGTCACATATGTAAAATTAATGACCATCAACTCTAGTTATGCAAATACGTTTTGTTCAAGTCATGAGCAATATGTTTTTCTTGCACAGTGCTCTGGAAGTATTAATGACTCTATAACATCGAACTACTCGGGAATATTGTATTTAACGGGACCTTATGGTGCATGTCAGGAAATAGAGGTATTAGTGGTACCCAAGCCCCACATTAGCCATATAGGATCTGTGGTGGTCAACCAGAATTTAAGAAGGCTATTAATAAACAATTCAATGTTTGCCATCAGAAGGGTTATAATAGACATGCAAACAAACATCTATAGCATAGAGCCCAGGTCTGCTCAGTTCACCAAGATAGCAGTGCTGGGGTGGGAGTCTTGGACTCTGAGTGCTGAACCTAAATATGGCCATAGTAAAAGGGATGTGGTGGCCAAAATACTAGGAGGGATTGGGGCAGGTTTAGGAATTATGAACACTCTAAACACTAAGTCCCTATCCCAATGGATCAGTAGCACTGGGCATAATGTAGCTACCCTAACCAACCCTTGATATCTGCCATCAATAAAGTAGGAGATCTAGGATACAACAATACTGGTGTCATCAAGGCTTGGTTTGATGTCCAGGAAAAAAATAAGGTAAATAAGAGCAATGAGTACCATGCAGTGGACGTAGGTGAATGCCTCTGGAAAGATAATCATGGATACATATGTCCCACTGAGGTATTCATGGGTGCTCCCATCTGTCTGAATCCAGCACAGGGTAAATGCCACTATGAGTTCAGTCCTAGGTACACCAACCACTCCCAGGTTATAGTGGTTAACAAATCATTGCATATGTATTAGGAGCACTTGCAAGATTTTCACTGTTAGTACCTACGATACTGTTTATAATGATATCCACTAATTTGTGTTTATGTTTTGTCTTATCTCTAACAGGGTGTGATACATATTTTGAATCTGAAAAGATGAATTACCGAAATATCAGGATAGCCTATCACCTCTATCGCCATGTTGGGCCTGTTAGCCTAGAACTCAACATTATGCTCCTTCAGCAGCTGGTGAAATATCCCAAGCTCACTCTGGACATCTTTGAGGTACTGGAGCTGGGCAGAGCCACTATGCTTACAATACATCATTCAATGAAGCAGAGAGAGGTGATTTTAAAAAGGGTGCTTAAGTCGGCTGGGGTCGCTCACTGTTGTTCACTTTTTGCTGATTCCACTGGCACAGCTGAATCATGGCATATCCTGATTTACTCTCTCACTTATATTAGTAATTCAGTTTATTGTAATTATTTTGTATGTTGGATTATGCAGATGGGTGCACGTTAAACTCAGATGTTGAAGGTAGGCCCAGGTGTGCTAGTACTTTTGGACACAAGGGAATACCAGCATCCGAACCTCTGGTATAAGTTATTCATGTGTGGTGGCAGTTTTAACCTAACACCACCACCAAGAAGAGGAAATGTTGTATAGGAATGGTTCAATTTATTAAGTGTACATAGTCGCCATTTTGGATTGGTAAAAGGACAACCTGTCCTCCATCTTGGCATCCCTTCTCCTTCAACTTTTGGTGCCAAAATAAGAAAAAGGCAGGAAAGATAGTGTCTCGTGGCCATAGAATCTGCCTAGCAACAGAGAACGCTTATAAGGGAATGTGACGCTCTGAAGGGTGCTCTGTGTCTCTGGATGCTATGGAAGCAGGTCATCCCAGTGAGGCATAGAAGCCCTCCCACAGTGTACCAGTCTTGCTATTAGCTAGAGCCCTGAGGGATTAAGACTTGAGGTGAACCAGTAACATCTACCAAGGTTCCCTTAACTTACCTCCACTCACATGTTCCATCATCACTTGACATAATGTTCGCATTCAGCACACAGGACAACGAGATTAAGAATAGAAGACACAAGACACCATACTGAAGATCTACTTACCTGTCACCGAAGTTCCTGAGGTCTGGTTCCTGTTCCTGGTTCCCGTCTGTGTTCCCGTTCCTGCTCTCCTGTCCAGTGTCTGCAATATATGGTATAGTAGCAAAGAATCCTGTAGCACCTTATAGACTAACAGACGTTTTGGAGCATGAGCTTTCGTGGGTGAATACCCACTTCGTCAGATGCATCTGACGAAGTGGGTATTCACCCACAAAAGCTCATGCTCCAAAACGTCTGTTAGTCTATAAGGTGCTACAGGATTCTTTGCTACTTTTACAGATCCAGACTAACACGGCTACCCCTCTGATACTTGACAATATATGGTATAGTTGTTCTTGTTTAGTCCTGGGTACCCCATTGTTTATAGAGTTTGGGGCTCTGGGGTTCACCCCCATTTACATCATTTGTGTTAACTGTTATTGTGTTATCTTAGTTTTCAGGGCCCCCCAGCTGGTTCTTAAATAAATATCACCTGACTGTTTGCAACCTCAATCTGCCTTTGTCTTAACTACACAATTACTGATGATAGATGCACAGGGGTTAGAACACCGCAGATAGCCCATTCTCTGTAAAGTAAAACTGAGTTCCAACTATCTGTGGCTAACAGTTTGAGCAATGTTTGTAATGAGTGTTTTTGAGAATTGTGAATGTTTTATTAAATTCTCTCTCTCTCTCTCTATGGATAGTACGGCAAGCACACTGGTACAGATGCTAATTTAAATAATGTCTAATGTAAAGAGCCAAAAAAAGAGGTGGCAGAAATATATTTAATGCTAATTAGTATTATAATGGAGTAGAAAAGGAGTAGCCTTGCTAAACTGGAGGAGAGCTGCAATTAACGACCAAAGGGTACCATTAGGTTCCAGGATTATGAGGCTGTACCTCACTCTGTTGTCAGTGAACTGATTGCCAATTGTACACCATTCCATCCTTGAGTGCAAGTCTAACTGAAGTATTGTGTAAGTAATAATTGCATGAATGTTATTTTTCTTTTTAATAAAGTTTGGTTGTATCATTCAAAGTGTCACCTATTGGTCCCCTACTAAGTAAGTTGTCTAGCTGACCTATAGGCTCGAACCTGAAAAAAGTTGAGTTTTACTGCACCCTTATTTTAACTACTTAGTATTAATTGAGAATATTTTAACATAAAGGTTACAGTACCAAGCCAGGAGGAGATAGCTGTACCTCAGATCCATTGACCAGTGGCTATAAACATGGTGGTTCTATCCAAAAGCCCACAGCACAGCAACTTGGATGAAGCTATGTTACCAATTTACTGTATGCTCCTCACCAGAAGTGGCTATTCAAGCTTCTCAGATATTACAGACATTCAGATACTGTATGCACAGAGCATAAGAAGTTAGATTATACTGATACGTTCTAATGATAGCTTGTATCATAACAAAGCCTAAACAAAGAGATGAGTCCACCTAATATACTGGAGATAGCCCTATAGTGCCAGCCCCAACAACTATTTCTCATTTCACTGCAGCACCCATGGATTTAGACTGAACAATCTCTGAGGATGGATATTCCTGGATGCCCACGTATTTAATGTGTGACTCAATGGAGGGAAGCGAGGGTGTTAAACCCTTCCCTGGGACACCCTGGCGTGCATGAGCCTGCTAAACTGTCAAGCATCCACTTGCTTATCATTGTCCTTTCTGCTTTTCCTCGAGGGCAGCGCTGCTGAGCACTGGGCAGCTCCACATGTAATGTTATGGGACAGTGAGAAGTCATCACTGATTTTCCCTGAGGACTCCTCAGGTGTGTGGAAGCAAGAGCCTATTAGCCACACATCAGAGACCAGACTGGCTAGGAGGCTCTAGGGGCAGATAAGGGTGCTGGAAAAGTCAATGGGGAATAGGGTATTGAGGATGTCAGAAGCCACTGGTAAGGAGGACTTTGATACAGAGAGATTCTGAAAAGGAGGCTTGTTTGGAGGGAGGGACAGGGGAAAAGAGCATAAGGCAGCCTGGGGCAAGGGCTACTGAGGACTGTCGGAGCCTCTGGGGTTTTTGAAACTTTGGGACAGCCTCCCCCACTCACCCCATCAGTTCTACTCTACCGAGTGCTACCTCTCCCTCCCTGCCCTCAGCAGTGTGGTCTTCTTTGCCCCGCCTCTATTCTGTCCCTTACAGTCACTATTGTCTCCTCCTTCCCACAGGCTCTGTGCAGGCCAGGCACCAGCAGGGAGAGCAAAGAGCCTTACTGGCTCCCAGAAACCTAGTGGGTCACAGAGGGCACATGCCATTTACCACGTTCTGTGGGTTTATTACGTCTGTAGCAGCATGTAGAAAACACATAGCTGTGTTTTCATCTTCATTCCACATTTGCACAAGTGGGAAACTATTAGATCTTCAGACTCACCTGGGAGCACAGATTAATCCTGATAAACTTCAAACTCCCTTGACACCTTCAGGAGAGAGAGGGTGATGAGGGATCGGGAGAGAGATAAATCACCAGGAGCTGGCAGTTCACTGGGGTCCCTGGAGATCTCTCTCCCAACTGCAAAGCTGTCCCTGAACAGAAGATTGATGAGGACCCTTCTGGAATGTCTGCTCCTTCCTCTCTACTAACTTAGGAATTTCTTCTACACGGACCATATTAGAGCATTGACCCCTTCCATCAACAGAATCAGCACTAGCATTTGCAAACCACTCTACACTGATAGACAACGGTATCTTAGAACCACAGCCAATTTGAAATGTCCTTGTACTGCAGTGTTAGCCCTAGTGCCCTGGCCAAATCCCAAGCAGCCATTCTATTCTGCAGACCTAAAATTCCCATGGAGTTTTAGATGGATACAGCAATCCTCACTTCCTGTCCTACGATATCGAGTAGCAGATTTATCATGCACTATTTAAACAGTTGGCACATTCCCCCATGACAAGAGTGTTCTACTCACTGCAAGATGGCGCCTCCACCTGGCAGTTCTATGGAGTAGCTTTGCATAGCTTATGCTCCTTCCTGCAGTTGTGCTCCATGTCTCTCTTGCTCCAGAAGCTGCTGCAGCCTCTTCACCACTCAGCCCTCCAGCCAGGTCACTATGTGCGTTCCCCTTCTGGGGCAGACTTTCAAAGTCTCCTCTGTCCATGCAGTGTCAAGTGGCCCACTGCCCTGAGCCTGTCACACCAACAGTGACTTAGGCAGTCTTCCTGCCTTCCCCATACAGGCCCACTCTGCAGCAGCTGACAGGGTAGTCCAGACCCACCCTCTGCTCTGGGTTCCAGTTCAGGGCCCTGTAGTAAATAGCTAAAATCTGTATCTTCACCAACTTACTGCTGACCCCTGGAATCCTTCCCAAGAGGCTGCTTCTCCCCTTCCTGCTCCCTTACCTCAAGGAGAAGGACTAGACTTCCTCCCTGCTTTTTAGAAGCTATGCCTGCTCCCTCACAGGTAAGCTGCCTTCTAATTAGCTTCCTCCAACTTAAGTCTCCCTCATTTGCAGCCTAACTGGCTGATTGGGCCCACCTGGCCTAATTCAGGTCTCTGAGGGCCAGTGGGAGGAGCATATTTAGCTTGTGGTCCAAGATGTCTCCATTTCTGTACTGTGTGCTGTGATTCCTGTATACAGAGGGCTCTGCACATGGAATCCATCACTGGCAGCTGCGCAAGCAGGGTAGCTGCAGGATCACACACAGGCTGCTTACTTTGCGTATCACACTGGGATCTTTGATCAAAATATGCAGTATAAACGTCACTTATCCTAATTGCTTACAACCCTACTCCTCCTGCATTAGCTTCCTAACCGCCCCCATCTTATCCTAATTATTTCCCAGATGTTTAGGGACAGTTACTATGTCCCCTCCCACCTTCAGCTTTGTTTGTTGCCCTCTCTCTCTGCAAACTGTGATTCTGCATCTTTCATCTACATGTTCTCCTTCTCTGTGTTCTGATGGCCTTCTTTTAGGGGCATACACTTTACAAGCCCACTACTGTGCTAGAGTTATGCCAAATCAAAATTCACTGACACTAATAGGAACTCAAACTGTCCTGAAATTAGAGAGGAAAATAATCCCTGATGGCTGCTTATATTTATTTTTCATTTTTTGTTAAATAATGGACTCTATATTTTCCTGTTACACCAAGGCTGTAAGGCAGCTCTAGGTTTTCACAGATTCCTTCATGAATATTTCTCACTACATACTGGATGTCATTATTCTATTGAGAATCAATTAGCCCAAATGTTGTTATGACAGTTACAGAAAAATTATATTTTTAGCTATAATTTATACCATTCCAATGCAATCTTCAGAGAAATACTGAAAATGTTAAACCTGATCTGATAGTGAAGAAAACCTCAGTGATGAGACAGCAAAGAAATGGGTGACTGAGAGAGATTTCTGAATGAAACATACTTTTCTAAAGTAACAAGCACATTTAGGATTAAAAATTCAACCAAATGGTGAAAAGCAATGGAAAACAGGAAAACAGGGCCACAGTTCTTCAAAGCTTTTCTCCAGTTCACTTCCATCCAATGTTAGAGCTGCACAAAACATTTCACATGTGAGTGACCAGGAAGCATTGCCCTCTTTGGCCATTTCATGAAAGGACAAAAGCAAAACAATCACTTTTCAACTGATGGGGCATCACAGACTCACCATAAACCAAATGCTGCTTCAGTGGTAAAAAATACATTTACTTAGCAATGGTGGGAGATGCACAGCCGTGTGGGAGGTGACCTAAGGGTCAAAGGTCGTATTATACTTTCTGCAACAGGCTCATTGTCAGGCCCAGGAGTCCTTGGAAACAATGCACTGGTGGCCCAAAGCATGGTTATTGCAAAAGCACTGAAATTAGAGGAGGTCCCCATTTGTAAATGTATTTCCCTTTCCAGTGGGAGGAGGAGGAAGGAGATAAGAATAGTCAGAAGAATGAAGTGGATGCTGGGGACAGATAGGGGAAGGATAACGAAACACAGCAAAAGTAGATCAGATGAGCAGTGAGATAATGGCATCAACCAGCTAACAGGGAGCATGGGCAGAAAGTGACCTACACTCCTCACGCAAAGAGAGTCCCTACAGGTCCCTCTGTGACAGGAAAGGAGAAAAAGGCTGGGGTAGAACTGGGCAGCAGCAGGAGTACATCTTCCAATGAACATACACTAAATACAAGTGAACTGCTTCTCTGCCTCTCTGTGCATTAGCAATGCCACAAATTGGGCAAGCCATGGAGTAGCAGCAACCATGCTGTGTAAGTGGGGGCAGCTGTAGCAAGGATGTGATAGCAGTCCTGTCACTGCTGCTCTTACAGTTCTGATATTCAGAATTTAGTTAAGCTCCTCTCTTCATCCCTCTATCCTTGTCTATCACTGTCAGAGGCAACAGAAAGGGGAATTCAGGAAAGTAATGAAAGCTGTTAGATGTTCCAAGCATGTTCAGTACCGGATTTACCATGACGCTAGTGGCGCCGGGCCCACACTTCAAAGGGACCCCGCCCCAGCTGCTCTTCTCCACCCCCGACTCTCTCCTGCGGGGGCAAAAGCTTGGTGCTGCCGGCTCCTGGGGCAGCAGGACAGGCTCCACCGGCAGCCAAGTTTCTCCCCAGCCTCTTCCCCCAGCGTGCTGTGTTCCCACCCCTCCCCTCTCACTTTCTGCCGCCGATCAGCTGTTTGCCGGTGCAAGGGAGGTGGAGGAGCGGAGCCGCAGCACACTCGCTGCTTGGGGGAGGAGGTGGAGAAGAGGCAGGGGCGGGGCCTTGGGGAAGAGGCTGGAATCGGGGCATATCCCCTCCAGCCCCCTGCCGTGAGCACCCCCATGGCCCCAACTCACACCCCAGCCCTCTGCCCTGACTCAACAAGAACAACCAACAAAAGTGCATTCTTATGTAGAAAACTATGATTAAATCGAGTCTTCCTGACTAGTGATTTAAATCACGATTTAAATCAAATCCACCCTGCTCGCTGTGCTCTTGCCCTTGGCCCCTTCACTCCCCAGGGGGCCCCACAAATATGTTTGGCGCCAGGCCCACAAAAAGTTAATCCGGCCCTGCATGTTTGAGTTTGTTGCTCAGTTCAGCTCTGTGTCATGTTCCACACTTAACATACTTAGCTGTTCAGCTCCCCCAAAATATTAAACTGAAGAAGCCTGAACATTTTAGAGGTTTAAAATGATTAAATGGAGAGATCAGAGCATCTGCGCAGGTAGGGAGACAGCACAGAGGAGATATGTGATTCACCTGGGATCTCCCTACATTGAAAAGACAATAACAAGAAGCCAGTTATTCATATCAAAGATGGTGTTGGATATGGGGAAGCTCTGTGTCTTGTCACCATTCTGAGGTGAAATAACTAATGCTCTCACTTAGAACTTCGTTAGCATTTAGCTTTAGAACTCAAAACTTGGCACAATTTCTGCTATGCAAATACATCTTCCCCATTGAGATAAGCCTATATGATGTCGGCTGGCATTCTGGAGCTGACTCTCTGGTCATTTTATCTAAAGTGGCTGATGTCCAGGGACTTTGGGTCTGTGCTGGAGAAGTGTAACTGTGCTGTAGAAGTTGTCATTGTGCATGACTGTTATATTGGCCACATTTTTGTCCTAGACAATATAAAAGAGTTATTTTTAAAATTGAGCAGCTGCAGTCCTGTCACTATTCAGTGAATAAAACTAAACAGCACCAGCTTAGCTTGTATGATGGCAATAAAATCGCTATATGGTTATAACAAATGGGACTGAAAATGTGTCCATTATCCCTGTCTAATGCACAGTGATAGCCAAACAAAAATCCATTTTCAAGGATATAAATATGAACATTGTATGGTAATCTTGTGTGTTCAAACAGATCCAATTAACTAACACTTCACCAAAACGTTACCTAGCTCACATGAACAGTAGCAATGAACTGGTTCACAGGAACACCATATAGCCATTACCTTACACTAGACTGGCAGGCAATTTAAAAATATGAGGGGGAACATCCAAAGTTTATGTTGAACAAAAACTGTTAATATGTCAAGTCCAAGAACTTTGCAGGGAAATACTTCCACAGGATGTTGTTCTATGACCAACAGTCCTGCTTTAACCCTGCTGCTTCCCTACAGCAACTGGGCCATATCCAGAATTGCCTGGACTCCTGCTCTTTTTAGGGACACACTTCCGAAAACTATGCACACAGATTATAGTTCTACCTGCTTCATTCTGAGTAGACTCCTGGATTATGAGAGGAGTAAAGAAAAATCCACCTACTCCTGTGTCTCGCACACATAAACAGACGGCTTGAAGCAGTTTCCCCAGTTCTACAGGCATATGTTCCAGATGCTGCTGGATAATTGTTTGAAGTCTGATATACACAAACATCTCCTCAAAGGATTTGCAAATGGAAGTGCTCCATCTTCAGGTAGTCATCACAGTTTATCTTCCTCTGGACAGGTTCAGTGTGAACTGAATGCTGAAATCATCAACATGAACCCAGGACTAGCTGAAGAAAGACACATTTTGCACATTATGCAGTAGGCCTGAAGAGTTCAGTAGGACTCTGATTTTATAAAGGTTGGTCCTGTCTAATTTTGACTTTACATACAGAAACTGAAACAACACTGCTTTAATGTGGCAATAATCACTCATTGCCCAAACTTTTATCCCCAAAGAAGCCCTTATAAAATGGCCTTTCCTATGTATTAGGTCTGTAATATGTGTCCTGCCCTTACATCCAAGCAGCCACAAGAAATAACTCTGGAATTTGGCCACTGCTGGTATGTTTCCCCACTGTTTCTGGGGAAGACATCAGATACTTGGTGATGAATGTGGGATACAAACCTGAACAGAAGATTCAGGAGTGGTGTCATTTTCCAGGGGGTTGCCGAAGCCAATTTTTAAATGATTTAAGCAATGGAGCCTCTACATTTTTTGTTGGGAGACTATTGGATAGTCTAATAATCTTCATTCGTTACTGGCATTCACATTTGTTATGGCAAATCAATATGGCTTCATGCCACGAAAGTTGACAATAGATGCTGGTTTTGCACTGAGGAAGCTCATGGAAAAATTTAGAGAGAAAAATATTCACAATTCACATGATGTTAATTGATCTTCAAGAGGCCTTTGAGTTCCAAGAGAAGTCAAAGCAGCCAAGCCAAGAAGAAATGGTGGGCTGTCATAAAGAAAGACATGTTATCATGTTGTGCAACAGAGGATGGCATTGAACAGAGCATTGTAGAGGGAGCAGACTTGTAAAGTAGACCCCATTTGATGGGACTAACATAAGGAAAAAGAAGATTCACATTAAGTAGTTGTTGCCTTTATCCTGTCCCACATAACTGGAAGAAGGATTGGAATTTCTGTGTTTCACCAGGCAACGCAGGTGAAGGGGCAGTAAAGAACAGAACCAAAACCACTGATTATTCTTTATATTGTGACATTATTGTACATAGCACGTAACATGCGAACCTGAACTCCAAGATCAAAGCTCTGAGGATCAGAGTTCTAAATTTGCCAGACCTATTTATAAAGCCACCTTGACAGAAGAAAATGTCAGTGCTAAATAAACATCCAATTGCACAGACCAATTCTCCTGCTGTCCCCCAAATATGTATCTGCTTCTCGCCAGCCAACCGCATCATTAATGCCTGAGGATTCAGGTTTTGTCTCAGAGGACACTATGCAAGATAAAAAGCCTTTAACAAAACACTCTTTCTGCAAGTAACAGTGGACAGGGCATGGGTGGTGTTTTAGCATTTATCACTAGTGATGGAACTGGTTTGCAGGTCCCTTAAAATGTCCCTGTTGTGTAGTTCTCCCTCACTTTGGCCTTTGCCTGAAACATTCTGCCATGAGGTATAAACTACCGCACCCAAACACTCATGTCTGAACCAAGAATGATCTTACCATCCCCCATGCCCTTTGTTAAACTGGCAGCACAAACATCTCCTGTATCAGCTGTATTGCTATTGGGAACTGACAGCCAATTTGTCATGTTACTTAAGAAAAGCACAGCACATTTTGGGTGCTGTTCTCCGATTAAGTATCTAATACTCAAAACAATGAAGTCCAATTACTAATTGCTGTTGCGGGGGTGGAACTAGGTTCCACCTGCTGAGTCGTCATTTCATTCTCATGTGAAGGCAGGTGGAATTTGTTTGTTTTAGTTACCAGCATGCATGCTATTGTGCATGTTGGGACTACCACCTTCCTCTTCCATGGAGTCAGAATTGAGGGACATTTAGAGGGCAGAAAGGACTCTCTCATGGTTAAAACACTGGAATAGGACACCCATGAGTTCAATTCTCACCTCTACTACAGACTTCCAGTGTGACCTTGGGAAAGTTACTTAACTTCTCTATGCTGCAGTGCTTTACCTGTATAGTTGGGACAATAATATTTTCTATCTAGGAATTTGTATATTCCTCTCATTGCTGTAATGTCTGAGTGCCTCAGAACGCCCCTTAATAGATGTTATCTTGCCCATGAGATAAGGACATGCTAATACTATTTTACAAATGGGGAACTGAGGCAAAGTGCAGATTAAGTGATTTGCCCAGAGTCAGACAGGAAATCTATGGCGAAGCCAGGAATTTAACTGAGGTTTCCTGAGTCCTAGCCCAGCTCCCTATCAACTAAACCAGCCTTCCTACCTTTTGTTTCAGAGTGATAGCTGTGTTAGTCCGTATTAGCAAAAAGAACAAGGAGTCCTTGTCTTGTCTATTTAGATTCTATGCTGTTTGAGAGAGGGACTGTTTCCCGCTACATATGTACAGTGTTCAAAAGACAATAAAACTGCCACAAGGTCATAGTCCTGGAAGATTCTTCCTTACTTGAATTTCTCTTTTCTTTCCTTCCCAGCAGCAGGGACAGACCTCACATACCCAAGTGTAAGCTACTATGGCACATAGTTAAGCTAGACGCAAGGAAGGCTTTACTTCTACTAGCACATCCAGATGAGTGTACCTAGATCTATTGACTTTCCAGCACCATCTCAGTTTCTCCATCCAAAACCAGATGTTTCCCTGGAGCAGAGTTCAATCAGTTACAGTAGGCACACTTTCCCATTAGAGAACTCTTGACTGCACCACTCACCTATTCAACCAGGTAATCAGATAGGAGACCGAACTATAGAATATTAGGGTTGGAAGAGACCTCAGGAGGTCATCTAGTTCAATCCCCTGCTCAAAGCAGGACCAACACCAACTAAATCATCCC
The DNA here is from genome assembly GCF_007399415.2 of Gopherus evgoodei. Classification (NCBI taxonomy): domain Eukaryota; kingdom Metazoa; phylum Chordata; order Testudines; family Testudinidae; genus Gopherus; species Gopherus evgoodei. The sequence continues at coordinate 430,667 of NC_044341.1, read as the reverse complement.
AGCCAGGGCTTTGTCAACCTGGGTCTTAAAAATCTCTAAAGATGGAGATTCCACCCCCGCCAAGGGAACCCATTCCAGTGCTTCACCACCCTCCAAGTGAAATAGTGTTTCCTAATATCCAACCTAGACCGCCCCCACTGCAACTTGAGACTATTGCTCCTTGTTCTGTCTTCTGCCACCACTGAGAACAGCCGAGCACCATTCTCTTTGGAACCCCCCTTCAGGTAGTTGAAGGCTGATATCAAATCCCCCCTAACTCTTCTCTTCTGCAGACTAAATAACCCCAGTTCCCTCAGCCTCTCCTCGTAAGTCATGTGCCCCAGATCCCTAATCATTTTCATTGCCCTCCGCTGGACTCTCTCCCAATTTGTCCACATCCCTTCTGTAGTGGGGAGACAAAACTGGACGCAATGCTCCAGGTGTGGCTTCAGCAGTGCCAAATAGACGGCAATAATCACTTCCTTCGGTCTGCTGGCAATGCTCCTACTAATACAGCCCAATACGCCACTGGCCTTCTTGGCAACAAGGGCATACTGCTGACTCATATCCAGCTTCTCATCCATTGTAATCCCCAGGTCCTTTTCTGCAGAAATGCTGCTTAGCCAGTCAGTCCCAAGCCTGTAGTGGTGCATGGGATTCTTCCTTCCTAAGTGCAAGACTCTGCACTTGTCCTTGTTGAATCTCAGATTTCTTTTGGCCCAATCCTTCAATTTCTCTAGGTCACTCTGGACCCTATCCCTACCCTCCAGCGTATCTACCTCTCCCCACAGCTTAGTGTCATCTGCAAACTTGCTGAGGGTACAATTAATCCCATTATCCAGATCATTAATAAAGATGTTGAACAAAACTAGCCCCAGGACCAACCGTGATGCACTCTGCTTGATACCGTCTGCCAACTAGACATCGAGCCATTGATCACTACCCGTTGAGTCCAACTTGAAAAGCTACTTCTGCCTGACTTACATTCTTCCTGTCCCCTCTAAACCAACCACAAAACAGGAAACGAAAACTTGTATCAACTGGTTCCAGCTGCACTACAGTTTAGTTCACACCCTTCTATTTTGTCCTGATGGCCCTTTCACATCCTATTCCTGAGGCATGAGGATACATGATGAACTCCCAGGACTATGGTGTGGCTTCTGTGCCCAACACTGATGCCTGTAACTGCCACAGACCTCTGTGATGGCAGGTCACTTTGTGCTATATTGTCAGCAGATCTGCTCCCAATTCTTCACATGTGTACTAGCAGAATCCACCTATCCTGCCATGGTACCCATTTTTGAGCCAGACAGGCATGCTGCCCATCAGGACTAAAAGTTCCCCTATGAGACTTTAACTAGGCTCTCTGATAGTCTCAGTTTGTGAATCTTAATCACCCCAGTGAGCTTGGTCCATTCCCATAGTCCAAGATTTCAGTTGATCAAAGAGGATAGCAAAACAGGTAATCTGCCCACTCAGAATCTCTCTCTTAATTTTTTTCTTCAGGTAAGTTCTTCCATGTGTCTCTGATTTCCCCCAATGAGAGATTCAAATCCAACGCAATTGTTCCTTCCAAATCCCTTGTCTCTCACTTCTCAGTTCCCTGAACCCCCCAGTTATCCCTTATTTTCTTGCTTTAACTGAACACAAATGAAACTCCAGATAGCAAAGGGGGCTCAGCATTTCCAAAGACTCTCCCCTTCAACAAACCAGCAAATCTCTGCCAAGGAACATCAAAATGAGCAGTCCTCCATTCACTAGAGGACAAAGGCTTTAAAGCAGACTCTCATAGTAAAGTGGGTGGAAAGAGCAAAGCACACACACACACACACACACACACCCAGTTTTTTCCCCACTGGCCAACAATTATTTTTCCCAGGACACAGTGAGCATCACATTTAAATTTGGGGAGGTTTAATGAGGGGACATGGAAATTGGATCCAAATCCAGATGAGTTTGGATCCAAACTTACAGCTCAGGACCATTCCCAACAGAAAGGTTCTGCAATCAGAAAACCTTCCCAGAAGTGAAATCCTTGTCTGTGTAATTGTACTGATTTCTCTGCATGGCCCGTTTCCCGGGAAGCATATGCTGCCTTACATTTGAATCAAATTTGGAACCTGAATCAGGCATGAGGACATATTAAATTCATCATAACAAGCCCTAGATAACAATAAAGCCAGTGTGCCAAAGCATATCTAGAATAGCTCTCATCTAAGCTGTTGCACACACTGTAATTGGAAGAAGGCTTTTAAAGCTTTTACTGTCCATTTTTGGTCACATTACCTTATATTTCCTGTATTTTATTTTACTATACAGTAATTATATTATAATACTGAACAGGAAAGTTGTTCATTATTACAAGAGATGCTTCCCCACTTCTTCACTGATTACACTAGAGTATAAACAGCAACTGGTAAGCCTGACGTTTTTCATTTGAACTGAGAAATTATGGTGTGCTGGCCAGGTTTCCTTCTCAGGAAGGGATTTCACAGTGTAAAAATTCTGCTTTGTGGATCATATCAGTGGCTTTTGTAAATCCATTTGTTGTGACATACGGCTGCATGCATGACATGCTGAGCCCTGCCCCATGCTATTACTTACTGTTGCATCACACTGCCAAAAGCAGCAGCATGAGAAAATGCAGGGCAGAATTTATGCCTGGAGACACAAGCAGTCCCTGGAACAGAGGGGGTAATCAATCTCACTCTGAACTGGAGAAATGGATTCAGCCCAAGCATGTTGCCTGCTGGAAATGGAGGTAGAGACAGCAAAAAAATCTGTGAAGGGAAAGACTACACGGATGTGAAAATACTGATGAAAAAATCTTGTAGAAAGAAGGTAGCAGCACCTTTTGTAATCACCTGAATGGGAAGAGTCCAGTTCCTAACCATTTTCAGGCAACTGCTATGGGGAAAAATACACTTTAACCTGGGTGCAAATCGAAATAACTTCCACATATGAAATCCACATCGCCTTGCAGAAAACAGAACTTACTGATCCACCTTTCAGTTGTGTTTCTGACATTAGTGCAAAACAAAATCAGAAAGCAAATTAGCAACAAACAGAATTCAATGAATAAAAATACCCTGTACAGACATTTTAAAATCTGAGAAAGACAATTTAATTTCAGGGTAATATTATTCTCATTTATACTGTCCCCCAACATTACAGGCAGCCTTATAGGAGAACAGTGGTTTAACATTTAACTAGGATGTTAAAATAACCTTGAAAATATGCCCCAAAGACTTTTAGTTTCTCATTTTATAGCTAGTTTGTCTTATGTTAAATAGTGTCATTCATGTCAGGTAGTACATCACCATTCAAATACATAATTTATGGGAAGTCAGATAATCTGGAAAGTGGAAACTAAGAATTCGGACTTCTCACTGGGGCAGGTGTCTCTCTACAGACTGCACAATATGGAAAGCTCCAGGAATGCCACAGCTTGAGACTCTTGTGATGTTTAAACAGATAAATGGGGAAAGAAAGAGAGACAAAAAAAAATCAGAGTGTTGTATGCAAAACTACATTTTGAAAACTCCATCGCTGTTAATTCCAATTCCTTTCCTTACTGAGAATTAGTATGTTGGAATTAAAGGATGTGTGCCCAATGAACCTAGGCAGACACCATGGAGGAGCTGGGATGGCAGATAACGAGAGGTGGAGTGGGAGCAGGAGGAGAAATCTGGATTCAAGTGTTAGCTATACTTTGAATTTCTTTAGCACTTTTGATCCAAGGATCTCAAAGCACTTTGCACATACACACTTATCCTCACAAACCCCTTGACTATATAGATTTTCACCCAGTGCTGAAACACAGCCCACTCTGGACTGAAACACCGTAACTGTTCAACAGCACAAAGCTTCCAAATGCCACCATTGCCTAATGCCAGTAAATACATTATTGTTATTATTTGCACTGCAGTAGCACTTAAGGATCCCAAGCAGGGCTCACTATCAATTGTACAACCACAATATAAAGTGCGAAGATGCTCCCTGCCCTGAGAGCTTTTTGCCTAGGATTTAGACAAAACACAATGGAGGAAGGAATAAACAATTAACAGAAGTGGGCAGGGATGGGAGAATTAACAGGCATTACTGAATGCATTAAGCAGGACTTGGCCGACCATAGAGAAAGGTTCAGGGACACTAATATGGGATGCACCAGCAGGGTCCATGAGGCCAGGGTAGTCCAGAGATCTAGCACTTTATTCCCACCCAATAATATAATATCAAAGGGGTGCCTGGCCTACTGTTATTTTGGGAAATCCAGCCTATATTCTACTGCTCCGGCTCACAAAGCCTTACCCTGGTGTGAGAATACTGGGCAGAAGAAGGTTTAATTTCACACTGAACGGTTGTGGGAAGATAGTCAAATGTGCATTTGGCTGACAGAAGGCAAGATGATGCTAACTACAAAATCATTTGGATATCAGCGTGTATAACGTTATTCACATTAGTGGGGTGTGATGTGTATTGAACAACATATGCAAGGAGAAGGGAAAATGCTTTGGCCAGGAGTGGGTCAATGCCAGGGCTGGTTTATAAGCCCAGTACAGGCAGTCAGAAAGCCTCAGTTATCAGAGATGCTCTGTGTCCAGGACAGCAAGCGAAGTAAGTCTTGGGTGTCTACATTCTTAGTTTGGAGGGAGAAATGGGAGGAGAGTGAAGATGAGCACAACATTAACTTACCAATTTTGTGTGTTGTTAATCAGACTTTATTAAAATCTTTGCTTTGAAGTTCCTGTCTCTATTGTTTTCCCAGTATCCACACTGCATAGGACTAAACAACAAAATAATTTATTAAAAGTCTATTATACGGGCAGTTCAACTGCCACAAACCAAATGTGCAAACAAGACACTGAAAGCTTAAGCAAAGTATAAACAGAAATAAAACAAAATATGAAACCAAGAAATGCAATGCCCCATGCAATGGAATGGCATGTCATCAATTAGTCCTGTCACCGCTGACGCATAGGAACTGCACTGACTGGTTAATCTCTTCCCCTTCTTTCCCTCCCCTCGCCCCTGCCCTGAATTGTCCAGTGGCTGTAGGATTGGTAGAATGGAGGAGAGGTCACTGGAATAGGCTGGATGGGCACTGGGGCAGAGGCTTGGCTGGTTCTGTTGCCTGCTGGCCATCATGTTAATCAACCATTTGAACAGGTTTTTTTGCTGCTGCTGCTGCACTTCATGCTGCAGCTGGCAGTCCTGCTCCCTCCTCTCCTCATCATAATAATTGTAGTCCACCACCATTTCCCAGCCCCATCTCTAGAATAATCTCTGCTGTAGTCATGCTCCTGCAGTCATCTCTGTCCCTCTTTCTTTCCCCCCAGAGTTTCTGGACCCTCTTACTGACAGTCCTTGCCTTGCTGGGTGAATGCCCTGCCTCCTCTGCAGTAAGTGTCCCTGAAAAGCAATAAATCAGCACACTATTTCCTCCTCCTGTGTCACAGCACAGCAAAAGTTGCAACTTTTATCTCCTTGGCTGCTCTTCTCTACTCTGAAGCTGCTGTGACCTTGAATTCCTCAAGACAATGTCAAGAGCTTTATTTATTTGTTTGTTTATTTATTAAATTAAAATTTGGCTTTTGTGGCTTGAGTGGTGATGGGGGACAGGACGGGGCACTTTACTAGTAGCTTCATTATTTCAGGCTGTGATGGCATTGGAAGATATGAACTTGCTGGAGATCCCTGAGTAGAAAAGAGCACAGCTATTCCAGGCTCTGGTAGAAAGCCATCCACACATACCATGGAATTCTTTTGTCAGCTGGTGACAGATGGGCAGATTCATAGAATCATAGAATATCAGGGTTGGAAGGGACCTCAGGAGGTCATCTAGTCCAACCCCCTACTCAAAGCAGGACCAATTCCCAACTAAATCATCCCAGCCGGGGCTTTGTCAAGCCTGACTTTAAAAACCTCTAAGGAAGGAGATTCCACCACTTCCCTAGGTAACCCATTCCAGTGCTTCACCACCCTCCGAGTGAAAAAGTTTTTCCTAATATCCAACCTAAACCTTCTCCACTGCAACTTGAGACCATTACTCCTTGTTCTGTCATCAGGTACCACTGAGAACAGTCTAGATCCATCCTCGTTGGAACCCCCTTTCAGGTAGTTGAAAGCAGATATCAAATCCCCCCTCATTCTTCTCTTGTGCAGACTAAAGAATCCCAGTTCCCTCAGCCTCTCCTCATGAGTCATGTGCTCCAGCCCCCTAATCATTTTTGTTGCCCTCCACATGACTCTTTCCAATTTTTCCACATCCTTCTTGCAGCATGGGGCCCAAAACTGGACACAGTACTCCAGATGAGGCCTCACCAATGTCGAATGGAGGGGAATGATCACGTCCCTCGATCTGCTGGCAATGCCCCTACTTATACAGCCCAAAATGCCGTTAGACTTCTTGGCAACAAGGGCACACTGTCGACTCATATCCAGCTTTTCGTCCACTGTAACCTCTAGGTCCTTTTCTGCAGAACTGCTTCCTAGCCATTGGGTCCCTAGTCTGTAAAGTGAATGGGATTCTTCCGTCCTAAGTGCAGGACTCTGCACTTGTCCTTGTTGAACCTCATCAGGTTTCTTTTGGCCCAATCCTCTAATTTGTCTAGGTCCCTCTGTATCCTATCCCTACCCTCCAGCTTATCTACCACTCCTCCAAGTTTAGTGTCATCTGCAAACTTGCTGAGAGTGCAGTCCACACCATCCTCCAGATCATTAATGAAGATATTGAACAAAACCAGCCCCAGGACCGACCCTTGGGGCACTCCACTTGATACCGGCTGCCAACTAGACATGGAGCTTTTGATCACTACCCGCTGAGCCCGACGATCTAGCCAGCTTTCTATCCTGGCGGTCGCAGCAGGTAAACAAACTGGCATGGCCAGCCAGGGGCTTTCCTTGAACAAGCAGTGGACTGACTTTAAGAACCACTGCTCTACACCATTCATGATTTTATAGACCTCTATTATATCCACCTTTAGTCGTCACTTTTCGAAGCTGAAAAGTCCAAGTCTTTTTAATCTCTCCTCATATGAAAGCTGTTCCATACCCTTCATTTTTGTTGCCCTGCTCTGTAGCTTTTCCAGTTCTAAGATAACTTTTTTGAGATGAGACAACCAGAACTGTATGCAGTATTCAAGGTGTGGACATACCATGGATTTATATAGTGGCATTATGTTATTATCTATATCTTTCCTAATGGTTCTTAAATTGTTATGGGTTTTTCCTGTTTGTTTTTTAAACTGCTGCTGTGCATTAACCAGCTGTTTCCAGGGAACTATCCACAATGACTCCAAGATCTCTTTCTTGAGTGGTAAAAGATAATTTAGACTGATCATTTTGTATGCATAGTTGGGGTTATGTTTTCTAATGTGCATTACTTTGCGTTTATCAACATTGAATTTCATCTGCCATTTGTTGCCCAGCCACTGAGTTTTGTGAGATCCCTCTGTAACTCTTCACAGTCAACTTTGGACTTATCTATCTTGAGTAGTTTTGTATCATCTGCAAATTTTGCCACCTCATTGTTTACTGTTTTTTCCAGATCATTGATGACTATGTTGAACAGCACTTGTCCCAGTACAGATCCCTACGGATACTGCTATTTAACTCTCTCCACTGTGAAAACTGACCATTTGTTCCTACCCTTTGTGTTCTATCTTTCAACCTGTTACTGATTGAGGAGAGGACCTTCCCTCTTATCCTTATAATCTGAAATGGAGTTTGGCCAGGGCTCCAAGATTAACACACCATTACTCTCGTGAAAAATTCCTTAAAATATTGAATGACCACATTTGGTGAGGACCTTGGTTTTACATCTTACCTGAGAGATGGTGCATAGAACACCAGACTGGGGTGTTGGTGAGGCACTGACTTTGAGGGGGTTAAGCACAATACACTGAATCTCCAATTTTCATAGGATTTAAGGCCAGAAGGGACCATTAGATCATCAAATCTGACCTCCAGTATAACACAGGCCATTATATTTCACCCAGATACCTCTATATTGGCATTAGTTAGATTATAGCATTTCAATCCTCAGGATACTAAACCATTGTGCGCTACAAGAAGAGAACAGTCAAGACCACGGTGGCATCATTGCCTGGGGCCCCTGCAATGGCAGATAATTGGATAGGTGAAATATGCCCAGATAATTCCACAGGAAAGCAATGCACCATGCTGCAAAGGAACATGAATAAAGCCCACGGTCTCTGCCAATCTCACCTGGGGGAAAATTCCTTCCTGACCCCAGATCTGGTGATCAGTTTGACCCGGAACAAGTCAGCAAGACATCTGCCAGGCATCTAAGAAAGAGAATTCTCTGTACCACCTCAAAGCACTGGTCCATCCTGTCTGGCGTACACTTGTGGCCAATCTCTCATGCTTCAGAGGAAGGCCAAAAACCTCACAAAACCCAAAACCAGAATACATCTGGAATTGTCTACTTTGGGGGTGGGGTGGGGAGAGATATTCTTTCCTGACCCCTGCAGTGACTAGCTACAGCCCTGAAGCCTGAGATCTGATTTTAGTCACTGTCTTAATGTAGTGCTGTAGTCATGCCCAATACAGGCAACCGTATTCTTCCCGTGGCCCATTAAGGAAGGGGATGAATGGGGGATTTACACATTCACACAGAGTTCACAGACTGAAGGACAGAAGGGGCCACCACAACCAGAAGCAGAATTAAATAATGTGTTTTGGAAAAATATCATGGGAACTTACTTGAAACTATTTTGCATCATATTCACTCCTCATAATGAACCCAATAAATGCCATGAACAGTTAAGTTTAGCGAGCAAGTAACAACTGCTCTGAGCGCACCGGTGTGGGGCAGGGAACTACCCTTCTAGTATGCTGAGATTCCAAATGCCACACCAGAAATAAACTGCTTTGGGACTTCTCAGAGTGCCTTTTGAAAGAATTCTTCTTCCGGTACCCTGTCTCCACAGAGGATAATAGCAGAGCAGCTGGGAAGAACAGCGACCTACATAGATCATATCCAGAGTGCACTGTTAACACTCTGGAGTACGAGAGGCTGGAAACACTTCTTTATGCCATTCAAATTCAGCAGATATTCCAACTGGAGGGTGGCACTAGACTGTAGCTATGTTAGTCAGTGAAGCTATACTAACCACAGAAAATGACGTTAAATGCTTTGTTCATTAGTGAGTGGTCGTCTTTGTAAAAGTATTGAGAGAGTTATTTGGAAAATGCCATTGCAAACAGACAGCACTAGCAGAAATGCTGAACTTCACTGTCAAGTACAAATGCAAAGAAGCCCTGAGAGCAGTCTATGCAAATATCAGGCTGCACCTCTACAGAGAATGATGTACAGAGATTGGAGGAGTACAAGGCAGGCGGCTCTGACCACATTTACAGATTCATAGGCACAAACTGAGTCTTCACTAATTCACTTTACCAATCACCTTCCATTGAGAGGCCACAAAGGGGCAGGAGGAGGACTTAGAAAAAATAGACAGACTGGGCTGGTGTCAAGTGCCTTTTCTAATTGATCAAAACACAGATAAGCAGAAAAGAGACAAAAACTCCCTCATAGTTGAAAAAGAAAGGAAAAGATAAGAACTGGCCCTATTACATTTCCTCAGAAAGGACAAGTGTACTGTGGCCTTTTAAACATTTCTCTAGTCACTGCCCCTTCTGTCCCAGAAAAACAATTAGTGCCCTGAGCACATTTAAAAAGTAACATTGTAAAACAGCCTTAGTGCTGGTGAGAACTGGCCAAACGACAGGAGATACTAGTTATCCTCAGAAAAGATATCACACGGTCAGTAGCTGTGCAAGCATCACTCACTCTGTTCCCACAAATATACTTAAGGCCCAAATAAATCTGTGAGACAGTGGGGAGCACAGCTAGGCTTGACCCTGTGTGATTTTTTTTTTTTTGCGGGGGGGAGTACTGCCATTCTCCCCAAATGGGGAAATTCTATACAGCACACATACACCAGTTGCTAGGCATAGAAACGCTAGTTACAAATGCATTATCAGGATCAGCACTGACTTTCTTTGCATCATTTTAGAACCCAACTTTATTGAAGAGTAAATATTAATCTCATATTAGCTTTATAAAACTACCAGGGCTGGTTATTTTATTTTAATCAAAATCAGAGCATATCCCCTTGCCTTATGTGATACTAAGAAACATTTTATCATGCTACAATATATTGTATCAGAAACCAACAAAAAGGGATCAGTATTGTAATAATAATCTTTGAGATCCTTTGTTAAATACTAGGTCTCAAAGGGGCTCATAAATGAACTTCACTTTTACATGGATAGTTCATATAAAACTGGTATTATCTTGTTATGTTCCTTTAAGTCTTTGTTGTCTAAATGGAAGTTATAATCCAAAAATAATTTGAATAACTAAACCATAGGAAAATACCCTTTAACCATGAAAAATGAATATTCAACATTCCCACCTTATCTTATTTTCTTTGTAGCACTGTGTCTCCGGTGCATATTAAATGGGCCCCATCACATGAAACTCGTACTGTGGTAGCTCTGCAAGGCTGAAATTTGCTGCTACCGAACTGGAAGGTGCTGAATGCAGAAGTGAAGTAATTTCTTAATCACATAATTCCAGGACTATGGATTAAATTTCATGGGATTCTGGAGAGGGACATCATGGTATAGTAGACAAACAAACTTTGCATCAATCATAGCATAACTCAAATCTCTTTGATGTCTTAAATCAATTGCCTTTGGCATCACAGCCCGCATTCTTGTTTATAACAGTTGCATAAGAAATGTGTCATACAAAATGCACTGCCATATACCCAGTTAAATGAAGTGATTTCTACTTTAAGGCCAAAGACTAAAATAAGGGGATAAAAGGAGTCCATCCTCCTGCAAGATTCATACCAGAAAGCTACTGGAGATATCACTAACAGAAATGCTTATAGCATAAATAGTATAACAGCAATAGTCACAGTCATCTTTCCAAATTCTCCTCATCTTATAAGACAAGGTGAAAACCACATTAAATTGTCTTTGTTATAAATGCAGGTAGCCACACATGAGCCACAAAGAACTTCAGAGCCAAATGAAGAAAGGGGCCCTTTTCACCATAAGACTTCCAACTTTTATTAATGATTTGTACATTGGCAAAGAAATCTTTTGCCACTTTAACAGATACAAATTCATAGAGACTTTGCTACTTCTTGACGGTGGTGTGAACTTTGCAAGTTGATAGTTAATCCAATGAGAAAGTCTATAGTCTAGTACAAAAGTTGTTAATATGAACTTTGGAATGTTCTGGTTGATGCAAAAGTCACTGCTCAGAGGGTCAAGTTTTGCACTTTGACAGCTGAGGAAGCCACCAAATTTTACAAACACCTAACAGATGGAATATTCTGAAGAGAGAAATATGGTGCTCGGGGGAAGAAGGAGGGAGAAGAAAAGAAGGGCATAAAATATTGATAGAGAGGTAGCGATCAAAGGGGGAAGAGGAGAGACAGACACTTAGGACATGGCAGGAGGAGATATGCCATTATCCATTAGAGGAGAGAGAGTGAGTGAATTAATGAATCCAGGAAGGAAAAGAAGGCCTGTAGCAACTGTAACTAGAAAAAGACACATACTAAATTACATTTTAAAAATATATTCAGTAGAAAGCTGATTGACAATGTTATGGTTACAACTGTAACTGGTGAAAGAAGCCACAACAGATTCATTCCTTGAAACTGCAGGGGGCAGTCCCTTGGGAATGGAGTGGAATGGTGACTAGTAGGCTTAGTCCTCAGGCTACTAGGTGTGAATTTTAAAGCCCTGGTTAAAGGAATCAGGAAAACAAATATGGGAGCTTAAAAGCATCAGCACAATCACAGCCATACAGACAGACTTCCTGAGTTGTACAGAGAAAAAATATCAAACACTATTTTTTAAGACTCCCTGAAAATCAAGACATGAAATTGCTTGAATGTACAATGACTACCTTGTAGGGAAAGTCTGTTGAATAATGGCTGCTTATACACAAAGCTGTCTAAGGATGGCCAAGGAAAGAAATTACATCAAGTAATCGCAGAGACAAAAACAAACAAACAAAAAATCAAACAAAATTAGTCAGCCTGCAGCCAAGTGGATGCCAAAATGAAGCAAAGTCCAAGTAGGAATAAAAAGTTTCTCAGCCCAACTTTTCCATAAGATGAAATGAAAGGGGCAGCCTGAAAAAGGAATAAAGTCATATCCCAACCAGCATGGGCCAGAGAAACATCAAAGTGAATTCAGTATTTGTGAAAAGACAGGGAGGAAACCAGTCATCAGCAGAACAGAAACAAACCTGGACAGAGAATTGCTAAAAGTACTGAAATGACCAGAGCTTGAATCACTTGCAAAATTTCCAGCTTAAGGTCAATTTGTAGAAGACTCTAGACAGACACAACACTAACAACATGTGAATAGGTTACCAATTCTGTCCAATCAGTTCTGGACTACACTTTTCAAACAATAGTTTTCTCTCTGTGAAGTATTCCAATAATTTCTAGCAGAGTGTGGTTCTCTCTTACATAATCTATTTTTAACCTGATGAATTAAAATAGGAGTTTTTACATATCCATGAAATTTGCATAATGATCCATTCTTATCACTGACACTGGATATATCCTACCCAGACAACTACACAATTTTACGAACTTTCTGCACTGCAATTGTGATAGCCACTAGATCCCGAATTTGAACTGCTACTGCAGACTTCAGGAAGTGTCTGTCACAACTAATCTATTTTGATGTCCATTATGAAACCCTCCTAGGGTAAAATAATCCACAGATATAAGACAGTTTCACCTCCACTAGAAGGGTTTTAAAAATGAAATTAGACATGTTTTTGAGGCAAAATCTTTTCCAGTTAACTCCCTGGTTCTTGCACATATTCTTACAGAATTTGTGGCCAAAGGAACCACCTCTAAACCATTTCCCATCTTCTCCTCTGATCTGTCAACTTAGATTGTTTTTTTCTTGTAGCACTATTTGGCCTATATTGAGAGGATAACAAACAAACAAACTCACTCTACTCATCCTTCTGGATATGGAACTGAAATGCAAACCCTAAAAAATCTATTGCATTTCTTCTATTCCTTAAAAAGTTGTATTAGTTCATCAGACAGCATTCCCTGTTCCCTAAATAACTCACTACATTGCAAAGCCTATAACAATTTAACACAAGAATACTCTTCTTCACTCACCTGTTGACACAATATGCTTAGACTTCTGACTTGGTACCACACAACATTTTGATTTAAAAAATTAGAAAAATTAAAATTAACATGGCACACACTTAATGGATTTAAAATTGGCTAATGGATAGGTCTCAAAATTTAATTGTAAATGGAGAATTGTCATCAAGAGGGTCTGTTCCCGGGGGTGTCCTGAGGGAGCAGTTTTTGGCCCTATGCTTTTTAACATTTTTATTAATAACCTGGAAGAAAACATAAAATCATCACAGATACAGTTTGCAGATGATATAAAAAGTGAGGGGAGTGGTAAATAATGAAGAGGGCAGGTCATGATTCAGAGTGCAAACAACATGTGTTTTAAGACAGTTAAATGTACATGTATAGATGTAGGAACAAAAAATGTTAGCCATATTTACAAGATGGGGGACTATCCTGGTAAGCAGTGACTCTGAAAAAGATTTGGGGGTCATGGTGGCTAATCAGCTGAACATGAGCTCCCAATGTGATGCTATGGCCAAAAGAGCTATAAAATCCTGGGATGCAAAAACAGGAGTAGAGAGATTTTTTTACCTCTATATTTGGCACTGGTGCAACCCTGCTGGAATACTGTGTCCAGTTCTGATGTTCACCATTCAAAATGAATGTTGATAAACTGGAGAGGGTTCAGAGAAGAGCCACAGGAATGATTACAGGATTAGAAAACCTGCCTTAAGTGATAGACTCAAGGAGCTCCATCTATTTAGCTGAACAAAGAGAAGATTCAGGAGTCACTGATTACATTCTATAAAGTATCTGGAGAACAAATATTTAATAATGGGCTCTTCAGTATGATTCAAGGGCTGGAAGTTGAAGCTAGATCAATTCAGACTGGAAGTAAGGTGTAAACTTTTTATGGTGAAGGTAATTAAACATTGGAACAAGTTACCAAAGGTCGTGGTAGATTCTCTATCACTGATCATTTTTAAACCAAGACTGAATATTTTTCTAAAAGATCTGCTGTAGGAATTATTTTCGAGATATTCTATGGTATGTGTTATACAAGAGATCAGAGAAGATGGTCACAACTGGTCCCTTCTGGCCTTGGAATCTATGAACCTCTACTTTCCTAAAGTCCTAGGGGCAGATTCACTGAAACAGCCAAAATTTTCATGCTGTGTCCAACATACCTAACAAAATACCCGAGTGAACCAAAAGAATTCTTTCCCCACTGCACATAAGTGGGAAATTCCCTCTACCTGGAGGGTCTTCAGGCAAGAAAGAGCAGGAGGGACAATTGTAACAAGTGTAATCATAGCCTTCTTGTAAAACACTGTCCTAGAATTTTTTGTTATTTAAATAACATACAGGTACAAGTAGAATAACAATCTCATGTTCCTGCTGAGATATTTAAATCTCTTGAGATTCATTTATACAAATCCACCCTTCTTAAATTGTTACATTGACTTCGAATAACAATTTGTTTACAAACATACACAGTACAAAACTCTCATGCCAACTAATCAAACACCAAGATGCTAAAAGTCACAGCATGCAGAAGACCCTAATGTTGATACTGTAGCAGCCTGCAGTCCACCATTTTTAAAAAAATCTGAAGTTTCCTAAAATTAATGTAAAACAACTTTTATAGCAACTACAGAATCCCACACAAAAGGCATTTTCCTTTTGAACTCTGGTTTCTGTCAACTGCACCTAAAACTCCAGTCAATATGTACTGCAGCTTGGCACAAAATCCACCACCTACACTCCCCGCCATCAAAACACACCAATTCACTCCAACACTTCCAAATCAAAACTAATTGTCACTTGGCAACATCCCCACCACTGAAACAATTTGCACTATCCTGCTGATGTATGGCAGCTAACAAAATATTGTTTGTTTAAATTACCTATTGCTCTCCAGAAGACAAGAATAAATTCACTTCTGAATGGAATAGTCAGGGGTCTTGTCTTTCTGAGCCATCCTGAAGCAGAGTAGTTTATTCCAAACAAAACCCTAATAGCAGGCACCAAGAAATCACAGTACAGGTCATAGTTGAGGTCTTTGCTACATTGCCACAACAGTCATGAAAAAAGATACAGTATGTCCATACAGCCGACCTTGAGGTTTGTTCAGATCTGCCTACCAGCTTCCCAAGTCCGCCATGTAAAAGACTAGCTGCGAAAGGGCTAAATGCAGAGAAATTAAACCAAAAGTAGAGTTTAAACCAGAAAGAGAGTCAAAGCACTGGCAGAGATGCTCCTATGGCCAGTGTCAATAGCTAATTTCCATGGTAACTTAGTTTGCATTACACCTGCACCTCCCAAATTCCAGAGAGAAATTCACAGCAAAAGGAAATAAGTAATATCACAGAAGCTGGGTAAGGGTGCTCCAGGAGGGAGATGTCACCCAGCATGTCACTCCCATGGGGCTGGAGGTGTAGGGAGGGGTCCTGCCCACTTTCCTGAGCCCAGATGGCTCCAAGGACTCTGGACAACCCAAGGGACTCCTATCCCAGCCCAAAGAATGCCCTGGACTGGTGAGCAAACTGAAGCAGGGACATGCATGTAGTGTTTATTGTTTTGTACTATCTGTGCTCCCTTGTGCTTTACATGATTAAGTAAAAGAGTATTAGCGTGTTAGACTCTGAGCAGTCTGTCTCTTTATGTCAACTGCTTCACAATTACTGTGTGCCCCCAAGAGAGTTAAACTGTGAACCAGAAGTTTCACACCTTTGGGATGGAGTTCTGGGAGAGCAACATATTTAAGTACCAGGCAGCCTGAAGGGTCAGCTTTGCACCTAGAGGGGCTACGGAGCTGGACAGCAGCTTCCAACTCTCAGAAGGGTATGCTAAATGGAAGGCCTGCATTCAGTGTGTGTCTAGGAACTACCGTATTCATTTAGATGGAATAAAAATTGGCCAAAGGTGTTAACAACTCAGTTACTGTTTAAAATTAAACTGTTCTAAACAATGTTCAGGGTTTGGTACACAGAGACTTTAGCCTGCTTAATACCATGGGAAACCATTAATTTTTTAAAAAACTTTTTATTCAATATACAGAAAAGAAGAAAAAGCAGTTAAAGCATTTGAAATGTAAAGTATTAAATAAGGCTTTTATTTTAACAAGATCCCTTGGTTCTTTTTTTTTTTTTTTAAACCTGGAGAGAGTTTATAGAAGGTGAAACTCCATTGTTAGACAGTTGTTTAGATGGTATAAAAGATGGTAATAACTATCTTTTGCGGGGGGGAAGAGAAGAGGTTAGTTGAGATGTGCTGGAGCTGTCATTGTTCTTGTTGTTAAAGTTCAATCCCATTTCTTGAAGAAGAACACAAGGGAAGAGAAAGGAATAGCAAAGATAGATAATGCAGCTTCTGTCTTCTGTGTCGATTCTTGCTTGCAACCTCACTGCTGGAGAAATACAGGCACTGCACACAGTCTTATAAGCCACTCCAAGACCTGGAAAATTAATACCAGCTCAGGCTGCTTAGGGCATTGGTTTTAGTTTGATTTTTTTTCCTGGTCAGAGGCTTACAGCAGCGTTGCACACTATACAGTCTTGTCCAGCTAAACCAGACTCCCATTAGACAGAAGTAAATAGAAAGGGAAAGGAAAGAGAAGAAATAAGGTGGGGAAAAGAAAAGGACACGCAGTAGGGGGAAGAGAGACCAAGTCTCACAACCTGTGTGGTGTTTGGGATTCAGCAAGAGCTGGTAAAGGTGTTAGTGTCATCTGAGTCTCTCTCTAGTCTAGTCTGGTCAGGACATCTCTCAGGATCAGGACAACAAAGGCCCAGGATCCCAGGAGGCAATAGGTGTAGCAGCCATGATGGTGAAGCTCGATCCAGTAGCCAATTTTTTTCCCCCAAAGTCTCTTTCTTTAAGGAGTCCAAAATAGAATACTGGGCAGACCTGCCCATCCTTTCATTACTTCGTGTAACAATTAGGCTTAGTTTTTGACACATCAACTTTGGTTTACTGATTTTTGGTTTTACACTGATTTGTTTACTAAGCATGATTATATTAGTAGGCTTTTTTGTTTGAACTAATTTAGGTTATTGTTTTCCTTTTATACCTTTTCCCATCAATATTTGTTATGGTAGGTTATTGTGACTCTTTAAAATAGCTGAGCTCATAATTAGGGTAAATTTGTCAGGCCAGTTATTACAAGAGGACACTGACATTAGGGCAGTAGCTGGACTCCACTCATGCTCCAGAACCTTAACACACCCCTACGGGATCCTGAGCACATAGGTGTGGATTCCCATTACAGGATTTCTAGTGGGTAGCCAGGAAGGTGTGCTCACTAGGATTTGTGACACCTGGCTGCTGAAGAACTCCTCTCTTCCTGCCTGATTTCACTATAGGTGCACACTGCAGACAGCCCCTGTTTCACAAAAGAGGAGACTGAAGGTATTTTCTGTCTTTGGAACACAACCACCCTTGGTTAATTTTCAAGATTCCCTGCAAAAGCTGCCTGTCTGAGGGCAAAGAATTAATACGTTTCTTCATCAAATGTATCCAGTCAGAAATCAAACACAGGTAAGTGACATAGAAGTGAACAGTAAAGCAGCAGAAGTGATGGTACAAATGAATGGACAATTGCTGTCAAGTTGCATCTAAGCTGAGTCCTCAATGGCCAGAGGCATTATTACTCCGATTGTGGTTAACTACTACTGGTGCTGACTGCGGAAGAGTTAGGAAAAGAGGCCGGTGACTAACTAGTTATAACTTTCAGTTATTGTTCCTAAAGGATTTTCATTAATTTCTCATTAGTGTTGATCCTGGCATGAGGGACCATATGGATTAAACCTAAAGAATCAGTCAGCATCGAGGGGAACAGCCTGTGCTTATGCAATGAAAGCCCGCTCCTCTGTGTTCTACGCACAATACTCTTTATTTTGAACCAACAGACTGCAAAAATTAAAAAATTGTCAATGTATTCCTTGTTCTTAGTCTTAAACCCAGATTCTGCAAAAGAGCTGGTGCAAAACCAGACATGGACTGAAATGGAAACATACACTTTGGCATTCCTTCTGAGTAAATGTGATAAAAACAATTCCCATTAATACTAACTCAAACAAAAACCACCAACTTGCTCTGGCTGAACTGAGTCTCTTTTCTGCTCATGTCCCAGGAACAGCCTAGCAAATATGTTCACTAGCAGGAATGTACATGGATACAGTGAATTTTAAGCAAACATAAGAATATAAATGGAAAGAGAAATTCAAACTCCTAAATGCAAGTATTCCAACTGGAAGACTGGATTCTAAGAGTTATTTTATCCAATTAAGGAACATAGACTATGCCATGTGACCTACTTCCAATCATAACTAACCCAACAGATGAAATTTTTTCAGTTGAGAGATCAAGAATTATTCAAGAAAAAAAATCAAATAAATAAAAGCTGAGAAAAATCCCAGCCTCCTCATGGATCTTTCATAAACAGAAAAAAAGATGAAATTTGTTGAATAAAATATGCACGGATCTCTATCTGGGATATTTCAATGGCTTGGTTATTCTGAGGCAGTGGAGTCCTAGTACGGCTACTAAAACATTCAAAGCTACAATGCATTGCTGGAATTAATCCATCTCTAGCACTTGTGCTGGAACACATCCTAATGTACTTCTTTTCATAAACTAAGTGTTATGAAAATAAATCTGTAAAAGGTAGGCAAGGATTTAAAAAGGCTTAAAATTGTAAGTAGGCAATGGTAAAATTTAGAGATGAGACTCAAAAGGCAAGAACTATAACAATAAAAACAGTGGCAATTAGAAATCAACATCCATGAGGTGTGCCACTCAGCTAATGCACGATCAAGTGTTTGTAAGACTGGTCTGCATTTCCTTTGCCATCTCCCTCTGGTTTTGTTTTTGTAGGTTTCTGCTTAGACTGCAAGCTCTTTGGGGGTGAAGGGGAACCCTGTCTTTTTTGTTCAACTGAATGACACCTAGCATAATTTGGGTACTCAAGATATAATTAATAATAATTTCCAACCATCTCCACCAGAAAGGAGAAAGAGCATTATTAAGGCTTTACAGATTCCTCTAAGAGGGAAGACTTACCCAAAACAAAAGATGAAAGGCAAAACCTCCAGACAGCATCAACAATCTATAGCTAGAAAGGAAGGGTCTATACTAGGGGGACCAGACCACAAATCTGAAAATCGAGACGGGGGTGAGGGGTAATAGGAGCCTATATAAGAAAAAGACCCAAAAATTAGGACTGTGCCTATAAAATCGGGACATCTGGTCACCCTACTCTACACATATGCATTTACAACGAACACTGTACATTAACACTGCTGTGAATTTATCCCTCTCCATCTCATTACATATAGTTCAGCCCAGAGAGATCAATTGTTTATGCTTTCGGTGTTTTAAGACACAGGCATTGATTTACAGGGAGTATTTCCTATTTTCATTAACATCTTGAGAAGGAAGCTGTACATGTTCAGGGTCACCTGGCACTGTTCAGTGAAAGGGAAAAGATATGGAGAAAACATCTAGGTTGGTGGACGTGTCAAGTGTAAGCAAGGATTAGAGTGCCCTCTAGATATGAAAGCAGATGGATCACATAAAAATAAATAAGGAATAAAACCATATAGCCATCTAACCAACTTCAACAAGTTGGCATATTGGAGCATTACTGACCCACTGGAAAGGGAAGAACAACAAATAAGGGGAAAGCATGTCTACTAGTAGGTGGTGAAGAAAGTAGACAGTGCCTCTAGGTTTCACATGGAACGTTTCCATGGGTGCCATATGAGGACACTTTGTGGCATGAGTAGACAGACTTCTAAAACTGTTGGGAGAAGAATGAGCATTCGTGGCCCAATGATAAGAGTGAACCAAAAGTCCTGCGGTAGATTCAGAGAGTTGAGCAGTAGCTCAAACGTAAAGGCATGTAAGTAGCAGCCTCAGAAATGCTCAATGACTGTATGACTTAGATTAGAGAAACGATAGTGAATCAGACACTGTACATTGAAAAACTACACAGTATGTGAACAAGGATTTTATTGCAGGACTAAGAATAGTTACAGACTGAAGCATAGTTTAGGTGAGACATAATAAAGATCTTTAAGGAATAGATGGGCAGTATACAAATAGGAGGAACTCCGGTTGAATAAAAAAGGGCTCCAACATATTAGGGCCTGATCCAAGTTTCATTTAGTTCAATGAATGCTGGATCAGTGCTTTGGTCAAGAGAATAGCGTTATGGTAAGTGTTAAAATTAGTAGTGAATATGAAAGAGGCACAGAATGTCAGTAACAGTACAGGAAACAGAGGGAAAGCAGAGGAGACTAAAACTGAAGGTAAGTGGGTTTGTGTGTTGGATGCAGTCACGAGCAACAGGGACATAAATGACATAAATTATAAAGGGACATAGGGAAAGGGAGAGGTAAAAGAGGAAATCATGAGATGGGGAGGTCATGCTGAACAAATCTGATTAACTTCTGCAAAGAAGTGGCAATGAGAACTGATGGGACAGACTAGCAGACATAATGTATTTGGACTCCAACTTGGCTTATGATACTGAACTGCACAAAAATCTAGTGCATAAGTTTAGTAAACACAGTGTAGAAATGAATGTTAAAATTCTAAGCTGAATAAAAAACAAGGTCAGAGAGAAGCAGTACAAATGGATAATGATCAGATACAAGTGCGGTACTCACTAGTTTAGAGTGTAAAAGGAATGGAAGTATGGCTCATCCTTATTCACTCCAGGGATTAAAAATGTACGGGACTTACAATCAGCTCGTCACTCCAAACAGTGGCCATAAGAAGTCCAACCTGAAGGAAGGCTTGTATAGTAGGAGATACTGTTAGAGCCACACAGGAACCCTGTTTGAAATCCCGCCTACCTGTTCACCTTGGACAGACAGTCGTGTCCTGATGCTAGATCAGAAAGAAGGTGCTGTGATTTATACTCAACCTTTTTTTATATCAAAACCTCTTTTTTGTCTGTTGGTCTCAGGAAAACCTAGTTTAAAGCAGTATATACAAGTTTCCAGAGAGGATGTTACCTCTTTGGAGGTACTTACAACCTCAGTGATTTGCCTCAATCACCGCCTGCCCATTATTTTTGATTCCTGGAGAAGCTACAGTAACCCTCTCTCAGAACTGCACAATCTCTGCCCAACAATGATACATAAATCATTCAGAAACTTAATACAATATGGTCCCCAAAGATATTGCATGTGGTTGCAATATCTGTCTGAGACCGTAAAAGGGCTTTTCATTCCTTTGATCCGCATATGTAAGAATGACAACAGTTAACACTTCTATGGCATTTTATACCTTCAAAGCACCTATGGACTTTCAGGTGAAATTATGGTTGCTCCAGAACAATGCATCATGGGGAGGAAGGAAGGTGAAATGGGATCCAAAGCCCTGCTGCACAGAGGAATTCATTATGTGGCTGCCTGAACTTCCCAAGGAGCCCTGTTCTCTCCTTGATCCTGGAGGCATTAAACCAAACCACAGCTACTCAGACAATGCACCTCTTCCCCATCCTCAGAGTAGCTCCCCATGTAGCAGTTTTAATCAGGCCCTTAAGTATCCAGTTAACCCTCAAAGTCTTTACAAGGTAGGTGCAGTACTTTTACATTCCACAGATGGGGAAATTGAGGCACACAAAGATTAAAGGCTTGTTTACACCTGAAAAGCTTCAGCACACTGTTGCAGCTGCACTGCTGTAGTGCTTCAGTGTAGACACTACCTACACCATTGGAGGGGCTCTCCGGTCAACACAGGTAATCAGCCTCCCCAAGACGCGGTAATTAGGTGGACAGAAGACTGCTTCTGTTGATCTAGGGCTGTCTAAACTAGGGGCAGGGGGGCAGTAGTTGGCTTAATTACACTGCTCAGAGTTGTGGATTTTTCATACCCCTGAGTGACGTAGCTGGGTCAATCTAACTTTTTAGTGAACATGGGGTCTCAGTGACTCACCTAAGGCCACAGGGTGAATCAGTATCAAAGCAGGAATTAGAACTCAGGCATCTTGG
The DNA here is from genome assembly GCF_007399415.2 of Gopherus evgoodei. Lineage (NCBI taxonomy): Eukaryota > Metazoa > Chordata > Testudines > Testudinidae > Gopherus > Gopherus evgoodei. The sequence continues at coordinate 408,508 of NC_044341.1, read as the reverse complement.
CTCCCAGGCTTCTAGATCAGCCTCTCTCTGAACAAAGATGTGGGGGAGAGCAACACATGATGTATAAAGACTGTGGAAGATTAAACGAACCTTCGATCAACTGGGAGTTGAAAGTGGAGTTATAGTGTAACAATTTAAATAATAAATCCCTTTGGTAGTTACGTTTCTGTTCCAATCTCCTATTCCCCACAGTACCATCCCTGATGAAAATCAACTCCATCTTAATATAAATGAGGGGCATCTTTACCAAAGTAGAACACTGTCAAACATTTTTGTGTGACAAGTTAAATACACAAACTGCAATACATTTAACTGCAATGATTTCTCAGGTCCAAAAACATTTGAAAAAATGTACACAAATTGCCCTAGTAATTATTGCTACTCTTAAGCATCCAAGGCAGCATGAGCAACACTGTGTTGGTACAAAATGTCTTTGTTCTACACCGGTTTACAAAAATTTCACTTCTTTTGAATTTGGGTACAGATCTGAATGCTCCTTTTACCAATTCACAAATATTTTCCAACTGAAGAAAAAATTTTAAATTTTAGGGAATTTTAAATATTGTATATCAGATTTCGACGTTCTTATTTTTACTCCAAAACACAGTATTTCAGATAGCAACATAAGAACAGCCATACTGGGTCAGACCAAAGGTCCATCTAGCCCACTATCCTGTCTTCCAACAGTGGCCAATGCCAGGTGCCCTAGAGGGAATGAATAGAACATCAAGTGATCCATCCCATCACCCATTCCCAGCTTCTGGTGAACAGAGGCTAGGGACACCATCCCTGCCCATCCTGGCTAATAGCCATTGATGGACCTATCCTCCATGAACTTATCTAGTTCTTTTTTGAACCCTGTTATAGTCCTGGCTTCACAACATCCTCTGGCAAAGTAACGCATAGTCAGTCTGTGGAACATGTGAAAAAATACTTCCTTTTGTTTGTTTTAAACCTGCTGCCTATTCATTTCATTTGGTGAACCCTAGTTCTTGTGTTATGAAAAGGAGTAAATAACACTTCCGTATTTACTTTCTCCACACCAGTCATGATTTTATAGACCTCAATTATATTGCCCCTTAGTTATCTCTTTTCAAGCTGAAAAGTCCCAGTCTTATTAATCTTTCCTCCTATGGAAGCCATTCCACACCCTTAATCATTTTTGTTGCCCTTTTCTAAATCTTTTCCAATTCCAATAGATTTTTTTTGAGATGGGGCAACCACATCTGCATGCAATATTCAAGATGTAGCCATACCATGGATTTATATAGAAGCAATATGATATTTATTTTCTCTCTTATTATCTATCCCTTTCTTAGTGATTCCCAACACTCTGTTCGCTTTTTTGACTGCCACTGCAGATTGAGTGGATGTTTTCAGAGAACTATCCACAATGACACCAAGATCTTTCTCTTAAGTGGTAACAACCAATTTAGACTCCATCATTTTATATGTATAGTTGGGGATTATGTTTTCCAATGTGCATTACTTTGCATTTATCAACATTGAATTTCATCTGCCATGGTGCCCTGTCACCCAGTTTTGTGAGATTCCTTTGTAATGCTTTGCAGTCTGCTTTGGATCTAACTATCTTAAGTAATTTTGTATCATCTGCAAAATTTGGTCACCTCACTGTTTACCCCTTTTTTCATATGTATATTTAATAGAACTGGTCCCAGTACAGACCCCTGGGAGACATCTCTATTTACCTCTCACCCTTCTGAAAACTGACCCTTTATTCCTACCCTTTGTTTCCTATCTTTTAACTAGTTGCCAGTCCATGAGAGGACCTTCCCTCTTATCCAGTGGCTCTCAAACTTTTCTCCTGGTGACCCCTTTCACATAGCAAGTCTCTGAGTGTGACCTCTCCCTTATATAAAAAAGTATTTTTAATTTATATTTAACACCACTATAAATAGTGGAGGCAAAGCGGGGTTTAGGGTGGAAGTTCACAGCTCGTGACCCCCCATGTAATAACCTCACATCCCCCTGAGGGATCCCGACCCCCAGTTTGAGAACCCCTGCTCTTATCCCATACCAGCTTACTTTGCTTAAGAGCCTTTGGTGAGGCGTTCTGAAAATCTAAGTATACTATATCCACTGGATCCTCCTTGCCCACATTCTTGTTGATCCCTTCAAAGAATTCTAGTAGATTGGTGAGGGATGATTTCCCTTTACAAAAACCATGTTTACTCTTCCCCAACAAATTACGTTCATCTATATTTCTGACAATTCTGTTTAGTATAGTTTCAATCAATTTTCCTGGTACTGAAGTCAGGCTTACTGACCTGTAATTGCCGGGATCACCTCTCAAGCCCTTTTTAAAAATTGGCACCACATTAGCTATCCTCCAGTCATTTGGAACAGAAGCTGATTTAAATGATAGGTTACAAATCACAGTTAGTAGTTCTGCAATTTCACATTTGAATTCTTTCAGAACTCTTGGGCAATACCATCTGGTCCTGGTGACTTATTGCTGTTTAATTTATCAATTTGTTCCAAAACCTCCTCTAATAACATCTCAATTTGGGATAGTTCCTCAGATCTGTCACCTAAAAAGAATGGCTCAAGTTTGGGAATTTCCTTCACATCCTCGTCCGTGAAGACTGAAACAAAGAATTCATTTCGTTCCTCCACAAGGGCCTTATCGTCCTTGAGTGCTCCTTTAGCATCTCGATCGTCTAGTACCCCACTGGTTGTTTAGCAGGCTTCCTGCTTCCGATGTACTTACGTTTTGTTTTGTTTTGTTTTTTGCTATTACTTTTTGAGTCTTTGGCTAGCTGTTCTTCAAATTCTTTTTTGGTCTTCTAGTTATATTTTTACACATCACTTGCCAGAGTTTATGCTCCTTTCTATTTTCCTCACTAGGATTTAACTTTCACATTTTAAAGGATGCCTTCTTGTCTCTCACTGTTTTTTTTTTACTTTGGTTAGCCAGGGTAGCACTTGCTTGGTTCTCTTACTATGTTTTTTAATTTGGGTATATGTAGCAGTGCAGACTCACCCCTGCGGTGCCTCCTGCTGGTCATCTCAGGGAATTAGCTCTCCAGATGTTGGAGCGCCCTCTGCAGGCCCGTCTGTCGTTGGCCCCTGCATCCCTCCCAGGACCCCGGTGCGCTTGTCTTGGGTGCTGGCAGTACCCCAGTCTCTCTGGGTCTCCCTACTCAGGGGAACCCCCACCCCCTACCCCCACATCACCTCAGTCGTGGCTACTGCCAGTTACTGTCTAGTCTCCGCGCCCTGGGGTGGAATGCAGTCTATCAACCAATCATCACAGGCAACAAGGGGTTTGGACTGGCTACTTTTACGCACCCTCAGGCTGCCCCTATGCAACCCAGTACCTAGGTAGGCCTAGGACCAGGCCCTGCAGCCTGGAATGTTGCTGGCCTAGGGCTTCCCAGCTCCAAAGGCCTTTCCCCAGTCCTGCCTCACTCTAGGTCCCCGGGTGAGTTCCCCAGCAGCCAGGCCTGTCTCCCTCTCCAGTCAGAGTGAGACTGCTCAGCTTCTGGCTGCCCTAGCCTTCTTATAAGGCCTAGTTGCTCAGTTTGGGGCATGGCCACAGCTGCAGCCACTTCTGCCAATCAGCCAGGGTTTTGCTCCCTTCCACAGCCCAGCCCCTGCCCTCTGCAGGGCTTTTCCAACCTCTTCAGGGCTGGAGCGGGTGTTCACTCCGCTATAGTATACATTTAAGTTGAGCCTCTATGATGATATTTTTAAAAAATTTCCACGCAGCTTGCAGGGATTTCACTTTTGGCACTGTACCTTTTAATTTCTGTTTAACTAACTTCCTCATGTTTGTGTAGTTCCCCTTTCTGAAATTAAGTGCTGCCGTGTTGGCCTGCTATGGTGTTTTTCCCGCCAAAAGAATGTTACATTTAATTATATTATGGTCACTATTACCAGGCAGTCAAGCTATATTCACCTCTTGTTCCAGATCCTGTAACCAAGCACAGTAATAACCTGGTCATTATCATGCAGAAAGCAACCAAAGCCTGAGCTTTTGAATGCTTTTACTGCTACAGGATACCTCTAACCAAATGTACCATAGCAGAATGAGTGACCTCTTTCAAAAATCTGGCTTTAGAACTTTCAGTTACAAAATGAAATTAGTGTAAAATACATTTTTAAGGGGGCAAGAGTCCCCGAACAATCACTCACACTAAGGTAAATATTGGCATTGGTTTCTTTTTATCCAGACAAGTTTTGGGCATACACAGGCAGTATAAAATGCTTCTAATCTAAACAGGCAAGGGGAGGGGCGGAAGTAAATAAATACAGAAGGGGTAGCAGAACTAAATGAAAGTAATAACACGGTAAACCTCTACATTAGTAATCCAGGAAGAAGGTTTCTGGAGCTGAGAGAGAACATGAAGATTCACAGCACACTGTATAACATTGTGAAGAAACTACTGCTGCATTTGGAAGAGGTCTGAGCCATATACTCCCCACTTAATCTTTCCTGAAAAGAGTTCTAGGGCTTTTGGCAGGGTGGGGGGTGCTGAGGGCAAGAGGGAAAATGACCCTGACGTGACTCTGCCAAAAGTAATTTAAAGGTGATGACTGATGAATGAATCTTTTTTTAAAGGCTGAAAACAACCCAAAAATAAAAGTCACGCTACTCACATTGATCACCTTATGGCTGTGCGGTCAACATCCAGTGTACAAACCATCCCTACTGAGAGCAAAGGAACAGGGAGAAAGCTCTGCAGTGTCTCAGACTTTTACGCAAGTCTCAGGGGAAGAAACTTTGACTGTCAGTTAAACATCAACACTAACAAAAATGACTTCACTCCCTGGACTGGTGTTCCTCCGAATCCTAGCGTTAGAGACAGCTCTTTTCACCCCTGCATATCTGCAGGAGTGTGAATCTGCTGTTTGCGCTACCTAAGAACATGCAAGTACGTCAAGCCTGTTGCTTGCAGCATGATGGGGAGTTAGAAACATTCTCACATAATTATTGTGCTTCATGACTCCTTGTCAGACTGAATTAAAAAAACACCACCACAATGTGGCCAGCGTTAACCCAGTCATGCAGAAATCCAATGGCCTATCATCATGTGTGTGTTCTGAAATTCATCTTCACTGTTAATAGCGCAAAACAAATGGAGCAACTGGTGGAACAACCGCGACATGTGGGACAACACACCTGAGCCTGGCCACACACAGAGCCCTCCCGACTGCAGCCATCTTCTTACCACCCAATCCCGCTGACTCTGCACCCTCTCCACTCCAGTCTTAGCACCTCGAAGCTGCAAGCATCTACTGCCTAGAACTTGCCTCAAAACAGCCTAATGTTTATCAGAGGCAGTCTCCACCTCTTCCAGCGAGGTCAGAGATTATTTCAAACATTTGAAGGCTCTAAATTCAACAGCCTTCTTTGTCTGAGGTTCAGAGGTACTCAGTGCATTTGTAATGTACTTCATCCTCCTTAATGGATTCTCCCACACAGCATTTAATTCAAGGCAGGGGTCCAAGGCAGAGATATGGCGTCCAGACAAGCAAGATTCCTTGAGTTATAGTCTTCTGAAAGAAGTGATCACCAATCATCTATTTATGTAAAGGCCCAAATTACTTCCTGCCAAGGGCTTCCATACTGCAGAAACAAACTGATGGATAGGCTCACCTTCACATCGGCCTGATTAGCAAAACCAAAACCTTTGCATTAGATCAGTCTCCTGCTTTGGTATAAAGTGATCTGTAAACTTTCCAGGGCCTTCCGCAGAGAATCAGGCACTGTCAGCCTTCTACAGCTAAGTCGTGCACAAACTTCAAAATACCTTTAAGCCCACAGACCAGGATAAAAGTCATAAAAGAATTCAGCTATCTGACCCAGAGAACAGGATGGTCACCACAGGTACGAATGAGAACAGAGATGCAAGTAGCATAATAAATTCAGCTGTCTTTGTAGCCAATATTACATCTGACAGAGCCAACATCGAAACTTGCTTTATAGCTGAAAGGCAGACTCAGATCAAGAGCCAGCATAGCAACTGCACACACAGTGACCCATATTATCACCATTACTTTTCTCTTTTTGCCACAGAGTGTAATGGATGAGCTACTGCTAGTTTCTCTTTAAAAAGAAAAACCGTGACTAGTTTCAGCTAAACTGAAAAGACACGTCACAACTGTACATACAAAGCAGGGGACAAGGACGTGCAGGCACTGCCATTCTTGGGGAAAGCAGCTCAGTGGCTCAGTTCCAGCAGATTCTCTTTCCACATGATGAGACGAATGGAAAATATTTGGCAATCTAAGTGCGCCCACGTATTTTGGTGGCCACGCCTCTGGATGATGATGCTTGTCAGTGGTATTTCAGCAGCGACGCCTATTGACATTGCTGTTTGTCGGCGGCATTTCGGCGGATGCTCGTCTGCCGCCACGGTCCTCCGTGGCTCATCATCTCACACCCGCCAGATGAGAAAGGTTGGAGACCACTGTTATGGACTAACAGATGTATTGGAGCATAAGCTAATGCTCCAATACCTCTGTTAGTCTATAAGGTGCCACAGGACTCTTCGTTGCTTTTTGCTGAACTTCAGTTCATTTGCAAATTTGACACCATCAACTCAGGATTAAACAAAGACTGTGAATGGCTAGCCAACTACAAAAGCAGTTTCCCCTCCCTTGGTGTTCACACCTCAACTGTTAGAAGAGGGCCTCATCCTCCCTGACTGAACTACCTCGCTATCTCTAGACTGATTCTTGCCTGCATATTTATACCTGCCTCTGGAAATTTCAACTACATGCGTCTGACGAAGTGGGTATTCACCCACAAAAGCTCATGCTCCAATACATCTGTTAGTCTATAAGGTGCCACAGGACTCTGGCACATTTTACAGATCCAGACTAACATGGCTACCCCTCTGATACCATATATCAAAGGGCTCACAATGTCATAAAATGAGTTATTTTTAGGGAAAAATGGAAGACAGAGGTACTCCCTTTGAAAAGTTTGTTAACTTTGCTGTTAAGCCATTAATGCAGCTCACCTTTAATATGTTGGAAAGTTTAACCTGCTTATAGCTCTTCTCTCCACATTCATGAAGAAAAATGGTCCCATACTACACTGATGCAAAACTCACGGATACTTACATTGGGTTCCATAAAGAAGGCAGAGGAACTTTGCTACAGTGCCATGCACCAGTATCTAATGTTAATCAGCAGATTAAAATTCAAGGCCTTCTGGATATGACATGTCTTGCTCTTAACATATACAAAGAAAATTTCTACCAAATCAGTATTACATTATAAAGTTGGCTGTTAAACAGTTCAAGACTAGTGTGTTAATATCTCTATAAATGAACTCTTAGTCTTTTTCATAAAGATTCCACCTTCAAGCTTTGAGGAGAAAAGCAGAGTGCTAGAGATGTAGAAAATTCTCTCCAGTGCACTGTGGATATCGTAGGGCTTGGCTACACTTGTGAGTTACAGCGCATTAAAGCAGCCCTGGGCGCACTAGTTCACTACCCATCCACACTGGCAAAGCTCACAGAGCGCTCTGACTCCATGGCTACAGCACTGCTGGTACTCCACCTCGGTAAATGGAATAACGTTTGATGCGCCCCCGCTGGCGCACAGCAGCGCCAATGTGGATGAGGTGTTGCATTACTGCACTCTGATCAGCCTCCGGAAACATCCCATAATCCCCTTAAGTCAAGTGGCCACTCTTGCCATTGTTTTGAACTCACTGTAGGAATGCGGATTTGCCATTTGAAAGCTCTGTTTCTGACAGCCGGCTGCTTATCTGCTCCAAGACAAAAGATCTATTAGTGTGGAATGCTGTGTGTGAGAGAGAGAGGCTGGGGGGAAGCGGAGGTTTGCTGCTATCTGAACTTACAAGACAGCATGCTGACATGCTCTCAGCCCCCCAAAAACCTACTCTCTCTCCCCCCACATACACACAACACACTCCCTGCCACACTCCCCCGCCCCCATTTGAAAAGCACATTGCAGTCATTTGTATGCTCGGATAGCTGCCCATAATGCACCGCTCCCAATGCCACTGCAAGTGCCGCAAACGTGGCCACGCCAGTGCACAAGCAGCTGTCAGTGTGGACAGACTGCAGTGCTTTCCCTGCTGCGCTCTCGGAAGGCGGGTTTAACTCACAGCGCTCTACATCTGCAAGTATAGCCATGCCCTAAGAACTCACAGAATTCATGGCCCACACTGAGTGCATACTTACAGCATCACATTAAATCATGTTGTAGTCTGGCATGCTGGATGCAATACAAATGGAGCAAATAAACGTCATAAATACAAAATTCTAAAGAAAACCTAATGTTGAACTGATATACTTTATTTCCTATCTGCAAAATGTCTGACTGAGATGTATGCAATTCGAGACTTTCTAGATAGGTCAAAATGCTCTCTGTATTACTGTCACATTAGAGAGAGATGGATAAATTCTTTCACACCATGTTAATATTATATTACTCCAATTAATATCAAGATTAAAGCCTGCTAATTATCTTTAATGTATATTATAGATATTTAATTGCTCTTTTTTCACCCAAGACACAGCAGTGAAGCTCTAGTCTGGTTAGCTGTGTAAATTCCAGAATTTGGGATTTCAAAAAAAAAGAAAAGTTGCCAAGCACTGGAAGTGTTGTATGCTAGCTCCCTTGAAGCTACAGCCTTCTGAAGTGGTTAAAAAAATGAGAAGGAGTTGAAACAAATAGCTGTGCTGGGAGTAAGCAGTGGCCTTCACTTAAGCAGAGCTATAAATCACTGGCTTGACACTGTATGCGAATGATTGCTGGCAGGGCTAGCACTGCTCCAGGCGAACTCCACAAGGACACACACTGTATCTGTAATGTAATAGCACCCACATGGCTGTTAACCCTGTATTCTCTTCCCAAGGAAACCTCCACAAGCAGACCAGAGCAGAGCTGAACCTTATCCTTTCTCCAGTGGGCTTCACATTTAATAAAAGTTAATCCAAAACTAATGGTAGACCCATGAGCATGAGGGGAACTTGAGTCAGCAGAACCTTTGTTTTAATTAGAGCTGGTCAAAAAATGCAATATATTTTCTGCAAGCTATGTCAAATGAATTTCATTCACATTTTTTGCAGCATTTTTGGTGATTTTTATTTAAACACTGAACTGATTTGTTTAGGTTGTTACTTCCCTCTCTCTCTCTCTCCCCCCACAATTGTGTTTCACTGGGAGGGAAAGCCAAAAAAGGAAAACAAATTTTTGTTGTCAAACTAAAATTTTCCGTGAAAAAATTCATTTTAGCTGAAAGTCACTTTTCAGCGAAAAAATGTATTGGTGAAAAAATTTCAAAGAGCTCTAGTTTAACATAATAATTTTAACATTTTAACTCTCTGTCCCACACAGATGAAGTTCTGCTGCTTGCAGATGAGGTGCCAGCTCATGCCAAGACCCCTAGATCTCAAGTGAACACTGATGAATACATAGCTGGAACCAGTCTGGCTCACTTGTGTGTTAGTATTCTTAAAATAAGTGTTAGAGTTATAAAAGTGTGCTTAATGTTTAGATTAAAACAACAAGGAGTCCGGTGGCACCTTAAAGACCAACAGATTTATTTAGGCATAAGCTTTCATGGGTAAAAACATCACTTCTTCAGATGCATGGAGTGAAAGTTACAGATGCAGGCATTAATGACACATGAAGAGAAGGGAGTTACCTCACAAGTGGCAACAGGGCCAATTCGATCAGGGTAGATGTAGTCCACTCCCAATATTAGATGAGGAGGTGTCAATTCCAGCAGAAGCAAAGCTGTTTTTGTAATGAGCCAGCCACTCCCAGTCCATATTCAAGCCCAAATTAATGGTGTTAAATTTGCAAATGAATTTTAGTTCTGCTCTCTCTCTCTTTGATGTCTGTTTCTGAAGTTTTTTTGTTCAAGAATAGTTACTTTTCAATCTGTTACAGAACACCCAAGGAGGTTGAAGTGTTCATCTACTGGCTTTTGTATGTTATCATTCCTGATGTCCAATTTGTGTCCATTTATTCTTTTACGTAGGGACTGCCCGGTTTGGGTGATGTACAATGCAGAGGGGCATTGCTAGCACATGATAGCCTATATAACATTAGTAGACATGCAGGTGAATAAGCCCTTCATGGTGTGGCTGACGTGGTTGGGTCCTATGATGGTGTCGCTAGAGCAGATATGGGGACAGAGTAGGCCACGAGATTTGCTACAGGGTTTGGTTCCTGGGTTGGTGTTTCTGTAGTGTGGTGTATAGTTGCTGGTGAGTATTTGCTTCAGGTTGGGGGGTTGTCTGTAAGTGAGGACTGGCCTTCCTCCCAAGGCCTGTGAGAGTGAGGGATCGTTTTCCAGGATAGGTTGTAGATCGTTGATAATGTGCTGGAGAGATTTTAGCTGGGGGCTGTACATGATGGCCAGTGGTGTTCTGTTATTTTCCTTGTTGGGCCTGTTCTGTAGTAGGTGATTTCAGGGTACCCATCTTGCTCTGTCAGTCTGTTTCCTCACTTCCCCAGGTGTGTATTGTAGTTTTAAGAATGCTTGATAAAGATCTTGTAGGTGTTTGTCTCTGTCTGTTTAGATTGTATTGAATGCTTGTCAATTGCTGAATTCATTAATCTCTTATAACATCTGTATCCCATACTGTAAGGTAATATTTGAGTGTTTGCATAGTAAACCTTTGTAGCTGAGGAAGTCAACTGACAGGGAGAGACATTAATTAGCATGAAATGCTGGCCTACAACAAAAGCTATTATGTCCTGCCCAGCAGAGAAGGGCCATTGACATCAGAGGAACTATTGTGGAACGTCAGAGGATAAAAGACTTTGATTGCTCTTCCCCCTCCCCACCTCAATCACCTCAAAGAGGAGATATGTCAGTGAATTCCTCCCAACAGTTGAATTTGCAACTGGAAGCAGGAGGAGGGAAGGAATAAAAAGCCTGAACAAGGAGGAACTATATCCTTATGCTGCTTGGACTCTGAGGGGCGAGAATTATGAAGCATAAGAAAAAGATCCACAGTGCTTGGCCTGAGTTAGCCCTAAAGGACATATAAAACCTGCTTATCACAGAAACCTCTATTACTTTTTGAAACCTAAGATTGGAACTCATTAGAGTTTGTATGATTACCTGCTTTAACCTTGTAAATAATTCTCATTTCCTTTTCCTAGTTAATAAATCTTTATCAGTGGTTTTCAACCAGCAGTCAGTGGACCTTTGGGGTCCAGAGACTATGTCTAAAGGACCAATGAAAGGTGACTATGAAAATATAGTTTCAGATCCCAGAAAAGGCTTTCCATTTTTCTGATCAATCAAAAGTATGTGAATTCCCCACCTACACGTCAAAACCCAGGAGTGTTGTCAGTACCATAGAAGCCCACGGACAGCGCCCTTTCTCACGCTGTGTCAAATGCGGTGCCAAACACATGCAATGTTTATAGTTGAATTCTGTTCAGTCAGTTTTCAGTGAAGACTTCTATGGTAGGGGTCTGCAGGCCACAGATTGAATTTCCAAAGGGGTCTGCACCTCCAAAGAGAGGAAGCCTCAGATTAGAGGCTGATCTCTAAGGGCATGGCTACACTTGCCAGTTAGAGTGCATTAAAGCAGTCCCGTGCACTCTAACTCACAACGCATCCAGGCTGGCAAGGCGCATAGAGCGCTCTGACTCCACAGCTACAGCTCTTCTGATAATCTACCTCAGCAAGTGGAATAAGGTTTGATGTGCCCCTGCTTGAGTGCTGCAGCACCAGTGTGGACGCCTTGGTCTGTTAATGCACTCTTATCGGCCTCCAGAAGACCCTCAAGGCCTGTTCTGGCAACTCTGGTCATCATTTTGAACTCTACTGCCCTGCCCTCAGGTGACCAACCATCAGACCTGCCCTTTGAATTCTCTAATCCTTGCAGCCCCGTGCTGGGCCCCTCTAATAGCCCTGCTCTCTGGCTGTTCAAATTCAGTCTCCAGGTGTTGAATCTCCGAGTTCCATGCCTGAGTGAATCTTTCACCTTTCTCTTCACAAATGTTATGGAGGGTAGAGCACATGGATATAACTGCGAGGACGCTGTCATCAGCCAGGTCCAGCTTGCCATACAGAGAGGAGAGCACCAGCAGCCCTTTAAACAGCCAAAAGCACACTCCACAGTCATTTTGCACTGGCTCAGCCTGTTGTTGAACCGCTCCTTGCTGCTGTCAAGGCTCTCTGTGTAGGATTTCATGAGCTACTGCATTAAAGGTTAAGTGGGGTCTCTAAGGATCATAATGGGCATTTCGACTTCCCCTATTGTGATCTTCCGGTCTGGGAAAAAAGTCCCGGCTTGAAGCTTCCTGAACAGGCCAGTGTTCTGAAAGATGTGTGTATCATGCACCTTTCCAAGCCAACCTGTGTTAATGTCAAGGAAACACCCACGGTGATCCACAATCACCTGGGGAACCATAGAGAAATATCCCTTCCAATTAACGTACTAGGTGGGCTGGTGCCAGAATTGGAATATGCGTCCCATTATCACCCCTCCACAATTAGAGAAACTCATTCATGCAAAGCCATCCACAATGTCATGCACGTTACCCACTATTTTTCTAACAGGATGCGATTAATGGCCCTGCAAATATGAGGTTCAAAAATCAATAATGCTCAATCTTCAGGTAATTAGTTCAGTCTGTGAACACAAGCACTTTTAGATAAACATGGGTAAAGTAATTTCAGCTCCAGTCCATCTTTCCCCAAGACTCTAGGCTAAAATAATGCAGAGTCACTAATCACAGAATCATAGGACTGGAAGGCTTCCTCCTTGCCCCAGGAGCATTCAACCCCCACTACACCCCTTTCCCCAAGCTCCCACCTCACCTCTCCCCAGCCCCGCACTGCCCCCAGCCCCTGCCCCAACTGCATCCCTTCCCTCAAACCCCAACTCTGCCTCTTCCCCACCTCTTCCTGCCCAGTTCCACCCCATGAGCGCACCTCGTCCCTGCTCCTCCTCCCTCCACTCCCCAGCACCTCCTGCACACTGTAGAACAGCTGATTGTGGTGAGTGGGAGATGCTGGGAGGAAGGGGGAGGAGTTGATTAGCAGGGCCACTGGCAGGAGGGAGATGGCTGCAGGTGGGAGCTAATCATCCACAATTTTTTTTTCCATGGGTGCTCCAGCCCCGGAGCACCAGTGGAGTCAGCACCTATGCTGGAAGGGACCTCAAGAGGTCAGCTAGTCCAGTCCCCTGCACTCATGGCAGGACTAAGTATTATCTAGACCTTTCCTGACAGGTGTTTGTCCAACCTGCTCTTAAAAATCCCCAATGATGGAGATTCCACAACATCCCTAGGCAATTTATTCCAGTGCTTAACCACTCTGACAGTTATGAAGTTTTTACTAATGTCCAACCTAAACTGCCCTTGCTGCAATTTAAGCCCATTGTTTCTTGTCCCATCCTCAGAGGTTAAGAAGAACAATTTTTCTCCCTCCTCTTTGTAACAATCATTTATGTACTTGAAAACTGTTATGTCCCCTCTCAGTCTTCTCTTCTCCAGACTAAACAAACCCAATTTTTTCAATCTTCCCTCATAGATCATGTTTTCTAGACCTTTAATCATTTTTGTTGCTCTTCTCTGGACTTTCTCCAATTTGTCCACATCTTTCCTATAACTGGACATGATACTCTGGCTGAGGCCTTATCAACGGAAAGCAGAGCAGAAGAATTACTTCTTGTGTCTTGCTTACAATACTCCTGCTAATACATCCCAGAATAATGTTTGCTTTTTTTGCAACAGCATTAGACTGTTGACTCATATTTAGCTTGTGATATACTATGACTCCCAGATGCCTTTCTGCAGTACTCCTTCCTAGGCAGTCATTTCCTATTTTGTATGTGTGCAACTGATTGTTCCTTCCTAAATGAAATACTTGTTTTCATTGAATTTCATTCTCTTTACTTCAGATCATTTCTCCAGTTTGTCCAGATCATTTTGAATTTTAATCCTATCCTCCAAAGCACTTACAACCTCTCCAGCATGGTATTGTCTGCAGATTTTATAAGTGTATTCTCTATGCCATTATCTAAATCACTGATGAAGATATTGAACAGAACCAGACCCAGAACTGATCCCTCTGGGACCCAACTCAATATGCCCTTCCAGCTTGACTGTGAACCACTGACAACTACTCTCTGGGAACAGTTTTCCAACCAGTTATAGTAGCTCCATCTAAGTTGTATTTTTATAGTAAGATATAAGAAAACCAAAGATGCCTGACTTTGTAATACTATTTTTTTTTCCCCACGTGAGTTTGTTTTGCCTTTGTTTCCTTTCTTTGGGCTGCAGAGATGGGCAAGCAGTGCCTGCAGAATTAAAGCAGCTTCTGCGGCACCAGGCCTCTTAGAGCTGCGATGTCATCTGGCTCCACTCTCCCTGAAAGCTGATTCTGTCACTTCTGCAATAAGTCTCCACCAGCCCAAAGGACCAAAAATGCCAATTACATTCCTGAGCTGTAGTGAAGTAGCTCAGAGCACTGTGGGGAAAAGAATGGCCACACTTCATAACAGGAAAAACATTAGCCTTTCACCTAACAGATCACAATTAACTTTAATCTGAGGTAGACTTGTTGCATGCCCTCAAAATGTTTAGCTTATAATTATCTTATTCCACAGAATTATTTTTTTAAAATGACCCTGAGTCACCTTAATCTCTGGTGCGTTGCTGCACATACCAACTATAAACTCTTTGGGGCAGGGACTGTTCGTATTTGTGAACATTAGCAGGGTTTAACACACACGATTGTATTGACTTATGCTCAGAACTTAGCCAATATCAGGCTCTTTAATTTCAGAGCAGTACTGAAAGACATTTTCAATTGGACCACAAACTACTATGCTCTTTTAAAATATCAATCCTACTTCTGTGCAAGATGCACTGTACACACATGGCGACCATCTACACGTTGACCAATTTGCTACTCTTTCCCTTCATAAATCTTTTTCTAGTTCTAGCGTATTTCAATGGGTTTTAACACACACCGCGTTACTTTTAACCATCAACAGACTTGTGTTGGATTGTGTTATTTATGCTGTACCCCAACAATATACCAGTAAGATGGGATGAAAGACAATGTGAAGCTACCTAACTGGCATTGTACTAAGAGACTACGATAGTTTTTAACGTGATAAAAGCGCGGCAGCATTCAGCACAGATAGTGTAAGCAAAGAGCAGATGACTGAACAGTCCAATGAGTGCCAGGCTTTACCTACTCAGATGCATGAGAATATGTAAGCGAATGGCAGTCCTGGGAGTAGGCTTCAGAGTCTGAGCTGCAACTTCTGCTCTGCTGGCTTTAACATTGTAGCGCAAGTCTGAGTACACAGACTCAGCTTCACTGCTGTGGGTTTTAAAATGCAGTGTAGACTTACCCTTGGAGTCCCCTCCCACTAGTGGCAAAATATTTTCATTACTGTAGTCTGTCCTAAGTACTGATTCTTTCTAGTCCTCATTGACAGTAATTTAATTTATAACGTCTGTCACTGTACCTTTTAATCAGATTTCCAACAATAGGAGACTTCAGATCCCACCCACACAACATGCTTTAGGATTCAAAAGTTGGTAACATACTGGTGAGTAAAACAGCTCAGATATGCTTTGAAGGTTGATGTAATAAATACAGATTTTGTTCTAATAAACCATTAATCAGTCAGGGCCTGATCTCCAGACTTCAGCTTCCACTAGCATGTCCACAAAGCTTTTATGCAAAAACACTGTGACACTGAGATCTCATTAGCAAAGGGTCCCCTGTTCTTTGTAAACAGCTCTCACCTCAGACCTGGCAAATTCATTACACCAAACACATATCTTGCAGGTATTTATCCATAATGGAGATCATGTGAAGTATCTACAAAAAGCTCATAACTTAAGACTCATAATCATACTGAGCGGTATGTATGGGTAATATTTAGGGAATAAAGTGCGCTTTACAGACTTGAAGTAGAAATTGATCACTAGGAGATGATGTGCCTCAGTGATGGCCTATTCAAGCAAGAGGGAGTTATCACTCCTCCCTAGTCAGCCAGCCAGGTTAATGGCAAGGCTCCACTCATTAGTCTAGCTCTCTCTCAAAGATATCAGTGGAAAGCCATCAGAGGCACACCAAAGAAAACTGTTTGGAGGTGAAAAAGGAATATTACAACCCTCCCTGACCATAAATAGAAACAAAAGACTGTTTTCATTATAACAGAGGATGGAGAAGCACTCTGGATCCAGTCACTAAAGAAGCCTCTTGGGGAACAAAGGCGCTTCCATGAATGTTTGGGTCCTGGTTCTTGTGAAACCAGCCAGCTCTGCAAAAGACAGAACTTGCAGGGGAAAACCTACTTTATTATATAGAAAAGCTAACTTTTGATGTGTTGTCACGCTTTGCATTTTATGATTTTGTTTTGTATTGTAACCACTTCCACCCTCATGTTTCTAGTTAAATTGTTCTTTTTTCTTAAACAAAACTTCCTTCTGTTTTATTATAAGTGCTCACAAGTGCTGTGTGGTTTACAGGAGCACTGGTTTAAGGTAAAATGGGTAACTGGAGTACACTGCACCTTTGAGTGCACAGGATATGGAATTCAAAGGGACTCAGGGATTAGGGCGCACGTACCATTAACCTGCCAGGCAAAGGCTACTTCTACAGGGTGCAGCGTACAGCAGCACTGTGCTGCTAAAGCCTTGCCGCTTTAAGGCAGGCAATGTAACCACTCTGTCAGCAGGAGAGAGCAGGAGTTACATGTATATTTCAGGTGCTCGATTTATAGCATTATCCTGAGCTTACTGTGTCTCTGCTGCCTGCTATGTTCAATGGTGCCAGTGAAAACATGATAACCTAGAAATTGACAAAATGCCTTTCTTTGTGTTCATGTTTTTTCCTACCACAAACTACTTACAATTCTTTGCCTTTATAGAAATAGTGTATGTGCTTTCTGAGTCATTTATTATCATTCATGAAAAGCCTGGTTTACAAAATATATGTAAAAATTGCTGTACTTTAGGGTGACCAGATGTCCCGATTTTATAGGGACAGTTCCGATTTTTGGGTCTTTTTCTTATATAAGCTTCTTTTACCCCCAACCCCCCACCCCGTTTCAATTTTTCACACTTGCTGTCTGGTCACCCTCACTTTCCCCAAGATCTAAAATTTTGAGTCAAACCCTCTATTCAGTAAATTAGAGTCAATAACTTGCTAAAGGATATTCAGAGGGTGTCTGTATTGTCAGTATGGGCAAAATGGACCTTTAATCACCACATCTGATGGACAACATTTAGCACTTATAGAACATTTTACACATTCAACACGGTGCACAACTTTACAAGAAGCTTCCCAGCACTTTAGGTGGGTATTATTGTCCCCATTTTAAAGGCAGAAAAACCAGGCAGAGATTAAGTGGTTTTGCCTACAGCTACACATTGAGTCAGCAGCTGAGCTAGGTATGAACCAAGGAATGCCAGATTCCCATTATTGTAATCAGATCCCTGCACCACACTGCCTCTCAAAAGAGATACTAAAAACAATGAGGTGTCCTTGTGGCACCTTACAGACTAACACATTTATTTGGGCCTAAACTTTCATGGGCTAGAACCCACTTATGCCCAAATAAATTTGTTAGTCCTCGTTCTTTCTGCGGATACAGACTAACACGGCTACCCCTCTAAAGAGACACTGTTTCCCAAAGCTATGACAATCTGAGTTTTAGGGTGAACATAAGTGATATTTCCAGAGTTTCTTGCAGATGTCCAGCTCTACTTTGGAAATAGGAAATTTTGGGAATACAAATGTAACGTGACTTCTGGATTTTACATCAGTGACTTTCAACAAAGAAAACAAAATTCTAAAAACTGAAAAAAACAAGGAGCACTGATAAGTGTTTGCATCTGGAGCTTTTAGTGGGTCAAGGAGTATTGCATTTTATTTCTGTACCTTGATGTTTCAGGCTTTTGCTGTCTTTTAGACTCTATCACATGCCTAGAGCAAATGACATATAACTTGTGATGCTTTACCTGCAAGGTTCCCTCTTGGGTTAGTGCACAAGTCGGCAGCAAGAAGTGCTGCGCCCCAGAAGCAGCCAGCAGGTCCGGCTCAACCCCAAGGACTGGCTCCGCACTCCCGCTGGCCAAGAACCACGGCCAATGGGAGCTGAGGGGGCAGTGCCTGTGGGCAAGAGCAGCGCGCAGAGCCACCTGCCACACCTCTGCCTAGGAGCTGGAGCTGCTGGTCACTTCCGGGGCGCAGCACAGAATCAAGACAGGCAGGAAGCCTGCCTTAGCTCCCCCGCTGTGCCGCTGACTGGAAGCTGCCAGAGGTAAACCTACATACTAACCCCTTGCCCCACCCCAGAGCCTGCACCCTAGCCGGAGCTCTCACCCCCCACACACACACTTCAACTCCCTGCCCCAGCCCAGTAAAAGTGAGTGAGGATGGGGGAGAGCGACCCACTGAGGGAGGGGGAATGTAGTGAGCGGGGGGGGGGGGGGCTCGGGGAAGGGGTAAGGAGGGTGTTCGGTTTTGTGCAATTAGAAAGTTGGCAACTCTACCAGACACACCCAGCTCCTACACACTGAACTGCTTCTGCTCCAGGCATGCTTCCTCAAATGCCTATCCTTGTAGGGAGCTTACCCTCTAAGGCAGTGGTCACCAACCAGGCAATCGCAATCGACTAATCTATCCTAGAGGATCTCCCAGTCGATTGTGATGTCCGGTGGCACAGTGGGGCTGTCCAGGCCCTCCACCCCTCCCGGAAGTGGCCTGCATGCCCCGTGTCCCCAGGGGGCAGGGGTCTCCCTCTGAGCACTGCTCCTGCCTGCAAGCACAACCCCTGTAACTCCCACTGGCCGGGAACAGGGAGCTGTGGCCAATATGAGCTGCGGGAGCAGTGACTGCCTAGAGGGGCAGTGGATGGATCCATGTGCCGCCCCCTCCCAGGGGCCACAGGGGAGCATTGGCCCCTTCCGGGACTGGCGTGGGGCCAGGGTAGGCTGGGAGCCTGACTTTACCTCTTGCAGTGCAGTGAGGCTAAGTGTTGCCAACCTCCACCCTTGAGCTCCCTCCCGGAGCCAGCACCCTGAACCACCTCCTGAACCCCGAACTCCTACCCTCACCCCCTCCCAGAGCCAGAACCCCCACCCCCCTTGCACCCCAAACCCCTGCCCCAGGCTCAGCCCAGAGCCCCCTCCCACACTGTGAACCCCTCAGCCCCAGCCAGGGCCTGGAACCCCTCCCAATCCCCAACTCCCTACCCCAGCCCGGTGAAAGTGAATGAGGGTGTGGGAGAGCGAGTGACAGAGAAGGGGAGATGGAATGAGTGGGGCGGGGCTTTGGGGAAGGGGTGGGGTACATCCTGGGTTGCCCTTATATTCAAAAAGAAATCTTGGGCATAAAAAGGTTGGAGACCACTGCTCTAGGGCATAACTAAATGAATACTATTACCACCCAGTGAAATGGATTTAATACTACTAACCCTGATTACTGGCCATCAGTGCACTGCTAACTCTCCCCTACACACCTGTAAGAACATTTCAGTTATTGCAATATACTCTTGACTCTGGACAGCAATTTATAAATACTCTAGAAGCACCACAGTGTGAAAATAAGATTGAGGCTGTAGGAAGAAATATCCTCTACCTGTATTTATCTAGTGCTGCCCTAAACAGTAACTCAGTGTATTTAATCTGGTGCAATAGATTAAATCACTAAAATCTGTGGGACCAAATATATTCCAATTGCAGTTATTTTAGGGTCTGATACTGCATTTCAACTGAGTTTTGCTCAAGAACCCCTACTGTCTCTTGAAGCCTAAGTGTGTCAATAGTGTTTTGAAATAATTACCTTTCAAAATCAAAAGTGTTAATGCTGGTTTTAACTGCTCCCGCCCCAATCTTTATACTAAAGTTTTCATCCTAACTGCTGAAGCACAAAGCACTACTGAAGAATTTACTTCAAGGAGCTGAAGGACTAGAGTCACTCCAGTCCTGCACAGGATCCGGCATGGAGAAGGCTGGCCTAGTGAAATGCAGATACAATCCCCTCTGCAACAGAAGCCAGGGTGAACAGTCCTGTTCAAAAGGTGGGAGGAACTCCCTAGGAAAGGGCCATACACTAAATCACTGGCAGAGCTAGAACTGAGCCTAAGGCATGCTATTTCATACACATTTCTTTTTTGTATGTCTTAGCAAATATTGTTTTACTCTATGGGCTATATTTAATGTGTCCCTGCTTCTTTAAAAGCTGTGTGTCTGTATGTAAAGCGTACGTGTGCAGACATCAAAGTGTCACCATCTCAGTGCCCATAGCATTTGTTCTGTGCAACGATTAAGGCTGGATTTGATCAGAGATCATTTTGGCCAGAAGCCATTCATTTTGGAGTCAAAGATTAGAGTTGTCAAATCCCACTGAAACTTATGAAGAAAGGTAGTTTGAAAGTTAAAAATAACTACTCTATTTGTTTTTTAAAATGTTAGAATATTTATTCTAGCTGCTTATTCTTCCTGTTTTGAAAGCTACTTACATGAACTTTGAAAAATGATTTGCAAATAAATCTGTGTTGTCGGACTATTTGATTTGACTGTAAAGGGCAGTTTAAGTTCACTTATGTTTGATCTACAAAATACAAGCTACCACAGGGCAGCTGTACAATTTATACTTATGAACACAAACTTTAGATTATATGAAAGCCAAATAGCAAGTCCTGAACATACCCAAACAGTCTGAGCCTCATCAGAGCATGTGAGGAAAGTTCTTCTCATAAGCTAAGTCTCAAACAAACTAAAACAGATGGACTTCTGACTTTCTTGTTGAACTTACAAGTTTGCATTCCTCTGTAGAAATAGAAAATCATGTCTGTTGCTGCAGTGACTCAAGGGATGTTTTTTCTTCCATTTTAATGGCATTCTATTTAATGTGTTTTTAAAGGAGGGAAGAGGTAGACTGAGATGGACTTCAGCAGAAAGCAAATTCCATATCCTGGGGCTGACAGCAAAGATGCGATCACCTTCCAGGGTATAGACACCCATACAACTTGTGTCAGATCCAGGATAAAGCTTTCTCAGAGGATCTGGCTGTGGTTCCAGAAATTAAATTAGTCAAGGGTGTGACTACCTTTAGGAAATGCTGCAAAACCTTCCTGTCTAATATAGCTTCTTTACCACAACCAGAATGACATTAAGCACCAGCCATCACCTCTTTCCCTTAAAAAAGAAAAGAAAATCAAGCCAAAAACATACCAAACAGAGGTTTTTATAACCCAAAAGCAAAACAAGTCAAATATTCCATGAAGTTCACTAAGCACTATGCTGCTGCCAATCTATTTGATGTGGAAGTCACTTAGATACTATAGAGATAGGTGGAAACACAAACTCTACAGCTATGTCTACACTACACACCTTTTAGCGACACAGCTGTGCCGCAAAAAGGTGCACAGTGTAGCAGCTGTTTGTTGGCAGGACAGAGCTCTCTCGCCGACAAAAATCTTTCACCCCCAGCAAGCGGTGGTAGCTCCTGCCGACAAAGCGCAGTTCGCACCACCACTTTTTGTAAGAAAAACTTTTGTCATTCGGGGGGAAGGGGTGTTTTTTCACACCCCTGAACGACAAAAGTTTTGCCGACGAAGTCCAGTGCAGACAAAGCCTAATAGAGATAGATGGAAGTGATGGTGAGTTTGAGAGGTGGTGGCTAAGCATAGGACAATGATCAAGGAGGTATACCCCCAGCCTGCATTGCAAAGTGTTCTTTATTTACAGCTAAAGATATTAGTGAGACTGCATTAAATGCTTTTGCTCGCAACTCTAGCCCATAAAGCAGGCTGACATACTACAGGTTTCTAAGTTCCCAAATATGTGACTATCTCATGAGCAAACTGCACTATTTGCTGCAAATATTTTGTCAAGATTTCACCACACTTTTTTTAATCACTATTGGATATAAGGCAGAAAAAGGTGGTGTCATAACGTCATCAAAGTTTGCAGTGCTTCCCATGTAACAAAGGGCAAAATTCCCAAAGATAACTTGATGGTAAGAGGTAAAAGAGCAGGCCCAGTGAGAGCAGGAAAATACTCTTATCAGATTTGCAAAACTTTCTACTTTTCGGCCAATTCCACATTCAGGTGGATCATCACGCATTTTCCCAGTGCAATTTCACTTGTTTTTAACTGAAGTGAAAAGCCAGAACTGCTTTATGCAAAGCAAGTAAAACCTTGGGAGCAAATCATCTCTCAGCAGCAAAGATCATTCTATCCAATTTATTATTGCCCTGCACCTCCTGTAGCCACAAATACCAGTGCAACATAGGTGCAAAATGCTGCCCTTCTGATCTGGTAGTGTTTTGCACTCATTTTGCACTGGTGCATAAGGTGCCAGGCAAGGATTAATTCAGCTCTTTGTTTTCAAAAAGATCCACAACATAGAAAGTAAAGTAAACAAATAAATAAGGCACAGGAGCAAAAGAGCAACAACAGATCTAAAAGATTGCAGAGGCAGCTCAATCAATTACACCTCTACCTCGATGTAACACTATCCTTGGAGCCAAAAAATCTTACCACATTATAGGTGAAACTGTGTTATACTGAACTTGCTTTGATCCACTGGAGTGCACAGCCCCCCCGAGCACTGCTTTACTGCGTTGTATCCAAATTCGTGTTATATCGGGTGGAGTTATATCGATGTAGCGGTGTACTTAGCTCAAGGGTAGTCAATTATTTTTTGTCAAGGTCCAAATTTCTTGGTCAAGGTATAGTCAAGGTCCAGATTCCGGAGATAATTTTCCACACCACAATAATAAATAATAATAAATAATAATAAGTACATAAAAAAATTGAGATTCGTTCAAAATCATCTGGGGGTCTGGATTTTGCCACGGTCTGCCTATTGACTATCCTGATAGCTTATTCTCTTCCTATGCTTTCCAATGAATATGTCACCACTATTTGTGCCCAGAAAAGAAAAACAGAATACAGTTGTTATAAGGGGTTATGTTGAAGATCAAATCATCTGCAGGGTTGGGTTCATACTCAAAATAAGTGAAGTCTTTCAACAGATGCCACTCTACGTCAGAATCTCAGAGACTCATAGGCTTTAAGGCTGAAGGGACCATCATGATTCTAGTGGGACCTCCTCCATATTGCATACTACAGAACCTCACCCACCCTCTCTTGCAACAGGTCCATAACCGCTGGTTGAGTTACTGAAGTTCTCAAACCTTGCTATAAAGACATCAAGTTACAGGGAATCCACCATTTACACCAGCAAGTGACCTATGCCTCATGCAGCAGAGGAAGGCAAAAAAAACCAGGGTCTCTGCCAATCTGACCTGGGGGATAATTCCTTCCCAAGCCTAAATATGGTGATCAATTAGATCATGAGCATGTGGACAAAACCCACCCGCCAG
The DNA here is from genome assembly GCF_007399415.2 of Gopherus evgoodei. Classification (NCBI taxonomy): domain Eukaryota; kingdom Metazoa; phylum Chordata; order Testudines; family Testudinidae; genus Gopherus; species Gopherus evgoodei. Next base: position 385,160 of record NC_044341.1, on the reverse strand, counting down.
ACACCTGGGAAAGAATATCTGCAGTCACTCAGAGCTCTCCCCACCTAGTGTCCCATCTCTGGGCACTGAAGTTATTTGCTAGCAGCATTCTCCACTTGTGACGTACACAAGGCCAGGTGGAATGCTACGCTATACAATAAAAACAGTAACTTCACTGCACTGATCAGAGTGGCCATTGTCTTTAGGTTTGGTCTTGTTAATTAAAAAGCTGTAATTGTTATATTGAGGAATAAAATGCATAAACATTCTTTACACCCTATGGCACCTTTCAGTCAAGGACTTCAGAGCTTTATACAGACTTTAGATCAGTTCAGCCTTTTGTGCAGTAGTTAAATGTTATTTCCATTTTATAAACAGATGGACAAGTCCTTACTCTCCATTAGTTTAACAGCACAGGAAGTCATCAAGAGAGCTTGGAACACCAATGAGTGTTGCGTCACAGCCCCGTGCTCAATCCATTAGACAACACCGCCTTACTGGTTACCATGGTCATACAAATAAAACACTAGCGCTAAATCGCACCAATCAGTTCCAGTGGGGTTTATTTTACCAAGCCCATTTGACAAGTTTTAAGATACACCTCTGCATGTTGATAGGAAAGGTAGCTTATGAAATTTCCATCCTAGTACCCCAGTGCTCTCATTATAGTAACATGAAAAGGTGGACATGAAATGCATTCAATCTGTCTGAGCGTTTCTAGCACAAGAGGGCAAGCAATCAAATTCACCTGTGGCACTTTCTTTCAAATGAATCCTGCTTTCCTTCGTAAGTACTCTGCAAAGAGCGCTTTTTGACACACTTTAGAATAATTCAAATAGGAAACAGAGTTGCCAGTTTAGTGTAATGAATGGATGTTGTATCAGTGAAGAAGAGTAACTTTTATAAGCTGTTGAGGGCACAAGCAATTGCGGTTGCTTTGGCAGCTGGCTTCAGAGATCCAGTTTATAGCCAGTCGCATGAGGTTTCTCCTAAAAGCTGGGGCCCAATTTTAACTCGGGATGCCAAAAAGCTGTCAGCCTCTCCAAACGGACACACATTAGTATTACTAGAAGGAGTGGTTAAAAAACACAAAACAAGGTTTATATTGTTGTTCGGATTTACACATGCAGTTAAGAGACCCATATTTGAAAATTGATCTTGTATATCAATATTAAATTGCTATGAACAGCCACTTGCTGGGTAAAAGTTAACCAGCACTTTGTTTTAGAAAATATTTTCCACTTAATATTCTGGTCTAATTTTTTTTCCCCATATAAAACAGAAATATTTTCTGAGCAAGAGAAATGCTGCCAAACCATTTGTTTTGTGCCATTTACTTTTGCAAGACATTATAAATGGGTTTGTAATGTCCAGTTCCTAAAAGAGATCCCTAAATTCATACTGAATAGGTATTTACCATTGGACAAAGCTTTAAAACAAATTGTACTGTAGAAATTATGAAGTCATATTTTGAAACATATCACTGTTTTTACTTCCTTTATTGCAAAATTAATAACTTTATTTTGTAAGCATTTAAATCAGTCTAAATCAACACTCATTAATAATTTTTTGCCTAACATAAGCGTAAAACATCTGTTAGACTAAGAAGCTGATTATTAAATCCCTTTGCCGACATAAGAAATGTTATTGTGCTCTATCAGAAAAAACACCTTTTTTAAAAAAAATAAATAAACCTCTGAACTGAACTGATTTTTCCCATCTCTTCTACATTCTTTATGGCAATGGAAAAATAATCACTGCATCTCAGTGCAGGGTGATGGGAGTGTGCTATATTAACAGTAAATCAGGCAGAAATTGGTGGAAGGGGAAGGTTTTGATGAGACGCAGAGACATTATATCATTTTAAAGCACTTTCCTAGTCTCTTGAAATCCCCATGTAAATGTAAAGGGAGACAAACGTGCCTCATTCTTGGGAAGGTGACCGTTGCTTACTGAGTTTCAGGCTGGATTTCAGCTCAGCCAGCCTTATCTGTAACATGTCTGCTGGGCTTGGCAGTTAGTCAGTATTCCATTGTGCTGCCTTGGCGAGACCATGCTGTGCCCAAAGCCCGCAAAGCTCAAGTGTATTCATGATGAGATCCACTTGGTATTCAGGCATAAAATGCCCTCTGCATCATGCAGAGGATGGGGTGTATGGGACAGGTACATGTGGGACTGAAACTGGTCCCACCAAGCATCATGCAACTCACAAAATCACATTACCCAATCATACTGCTAATAATGCACATCCTCTGGATGCAAACAGTGTCTGTCAGAATTAAGCACCTCCAAAGGGTCTGCTGATACAAGAGCAGGTCAAAAGATCCAAGGCAAAACAATGACAGGGTCAGAAGGTTCTCCCATGACTGCATCAGAATGCTGCAGCAAAACCGGCCCTGCATGGGAGGCTCTCCCATCTTCTGTACCATTGTCAGCAATAGCTCCATTCCACTACATGTATATACAAGAGTGTCACTTAAACTAAGAGAGATGAAAGAGCAAGCAAAAAAGATTATGCAGAGCAGGATAGCAGTGGCTTAAGCTAGAAGAGGCACATGCAGCATGGCTCATCGGCATTGCAGAAGTCTTGCCATTTAAGGCACTATGAGGGAGGATTTTTTCAAGGCAGCATAGAACAACGGGAAGAAGCAGTCTGCCCCAGAACTCAACAGTGCAGGCCAGTAAACATAGCTTTAGATTAAAGAAAAGTAGAGCTGAAAGGGTTCATCTGTTCTGATGAAGCAGCTCTCTGACACAATGCAGGGAACAAGCAGTGGTTGTTCCATCACAGGCCTAAATTTTCAATCCCTTTCTATAGCAGAAGATGTATAGCCAGGTGCTTTCCTTCCTATCAGAAAATGGAAGACGACAAATTAAAGGGATTGGCCTAAACAATGGTTTATAATCAAGCCTATAAAAAGGAAGACCAAAGCCAGTGCCACAGGAGTTCATTTGCACTTTGAAGGTCCATTGGAGGAGTCCTGCCAGCTTCTCAGTTCTGTTAGCCTGCTGTGTGCTGCAGTCCTTGGTCACACCATTAACTAAAAGTGTCCCTACTCTTTACATACATCTCTGAGCAAATGGAGCAAAAAAATATACATAACTTTTACCCTGAAGAAGTCCAACAAAAATTTCCAATGGCCACTACAATGGGCCACATACCTCAGACCTGCTATGGCCTTTGTCTACACTGCCACTTACAGCCCTGAAACTTTCTTCACTTAGGGGTGTGAAAAAACACTCCATTGGGTGATGCAAGTTTCAGCACTGTAAAGTGGCAGAGCCATGCTCCCAGTGCTGGTAGCTATTCCCCTCGCGGAGGTGGTTTTACTACAGTGCTGGGAGCGCCGTTACTACACAATCATGTTAAAGTGCTGCCGTTGGCTGTGTAGACATATCCTAAGAGATACAAGGCTGTCATAGTATTTTTCCCCAATCTGAACCTTAGAGTCCAAAAAATTGGGGTACCAGCATGAATTCCTCTAAGCTTAATTACCAGCTTAGATCTGATACACTGCCACCAACCAAAAATATATAGTGTTTTGGGGCACTCTGGTCCCCCCAAAAACCTTCCCTGGGGATCCCAAGACCCAAATTCCTTGAGTCTTACAACACAGGGGAATAACCCATTTCCCTCCCCTTCTCCTTTCTTCCTCCCAGATCTTTCCCGCCCTGGGTACACTAGGAGATCACCGTGATTCAAACTCCTTGAATCACAACACAGAGAAATCAGGGTGGTTCCTCCTCTTCTCCCCCACTCCCTTCTCCTTCCCTGTTAAGTACAGACTCAATTCCCTTGAGCCTCAACAAGGGGAAAAAATCAAACAGGTCTTAAAAAGCAAAACTTTTAATAAAAAGAAAGAAAAAAATAAAAGTTATCTCTGCAATTTAGATGGTAAAAGTTACAGGGTCTGTCAGCTTATAGAAACTGGAGAAAAAGCCTCCTCCAGCAGAAATACAATTTAAAATACTTCCAGCCAAATACACATTTGCAAATATAGAAAACAATCAAAAGACTATAACCACCTGTTCTACTTAATACTCACTATTCTGAATATATAAGAGACTGTAGCAGGGAGATTGGCAAGAAACCTGGTTGCACGTCTAGTCCCTTCCAGGACCCAGAGAGAACAAAGCCAAACCCAAAAAACACAAACAAAGGCTTCCCTCCACTGACATTTGAAAGTATCTTGTCTCCTGATTGGTCCTCTGGTCAGGTGTTTGGTTCCCTGTTTGTTAACCCTTTACAGGTAAAAGAGACATTAACCCTTAACTATCTGTTTATGACAAAGGCACAGAAAGGTAAGGGCAGACACAGAAATCAGGACATAAGAGTCAGAGTCTCAGAGAGCATGTGCTGCTTAAGAGACCGCACATCTGCAGAAACATCCAGCCCCTGAGAGTCTAAAGATGTTCCTAGAAGAAGTAATGCAGTGAGGAAGAGACGCACCAGATAACAGAGTTTGTCCTCTGCAGAGTTCTTTGCAGTTTAGACCTACAGGGCACTAATGCTTTGTCCACTGGGGAGAGGTGAAGGAATTTACTGGCTAAGTGCTTTAGCTAGCAGGTGCAGACAGAATATTATAGACACCATTCAATTAGTTTTGGCTTAACTAAAAATAGTTACACATTATATTGCTCAAAGGGATTGTCACAAATCTATAGGGTTCTCATGAACTTTAGCTGCTGCTTAACTGACTAGTGATCATATTATTTCATTATATGTATTGTACCAAGCCTCAACAAAATCCCTGGATAACTATAAGTCGCATATGCTACATTTGTTACTCTGGAAAGGCAAGCTATTATACTGCACTCTGGGTCAATGCTGCACTTGTTTGGCACGGCGAGTATCACATCTATTATCTATACAGAGTAAAGGAGGTCTGTCCTACTTATTATCATCAATTTCTTCACAGTAGTTAAGGAAACCCTTGAAAGGCCAAGATGGTCTCTTAGACCCTGTTATTCAAGCTTCAGGGCTGATCAAACAATAAATGTACAATGGACTGTGGACCAGACCCTGACCCCTACTGTTTCCCCCTCAGACCCACTGGTTTGACAAGCCATTTGAGGATTACCCCAGTGCAGGGCTGCCCGGGGGAGGGAGGGCAAGAAGGGCAATTTGCCCCAAGCCCCGCAGGGGCCCCCAGGAGAGTTTTTTGGGGGCTCTGGAGTAGGGTCCTTCACTTACTTCGGGGGCCCCGGAAAACTCTCACAGAGCCCTGGCCCCCAGAGCTTCTTCTGCCCTGGGCTGTCGTCGGCAATTTGGCGGCGGGGGGTCCTTCCGCTCTGGGACCCACTGCCGAAGTGCCCCGAAGACCCGCAGTGGGGGGTCCTTCCGGCACTTCAGCTGCGGGTCCCGGGGCGGGTCTTCGGCGCCAATTCAGCAGTGAGGGGTCCTTCCGTCCCGGGACCCGCCGCCGAAGTGCCAGGATCCTCCCGCCGAAGACCCCAGGCCCCCTGAATTCTCTGGGCTGCCCTGCACCAGCGATGCAGCAGAGCTGGCTCTGTATCACCCCTCCCCCCCACCTAATAACCCCACATCAGAGGCATGGCTAGAGAGAGGTGTGTGCCTTGCATGCTGCTGCATTCCATAGATCTCTAGGCGGCAGGATGGAGGGGGCTGTTAGCCACTAGTGCAAGTTGGAGCAGTCCATAGGCCTTGCCAGCCCAGGTGCAGGGGGATGGAAGGCATCAAGGTGCTATAAAGTCGCCTCTGCCCCTGTACCATGGTCCTGTGGTGAGCAACAGCTGGGCCAGACCTAACAACAGGGTGCCTGGGATATTACACATAGTAGTTATAAAGCAACTGAATCCAAATTCAAAACATATGTGTAGTTTATGGTATTTACATAAATTTCAGTGAAAGACTTTCACATTTAGGTGAAAAGCATTTGACCTCTTCACTCATCAGCCCAGATAGCTTTACTGTATGTTTATATACAGTTGGTATACCATGCTGCATATATGAAGATCTAATTGTTGGAAGAAACTGCACACAATATATGACACCTATTCCTTGTAGTGTTTTTGTGCTTAGTTATTCACTTCTAAGCTGCACCTCCAGAGTGATTTATGTCAGTACATAGACAGTCGATCTCTGCAGTACTGTACATTTGCAATTCTTGCACTTCTTTATATATTAAGTTATTCACAGAATGATTCCCATAACTTCTTTAAACTGTATCAATATATACCAACACACACAAAAAATCAACAAAGATTAGAAAAGGAGTTAGATTTCACAATCATTGCACAGAAAATAAAGTACAACCATATAAAAACAAAAGTGAGAAAAGCTCAACAGATGTGACAGCTCAAGATTTAAAAAAAACCTTCACTGCAGTAAATTGTACCTGTAGTACATATTTCAAATTAATATTTATTGCAGGATATAATTCATATGCACATTCTGGAATAGAGTATAATTCAGTAATTTTATAAATTGTTAAGACATGCACACATCTAGATTTATTGCAGAAAAGACAGATACACATATAGGAGAGACCCGAGAACAAAAACAATATGGTATTCTGAACTAAAAACTCGGGCTATCGATTAATCGCAGTTAACTCATGCAATTAACTCAAAAAAAGAATCGTGATAAAAAAATGAATCCTGATTAATCATAGTTTTAATCACACTGTTAAACAATAGAATACCAATTGAAATTTACTAAATATTTTGGATGTTTTTCTACATTTTCATATATATTGTATTCTGTGTTGTAATTGACATCAAGTGTATATTATCTTTTATTACAAATATTTGCACAGTAAAAATGATAAACAAAAGAAATAGTATTTTTTATTCACCTCATACAAGTACTGTAGTGCAATCTCTTTTTCATGAACGTGCAATTTACAAATGTAGGATTTTTTTGTTACATAATTGCACTCAAAAATAAAACAGTGCAGAACTTCAGAGCCTACAAGTCCACTCAGTCCTACTTCTGGTTCAGTCAATCGCTAGGACAAACAAGTTTGTTTACATTTACAGGAGATAATGCTGTTCTCTTCTTATTTACAATGTCACCAGAAAATGAGAACAGGCATTTTCATGGCACTTTTGTAGCCAGCATTGACATGCCAGATATGCCAAACATTCATATGCCCCTTCATGCTTCAGCCACCACTTCGGAGGACGTTTCCATGCAGATGATGCTCGTTAAAAAAAATAATGCGTTAATTACATTTGTGACTGAACTCCTTGGGGGAGAATTGTATGTCCCCTGTTCTGTTTTACCCACATTCTGCCATATATTTCATGTTATAGCGGTCTCAGATGATGACCCAGCATGTTGTTCATTTTAAGAACACTTTCACTGGTATCTTTTCATTTTATCAAATTTGCAATGTGAGATTTCTAAAGATAGCTACATTACTCAACCCAAGGTTTAAGAATCTGAAGTGTCTTCCAAAATCTAAGAGGAATGAGGTGTGGACCATGCTTTCAGAAGTCTTAAAAGAGCAACACCCTGATGGGAAAACTACAGAACCCGAACCACCAAAAAAGAAAATCAACCTTCTGCTGGTAGCATCTGACTCAGATATGAAAATGAACATGCTTTGGTCCACACTGCTTTGGATTGTTATCGAGCAGAACCCGTCATCAGCATGGACACGTGCTCTGGAATGGTGGTTGAAGCATGAAGGGACATACTAATCTTTAGCACATCTGGCACGTAAATATCTTGCGATGCCAGATACAACAGTTTCATGAGAACACCTGTTCTCACTTTCAGATGACACTGTAAACAAGATGCGGGCAGCATTATCTCCTGCAAATATAAAGAAACTTGTTTGTCTGAGCAACTTGCTGAACAATAAATAGGACTGCGTGAACTTGCAGTCTCTAAAATTTTACATTGTTTTATTTTTGAATGCAGTTTTTTTGGTAATAATTCTACATTTGTAAGTATCAGCTTTCATGATAAAGAGATTGCATGACAGTACTTGTATTGGGTGAATTGAAAAATAATTTTTTTGACAGTGCAAATATTTGTAATAAAAAATAAATAGAAAGTGAGTACTGTACATTTTGAATTCTGTGCTGTAATTGAAATCAATATATTTGAAAATTTCGAAAACATCCACAAAATTTAAATAAATGGTATTCTATTATTATTTAACAATGCAATTAATAGTAAATAATTTTTTTATTCACACAATTAATCACGATTTATTTTTCTAATCGCTTGACAGCCCTACTAAAAACAAATCCACACTGATAATTGCAATTATAGTAAAACGACTCACAAGCTACATGGTGGCTCTAAAAAAATGCCCTGGAAAAGTAACACAGAAATGTTTTAATTGATTTTGATGGGAACACTCTTTCATCATACATACAGATCTATATGTGTATAGATCTGTATACATACATATATACAGGGCACATCTACATTACAATCAGAGGTGTGACTGCAGCATGTGTAGTCATACCCAAACTAGCTTTGATCTAATTAACTTGAAGAACAAGCATATAATAAAATTCTTGTTCTTCAAGTTAATTAGATCAAAGTTAGCTCAGGTATGTCTACATGTGCTGCAATCACACCTCTGATCGGGGCCACCGGGGGGGGGGAGTGGGGCAATTTTCCCCAGGCCCCCACAAGAGCTTTTTCGGGCCCCAGAAGCGGGGTCCTTCACTCGCTCTGGGGGCCCCGGAAAACTCCAACAGGGCTTGGGCCTCCGGAGCTTCTTCCGCTCTAGATCTTGAGCGGCAATTCAGTGGCGGGGGGTCCTTCTGCCCCAGGACCGGTCGCCAAAGTGCCCCAAAGACCTGTGGTGTGGGGTCCGTCTGCCCCAGGACCCGCCGCCAAAGTGCCCAGCCCCCCTGAATCCTCTGGGTGGCCCTGCCTCTGATTGTGTAGCTCAAAAGCTTCTCTCTCTCAAGTTTCCAGCATTTGGGCCAATAAAAGCTAATACCTCACCCTCGTTGTCTCTAATATCCTGGGACCAACATGACTACAACAACACTGCAGACAGATACTACTTATATCACTAAATGCAGTTCTGGAAGGTGATCAGATACCCTTGTGACTTGACAAGAAACAAAAGCTGAATAGAATATTACTTTGTCTAATTTATGTATATATCAGTTGTTCCTAATTGTCAAATACCTATATATTATTTCCTCTATGTGATATTATAAGAAGTTTGTTCCTACCTCAATAATACAATAGACTGAATGGCTCAGCTTTAGTGACTTGATTACAGTTTTTTTTTTAATATAAACAAAGGAGACATTGTTCAAGAAGTCCAGCAGAGAAGTGTGATTTTGTGCTGAAGCCCTAAAACTGGATTTGTTTGGGTAAACCATGAGCATCCCCCTGGGAATGGCTAGAAGCTGTTGAATTTAATTAGGCTCCAGTGGGTGCCACAAGTGTGTGAGCATTTCTCCTCCTTTCCAGCTGTTTTCTGCTTTCATAGAGCGGGAGGCTGGAGAGTGGTTACTCACTTGTTCCCTTTCTCACACATACTTTCTACTCTCAGCTTTTTTATATTTAAAGAGTTCTAAAGAAATGGAAATGCAGATAAGCTGGCTGGGAAATCATAAGGGGTTGGGTGTTTTTTAACATGTTTTAAAGAAGGAGGAACTATTTAAGAAAATGTTTGTGGTGTGTATTGTGTGCTGTTTGTGCAGAAGGGGAGTTAGGGTCTGTATTGAATTTTTAGCTGGCTTTAGATCAAATTTCTCCAGATTATTCCTCCCCTTTCAGCTTTTTTTAAGCAATAAATGATTGAAAGTCACATTGGCCACAGGCGTAATGGGGAGAGAATTTATATATTTATAAATTTTAATGACTATGTATGTATTTCTATGCATTTTTTAAAATTTTAATAGTGGGTTCTAGTACGACTGAAATTCTGTATTTAAAAATATATATATATACATGTATGCTTATTTCTACAGAGGTAAAACCATAATTTGATCATTATGCTGGCTTCCACAAATACAAACTCTTGGTAATTATCAATATAACTATTTAGTCACATTTGACATTAGCTACCCCTAAGGATGCTGTCTGTACTACACTGTCAGGAGTAAGGCCAATACATTGCCATGGAGATGTCCATCCTCTGCTGCAGTACAGCAACTCATTGAAGCAGCCCTGGTTGCACATCACGCTATGGAGATACCATTTGTTCTGTCTGATTCAGAAACAGAAATCACAGTTCATTCCAAGATCCTTTCGGCATTCCTTTATACTGGTTCACCCTGTGCAAAGTGATCACTCCATAGGGCAGGATCTAGCAATATTAGGAGCTTCAAAGACCAATGGAGTTTGGGGGCTGAAACCACTGCCCATCCTTGAGGAGGAAGATGTAGGAAAATCCCACCCTGATAGAAGGCTACAAAGGAAATCGAGTGGAAAGTGGCTGAGTTTCTGAGCCCAGAGCCAGGAAAGCCTATTCAGAGGTATGATCTGGCACATAATGCTGTTCTGTACTGATGACCTTGACTCTGGATGGCTGATATCTTATAGTGATCCTGGCCCTTCTATAATATCTCCAAGTTCTTTACAAACACCAATGATTTAAACCATTAAAGTCCACAAGAAATAGGCAAGCAGCATCTTCATTTTATAGATGACGAAACAGACACAGAGAGGTGACATGACATACAAATTAATCATTTCAAGCAGGAATTAAGAGCCTAATCTTGAAGGCCTGATAAAGTTTGCAACAAAACAGAATTGTGTCTACATAGAGGAGCTGAACGACATATAAACAGATGAGTCACAACCCTGATGGTTCAGAAATACACATTGCTGGAGAAAGGGACAGTTTACACTATATTTTGGGGGTCAAGAGTTGAGCAGACCTTTCAGGGATCCAGTCTATACAAAACTTTTATGAAAAATATGCATTCTAATAAGTTTAGATTGCTAGATTCACTACATATGTTATTGTTTCCATAAGGGAAGACAGCAGAGAAGAAGGCATAAGCAGCTAAAATAAGTAGATGTGTGGGCAGGGAGGAAATGACAGCTGCAAGAGTGATAATATACAAGCAAGAAAGGAAAATGTTAACAAAACACAAATATGAAAATATAGAAAGAAATGAGCTGGTAACTGAAAGAATGTCCAATATGCCAAGTAGAGAGGGCACAAGACAGCAAACAGGCAGTCACAGGAGCAGGACACAAAGGGAAGCATGGAAGCATAAACTTAGCTGAAATAGTTAGTTGATAACTCAATTTTGCAGAATTGAGGGACACAGGTGGTTGAGAAGGAAACAAAGGAGGAAGGAGAGGGACCTTTGGAACTGAGTCAGGTAACCTTGGAACACAGATAAAGAGAAGTGGGGTGTGCAGAATCTTCCTCCTGTATTTCAAATACAGTTGACTTTTCCATACCTTTTGTTTTGTTTGTTCATTTTGTGTAAGCATCATAATTGATCTCTTTGGCAGAAGCATACACTGTCCAAAAATGTGGGTAATGGAGATATCAGATGTCATTCCCTAAAAAAGAAATCAGGGGATAACTATTGGAAGTAGGTCGAAAAGCTTCTTCGAAGTGCTCTTATGCCAATTCTCTGCTGCCTTCAGTTTCAGCTCACCACCTCCAAAAGTAAGAGAGATGACCCTTAGCATCATTATTATTAATTCTTGTATTGCAGTAACACATAGGGGCGCCATAGAACTGAAGGCCTATTGTGCTCTGTAGACATATAGTAAAGGGATCTGCCTGCACAATTTACAGTCTAATTCCACCATTTGTGGAGAGTCCGTGAAATCTGTGGCTTCCTTTGGACAGTATCCTTGCTGTTCAATATTGTGGCTTTGTCTTACTTTTTTTAGGTACACAGTGTCTCTTCAATGTAAACAGCTGATTCCAGAGTCTGCTTTCCAACGGGAGTAAGAAACAGCAAGAGTCTGAATGCATAATGAGAGTGAGAGACCTTCCCTGCATCACACGATGCAGAAAATAAAATTAAAATCACTTTTCAAATCCTGACTCACAACCCTGCCTTCTCACTTTCATTTACAGAGGACCCTGCCTTCAAGGCTGCTGCAAAAATGATAAATTGTCCAGGCAACCTGCATAGAAGTTCTGCACTCACTGAATGCCATGAAGTCCAGCACAAAGCTAATTACAATAACTGGAGTTTGAGAACTTGGGAGGGTCTTCTCTGTGATACCTGTGTACACGACTCCCTGTGGCACATTTTAAAGCCAGTTCCCATTCTGTTTCCTCTCTGACTTGACAATTAGATGTTGGAGGAGTGGGGGGAGAAGTAAACTATTTAAACAAAAGGTGAAACATGTATGCAGAGAAATAGAATGGAAATAGTTGTGAAATCTCTGAACCCAAATTGCCAGAGCCACAAATGATCCCACTTTACGGTTACCACCCTATAAGGGCTCAGAAATGCCACAGTTTAACATTGTTTTGAAATAGATTCCTGGTGCTACACAAGATACAAAGCACTTTCTCCTCATGGGAGTCCTCTGAATTCTGCACCAAGTACACATAGCATTGCCTTTTGTGGGGACCTTCCAACAGCAGCAAGACCATGATAAGTCGTAGAAAACTGCAGTGAACAAAGTCTGCTGTGTGTTGCACGCATTGCAGGAGGTTCAGCTTCCTTTTAGTAATTTATTAACCATTTCCCAATGCACCTATTGGCTCTACAGTTGCATACCTATAGCTGATGCAGTTTATGGTCAGCTCTGCACCTCAGCAATGCTATTAGTAGTTCAGCTGGAGTATGCTGATAGATTAGCATCCCTGAATGATGTATTTGTTAAATGGCACCACCTCCAGGAGCTTTTTATAACAACAGGGAAGGGGAAATGTTCTGGTTAGATACACTTTATATCAAGACTCTACTGCTAAACTACATATTTAATTATAAAACACATGATACTGGATAATACACTTTTTAATTACTTAAAATCTTCACTAAATGTTCACAGTCATTGTCTTAACAATACCTACACAGAATGCTCTTGCCTTACAATGGCATATATTGCACAATTTACGAACAGGTTAGTAATAAAATATTCTATAATACATTAGGCATTTATTGTAAGGCAACAAAGAATGTAGCTTCATCTAATATTCATTTGAATTTTTAAAGCATGTGTATACACGTCCGAGGACCCATGCACGCATGCAAGTCAAGGAAGTATGCATACAGAAGGTGTGTGCAAATCCTAGTGCACCAGGCACTGTATAAATGCAGCATGTGTGCACGTGCACACGCACAAATTACACAAGACTAATGTAATATCTTCAATGCTTGAAGGGTTATGCAGTTTTATATTTATGAACACAAAGATGTAATTAAATCTTGTTAGTATGTTGTGGTCCATAACACAGAATCTACTCTAACACCTTAAAATCTGTAATATACACATCTTTAAAAACAAAAACAAATATACTTCCCTATTTTACTGCTGAGAAACAAGGAACAGACACAAGGAGCATTTATAAGAAATGTGCTGTCAACAACTTGAAAGGAACAAAACTTCTGAAAGTTAACTACTGCTGCCATAAGTTAGGCCAGGCAAGTTCTAAATCCTTTGGTCTCAGTTCCCAATCGGATTTAGCATCTGAATTTCCAACTAAGGCCTGCCCTCCCCCCCCAAGCTTTGTGGTACATCTGTATTATTTAACTGACAGATTACAACTTTATTTAGAGCAATGGTGCTCATTCTTTTCCTGTCACATCCTCCCCCTTGCCAGTAACGGAATCTGTCCACACACACACACAGACACACACGCCATATTACTGCACAGTGAAGGCTTCCTCAGCAGCGGAGCTTGGGCTGGAGGAGGAGCTGGGGCTAGAGTCGGAACTGGTCTGGAGGCAGAGCAGGAATGAGGGCAGATCCAGGAAGGGTCCAGAACAGGGAGTGGAGCGGAGCTGCAGCTGGGGTTGGGGTCTCATACTTTGAGAACCACTGACTTAGAACAAATGGATGAAGAAGCTTCCTATCAAAATCCTGAGATGACACTTCTGAGCAGGATCTTGGAAACTCAGAGCTAAAAGGGAGTTGAATCTGAATGGCAGATATTCTATAAAGTGTGAATAAAGTTAGATTTTATAATTGTCAAGCCCTGAACAAATATCAGCTGACTGGGGACAATTCTGCTTGCACTGAAGTCATTGGGAATTTTGCCAGGAGTTTCAATAGAGGCAAAGCAGATCCTTAGCAAAGACTCCAAGAAATGCAGTGAATATATAGCTCTGTTGTCTTTAGCTACAGTCATAACAGACTAAGAACCCAATCCTGGAAGTCCCATTCCATCAGTAAGTTAATAAAGTAGTAATATTTTTAGTGTGTTACAATATATACCACAATGTGGCCAATCTTTCTGCTATGGCCTCTCCTCTTCTTTCTTCTGATACTGGGATGTATGAACCAGCAAAGTTTGCAGGGGAAATATTTTCTTAAAATTATTTTCAAAAAGCAATAGACCAAAATCTGTCTGATGATTTATCATAAAAAGTTGTACTGCTGAACAAAGCTTTGGTGACTACTGTGATCTGACAGATTCTCCAGTCTCTACCTAACCGTTTAACATTTTTAGAATAGTCTCCACTGAAAATTCAGCAGCACCTTTTTAGTGCATCAGTTACATAATATGTATTGTAAAACCTGAGTTAAAATATATTAATATAGAAGATACCACTGGAGTGAACATGTGTAGTCTTTAATTTCTTGTCTGCCAGCTCAACAGTGATGATGCAGCTGAATGAAAACTTTCCACCACTTTCTATCTTGTACCAGCTTCACAGCTTCATTCACGTTTTAACCTTTTTGTTCTATGTCATTGTTCACTGTGTCTGTCTGTTGTCTTCCTCTATTTCTAGTTCCTTGCACTGCGGTATGTACGGCCATGTATGTATAACTTGCCATAACTCTTTCTGCCAAATGCTATCAAAAGCCAGTTTGAAGTCTATAAAGTTGTTCTAACAGGTTTGGTTCTATTCTATGTACTCTCCGATATCTATTTTATCACAAATAGTGGATCTATTGTACTTTGTCCTGGTCTAAATCTGGGCTGTTCCTCTGCAAGCACCTCTTCCACATACCTCTTCATTCTCTGCTGCAATGTCTTTGTGAATGCCTTCCCCAGGACATTCAGAGTACACGTATGCAGAGTATACGATGCATTTTGTGTAAAGTCCAAAAAAACCTGTCCTCTCATGGATGGGGAGTTTTCACCATAGTGACAGTCACGTAAATGGAAGAATAGAATAGAACCAGCAGTTCCTAAACTGTGGTCCAGGGACCAGTCTTAGTTTGTGGAGCACTTGCTGATGGTCCATAGAGAGCTGGGTGGTGACATGATGCTGCCTTTGTTCCTTGTTCCCAGGTGCTCAACTGCAGCTAAAAGTAGATTAAATATTTTCCTGATGTTGTTTTTCCATGGAAGTAGTTGCTGCAGTTGCCACAGGGATGTTATGTGATTGTAAACAGGATGGGATGAACCCTTGCAGTACGATCCACAGGATGCATCCACACTATGAAAAGCTTGAGAATCCCTGCAACTGGCTATCTGAGTTGCATCAAGACAGTAACATGGGGCAGGTCTTCACTACCTGCTGGCAGGTAGTGATCGAGCTATCAGGGTTGATTTATCATGTCTAGTGTGGACGTGATAAAAATCAATCCCCCAATCGTGTTCCCTGTCAACACCGGAACTCCAGCTCGTGAGAGGCGGAAGCAGAGTCGATGGGGGAGCGGCAGCAGTTGACTCGCCACTGTCCTCATGGCCAGGTAAGTCGATCTAAGATACGCCGACTTCAGCTACACTGTTCAATTAGCTGAAGTTGCGTATCTTAGATTGACCTCCGCCACTAGTGTAGACCTGGGCATGGAGTCATACAGTGAGTTGAAGCTAAGTAAGGAATAAATTAGGCTTAACGTTAGGAAAAATACTTAACAGCACAACTGGACAGTGAAACAGATTTGTCATTGAAATTGAATAAGCCACCAGCACTACAGAGATTCATGAACAAGTTTCGCAAGACAACAAAGGGAATGGCAGTAAGCAGTCCCACAAAATGAGGAGGGCCTGACTGGATGCTCTGGGCGGCTTTTCTGGGTCTAGGTACTTACAAAGTGCCCATGACTGTCATATAAAATGGCTCTATTCCATTTGGAGTGGAGACTATTTCTGCCCCCCACTGTTGTGTCTTTGAGTCTATGATACATTTATGTACACAGCTGCTACAGCCTGTTGTTGCACCAATGCTCAGGTCAAAGTGCCCACTACATTTCTGAGTTAATGTTATTAGAATAATGTATTTTTATTTATTTGCTGAGCACCTACATAGTGCTTGGTACTGTACAAACCTAAGGTAAAACACCTTTCCTAACCTGAAGTAGCTTACAAACTGAACGAGCCAGACCTCAGAGGCAAGCAGAAATGAAACATAGGTTAGTGGTTAGGCTTTCCAACAGGTTCTGCTTTCCATCTCTCAGGTTAGTTTGAATTTGTGTAAATAATCAGTAATTGTGTGGCTCATCATTGCTAGGCCTTGGATAAAAAGAGTTTTAAGAAGGGCCTCAAAACAGGAGAGGGCATTCCTTAGTAAAGGAAGAGAAGGAGGGAGTGTTTAATGCAGAGGGTAATATGGAATGAAGGCAAGAAAACCAGAGTGGGAAATAGTGTGTTAAACATTAAACACTACAAACCAAAACACTAATAATATCAAAGCGCAATTAAGGATATATTTACAGTACCCCAAACCAGGAAATGTTCTCACCCAGTGTATGTGTGCCCAGAGGTTATCAGGAGTCTGCCCAAGGGGGTGGTTTTACCATTTATGCTGGCATACACAGGCACAAAGAGTTAGAAACGGCATTGCAGCCTTTTGAATAGTCTCTCTCCTGGCTTTTGTTTATTGAACCCAAATCCCACACTAGTATCTGAGTATACAAATATACGGTTATTAGACAGTACCCTGAACAAAGGTGAAGAAAGCTTCTGTTCTGGTTTAAAAAGGCCAAAACGCTATCCTAGCTAAACTCTCTGTTCTCCCCTCCCTTTAGAAAACAGATTTCCAAGAGAGTTTCAAAATATATTCTCGTCAGAAACAAAAATGTGTTGGATCTTTTAAGCTGACACATGATTTTCATTCTGTGAGCTAGAATCAACTACCCTTTGACTACATTATCTACCAGATGAAAAGTGCCCCATTAATCTGTTATTGCTCCTAGAAGACTCTACATTATTGATATAATGCCTAGAAATGAGATATTCTGCACCTTTAAAATGTAAAGGGCAAGAATAATAAGTCCTTGTCCCTCTTGAATACTGCTCTATTGGCTTCATTAATATGCCCATTAACAGATTCTGATTGGCTGCTTATTTTTTGGGCAAGCTACTGCAGAAGCAGATGTGGATTTAATTACAGTGTTGTTGGGGCACTGGCCTGGGGGGCTCTGCATTATGCAAGCATGTTTCTGTTAGCTCTTCCAATTATTTTGCCAAGACACCACAACCACATTGAACCCTTTGGGAATAGCTCAGAATTTCTAGGCCCCAAAATCTTAGCGTAACCACTGAGATGTTGCCTCTAAACTTAGTGAATTTCTGAAAACTATATTCTTCCCCCAGAAAATGAGACTCTGTGAATCATACTTCGTTGGATTTTATTTACTAAAAATAAGCTGAAGCCCTATTTTTTTTAAATCAGCTTTGCAGTTCTCTTGTGCTTTTTCTATCCTTTGTGTTTCAGTAACTGTGCCACTGCCACATGAAGAATTCTGCCAGGAGAGCCACAAGCACACACAGTGATGCTACTTGAGGCTTTTAAAGATTAATTAGTCATTTTCCTCTTTTCCCTTTTTGTTTATTGACTATTCAATAAAAAGCTTTATTAACTATCAAAAGGAAAAAGAAATACTGGTGGCTGCAGAATAACTTCACAATGCACAGCAGAGCTATAACAGCAGCAACACAAGCTATTATCAGGAACTGGGAAATGGCTTCTCCATTATACTAAACTGAGCAGAACAGCACTGTGCCTTCCATGCTTGGCCAGGGACTAAAAGTGAATCTCTTTTTTACCTACTGACTCCTGGTAGATATAGAAGTAACATTACTGGGTTCAGTACCGGCATAAGCATTGTTCCCCACCCCACGTACCCCAGGGACAATCAGAGCAAATTCTATGAGACAGAAACAAAGGGCTTTAATGCAAATATACATATCATATGGGTTGTGCTAAGGCAGCTTTGAATATAATCAGCACCAGCCACCTCATGTTCACTCGGCCCCTGTTAATCTTTCAGTTTTGATGGTCCTGCAGTAGAAGGTGCCTGTCTGTTTCAATATCTCCCAAACTTCATGCAGTGCATCTGTAACAGTGTGTCAGATATAGACGTGTCCACTGGGATACCTGAATTAGGAACTCTGAAACATCATCACGAGAGTTGGCAGAATTCCATTTTTTAAATAATTTTTACAGATAATATCAATGCTCATTTTTAAGTATTTTTTAAATTTATTTAAATTTTCACAGTTGTGGGAAAATATGGGGCAGGTTTGATAATTATTTAATGACAGACGCTGAGATTCAAAAAGTTAAAGCTTTATAATTGTAAAATGCAAATTCTCAATATCACATGAAAATATATAATGCAAATATCCTTAAATCAAACTCTAATAAGTTCTCAAGCAACATTTTTCTTACTTTGCCTATCTGAAAATTTTGATAAGTATCCATGGAACTGTTTGTCAGTTTGTGTGTATGGTGAAACTGATATTTACTGACATTTACTGATAAAAATTGAATCCTTCCAAGCCTAGTTATTGCATTCCTCTCAAGACCTCATTCACATGTTCCTATGCAGTATGCTTGTGACATAATGGTAAATCATTGTGTAGATTGTAGGAGACTGCCAGATTTTACCATGAGAATACAGGTATTTGACCTTAGCCTGCCAGCCGACATCATCAATAAATGAATACTTAGAAAGAAATATCTAAATTGTGTGTGTTTTATTTACAAACACACAAAATATTGAAGTCCTTTATAACATTTACCATGTCCTTTTTATAAATGCAGAAACAAACCCTGACAACAAGGAAATACAATCAATATTGGAAAATCTCCAACAGGTCTTCAGTCACATATGATGCCTCTCTACTCATCAGACACTAATCAACAACATTGAGGTTGGAGCAGGAGAGCAAGAACCATCAAGATGCAACTGTCCCCAATGAATTACAATTCCAGAATCACTTGTTATCATGCTTAGCAACTGGGGAAGTCTGCAATGCACTTAAGAATTTGTCATGCCTTACCTGGGAGCAGTGGGAGGATAGGGGCTGCACATTGGCCTTCTCCATACAGCATGGATACTTTTTGCAATGGCAGCATAATATATTAAAAGTGAACACAGTAGGTTTTTCATACACTGTTGATATTTGTGTGTGATGACTCCTTCACCCAATCACAGGTTATAAGAACTGTTCTGAGAACCCCAGGACTCCTCAGAGAATAAATTCTAAAGGACTAGCTCTTCCCTAAAAGCCTAACCACGTGGTAACTCATTATACCCTTTCAGTATTTACAATCTGATGTTTAAAAACCTTTCCTTCCCTTTGGCCTGCACATGTGAAGCCCTCTGAGTGGAATGGAAGAATGTATGGGCCATTAACATCTTCATGATTTATAAACATTTGCAAACTTGGAATGAGTTAGGCCAGTGGCTCTCAACCTTTCCTGACTACTGTACCCACCTTTAGGAATCTGATTTGTCTTCCATATCTTGAAGTTAGACCTCACTTAAAAACTACTTGCTTACAAAATCAGACATAAAAATACAAAAAAATGTCACAGCACACTATAACTAAAAAAATGCTTACTTTCTCATGTTAACCTCATAATTATAAAATAAATCATTTGGAATATAAATATTATACTAACATTTCAGTGCACACTATACATAGACGTATAAACAAATCATTGTCTGTATGAAATATTAGCTTCTTCTGACTTCGCAAGTGCCCCTGGTTGAGAAACACTGAGTTAGAGTCATAGGCCATGGAGCATGTAACACACTAGGAAAAACTCAGATTAAGTGCAGCAGAATCCTGCCCTCAACCTGGGAGTTTTCCCTGAACTAGATGATCATAATGGTCCCTTCTGGCCTTAGAATCTATGACTCTATTAATCTAAACTAACTGGTGTCAATCACATGAACAGATCTATCTATCTAGATATCAACATATCCTCACTGTGGTAACTCAGTGCTAGATTCTTCAAACAATGTTCATCCCTCACTGATAAAATGTGCTTGCTTTCTGCACCAAGAGCATATTTCTTGTTAGCTGCCTTCCCCTCCTCACTCTTCTTTATTTTGTGCCCAAGCAGTCTGGCAGGGCAGATTTAAATGTGGGAAAGGTGAGAAAATGGCAGCTGGGCCCTCTTTGTGCTGGGTTTTTTCATGTCTCTCACAGGATAAGAAGCCTTGAGGGGTTCTTAATCCAGGTGCCTTCATTTTGTGGCCTGCCAATTGAAACATTACCCTCTGGAAGGAGGCTCTCAGCACCTGTCCCCCATGGCAGGAGGAATATTGTGGATATTAATTTGGGGGACTTCCCTGATCTCATCATCAAATTCACCCAATGTTAAAGGTCCCTAAACTTTTCCAGATTTTTATCTCCTCCTCACCCGTGGGTGACACAGAAGAGTGAACTGGAATGATTCTGGAGTGTAACCTGACTCTCTGCGTGTTTGTAAAGATGTAGGCTGGATGTTTGAACTTTAAATTAAATACCCTGAAGAAAAAGAAAGAGAGAAAATTAAACTGAAAAAAACTCCTGCTCTGTAGACAAATGTTTCAGCGAAATGGAATTCCAAAGGGACTGCAGAACAAAAGGGATGCCTCCAGCCCTATTCTCACATGAAGTTACAGACTCTTGCCTTAAAACAGAGAGTGAAAACACAACCACACACATAACAAGATCCAACAGTCAGTTTTCTGTGAGAATCCCAGAAGAACAAAGGCACATCACATCTGAAGAACATGCTGAGATTATTGTCCTCTGTCTCTCAGAATCTAGATAGGAGAGAAAAAGTAGGGAAGGAGGTCTTGCTGCACATCATGGATGACAACATATATCCAAGGTGTGAAGGGTTGCACCCCCTTCTGGGGTGCCACCTGATGTACTGGGATTTCACAGTGCCTTTTTTGCTCAATCAGCCAGGGGGACCGCTCCTTGCTTTGCTGAATTAGGCTCTCTGGCCTGTTGCAGCACACACGCACACAGGTAAGGCCACTCCTCGCTGCAGTTATAGACTGAAGTCAGCTCTGTGTGAGAGGACTCCCCCAGCACTCATGTGCACACCCCATTTGGGAGATGAACCCAAATTAATACTGTCTTGCACTGTATAGAAAAATCTGCACAGCACAAGCTCACAAAAATCCACCCTCTTCTTCTCTTCACACTGAGGTGTGCATGACTTTTTGCCCCTCCCTCCCAGTTAGAAATTACATGAACTGGGTTTTATTATAAACAAGAAATAAGTTTATTAACTACAAAAGGTTAATTTTAAGTGGTTCAAGTGATAGCAAACAGAACAAAGCAGATTACTTTAGTAAATAAATAAAAGCTGCTGACTGAGCTTAACACACTAGATAGGTAGGATACAAATTAGCAAATTCTCACCCTGAGTGACAAACAGGCTGACAGATTCTTAAGGCACAAGTTGCCTTGGCTTTCCCACGTTTTCTTACACAGGCTAAAGATCTTAGCCAGGGACCATCACTTCTCACAGTTCAGCCTTTGTTCCTCAGGTGTTTTCAGGTGTGTTGTTGTAGGGTGAGTGAGGACCCCTCATGTTGTCATTGTCCCTCTTTTATAACTTCATTGTCCCTCTTTTATAACTTCCAAAAAAGTTTTTTTTGCTGTGACCTGGGTCAAACAGTTCCCATTGAGTACGGCTATCTCTGAGAGGTTTCTACTGCATACCGTTCCTGAGGTAATCCTTATGCTTGTGTGCATTTCTTCAATAAGCCACTAACATGGTTTGGCCTCATCCAGCGCAGCACATTTGAAATACAGAGACATGGTCAATATTCCCAGCTTCAGATACAAAAATGATACATACACACAAATTGGATAAACACACTCAGTAAATCATAACCTTTCTAATGATACCTTACATGAGCCATCTTGCATAAAGTATATCTTAGTCATACCATATTCATATCATAACTATATTTTCATGAAGAATATGGGGTGTAATATCACAGAGGGAATCATTGCTGAAACTCTTTAAAGCAAGAAGAAAATTATCCTGCTGGAGGGTTCTCTGCTGTAATCACCTCACTTTGTTCATTGCAGTTCTCTCTTGTACCATATTAATTATTTCTTCTCACCTGATTTTTCTCCACATGTCCTTCCTTTTTGTTTGCACTGGAACTACCCAGAAAACTTGCAAAACCGACTGCGCTTCCCAGCCATGTGTTCTGGGAATGAAATGGACTTAAGCCTGCTCTCATACCTGTGTAAATCTAGAGTAATTCCAATGAAGACAGAATGACATGCATGTAAAATCTGAGTGAGAACTGAATCAGGCCCAGTAGATTTAATTATCACATAACCAAGAAACTAATAATCAACCCCTCTCCTCCAGTATTAATACAGAGATATTCTGCTACGTTTGGATGACCAGCTGCAGGTCAACGAGCTTGCTCTTATCACACTGGATTTTCTAGCCAGGGAGAGAAGAATTCAAGAATGCTGCAGCCATACCAAATCTTCTGAGGTAGACTGTAAAAAAGAACTATTAATTCTATGCAAAGCTACACAAAATACTGATAGTGAAGGTCATCCACACGACATAGATGGATCACAGAAGTTGAAGACTGAAGGCAGCATACACCAGGTCCATTATATTGTGAGAAACTGAAGGCCAAGCACTTTTACTCATAGACTCATAGACTCTAGGACTGGAAGGGACCTCGAGAGGTCATCGAGTCCAGTCCCCTGCCCTCATGGCAGGACCAAATACTGTCTAAACCATCCCTAATAGACATTTATCTAACCTACTCTTAAATATTTCCAGAGATGGAGATTCCACAACTTCCCTAGGCAATCTATTCCAGTGTTTAACTACCCTGACAGTTAGGAACTTTTTCCTAATGTCCAACCTAAACCTCCCTTGCTGCAGTTTAAGCAGTTTAAGTTTCAAGCACTCAGAAGGTGTTCAAAAATAGCAGCATGGAAAACATTTGATTGGTAGCATTTTCTAAATAGTAACTTAACACAAGACCATTTAAAACTGTGCTTCCTGCCACACAGACTTCTAGTTCCCAAGCAGCCTCCAGCACCACAGCCCAGCAGAATGTTGGTCCCCATTCCCTCCTCACAGAAGATCCCTACCCTTTCCTGCCTGGCAGAGCACTGTTCCTCACGTAATTCCCAGAGCCTCCTCCCCAGTCTAGAAACCTGCTGCTCCCCATCTCTTCCCTGGCACACACCCACATCCCCTCAAGCCTCCCCATGCCTTTCCCAGCACCCCTTGCCTACTTATCCCTGTCACTACTCAGCTGTTTCTCTCGGTTGTTATATTACATCTTTTTGAAGCAGTAGTAAAAAGTGGTAACAGGACCACAGCACTGTTTTACTCAGCAATAATCTGGCTGCCTTATCAGGATTAACTACATAGTCTTTGGCTTCGTTGACTCCACACTCAGGAACTGGATTATTGCCTCATAAAACAGCACAACAGTGTTATTATCACTTAATTCAATAACACACAAGCACTGCCATAAAAGTAAATGAAGCAAGTCAAGCAGCACAAGACTGACAAATACAAAATCAAGACACTAAAAGATCTCTTGTCATACATCAAGAGATGATGCTATCAGTCTTTGCAAAGCATCTTCAGTATGAGCTCTAGACCAAATCAACATGGCAGTTGCTGTCTCTATTTTGACTCTAGCTCACCATATGCGGTCTTTACACCATTTTTTCAAATGTGTCTGGTACAAGGGCACCTTTTACACACACACACACACACACACACACACACACACACACACACACACCCTTGCCTTTCTGTCTCCTTGTTCAACTCCAGAAACTCGTTGATACTTCCAAATAATTTCAGAATGATTTTCATCAACAAAGTTGACAACAACCAGTGTCATTTATGGGCAATTTGCATCTTCTGTTATAAATGTTTCAGAAGAGAGGCTTTGTGGTGTTTAGATACTACAAGTATGGGTGCTCTACAAATAGCTGTGTCAGCCATTGATTTTCTGAGAAGACAGACACACAGACACTGGTGATCGCTCTCCACTGAAAAAAATCTTAATGTGGATTCTCAATAGCAATTCCAAAGCCATCTAACATTCACAGAAAGCTATTCAGATCTGGGGAAAGTACAGAGGGAAAGTAGATTGTAGGATCTCAGGACATCACTCTGATATGTTGAACAGTTCAGCTAAGAAGAAAGAGACCTAAGGAGTAAGAGCCCACTTTATTAACCCAAACAATTTTGAGGCATGAGCCATTACATGGAGATGGAGAACTTGGACAAAGGAGCCTCAACGAACTAATCACCAATTCTCAGACCCACTTACATCCTAGCCCCAGTGCCCAATGCCCACCCTTTTGTTTATTACACAAATGACAGGCTGGAGGCTTGCCGCAAAACACAGCTCTCTTCCTGCGGTAAGCAATCAGAGGAGCCTTATTTCTGTACCAGTCATGCCAAGTGCAAAAACCTCTTTTGAAGGACCTGAAGAGTTGGCCCTCCAGATCCAGAAAAAGGATAGACAAGGTGCTGCAGCAGTGAGGAATATCACTGCCACTCTGCCTGCTGCATCAAAACCAGACTGAATCCTGGATTATGGCTATTACTGCATATTGGAGATTTTGTTGGGGAAATTTCTCTTTTACCAGGTAACAAACCAAACAGACACAGACACACAGGCTGTCTTAAAAAATTCTCCGATAATAGAGAGGAAATAGTTTTCCCACTTGATAACAAACTCACCTTGAGCATAATAATTTCAGATGCTGATGGTTGTGTGAGCTCCATGGAGAAGTGTCACAGTATCTTAAATTTACCTTCAACCTCACTTCTCCATCCCACGCACTGCCTTGCTAGTCCCCACCCCCACTAGCGTGAAATATGAGGATCTTCAGCCTCATCGATGAAAGCAAGACTGCAGAAACTATTTTACTTTCCCTGATTCCGACACTTGAATCTTTTCCAATAACTAGAAATTCCCCAAACCATCATCACCGAACTCTAATTTTGAGCCACATTTTCATCAGTGAGTAAGAACATAAGAATTGAAAAACAGCCACACTAGGTCAGACCAAAAGTTCATCTAGCCCAGTATCCTGTCTTCTGATAGTGGCCAGTGTCAGACGCTTTAGAGGGAAGGAACAGAACAGGGCAATTCAAGTGATCCAACCCCTGTTATCCAGGCCCAGCTTCTGGCTGTTGGAGAATTAGAGACACTCAGAGAATGGGATTTTATCCCTGACCATCTTGTCTAACAGCCATTGATGGGCCTATTCTCCATAAATTTTGACTCTCAGACTATAAGGTCAGAAGGGACCATCACGATCATCGGATTTATCTAATTCTTTTTTAACTCAGTTATACTTTTTCCTGTCTATTCTAGTTATTTTCATAAATATTTATACAGCCCCTGCCACGGCATTGTGACAGAGCAAATAACCCAATACCACACAACCAACAATTAAACCATCAAATACACCATATTAAAAGCCAAGTGAAATGTAGCATGAGATCTAGGGGTCATAGTAGACCACAAGCTTAATATGAGTCAACAGTGTGATACTGTTGCAAAAAAAGCAAGCGTGATTCTGGGATGCATTAACAGGTGTGTTGTAAACAAGATACGAGAAGTCATTCTTCCGCTTTACTCTGCGCTGGTTAGGCCTCAACTGGAGTATTGTGTCCAGTTCTGGGCACCGCATTTCAAGAAAGATGTGGAGAAATTGGAGAGGGTCCAGAGAAGAGCAACAAGAATGATTAAAGGTCTTGAGAACATGACCTATGAAGGAAGGCTGAAGGAATTGGGTTTGTTTAGTTTGGAAAAGAGAAGACTGAGAGGGGACATGATAGCAGTTTTCAGGTATCTAAAAGGGTGTCATCAGGAGGAGGGAGAAAACTTGTTCACCTTAGCCTCCAATGATAGAACAAGAAGCAATGGGCTTAAACTGCAGCAAGGGAGATTTAGGTTGGACATTAGGAAAAAGTTCCTAACTGTCAGGGTAGTTAAACACTGGAATAGATTGCCTAGGGAAGTTGTGGAATCTCCATCTCTGGAAATATTTAAGAGTAGGTTAGATAAATGTCTATTAGGGATGGTCTAGACAGTATTTGGTCCTGCCATGAGGGCAGGGGACTGGACTCGATGACCTCTCGAGGTCCCTTCCAGTCCTAGAGTCTATGAGTCTATGAGTCTATGACACCATTAAAGAGGGGGAGCAGGCCCACTCCTAGCCAAGCAGTGATTAAAACAGAAAGTATTTGGGAAGGATGAACAGTTTCATAGATGGATCAGGAGGAGCAAGTGTCAGCCTCCAAACTCTGGGCCAGCAATGCCAAGGTCCAATCACTTGCTGACCTAAAGAGTGATGGCGGAGGCTGCAGAAGACTATTGGTGCTAGTGCATAATCATCTGGATGGAACACGGCTTAGTAAGACAGACGTGAATAAAAACAGATGCTTTCCTAATAAGGATATTTAAAAATCATCCGGGTGAGTCTAAAATCAGTCCAGTGACTGATGACAGTCTACATTCGGGGCAGGTCTTAGTCATCATACACATTCAACAAAGCTCTACTCCCAGCAGACTGGATGTCTGAAAATGTGCACTGAATGGTGGCATTCAGGACACTACAGCACATGTAAGGGTTAGGCTGTGAAAGCAATTAGGCTCCTTTCTCAAACTGCCTTCACAAGGCCTGTGCTCTTGATCAGAAAGGAAGGTTTCAAATCAAATGCCAGGGGAATATGGATGGGCTTGAAGGTGAAACATCAGCACCTTCATGGACTCTTCCTTCATCACTGTTCCTGAGCCCAGCTGTTCAGATAGACTATCTAGCGTCAATAAAAAAGAATGTCAGATTTAGCACTTAAATTCACTGAAACTGCATGTTCTGAATTACAGGGTTGTTCCACATGCATTTCCTTAATTAAACTCTCCTGTTCCTTTTCAAACCATCTGTCTATTTGCAAACAAGTTGATGCTGGCCTCATAGTAGAGCAACAATGCTGAGGTTTCCCATAGCTACAAAGGACAATATATTGTTTCTGAGGTCTAATATTTGTTGTCTATTGGAATTTTAAAGGGACAGTTTCATTGCAACATAAGGGTTGTGTTTCACTGTGCAATATGAGGGCCAAATTCTGGCCTCAATCACATCTTAGGAAGGCAGAGTTTGCCCAAGAGCAGTTGATTGTATGACTCTGTTGATCTTCTGGGTTTACTGCAAAGCCAACATGTCTGAACAGGCATTGGCAGGAACTGAGGTAATTGAGGATGGGATTTTCATCTAGTAGGAGAGTTGGGTGGAGTGGAGATGAGATGCACTGGTGACATGACAAGTGATCAAATGATGTGTGGGAGAAAGATGAGTGAATGCTTTAGTCAATTTTTTACTTTTTATCTCCTGTTCTTGTGTTTTTATCTCCTGTTCTTGTGTCTGCAAGGGCCAAGCTATTACGGGCTTTGGAGGACATGGGTGGGTCAGGAGCAGTTTTTGGGTGAGAAGCAGTGTGGCCTACTAGCTAATTCAACTAGAACTCAGGAGACCTGGGTTCTTGTTCCAGCTCTGCCACCAGCCTACTATAGGATCTAGGGCAAATCACTTCACCTCTATGCCTCAACTTCCCCAACTGTAAAATGGTGATGATACTGACCTTCTTGGTAAAGCATTTAAGGTCTCCTGATGAAAGGTATTATCTAACAGCTAGGTGTTATTATTAAGAGCAAAATCTAAATATATGTACTGGATTCTTGGACAAGGATTAGTGTGTGTGTTTAGACTAAACTATCTGCCTCAGTCATAAGAACATTTTGGTGAGCTTTTCAGTCTACTAGGGAAAAGTAGAGAAGCCAAGCTCAGGATTCATGTTTTACCATCACTTAGTCACAAAACTAAAGTTTAGTATTTCATTTAAAGAACCCAGACGACTAGGCAAAACACAGTTTTTTAGATTCACAGTATTCTAGCTTTTTCTCTAAAATGAGGTAGTTGTGTTACATGAAATTATAATGTTCAGAAATGTAATGTCATGTCACAAGTAATAAGAAACTGCAGTGGACATGATGTTCTGCTTTAGTGTGAAAGCCTTTATGTGGTGGGCTGAGGTACAGTGAGGTAAGCTCATTATTTCTCATGTACCAGTTCTGTCTCAACTCTTATAATCCTCAAAGCCCTACATAGATGCCTCTGAAATTCAGGCTCAGATGGCCAGAAAAGGATTTAAAGAACCTCACAAATTTCCAACCCTTTCAATGCCTAATTCTTTAGCATTTACACTTTGTACAGTTGAAATGTAGAGAAGATAACTGTTCCTCACTGGCACAGCTACTCTGCTCATGTGCTCACACACAGGGCTAGACTCCAGTGTCTGATGGTTGCCTCCAAACCAACCAGATGTGCTGTATTCTAGATCTGGCCAGAGAACAGAAGAACATAAGAATGGCCATACTGGGTCAGACCAATGGTTCATTTAGCCCACTATCCTGTCTTCCGACAGTGGCCAGTGCAAGATGCTACAGAGGAAATTAATAGAACAGCGCAATTATCAAGTGATCCATCCCCTGTCATCCAATCCCAGTTTCTGGCAACTGGGCCTCATCCCATCTCATGAAAGAGACAGAGAGACACAAGGTGAAAGGGATCGTTGTGCCCAAATTCATTATTGTTGTAATTAAGCACATGTGGAGGCAGACATCTCTCTCTGCACTAATTGGGGATACCTATAGACACTAACTGTTGTGGCTAATGAGCAAATATGAGATGACAAACCATACACATAAGAAAATAAGAATGGCCATATTGGGTCAGACCAAAGGTCTATCCAGCCCAGTATCCTGTCTACCGACAGTGGCCAATGCCAGGTGCCCCAGAGAGAGTGAACTTAACAGCTAATGATCAAGTGATCTCTCTCCTGCCATCCATCTCCCCCTTCTGACAGAGGCTAGGGACATCATTCCATACCCATCCTGACTAATAGCCATTAATGGACTTAACCTCCATGAATTTATCTAATTCTCTTTTAAACCCTGTTATAGTCCTAGCCTTCACAACCTCCTCAGGCAAGGAGTTCCACACGTTGACTGTGCGCTGTGTGAAGAAGAACTTACTTTTATTTGTTTTAAAACTGCTGCCCATTAATTTCATTTGGTGACCCCTAGTTCTTACATTATAGGAACAAGTAAATACCTTCTCCTTATTCACTTTCTCCACATCATTCATGATTTTATATACCTCTATCATATCCCCCCTTAGTCTTCTCTTTTCCAAGCTGAAAAGTTCTAGCGTCTTCAATCTCACCTCATATGGGACCCGTTCCAAACCCCTAATCATTTAGTAGTTTACACCACAAACACCACTCCTCTCCAATTGTTTGCCACGCTCACATAGATTCATAGATTCATAGATTCTAGGGTCAGAAGGGACCAATGTGATCATCTAGTCCGACCCCCTGCACAAAGCAGGCCACAGAACCCTACCCATCCACTTCTATAACAAACCCCTAACCTATGTCTGAGTTATTAAAGTCTTCAAATTGTGGTCTGAAGACCTCAAGCTGCAGAGAATCCACCAGCAAGTGACCCATGCCCCACACTGCAGGGGAAGGCGAAAAACCTCCAGGGCCTCTGCCAATCTGCTCTGGAGGAAAATTCCTTCCCGACCTCAAATATGGCGATCAGCTAAACCCTGAGCATGTGGGCAAGACTCACCAGCCAGCACTCAGGAAAGAATTCTCTGCAGTAACTCAGATCCCATCCCATCCAACATCCCATCACCAACCACTGGGCCTACTTATCTGGCAATAATCAAAGATCAATTGCCAAAATTAGGCTCTCCCATCATACCATCCCTTCCATAAACTTATCAAGCTTAATCTTAAAGCCAGATATGTCTTTTGCCCCCACTACTCCACTTGGAAGGCTGTTCCAGAACTTCACTCCTCTAATGGTTAGAAACCTTCGTCTAATTTCAAGTCTAAACTTCCTAATGTCCAGTTTATACCCATTTGTTCTTGTGTCTACATTGGTACTAAGCTTAAATAATTCCTCTCCCTCCCTAATGTTAATCCCCCTGATAAATTTATAAAGAGCAAGCATATCCCCCCTCAGCCTTCTTTTGGCTAGACTAAACAAGCCAAGCTCTTTGAGTCTCCTTTCATATGACAGGTTTTCCATTCCTCGGATCATCCTAGTAGCCCGTCTCTGAACCTGTTCCAGTTTGAATTCATCCTTCTTAAACATGGGAGAACAGAACTGCACACAGTATTCCAGGTGGGGTCTCACCAGCGCCTTATATAACGGTACTAACACCTCCTTATCTTTGCTGGAAATACCTCGCCTAATGCATCCTAAAACCGCATTAGCTTTTTTAACGGCCATATCACATTGGCGGCTCATAGTCATCCTTTGATCTACCAATACCCCAAGGTCCTTCTCCTCCTCTGTTGCTTCCAACTGATGCGTCCCCAATCTATATCTAAAGTTCTTATTATTAATCCCTAAGTGCATGACCTTGCACTTTTCACTATTAAATTTCATCCTATTACTATTACTCCAGTTTACAAGGTCGTCCAGATCTTCCTGTATGATATCCCGGTCCTTCTCCGTGTTAACAATACCCCCCAGCTTCGTGTCATCCGCGAACTTGATTAGCACATTCCCGCTCTTTGTGCCAAGGTCGGTAATAAAAAGGTTAAATAAGATTGGTCCCAAAACTGATCCTTGAGGAACTCCACTAGTAACCTCCTTCCAGCCTGACAGTTCACCCTTCAGTACGACCCGTTGTAGTCTCCCCTTTAACCAGTTCCTTATCCACCTTTCAATTCTCATATTGATCCCCATCTTTTCCAATTTGACTAATAATTCCGCATGTGGAACCATGTCAAATGTCTTACTGAAATCTAGGTAAATTAGGTCTACCGCATTTCCTTTGCCTAAATAGTCTTTCACCTTCTCAAAGGAGATCAGGTTGGTTAGGCACGATCTACCTTTAGTAAAACCATGTTGTACTTTGTCCCAATTACCATTGACCTCAATGTCCTTAACTACTTTCTCCTTCAAAATTTTTTCCAAGACCTTACTCACGTGTCTTGTTTTCATATTAGAGTGCAAGACCCTTGGGACACAGTCTCGTCTTGCAGTGTGTTTGTAGCACCAGCACAATGGGGCACCAATCGTTATTAGGGCTTTGGGTCACTACCAAAATGCAAATCATAAATAATCCTCATCCTCTGACTAGGCAGGTGGGACACCTTTCTGAAGGCACCTTCAGGGTTCTTCAGAGAACAGAGTACTCCAGACTCTCATCCCCTTTCCTTAGAATACACTGCAAAGGCTGTTTGGGGCAGGGTGCACTACACTCACCTTCCTGTCAATTACAATTCTTAGTCCTTCACTCTTCACAGGTATTTAATATATCACTTAATCTAGAAAATTTCACTATGTATTACTTGGCTTTAATGATTCAACATTCAGTAAGCAAGGCAGTGGATTATGTGGGTAATGCATTAACCTCTAACATGGCTATAAAAACAGCCTTAATAAAATAGAGCTAAATCCTACTTAATAGTAATAAAAGAGGAACCACTATGTTCTGAGGGTAATGACGACATTTGAGTGATTCCTTTTGATTTTAGAAGGTTGAGCATTTGGAGCTCCTTAAGAAACTTTCAAGCCTGGATGGCTACCGAAAACTGCACATTTAAAAGGAGCTTCAAATCTACTGATAACTTCTGTGTAAATCAAAGAAAATTAGTTTAAAAATTATTAAAGCCACCCTAAACCTTCAAAGTGTAGAGTTCTGTGCGCTGATAGCTAGACTTTAGTATAGTGCCATCCCCAAATATAACAACAAATAAAACCCAAGAATGATTAATGTTTCTCAGAGACAAGAATTCTAGGAAGAGACACATAACCATAATCAAGAGAATATGTTACTATTTCCACAGCCAGTAAATTGGGATTGCAGGTGGAAAAGCCTACAAAATTACTAATCCAACCTTCAATCCTCCTCCCAGTGAGCAATGGGAATTCTGCATATTTATCTAAGGAGAATTTGGTCCCCAGTTTTTTATTCTGAGAAAATCAGAAGAGGTTTCCAGTTACAATATGAATATTCAACTTGGCTATTAATATTGCATATATATTGTTTAGCCATCGGTCACTTTAACTCCTGTAGTGCCTGTAGGTTTGGGGGGGGGGTTTAGACACACTCAAACATGGCTTAGGGGTCTTGTTCAATTCTCACATGTGCCTGAATGTCCAAGTAGCAGTGGTTGCCAAATGTGCTTTGAATCCCCTGATCTGTCAAGATGGCTGGGTCCTTTCCTCATAGGTATGTGGACCTCAGCACAGTGATCCAGGCCTTTGTTACCTTAGATTACCTTAACTTGGATTGCTGCAATATGCTCTAAATGGGGCTGCACCATCTGGAAACTGTAGCTAGCCTTGCAGTGAACCAAATTGTTGCTTCCCTGTGACCTCTAAGGATGAGCATCGATTTTGTTCCTTACTTCAGTGATATGTAAGAACTGGGTGCATATTCAGAGTGGGCCCAACTCATCTGCAGTTTTGTACAAGCAGCTCCCACTAAACTCACTGAAATGACGGCACACATACAATGTGGCTGCAGCATTGAGCCTACTGTCTTTGCACCGAGTAAACAGCAGTTATTTTTGTTCTCAATGAAAAATGTCTTTTAACAAATTGAGAACAGGGTCTCCATTTCATCTTCCTTTAAAAACAGCACAGAATCATAGAACTGGAAGGGACCTCAAGAGGTCATCTAGTCCACTTCCCTACACTCAAGGCAGGACTAAGTATTATCTAGACCATCCCTGACAGGTGTTTGTCCAACCTGCTCTTAAAAATCCCCAATGATGGAGATTCCACAACGTCCCTAGGCAATTTATTCCAGGGCTTAACCACTCTGACAGTTATGAAGTTTTCCTAATGTCCAACCTAAACTGCACTTGCTGCAATTTAAGCCCATTGCTTCTTGTCCTATTCTCAGAGGTTAAGAAGAACAATTTTTCTCCCTCTTCCTTGTAACAATCATTTATGTACTTGAAAACTGTTATCATGTCTTCTCAGTCTTCTCTTCTCCAGACTAAACAAACCCAATTTTTTCAATTTTCCCTCATAGATCATGTTTTCTAGACCTTTAATAATTTTTGTTGCTCTTCTCTGGACTTTCTCCAATTTGTCCACATCTTTCCTGAACTGTGGCACCCAGAACTGGACACAGTTGATGCCTAATCAGCACGGAGTAGAGTGGAAGAATTACTTTTCATGTCTTGCTTACAACACTCCTGCCAATACATCCCAGAATGATATTTGCTTTTTTTGCAACAGTGTTACACGGTTGACTCATATTTAGCTTGCGCTCCACTATGACCCCCAGATCCCTTTCTGCAGTACTCCTTCCTAGGCAGTCATTTCCCATTTTGTATGTGTGCAACTGATCGTTCCTTCCTAAGTGGAGTACTTTGCATTTGTCCTTATTGAATTTCATGCTATTTACTTCGGACCATTTCTTCAGTTTGTCCAGATCATTTTGAATTTTAATCCTATCCTCCAAAGCACTTGCAACCCCTC
Source organism: Gopherus evgoodei (assembly GCF_007399415.2). Taxonomy (NCBI): domain Eukaryota; kingdom Metazoa; phylum Chordata; order Testudines; family Testudinidae; genus Gopherus; species Gopherus evgoodei. The sequence continues at coordinate 351,340 of NC_044341.1, read as the reverse complement.
CCAGGTTGGTATCGTTTGCAAACTTTATACATGTACTCTCTATGCCATTATCTAAAACACTGATGAAGATATGAACAGAACTGGACCCAAACTGATCCTTGTGGGACCCCACTCGTTATGCCCTTCCAGCATGACTGTGAACCACTGATAATTACTCTCTGGGAATGATTTTCCAATCAGTTATGCACCCATCCTACAGTAACTCCATCTAAGTTATATTTCCCTAGATTGTTTATGAGAAGGTTATGCAAGACAGTATCAAAAACATGTTAATGAACCAACTAACATTCAGCTACTCTCAATGCAATTAATGGGAATTAATTGTCAATAAGTATATAGACTTTGTTCTGGGTGTAGGCTATCAACCAGACTTTAAATTAGCCCATTCAATTAGCAACTAGTAGAAAGCAGAAATTACTCTAGAAACTCCTGGACTGGGTCTCCTGGTGACCCTGCTCTCCTCTAGCTCTCATTTTCCCCTCTGTGCTCCTCTTCACTTTTTCCCTTCTCTAGATTATTTTTCAGTCCTCCTACTCTCTCTGTCAGGCCACCATTTTTCCCACAGCAAGTCTTCTGCCTACTCCCATCTGGCTATTAGCTCTTGCTATGCTGAATCAGCACTTCTGAATGCAAAGCCCTCTCTCAGCAACTGACAGATGGCTCTTGCGTCTGGTGATGTCGCTTCAGCACCACAATAACCAGCACCATGCAAAAGCAGCAGGAGGCTGCTGAGCAGTGTGGGAGTGCTAGCCTAACCTCAGCAGGAGCACCTGGAAGAGAGCAGCTGACATACTGGGTCCCTTGGGCCTATATTTATGGATTATGCAGTATGGTAAAAACTGCAGCACTTTACTGTCATAACAGCCTTACAAATCCAAAGGCTTCTGTCCTCTATGTTCTCTTCAAAGCAAACTGGCTATTTTTAGATGTGCTAAGCTGTATCTGCCCAGCATGTCAGCTCCAGGGAACAGGCTTCTGCTCATTTATTCCTGTGAGTCTAACCATGTTCCTTAGACTTGCAAGAACAAACCCAAGGGAGATTGGAGAATTTGCACCTCTAAGATGGTGAGAAAATTGATGTGCAAGTCTAAGATCCTATGAAGCTAGCAAAATGAAACCTCATATTCAGAACAAGGTCACAGGATTATAATCATTTTCTCAGTGGGGAAACCAGTGGAGAGAGCACCCAGATTAGAGCCAGACACTAGAAGTCGCCGGGAGGGAGAAGTGACACAATAAACACTCCCTTCAAAATCTGTCCATCTACCTAATCCTTGGGATCGTCAGCATGTACATTATCCACTATCAATGGTAGAAAGATGGAAACTGCAGGTATTCCAGGTGTTTGAAAAAGTATGTCACTCACTCAAAGGCCTAAATACATATTTATCCAGTTTTTTAAATCTTGGCTCTGATTTTTTTTGCGGGGGAGGGGGCGTAATTTGGAAATCAAGAATATGCAGCTGTTGACATCTTGTTTACATTGTATGAAAATTCAGCAAACCTGATACATGATGATGAGGAACAGTCCTTAAAATCAGTATGGATCTGTCATTACTACATGACTGTAATGTGATTGTTGATATGCCCTATTTTCAAATGTAGTATTAGAAAATGGGAGCAAGGTCATCTGAAATAGCAGAATTGACTAACCTCATCAGCATATTTTTTAGCTTTAACTTTACTGAGAGTTCTTTGCCTATTCCTAAACCAAGAAAAAAGAACATGAAAGCATTTTTATAGACTGGCTGACTAACTTAAAATAAGTGTATGAAATGCTGATTAGCCAAACTAAATCACTAGCCCAGTGGCAGAAGTGCATGTCTTACAGTCTGCAAGGGAGGCTTTCACCAACACCTTACAGAAACACAAACATTCTGGACAGAGCTTCTCATGTTCTACCCCTGAATAGGGCATTTAGGGGGCAGATTATCTCCTATATCCCAGCTTCACTCAGTACAGGAGTGTAAGGGAAGCCTTAAGGGGAGTATTGTGGCTCCCTGATTCTCAGGCCAGGATAACACCAGTAGTGTACCTGAAGATCAGCAGAGCAAAATAAAACTCCGGCCCACTTCCTCCCCCAACACATTGGCAGGGGGTGGGAGAGCAGAGGGCAGTTGGTACAGGAGCCAGCTCTTCTGATTTTGTGCTACCTGACAGTCACTCCGGGTGAGAGGAGGGGATTTTCATCTGGCCAGTTATAGGCAGGGTCTGGCTTCTTTGTGCATCTGAATGGAGTAAAGGGGTCGCATTGTCATTGCTAATGTGGCCCGTAAATTCTGCGGCGCACTATGAAGAACTTCAGGAAAGTAATTGGAATAGTCTGTTACTCTATCAAAGCATCACAATGTAACTTTTTTAATGGAGGTGGAAAATGAGTGCCTAGTTGCTATATCTCCAAACTACCACAGAATGGCAGCGTTTCCGATCACTGCTGTTGTCTGGACAAGCCATGCCCTCTAGGCCAGTGCTTCTCAAGCTATCTGATGTGGGGGACTGACAATTTTTTTTTCCAATGTGCCAGGGACCGGTGCAATATTATTATCCTATTAGACACTCTTATGAAGAAACTCGCCGCAGACTGGCAGCTGATGGCTCGCGGACCGGCACTTTGAGAAGCACTGCTTTAGGCTACTTGCCCATTGCTAACATACTCTGTAAACAAGGATTCAACAAGAGCCATTGTGGCAAACAAACCAATCTCCCCGTGGAAAACAAACCAAGCACCTGACAATCCAACCAAGGCAATATTCCAAACTGAACATTTTTTAAAAATAATTAATTCTGTCAGGACAATTGCTATGAATGGTATTTGTCAAGAAAACCTCACACTCAGGAAACTCCCGCTGATTGTAGTGCTGCAGCTTCAGCTGAAGGATTCACATAGCCATCCATCAACACTGCAAAGACATTAATTTGAGGTGAACGAAATTTCCATGCCCACTAATCCAAGAGAAGAGTGCCAAAGGAAGGCCAAGAAGTGGCAGGAGTCAATAGAGACTATTAGGTAATTTAAAAACAACTACCAACTTTCTATTCCTTCTTTTGTAAAAAATCTGGCTAGCTAACAAATGTACAATCTGTGTGCTGGATATTATATCTGAACAACATATGCCTGCCATAGCTGATCCACCAGTAGAACAACCATACAAATGGTGTTTTCCTTTGAGTGCATTAGGAGGGTACCTCCTAGAAAATGATATCTCAAAACATAGTTTTGGAGCAGGAGATTTTTCCTATCTTATATGTTCACATTTCCCTGGTGTCTTTTCTCCCTGTGCTGGTAAAGGAAAAAGTGATAGTTGGACTGGCAGGCATTTTCTCAAGAGCCAAACTACCAACCCCAGCCAGCTAAATTACTCCCAAGTAGTCTGGCAGTACTAACACCAGTAACAGGGATTTCCCCTCCAGCTAATCTTTACATGCAATCAGGTTGTGGGAAAATGGCTATGCAAGGAAAAGGAAACTAGATAAGTATGTAGCTAGACAGATTATGCACACTGACACAGAAGAGGCAGAGAACTACAGATGGGAGTAAGTTTTAGCCAAAGTCTCACATGTTTAGGATATTTAGGCTATGTAGGCCTTGGCTACACTGGAGAGTTGCAGCGCTGGTAGTGGCTTTACAGCGCTGCAACTTACTCCCCGTCCACACTGGCAAGGCACATACAGTGCTGCATCTCCCTGGCTACAGCGCTGGTTGTACTCCACAAGGACGAGAGGAATAAAGAGAACAGTGCTGGTGCTGCAGCGCTGGAGTGCCAGTGTAAACAGTGATTAATCTTACTAGGCTGTAACTGACCTCTGGAATTTTCCCATAATGCTTTTAACTAAAGAACTCTCTTCTGTTGTGAACTCGGGGCTCCTGGAGATGCTTATCTAAAAAACAAAGACAGCAATTGTTTGCTCGAGCAGAGGCAGGCAGAGAATGTAGACAGTTAGTGTTTGCTTGAGGAGAGAAACAGCACGGCGAGGTGGGGGGGAGTCCGTGGGAGCAGCGGCTTATCTGGTCTGATGGCTATCTGCATTTAAGAGTGAATGAGAGAGGGGTGGGGAAAGTGGTCGGAATTTGCAAGGCAGGGAGCTGACACAGTGTTGGCTTCAAAAATCCACTCTCTCTCCCCCACGCTCCCTGTCACACTCCACCCCACCCCCCTCTTTTGAAAAGCACATGGCAGCCTCTTGAACGCTGGAATAGCTGCCCATAATGCACCACTCCCAACAGCGCTGCAAATGCTGCAAATGTGGCCACACTGCAGCGCTTTCCCTACACAGCTGTACGAAGACAGTTTTAACTCCTAGTGCCGTACAGCTGCAAGTGTAGCCAAACCCTAAGTCTACTCTATGGACCTTACAGCGGCACAGACCCACTCTTTGCTGGCAGGAGAGAGCTCTCCTGCTGGCATAATTAAACCGTCCCCAGCGAGCGGTGTTAGCAATGTCGGCAGGATAGCCTCTCTCGCCAATATAGCGCTGTCCACACCAGCACTTTTGGTAGTGAAACTTACATTGGTCGGGGGGGGGGGTGTGTTTTCACACCCCTTACCAACAAAAGTTTTACTCTTAAAAGTGCTAGTGTAGATGAAGACTTACTGACACTAGTGCTATACTCTCAAGTTAAAAATCCCTGCAATAACTTATCTTGTAAAAAATACAGATTCTTGATAGACCAAGAACCATATTTTTCAAGAGTGATTAAAATACAAAACCTTTTTCTCATGCATCATAAAAGGTAAGTTCCTAGTCCAACAAAAAATACATATATTGTTTCCCCTTCTGGCTCAAGCAAAAAAATTGGGATCTAATATATTGTTCCAGTTAGGGGGCAAAATTGGTGACATTCAGATATTTCTCTGATGCAGTCTTTTTTTTTCTTTAAACAAACAATGTAGTCTCATGTCCCTGAATGCAGAAGGAATCAAGTATTAGGAAACAACTTCTTTTGCTCATAGCACTAGAGCACTCTTTTCAGTCTACACCCTTGACCCAACAAGCTTTCCCCAGCTTTTTTCCAGGGTCACCCAATGTTTATAGTTGCTCCTTCAGGCTGGGTGTGTGTCTCAGTTTTTTCCATATTTTTTGTCTGTTCTGCTTCCCCCTCCATACACCCCCTGCCCAAAACAATACTCAGCAAAAGCTTCTGAGCAGGTTCACATATGCCTTTTCTCTTAGGTGGAGGCATATGCTTATAGTTATGTCAGCTCAAGGATGCATTCACAGCTATCAATGAGGATGTAACTCAACCCATCACACCGTTTCATCTTGCTCATAATATTTTCAAAATCCTGCTTGATTGGGTGAGAAGTACTGAAAATGCCACACACACAAGGCTACTGTCATCATCCTTCTTCAGATCATATTTAATTACTGGTCTACTTTCTATGCTTCACTGAAAATTGTTCATGTTAAAAGTACTTAATCATGTAGGGATACATTTTCAAAGTAGTGTGTGGGAGTGAGGCACACAAATCTAGTTAACAAAATCATGTTAAGAATATCTAGCTGGCCAGGGTACACCAACCAGTCCTGTTAACATTACTGAAAACAATAGTATTGATGTTTAAGTTTAGAGCAATTAAGAAAACATGAAATGTAAAATAACGTAGGAGATCATGAGTCTCTCTCTATGAATTCTAATCATTAGTGCTCGCTACATGTGATCTTTCAGTGTTCACCTTTCTGCTACATAATAGACTATTGGGCTGGTGACTACCAAACACTGTTATGCCTATTAGAGGTTTATTTGGTGTCCTTTCCATTGAGAATAAGTTACTGAAAACAATAAGAACCCCTGAGGTGCAACAAGAAGTCCCAGGTCACAGAGCTCAGCTTCTAACACAGGTAAAACTCTGGGAAGTTTTATGCAGGGATGTTTAGCCACCAATGGAGTTCCACCACTGGCAGCATCATTAGGAGTGCTGGTACACAGAATTCATAATTGCTCTAAACACAGCAGCATCTAATCCTAGTTACAGCAGATACTGATGACACAGTGGTTAAAATTCCAGAAGCCACTGGGACCTGCTTGCTATTTCTCCCTCTGGCAAAGTGGCAACTCGCCCACCATTGCTCCCATTCACGTTTACATACATGCAAACTCGACATGCCCCTGCACATTAGTCATAATCTAAGGCCTGGTCTACATTACGGGAGGTATCGATGTAAGATACGCAACTTCAGCTATGGGAATACCATAGCTGAAGTCGATGTATCTTATTCCAACTTACCTCCCATCTTCACGGCGTGGGATCAACGGCTACGGCTCCCCCATCGACTCCGCTACCGCCGCTCGCTCTGGTGGAGTTCCGGAGTCGACGGGGAGCGGGTGCGGGGATAGATATATATGGCATCTAGACAAGACGCGATATATCGATCCCCGATAAATCAATCACTACCCATCAATATGGCGGGTAGTCTGGACGTACCCTAAGTGCACTAGGTTGGAGCACACAGAATTGTATGCGCTCTTAGAAAATGTAGGGCAAAATAACAGATGCATAGGAACAACTTTTAAGTGACATTCTGGGTTTCATTTAGCTAGAAGCAACCATGTATAGACGATATTAGTCCTGTGTTAACCTTATTATACTCAGTGGTAGATTATAACGTACATAATTATGCATACAATTTTAACAGACTTTACATTAGTCAGTGAGTAGTCTACATCCTGTGAAGAAGTTTACTTAAACTTGTGAGGTCCCATCAAAATCTAGGTTTATTATTCAGTTTTGAAACTTTTATGTTTCTGAGAAATATTTTTAAAATTCACAAGTGCTAACCTTAGAAATAACTTTCCCTTTTCTGAAGTGTCTAAAAAGATTCAAGTTAATAATAGCACTTAAGCTTTAAATGTACTATAGCTCTTTTTCATGAAATAGCCAGATTGCAGTTAAAATATCACAAAGGTTTTGCAGACAATCATAAAATATACCATTAATCCCATTTTATATTGCATGTAATGGGGTCTCTTGCATAATAGGTGCCGTACTCCAAAAGCTTCAATCATATGTTAACAAATGATTCTGCAATATAAAAGAAGATAGAAGGGCAGGAGAATGCAGTGGACACTAGCAAAGGGAAGGAAACACTGACAGAAGTGAGGGCAAAAGCTGTGAAAGAAAATTAAATATAAGCTAAAACACCTTAAAAGTGAAGTGTGAATCAACTTTCTTACAGTCAGACATATGAAGAGATTTAGAGTTTGTTTTAAAAAAGAGTATTGCTTAGTGCTGTAGACCAGTGGCTCTCAACCTTTCTAAACTACTGTACCTCTTTCAGGAGTCTGATTTGTCATGCATACTCCCAAGTTTCATCTCAGATAAAAACTACTTGCTTACAAGTCACACATAAAAATACAAAATTGTCACAGCACACTATTACTGAAAAATTGCTTTTTTTCTCCTTTTTACCATATTATAAAAAATTAATCAATTGGAATATAAGTATTATACTTACATTTCAGTGTATACTTATATAGAGCAATATAAACAAGTCATTGTTTATATTAAATTTTATTTTATATTGACTTCACAAGTGCTTTTTATGTAGTGTGTTGCAAAACTAGGCAACTATCCAGATGGGTTGATGCACCGATCTTTGTCTACCCCCAGAGTATGCGTACCCCCTTGTTGAGAACCACGGCTGTAGACCTTTCTCCTCCACCCCCATTGTAGGGCTGCACAACTGTCTATTCCAAATGGGCTGATGCACCGATCTTTGTCTACCCCCAGAGTATGCGTACCCCCTTGTTGAGAACCACGGCTGTAGACCTTTCTCCTCCACCCCCATTGTAGGGCTGCACAACTGTCTATTCCAAATGGGCTGATGCACCGATCTTTGCCTACCCCCAGAGTATGCGTACCCCCTTGTTGAGAACCACGGCTGTAGACCTTTCTCCTCCACCCCCATTGTAGGGCTGCACAACTGTCTATTCTCTGCTTAATCACAGATACCCTAAATGGGTTTAAATCCAAACATAAATCTTGACTGAATACAGCATTCCTAAGTCATCTCATGAACGCAGAGTGAGTGGGAAGGACGCTCAAATGAATTAACAGAGATTTAAAAACAAAAAACAAGTAAATATCTGACAAACATATATATCCAATTATGACTAAATCATGGGGTGGGAACTATACTTTATGAATAACCAGGATAACGTAAGAATATTTCTAAAAATGTTTTTTTCTGAGCTGTGACACTCATCAGAGGTAGTGCACCTCACAGGTAATTCTCACTCTGCTCAACCTTTCATCTGAGAAGACGACTAGGCCATGTATATATCTCACTTTTCTTCTGTCTGGGTTATGCTGTTTTCAGAAATCAGTGTCTCTCATTGGCATATCCTTAATCCTGACCTCTGTCTGACTATCTGAACTGTGCTTCTCTGCCTCTTTCCTCTCCCTAAGCAGCTGACTGGCCAGTGATTCATTGCGTCCTGGATGTTCAAAGGTAAAATTAATCAGGCTGATTTGCACTGTTTGTGAGTCCTCTCTCTGTGTATTCTGCTCCTGGCTTGCATCAGCTGCCTGATTGCTAGAAGCAGCCCTGGTACCACCTCACATTCTCTCCTTACTTACAGCAGTTTCCATCTTTGAAATCTGTGGCTCCTCAAGATTTATCATTTGGACTATTTCACTGCTAGTGTCTTGCTTCAGATGCAGCTTTTTCTCTGCTTCCTTGAGTTGAATCTGGGGCTCTCAGTTGCTACTCAGCAGCATGTTTCTGGAAAGCAGCAATTTGCTACTCTGATCAGCTTTTATACTGTGCTAGGAGTTTACCATTGAAATTCATAGTCAGTCATCTCTGTTTTGCAGAAATAATATTGCTTTTAGTCATCATTCCTTTATTGTGGGGCTAGATTGTTCCTTACCATGGTAAAAAAATCTGTGGAAGAGCTAAAATTACTTTGAATTGGACAACTGAATTTCCATGGACTCATACCACTGGAGATGACCATCTTCATGGAGCAAGAGCATGGTCTGAAAAAGGGAATTTGGATATAAAGTTGGGCAGCAGTGCAAATGTATCTAACATGGGTTGATGGCAAAACAGTTTTTTGGATCCTGGCACTGCAGATCATAAAAAGCCAGCAGTCATCCCACACTAAACAACAGGAGCTGCCATAGAACCAAGAAATGGGTGCGCAGGGCACTCTGTGTAGCCAAAACCAACTTGGTGGCATTTAGATTTGGTAGCATTTTATACTCGCTTTGTGTAAAATGCACGGCAGTAGGTACTCGGTCTCCACTGTGAATTTGGTCCATTGAACCTAAATGAGTCTAAGAGCCAGACTGCAAAGTGATATGTAAATTAGACTTCCTAACACTCAGACTCCTTTGTACACTCACTTACTGAAGAATAAGAGAGTAGGACTTGGTAAGCCTTATTCCCCTAGGAGACAGGAGACATGAGCATAGCAAGAAAAGCAACTAAGGGGAGGGCATGACTGTAAACACCTTGGATGTTTCTCCATTGCAGCTGGAGTGGGACTTGAGCTAGTGCCCTAAAAATAGTAGAGTGGATGTTGCAGCTCAGGGACCGCTCAGGCTCTCAAGCCCGCCTGACCTTCTGGGTCTGAGCTCTGGTGGCTAGTGTCTGCCAGATCCACAATATCCACACTGCTATTTTTAGGATGCTAGTGGGAATCTATCTTCCCTGGCTGGGGGCTCACTCCCAGCTGCAGCGTAGACATATCCAATGAGTCTGAGAGTCTAAATTAGCATAAAAGGGGCAGATTTTGCTTTTAGTTTCGCAGTTCTAGTGAAATCATTGGGAGTTGTACCCATGTAACTGGGGACAGGATGTGGCCCAGATAATGTAACTCATGCCACTTTATATACCACCTCTGAAAATGGCCCAATATGATTACAATCCTTTTGAAATAGTCACTGAATAGTAAAACAGCCCCCTTTCCCCCCCTCACCTTTTTTTTTTTTTTTTTGCCAGTACTACAAAGGTAGCCGTAATTGTCCTGGTGCATTCTGATCATCATACTGCAAATGTTTCAGAGCAAAACCTTGGACTTGAAAATCTCCAAGGGTATCTATGCTTATCCTTCCAAAATCCCCTATGCTATACACTTGAGCAACATAGGAAGCTGGAAGCAAATTAGTGGAATGGCCATTCTTTTGAAGGCTTTGAAGTTTGCTTTACTATTCTCTGACTCACTGGTGATTCTTCTGTGAGTTGGAGTGGATCATGTTCAGCATGTTCTTTTCCTAAGCAAGTGTTTTTCACTAGTCTGAAAAGCTCACCCCTTCACACTTGTATTTTTTATTCTGTTTTGTAGTTTAGCATTAATTGCCACAGTCAGAGACTTAAGCATGCAAAGAAAATGCTTCTCAAATGTGCAACAGGATATATATGGTAAAATCATCTTTCATGCATCTGTGTTATGAGATGTCCTGCTGCAGGTGATTCTTGGTCAGAAGGTCTCCCTATAAAGCCAACATAATTAGCACTCATGGTTTGTGGCAGAAAACAGGGACATTATCTAAAAGGCAGTGTTGATAACTTGTAACTACAGGGACATCGTTAAAGGACAGCTCGTTGTAAATATGTTTCATTGCTGCACATATTCTTAATATGGGACATATACAAACTTTGTTCATTCTTGTTGTTTCTAATGGAGTGTAAAGCAAGGAAATTTCCTACTGGCTAAAATTTTTGGAAGATCACATAATGATGAGTTATTCATCTCCAGTCCCTGTACAAAGCTCAAGCATACTGTACCCATTACAAAAGAAATGCAAAGCAGAAAATCAGCCATTTGTGTCCATGACAACAAGGGGGTGGAGAAGTATTTTGATAAATCTGAGTTCATCTGTATTTGAATAAATATTTCAGTCTGTGACTTTGGCTGTTTGTGTACAAAATAATATTTTAGAGCCTTACTGAAGACTGTTGTTTTTACACTAAAACTTGAGAACTATTTAAACTGATATAAAACAGAGTTCTCTTTTGTTATACACTGACACAGTGCTTGCAAGTGGGGAAGTATTGCTTCTTAGAGTGGCAGTGTTAGGTTTTCCCAGATGACTGGGTGGGGGCTTAAGCCAGTTCTGTTTTGTATTGTTAAGAGGAACCCCTAGATATTTAACCCTGCTCTTTGTTGCTGCCAACTCCACCTGGCAGAAGGGTTACACTGGAAACACCTCCTCTGACATGGAAATAGCTGACTGTAGCAGCTTCCAATGCCACCTGTCTGGGCAGGCCTCTTTAGGTATGTCTACACAACAACTAGACACCTGTGGCTGGCCTGTGCCAGCTGATGTGTGCTTGTGGAGAAAGGGCTGTGGGACTGTTTAACTGCTGTGTAGATATCTGGGCTGGGTGGGAGGGTTACAGAGCTCAAGATCTAGTCCAAGCCCAGAATTTTACTCAGCAATGGAACAATTCCACAATCTGGGACCCACAGTACAAGTCAGGCTGGCATGGGCAAGCTGCCATTTTTCTTTGTTGTGTAGACGTACCTTTAGGCAGCTATGCTGCACAGGCAACCAGAGGAGCATCATGTAGGTTTGCACAGCACTTTAAAGGACCCAGAGATGAGGTAGTGCCACAGCCCCACTCACCCTGTGGAGAGTGACTGATGCACAGCAGGAGCAAACTTCACATCTCACTCCTCCTACGTGCCCATGGAATGGGGCAGCTCTGCACCACCCCAGTACAGGACTGTGCCCAAGAGCAACAGCCTCGGCCTTGGCAATTTTCAGACAAAGTATTCACAGCTCATAGACAAATGATCATTTTCTCTGTATACAGAAATATGTAAATGAGACTTTTCTCCCTATATACAAATGTCCATGGGGTTCATGAGGTATATTTGCTTCCATGGACTAGTGCATCAAAATATCCAATATCAGAATATGCTACACAGTTTCTCCACATTGATTCCAGTTTTAAATCACAAATGCACAATAGAATTGGAAGATGATGTGTAACAAATGTTTCACAGCTGAAAAGAGCGCAAACACCAAGCTGTTCCTAGTTATAGCAATTACCTTGCACCCTACTCAGCAAAAACATTAGATGGATGGTCCAAGTGTGGAGGCTTTCCATGGCCTGCCTAGCCCTCCCAATGAGCAGCTATGCAGTCTGATATTCATAGATATCCTGCTCTACCACTACAAGCATCAACATACTCATTGGAGTACAGGGAACATTTTATCCAAGGTGTCACTAACGGAAACAGCCACTTTCCTAAAACTGAAGGTGAAAAACAACTAACTACCTGTGGCAGTTTGCAGACTCTGTTTTTTCTTAGTCCAATTAAAACCATTATGAGACTAGCTTCTACCCAAAAGAGAGGTGACATTCTGATCGGAATGATAAATCACAGGCCTGACTGTGATCTCACTTAAATCAGCATCACACCAGAATAATTCCACTGGGTGACTAGATTTGGGGAGTGACTCCTAATTCATACTGGTATGTGACAAACAAACCCAGGAGATAAGCAGTAAAAAATCAGCAAAAACCAGTGAGGGTAGGAGCTGGGGGTGTTTGTGTTTTTAATAACTGCAAACACCCCAAATGGTAAAATTCCCTACCCTACAGCAGATAAAAATTGCTGTCCAGGCACAGAGAACCCAGTTTGTATGCACTAAGATGGGATGATTTATTTGCACGTTCTGGGGTACAAAGAGTTTTCTCAGCAGCCTAAATGTAAGCTAATTGACATCAGGTCAGTCATAGTTTCTCCCTTCGACTGAGAGAGGAAAGCAGAAAATAGTAAATATAATTGAATTGGATATATGGAACTGAGCAGATTCATCAAATATACAGTCAAAAGAACACTTCAAAATGTTTATTTGGACTCTTCTCACAAACTGATGCATTCAACCACAGATTTTAAATATATTAGCAGAATCACCAAGAGTGGGAGCCCAATGGACTGCTTCTCTTCCAGGGGTGGCAGGTTAGTATAATTTTTGGTGGTGCTCAGAACGGGTCTAAGTCGTTCCCCCCACCCCCCTGCGCACACATCTGCCTAAGGCTCTGGGAGGAAGTTTGGGTGCAGGAGGGGTGTGGGCGAAGGGTCTGGGCTGGAGCAGGGGGTTGGGGTCCAAGAGGGGGGTTGGGGTGTGGGCTCTGGGAAAGAGTTTGGCTGCAGGAGGGGTGCAGGCTCTGGGAGGGAGTTTGGGTGCTGGCTGTGTGCTCTGCGCTGGGACACGGGGTTGGGATGCAGGCTATGGGCTGGGCCAGAGGGTTGGGGAGCGGGAGGAGGTGCATGATGTGGGGCGGGGCCAGAGATGAGGAGTTTGGGGTGCAGCGGGCAGGCTGCCCCGGCGCTGGGGAAGGGGGCCAGAAAGGACGACTCCCCCCAGCCCCCAGCCCTCTCCCTGCCAGCAGCAGCAAGCTCCAGGGGAGAGGGAGGGTGGCCCTCCCCACCTCCCAGCACAATACTCACCCAAGGGCCCCCCCCCAGGTTGCTGCTCAGGAGGTCCAGCTAGGATAAGTACCGCCCCCCTTGGAGTCAACTCTGAGTCATCTGCTGGGGGGGGAGGAGAACCTGCCATGTGTCTCCTCCCTCTGCAGGTGCAGCAGCCGCCTCAGCCTGCCTTCAGCGCTGCTCTCTTCTAGCCAGCTGCAGCAGGGGATGGCAAGGGAGTGCAGCACGCAGCTGCAGGGGACAAGCAAGGAAACTCGGGGGAGGCGCGCGGGGCAGCAGGCGGGGCCAGGGAACACTGGGGGAGGTGCGCAGGGGCAGCGGGCAGGGATGGGAGTGTCATAAACAGATAGCTAAGGGTTAATGTCTCTTTCACCTGAAGCACCTGACCAGAGGACCAATCAGGAAACCGGATTTTTTCAACTTTGGGTGGAGGGAATTTTGTGTCTGAGGTCTTTGTCTGTCTGCCTGCTTTCTCTGAGCTTTGGAGAAGTAGTTTCTGCTTTCTAATCTTCTGTTTCTAATGTAAGGCCAAAGAGATCAGATAGTAAGTTATATGGTTTCTTTTCTTTGGTATTTGCATGAGTATAAGTGCTGGAGTGCTTTGATTTGTATTCTTTTTGAATAAGGCTGTTTATTCATATTTCTTTTAAGCAATTAACCCTGTATTTGTCACCTTAATACAGAGAGACCATTTATATGTATTTTTCTTTCTTTTTAAAACCTGTTAAAGTTTTCTTTACTGGGAAATTTCAGGGAAATTGAGTCTGTACTCACCAGGGAATTGGTGGGAGGAAGAAATCAGGGGGAGATCTGTGTGTGTTGGATTTGCTAGCCTGATTTTGCATTCCCTCTGGGTGAAGAGGAAAGTGCTTTTGTTTCCAGGACTGGGAACGGAGAGGGGGAGTCACTCTGTTTGGATTCACAGAGCTTGTGTCTGTGTATCTCTCCAGGAGCACCTGGAGGGGGGAAGGGAAAAAGGATTATTTCCCTTTGTTGTGAGACTCAAGGGATTTGGGTCTTGGGGTCCCCAGGGAAGGTTTTTCAGGGGGACCAGAGTGCCCCAAAACACTCTAATTTTTTGGGTGGTGGCAGCAAGTACCAGGTCCAAGCTGGTAACTAAGCTTGGAGGTTTTCATGCTAACCCCCATATTTTGGACGCTAAGGTCCAAATCTGGGACTAGAGTTATGATAGGGGGAGAGACCCGGCCTCAACTATTGGTGGAGCTGGGCCCCCTGGTCCCTGAATTTGCTGGAGTCCAGGGACCATGGGCCCACATAACTCACCGCCTCTGCTTGTGTTTGCTACAAAAATCCTCTGGAGCTTTTCTGGGGACTGAACATTAGTGGTCCTTACCCCGTGTTTAACTGACTTTACACTCGGAAATATTTGCCTGGTCACTTGATATTTTACTTTACAATTTCAGACGACAAATCCTTGCTTTAATCCTTAACTGTCTTTACCTTCTGCCCCATATCTTTTTCTGAACAGGATCTTGATTTCTTCCAAGAGAAAATTGGCAAACTACTATGTGCTCTCCCGTCTCCTCAGCTTGCCTTCTCTTTCCCTCCTACAACTCTCTCCTCCTTCTCCTGTCACATATGTAGAAACTTCACCTCCTTGTTCCTTCTCTAACCTCTCCACACGCTCCAGTGAACCCATCTCAATCCATCTCCTGATGTCCTTCACATCTATTCTCATCCCCTCCCTTATCCTTCTTCTTCACCTCTCCTCAGGCTCTTTCCCCTCACAATATAAGCATCCTTTAGTCTTTTCCATCTTTTAAAAAAACACCTTTGACCCCATTTGTCTAACTAGCACCCCATCTCCCTTTCATCTCTAATCTCATTGAACACGCTGTCTATCATCACTGTCCAAAGTTCCTCGCCTCCAATTCCTTCCTAGATTAGCTCCAACTCAGTTTCCACCCCTTGCACTGCACTGACACCATTCTCACCAAAGTTTCTAACCACTTCTTCCTAGTTAAAGCTTAGAGCCAGTACTTCATCCTCATCCTCCTTGATCTGTCAGCCACCTTCAGTGCAGTTGGCCATGCTCCTCCTCTTGAACATTTGTGCTATCTTTGCTTCTGTGACTCCATCCTTTCCTGGTCTTCCTTCTACCTCTTTAATTGCTCCTTCAGTATGTCCTCCGGAGGAGCCTCCTTATCTCTACTCCAACTTTCTGTGGAGGTTCCACAGTGCTCCATCTTTGGTCTCTTTCTCTTTTCCCTCTACACTTTATCTTGGGGTAATAAGAACATAGGAACAGCGATATTGGGTCAGACCAATGGTCCATCTAGCCCAGTATCCTGTTTCCAACAGTGGCCAGTGCCAGATACTATACAGCAAATGAACAGAACAGGCAATCATTGAGTGATCCAGTTCCTGTCATCCAAGCCCAGCTCCTGGCAATCAGAGGCTAGGAACTCTCAGAGTATGGGGTTGCATCTCTGACTATCTTGGCTAATAGCCATTGATGGACCTATCCTCCATGAACTTATTCTTTTTTGAACTGTTATACTTTTGCCCTTCACAACATCCCCTGGCAATGAGTACCACAGGTTGACTATGCATTGTGTGAAGTACTTACTTTTGTTTGTTTTAAACCTGCTGCCTATTAATTTCATTGCGTGACTCCTGGTTCTTGTTTTATGTAAAGGGGTAAATGACACTTCCTTACTCACTTTCTCCACACTAGTCACAATTTTATAGACCTCCATCATATCTCCTCTTAGTCATCTCTTTTCCAAGCTGAAAAGTCCTAGTCTTTTTAATCTCTCCTCATACTCCTCATACAGAAGCTATTTCATACCTTTAATAATTTTTGTTGCCATGTTGACTCCCACCTCCAATCAGCCCATGTTATCAGCCTCTGTTACTCACCTATTAAATCAGGGTTTCTCAAACAGGGGTCACCAGCGTACAGTAAGTCCCTCGGCCCATGCCGCTTCCATCAGCTCCCATTGGCCCGGAGCAGCGATCCATGGCCAGTGGGATCCACGATTGGCCAGACCTGCGGACAGGGCAGGTAAACACACCGGCCTGGCCCGCCAGGGGCTTTCCCTAATCAAACAGCAACCCGTTTGAGAAACCCTGTATTAAATTTTCCAAACAACTTCATGCTTTCTCCCTTTGAATTCCTCTTTAAAACTGGCCTCTGCTGTGATGCCTACAAAAATAATTGACAGCAGTTAGCAGTTAGGCCACTGGTGTGTTGAGACCACTGCCTCTGATGCTGATCAATACTGTCAAATTGTTTCCTTGGACTCTCCTATCTGTCTGTATCCATCTGTCATCTCTTGTCATATACTTAAGCTCTTCGGAGTAGGGACTGTCTTTTTGTTCTGCTTTGTAGAATATCTAGCACAGTGAGTCCAGGTCTTTGACTAGTGGCACATGGGTAATACAAGTAATAAATATTACTCTGGGAGTACGGGTGAAGGAGTTTGGAGTGCATGTGGTATTCTCTTTGATTCTTCCTGTCAAAGGTAGAGGCCCGGGCACAGACAGATGCATCATGGAGGTGAATGCCTGGCTGCGAAGATGGTGTCGCCAGGAGGGCTTTGGCTTCCTTAACCACGGGATGCTATTTGAGGAAGAACTGCTAGGCAGAGATGGTGTTCACCTTTCGAGGAGGGGAAAGACCCTATTTGCACACAGACTGGCTAACCTAGTGAGGAGGGCTTTAAACTAGGTTCGATGGGGACAGGTGAGCAAAGCCCACAGGTAAGTGGGGAACATGAAGACATGGGAGATGAGTCGCAAACAAGAGGGAGCGTGGGCTATAATGGCAGAGAGAAAGGAGGGTCAGGGCAAAGCTGGGAGGCAAGATCAAACCAGTATCTTAGAGGCCTATATACAAATGCGAGAAGTATGGGTAATAAGCAGGAAGAACTGGAAGTGCTAATAAATAAATACAACTATGACATTGTTGGCATCACCAAAACTTGGTGGGATAATACACATGATTGGAATGTTAGTGTGGATGGGTATAGTTTGCTCAGGAAGGATAGACAGGGGAAAAAGGGAGGAGGTGTTGCCTTATATATTAAAAATGTACACACTTGGACTGAGGTGGAGATGGACATAGGAGACGGAAGTGTTGAGAGTCTCTGGGTTAGGATAAAAAGGGTAAAAAACAAGGGTGATGTCGTGCTAGGAGTCTACTACAGGCCACCTAACCAGGTGGAAGTGGTGGATGAGGCTTTTTTTAAACAACAAACAAAATCATCCAAAGCCCAAGATTTGGTGGTGATGGGGGACTTCAACTATCCAGATATATGTTGGGAAAATAACACCGTGGGGCACAGACTATCCAATAAGTTCCTGGACTGCATTGCAGACTACTTTTTATTTCAGAAGGTTGAAAAAGCTACTAGGGGGGAAGCTGTTCTAGACTTGATTTTAACAAATAGGGAGGAACTTGTTGAGAATTTGAAAGTAGAAGGAAGCTTGGGTGAAAGTGATCATGAAATCATAGAGTTTGCAATTCTAAGGAAGGGTAGAAGGGAGTACAGCAAAATAGAGACAATGGATTTCAGGAAGGAGGATTTTGGTAAGCTCAGAGAGCTGATAGGTGAGGTCCCATGGGAATCAAGACTGAGGGGAAAAACAACTGAGGAGAGTTGGCAGTTTTTCAAAGGGACACTATTAAGGGCCCAAAAGCAAGCTATTCCGATGGGTAGGAAAGATAGAAAATGTGGCAAAAGACCACCTTGGCTTAACCACGAGATCTTGCATGACCTAAAAAATAAAAAGGAGTCATATAAAAATGGAAACTAGGTCAGATTACAAAGGATGAATATAGGCAAACAACACAGGAATGCAGGGGCAAGATTAAAAAGGCAAAAGGCACAAAATGAGCTCAAACTAGCTATGGGAATAAAGAGAAACAAGAAGACTTTTTATCAATACATTAGAGGCAAGAGGAAGACCAAGGACACGGTAGGCCCACTGCTCAGTGAGGAGGGGGAAACAGTAACAGGAAACTTGGAAATGGCAGAGATGCTTAATGACTTCTTTGTTTCAGTCTTCACTGAGAAGTCTGAAGGAATGTCTAACATAGTGAATGCTTATGGGAACGGGGTAGGTTTAGAAGATAAAATAAAAAAAATGCAAGTTAAAAATCACTTATAAAAGTTAGATGCCTGCAAGTCACCAGGGCCTGATGAAATGCATCCTAGAATACTCAAGGAGTTAATAGAGGAGGTATCTGAGCCTATAGCTATTATCTTTGGAAAGTCATGGGAGATGGGAAAGATTCCAGAAGACTGGAAAAGGGCAAATATAGTGCCCATCTATAAAAAAGGAAATAAAAACAACCCAGGAAGCTACAGACCAGTTAGTTTAACTTCTGTGCCAGGGAAGATAATGGAGCAAGTAATTAAAGAAACCATCTGCAAACACTTGGAAGGTGGTAAGGTGATAGAGAATAGCCAGCATGGATTTGTAAAGAACAAATCGTGTCAAACCAATCTGATAACTTTCTTTGATAGGATAACGAGTCTTCTGGATAAGGGAGAAGCGGTGGATGTGGTATACCTAGACTTTAGTAAGGCATTTGATATGGTCTCGCACGATATCTTTATCGATAAACTAGGCAAACACAATTTAGATGGGGCTACTATAAGGTGGGTGCATAACTGGCTGGATAACCATACTCAGAGAGTAGTTATTAATGGCTCCCAATCCTGCTGGAAAGGTATAACAAGTGGGGTTCCGCAGGGGTCTGTTTTGGGACCAGCTCTGTTCAATATCTTCATCAACGACTTAGATGTTGGCATAGAAAGTACGCTTATTAAGTTTGCAGACGATACCAAACTGGGAGGGATTGCAACTGCTTTGGAGGACAGGGTCAAAATTCAAAATGATCTGGACAAATTGGAGAAATGGTCTGAGGTAAACTGGATGAAGTTCAATAAAGACAAATGGAAAGTGCTCCACTTAGGAAGGAACAATCAGTTTCACACATACAGAATGGAAAGAGACTGTCTAGGAAGGAGTATGGCAGAAAGAGATCTAGGGGTCATAGTGGACCACAAGCTAAATATGAGTCAACAGTGCGATACTGTTGCAAAAAAAGCAAACGTGATTCTGGGATGCATTAACAGGTGTGTTGTAAACAAGACACGAGAAGTCATTCTTCTGCTTTACTCTGCGCTGGTTAGGCCTCAACTGGAGTATTGTGTCCAGTTCTGGGCACCGCATTTCAAGAAAGATGTGGAGAAATTGGAGAGGGTCCAGAGAAGAGCAACAAGAATGATTAAAGGTCTTGAGAACATGACCTATGAAGGAAGGCTGAAGGAATTGGGTTTGTTTAGTTTGGAAAAGAGAAGACTGAGAGGGGACATGATAGCAGTTTTCAGGTATCTAAAAGGGTGTCATCAGGAGGAGGGAGAAAACTTGTTCACCTTAGCCTCCAATGATAGAACAAGAAGCAATGGGCTTAAACTGCAGCAAGGGAGATTTAGGTTAGACATTAGGAAAAAGTTCCTAACTGTCAGGGTAGTTAAACACTGGAATAGATTGCCTAGGGAAGTTGTGGAATCTCCATCTCTGGAAATATTTAAGAGTAGGTTAGATAGATGTCTATCAGGGATGGTCTAGACAGTATTTGGTCCTGCCATGAGGGCAGGGGACTGGACTCGATGACCTCTCGAGGTCCCTTCCAGTCCTAGAGTCTATGAATCTATAATAATACACTACTAATCCCTTTTGCCACCATCTAAGTGATTATATCACTCACTGAAAGTGTAGTTAGTGCTGCTCTGACTTCTGATTGTATTCTCCAGACTAACATCTGTCTTAAACCTAACCATAGGCAAGTACACATCTTCTACAGCCTTCGTTGATCTGAGAACTGCACATTTCAACCAAGTGCTGAAATGGGTTTTCTTTTAGTCATAGTATAGTGTGGTATGCTGGTCCAGGACTTTTCCTCAGCTGTTGCTTCTACCACTCCTCCTGAACCTGCTGCCTTTTGAATTAAAAAAAGCACTTCTTCCTTCAGGCACTTAGAGCCATTTTTATGTGTAAGTGTTTATCTTTCAAATAGCGTAAATTTTAGATACCGCTTTAAATAATTTTGCAGGACCTTTAATTTAGCTCGCCCAGGCTTTTAGTCTACAATATGTATGTTTACTATGGTATTTTAGTTCAGTTTCTCTGTGTGCCTTTTCCCCAGAATGCAATAGGAAAAGTTTATGTGAGATATTAAAAATGTGATAGGAATGTCACACAGGATTTGTTTGCCTTTTTATATGACCCTGTGCACAAAATTTATACTTCCCATGATTTATACCTACGACAAAATAAAGGAAACCACTATGGATGTTGAGATTCAACACCAATAATTTTTGAAGAACTTGTGTTTGCTGTGTTGTAGATAACTTACTCACTATCTCTTATAAATATATGTCTTCAAGAGTGACTCAGAAATAGAAAATATCTAATGCTAAAGTAACTGTACAGTATTGAAAAGAGAAGTAAACAAAAACAAACCAGTCTGCCAATTGAAAATACACTAGACAACTGGGGTTCCACTGATACTACAAACCTGATTTCATCTCAGTTCCCGCAGTGTAATTCCTTTGGGATTCATTCTCCTCTTACATGGGTTAAGATAAGAGGTAACTTAATGGAGTTACGCCAATTAATTTTGTTATAAGAGGAGAATCTAGTCCATTGACTTCAGCCAAGTAACTCTGGATTTACATTGTTGGAGCTTGTCCATATTATTTAGCTATATTAGTGCATGGCAAGCCATGGTGTCAACCTATTGTGCACTAGCTTGCTGCACACTAACTGGCAGTGTGGACCCTGCTGCCACACACTAAAAGTTCTGTTGTGTGCAGAAGGTGGTTGTGCTCTAGATTCACACCCCCAACTTGCTATGCACTAAATCACCATACAGATAAACCCTTAGAGGGGAATCAGACCCCATATCTGCAATAACCATCACAGCTGTATCCATCAGCTTCTTGTACCACTAATCATTTGCTCAGAAATATACAAAATACTGTAAGAAAAAACCCTAAGCCTTATTGCATAAACATTTATATAAAGCTTCACACATATACAGTGTAAAACATGCATACAAATCTATAACCAGAAAGAAGCATGCCTGCCTACATAATCAGATTTACATAGATTTATGTCACAACTCTCCAATTCTTACATCTGCATTGTTTAATTGAAATTGGAAGCTCTTTGGAGCAGAGGCTACACTATTTTCGTATAGGCGTGTAAAGCTCCAAGCCCCACCAATAAGACTGAAGAAATAATAAAGTAGCTTTGTGAGGGATGCTTCTATGGTTTATGTGTAACTGCGCCATCTATCACCAAAGTCATTTTAGTGAGGCAAGTTTTCACCTATAGTTGGCAAATACACTGACCTACTGACTAAAGACAATATATCATTTTCATATTCAGAGAGATTTCTTATAATAGCAGGAGAAAGAAGAAAGTCTCTGTGACACTGGCAGACCAGGTGCCAGCTCATGCCAAAGCCCCTAGTCCTCAACTGAACACTGAGGAATACATAGCTGGAGTCTTAAGATTGTAACTCATTTGTCTGTGTATGTTTACCAGTTTTAACCTTGTAAATAACTATTTCTTTTTCCTTGTTAACAAATCTTTAAGTAGTTTATCATAGGATTGATAGTCTTTAAGTAGTTAAGCATAGTCATTGGTGTGACAGATCTAAGGTGCAAATGACATGGGGTAAGTGACTGGTCCTTTGGGACTGGGAGTAACCTGAATTTTATTGTGATTTTTGGTTTAAGGGACCATCAACTGCAAAGGCAAGTTTGCCTAGTGACAGGATAGATCAGAGTACCCAAGAGGACTGTCCGTGAGTCTATGTTCAGGCTGTTATAGTGAATGAGATCACACTGGATAACGAAATCTAAGTATAGAACCCACAACCAATTTGGGGTTTGTGCCCTGCTTCTCAACTGGCTGCCCTCATGCTCTTGAGCCGATCCAGACAGTTTGACAGTCTCACATACAACCTCAGAAAATCACTATTTAGTGGGCAACATATCCTCTGCTTTTCTTGAGAAGTTGTTGTTTTACAGAGCTAGTATTATTTTGTGAGCATAAGACAAAAAAGGCAGAAAATGTTCCAATCCAGACTAGAAAGAAATTTGTGTGGTGTGCCTGGTTTTTCCTCTTCCAAATTAGAAAAATCTTTGTGACTTTCTATCCAATATACTATTGTTGGGTTTAAATAAACCATTAAGGGAAACTTTATTTCCTGCCGCTCTTTTATTTTTAGTTAACATTCAAAGCCCTATGCCTGCGCTGATGTAGTGACCTGTTGAGCACAATTAAAAGTAATTACACTGAATAGTAAATAAATAATTTTTTACTATTCTGTTCCCAACATTTTCCCACTCGATGTACTTCCTTAGACTGTAGAGACTATAAAAGAGCATAGAACATTCACTGTTTATGAAGTAGATGCTTTTACTCAATTTTGAGGGCCTAATTAGCTCTAGGGTTTGATGATGGAATACTAAGCCTTTTACCCAAACCAAAGTCCAACCCTCAGTCACATGGTCTGTTGACTTTGATGACCTGTCTGAAACAAGTTGGGCGTCCCAATACAATTTTTATTGGACAGGGGTCAACATCAAAGAAAACACCATTACAACCGAGACTATCAGCCTTGTGGCAGTCTCAGCAAAGAGGATAAGGAGCATAAATTAACCCTTTCATTCACAGAGGTGTCCCTGCATTCAAGGTTGAAGCCTGATTGTGAGCCTACTTTGCTGTAGCCTATGCAGTACCTATTTTATGGATAAATGGTGCATTTAATCTTTTCTCAATCCATCACCTTTTATAAGCATTAGATTAATTTAAAAAATCAAATATTTTTAAAATTCATATAAGTGTTCTCTGGCTGTGTGTCTGTAATTGCTTATGCCTGAGAAGGCAGACAGAGCTAATTACAGAGTAAGGATGGACTTGGATGCTTCCCCTCAATCATCATTCCTTGGAAAGCTGACAAGCTTCTGTAGCAAGAGTGGCCTCAATATTTTTACACACCTCTACTCTTGAAGATCCTCGCATCTGAAGCTAAGTTGGAATGGAAAGAGGAGTAGAAGGAAGGAATAGAATAAGCAAGAATAGAAAGAGGCTAAAGAAATATCTTCATTTTTATCTTATTCAGTCTCTGTTCCTTTTATTAGACACAAGAGCTGGAACCACTGATGACTATTGTACAGCCTTTGCCTTCCATGCTGCAGTTTTTACCTACAATCGGCAGTTGATCTGTAATCGCTCTGCAATTCTAAATGGCCCATCATTGTGGAATCCAGACATCAAATCCTGGGACAGCATGAGGTACACAAATTCTTCTTGATTCCCAGAGCCCAGACTAACATCTGGGATGTATTATATATTGCATTGATCACTGTCATGACAGCTCAGCTCATCTGACCCTTGAGGCAACAAACTCATGCTTAGGGTTCTAAAAGTGAGGAGGGTGGAATATAAAGTATGTTGAATTAGTTGGGTTTTTTTTTGTTCAAATAAAATCTGAATGGGAAAATGAGTAGGATGGCTCTACCAGGGAAACAGAAGCTTTTAAATTTAAAACTAAATACAAATAAAAAGTAGGAGAATAAAAGCATTTTGTATCTTAAAAGCCGTTGTGATATTTATTATTTATAAATGCCTCACAGTAGTCAGTGGTATAAAGTACTTTCCCCTATTTATGAAAAATTGAAATGCCTAGTACCTGCTTTTAAAGCTCTGCAAATATATTGTAGATGCCCTGAATAAATATGTTTCATCTGATGTCAGAGATTCTTCTTGCCCATGGTGGTTTGAATGGTTGCATACTCTACAGACAAGAAGCTTATTGATCTGTATTTTATCAATTTTCTATTATCATCTTTCTTATAAGACTGTTAACAAGGTCTTTCTAGCCATCTTGGGATCCTAATTCTCTGATGAATGGGTGAATGTGCCTATAACGTGTTGGTGCAGGACAAAATAGACAGACTATTACAACCCTAGGGCTGCCCAGTTCTTCCTTCTCTTGGACTTTCATATCCTTCTAAAGCAGGAATTTTCAAACTGGGGGTCGGGACCCCTTAGGGGGTCATGAAGTCATTACGTGGGGGGTCACAAGCTGTCAATCTCCACCCCAAAACCCGCCTGCCTCCAGCATTTATAATGGTGTTAAATATATTAAAAAGTGTGTTTAATTTATTAGGGGGGTCACACTCAGAGGCTTGCTATGTGAAAGGAGTCGCCAGTAAAAAAAGTTTGAGACTCACTGTTCTAAAGTAACAATATTAATCAATGTAAGAAAAAAAATATTTTTTACAAAAATAAGTAAGTTTAATAGGGAATGTTTTCTTGAAGAAAAAGGAACACTGCAGAAAAGTCCTGGAGAAGTTATAAGAATAGGACACACATTTCACGAACTTTGTGAAGTTGGGAGAAGTATGTTTACTGTTGTTATTAAAGTGTCACTAACCTGTCAATCTTTCAGTAGCTAGAGAAAGAAATGGAGGTACCTGTTAGAACATTGGAAATGCCGTAAGATATGGAAACCTACAAAAGACTAGAGATGAGTCCTTATTGGTTTAAGTGCCATATAATGAATATTAACAATTACAAAAGTCACAGAATAGTGATAGAAAATAATGGTGATGCTATTTTATCATTAAATTAAAAGGTTTATCTGGGAGGCCTGTAAAAAAGTCAAAGAAAGCCTAAATGAGCTGAAGACTTTTGCGGCACTATACCCTTAGTCTGAAAGGTTTTAGGGCAATAGTTGAAATATACATCACTAAGAAGTGCTGTTCAACATAAGACATTTATTTTGGATTTCAGGAAACAGTTCTGCTGGACATATACTGCAAAATCTCCCTCTCTAGATTATCTTCAAACATATCTGAGTGAAAGGGCAAACAGAAATTTGAAAGAGATGATTGCTTCCTTTGTGCGGGATATGGATACCCACTGAGACAGGAACATATATGAATTCTGATTTGCAATCATTTCCACTATTTATGAGGTCACTGGACTTACTCCTGCTGAGCTCAATTTAGGAAGAGCTTTGGTTGGATCAGTTGGAATATTACAATCAAATTGACTTGGTGATGTCCAAAGTACCAAAGATATCTAACTCAAAACCATGTATCAATAGGCTGAAAGCTATAGACATACTAACAAATGCCCTAATGCACAAAGTTTGAATGCAGCTGTCAATTTTTTTTTACAAGGCCTAGAGATATATAATATAAAATAAGATATGGGTAATGCGTTACAAATATTATCAATTAAAAACAAGAGGTCAAACTGGCTGACTCACCAGAATGTTGGATTGAGATTCAACACAGCAGATGGGCCTAACGAGTATTTATTAAGGCAAAACAGTCAGTACGTCATGATCAATTACTCACAAGTGGGAAGCTCTTCAGGATGGTCACCACACAGTTACCTCCAGCACTGGACAACATACAGCTTCAGCTTCCCTCTATTTAAGCTTGACTATTTATAACTTTTGTTATATTTTCTCAAGCATATTAGTTGCTCATTTTCATATCAATTATCCACTCCTGTCAGTACAACTTTTCTGCTAACTCAAAGCGGTCTTTTCTAGTTCTGGTTATTTTATCTTTTTGTTTTCCAAAGACAAACATGTTTTTAAGCTTACACAGAGCTCTTTAGGTCTGGGAAACAGATGCAGAGTTCCACAGCTTGGCATCAACTTCCCGGGTACAACAATCAGCTTCAACAGTGGAACCGTAAGACAACTATATAAAAGAAACTCACAGATCACCACACCTACCTTCACAGATCCAGTAACTACCCCAAACACACCAAGAAACCTGTTATCCACAGCCAAGGACTCATATTCCACAGAACATGCTCTGAGGAGAAAGTCTGGGATACAGAGAAGTAGGACATGTCATGGAACAGACCATGAAGATATCCCAAGATAACTTGCTTCAATGTGGAAATAAACCCTCCACAACTGCACACCCCTAGTTGTCACCTGCCTTCCCACACTGGAACCCATGTGGGGTATCATTAAACAATCACAACCCATACATGATGGGGACCATATCCTGGAATAAATCTTTCCTGAATCCCCCTATTTTGGCCTTCAAACAACCCCCCTACCTCTTCAAATTGATCCTTAAAAGGGGGAGAGATAGCTCAGTAGTCTGAGCATTGGCCTGCTAAACCCAGGGTTGTGAGTTCAATCCTTGAGGGGGCCATTTGGGGAACTGGGGTAAAAATCTGGGGATTGGTCCTGCTTTGAGCAAGGGGTTGGACTAGATGACCTCCTGAGGTCCCTTCCAATGCTAATATTCTATGATTCTAAGGGCTTGTCTACATCAGAAAGTTGCAGCGCTGGTGAGGGAGTTACAGCGCTGCAACTTTGAAGGTGTACACATCTGCAGGGCACCACCAGCGCTGCAACTCCCTGTTTGCAGCGCTGGCCGTACTCCCGTTTTGTCTCGGGTGTAGAGGATCCAGCGCTGGTGATCCAGCGCTGGTAATCCAATGTAGACACTTACCAGCGCTTTTCTTGACCTCCGTGGAAGGAGGAAGCCTCTGGTAATCAAGCTGGTCTCCTTTCCCGGTTTGCTCTCTCGTTCCCGGAACCCCGAGCAAGCAGGTCTCCTTCCCTGCGGTTTGCAGGGTGGTTCGGGGAACGCGAGAGCAAACCGCGGCGAAGCTGGTCTCCTTTCCCGGTTTGCTCTCTCGTTCCCGGAACCCCGAGCAAGCAGGTCTCCTTCCCTGCGGTTTGCTGGGTGGCTCCGGGAACGCGAGAGCAAACCGCGGCGAAGCTGGTCTCCTTTCCCGGTTTGCTCTCTCGTTCCCGGAACCCCGAGCAAGCAGGTCTCCTTCCCTGTGGTTTGCTGGGTGGCTCCGGGAACGCGAGAGCAAACCGCGGCGAAGCTGGTCTCCTTTCCCGGTTTGCTCTCTCGTTCCCGGAACCCCGAGCAAGCAGGTCTCCTTCCCTGCGGTTTGCTGGGTGGCTCCGGGAACGCGAGAGCAAACCGCGGCGAAGCTGGTCTCCTTTCCCGGTTTGCTCTCTCGTTCCCGGAACCCCGAGCAAGCAGGTCTCCTTCCCTGCGGTTTGCAGGGTGGCTCCGGGAACGCGAGAGCAAACCGCGGCGAAGCTGGTCTCCTTCCCCGGTTTGCTCTCGCGTTCCCCGAACCCCCCTTGAAGCCGCCCAACAGCGCTGCAGTGTGGCCACATCTAACACCACTTGCAGCGCTGGTTGCTGTAAGTGTGGCCACTCTGCAGCGCTGGCCCTATACAGCTGTACTAATACAGCTGTAACAACCAGCGCTGCAAAATTTTAGATGTAGACATGGCCTAAGTAAGTTTCCCAAAGACCAGGACCCTCCAACTAAAAAAGGCACTAGACTTGCTAGAGCAATAGATGCAACACCTGCAGACATATCTCCACTGCTATGAGGATCAACACTCCCCACAAACACAACTTTCAAGATCCATGAGTTCTACACATGCTTATCACAACGTGATGTACCTCATCCAGTGCCCTAACTGCCCAAATAACAACCATGTGAGTGAAATCAGGCAATCACTATGCCCTTGAAGTCACACAGAAAAATGATAAAAGATATAAACACTGTATCACCTGTGGATGAACACTTTTCACAAAGCGATCACTCTATATCTGACCTCTCAGTCCTCATTCTCAAAGGAAATGTGCACAACACATTTAAAATATGAGCCTGGGAGCTTAAATTCATAGCATTGCTAGACACTAAAAATCATGAACAGAGACACTGGATTTATCGCTTACTACAAAATACTCTATAACCCAGTAACAACCCCCTCTTCCCCTTCCCACGCTGCTCTCTTTTTCTCCCCTATGATTGGAGGGTGCTAATGGGCCACTTCACCTTGAACGATCTCTTAAAATGTGTGTCATGATAAACGATCTGCTCCACCTTATATTTAGCTGTGACACTCTTATGTTTCCCAGACCTGAAGAAGAGCTCTGTGTAGCTTCAAAGAAAAAGCAGCAAAGAATCCTGTGGCACCTTATAGACTAACAGACGTTTTGGAGCATGAGCTTTCGTGGGTGAATATCCACTTCCTCAGATGCATGTAGTGGAAATTGCCAGGGGCAGCAAGCAAGCTAGGGATAACGAGGTCAGTTCAATCAGGGAGGATGAGGCCCTGTTCTGTGTAGCTTGAAAGTTTCTCTCTCTCACCAATTGAAGTTAGTCCAATAAAAGATATTACTTCACCCATCTTGTCTATCAAATTGAGTGTAAGACCTCACTTCACAGAGCCACTTCTAGCCCCACCTATTGAGTGAGTAGTCCCACTGAAGACAAAGAGACTGCTCACTTGCTTAACATTTTTATAGATTCTGAGACAAGTAGGGACCTTGTATATAACAGACTATAGAACTCCACCCAAAATAATTCCCTTTGAACTAAAGCATATCTTTTTTTTTTTAAATCCCATCTTGATTTTACAATTATCAGTATCAAGAACACACCATGACCACTGGTAAATTGTTCCAATTGATTAACTACCAACACATTAAAAATGTACACCTTATATCTAGGCTGAATGTGTCTAGCTTCAACTTCCTGCCACTGAATCTTGTTATACCTTTGTCTTCTAGATTGAAGAGCCCGTTAGGAAATATTTGTTCATCATGCAGGTAATATAGACTGTGATCAAGTCATTCTCATTGTTAAGTTAAATAGATTGAGCTCCTTGAGTCTCTCACTATAAGGCAGGTTTCTAATCCTTTAATCATTCTGGTTGGTCTTCTCTGATCCCTCTCCACTTTATCAATATCCTTCTTGAATTGTGGAGTTGACATAATAATACAGCAGATACACCAGTGTCAAATACAGAGGTAAAATAACCTCTCTACTCCTCCTCCTTGAAATTCCGATTTATGCATCCAAGGACTGCATTAGCCCTTTGGGCCACACCATCGCTTTGAGAATTCATGTTCAGCTAGGTCATCCACCATGACCACCAAATCTTTTTCAGAGTCACTGCTTCTCTCCATCCTGTTAACTATGGATAAGTATTTGTAGGATCAGAGCGGGGTCACAGCCTTATTGAGTGCAGTCAGCTGGATGCTTCCTGTAAGGTATAGTCTCCTGCTGCTCTGGCTATTGTGTGTGAGAGAGTGTGAGTGAGTGGTGGTATGGGGGAAATCATGCAATGTTTTTGAATACACCAATGAGTAAAATGGATTCTGATTCAAGATAAGAACTACTCTGGTGTCAGAAGAGCCCATAAGAAGCACTAGAGGGAGAGAAGAAGAACGAGGAAATATTCTAACACAGTGGTTCTCAACCAGGGTACACATACCACTGGGGGTACACATAGGTCTTCCAGGGGGTACATCCATGGGCGGTGAGTGAACCCCTGGCTTGGGGAGGCAAACTTCCCAGCCCCGACCTGTCCATGCCCACCAGAGCCCAACCCCCACTGTGACCGCCAGCCCCTGCCCCAGGCTAGCACCTCCAGCCCTGGAGCATCAGAGAGGTGGGCAGCCCAGCCCCAGCCCCCCCTTGGCCCTGGAACGCTGGGCAGCACAGCTCCAGCCTCCCCAGGCTGCGTCGCTGGGCCCCAGCCTCCCCAGGTGACACTGATAGGCCCACCCCCTGGCCGGCCCCACCACCCTGAAGGCACCTCCCCCTCGGCTGAGCTACCAGCCCCAGTGCTGGCTGGGCAGGCAGGTGACGTGTCCGGAGCGCCCCAGCCCCAGCGCTCAGCAGGCGGCACAGCCAGAGTGCCAGGTGGAGAGGTGGTGCAGCCCCAGGGTGCACCACGGCTCACAGCCTGCCTGTCCCAGGGAACAGCAGGCAGGATTGGGTCTAGGGGTGGAGCACATGATGGGCAGGGCGACATCAGACAGTTTGGGAAAGCAACACCTTCCCATGCCTACATTACCCGCCACCTATGGGTACATCAACTCATCTAGATATTTGCCTAGCTTTACAATAGGCTACATGAAAAGCTCTACCAAAGTCAGTACCAAACTAAAATTTCATACAGACATGACTCATTTATACTACTCTATATACTATACACTGCAATGTAAGCACAATATTTATATTCCAATTTGATTTAGTTTATAATTATATGGTAAAAATAAGAATGTAAACAATTTTTCAGTAATAGGGTGCGGTGACACTTGTATTTTTTTGTCAGATTTTTGTAAGCAAGTAGGTTTCAAGTGAGGTGTAACTTGAGGGTATGCCAGACAACTGTACCCTGAAAGGGGCATAGTTGTCTGGAAAGGTTGAGAGCCACTGTTCTAACATGAACACACAGTGATTTTGTATTTAACATATCATCTATTTTTCAAGTTTAAAAAGTAACAGTATAACTTCTGTTAGAGCACAATTCCCAAAATGAAATTGTTTGCATCTGAAGTGCATGGCAAAGCTTTTTAAAAAAGCTAACTACATTCCATAAATCAATAATTCTAAAAGATTTAAAAGGCTAAAAACTGAAGAAAGGGGAGTTGGCATGAAATATTTGGATTACAAAACCCTAAGCATTGTCAATTCCATCTACTGGAGATAGAAAAAGGGAAAGAACAGTACAATCATGAAACTGCATGTTAAAAATGTTTAAAACGAGAATTCTGCAGCTTTCATAAGAATGCAAGAATGGCAAAGCCTTAGCCACTATTATTAACAAAATCAGTAAAGAAAAGAAAGCTCTAAACTGCATGAACAAATAATAGTAATATAGTATTGCGAATATCGTTACCATCATTCCTTGCATATAATCATATATTTATACACTCACACCCTTCCTTAGGGATCTGGTGATAAGACAAAGGACCAGCCCTGTCCCTGGCATGCCAAATGTATCCGATCATCCAGAACCCAGTGCCTGAAAGTCATGGTAGATGATGACAAGGAAGAGCTGAAGGGTCAGTGATGGAAAGCTCACCACCCCTGCTTACGTGGTGGCTTGGCCTATTACAGGCCCTGGGGACGATCATGAAAATTCATCTGGATGTCTAGCCTCCCATGTCCATATTATCCTCATAACACTGGGGTGCCTTTATCCTATAGGTTAACATATTAATTACCCATTAGGTCATTATCATATATATCAACTATTGCCAAAGCAAATTTGTGGTCAAACATCTGCCAGCACTTGTGTCCTAAAAATATCCAGGCCTAGTATCAGTTCAATATTCCTGCAGTTGCCGAGTCTCATTATGTGCCAATTTCCTTCTTAAGCAAACTATTCCCAGTTCCACAAAATCTGGGCTTCCTGGCCTGTAATTACCAAGAGCACCTCTGGAGCGTGTTTTAAAAATCGGCATCACATTAGCTATCCACAAGTCATCAGGAACAGAGCTGATTTAAGCCACAGATTATATTCCACAATTAGTAGTTCGCAATTTAATATTTGAGGTCATTTAAAACTCTTGGGTGAATATCATCTGGCCCTGATGCCTTATTACTGTTTAATTTGTCAGTTTGTCCTGAAACCTCCTCTGTTGACACCTCAATCTGGGACAGATCCTCAGATTTGTCACCTTTCTTCTGCATCTGCTAAATCTGCTGTAGAAACTATATTTTCACACATATTCTGAAAGTTAAACCAGATAATGACCTAGCTTGGTGGTCAAGGGATACATGCAGAAGTGAAGAATTAGATATTTTAACAGGCATCACGTAAATACACATGATAACTTAGAGGCATAAAGTACACATTGCTTCTAGGTACACTCATTCTACAAGAAGTTATAATTAGTCAATATTCGAACTTTTTAAATATTCAATATAAAAATTCAAGATTAATATCTGAAATATCTGTAATTTATATTCCCCCTCTTTTCATGTGAAAGAAAATCTCTCAGCTCATGTGTACATTTGACTTTATGTTCCAAGGTTTAGTGGAAATCTGTTCATCAAAACAGCAGTAACAGTGGAAATTGAATCAAAAGGCTCTATCTAGTGATGTTTGCTCACTCTTTTCTTACTGGGATCTTTGGTTTCATTATATTTAGGTATTTCTTTTATTTGTATTTGCACTGAAAAAGAGAAAGGTGCATTTTAAATCAAGCATGAAAAGTAGAGAATAATGTGTTTTTTCCTCTTGGAAAACCAGCCCACAGGAGAAAAAATCCATTCCAATAATTTAGTTAAGACCAAAGTGTAAAATAACTGAAGTCAAGGTGTCTATGCTGTTATTATTTTTTCTGATGTTTTTGACACCAAAGTGCTGAGTTTTATGGCATTCACAGCTTCAAAAGCAGTGAGCTCCCACTTGGCATAGTCGTAATACTCCTTAATATTTTCATTTTGATGTAATTTGCGGCCCCAGCTTTTTAAATATCCGCTCTGTAATAATGTTTAATTTCAGGGGTCACTCCGCCAAGGAGTATATTAAAGCTTATAAAACTCATTTCCAAAGCTCAAATATCAAGCTGTGATCAGGTTAGGAGGGCAGCATCTGTGAATATTTCATCTTTTATCATGCTGATAATAAGGAGATGACAGAGGCACATTATTACAATGAGAGAATTGCTCATTTCAGCCCTGGCTGCTGGAAGCTAGGGTCTGCAGTGTGTGTTACTCAATAAAAGCAATTCTGATATGAAAAGCAAGTTTACTGAGCCACCACTGTGTCTTATTTGATTGTAATGAATAATATATGGAGACAGAGCTTGTGTGGCTGCAGGGGCACAGGGAGTGGGGGTGGGGCGGAAGGTTTAAGTTTAGAGGGGCACTTGGGGATAGATAGTGAAATAATTCATCAAAGACTGTTTCATTGTTTGGAAATAAAGTTAAGGTAACCATTGTTTATTAGAATCATTATTTTGGTAAAAAAAGGTCTATGGGCATTACAAAAGTAGGAATTAGTCTGAATTGGTTGACCAAGTTCCACCTTGTCATTACCTATTTATGTACACATAATAATGCTTGCCTGGTAAAAGCCACAAAAGTTTCAGGGAGCGGTACAGTTTCCATTGCAACCTTTTCTATTCATATGCTTATCACTTTCTGAAATATTCACTTATTGCACTGCAATTTTCCACACTGGTCTCTGCCTAATGGTGAACATTTTTAATGATTATTTATCAAAAATTTGAGCAAAAATCCCTTCAGCCATCTCTGGTTTTTGCAAGGGTAAAAAAATATTTTTCTTGTTTTAAAAATTCTTGCCACAAGACAGATGCAAAGCAAAAATGGCTGAGGTCTAAAACCTGAAATCAGGGTGGATTTGATTTAACTATTTAAATCACTAGTCAGGAAGACTCGATTTAATCATGGATTTCTACATAAAAGAAGTGCATTCTTGTTGATTGTTATAACCTTAATACATATTCTTCACAACTCAGAGATAGATGTAGGTTCCATTTTTAGAAGGTACACACTACACATTTTTAAGGTAATTTATTTTGAAAACTTTTCAGATTAGTTTTACAGCTTTATCAGAAAATGAATGATTGTTTGGTTATTTATTTACCAAAGGTAATTGAAACAGATATTTATGAAGTCATTGGGAGGTTAACTATCTCCAAATCAACAGGTTAATCATTAATATCGGAAGGATTTTCTTGCCATGCTGTATTAGGAGGAGAACATCACCAGACAGACATTTAAATTGTTTTATTTAACTAAAACAACAAAGTTATGTATTCTGGATTTTTTTCTTCAACAAAAAACATAATATTTTAACAAAACAAGCATATGAATTTTTGAATTTAGTTAAACATTCAAGATTTTTAAAATCAGGTTTGTTTTTGTTAAAATTGTTTTTATCCAAAATAGTTAAATGAAATATTAAAAAAAAAAATAAAAACAAAAATTAAATTGACTAGGTCAGCCAGGTCGACAAGAGAAACGTACAATATTGGCTTCTGCAAGTAACTCAGTCATCTTCATCTTCATTTTCCTGTTTGTTCATTATCTGGAAAAGAAAAACAAGCTTTCATGCTTTTTCAGGTCCCAAACAATTTCTCAATTTGGAAGGAATTAGTCCAAAGCAGTGGGTCTCAAACTTTTTTACTGGCGACCCCTTTCACATAGCAAGCCTCTTAGTGCAACCCCCCAAATAAATTAAACACACTTTTTAACATATTTAACTCCATTACAAATGCTGGAGGCAAGCGGGCTTTGGGGTGGAGGCTGACAGCTCGTGACCCCCTATGTAATGACCTTGTAACCCACTAAGGGGTCCTGAACCCCAGTCTGAGAACCCCTGGTCCAAAGGAAGAAAATATAGGGAAGAGTGTCCCTTGCCTCTGTTTATAAGAAGCTGGGAATGAGTGACAGGGGATGGATCACTTGATGATTACCTGCTCTGTTCATTTCCTCTGGAGCACCTGGCATTGACCACTGTCGGAAGACAGGATACTGGGCTGGATGGGCCTTTGGTCTGACCACTAGGGTCATTCTTATGTTCTTCTTTCTACAACAGCAGAAGAAGCTAGTGCTGTTAAAAGTGAGATTATCACTTCAACAGTCTCTGAATCCAAGTGCTTAAGTGACTCCATAATGCCAGCTCTGAAGTTTATTACAGCTGGCATTATGGAGGGATGGTTGCTGGATGTCCATATCATAGCCAACGCCTCGTCTTCAGCAGTTGAAGTTTGACCCTGGTACCAAGTATTGAGAATATTTGCAAGAAAATGAGCTGGAGATAGTGCTTGTCCCATTCGTTTTTTTATGCTTGTAATTTAACTCGGTCATTGCATATTTCTCTTTTTAAGATCTCACTCAGTTCCTTCCAAATTTCAACAGTGTCAGCAATAAAACAGCTATTTCCCTGCATTTTGTTCAAGGCTATAGAAATAGGCTTCAGGGTACTCAGTATGTGTTCAACGTTTCTTTTAAACCCAGTGTTGAGAACATTGGCTGTGACAGTGTCATCTATTTTTTCATGACTTTGTTCACAAACTGTCATAGATTAGACCAGTTCTTGATATAGTGCCCAAAACAGTCCATTACTGAGTTCCATTGCACGTCTTGTGGGACAGTTAGCTTGGTTCCTCCCACTTTTTTCAAAGCAGCTGCTGCAAAGTGGTTGTTATGGAAGTATTTTGCAATTTCAACATTAGCCTTTATTTCTGGAACACTGAAGTCTTTGGCTAGAAGGTGCATCAAATGAGCACTGCAATCATATGTTATTAGCTTGGGACTGTCTTCACTCTCTTCTAAATAATTTCTTCTCATCTTGGATACATTTGCAGTATTGTCTGTGACCAAGCTGCGTACTAAACATTTGAATTCCCTCCCCTCAGTTTGTTATAGCTTTTACTACTATTTCTTGTAAGTATTCTGCTGTGTGCGCTTTTCCTGATGTATCAATTGTTTCTGTAAGGAAGACATTCCCTTCTTCTGTTGTCACATAAGCACATACAACAGGATCATTGTGGACACTGCTCCACCCATTAAGACTCAGATTAACAATTTCACCTTCTAGAACTTTTGCACACTGCTCAATTTCTCTTTCATACACTTTATCCAGCAATTTGCCTGTGACATCTGCTCTGTTGGGTGGGCTGTATCCTGGTCTTAATGACTGAACCATGTTAATGAAGTGTGGGTTCTCAATCATACGGAAGGAGAGTTTGTTGTATAAACAAGCCAGGCAACGTTTTCATCAAATTACTTCTTTTTGTAATCTGCTGGTTCTTATCACAAACTTATCTATGGTTGTTTCTGGATGGGAGATTTTTTCTTCTTTTTGCTACAGGTGCTATATTGTGGCTATGTGACATACATGATGTGACTATCATTGGCAGATAACTCTGAAACTATGGAAAATGAGGGTGATCTTCAAGGTAGATAGTCTTCAGAATCCTGCATGTTGAGGATGGATTCTCCTAAACAAAACAAGTCAATGCAGTTAATTATTATTACCACACTGCTCATTTAGTATTTCTCATTGCATTCACTGACATTCAGTACTACTTTAAAGGTGAAATTGTAAAAGGAATATCTGCCTATTTGAGCTATTTATTTTTTATCACAACTGCATCTAAAATGATAGTACCATAGAGTAACAACTATATTTTTTGCTCAATCATGAGAATTCAAGAATAGTCCAGAAGGAAGACAGGCAGTCCTTACGAAAGTATGAAAGAAAAAAGTTTACCAACCTAAAGATCCTGCATGTTCAGACATGTTCCTTTCATCATCTT
Organism: Gopherus evgoodei; assembly: GCF_007399415.2. Lineage (NCBI taxonomy): Eukaryota > Metazoa > Chordata > Testudines > Testudinidae > Gopherus > Gopherus evgoodei. The sequence goes on along the minus strand of NC_044341.1, from coordinate 314,776 downwards.
CAACGCAGCTTCCTCCTGAGAAGGAACACTTCTCATGATGTTGTTTCATTTGGGTAACCAGGCCCTGCATTTCTTTGTTGCACTATTTGCATTTTGCATGCATGCTTGTCTTACCTACAGGTAGAGGAACTTCATTAAAATATTCCCAAACTGGGTCTCTTTTATGGCCTACTGCCATTACAGGCTTTCCCTTCTAGTGAGAGAATGGTATGGTAGATCTCAAATCAATGACAGCTACACTCAAAAAGACCACAAGACTTCTGGAAAACACTGCTCAAACAGTTTCACTTTTATTTCTACTACCTGTCCCTCCCTTCTCACATTTATCTCGTCTTCTTCTCCTTGTCCAGATCTATTCTGCCCCCAACAATCTTCTATTCATTGAACTTTTTGAAACTCTGCACTTATAGAGAGAGGTAAGGGATTGACTCTGTGTACACAAATTTGCAGAGGGATAATAGAGTTGAAGTCTGTTATTTCTCATCTCTATATATTATTTATTTATAAACATTTTTGCTGTTAGCAAGCATGTTATCTCTGGAGACACAAAACCACAGTTTGAAAACTGCAAAACTAAGCATCTCTGAGGGTATCTTCTAGACTGAGTCCCATTGGGTAGATAGAAAGATTAACCTAAATAATCTATATAGAAGCCCCTAGAACCCCGTAAGATTGGGTCCCTAATCCATGAACTATTGGAACTCATTTACAAAACTTTTCTTAAACATTACATAAATATATTGTCTCATACTATAGAATTAGAATTTATAATCCCTCTTTCATGAAGAGATATATTTGAACATAAGATATAATGTATCTTAATTAAAACTACCTTTAGATAGATAGGTTTTTTCCTCAAAAAGTATTTTATCAAAAGAATCCAATTTAAATGAAAAAAATCCGATTTTTTTTTTAATTCATTGAGTTTTATTCACCATGCCTGAAATTCTCATAGCCATCATTAAAGACAAGTGCCTTTGCTTGGTCTAATAACTTGTCTTCAAATCCCATGAGAGCTGGATGGAAGTGCTTTGGGGGATTTTAGTCCATGAATGCATCCAGTACAGCCACTTTGTGTCCCCATTCAATTATGTCTGTGAAATAAGCCAATTTTCAAGAAAGTTGATTCAGTGGCTTTAAAGAACAATTAAACTTGCCAAATGTTGAAAAGCTCACTCCTTATTCCTTTGCATGTTTGTAGAATGAACCAAATCTTCTACTGTGCTTGTCCAGTAAACAGATTGCAAATGTCATGAATCTGATTAACTGTAACCACTCATTGTGGAGCGTCTTTAGCTGTGTTTCTCCAACAACTCATTGTGGAGTGTCTTCAGCTGATGAGAGTGTTAAGAAGCCTGCGATATGTCAGTCCACACGCACAGAATCTGAAGTTTTGACTCAGTTCTGCATAGTGCAGTGTGGACGCATGGTTACAAGGCCCAAATTTCCATTGCAGTGTGGCCATGCAAGCCCAGGCTTGGAAACATGAGTCAGCTAGTCCAGGCCCCACAAACCCAGGCTATGTATGCAGTGCATATATGCCAACTGAGACCTCAAACTAAACCACAGAATCACAGAAATCAATTCAGTATTTTTAAAGTTACGAATGTTTGAAACCAACAAACCCCTAAACAACTTTATCTCATCTGTACAGATAAGAATGTATTGTTTCATAGGCAGAAATATGTACTTCCTGCAATATTAACAGCCACTAGTTGATCTTTGACATAGGTGACTTAAGTCTTCAAGTGCACAGTTTACTAATCACATAAACAAGGATCAGCTGGCCTCTACAGACTGGTTCACATTAGTTATAGTATTAGGGATTTGTTATTTTTTCAACTGGAAATTGCATGCAAAAAACTATGTTAAATGCAAAGTTATGATTGTACAACTACATACACACAGGTCAAGAACTGCAAAAGTTAAGACAATCACAAGAATAAATGCTAACCTCTTTCTTATATGCCTGACAGTATTTAACTGCATGATCACAGGTTAAGATACATATGCGTATTCAAGCTTTCCGGAAAAATATATTATAATGTATTGTTTGGGGGTCATGCATTACAACCACCAATCTGTTTTTTCCACTGCCATCTCCCATAGTTGAATTATATGATTCTAGGATTTGAGAAGTAAAACTAGTTTGTTTGGAAGCTACTACTCCCAATAACATCTCTACTCTAAGTACTCCCTTCCCTTCTGTAAGTTTTCTGTTTCAATATTTAGGGGTTCCTCTTAACAATACAAAACAGAACCAGCTCAATCCCCCACCCAGGAGTCTGGGAAAACACCACCATCCCAGAGCGCTTCTGAGAGGCAATATTTCTCCATTTGCAAATCACTTAGTCTGTGTATAACAAAAGAAGATTTATTAAAAGGGAAAGGGAACCCAGCATTGTGGGAAAAACACCACAACCACATTCAAAAGCAAACAACCATAAGCAAACCCCACCTCACAGTGTGTTGGGCAGTGTCTTTTGCCTTAGTTTCGACAGTCTAAGAAATAAATGTCTCTTTAACACATCACTCACCTCTTCCTCCATTGCACCTACTCACAGCTGGCAGGCCTTGGCTAGCGAGGATCCAGAGCTCAGAGGTGCATTCACAGTGATTCACCTTCCACACCAGAGGCGGGATGGGAATACTGAGCAATGGCTCCACTGCTGGCTCTCTGCCCCCACCTCTCAGATGCTGCTGGCCACTGCTGCCACTGTTTCTCTGATGCTGCTGCCTCTCTGCATGTCACACTCTGAGCTTTCGCCAGTTAATGCAGATCTCAGTGACTTCAGCTGTCAGTGATTTTTGCAGGCCAGTGTAATTTCTGTATTGTCTTTAACTGCAACAGCCTCCCCACACGTCATCTAAAACTTAGCTCCTACACCTGCTCAGCACTGATATTTCCTCCAGGAACCACCAACCAAAAACAAAGTCTCAATTGTGTCTGATCAGTTCTATCTTGAAACAAAGAAGAGGAGCAGATCAAATGGCATCTAGGACTCTCTAGACAGAGTCCCCAACACCAAGCAGACAACTGTTGTCACCCACTCATCTTTGTTTGTGATTTGGCATCCCTACCTACTGCCTAACAAGTGAGGGTCAGTTTAGGGTGATCCCCTCAATCAGGGAACAGTTCTGCTGCCCTTTACTCATACAATAAGGACAACAACATTTCATTAGCCCCTGTATTTGAATTCTAAAGTGATTTGTAACCCAAAACCAGACAAAATTGATAATTTTGGCAAAGCAGTTCCATGATGTCACACACCTAGGCAGAACAGGTGTGTCCATGCAAACACAGACTGTTCCTGTAGTCTTTTCCCCCAGCTCATCACTAGATGTCAGGGGAGAGCTCATTCAGACTCTGCTTACACTTCTAAACCTAAATGTTCTTCTTTTTGTTTTTCTCTTAATCTTGCCATTTTAAATTCTGCAAAGAGCTCGAAGATTCTGATTTTCTGAAATTCTCTTTCCAGAGATCAATACATCTGTCTCGAGAAGAGCAGGCTAACGGTCATAGCATGAGAGTGAGAGCCAGGGGACTGGGGTTGGAGTCCCAGCTCTACCACTCAATTGTTCTGTGACCTTTGGCAGGCTTTTGAACATTTTGGTGCCTGTCTCTCTCTCTCTTTCTCCAGAAAATGGAGTGAAATACTTTCCTACCTGTTCACAACGGCAACTAATTAACATTTATTAAGCACTTTTTCTTCCAGCAAATTCCACTGAGCATCTGAAAGTATTATTATTGTGAGCTATAGTTTTAGATACAGTGCTCCAGGGCCCGATGAGTCTCAAAACATTTATCATGTTTGTCGCAGTAGTCACGGATTCTGTGACCTCTGTGACTTCTGCAGCAGCCCAGGAGGCTGGCCCAGGAGCCACCTGACCAGCTCAGGCAGTCCCTGGGCCACTCATACCACCTGCTGCTGGGGCAATCTTGGGGCTCCCTGCCCTCCAGAAGCAGGAGTTTGGATGTGCAGGGGCTCAGGGCTGGGGATTGGGGTGTGGCACAGTGCTTACAGGGACGGGGCTCCCTGGAAAGGTGACAGGGACTCCCCTCCCTCAGCTCCTAGCTCCACATGCTGCCTCTGCCCACAGGCACCGCCCCCACAGCTCCCATTGGCTGTGGTTCCCAGCCAATGGGAGCTGCAGAACTGGGACTTGGGGCAGAGTGGAAGCAGCACTGGGGCTACAGAGCTGGAGGTCACCACTTCCCAGGAGCCCAGTAGGGAACCTTCCCTAGCCCTGCCAACCTTCCCCCCCAGCACCCGTGGCACCCCCTGGGACGTTCCCCCCCCAAATCTACAGCTCACCCCCAGCAGCCATGGCACCCCCCTTGGGCTGCCCCCTCCCAAGTATCCATGCCCCCCCCCCACAGCGTTGCCGGGCTGTCCCCGAGCTTCCACCCTTCCCCTCAAGTTTTAGTCGGGGTATACAGTAAAAATCATGGGCAGTTCATATGCCGTGAATTTTTGTTTACTACCCATAACCTGTCCATGACTTTTACTAAAAATACTCATGACTAAAACTAGCCTGAGTTTATAATCATCATTACTACTATGTGGCTTAGCAAGGCCTCTGCTATGCTGAAGCTTTTGAGACTGAAATATTCCTGATAAGGAGGATGATCTGGCTTTAAGTTGTCATTACTGTCTTGTGCCTTCAACCTTAGTATTCTAATGCTTTTACTCCCTGGAGCACTATCTACCTCAATCCCTTGCTGTAAAGGGCATCTAACTCAGTTCATGCCCTTCATGTGCCCAGCTTTCCTCAAAGCCTTCATCCTGTCCAATTCAGTGCTCTATCAAGCTTTCAAAATCCCTTCTCCAGCCTTGTCTCCAACTCTGCAGTAGGGGTCATGGCTGTAGGATTCAAGCTGCTGCTTGCTGAAGTCATGTTACCATCTCTCCATCTAGGCAGTATTAAGGATAGATTAAAGGGCTAACAACAATGAACGTAATAAAGTGTTTATCTAGTTGTTTACCAAAAACAGATTCAGTATATGCAGACTTGCAATATTCCTGGTGTAATCTGGTTACACTGTAGAGCCCTCCTCCATGTTTCTGAAAGTTTGTCTAAATTTCTTCATCACACAGCTGATTGCTATAACTGAAGAGTTATATTCTATGGATTTACTGAATTGCAGGCTGCAATTTCCATTCCAATGACTATACTCAACCTCCTCCTCCCACTTCCCATGAAGTCCTAGCTTCTTGCAAAAGGGTGAAATGCATCCTGGTACAAAGGGCCCACACAAGGTGTATACACCACGTAAGTTCCACTTCGGCCTTATTTTGAGGATCTAAGTCTTGCATAGTCATTGTGTTGAACCTCTGCACAGGAATGTATTTCACACAAAATGCCCGTAATAGAGAATTCTGTAGTAAAATGCAGGACCCAGACTGCATATTGATACTGTGAATTTACCTTAAAATATTTATTCTATCCTTTCTCTTTTACAATTCAAATATAAGAAAATACAATTCTTAAATATGAGCCACAGAGCGGAAATTTTGGGATTTGGGGATTTTAATGAACTGTCAATATGAAATGCTTTCCGGTAAACAAAAATAATTTAAAAAATTATACTCTCTCTTTCTTTGATTTATTTTCTAAAGAATAATATGGAAAAGAAAATCCCAGTTACTTACTAGCATGCAATAAGGGCCTCATGACATGATTTGGGGAGACGGCAGAAGTCGTTATAGAAATCAATGTGTGTCAGTTGTTGGGGAAAATGTGCCCAACAAAGAGAAAGAGAAGCTAGAAAGAAGGAGGAAACATTAAAAAATACTTGTGCCTTAAAGTGAGAATTCTGAGTTCTGATGGGAAATTTTTCTCAGGGGATGTAGCTGGAGAATTTTGTGGCTAATACAACAGAGAGGTTAAAATTCAGGTTGTGCTGTAAGTAAATGATCTAACATCCACAAGAGACTAGTAAGGGTAGTAAAGTACTCGGAGTTGTACATTTAGTGTCCCTTTAGCTGAAGATGTCACTCTGTAAAGATAACACCTTGCTGCTTTATTTCTCTGGTTTCTATGTCATGCTTGCTAGTCAAAACAATCTTTTTTGCTGTTTTGAGCACTGCAGAGTCATGCAGTGCTCAGTCCATCTCACACATCACCAGTAACATCACTTAGAATTACTAACAATAATTTGAACTTGTTTTCCATTATCTTGCTGCCAATGGTGTTAATATGCTTCTAAAACTCAAAGCAAAAACAAAAAATAGAGTACTCAAAATGTGTCACAAGCTTTCTCCATCAAAGAAGAGATTATTAAGATTAAGATTATTAATGCAGAAAGACATTCCTTTGCTCATAGGGATTTGTACTGAATCAACTTTCCGATTTAAAATGACTAGAAAACTTGAACTTAAATCCCAGACTGTACTTGTCCTTGTACTGCAGCTTTAGCTTTATTAGTATGTACAATTTTTATTGTAAATGTTTTTGTGCTTGTGACATACCAGGTTACAATCCAGACTAATGAGTAACTGTGTCATCCCTACCCTCTAACCTGGGGTGCCTTTCCAATGCTTTGTTGCTGCAGCCTCCAGTCTGGACTGCTCGATGTGACGAAGTGGGGATTTTCCCCTTGTTATGTTGTATGTGAGTCTTACTGTTGAGTCTATGTGAATTTTACTGTTTTGCATCAGAGAGTTCAGTGCCACCTTATAGACTAACAAATGTATTGGAGCATGAGCTTTTGTGGGTGAATACCCACTTTGTTGGGTGCATGTAGTGGAGGCAGGTATAAATATGCAAGCATCAGGCTAGAGATAACAAGGTTAGTTCAATCAGGGAGGATGAGGCCCTGTTCCAGCAGTTGAGGTGTGAACACCAATGGAGGAGAAACTGCTTTTGTAGTGGGCTAGCCATTCACAGTCTTTGTTTAATCCTGAGCTGATGGTGCCACATTTGCAGATTAACTGAAGCTCAGAAGTTTCTCTTTGAAATCTGGTCCTGAAGTTTTTTTTGCTGCAGGATGGCTACCTTTAAATCTGCTATTGTGTGTCCAGGGAGACTGAAGTGTTCTCTTACAGGTTTTTGTATATTGCCATTCCTAACATCTGACTTGTGTCAATTTATCTTTTTACATAGGGACTATCCAGTTTGGCTGATGTACATAGCACAGGAGCATTGCTGGCACATGATGGCATATATTACTTTGGTGGACGTGCAGGTGAATGAACCGGAGATGGTGCAGCTGATCTGGTTAGGTCCTGTGATGGTGTCGCTGGTGTAGATATGTGGGCAGAGTTGGCATCGAGGTTTGTTGCATGAATACTATGTGTGCCTCAGTCTCCCTGTGTACTGCACCAATACCTTGGTGGTGTAAATAGGGGTGTGTGACTTTGGCTGAGACCTCTGGGACAGGTGAGTCTGCTCAAGCTGCCCGCTCGTATTCTAAGACAGGTGCCCTTCATAGCCTGAGACCCAAGAGGGGGACGCAACCAGGTGATGAACAGGTGACTCTTTGTCCGCTAAGAGAGACAAAGACAAGGAGGAGGTGCAACAGGAATGTCTGAGGTTGGGTCGCTGTAAGCTGGCAGTCTGTTTGGAGGGGACTAGAAGAGAGGAGAGTCCAGGGCGTCTGGCCCAGGACTCCTCAAGTTGGACTTGGCTGAAAGTCACTGATTTCTGTGATAGCAAGGTCTGTTCTACACTGTGTTCCTGTCAACTAATAAACCCTTCTGTTCTACATGCTGGCTGAGATTCACTGCTGATTGCAGGAGTTGGGGTGCAGGGCCCTCTGGCTTCCCCAGGAGTCCTGCCCAGGTGGACTTGCTGCAGGAAGCACACAGGGAGAAAGGGATGCTGAATGCTCCAAGGTCAGACACAGGAAGGTCGAAGCTGTGTAAGCTTCTTGCCCTGGTGACAGACAATATGCTCAGAGAGAGGAGGCTCCCCTAGAGTCCTGACTAGCTTTGTATGGAGTAGTTCCAGAGCACTGGCCCGGTGACTACATGACACTCATAAACAGCATCCTGCATGCAAGTCACTCCCAGCTATGTCTGTGTGTGCGCGCTGCAGCCTTAATTATACTGCAGGGTGACCCCAAACATACTCCCAGTCTTAGATTTCCTCCCCAAAATGTTTGTCTTGTATTGCCTAGCCCTCTCCTGGACAATATTAATTCAGATTTCTTTAACAGAAATAATATGCACACACCTTGTTACCCTAAATGGAGTTTCACAAACACTTGAATTTAAACACACTGGACTAGATAACAATAAAACAAGATTATTAACTACAAAGAGAAAGATTTTAAATAAATACAAGTAATGAGGGATAAAAGTCAGAAATGGTTACAAGTAAAATAAAAATAAAAAGCAAATGGTGCCTAATTTAACAAACTGTTACAGTTAAAGCAAAGTTTTCTCACCAAATGCTCTCAGCAGTCTTACTGACTGAACTTCTTAGGTCAGGACCCCTGTTTCTGGTTCAATGGCTGCTTTCCTTGTCCCTTCTGGTGCAATGAATCGATGGGGGTGGGGGGAGAGGGGGAGAGAGAGAGAGAGAGAGAGAGAGACACAGTGAAGAGGGGTTTCTTGGGGGTGTTTATCCCTTCTTTTTATAGTATCAGGCCCCCTCTTGGAAAACATTTCCAGCTGAGATTGAGGAAACAGAGTTTACAGAGAAGGATGTTCCCTGTTGCTTTTTCCTCACCTCTTGGAGGTTCTTTTGTTTCCCTTCCTGCTTGATTACTCTGTTTACTGTTTAAATGCAAGTTAAACAAAGCACACATTTCTTTGTTTGAGACAGACCCATTTGCCAACCTCAATTTGGAACATGTGTTAAGAACACCATATAATAAAATCTTATAACTTCACATACAATGGTACCACACACATTTTATCAGGAGAATAATGACCAGCAAATTATGAGTTTTCAAATGACACTTCAACAAGGCATACTTTTTAGAAAGATTATTACAATAGTATGTAGGGTGTGGACACAGGGAAACATTCTGCTACAGAGCTTTTACTAAAAAAATACAATTTGATTCACAGCCTAGTATCCCAATTTGGGTTTGATGGTGCATTTTTGTCCGTAATGTGAATAACCAAAAAATGGACTAATTTATACCTGTGAAGTGCAAAAAAATAATCTCCTAACAATGAAAGCCTCCCACGTCACCAAGCGGACCCCCATTTTATAAGCACAGGAAAGAAGTTCTTGCTAGCCATTAGGCTGAATGCCTCATCCATTTTCTAAAATTGACAATGTTTTAGCGTATCTAGAAAATGGTGAAACTCCCAATGTTTAAATGTCATCCAAAGATCATCATCTCTGAAGAGGACATCAAAATACATCCCTACCCAGAACACGACCCGAAACAACATGAATTCAGATATAACACGCTAAAGCAGCTGAGAGCCCCAGGCCCTTTAAAGCACTGAGCCCCACTGCTTTACTGTGTTATATCCGAATTCGTGTGGAGTCCTGGGCCCTTTAAATCACCACCCGAGCCCTGCTGCCAGAGTTCCTGTGGTGATTTAAAGGGCCAGAGGCTCCAGCCGCTGTGGGGAGCCCCGGGCCCTTTAAATCCCCGCCCAAGCCCCGCTGCCAGAGCTCTGGCGGTGATTTAAAGGGTTCGGGACTCCCCACAGTGGCTGGAGCACCGGGCCCTTTAAATCCCCGCCAGGGCTCTGGCAGCTGGGCTCGGGCGGTGATTTAAAGGACCAGAGGCTCCAGCTGCTGCGGGGTGCCCTGGGCCCTTTAAATCCCTGCCCAAGCCCCACTGCTGGAGCTCCGGTGGTGATTTAAAGGGCCTGGGGCTTCCCGCAGAGGCTGGAGTACCAGGCCCTTTAAATCACAGCCAGGGAAGCTGGTCCAGTCCGGCACGGCGTACCAGCTCTTGCTGGTACGCCGTACAGGACCAAACCCAATATAACGCGGTCTCACCTATAAGGCGGTGAGACTTTTTGGCTTCCGAGGACCATGTTATATTGGGGTAGAGGTGTAATTCCTCATTTTGCTCTTGTTATACCATAAAATACTGTTGTGTTTTAGGGGGTATTTTATCTTAAAGGCACCATTTACCGTAGAAAATAAGAAGTTGGTAACATGTCATTGATTTAGCTTCAACAACTCGGCTTGCTAGACAACTTATATGACAGTTTGAAATTGCTTAATAAGCCATTTTAAATTATTCACCTTCTTTTACACTTTGTGATGGCACAAAATGCCCTGTACAAAATCATATTCTCTATTAATGGACAAAACAGCACTTATTAGTGAGTATATAACCTTAGATAGTTGCTAAAAAGTGCTGTTTTGTCCATTAATAGAAAGTATTATTCTAGTCAGTAGCTTTTAAAGGGTTTGTTAATGGCTTAGTGACTCTACACACTATCAAAATTAAGGTATTACTAATGAATTAAAGATTTATGAATATAAATCGGCAGATATGCTTATGCAGCTGTTACACCTCACTTAGGAGTGGGTTTTGCTCCTTAAAATAAAGTATGTTTCTCCTCACTGGTTGTAATGGTCTTGTTAATGGAATATTAACTACCTGAATCTTATTAGTGCACTTATGATGGCAAGGTGTCCATTACTCTTCATATTTCTCAGAGCAGCAAAAGTTTAACTTGTGCAAAAAGTTTATCCTACTTCCTAACCATTATCATATATTGCACTCTTCAGACTGGATGTCATTGAACATAATGAACATTTCTGATGATTACTGGGATGCCATATGGGACCTGAAAAAAAGCTGATACTACTTCACATGCTCATCACATCCAGCCAGGCTATACCACAAACATCGTTAGCATTTTCTTTCATGACATCCTTTTTCAAGGCTTTATTTTAAAGCAAGTCCCACTTTAACAGATACCACTTTTTGGAATCGCTACTTTCCTCAGTGCTTAACTCCCCATGAGCACAGCTCATTTTATATGCAGATTGTAAGGAAACAGAATCCTTTTAATACCCCTTTCTCCCATATAATTCTCCTCCCCATTAAAAGAAGATTAACAATTTGCAGCTCTTCTAAGACAAACTACTTATATGTATGTGGCGCTATTTACTGCTACAATTGTTTTGTGAAACTATCCCTAGTGATTAGAACTTTAATTCTATTTGGTGCTTGTCACTTTTTTTTAAAAATTGCAATTATGTATTTGTGTAACCCTCTCTACCTTCCTAAACGATCTCATTGCTCAGCTTTCCTCCATGCTGTGAAAGATCTCAGAACTAATTATCATGATTCCCTTTCTCTCACCATTTACTTGTTAATATACATGATATATTCAGATACTACAGTTGAGAAGTGCCACTGAAATACCTATAAGCACATTTAAAATAAAATCTTGCTTCAATTGTCGTGGTGTGAGTACCCTGCTTGGCTGCACTGCTGAACCCTAACCATTCAGACAACTTGTAAAGTGGCAAAAACTCTGCTAATGTAGACACAGAATGTGATAGGGGTGTACCAGGCCCTTTGAGGCCCCCTGCTGGAGCCTTCGCAGTCCTACTTGCCCCAGAAAAGGAGCAATGAAAGCGGGTCTTCCAGGCCTCCCTAGAAAGGCTGCAGGAAATAAACCAATCAGAACACAACAGACTCAGATAAAAGGAGCTGAAAAGGCAGACCAGGTCAGTGGCTAGCTGGGATCAGAAGGGAGAGGAAGGACTAGAAGGTGGATCGCAGCCACCTATGTTTATCTATGCCAAAGTTCGTAGGCCTCATGCTAACTGCTGAAGTCAGTGTCTTACAGGATACAAGCCTGTAGGTTCCTTGCATTACTGCAGAATATAATAAAGCATAATATAATGCAAAGCAGTGAATATAATATGGGCTACAAAATGCTATTGCACAAGCTCATTGTCTTGTCTTTGTCCATATTGTATTCTCTTGCTCACCTCTTGCTTTAGCGTTATATAATGTCCCATATATGAGCAGGGAGTATATGAGCCCAACAGAAAGAGTTAGTGAATTGAGGAAAAAAAATCACATGAAACAATGATTAAATCATACCTCAGAGTAACTTCCTAAAGGAATCTCTGGTTTTCTTAAGGAATATTGCTATTCTCTATTATAATCCTCACATACCTACACTAAAGCTGTGCAATTACACACTAAAAATGATATTTACGTAAAGTACCAGTATTAGACTAACTGGTTATCAGTAAGATGCATGAATAAATATTACAACTATGTAAATCTTGCAAGCACCTAATAGTAAGGAAAGGCAATCCTCCAACGAATTTTGCTTTGTGAAGAATTTATTGGCTGGACACTCAGAATGTTTGCAAGTAGATGAATAGTGAAAATAAAGTAATGGGCATTTGGATTAGAAACCATTCCTCTTTCACACATGATCCCATCTCAGTTAAAACAGCCACTGTGCTTGCAGAGTCAGTGTCAGTAATGCAATGGTAGCAGATTAAAAGTTCTTGGAATAGACAAGGATAAAATACTGACTGTTAAAAAACAGCCAAAATTATTTGTAAAAATGACAAAACACAGGTAATTTGGCCACATTGTTATCACTGTTTGTATTAATCTGAACATTTTTCCGCTCTCAGGCTGTGTAGAGCAGTGGTCTCCAAAGTGGGGTGCGCGCACTCCAAGGGGTGCACAAGACAATCCTCTGGGGTGCGCAGCAGGAGGAGCACACGAGCAGCGCCACTTCAGCAGTTTGGGCAGGAGTCTGAACAATTTTTTTTTTGGCTCAGGTCAGCAAAAATGGTAGAGCCGGCCCTGCAGTATGGCAGGGGGTGCGTGCTCAAAAATTTTTTACTGATAGGGGTGCGCAATCAAAAAAGTTTGAAGACCACTGGTGTAGAGTTTTAGCTATGTTTTCATTTAGTACACATTTATGGTAGGAAGATAAATACTTGACTGTGTCTAACTTTACATTATCCTTCAAAAATCTAAGCAACATGTTTTTAACAGTATCATAACATGCAGCCTTTAATTGGTTATACAACCAGCGGAGGGTGGGTCAAAGTCAAGCATTTGCCTCAGCCATAGACAGAATAAAAGTAAATAGCAATTATTGTAATTTGTTGAGACAGAATTATAAGAACCCATACAGTGAGTAACTATGTGTCAAGGCTTTGATGAAAAATACTACAAAGGAGAAATTCTAACACAATTTGACTTCCAGATTTACAGCCCTTTAGGCCAGATCAAGGTGTTCTGAAGTACTTAGAAACTCTGCAAATAAAACTTTCCTCCAAAGACAGGGTTTGAGTTAGAGGTTATATTTGAGTTTAGGGTTGTGGGTATGGTGGTTTTAATCTTAAATAGGGTATATTGATTTAGATTAACACTTAAATGCCAAATATGCAACTAAATTTAGTGCTTTTGAAACAGAGAGGTTTAATAGAAATGGTTTGAGTCAGGTACAAGATGGGCAGATTCTCTGCAAAAGTCTTCCACATTTCTTTTGCAGCGCACTCCCATGCCTGACATGTAGCCCTCTCTATTATTTTATTCCTTGGCCCCATACATCTCTGCTGAGACTCATCAGCCATAATCAGCTACTACTCCAGATTAAAGCCTGTCTTAAGGAGACTGCTATTTGTGCAAAACTGCATGCTAATTTGCACAAGTAAAGACTAAGAGAACAGCACTCATTTGTACTTGTGACCAGAATATAAATGCAAGTCTTAAAAGGTGAAAAACTGATGCATTAATCCATTTTGCCATTTACTGTAACTCTCTTAATGTGCTAAAATGTATTGAATTTGAGGAGTGCAAAGGAAGGAGAGAAACTTTTTAGGGTAGTGCAAAAAGTAATAACTAAGATGGACAGAATGCAAATTAGCAAAAGAAAATTCAGGTTGAGTATCTGGAAGAAGTACTGTCAAGGTTCCTTCCCCACTCTGAACTTTAGGGTACAGATTTGGGGACCCGCATGAAAGACCCCTAAGCTTACTTACCAGCTTAGGTTAACAGTAAGCTACCACCACCAAGCATGTTCCAAATCTTAGGGGAGAGCCACTTGGAACTCTGCCTTCCCCCAAATATTTCCCAAGTCCCTAACCCCACTTTCCTGGGCAGATTTGAGACTAATTCCTCCCCCACAATTCCTTACACCCCTTTTCCTGGGTAGGCTAGAGAATATATCCTCATCAATTAGTCCTGGTGAACAGAGATCTAAAACCCCCGGTTCTTAAAACAATGAAAAAATCAATCAGGTTCTCAAAAGAAGAATTTTATTAAAAGAAAAAGTAAAAAACTCTGTAAAATCAGGATGGAAAATAACTTTACAGGGTAATCAGATTCAAAGAGCCCAGAGGAACCCCCTCTAGCCTTACTTTCAACGTTACAGCAAAACAGGGATAACCCCCTCCCCCAGCAAAGGAACATTTACAAGTTGAGAAAACAAAGATAAAACTAACACCTTGCCTGGCTGTTACTTACAAGTTTGAAATACGAGACTTGTTCAGAAAGATTTGGAGAGCATGGATTGATGTCCGGTCCCTCTTAGTCCCAAGAGCAAACACACACCAAGACAAAGAGCACAAACAAAAGCCTCTCCCCACAACAAGATTTGAAAGTATCTTGTCCCCTTATTGGTCCTTTGGGTCAGGTGTCAGCCAGGTTACCTGAGCTTCTTAACCCTTTACAGGTAAAAGGATTTTGGTGCCTCTGGCCAGGAGGGATTTTATAGTATTGTATACAGGAGGGTTGTTACCGTTCCCTTTATAGTTATGACAAGCACTATCAGTTAAGCTCATGAAAACTGGATTGGCTGAAGCACTGGACAATATAGTATAGGGAAGAATCCTGCACTGTCCAGGAGAGCACGGATTAAATGTAATCTTACTAGTCTTTCCAGGTGCAATTTCTATAGTTCTAGGAATGTGAACTGCCTTATTCCTGAATAATATATCAGATCCATATAGGAAATATATCTGTCCAATGTGGCCCTGGAAAGCCTCAGGAAAGTGCTGACAGGATACTTAGACCAGGCCTATTCAAGGAGCAATAGTGACCTTAATTAGGCTGTGGTCAGCTGGTTACAGAAGAGTTTTCTGAAATTCTGCATAGCTTCTTCCTATGTATTTCTACAGATACATTCATTTTAAATAAAGTGACAAGTTTAAAGCCCATAGTACCCTCTTGAAGATCATTCTTCCAAGTGAAATAGATGGTGAGCTGGGTATTTAAGAGCCAGCAAACTCTACATATTCCACTGACCAGTGGATAAATGTCAGCACTTAAAACCCACACACGCCTTTAGCAAAAAACAAGCCTACACACTCCTTCATAAGCATTAAACGCCCACTGACTACATTCCTGGTAAAAGTTAAGTGGAGATTAAAATGAGACACACTGATTGTTACAGTAAAATCTGGGTGAAACCATTAATTGCTCATAGTTAGACCTAAGCAATTCAGATAGCAGTAGGCTTATGTTATAAAATGATTGGGCTTACGAATTTACCCTGACTGTGAGCTGTGCTGTGAAATCTGAGTGAAAGTTTGTAAAATGTTACTGTGATGGGTTCCCCCTGGGGTGTCACCTGGAACTGGGGTACCACTGAGCACTCTTACTCATCAGCCTGGGCTCCCTCTCACACTGTGCTGCTGTGACAAGTTGCAAAGCAATTTCTTCATCTGTGATGATCTGTATATTTTTGATACATATAAATATCCATGTTTTTCAACGATAACTGCAGCCTTTTGACTCCTGGCAAGTTGCCAAACAGCTATAATGCCACAGTTTGGGTATCCCCCCTACATTATTCATTCTGTAAGCTGACTCTTGAGATTTTGTGCAAGTTGCAGCTGTTCGGACTTTCTTTATGTCTTGGAGAAGCATGTGGGGGTGTTAGTTGGGTGGAACATTCAAGGTAACTCAAAGGTTGAGCTTCTCTCAGGTGAGGTTTTAGTGGCATCAGAATGTTCTTTCTGAACAGATTTAACTGTCCCTTTTTTATTTGCTTCTATGTTAGCAATTTCCTTTTCCTTTTAATCTAGCTGCAGTTCAGGATCCCATTGATAAATCATTTGTGATATGTTTAAAAAAACATAAATAAAAGGTTAGCTTTCTCTTAGAGGCCAAGCTCCGCAAATGCAGCAGGCAGTGTGAATGCTGTCCACTTCAAACTTAAGCTGTCGTGAAGTAATTTCTAATGCAAACTCTGGGAATGTTACAGATAATAAATTCACTATCCACAGATAAGATACGCAATTTCAGTTGTAGCTGAGTTGTATGGGTCAAACCCAGAACTGGTGTAGACAGGTCCAACTGATTGAGTTTGGCCCTTTACAGTTATTTTCTGTCCCACACTATTCTTCAGGTCAGCTTTATATTGCTATAATCTATAGGGACCATTTACATACAATACTGAGCATAGAATCTACTCTGCAGGTCACTATATTTATCTTTAAACTACTTTAAATACTTTTAATAGGGTAGAAAAGACTGTCTTCAGTAACTAGGTCAGAAGGCCTAAGAGGATTTAAGTCTTTTAAAATAACTTTCCTATGCAGCAAGACCTTTTAGGTGTGTATTTTGGATTGATACCTATAATGTCCTATGCAGCAGTTACATGGTAAAAGGTATCTTCTAGTATAGTGTAGGGGTTGGGATACATTGGTGGTCAGAACATGGTTTGCAGTATATCTTCCTCAATTTTGTTTCTAAAGGGTGATTATTATTTTTAATTGGTATCTCTTGTAAAAGAACCTATCAAAATAGAATAAAAGGATTAGTAGGTTTGCCACTTATGTGGAATTAGTCAGCACTGTCATTTATTACAAGATGTATACACCCTAATAGGTATACAGAGTGGTTATAATTCAATTAAACGCTAGTTATAATGAAGTTGGAAACAATAGCAGTCACAGCTCTGTCTCTTTGCTCTGTCTCTATGAAACGATCTATTTAAGCTAAATCAACTCCTAGTTAAGTGAACAGTAATAAGCATTCGTGGGGGCAGCTCAAGCTCTGGAGGCATCATTTATCACAGTGTAATAGAAAATTGTAATGAATAATAACACCCAGCTATTCAGCAGGAGCTTGCATATATTAGAAGAGAAAGATCTGAATAGTGCGATGTTTTTTAATTTCAGAAACTATGGCTGCAGTGAGTGCATATCAAATTCTATTGGCTTCCAGGAAGGTCTGTGTTGAGATAAAAAGATAATTAATCTAGTAATCCAGTCTATGTTGTCTATTTTCTGCACAGTGAATGTACTGCATGTATTGGTTTGTAGAATACTGTTCACTAAAAAGGAAAATGAAGTGAAGATAAAACTGATTCTCCAGGGATCACAGGCTTTGGCCTCAACCTTAGCAAATATATAAGAATGCAAAATTAAAACAACTAGCTCCCTAGGACCCTGAATCAGATTTTACATTTGCTTTTCCCCTTAATGCTGGCATCTGATATCCAGTGCTCACTAGCAATTATCAGCATCACCTCCCTACCCCCACACCATTCAGAATTATAACCTAGGAAGTGCATTGGAGAAAACCATGCTGCTTCTACCTCCCACTACTCACATGTCTTATGCATGAGCTTCTGTTAAATTAATATTTGTATGAGGGACTTCACAATAAATTCAGTCACCTACTTTAATTTACAAATTTACAATTTGACTGTAAAAATAATAGCACAGCAAAGGTGGAAGCTGACTTCCCTAGCAGGAACGAGGGCCCTATTTAAATGGGCCTTTCCTTCTGACATCTCCTGAACTGCATTCATTCATATGTTCAGCAACACAGCAAAGGTAGAGGGGAAACTCTCAAAAGCTCTGGATAAAATCTGTAATTTGGTGGTCAGTGTGGTTTTAATTTGATTTTTAAACCACAGGAGCAGTAGCAACTAGTATGGTGTTTTCTGTCAAATTTCATCATTCTTAATGTTTGGAGGGGGGAAAATGGCCTCTTAGACTGATGATGTTGCTGTGGACCTAGCAATGGGACTTCTTTCCATTTAGAGAGGACAGTACTTTCATGTGTGCTGCTGTGCGATTCCAAAGAGCTGCTCTGTAGAGTTGACTGGGAAGCACCACTCTTACGGGACTTCTGGATTTGCAGTCCCTTTTCAGCTTCATTAACATAATTGGAGCTGGGATTCATTTGGCAGTAACCAGCTAGTTCAATGGGGCTAAATATATTATGTTATCTAAAAGCACTGTTTCTGACTGGTGCCTCCATGGGCCTTAAATACTGTACCACTACAGTTCTGCTGCTTAGCTGTTCCTTCTAGCTGTGCCTTTTACTTCTGTTGGTGTGAAGGGGAAAAGAACATTGTTTGCTCTGTATCTTCATTCTAAAGCACAGTAGAGGCTATGATATCACCCTGATCACATCTGCACCTGAATAATATACACATGCTGAATTTAGGGTGACCAGACAGCAAGTGTGAAAAATCGGGAAAGGGGTGAGGGGTAATAGGAGCCAAAAATAGGGATTGTACTTATAAAAGCATGACATCTGGTCACCCTAGCTGAATTTTGCCCTTGCTTGCAATCTTTGCAGCCCCACTGTAGTCAGAATGGCTTGTATGTGACAGCAAAACATGGCCCAAGGCTTCTCCATTAGCTGTAAGATGCTCATGTTTTGAGACATTATACTCTATTTTCTTTGTAAGGCTTCGTCCAGACTAGGGGAGGAAAATCAATCTTAGATACGCAACTTCAGCTACGTGAATAACGTAGCTGAAGTCGAATATCTAAGATCGAATTACTCACCCGTCCAGATGGCGCGGGATCGATGTCCGCGGCTCTCCGTGTCGATTCCGGAACTCCGTTCGGGTTGATGGAGTTCCGGAATCGATGTAAGCGCGCTCGGGGATAGATATATCACGTCTAGACTAGACGCGATATATCGATCCCCGAGCAATCGATTTTAACCCGCTGATACAGCGGGGTAGTCTGGACGTGGGCTAAGTAGTATCTATGCAGAGTGTGCAGGTGAACAAGCCTCTGATGGTGTGGCTGATGTGATTAGGTCCTATGATGGTGTCCCTTGAATAGATATATGGACAGAGTTGGCAATGGGCTTTGTTGCAAGGATAGGTTCTTGGGTTAGTGTTTTTGTTGTGTGGTGTGTGGCTGCTGGTGAGTATTTGCTTCAGGTTGGGGGTTTCCTGGCCCAAATTATCAGACTTTTCTTATTGCTAATTCAGTGGACAGATTGTCAATGTAAGGGAAATTACTTATACTGTACAGAGTTTAATTATTATTTATTTGTATTACCATAGCATCTAGAAGCCTTAGTCAAGGCACTGCACAAAAACAGAACAAAAAGATGGTCCCAGCCCCAAAGACCTTACAATCTAAGTATAAGACAAGAGACGGATACAGATACATAGAAAAGATTGTCCATGGAAACCATAGAACAGTACTGATCGATAGGCGGTGGTTTAAGATCACCAATGGTGTAAGCGTTATCAGGGCTGTTGTGGTTTTTTTTGTAGGCATCATGGCAGAGGAGGATTTTAAGGAGGAATTTGAAAGAGGATAATGAGGTAGCTTTGTGGATGTTTATGGGGAGCTCTTTCCAGGCATATCAGGCAATATAGCAGAAAGCACAAAGTTGCTTTTTTGAAACTTTTTGACTGAGGCATCCTGGCCAGGGCCAGCGGCTCTCAGATCATCTCCAGACCCCCTCCTTTTTCTAGGGTCTTTGAAGAGTTAGGTTTCCTTGTGGTCCCAGGCTTAGCCTTGGGAAGGGTAAAACATCCTAGCCTGAATGAGCCAGTGAGGTAAATTCTCCCACCAATTAGTAGCCCAACCATTGGGATCTTAACTCCTTTGAACCTAGGTGCCTGGGAGGCTGCCTTATTTGTGTCACTGTTTAGCGCTTTCTTTAATTTAACTATATGCAGTCAGTCAGATAACAAAAAATTGAAGAGGGAAATTGAGCCACACATAATATTAAAATTAGGCAATACAGACCTTTTGCCAGTTCATCAGAGAGATGTGATATTATAAGTGCTTCGAAAAGAGTTTTAGCTGTGTGGATGGATAGGAAGAGAGAGGGGTCAGCTGAAGATGATGCCCAGGTTACAGGCCTGAGCGTCAGGCACAATGATGGTGGTGTCCATAGTGATTGATAAAGAAGCAGGTAGGAGAGGCTGAGGAGGAAATATTAAGAACTCTGTTTTAGTCATGTTGAGCTTGAGTTGACACCCAGACATCCATGAGGAGATGTCAGAGACACAGGCCAAGGCTTCAGTTTGGACACAAGGAGGCAGGTTTGGAGTGAAGAGGTGTGAGAGTTGTCAGCTTGGAGATGGCAGTTGAATTTGTGTTTGTACTTGAGATTGTAGAGAGAGAAGAGAAGGGAACCAAGGCTGAGT
This sequence comes from Gopherus evgoodei, assembly GCF_007399415.2. Taxonomy (NCBI): domain Eukaryota; kingdom Metazoa; phylum Chordata; order Testudines; family Testudinidae; genus Gopherus; species Gopherus evgoodei. The sequence continues at coordinate 294,488 of NC_044341.1, read as the reverse complement.
TCTGTTGAATCCCCACAGAAAGTTGGGGGTGGGGATGAGGAGGATTCTCTAAAGGAGTGATTAGAGAGGTATGAGGAGAATGAGGAAAGGATAGAGCCAGAAAGTTCCATATTAAGTTTCTTCCCTCAATAAAGCGTATTTTAAAAGGAGTTGATGACTATACTTTAAGTGACTTCCTGAAATAAGTAGTTCTGAAAAATTTGAAGGTTGAGAAACAATTATGTGGTAAGAATTTTTTTCTCAATAAATTTCCTCTATCTTGTATTATATTTAATGTCTTTAATAGAAGCACAGTATGTTTTCAAACGTTTCCACTGAGAATGTCTTGAAAAGGGAGGTCCTAGTCTATGCATTATTTGTTACACTTGTGGAAACTGTTTTATTAATTTAGATGAAATAGAGAATCATAGAAATGTAGGGCTAGAAGTGACATCAAAATCAAAAAGTACAACTCCCTGTGCTGAAGCAGGATCTAGACCATCCCTGATAGGTGTTTGTCCAACCTATTCTTAAAAACTAAAAATGATGGGAATTACACAACCTCTCTGGAAGCCTATTCCAGAGCTTAACTACCATTATAGTTGGAAAATTTTCCTAATATACGACCAAAATCTTCCTTGATGCAGATTAAGTCATTACTTCTTGTCCTCCCTTCAGTAGACATGCAGAACAACTGACCACAGTCCTCTTTATAACAGCACATAATATACCTGAAGACTATCAGATCCCACCTCAGTAATCTTTTCTCAAGACTAAACATGCCCAGTTCTTTTTTAGCCTTTCCTCATATGTCAGGTTTTCTAAACCATTTTTGTTGCTCTTCTCGGGACCCTCTCCAATTTGTCCACATCTTTCATGAAGTGTGTAGCCCAGAATTGGACACAATACACCTGCTGAGGCCTCACCAAGGCTGAGTATAGTGGGACAATGAGCTCCCAAGTCTTACATACTTCTGATAATACACCCCAGAATACTAGCCTTTTTTGCAAGTGCATCAAATTGTTGATTCATATTGTTTTGTTTTGTCATCTAGAAAATGGAATGGAACTTTAACAATGCCAACGACAGCTCCAGCCCATTTCACCTAATTTCTTATCTTTATCCCCAAAAGGATAGTTATTAATCTCTTTAATACCTTCTAAAAACTTTCTACCAAAAATGAGGAATGTTGTGAAAATATAAGTCAACTTAATACTTCACATTTCAAATGCTTTAACTGTTTTTCCTTCTTTTTCAGTAACTTTAATAAAAAGATTTTAAAAATGTTTAATGGCGTGTTTGCCATGGTACTAAGCAGGCTAAGGTCTTTGTATACCAAAACCCAAACCTTATCGACAACTGTTTCATGTTAAATAGTTACAGGATTTTGTTAATATCTTTAACTGTTCATGAATGCAGGAGAGCTGGAAGTTTCTCAAGGAGACAATATTAAAAGCATAACTGTAAATTATCCTGATGCGAAGAAAGAGCCACACTGGCTTCTTACTGGTCTTTTTACCATCAGCATTTGTTATTGTAACTGCGACACCCTGGCACCCCCTTATTTATCACTGTCATATAATTAGGATATGTTTTTCACAAACTATGCCTTTTGAGGTATCATTCTAAAAGTCTTGATCTGCTAGACATTAATATCTCGCTGGATTTTATGTGCTATCATCGTATGTAAAGTTATGAAGTTTGGCTATGTATGTGTTACTGAAACATGTTGTGAGGCTGAAAACACCCACAAGCAGCCTTTCAGGTACAACAATACAAAGGCCAAACAATGTTAATGGCTTATTGTGGAAATACACACAAACACAAGGATTACCCCAGGAACTATGTACAATAGAAACCTCTCATAGAAAGCACTACACAATAAGAACTGTTTGACACAGGTCACAGTGAAAGAGCTTTCCAGCAAGTGGGAGGAAGATTTAAAAGGGGGAAATGACATCATGATGGGACCTCACTCTTCCTACAACACACCTGGAAACACTGGAGGAACAAAGACTGAACTGGGGGAAGTGATGGTCCTGGCTAAAGAGATTTATAGCCTGTGTATGAAAACCTGGGGAACGCAAGCTGGAAAGCAAATGAAGTTTATGCCTTAAGAATCTGCCATCCTGTTTATCACTCAGGGTGAGAATGTGCTAATTCATATCCTACCTATCTAGAATGTTAAACTCAGTTTGCGGCTTTGTTTATTTACTAGGTAATCTGCTTTGATCTGTTTGCTATCACTTTTAATCACTTAAAATCTATCTTTTAGTAGTAAATAAACTTAAATTTTATGTTTTAATCCAAGCAAGTGTGGATTTGACTAAGGTGTCTGGGGAAAATCTCAGCTTGGTTACTACAGTAGAAAGAGAGTGTAAGACATAAGCAGTGTTACCTCTAATTTTTCCCACCCATGTGCGGAATGAATTTTGTTATGTGCATCAATATGGAGGTGATGTGTGACACATCACCTTCATATCAGTGCACATAACAAAATTCATGTGGTGGGGGTGAGGTTGAGGGGTTTGGAGTGTGAGAGGGGGCTCATGGCTGGGGCAGAAGGTTGGGGAGCAGGGGGGTGAGGATTCCAGCTGGGGGTGCGGGCTCTAGGGTGGGGCCGGGGATGAGGGGTTTGTGGTGCAGCAGGGTGCTCTGAGGCTATGGGGGGGAGAGAGGACTCCCCCTAGCTCTCTCCCCCCACAGCAGCACCCTGTGGGCTGGGCGGGAGAGACGTCTCTCCCCACCTCAGCAGCTCTGAGGCTGGGACCCCAGGATAGAGCAAGGGGTGCCCCACAACAGGTCCAGGCCAGGGAGGAGCGCACCACAACATGGCTGGGCCGTGGCTGAGTTTGGGCCGGACCGCCTGAGTTCAGGGCTGGGCCCAGCTGCCCGGGTTTGGGGCCAGGCCATGGCATAGTTGGGGCTGGGGGACGGCACCAGCTGCAGCAGATCTGGGCTGTGGCCTAGTAGGGGTCAGGGGGCAGCCCCAGTCATAGCAGGTTGGGAGCTGGGCTAGGTTAGGGCCAGAGGAGGGGCATCCCTCCCCCAGCTTCAGCTGGTCCCTAGACGGGTTCCCTGAGCACCTGTGTGGCGCTAAATAGGCTGCTGCACAGCCGCGAGGCTTACAGGGAACTTAAGACATAAGCCCTTGTGTCAGAGGCCTGGTATGAGGCAGGACCTGCTCACAGAATCTGGCAAGAACGGGGCTAATATTGCAGAAATACACATTCCTGAGAAGTGCTAAGCACAAAATACTCACACAAATATATCCCAGTATCAGGTGGTACCAGAACATCCCGATATCAAGGAAGGTACAAAAACATTCCTCAAAAATAATAAACACACTGACCCCTCCTAAAAGTTAAAGTCAGGATGTCAGTACGTAATAGAGATGTTTTAATCGAACCAACATGTACAAGGTAATGGGTAATAACTAGCCATGTCAGGGCGCAGTAACTAACTATGTCAGAGGCAGTACTAACTTGTTTGTATCAGAGTATAAAAATGTATCTCAGAGACAGTATCTTGGTCCAGCCGAGGGGGGAATGGAAAGTCCCGCCATTCACTGAGTTGTGTCCATTGTCTTAGTATCCTCGCAGAGTCTGCCAGGGGTTATTACCATGCTTTGTCGACAATAAACCTGGCCTGGTGCCTTCGTATCTTAACAGACCTTGTGGTCATTGGGCAGTTTGCTCAAAGTCTGCTGTGCCGGTTGTCTGCACAGAGCTGGGGCTTGAGTGCACCAACAATGCTAACTCTAGTTGATCCTGACCATGCAGCCACGTGCCAGATTTTACAACTCTAGGAGCTGCATTGAACCCCTAGGTTGTACTCTGGGCACCTCAGAGGTTTTTAAGGTCAGGCTTGACAAAGCCTGTCTAGGATGATTTAGTTGGGAATTGGCCCTGCTTTGAGCAGAGGGTTGGACTAGATACCTCCTGAGGTCCCTTCCAACCCTGATATTCTATGATTCTATGAAAACAAGAAGGTAAAAATAAGCGTCTGGAATTTTTGCCTAGACTGATGGCAGAATCTAACAGAGTGCATGTATATGAAATAGAATTAATAAAGAACCAGACTGCAGAGGAGAGAAATGACTTGATCAGTTTTTGGGAGAAGCAGATCCCTGGTATTTGGGTTTTTTTCCTCCAGATCCCAGGAAATTGTGTACAAGATACATTTTGGTAACATCATAATTTCTTTTAAAATTGAATCCATATGAGTGTTTATAGAAGCAAGGAAAGCAAAAGACTGAACATATAAGAAGAGAAAAATATTACTTATTTCTACAGCTGTCAATTAATCGCAGTTAACTCACGCGATAAATGTTTTGAGTTAAATCACCATTAATCACAGTTTTAATCACACTGTTAAACAATAGAATACCAACTGAAATGTATAAAATATTTTGGATGGTTTTCTACATTTTCATATATATTGTATTCTGCGTTGTAATTGAAATCAAAGTGTATATTATTATTATAACAAATATTTGCACTGTAAAAATGATAAAAGAAATAGTATTTCAATTCACCTCATACAAGTACTCATACGATCTGTATCATGAAAGTGCAACTTACTTATGTAGATTTTTTTTGTTATATAACTGCACTCAAAAACAAAACAATGAAAAACTTTAGAGCCTACTAGTCCACACAGTCCTACTTCTTGTTCAGCCAATCACTAAGACAAACAAGTTTGTTTACATTTACAGGAGATAATGCTGCCCTCTTTTCATTCACAATGTCCCTAGAAAGTGAGAACAGGTATTAGCATGGAATTTTTGTAGCTGGCATTGCAAGGTATTTACGTGCCAGATATGCTAAACATTGTATGGCCCTTCATGCTTCGGCCGCCATTCCAGAGGACATGCTTCCATGCTGATGACGCTCATTAAAAAAAATAATAATGCGTTAATTAAAATTTGTGACTGAACTTCTTGGGGGAGAACTGCATGTCTCCTGCTCTGTTTTACCCGCATATTCTGCCATATATTTCTGCTTCTAGCAATCTCAGATGATGATCCAGCACATGTTGTTCCTTTTAAGAACACTTTCACTGCAGATTTGACAAAATGCAAAGAAGGTACCAATGTGAAATTTCTAAAGACAGCTACAGCACTTGACTCAAGTTTTAAGAATCTGAAGTGCATGCCAAAATCTGAGGACGACGGTGTGGAGCATGCTTTCAGAAGTCTTAAAAGAGCAACACTCCAACGCAGAAACTACAGAACCCAAACAACCGAAAAAAAAAAGAAAAGAAAAGAAAAGAAAAGAAAATCAGCCTTCTGCTGGTGGATCTGACTGAGATAATGAAAATGAACATGCGTCGGGTATACTGCTTTGGATTATCATCGAGCAGAACCGATCATCAGCATGGAAACATATCCCTTGGAATGCTGGTTGAAGCATGAAGGGACATATGAACCTTTAGCGCATCTGACACGTAAATACCTTGTGACACTAGCTACAGTGGTGCCATGCGAACGCCTCTTCTCGCTTTCAGGTGACAATGAAAACAAGCAGCGGGAAGCATTATCTTTTGCAAATGTAAAACTTTTTTTGTCTGAGGTCTGGTCTACACTACGTGTTTAAACTGATTTTAGCAGGTCAAAATTCAAAATGATCTGGACAAATTGGAGAAATGGTCTGAGGTAAACCGGATGAAGTTCAATAAAGATAAATGCAAAGGGCTCCACTTAGGAAGGAACAATCAGTTTCACACATACAGAATGGGAAGAGACTCCATAGGAAGGAGTATGGCAGAAAGAGATCTAGGGGTCATAGTGGACCACGAGCTCAATATGAGTCAACAGTGTGATACCGTTGCAAAAACAAACGTGATTCTGGGATGCATTAACAGGTGTGTTGTAAACAAGACACGAGAAGTCATTCTTCCGCTTTACTCTGCGTTGGTTAGGCCTCAACTGGAGTATTGTGTCCAGTTCTGGGCACTGCATTTCAAGAAAGACGTGGAGAAATTGGAGAGGGTCCAGAGAAGAGCAACAAGAATGATTAAAGGTCTTGAGAACATGACCTATGAAGGAAGGCTGAAGGAATTGGGTTTGTTTAGTTTGGAAAAGAGAAGACCGAGAGGGGACATGATAGCAGTTTTCAGGTATCTAAAAGGGTGTCATCAGGAGAAGGGAGAAAACTTGTTCACCTTAGCCTCCAATGATAGAACAAGAAGCAATGGGCTTAAACTGCAGCAAGGGAGATTTAGGTTGGACATTAGGAAAAAGTTCCTAACTGTCAGGGTAGTTAAACACTGGAATAGATTGCCTAGGGAAGTTGTGGAATCTCCATCTCTGGAGATATTTAAAAGTAGGTTAAATAAATGTCTGTTAGGGATGGTCTAGACAGTATTTGGTCCTGCCATGAGGGCAGGGGACTGGACTCGATGACCTCTCGAGGTCCCTTCCAGTCCTAGAGTCTATGAGCGTTAAACCGATTTAACGCCGCACCCATGCACACAACGAGGCCCTTTATATCGATATAAAGGGCTCTTTAAACCAGTTTCTGTACTCCTCCCCGACGAGAGGAGTAGCGCTGAAATCGGTATTACCATATCGGATTAGGGTTGGTGTGGCCGCAAATCGATGGTATTGGCCTCCGGGCGGTATCCCACAGTGCACCATTGTGACCACTCTGGACAGCAATCTGAACTCGGATGCACTGACCAGGTAGACAGGAAAAGCCCCGCGAACTTTTGAATTTCATTTCCTGTTTGCCCAGCGTGGAGCTCTGATCAGCACGGGTGGCGATGCAGTCCCAAATCCAAAAAGAGCTCCAGCATGGACCGTACAGGAGATACTGGATCTGACCACTGTATGTGGAGACAAATCTGTTCTATCAGAGCTCCGTTACAGAAGATGAAATGCCAAAGCATTTGAAAAAAATCTCCAGGGTATGATACAGAGTCCACAGCACAGTGCTGCGTGACAAGCGTAATGGAAAGCCAAAGAATCAAATGGACGCTCATGGAGGGAGGGAGGGAGTAACTGAGGACTCCAGCTATCCCACAGTCCCCAGCAGTCTCCAAAAAGTATTTGCATTCTTGGCTGAGCTCCCAATGCCTGTAGGGTCAAACACATTGTCTGAGGTGGTTCAGGGTATAGCTCGTTAATTTATCCCCCTCCCCCCCATGAAAGAAAAGGGAAAAAATCGTTTCTTGACTTTTTTCAATGTCACCCTATGTCTACTCCATGCTGCTGGTAGATGCGATGCTGCGGCAGTGAACAGCAGTATCCTCTCCCCTCCCCTCCCCTCCCCAGTGGCAGATGGTACAATATGACTGCTATCCGTCATCATCATCAGCCCGTGAGTGCTCCTAGCTGGCCTCAGGTGAGGTCGGTCGGGGGCACCTGGGTAAAAATAGGAATGACTCCCGGTCATTTCCAGTAGATGGTACAGAACGGCTGGTAACCGTCTTCATCATGGCAACTGGGGGCTGAGCTCCATCAGCCCCCTCCCTTTCACGTGTAAAGAAAAGATTCTGTACTGCCTGGACTATCATAGCAGCTGGAGGCTGCCTCCCCCTCATTTTATCTCACTAACAAGTCAGTGTTTCTTATTCCTGAATTCTTTATTACTTCATCACACAAATGGGGGGACACTGAAACGGTAGCCCAGGAGGGTTGGGGGAGCAGGGATGCGATGGGTGGGGTTGTTGCAGGGGCACCCCCTAGAAGGCATGCAGCTCATCATTTCTGCGGGATCTCACATGGAGCAGCTGTGCTCTCTGGTACACTGGTTCTCTAGTACACTTGCACCATATTCTAGGCAGGACTGACTATTTTTAGATACCATAAAGGAGAGATTGACTCGAGGAGTCATTCCCATTTTTGTCTTTGCACCCCCGGCTGACCTCAGCCAGGGGCACCCATGACAGCAGCAGATGGTACAGAACGACTGATAACCGTCATCTCATCGCCAATTTACAATGGCATGGCAGATGGTACAGAACAACTGATAACCGTCTCTGCTATCTTGCAAAGGCAAATGAATGCTGCTGTGTAGCGCTGCAGTACTGCGTCTGTTAGCCACATCCAGTAGACATATGGTGACAGTAAAAAAAAGCTGAACTGGCTCCATGGTTGCCGTGCTATGGCGTCTGCCAGGGCAATCCAGGAAAAAGGGCACGAAATGATTGTCTGCTGTTGCTTTCATGGAGGAAGGAATGAGTGACGACATTTACCCAGAATCACCCGTGACACTGTTTTTGCACCATCATGCATTGGGATCTCAAACCAGAATTCCAATGGGCGGGGGAGACTGCGGGAACTATGGGATAGCTACGGGATAGCTACCCACAGTGCAACACTCCAGAAATCGATGCTAGCCTCGGACCATGGATGCACACTACCGAATTAATACGCTTAGTGTGGCCGCGTGCACTCGACTTTATACAATCTGTTTTACAAAACCGGTTTATGTAAAATCGGAATAATCCCGTAGTGTAGACATACCTTGAGTGATTGGCTGAACAAGAAGTAGGACTGTGTGGACTTGCAGCCTGTAAAATTTTACATTTTTTTTATTTTTGAATGCAGTTTTTTTTTGTAATAATTCTACATTTGTAAGTTCAACTTTCATGATAAAGATTGCATGACAGTACTCGTATTATGTGAACTGAAAAATACTATTTCTTTTGTTTTTTACAGTGCAAATACTTGTAATAAAAAATAAATATAAAGTGAGCACTGTACACTTTGTATTCTGTGTTGTAATTGAAATATATATATGAAGATGTAAAAACATCGAAAATATTTAAATAAATGGTATTCTATTATTAACAATGCAATTAATCATGATTAATTTTTTAATTGCGTGATTAAAAGTGATTAATGTTTAACCTTTCTCAGGGATGTTCTTGAGCAAATGGTATAGTTTCTTTTGATACTCCTCAGTGGGATCAGAGGGTAATGGCCTGTAGAATGTGGAGTTAGAGAGTTAGCAGCCTCTCGTTCATATTCTGACCTATTCATGATGACAATAGCACCTCCTTTGTCAGTCTTTTTTATTATGATGTCAGAGTTGTTCCTCAGGCTGTGGATGGCATTGTGTTCTGCATAGCTGAGGTTATGGGGCAAGTGATACTGCTTTTCCATATGTTCAGCCCATGCACGTCGGCGGAAGCACTTTATGTATAAGTCCAGTCTGTTGTTTTGATCTTCAGGAGGACTCCACACAGAATCCTTCTTTTTGTAGTGTTGGTAGGATTTGGATTAGTGTGCTGTTCAGAGGTGTGTTGGAAATATTCCTTGAGTTGGCGATATCAAAAATAGGATTCCAGGTCAATGAAATCTGGACCATGAAGGAAAGCTATACATTTAGTCCCTTATTTAAGAGAAGGAATGTTCAGCTGCTATTTTAGTGTTTGAATTCATTCCCATGATTATACTGTAGTTTTAATGAGGTTAGGTAAAGAAGGGCAGAAGAAAATGGCATAACATTATTGATGTCACTGGAATCAAGGACAATTGCAAAGTGCGGTCAAGTCCTCTTGAAGTCCGTGATTATCATTAAAGTGATTGCTGCTGGCCGTAGAATGAAATTCGGTCATATTTCCTTTCTTCAGCAGTAAAAAAAAAAAAAAAAAAAAAAAAAAATCTGTATTCAATATTCCAAGAATAAAGCTGGTAACAATTAGAAAAAAATATATATAGAACATATTTTCTGTCACAGAAGGCAAAGCAAATGGACACAAAGGGAAAGGAACAATATAGATGGAGAGTCTCAAAATAAGACTCTCAATCATATAGGACTGACTATATGGGGGGAGGGAGAGCTCAGTGGTTTGAGCACTGGCCTGCTAAACCCGGGATTGTGAGTTCAGTCCTTGAGGGGGCCATTTAGGGATTGGGGATTGGTCCTGCTTTGAGCAGAGGGTTGGACTAGATGACCTTCTGAGGCCCCTTCCAACCCTAATAATCTATGCTTCTATATTTGGCAGCAATACCTGAACTATAGGACCTTATTGCCAATGAAGAAAAGACTGGGTCCAAGCCTGACTACAGTCAGATTTAAACTTAAAATATATTGTTTGATAAAGGCTTTCTTCAGCAGGAACTTCGAGAAATTAGATGAACTGCCTTTGATTCTGATACGCAACAGCATGTTTCATCTTTCTGAGATTTGCATTTTAATTTTATGGACCAAAATACATCTGACTCACAGGAAACCTATATTTTGCCAATGTCTTCTCCTGAACTTTCCAAGTTATAATATGTTGGTATTTATTTCTTAATCAAGAACAGCATTTTTGAGCAAGACAAGATCCCACTTTCAGTACTAGGTCTCAAGTCAGGAAAAAAGTGGGCTGTCAAGTGATTAAAAAAATTAATCACTTTTAATCACGTGATTGAAAAATTAATCATGATTAATTGCATTAATAGAATACCATTTAAATATTTTTCGATGTTTTCAACGTCTTCAGATATATATATATATATCAGTTACAACACAATACAAAGTGTACAGTGCTCACTTTATATTTTTGATTACAAGTATTTGCACTGTAAAAATACAACAAAAGAAATAGTATTTTTCAGTTCAGAGTACTATCGTGCAATCTTTATCATGAAAGTTGAACTTACAAATGTAGAATTATTACAAAAAAACTGCATTCAAAAATAAAAAATGTAAAATTTTACAGGCTGCAAGTCCACACAGTCCTACTTCTTGTTCAGCCAATCAGTCAGACAAAAAAAGTTTGTTTACATTTGCAAGAGATAATGCTTCCCGCTGCTTGTTTTCATTGTCACCTGAAAGCGAGAAGAGGCGTTCGCATGGCACCACTGTAGCTAGTGTCACAAGATATTTACGTCTCAGATGCGCTAAAGGTTCATGCTTCAACCAGCATTCCAAGGGATATGTGTCCATGCTGATGATGGGTTCTGCTCGATAATAATCCAAAGCAGCATACCTGACGCATGTTCATTTTCATTATCTCTGTCAGATCCACCAGCAGAAGGCTGATTTTCATTTTTTTTTGGTTGTTTGGGTTCTGTAGTTTCTGCGTTGGAGTGTTGCTCTTTTAAGACTTCTGAAAGCATGCTCCACACCGTCGTCCTCAGATTTTGGAATGCACTTCAGATTCTTAAAACTTGAGTCAAGTGCTGTAGCTGTCTTTAGAAATTTCACATTGGTACCTTCTTTGCATTTTGTCAAATCTGCAGTGAAAGTGTTCTTAAAAGGAACAACATGTGCTGGGTCATCATCTGAGATTGCTAGAAGCAGAAATATATGGCAGAATATGCGGGTAAAACAGAGCAGGGGACATACAGTTCTCCCCCAAGAAGTTCAGTCCCAAATTTAATTAACGCATTATTATTTTTTTAATGAGCGTCATCAGCATGGAAGCACGTCCTCTGGAATGGTGGCCGAAGCATGAAGGGCCATACAATGATTAGCATATCTGGCACGTAAATACCTTGCAATGCCAGCTACAAAAATTCCATGCTAATACCTGTTCTCACTTTCTAGGGACATTGTGAATGAAAAGAGGGCAGCATTATCTCCTGTAAATGTAAACAAACTCGTTTGTCTTAGCGATTGGCTGAACAAGAAGTAGGACTGTGTGGACTACTAGGCTCTAAAGTTTTACATTGTTTTGTTTTTGAGTGCAGTTATATAACAAAAAAAATCTACATAAGTAAGTTGCACTTTCATGATAGAGATCGTATGAGTACTTGTATGAGGTGAATTGAAATACTATTTCTTTTATCATTTTTACAGTGCAAATATTTGTTATAATAATAATATACACTTTGATTTCAATTACAACGCAGAATACAATATATATGAAAATGCAGAAAACCATCCAAATCACATTCCACACACAGATGGACAACAAGCCGTCAGGAACAGTATCGCCGATAATGTCACGGCAAACCTGGTGGCTGAACTTTGTGACTTTGTCCTCACCCACAACTATTTCACATTTTGAGACAATATATACCTTCAAGTCAGCAGCACTGTTATTGGTACCCACATGGCCCCACAGTATGCCAACATTTTTATGGCTGACTTAGAACAACGCTTCCTCAGCTCTCGTCCCTTAACACCCCTACTCTACTTGCGCTACATTGATGACATCTTCATCATCTGGACCCATGGAAAAGAAGCCCTTGAGGAATTCCACCATGATTTCAACAATTTCCATCCCACCATCAACCTCAGCCTGGACCAGTTCACACAAGAGATCCACTTCCTGGACACTACAGTGCTAATAAACAATGGTCACATAACCACCACCTTATACCAGAAACCTACTGACCGCTATACTTACCTACATGCCTCCAGCTTTCATCCAGACCACATCACATTATCCACTGTCTACAGCCAAGCTCTAAGATACAACTGCATTTGCTCCAATCCCTAAGACCGAGACAAACACCTACAAGATCTCTATCAAGCATTCTGAAAACTACGATACCCACCTGCTGAAATGAAGAAATAGATTGACAGAGCCAGAAGAATACCCAGAAGGCACCTACTCCAGGACAGGCCCAACAAAGAAAGTAACAGAATGCCACTAGCCGTCACCTTCATCCCCCAACTAAAACCCTCTCCAGCGCATCCTCAAGGATCTATAACCTATCCTGGAGGACGATCTCTCACTCTCACAGATCTTGGGAGACAGGCCAGTCCTCGCTTACAGACAGCCCCTCAACCTGAAGCAAATACTCACCAGCAACCACCCACCACACAACAAAAACACTAACCCAGGAACCTATCCTTGCAACAAAGCCCATTGCCAACTCTGTCCATATATCTGTTCAAGGGACACCATCATAGGACCTAATCACATCAGCCACACCATCAGAGGCTTGTTCACCTGCACATCTACCAATGTGATATATGCCATCATGTTCCAGCAATGCCCCTCTGCCATGTACATTGGCCAAACCGGACAATCTCTACACAAAAGAATAAAAGGACACAAATCAGACGTCAAGAATTATAACATTCAAAAACCAGTCGGAAAACACTTCAACCTCCCTGGTCACTCAATTACAGACCTAAAAGTCGCAATTCTCCAACAAAAAAAACTTTAAAAACAGACTCCAACAAGAAACTGCAGAATTTGAATTAATTTGCAAACTGGACACCATTCAATTAGACTTGAAATAAAGACTGGGAGTGGATGGGTCATTACACAAAGTAAAAACTATTTTCCTATGCTAATTTTCCCCCTACTCTTACTCACACCTTCTTGTCAACTGTTGGAAATGGGCCATCCTGATTATCACTACAGAAGTTTTTTTTCTCCTGCTGATAATAGCCCACCTTAACAGATTAGTCTAGTTATAGTTGGTATGGCAAGACCCATTTTTTCATGTTCTCTGAGTATATATATCTTCCTACTGTATTTTCCACAGCATGCATCCAAGGAAGTGGATTTTAGCCCACGAAAGCTTATGCTCAAATAAATTTGTTAGTCTCTAAGGAGCCACAAGTTCTCCTCATTCTTTTAACAAAATATCAGAATCCTTAGATAAAGGCAGTTCTGAAATTCAGTGTTTAGAAAGAAAGTAAGTATCTTGGGTTTTGGATGATCTGAAAAACACCACCACTGGCGTCAATATCATCCTGTAGATATTGTTATGCCACAAAATTTTCCTTTGGCAACATGGTGGCTTGGTACAGCTTGTTTCACTGTCACCTGGGCTATACAGATTTTGGTGGGATGTAAGGCTGCTTACTCAGTAATTGGTGCTATTTGAGTAGGTTAGTAATTACACATATTCAGGCTCTAAGGAGCATCAGCTCTTTTCCAGTGCCCTCTTCCCGTCAGACCCATAGACCTGTATTACTGAATCCAATATGCTTTGCAATACCATCTCCAGGCAAAGCCATTTGATGACAACTGTAGTTAAATAGGGGTGGGTTAAGATGGGGACTGACTATAGTGAGGGCCAGAGTCATGTTGTCTCTCTTCAGCACTGTACCCACCTATCAGCATTAACTTATATACTGTTCCTCTATAATGAGGGACACTCCTCCTCAGGGAAGAAGATGGCCCACAAGGAACCTATATCAGAATATTTGGCAAACAGGAAGCAAGTTAGAAGCACCAGGGATCTGTAGAGCCCTAAGATATGCAAAGTTGTTGGGTGAGCCATGCATTAAGGGATTTAACTTCCTGTCAAACATCTACATCTACAGATAGAACAATGCAATGGGGATAGTCTGCTACTATTCAGGAAGCTCATATAGTGTTATGTTTGCATTGGTCTCATCAGTCAGAAGAAACCAAGACAAGGATGGAATCATGAAACTGCCTACAAGGGTACGTAGCCAATCTGCGACTGCTAATAGCAAATATTCCCAATGGCTAGTGTTAGAATACTAGATGGGGGAGAGCTCTGAGTTACTACAGAGAATTCCTTCCCAGCTGTCTGACTGTTGGGTCTTGCCCACATGCTCAGGGCCTAAACTACCTCCATAGCTGGGAAGGACTTTTTCCCCCAAGTCAGATTGGCAAAGATCCTGAGTTTTTACCTTCCTCTGCGACATGGGTCACTTGCAGGTTTAAACTGGTGGATTCTCTGTAACTTGAAGTCTTCAAAATCATGATTTGAGGACTTCAATAACTCATCCAGAGGTTAGGGGTCTATTAGAGGAGTGGGAGGATGAGGTTCTGTGGCCTGCAATGTGCAGGAATCAGACTAGATGATCATGATGGTCCCATCTGGCCTTAAAGTCTATGAGTAAGGGCACTATACAGTGGCAAAATACCGATTATCCTTGTGTAAACACAGTAGAAAACCAGAGAAGAGAAACAGAAGAGAAACAGAATACTAGAGGAGAAATGAAAGGCCCAGCTTACACACTAACTTTCTACAGGACTATGCAAGATTCTCAGCCAGGAAGCATGGGGACAAGCTTAGGAGCTGGATTGGAGCAGGGAGGTGGGAGGAGATCACCTTAAAACTTTAAACCATCTGTCACAAAAATCAAAGAGCTTGTGCCAGATTTCATTAGATGTGACCAGGTCACTAGCCTAGGTTCAAAATTTGGAATTCAGAATCCAATTGCATCAGGCTCTCTTACCTGCTAACGAAAGTAACATAATGGAGCATCGCACAGCCGAGAAGATCACATTTGGTATCAGGTTCTAGGCTGAGTTATTATAGCCAGAGGGAGTCATTTATCAGCTTTGACATGCTAATAGGCAAACAGCTTTATTGCTTAGTTAGATTAAACCAGACTGTAGTAATTTGTAACAAAGATAAGAAAATTGCAATGGCCTCTCAGAAATAAATCTGAATGCCAGAGTGGACAAAGGGGACTTAAGAAACCAGCTATTTCAGAAGCAATCAAATTTATAATATACACTGAGCACTTTGAAAAGCTGACTTCTGTTTCCCATCAGAAGTGTTACTGAAGAACCTGTAGATAATATATCAATTAGCCAGAGCTCCTTACAGGCTTCAAATTACATTTTATCTAGAGACTTTAAGTGACAAGGTTGTTATAATTGAAAATCATATTGAGACCTGTAGTCTGCAAAATGCACTATTACCTCCCTAATAACTACAGGGCACATCTCACTAATAAAATGAAGACGACTACACTGGTGCTCAATCAGAGGCCTCTGTTTCACCTTAGTAAAATCTCCTTTATATAATCCACACTTCCAGCCACCATGCACAGAGGTGGGCTGTCAGACTGGGAACACAAGGGTAATGTTAAAATCCACTTCAGCACAACAGAAACGATAATCTATCAATATTCTCTGGGTAATTTGTTTAAAAGATATTTATATAGCTCACTTTCAAAAACATACCAGCCTGACTCACAGGTGTTTTATGGAACAAAAGGAAACACAAAACATCAATGAAAAGTGGAGAAAATGTAGAAAAACAAAAGGAAAGGGAGAGAAAAGAAGTATAGAAGAAAGCTAGGCCAGTTGCTAGAAGGGAAACTAGCAGTGTCATTTTTGAGTTGTGAATTACAGAATTTGCTACATTATAATCTCTTAGCTCTTTAAAACAAATGTTCAGGTTGTGACATTCTCACAAAAGTCAGAATATTAGAATTAGGGCTAACATTCTCTAACAGTGTTAACAGACAAACATTGAAACAAAAGAGAATGGTGGGATTTAATAAAAAGTCAATCTTCTCTTTGGAGTTAATATTAAAGCTTAACATTAAACACATTTTTAAATCACATTTTTAAAATAAGAAAAGATATAGTAGCATCAATTGCTACCCATACAGTTATGGTTACAAAAGAAGTTTTCATTGATACAGTCACCACAAGATCAGGAACATCAGACCCTAACACAGCTGAGTTTAAGTCCAAATGAATGATCACAATTTATATTCAAACCTGTTATAGGAACTTTTATTAACCCGTAATACAGGATCAGTTTGCGGTCTTACTTTCCATTTTATTTTCTGTGTTAAATGTAAACTTTCACATATTAAGGACAATACAGTTAATTCATGTCACAATAAGATATCCATAATGTACAACAGAGGCTGAGTTAACATTGTCTGAAGAATTTTAACTTTCGGAATTTCCTAATATTCATAAATGCAATCTCTTGTGTTTAACAGATACACTTCAAAGTGAATCTCGCACTGGTGAGACGTGCCAGGACAGGGACAGGTACAACACAGGCAAAGGCTGTGCAAACTTCCTCTATAAGCTTTCCACTGCTCCATCCAAATATTTGGATTTATGAAACCCAGGAGGGAGGTTAGATGGCCATTAATAAATTAACTCATCCATTTCTTATTTGTATATCTATGTTTATTATTAAACATGTAGTGTATAAGAATTGGGAAGTATCCCTTTAAATTAGTTGGTAAGCCCTGTAGTGCTGAAGTTCTGCTTCATCACAAGTACCAAATGAGCTTTCCAAAGTTAGAAATTGCTCCCTCTTCAAGCATAATTTTGGGATTCTTATGTTTTAAGGTTCTGATGCCATCCTGAAAGACATCAACTGCCTTGTACAAAAGTTCAGCTAATTTTTGTTTGGGTTGGAGGGTTGCTTTTTGGCTGGTTGGTTGGTTGTTTTTACTCTACAGGCATGTCTTGCTTTGTCAATCCAGTTGAATCACTCTCAGCCATTCCCTAATAAATAATGCATTACCACTCACTTTGCAACATAAAGCTTTAGCATATGATGTTTACAGTTATGATACCTTCACTGTAAAAACACTCAGGAGAGAAAAGATTTCCCTTGTGTAAGCTTTTAATACTACTGAAGTTTCAGTAAACTTTAAGTCTTTAAGTCGTCTCTGCTAACCCTGCTGTGAAATTACAGGAACAGCAAATGCTGTGTATCAAACTCCACTTTAAGTCTCACTCAAATGTTGTGTCTTTTGCTCTTACACAACAAATGTAATAGCAAGGAACCACACACACACAGTGGGGGCCAAACTGTGTTTACTAACTATATACAACATGCAAGTCCTAGCTACATATATACATAGGGTGACCAAACAGCAAGTGTGAAAAATCGGGATAGGTGGGGGGGGGGGTAATAGGAGCCTAAATAAGAAAAAGACCCAAAAATCAGGACTGTCCCTATAAAATTGGGACATCTGGTCACCTTATATATACACTGCTGTTCTGGCAATGGTCCAGTTGCTTCTGAAACAGACAGGAGGGCCACAAGATGGCTCTCAAACTACTTAAAGGAATACTACTCAGTTCCCATACTTTACCAAGTACATAATGTGGTACGTGTACACAGTACTGTACATTAGGCGAAGTGTGCCAAACAATTTATAATAGGTGTCTATCCTGCTCTGAAATCACAGCAGGTACAGAACAGTACAAACACATAGAATGACAGGGAGATATAACTGAAATGCTTCAAAAATGTTGATGTAAGAGAAGGAGGAAAAGGCATAAAGTAAGTGGTAGACTGTTCAAGGTGTGGTATGTGCCATGAAAGAAGTAACAAATGGATCCACAAGACAAAGGAAGTGGTCAAAGGATAAGTATGGAGAGAGTAAATGAGTAAATGGAATGTAAGAGGTTGGAGGAGTGGGGCAGGTGAAGTGTTAGGGTATGTCTACACTTGCAGAGTTTTTGCACTGTAAGTTTCACCGGTAATAGGGAACACTCAATTCCTCAGGCATCAGAGTGTTTACACTACCAGCACTTCCATCATGGATGAGAGCAGCGCTGTAGGGCAGCTATCCCACAGTGCAGCTCTCGATAGGTCTTGTGGGAAGGGGGGGTGAGCGGAAAGCATTCTGGGTCCCTGCTCAGTGCCCCATGCTGTCCTGCTTCATGTCTCACAAGCCCGATTACTTCCTAGTTTCTTCCGTGGCATTTTTTTTAAAACCTCCTGCTGTCTGGCTGCTTTCCCTGCCACATCTACAAACAAAGGGAAAGGGAGCTTCAAACTTCCTAGGCTTACAGGGGGAGCAGAGCAACAGAGATGCTGGCCAGAGTGATCGCTTTTGGAACAGTGGGATATCCTCCAGAGGCCAAAAGGTGTTTACAGTTTTTCAACTAAGGGCTGGGGGAAAGCAGACAGGTGTGGAAGAGCATGTGGTTCGGACATCCCTTAGGGGAGAAGAGCATGGAAAATGATAAAATACAGGGAGGATCTGATGAGAAACAGTCAAATGAAAAAAGTCCCATTCAATTATGTCCTACAATAGGGGACAGCCAAAAAATGACAAGTTTTTAAAATGCTTGTATACCAGTGCTAGAAGTCTAAATAATAAGATGGGTGAACTAGAGTGCCTAGTATTAAATGAGGATATTGATATAATAGGCATCACAGAAACCTGGTGGAATGAGGAAATCAGTGGCACACAGTAATACCAGGGTATAAAATATATCGGAAGGACAAAACAGGTTATGCTGGTGGGGGAGTGGCACTGTATGTGAAAGAAAGCATAGAATCAAATAAAGTAAAAATCTTAAATGAACTAAATTGTACTGTAGAATCTCTATGGATAGTAATTCCATGCTTGAAAAATAAGAATATAGCAGTAGGGCTATATTACAGACCACCTGACCAGGATGGTGTTAGTGATTCTGACATGTTCAGGGACATTAAAGAGGCTTTTAAAATAAAAAACTAAATAATAAAATAATAATAATAATGGGGAATTTCAACTATCCCCATATTGACTGGGTACATATCACCTCAGGACGGGATGCTGAGATAAAGTTTCTTGACACCTTAAATGACTGCTTGTTGGAGCAGCTAGTCCTGGTACCTACAAAAGGAGAGGCAATTCTTGATTTAGTCCTAAGTGGAGCACAGGATCAGTCCAAGAGATGAATATAGCTGGACCGCTTGGTAATAGTGACCATAATATAATTAAATTTAACATCCCTGTGGCAGGGGAAACTCCCCAGTAGCCCAACACTGTAGCATTTAATTTCAGAAAGGGGAACTACACAAAAATGAGGAGGTTAGTTAAATAGAAATTAAAAGGTACAGTACCAAAAGTAAAATCCCTGCAAGCTCTGTGGAAATTTTTTAAAGACACCATAATACAGGCTCAACTTAAATGTATACCCCAATTTAAAAAACAAACATAGTAAGAGAACCAAAAAAGAGCCATATGGTTAAACAACAAAGTAAAAGAAGCAGTGCGAGGCAAAAAGGCATCCTTTAAAAAGTAGAAGATAAATCCTAATGAGGAAAATGGAAAAGAGCATAAACTCTGGCAAATGAAGTGTAAAAATATAGTTAGAAAGACCAAAAAGAAATTAGAAGAACAGCCAGCCAAAGACTCCAAAAGTAATGGCAAAATTTTTTAAAAATATTTCAGAAGCAGAAAGCCTGCTAAACAACCTGTGGGGCCACTGGACAATCAAGATGCTAAAGGAGCACTCAAAGACGATAAGGCCATTGCGGAGAAACTAAATGACTTCTTTGCATCGGTATTCACAGTTGAGAATGTGAGGGAGATTCCCAAACCTGAGCCATTCTTGTTGCATGACAGATCTGAGAAACTGTCCCAAATTGAGGTGTCATTAGAGGAGGTTTTGGAACAAATTGATAAACTAAACAGTAACAAGTCTCCAGGACCTGATGGTATTCACCAAAGAGTTTTGAAGGAACTCAAATGTGAAATTGCAGGACTACTAACTGTCATCTGTAACCTATCATTTAAATCAGCTTCTGTACCAAATGACTGGAGGATAGCTAATGTGACACCAATTTTTAAAAAGGACTCCAGACACACAGATGAACATAATTTGTTGGGAAATAGTCAACATGGTTTTTATAAAGGGAAATCATCTCTCACTAATCAGCTAGAATTCTTTGAGGGGGTCAACAAGCATGAGGACAAAGGAGATCCAGTGGATATAGTGTATTTAGATTTTCAGAAAGCCTTTGAGAAGGTCAGTCACCAAAGGCTCTTAAGCAAAATGAGCAGTCATGGTATAAGAAGGAAGGTTCTCCTGTAGCCCTAAGGATTAATCTGCTGGTCTGTATAAATATATCTTTCTTATAAATTTGAGTATTTAATGTAATAGGCTTATAAATTTATATTAAGGATAAGTTTGGCTGTAACGCAAGAGACCTACAGGCCAAACATCCTGTATGTCACGCTAAGGCAACTTTAGCACATTTTGGGACCCTTACTCAGAAAAGTAATAATAGACAAAATACCTATGCAGATGTCTAGAGACCTTTGACTGAACCAACAACAGTAAAGGGTGGAAAAAGGGGATTTTTGCCCACAAATCTAACAAGTACACCACAAATGCATATATACCTGTCATTCATACGCACATACATACTAGCCTATGGGACAAGTGTACCCTAACATTTCCGTGGGGAAAGGATGAAATTTGGGCATAGGAGGAAGGATTTCTGACTAATGCCCTATAAAAAGGTGAGGCAGCTCACCATTAAGCAGGCAATCTACCCATCTATCTGCTTCCGTCCACTCTTCATTGCCTCCACCTTCAACTTTGTATTGATGCTACCCATCTATGACACCTATTAACTATTAATAGGCTGTATTATTATTATTTTTCAAGTGTAAAGGGATTTAATTTCCCTTATGTTTTAATTTAGTTAAAGCTTAAAGTTAAATGAGAACGCAAACAAATCTGCAGTAGCTTCCTCTGCCAGAGGTGTGAAAACGGAAATTGCCACAGGCCTGTATCTTCCAGCACCAGGTTATTAAAACAGAGTGTGAGTATTAACCACATTTGTAGCTTATAATATTGTATTACCATAGATATCTCTCAAAGAACTGTGATACTTGTAACTCTGTAATCCTAACTGTTTTACCATTTGCTTACCATTTCATTGATTTTAATAAAAAGGTCTTTATGGCTATGTCTGTCTCAGTGTAAGCTCCTGTCATGACCCCAAAGTTCCTTTTATAAACTCTGTGAAGCCTGATTCAGAATGAACTTTATCTTCTGAACAAGCAAATTGGCAAGTCAAACTCATACTAATTAATATCCAATAATTATTAATATTATTAATTTAAAATAAATAAATAAAATTAAATTAAATGGATAAATTAAACCAACACTACTAACACACCCCAAATCAGGCTACACTCTCGGTAACCGGTTAAAAGATAGGAAACAAAGGGTAGGAATAAATGGTCAGTTTTCAGAACGGAGAGAGGTAAATAGTGGTGTCCCCCAGGGATCTGTACTGGGCCCAGTCCTATTTAACATATTCATAAACAATCTGGAAAAAAGGGTAAACAGGGAGGTGGCAAAATTTGCAGATGATACAAAACTACTCAGGATAGTTAAGTCCCAGGCAGACTGTGAAGAGCTATGAAAGGATCTCACAAAACTGGGCGACTGGGCAACAAAATGGCAGATGAAATTTAATGTTGATAAATGCAAAGTAATGCACATTGGAAAACATAATCCTAACTATACATATACAATGATGGGGTCTAAATTTGCTGTTACCACTCAAGAAAGGGATCTTGGAGTCATTGTGGATAGTTCTCTGAAATCATCCACTCAATGTGCAGTGGCAGTCAAAAAAGCAAACAGAATGTTGAGAATCATTGAGAAAGGGATAGATAATAAGACAGAAAATATGTTGCCTCTATATAAATTTGTGGTACGCCCACACCTTGAATACTGCGTGCAGATGTGGTCGCCCCATCTCCAAAAAAAAAAAAAAAAAAAGAAAAAGATCTATTGGAATTGGAAAAGGTTCAAAAAATGGCAACAAAAATGATTAGGGGAACAGAATGGCTTCTGTATGAGGAGAGATTAATAAGATTAGGACTTTTCAGCTTGGAAAAGAGGCGACTAAGGGAGGATATGATAGAGGTCTATAAAATCATGAGTGGCATAGAGAAAATAAATAAGGAAGTGTTGTTTACTCCTTTTAATAATACAAGAACGGGGTCACCAAATGAAATTAATAGGTAGCAGGTTTAAAACACACACAAGAAAGTATTTTTTCATGCAACGCACTGTCAACCTTTAGAACTCTTTGCCAGAGGGTATTGTGAAGGCCAGTACTATAACAGGGTTCAAAAGAGAGCTAGATAGATTCATGGAAGACAGGTCCATCAATGGCTATTAGCCAGGATGGGCAGGAATGTGTACCTAGCCTTTGTTTGCCAGAAGTTGAGATTGGGTGACAGGGCATGGATCACTTGATGATAACCTGTCTGTTCATTCCCTTTGGGGCAGTTGCCATTGGCCACTGTCAGAGGACAGGATACTGGGCTTGATGGATACGTCTGACCCAGTATGGCCATTCTTATGTACACTGCTAGAACATGCCTTCACTTTCAGAGCAGCACAAAAAGAACAGCGGTAAGAGCTGTATGCCTCTCATGAAGGTGGGTTTCTTTTTGCGGTGAAACTTCTGAGTTTCACTGCAAAAAGTCATTAACAAGTGTAGACACTCTCGCAGTTTTAGCACAAAAAAGGGACTTTTTGAGCTTTAAATGGTAAGTGTAGACACACCCTGTGTAAAAGCATGCAATGTGACAAGCAATAGGTTGAACTGCATGCAAAAAGAAAACTACCACATCTGCCCAAACTGTTCTTTTTCTAGCTTGCCTCTTTGTTTCTCCATGTAAAGTGTTTTGCATTAGATAATCATAGTGTCACAATACTGCTGTTTACAGAGCCCTTTTGTCACTTTACCAGAACTGAGAGTGTCCAAATACTTATCATTTTAAACTTTTTTTTTTTAAAGGAATAGAATGGTCACATGCTACATAACAAGGTTTATTCAGATTTTATTCACAGTAATATATCTCTTTAAAAGGGCAAGAGCCACTTGGTAGTATTATCATGTTCATTAACAAGCTTGATTTCTTCTTGTAAACTATCAGAGGGGTAGCCGTGTTAGTCTGGATCTGTAAAAGCAGCGAAGAGTCCTGTGGCACCTTATAGACTAACAGACGTATTGGAAAGCTCATGCTCCAATACGTCTGTTAGTCTATAAGGTGCCACAGGACTCTTTGCTGCTTCTTGTAAAAGTTAGCAAACTCAATTAGATAGGAAGTTGGCTATGCTCTTTTGATATTCTAGTTACCCATCAGAGACTATAACCAGACTTATTACTTTGTGGACCATACAGAACTATGTAATGCTTTTTCTGAAAATTGGGTTCATACTCCATACCACATACACTGAGGCAGGGAGATGATACTATGGAGAGCTCAATAAATGAGCTAATACTATTGTTCTGCCCTGCCATGCAAGAGACCCAGGTTTGTCTTCTGGTCAGTGGCCTCCAATTCCAGGACTGTGGAGCCAGCATATTCAGGTCACAGGGGTAATGGAAGTGACTCATATCAAGTGAAACCCTTCAGCTAATTAAACTTCGTGAGGATGTAGCACTTACTCCATGCTGGACAGAACAATACAAATCATGATACAAGGACTTTTTATTTGAAGCTTTGAAAAAAAATGCTAAAGGCCAGCAGTGGAAAAAATGTGACAAAACAGAAAGTGACATTTGCATTGGGCCCTTTTGTGACATAGCTCATTAGCTACAAAAGCTACATCTTTCAGAAGTCATCCCATTCATTCTGATGGCTGGGCAGCAGTGATCTGTACTGCTTCTGCACCTACTCACATGAGTGGGTCTATGGCTATGCATACTAAGACAGCAGAAATGTTAATAACTAGCTAGTGGCTTCAGAAAGTATTTACTGGAAATAAACATCAAAGCCCTTAGAAATGGTGACTCTTGGAATGCATTCATCCAACTTTTACAGTACCAATACTACCTTAGGACAGTCTTAAGAACCAGTCACCGTAACAGGGGCTTCCCCACCCAGTTCTATTGAGAGTCCATCAAGAAGTCTTTTCTTACTTTGCCTACCTGTATGACTAGCACAGCAGCCAGCAATGTGTTTCCTTCTACAGTTCAGCCACCACATCGTTTTCCTGAGATGTACAGCAATGCTACCCTCTGGTACAAGATCTTCACTACACTACAATACAAAATATACACAAGATTATAACCCTTTCTGGTGTTACAACGGAGCCACTGGAAAAGTCTATCATGCTTTAAATCCTAAACTAACTCTCATAGTTCCAGATGATGATCGCTCACTAATAAACTTGCATCTCATGCATACCAGTTATTTTCTTTTTGTGATGGTGATTACAATGTTCTGCTACGCAGTTATTAAAATGTAGACCAAGCAAACTGAGGCAAACCAATACAGAATTCTGCCCTGAAAAAGGAAACTTCCTACCAAGAGCTTAATATCTCTGATTATTTGATAAATACCAATAAAAAAGATTTAAAATGGAATACCGTGATCAAACACAAGCCACTCCCCCCCCCCAAGTAAATGTTGAACCAATAGCAGACAGAACACACTGACAGGAATATGCAAAGCAATTAAACTTTAGCTACTTTTAAAACAAATTCTTTTAAATGCTAATGGCCATTGTTTTCTCACATGATAAGTAAAATTGTGTCATGGGAGGTTAGATGATTGCAAAGATTTAATTGAACACCACAAAGAAAGGAAATGTTTTTTTAAAAAAAAAACTAAGATGGACCTCTTACCACATTCCTACAGCAAAATGTCCTGTAACAATAGAGCTGTGATTTGCTGAAATTAAAATGCTATTATGGTGAAATTAGGGCTTCAATATTTTTAGCAGCTTTAATAGGCCTTGCATTTTAAGGGACATCTGATAATAGATAATTACATTTCGTCTAAAAGAAACTGAGTTGTTTTCTTAAGGAAAATACTTTTCTTTCTTCCACAGAGGTTAAAGCACAGCCATCATTAGAAGCAGCAATAGCTTTAGGTGCCTACTTCAGCTTGGGGAATATGTATTAGCATATAAATAGCCTTTGGTGGCTGCTTGATTCTAGCTATTTTACGTTTCAATGTGGCATCAGACTGCACTTAGTAAGAAATGTTCTAGGAGGGGAAAAGAGGTTTGTAATATGTCGCTTTTATAGAGAGAGCAACTCTTAGCATAAAAGATCATCCACACCTATATTATTTTATTTTTTATTGTATCCTTTCAATGGTCTAATTACATGTTCTAAATAACAAATTGATACCATGGCATGGAAAAGGGCTTTAGTTTATACAGAAGCTCCGCCTCTGAAGTCACTGGAGTAAATCAAAGTAGTGATTTTAAATAAGATAAATCCTGGTGTTTAATTTTTGATTTATTTATGAGATCTTGTCTG
Organism: Gopherus evgoodei; assembly: GCF_007399415.2. NCBI lineage: Eukaryota > Metazoa > Chordata > Testudines > Testudinidae > Gopherus > Gopherus evgoodei. The sequence continues at coordinate 268,882 of NC_044341.1, read as the reverse complement.
GAGCAACTTTTTTAAAAAAATGTATTGAGGGAAAATTGGAAGGTAGGGAGTTGGTATGACCCTTCCAACACTACTCTCAAGCAGTAAATTTCCTCATGGGAGGCAGGCAGGCAAGCAAAGAAAGCCATGAGCATCCCCTGTTCTCTCCTTCAGAGTGACCTTCAAGATTTACTGCTTTAAAATGTTAATTAGCATGAGTGACATTTCTCATGTCACTAACTGGATCATGACAGCAGACACACATGGATAAACATTCTTTCTAAAAAGGTTTTCCCCACAGCCAAAGTGTGGTGACTGAAGATAGAGGAGAGCTGCAGAGATAGATCCTCTAGGAGAGCCACAAGAACAGACATACTTCAGTTGGTGCATTCTTATGAAGACAGGGTGAGGGCCTGAGGTGAAACAGACCTGCCTAGCTGCATGTGAAGACTCATTCTTTGAATGAGACTGTCAGCATTGAGTTTACTAACCTGTTCATAGCCTGGAATAGTTAGAGTCTTCCTCCCCTCTAATCTCATTATTCAGTATATGAGAACACAGAACAAGTTAACAGAACTACTACTTAGAAATATGGTTGCACCCAACTTAAACCGACATACACTACTCCTTAGCAATCAACTCAAGTTGGGACGCTGTTTATTTTTATTAGGAGATGCACCATATTTAACAGTGTTTACTATAAAAAAATAAGTAAAATTACTAAAGTTTCATTTTCTTTAATTTTCCTTAGCTCTGTGAAGAGTTATTAAAATAAAGTGCAAAAACCAACCAGGCAGCATCTCCAAAAATTTACAGATTTCCTCAGACTAGATTATTAGTGTATCAACTCATTTCACAGAGAAATGGATTCTCTTCAGCTCTCAATTCTTGCATATTTCCATGGCACAGAGGAATATATGTGAAAACAGTAACCAGTGCATTGACATGACCAGAAATAGAACCAGTGGCTGTGAAATATATCAGGAGTTCCTTAATTATTTCTGCAAAGATATATGGTTAGCCTTGTCCCTTTTCCTCACCCAGAACAAACAGGAATATCTAGGGAAACTCAATCTGCCTCACTTAAGAGTATTTCCATGCTGAGCGGTATCAAGGAAATTCCTTGGGAACATTAACTATGGCAATTCTGGCTGATGATTGCTCTCTATCTGACTAGCCAATGCTTTGCAGTGCATCTTCAGTGTCACTTATAATATTGTTATTAAGAAAAAGAACCTGCTTGCCATAGTGATTGTGGATTCAACTGTTCCTATGAGTGGCTATGTTACTTAAAGGGTGAGGTGTACTAGTTAGGCAGTGCAGATTTGTGTTGAGATGGTCACAGAAGAAAAAAATCCTTCTCTTTAACTAATCGGTGTGGTCCATCTTTGCCATTACAGGTAATCTAACTGCAAATACAACTAGGTGGAGTGATCATTATTATTTACAGATGTGCCCAAATGGAAACCTAAGATCCAGAACCCAGATCAAAGTTTGGATCAACTGTCTCTCTCTAGTGAACCAAATTCAAACAATGAATCTGAACATCCTGAGACTTAGGAAGGTTCCAACTTGAATCCAGATTTAAAACCCTTGGATTCAGGAATGTTTTCATTTGAAATTTGGGTATGGTTCTTTACAGAGCGATAAAACTGAGCTCCATATCCAGAGCTCTGGGTTTGGATCCATCTTTCCTCTAGAGTCACTCTACCTTTCTGTCTTTTCCTTGAATTCTTTCTTGTGGTGTGCTCTGACCATGGTACTGAATGCTAAAAAAAAACAAAAAAAGAAAAAACATAATCCACTATCAGCCCAGGCAGAAGCCAATTGCTTGGCAATTTCTTCAGGCAATTAATGTTTCTATCACTAGGAAGGTCAGGTTACTTATGGGTATTTTGGTGGTGTCTGATTTCCTGAATTAGTTGGCTGTTTTCAAGCCTCATCTATCTCTAGTGTCACAACTGTGCCTATAGATGCACAGGTTGGAAATACGCATGTCAGTTACAAAGCTAGCTGCACCTTGGACTCTCTCTCAGGTCTTTCCGAGTGCACCCCCTTGTGCCTTCACTTCTCTCAAGGTGGAATCCCATGCTTCTCCCACACTTGAGATCAGGTCCTGGGCTACAGTACCCCAGGTACCAACCATATTTACCCATCAGGTCCCACTGGGTTCAGGCACTGGGTTGAGTATGTGACCAGCAGATTCCAGTGACCCAAAACAGCTTTCTTAAAACAGTGTGTTGTTTAATTTTAACAGTGGGGACAAAGCATAACAAAATAAAAGGATTTTTAAAAATAAGAGAAAATCTACATGCATATCTATCTCACCTAGAGTCCTAGGCAGGCCTTTCTTCCCCAGGCCCCTAACCTATGAGTGTCTGAGTCTCAGTCTGTTTCTCTTAAGCCTTTAAAGAGACTGCCTTTCAATACAACCAAGGTTCTTTGTTCTCTCAGCTCACATAGTTGGACCCATTGCCCAAAACTAGTTTGGTGAGCTCTGCAGACAGGTCAAGCCAGAGCATTAAAGAAAATGGCTTTCATTGTCTTTGAAGTGTTTGCTGCAAATTGTGTATCAAGAAACCTCTATCTTTCTGAGTGCATTTCCTGACAATCCTCGTATTGAATTAACAATATATTTACATAGGAAACTTGACAATAATCCGGTCAAGATCCACTATTCATAAATGCACAGGCAACTCCAAATCCATCCAAAGGTATTTGATAAAATTCAGACAAAAAACAATGAAAGTCAGAGGTCAAAGTAAATTGTGTGTCAAAATTATCTATGAATGAATAAGTACATTAAGACAGGAAAGCACTTGTATTTCTAGTATACGACTAGAACTACTGACTTAATTCCGATACTATAAAGAACATTTATTTTTTGTTTCTATGCAATAGTTATTGCTGCTTTTATCACAAGATGCTAAATGGTTAATGATTCTGCTGAAGGGACAGAATTCAAAATTCTTTCCATGAAGCTGGTTCTACCATATGAGTCATTTCTGGGCATAGCAGAATGCTTACCACTGGCATACTAAGGTGGCGCTTTACACATTATTTGGATTCTCAGTCTCAGTGCTGCTAAATGTTAAGGTGTATGAGGTGACAATTAAAACACAGCATTGATGTGCAGTGAGTGAGTGGTTACAGCGCTTGACTGCAATCCTGAAGGTTGTAGGCTTGAGTCTCACTCAATCTCACGCTGAAAGGCCACCTCCAGTTCCCTCAGATTCAAAATGGGTACCTGATCAACTGGGTTAGGGCAATCAATGGCAGTCAGATGTGATGCTGGCCGTATCACCCCTTTGTGTAGCACTGGCTATGAAAATTACATGCCTTCACCATGCCAGTCCAGTGAGCCATTGGCTTAGGGGAAACTCTGATTGTGCACTGAGATCACAGCTGCAGATATTGTGTATCAAGCAGAATTGGGATCCCCTGAAAGCACCATTCACTTTAAAAGCATGTGGTTCAAACTGGTTTGTAGAGAATAATTTTTTAAAAAATCTTTCATAGCCACAGCCAGTTCTAGATTACTCTAGCCAATTCATGTCATAATTTGCTTTGGAAAATTAAATTAATAAAGAGCTGTAAATTAGCCCAGGGTATTCCTGCCACCCACTACATTTCTAACTTTTACCTTTGAAGAGCACCAAGTTACATTTTCAGCCAATAGAGCAGTAATGTACAGTCTTGTTAACTGAGAACTCCAAGGTGAAGAATGAAGATTATATTCTTGTTTTCTGCACTATTGGTGCTATACTGAATCTTCATAATTCAGAAGCCAATAAAAGAAATGTGGAAATTGTCTTGTGTCATATGAGGTCTGACATTTGAAATAAAAATCAAGAAAGTTATGATAGAGATTTTAGATTGTGCTGATTAAACCAACCATTTTCAAATGTTATTGTTTAATTATAAACACAAAACTATTCAAAAAAATAAAATAGTGGAGAGCCTATCAATTTCAAAATTATCATTTCATTTCAACTGATCAGTCAGCTCAAGTTGAGGTCAAAGACCTTCATCTTCTAACAAATACAGTTCTTGTTTCATCATATTAGTTGAAAATTTCAGATTGTAAAATATGTGAATTAACCTTAGCATCTGCATTATCTGGGCCATTACCATTTTTAAACATGCTGTTTAATCTTTGTGACCTTTGTATTACAGTTTATATTGACTGAAGCAGGACTGGGGCTCTGCAAATTAAGTAGGAAACATAATTAGGCACTTTAAGTGTCCCTTCCTTATTAAAAAGGCCAGTGAAAATATTTTTTTAAATAAAAATCTGTTCTATGGTACTTAATTTTCCACAACTGACCTAAAATAAATCCCAGATTAGGGAGAGGCATAAAAGTACAGTAATATGGTTTAAATTTTTATCAAGAGCATCTGATAAAGTCAAATTTAAAATATTTGGATTATTTTCCCAATTAGGGAACCACAGCTTCTAACAAAATGTCAAAAATTAATGAGAGTTGTACAATAATCAACTACCCTGCCATTTAGACAGAAACCTCCCAAAGTTCTAAGCTAAGAACAACCACCTTCTCCCGAGTGCAAAACTTTTCAGGCTTTCTAACAATCTGTTCTCACAAGAAACAGCTCTTACTGCACGGAGGGAGGAGGTCAGGAGGAGAATCATTTTAAAAGACTCAGAACTTCTTAGGACATTTGGCCTAGTTACTAGCAAACCATCCTTGCTACCTGTATGACACTGAAAAGATTTAAAATAGTTTAAGGAACAATACAGTAAAGTTCTGAGCATATCTAGGCTAGACCTTCACTGTGTGTAAATAAGCATAGCTCTCTACATTAGCCAAGGAGCTGCATCTCTATGTTTATTACTGTATGCAATTAGGTGCGAGTAAAATACAGCAATAAGATGACAGCTAGGGGAAGCCAGAAATATATAGAGCTAGGAAAGGACTGAAATATAAGCTCTGCTTTCTTACCTGCAGCTATTCTTCAAATAGTCAGGAAAACCTGTTAATTTAAAACACAAAACATCAAGGATATTAACCTTGTAATTGCTAATTTGGTACTTAGACTAGTACATGAGATTGCCATGAGATCGAAAAAATGTATTAGACTGATCAATGGCTATGTTTTTGATGTCTGGCTTTCACATCATTACATAAATGGTATTGTGATGTTGAAATACCAATGAAGCAAAGTCAAACTTGAACAAAAGTGCAAAAAACAGCACGTTTAACATTTTATCAACTAAAAACTTGACGCAAAGCAGTTTAACGGAGTTAAATAACGAATAACTCAAGTTATGTCTACACTATCATGGCACTGACACTCCAGAGATTGATGCACCAAGGATCGATTTAGAGGGTCTGGTGAAAACCTGCTAAATCAACAGCGGAGCACTCTTCGGTCAACGCTGGTACTCCACAGGGAACGAAATCTCCCATTGACTCAGCACAGTGTAGACACCACAGTAGGTTGACCTAAACTAGGTCGACTCCAGCTACATTATTCAGGTGGCTGGAGTTGCTTAACTCAGGTCGACTTACAGCGGTAGTGTAGACATAGCCTCAGAAGTCTGTAGTTTCACTGAATACAATCCTATGCCACTTCAGAATCAGAGAAAGAGTGAATCTCAGTGCTCACTGCTCAGCTGAAGCTGCAGGATTTCAGTCAGCTTTCATTCTCTCAACTTCCAGATATCTGAGAAAAGGAGGTATTTTCCATGGACAGGGAAGTGTTAGTACCATTATAGAAGGCACTGGTGAGACTTCATCTGGAATACTGTGTGCAGTTCTGGTCTTTCATCTTTAAGAAAGATTAATTCAAACTGGAACAGGTGCAGCGAAGAGCTAATAGGATGATCTGAGGAATGGATAAAAACGGTTACCTACCTTTCGTAACTTCAAGATGTGTTGCTCATGTCCATTCCATTCTAGGTGTGTGCGCGCCCAAGTACACAGCTGTTGGAGACTTTTGCCTTAGTGGTATCCATAGGGTCATCTGTGGCGCCCTCTGGAGTGCTGAGCTCACATGTCGGTATATTAGGTGCCACCAGCCCTACGCCCTCTCAGTTCCTTCTTGCTAACAACTCTGACAGAGGGGCAGGAGGGCGGGTAATGGAATGGACATAAACAATGTATTTCAAAGAAAAAACGTTATAAAAGGTAGTTACTAGCTATGTTTTTTCTTCAAGTCATTTGCTCATGTCGATTCCATTCTAGGTGACTCACAAGCAGTATCCCTGGAAGTGGGCTTGGAGTTCACAGATACACAGCTTGTAATACTGCTCTACCAAGACCTGTGTCGTCTCGGGCTTGCTGGGTAAGCGCATAGCGAGACGTGAACGTGTGAATGGATAACCAGGCGGTGGCCCTGAAGATATCTGGAATTGGCACATGGGCTAGGAAAGCCGCTGCCAAAGCTTGCACTCTAGTTGACTGAGCGGTTACAATTGCTGGTGGAGGCACCTTCAGCTGATCATAGCAAAATCAGATGCAGGCAGTGATCCAAGATGAGATTCTCTGAGTGGACACTGCACGACCTTTCATCCCATCTGTCACTGCAACAAACAACTGTATCGACTTGAGAAATGGCTTTGTTCTCTCGATGTAGCAAGCTAGGGCTCTCCTGAAGTCAAGGGAGTGCAACCTACATTCCTCCTCAGATGTATGAGGCTATGGGAAGAAGACTGTCAAAAATGTGTCCTGGCTCATGTGAAACTGCGAAACCACCTTGGGCAGGAAAGCCAAATGCAGCCACAGCTGGACCTTGTCCTTGAAGAATACCGTATAGGGTGGCTCCGAGGTAACTCAGAGACCCTTCAGGCAGAAGTTATTGCCACCAGGAATGACACCTTCCAGGAGAGAAGAATAAGGGAACAGGATGTCAAAGGCTCGAAGGGGGCTTTCATGAGCCACGCGAGCACCAGATTCAGGTCCCATGGAGGGACTGGGTCCTGGACCTGGGGTTAGAGTTGCTTCAGACCTTTCAAGAATCGGACTGTCATGTTATGAGTGAAGACCGACATGCCCTGGAATAGAGAGTGAAAGGCTGATACGGCAGCCAAGTGGACCTTAACTGATGAAAGGGACAAGCCCTGGGGCCTGAGATGCATAAGGTAGTCCAGGATCGACTGCAGCGAGGCCTGCTCAGGCCTAACCTCTTGGGTAGAGGCCCAGCACATGAATCCTTTTCATTTGCCCACGCAGATTGCTCCAGTGGAGAGCTTTCTACTACCCAGTAGGATCTGCTGGATGCAGGCTGCACTCCTGCTCTTCAGCAGTTAACCAAGCTCTTAGGTGCAGCGCTGCTAGATTCGGGTGCAGGAGCTTGCTGTGATTCTGAGACAAGAGATCTGGCCAGTAGGGCAGCTGCATTGGGGTCGTCACTGACCGGTCCATCAGCATGCCAAACCAGTGTTGGCAAGGCCAAGCCGGAACTGTCAGGATAACCTTGGCATTGTCTGCTGAAATGAGCAGAACAGGTGATATTTCCTGTTCTGGTGAGTCATGAACAAATCCACCTGGGGAGATCCCCACTTTCAGAAGATCCCACTGACCACCTCAGGGTGGAATGACCATTCGTGGTGGGACGAGAAGGCTTTACTGAGGCAATCTGCTAATACGTTCCTGGTTCCGGGGAGGTGCACTGCCATGAGATGAATGATATGCTGCACACAAAAGTCCCAAAGCCGGAGTGCTTCCTGGCAGAGGGCTGACGACCTGGCTCCGCTTTGCTTGTTCATATAAAACATTGTGGCAGTGTAGTCCATCAGGACTTGAATCACTTTGCATTGTATGTGGGACCAAAAAGCCTGACAGCCCAAGTGAACCACCCTGAGCTCCCTGACATTTATGCGGAGGGAGCGGCCAACTCCCGTCCAGTAGCCTTGTGTACTGAGCTCGCCCAGGTGGGCCAGTGATGACCAGATATGGTCTGGCACTTTGACTACCAGGTCCAAAACATGCTTGTTGGGGATGCAGACTGACACCAACCACGCCTGCAGCGGCTGGAGGAGAAGCTCGGCCTGATGGACCACGTACGTACAGGCAGCCATATAGCCTAGCAACCTTAGGCAAGTGCAGGAGGTGGTGAGCGGGTGGCCTCTTACAAGGGAAATTAAGTCTGACATGGCTCGGAAACAGGCCTCCTGAAGGAAGGCTCTGGTCCACATGGAGTCAAGGACTGCTCCAATAACTCTATTCATTGCACTGGTAAAAGGGTCTATTTCTTTTTGTTCACTAACAGGTACAGGTAATGACAGGTGGACCACACAAGTTCGAGACTATTCTGCACTTGATCCTGCGACCTGCCCTTGATGAGCCAATCGTCGAGATAACGATAGACCTGGATACCCTCCACCCAACACCTCAGATAAGCGGCTACCAGGGCCATACATTTAGTAAATACCTGTGGGGCCAAGGAGAGGCCGAAGGGAAGCGCTGTGAACTGGAAACAGCGCTGGCCCACCATAAAAATGGAGAAACTGTTGGAATATAGAGATATAGAAAAGAACATCTTTCAAGTTGAGAGTGGTGTACCAGTCTCCCAGAACCAGGGAATGGATGATGGAGGCCATAGTGAAACCATGCGAAACTTCAACCTCTTGAGATACTTGCTGAGTCGCCATAGGTTCAGAATGGGTCTCAGACTTAGTCCCCCTTTTGCTTTTGGGATCAGGAAGTAGCAGGAGTAGAATTCTTTCCCCCCTCATTTCCTGAGGGACCTCTTCCACCGCCCCAGTTGTAGGAGGCAGTCTACCTCCTGAACAAGGAATTGCTCATGAGAAGGGCCCTTGAAGAGGAATGGGAAAGAGAGGGAAGAAGGGAGCGGGTAGTGGCTGAAAATTGGAGGATTTAGCCCAACGACACAATCTCTAGTACCCAGCAGTCCAAGGTAACCCACGACCAGACCGAACAGTAGGGACAGAGACGATTGAGGAAAAGACGGGCGGATCCAGGAAGTTGACTGAGGCATCGCTCTCAAACGTACCTCAAAACACAGCCTTCTCATTGGCTGCCAAAACAATCAACGATCCCAGGGGCTGGTGAGTGTATAAGTATTCAAACCCCTCGGTGGGGATGAAATACTTTTTCTCAGCACTCTTGGAAGTGGGCGAGATTGAGGACGGGGTTTGCCAGAGGGCTTTGGCAATCTTTAGGAGCCCTTCGTACACTGAGAGTGCAACATGTGCGGGGGTATATGCAGAGAGCACATTAACCAAAGTGTCTGATTGCTCCGCCATCTCTTCTGCTGCTAGGCCTAAGTTAGTAGCCACCTTTCTGAGCAGGGCTTGGTGCTCCTTAAAGTCTTCTGGTGGACTGGCATAAAAGGACCTTGCCACAGCCTTATCTGGAGAGGATGAGGATGACTGAACCACTGGGGGAGGGCCTGGTGCATCATCCCCCGTGGGGGAAGGGAGTCTCAGGATGGGCACCTGTCCCTCCAGTTCAGTGTCTACTTGCACTTCATGCACCAAGCCTGGTACTGTCGGTGCCATTTGGTACTTGTCCAATGTGGCGACCAACCAATGGTGAGACAGGGGCATTGGCATTCCAGTAAGGCCATTGTGCTGGCCACTGACCCTGCTGCCTGGACAGCATCACTGAGGTGGAAGCAGCCTCCGAAGCACAGACATGATGATGCTGTCTCAGCAAGGAACTGAACTTCCTCTCCTGGTGACCCTGGCGGGGCCGTTGACACCTGAGTCTGGCAGTTAACCATCACTGTGGGTGACTGGTGCCTTGAGTAGTCAGATCGATGCCAGGAGTAGGGGGAGAGGCACTGTGTTGGGGAACGTCCCGTGGCCTAGGTAATGACGATTGTCAGTGTGGAGATGGTCAGCATGAATATGAGCCGGGCCGACAATACAGTGACCAGCGCTTCCCTCTGGCTGAGTGTTGACACAAGAGCAGAGACCAGGAGCATTGTACCGGCGATCTCTGGCAGCGAACCAGTGAGCTGGATTGATGTGGAGACCAGTGGGTTGTGACAAAGGACTCTGCTTTGGCTCTGGAGACCGACAGTGTTCACTTGCCTTCTAGGAGGCTTTAATGGCTGGCTTGCCTTGCAGGGAGCCTTTGCCAGGTCCATCGCTGCATGCGCTGGGAGAGTCCTTTGCTCTTGGGGTGCCAGGAAGGCATTGACTCTGCCATCAGTCTGGGTCTTCTAATGCTCCCCAGAGTCAAATCCCTTAGGGGGGTAGGAGGTCCCCTCAGGGATGTGTCCCCTTGCGGCTCCAGTGCAGGTTGGCAGCCTGAACAGGGTCCTTTACCCAATGTCCCTAGGTCTGTCTTGCTGGGTGCCAGGTCCCGCTTTTTAGACTTCTTCATTGGCAGCAGCAAAGGGCATCGGTACCAGGTAGAGCCCAGTGCCAGGGGTGCACTATGCACTGAGGCCAAAGTGCTGGGCATTGCGTCTAGCCGGGCTGTCTCTGAGGCTGGGCGGAGAGAGGCCTGCATGAGAAGGGCCCGCAAATGAATGTTGAGTTCTTTGTGTGTCCAGAGACAAAAGTACTTTTCTTTGACATGGGATTCCCCCAGGCACTTCAGACATTTGCCATGTGGGTCACTAACAGGCATAGGTCTATTACAGTCAGCACAGGGCTTAAAATCCGGCCATGGGGGCATGCCTCACCCAGAACTACACTACTTAACAGCTACTTACTAACTAATTTATGACAAACAAAACTATTTACAACTGGAACACAAAATCGAAAGGGAAAGAAATCACTGACTTCTTGCGAGGCAAGGGTAAGAGGCGCTCCGACCAACCACCATGGGCGGTAGGAAGGAACTGAGAGGGCATAGGGCTGGCGGCACCTGATATAACGATGCATGAATGCAGCGCTCCAGAGGGCACCATAGCTGACCCTATAGATACCACTAAAGCAGAAGTCTCTGAAAACTGTGCATGTTGGTGCGCTCACACCTAGAATGGAATCAACATGAGCAAGTACTGGAAGAAGAACCAACCTTATGAGAGGAGACTCAAAGGGCTTGGCTTGTTTAGCCTAACCAAAAGAAGACTGAAGGGAGATATGATGGCTCTCTATAAATACATCAAAGAGATAAATACCAGGGAGGGAGAGGAGTTGTTTAAGTTACGCGCCAATGTGGACACAAGAACAAATGGATATACACTGACTATCAACAAATTTAGGCTTGAAATTAGGCAAAGGCTTCTAACCATCAGAGGAGTGATGTTCTAGAAGAACCTCCCAAGGGGAGAAGTGAGGGCAAAAATCCTAACTGGCTTCAAGACTGAGCTTGATAAGTTTATGGAGGGGATGGTATGATGGGACTGCATACAATGACATGTGGCCAATTGGCGACTGCCAGTAGCAAAAATCCCCAACAGCTGGAGATGGGACTCTAGTTGGGCTCTGCGTTACTTTGGAGAATTCTTTCCCAGATATCTGCCTGGTAGGTCTTCCTCACGTTCTCAGGGTCTATCTGACTGCCATCTTTGGGACCAGGAAGGATTTTTGGGTCAGATTGGCAGAGACTCTGGGAGGGGTTCGCCTTCCTCTGCAGCATGGGGCCTGGATCACTTGCAGGTTTAAACTAGTGTAAATGGCAAATTCTCTGTAACTTGAAATCTTTAAACCATGATGTGAAGACTTCAGTAACTCAGCCAGAGGTTAGAGATCTATTACAGGGGTGGGTGGTGAGGTTCTGTTGCCTGCAATGTGCAGGAGGTCAGACTAGGTGATCATGATAGTCCCTTCTGACCTTAAAGTCTGAGTCTATCAGAAAAGGTTTCTGCCAACTCATTGCTGCTGGAAGCACTTCTTGAATTTTCTGTGTGACTACCAACATAATGAACAGGACAAAGTGAATAAGGATTCAACAGGCTCTGATCACATCATAAGCCATTGTGCTCATTGCAAGAACTGTATACACAGCACTGAACAATTCAGACAAATTTCTTGTAGAATCTATATTTAAATCATTCAGCTATCAGAGTTTATAAAATTTTGCGACCAAATTGAAAAATGCCCTTTTAATTTTATCCATTCAATGTTTATCCATTTAAATGTTTACAGTTGTCCAAAATTATGGGTTTAAAGATTTTATTTTTTCCAGTTTTTACATATTTAAATGTTCACTGTTGCTGAAAATTATGGGGGAGTGAGACAATAAAGGGGTCAGACTATAGAATCACAGAATATCAGGGTTGGAAGGCACCTCAGGAGGTCATCAAGGACAACCCCCTGCTCAAAGCAGGATCAATCCCCAACTAAATCATCCCAGCCAGAGCTTTGTCAAGCCTGACCTTAAAAACCTCTAAGGAAGGAGATTCCACCACCTCCTACCATCCCAGTGCTTCACCGCCCTCCTAGTGAAAAAGTTTGTCCTAATAACCAACCTAAATCTCCCCCACTGCAACTTGAGACCATTACTCCTTGTTCCGTCATCTGCTACCACTGAGAACAGTCTAGATCAGGGGTAGGCAACCTATGGCATGTGTGCCAAACACAGCACACAAGCTGATTTTCAGCAGCACTCACATTGCCCAGGTCCTGGTCACCAGTCCGGGGGCTCTGCATTTTAATTTAATTTTAAATGAAGCTTCTTACACATTTTAAAAACCTTATTTACTTTACATATAAAAATAGTTTAGTTATATATTATAGACTTACAGAAAGAGACCTTCTAAAAACATTAAAATGTATTACTGGCAACAGAACCTTAAATCAGAGTGAATAAATGAAGACTCGGCACATCACTTCTGAAAAGTTGCCGATCCCTGGTCCAGATCCATCCTCTTTGGAACCCCCTTTCAGGTAGTTGAAAGCAGCTATCAAATCCTCCCTCATCCTTCTCTTCTGCAGACTGAACAATCCCAGTTCCCTCATCCTTTCTTCATAAGTCATGTGCTCCAGCCCCCTAATCATTTTTGTTGCCTTCCCCTGGACTCTTTCCAATTTTTTCACATCCTTCTTGTAGTGTGGGGCCAAAAACTGGACACAGTACTCCAGATGAGGACTCACCAATGCAGAATAGAGAGGAATGATCACATCCCTCGATCTGCTGGCAATGCCCCTACTTGTGCAGCCCAAAATGCCATTAGCCTTCTTGGCAGCAAGGGCACACTGTTGACTCATATTTAGCTTCTCGTCCACTGTAACCCCTTGGTCCTTTTCTGCAGAATTGCTGCCTAGCCATTCGGTCCTTAGTCTGTAGCAGTGCATGAGATTCTTCCGTCGTAAGTGCAGGACTCTGCCCTTGTCCTTGTTGAACTTCATCAGATTTCTTTTGGCCCAATCCTCTAATTTGTCTGAATCCTATCCCTACCCTCCAGCATATCTACCGCTCCTCCCAGTTTAGTGTTATCTGCAAACTTGTTGAAGGTGCAGTCCAAACCATTCTCCAGATCATTAATGAAGATATTGAACAAAACCGGACCCAGGACCGACTCTTGGGGCACGCCACTTGATACCAGCTGCCAACTAGACATGGAGCCATTAATCACTACCCGTTGAGCCCGATGATCTTGCCAGCTTTCTATCCACCTTATAGTCCATTCATCCAGCCCATATTTCTTTAGCTTGCCAGCAAGAATACTATGGGAGACCGTATCATCCACTGCTTTCCCCTCATCCACAGAGCCAGTTATCTTGTCATAGAAGGCAATTAGGTTAGTCAGCATGACTTGCCCTTGGTGAATCCATGCTGACTGTTCCTGATCACTTTCCTCTCCTCTAAGTGCTTCAGAATTGATTCCTTGAGGACCTGGCTCCATGATTTTTCCAGGGATTGAGGTGAGGCTGACTGGCCTGTAGTTCCCTGGATCCTCCTCCTTCCTTTTTTTAAAGATGGGCACTACATTAGCCTTTTTCCAGGCATCTGGAACCTCTCCCGATCACCATGAGTTTTCAAAGATAATAGCAATAGCTCTGCAATCACATCTGCCAATTCCTTTAGCACCCTCAGATGCAGAGCATCCAGCCCCATGGACTTGTGCTCATCCAGTTTTTCTAAATAGTCTTGAACCACTTCTTTCTCCACAGAGGGCTGGTCTCCTCCTCCCCATGCTGTGTTGCCCAGCGCAGTAGTTTGGAAGCTGACACTGTTCGTGAAGACAGAAGCAAAAAAAACATTGAGTACATTAGCTTTTTCCACATCCTCTGTCATTAGGTTGCCTTCCTCATTCAGTAAGGGGCCCACACTTTCCTTGACTTTCTTCTTGTTGCTAACATAACTGAAGAAACCCTTCTTGTTACTTTCAACATCTCTTGCTAGCTGCAACTCCAAGTGTGATTTGGCCTTCCTGATTTCACTCCTGCATGCCTGAGCAATATTTTTATACTCCTCTCTGGTCATCTGACCAATCTTCCACTTCCTGTGTTTAAGATCAGCAAGGATTTCACTGCTAAGCCAAGCTATAATTATTTAATGACAGTAGATGCTGAGAATCAAGAAGTTAAAGCTTTATAACTATTACAACAAATTGTCATCAACCATACAAAGTAAATATTCTTTAATTAAACTCTATTAAGTTCTCAAGCAGCTTTTTTTTTACTTTACCTATCTGGACATTTCAATTATTATTGATAGATATATTTTTCCATTGGCTTGGGAGTAGACAGTGAAATTGACGTTACCAACATTTACAGATAAAAATCTAATCCTTCCAAGCCTACGTATAACTATTGTTAGGAGAAAAAATGTGTTAAGAAAATTATACCCTGATGTCTAGATTTAAGTGTCAAGAATTTTGTCAAATTTAAAAAGCCACTTAACATTATCAGTGTCCTCCTCTTAGCAAAAGGAAAAGCCTTTCCATTACAATACTAATTCAAAGTTAAATAGGACTGGTAACTGGTAATCAAAGTAAGTCATTTAATGTAAAATCTGAAGGTCTGAAAATAGCAGCCCTATTACTTAATGACAAAACCAGTTACAGCTTCTATAAAATGTGTGAATGAAAAAAAATCAGAATAGTATTAGAGAGAGACTCACTTAAGAGATCACCCTCTCTTTAGGTTATTCTTTGCATTCTATGTCTAACATACGTTTTGCTTAACAGAGAAGAATCCTGTGAGCAATAAATCTAGTTAACCTAAGATAGAGCATATCTGAAAGATTGAGGGGTTGACAATAAGATGCTGCCAACAGCCTTGAGGGTCCCTGTAGGCATCATGGCTGTGATAATGTGCATGACACTCCAGTTGCTGGATAAAGATAGATACTACTTGTTCTATAGTCAGAACAACAGTAGGATAGGTTGAATCCATACAAATGGCATAAAAGCTGTGGATAAAGCTAATCCAACTATTAGCAGGGGACAGAAAGAGAAGTCTCATTTGCCAAAATGATACAGGGATGGACTAGACATGGATGACATACAGGTTACAAAAAATTAGGCCTCAAATATAGATCAGAAGGAAGTTGAGCTGAATCTAGTCAAAGACTTGTGTGACCATTACGATCCCCAAAGGAGATCTAAAGACGTTACAGTTGAAATGGGTGTACCTTAACTGTACAGTTATGAGTTTGTTAATGTCAGGGGCAAAACAAAAATTACATTATTTTTTTTTCTCCAGACCAGAAGTATTTTTCATGCCCTAATGTCCTGCCTTTTCTGAAATGACTTAAGGAAATGTAGTAACATTGTTATGTAATAGTTATGTCACATTTATTTTGATAAAGTCTCTGCAAAAAATATTCCCAGCAATTAGACAAACATTGCCCAAATGGCCAACAATATCAAGGTCTCACAAGTACAAGGACTTAAATACTGAAGTAAGACAGCATTTGTAGCACTCTACTGCTTAATCAATGTAATTATGCAGCTAACTTTGCAGACAGAGCTATGTTGTTTTATGCCTGAACTACTAGATATTGCTCGATCGGTAACAACCTAATTAGTGAAGAAAAGAGTGTGAAAACTGAATAGGGGCAATCACAGCCATCCTTTTCAAGAGAATGCACCTTCAAAGGTGCCATCATATGCAAGTTGAAGTGCTCTCTTGCGGCAGCAGACCTCAAGGTGATATAAATATGGCAGCCATTGCATGCTGTAAATCAGGCCCTGCTAATGTAAACAATGTACTTCTCCTGCTTTTAATGAGCCAATTTTCCCCTGTCTAGGAGAGGCTAACAATGGGAGAAGTGCCTTTGATGTGATACATTTCAAGCTTTATTTTCTATTGGAGTTGCTTTGTTGCAGGCCGCAGCCCTTTCATCTCACTGAAAGAAAGAAAACTAATATCTCCCTCTTACCTAGAAGACAGTTTTTAAACAGGTATTCTTGAATCAGTTGTCTGGAAAAACAGATGGTTTTGCTTTTACTCATCCTGATCAAATAGAAACATTAGCCTGAAAGCTATCTTGCTTTATCTTTTTCTTCTTTTAAGAAGAGTTGAGAGTCTATAGATTTCATAGTTGAATAAATTATGCAAATATGATAAAATGTTAATGTTTATACAAAGTAAGAAAACATCTTACTAGATTAGGAAAAATGTTTATGATCAAGGCTGGCTCCTTGTCCTCGAGGTTGTTGTGGTTTGAACCGCTTATGTTCTGGGTCTGGGACATAGAATCATAGAATATCAGAGATGGAAGGGACCTCAGGAGGTCATCTAGTCCAACCCTCTGCTCAAAGCAGGACCAATCCCCAGACAGATTTTTGCCCCAGATCCCTAAATGGTACCCTCAAGGACTGATCTCACAATGCTGTGTTTAGCAGGCCAATGCTCAAACCACTAAGCTATTCCTCCCCCCACAGGCCATAGTTCCACTCCGCTGGCTGACCCACCAGCCGCTCATCCTGTTCGCTGCCTCACCAACCACTTGCCCGACAGCCGACTGTCAGTCACCTTCTGCTGCCACCTGCCTCTCTGCTGTGATTTTTGAACACCAGTCTCTTAGTATTTGTCAGCTCTTTTCAGAAACAGTGCCCCAGTGCAAGTGATTGGGCTCTCAGTGATTTTTTAGCTAGTAGTAGGCTGGGCAGAAATGCAGTCTCACCACAGCTGATTTCAGCTCTGATTGAGCATTTGAACAGCCCCAGCGTTTTCAAGGTGGTGCGGGAGTCCTTTAAACCATGCAGCTTGGTATCAGTCTGTTCTTCAAATAGGGCCTGGCCATCAAAGGGAAGGTCCTGCATCAACTGCTGAGCCTCGGTGGACAAGCCCAAGAGGAGCAGCCAGGAAGCTTACCGCATGGAAATGGCTAAGGCCATGGTGCGGGCTGCAGAGTCCGCAGTGTGTGAAGCCACTTGGAGGGCTGCTCTGGCTGCCATTGTGCCCTGCTTGAGAATCGCCTGTAATTCTTTCCTGGACCCCTCGGGGAGTGAAGCCTTGAATTTGCCCATGGCCTGCCACACGTTGTAATCATAGCGGCCAAGGAGGGTCTGGCGAGGTGTGCCTCGAACCCTGTTGTCTGTGCCCAAGGTCCGGAGACTAAAGGAGGCTCTGTTGAGCCTGCCTATCTGAGCCATGACAGCTTCGGGTGGGTGAGCAGTGGCAAGATGTTCCATGCCACTGAGGCGGGGACACATGCAGAGACCCCAAGGTGGGTTTACACTGTGACCTGGGTACCTCTGGACCCGGTGTGGGCAGCACCAGAAGCGTCAGGATCTTCTGAGCTGCCTGCAGAGCCTCGGGCATTAACGGCACTTGGAGCTGGCGGAGGCCTGTACCGCTATCCAGAGTTGCAAGCAAAGCATGGAATGGGCTGCACCACTCAGCTTGAGCTGGAGTCTGACTTCATGAAAGGGGCATTGAGCTGCCTGGCGTGGCTCTTAGCTCACCCCCAGACCTCTCTTTTTCTTTTCAGGAAGCAGGGGATCTTCCCCTCCCTGCCTTCTTTGGCTTCTTAGCCAGAGCTGCAGAGCGGGACCGGTGCCGGCTCGTGGATGGCGCTGCCAGAGTGCTGCGCACTGATGCCACAGTGCTAAGTCGGACCATTGCTTTGGTGCCAGAGTGAGTTGTCGACTCCATTACGAGCATCTTTAAGTGATTGTCCTACTTCTTTTTTGTCCTAGGTTTGAAGAACTTGTCACTTTTGTGTCCCTCGCCCAAGCATTGTAAGCAGATATTATGCAGATCGCTGATGGGCATACGCCATTTTCAACAATCACAGGGCTTAAAACCTGGAGACCAGGGAATGCTTCATCCCACAGCTGAGTCCCTTTCGGGACTAATGAAGAGTTTGAGAACAACTACTAAGGGTAACATATCAAATACTACCTATATACAACTATATTACAGATTTTCAAAGTTCGCAAGAACAGAGAATGAAACAATGCTAGCCAAAGCTGCGGATGTTCCAGCACCATCACTGGCAGCAAGAAGGAACTGAGTGTGGGGGGAGTCGGCAGTGCCCCTTATACTGCACAATGCAGGTGTCACTCCAGAAGGCGCCAGAGCCGGTCCCCTACAGATATTGCTGACGAAAAAACTTCTGGCACTGGTACATATGGCAAGCACATGCACCTAATATGGAATGGACATGAGCAAGCACTCGAAGAAGAACCAGCTGTTTCTTCCGGTTGTATCTTAGATGGATTTTCACAGTCAAAATAATTATAATGTTGGCCAACCTCTAAAGAACTAATGAAGTACCTACAAAGGTGAAGGTAAAGATTTTGTGTAAGCCAGGTGCCATCCACCTGTTTAACTCAGGTCATTTTACAAGTACATTTAAATAAAACTCTCATCAAAATATACAAACATAAAAGAAACAGACTTGCATGTCTTTGTACAGATTCACAATTCACTTACAGGACCTCATACCTTCCTTTATAGCCATTTTGTGTTTACATAGCCATATAACCTACTAATTGGGTGGGTTAAAAAGCTAATTCTTGCATCTTTTGCCCCAGCCTATAATTTTATACCTGCAATTAACAGCAGCAACAAAAGTGTGGGCACAATCATTTGCAAAGTGTAAACGATGAAATTTAGACACCTACCTAATCAGTTGGGAAGATTTTTTTCTCAAAAGTGTTCAGCAGCGATCTCACTCTCCTCCCATTGAAGTCAAAGATAAAATTCCTATTGACTTCAATAGGGGAAGAGTTAAGAATCTGATGAGTGTTTCTGATAATCCCACCCCTATTGCTCTCACTTGAATCTGCAATTTGTTGACTGAAGATGTCATTGATTGATAGTTGCAAAACTGCAAGTGACAAATAAAGGAGCATTTTTAAATTTTGGCACAATAAAATACAGACCCACCATCACTTGATCACAATGACCCTTTCTGCCTGTGTGTTCTAAATTCCTCTTTGACTCATTGGCAAAGCATTTACTGTCTGAGAGTCACAAAGATTTAGAACTTATCCTGTTTCTTTGCTTCCTTGCATATGTTTATTGTGCTTTTCACCCATTCTTTGCATTAAATTCTTCCTAGGTTACTCATGCGCATAAACCCCAATGAAATCATTAGGATTTGGATACTAGTATCTGAATGATGAATGCTTTTTAGGTTCCTGATCACTTTAATCAGCTGTTTCTTTAATATCTTCCTTGCCCTCTTTATACTATATTATATGCAATATACATATAATATAAAGTTTCTGGAGGACAGGTCCAGCAATGGCTATTAGCCAAGATGGTCATGGATGCAACTCCATGCTCTGGATGTCCTAACCCTCCAACTGTCCGAAGCTAGGACTGGATGACAAGGGATGGATCATTCAAAATTGCCCTGTTCTGTTCATTCCCTATGAAGCATCTGGCACTGGTCACTGTCAGAGACAGGATACTGGGCCAGCTGGATCATTTGTCTGACCTAGTGTGGATGTTCTTATGTACAAAATAGAATGACTCTTGTCTGCCTCTGGCAAGCACTGGATAGGAAATATAACATCTCAGTGGAAATTTCCTAATGATATACATAAATAAAAATTTCATCATCTGAGAGAATAAAAAGATTGAGATGGTTTACAGAAATGAGGTGAATAATGGTTATGATAGAGGTATACAAAATAATTAATGGTGCCCCTATTTTCTCTTTTTCATAATACTAGGATAAGGAGATATTTTAAAATGTATAAACAGAAATATATTTTTAAACAATCCATAATTAATCTATAGTGCTCACTACTATAGTAATTTAGCAGAGTTAGCTATTTATACGGATAGTGACATCATCCAATGTTCTATTAGGTGGGATAATACATAAAGGGTATCATAATAGCCAGGTATACCTCTCCCAGCCTCCTGCCTGCCTCAGTTGTTTCCCTCTGGCCTCTTGATTTCCCGCAATGGACAGTGACATGGATTTTGGGTAGCCCCCCCAGCGTAACTTCCTAACAGAGCCTGTCTCCTTTGCACCACTGGGTAGCAATGCAATGTACAGAAGGAAACTGAGGCATGCCTAGAATTTCTAAGCATATTCCAGAAAACTCCCATTTCATCACAGGATCAACAATCCAGTCTTCCCATCCCATGTGCTTTAAAACTTAAGAAATGAGAGTCTAATTTTGAAATGGTCAGACATCTGCAATTATATACTTGAATTTTTGAATTCATGCACACTCTTCTCATTTTCTAAAGTTGTGTCTGAACTAGGATTCTGAAATAATACTCCTATTACAAAACAAATCTACTTTTTTATTACTGAAATCAGACATAATTGAAGAAACTGCTGTAAAGCAAAGGTGCTTCACTAAGTGTTTTCTGCACATGACCTTGATGACCAGAATTTAGCTTTCTGTAGTTGCGAAGAAAACCACCACAACTCAGCAGGCTTTAGAATACTAAAACAGAAATGCATTATTTATCGTTTTCAAAATAACTATGCAAAACAAGCAAAATGTTCCATTCCAAAAGAAACATTAATGCATATTTGATTATCTAAAGTTTTGTGATCATTTACTTGGGCTGCATGTGTGGTGATAATTCTGGTTTCACCAGAGTTCCTCTAGGGTAATTCATTTCTTTTAAATAAGAGATTAAAGTTGCCTATTTTAAGCTAACAAAAACTTCATGCACTAAACTGAAAACATGAAAATGGAATGGACAGTGATCAGCTACCAAGCTCCCATGTTAGGTACCTCAACTTCTACAAAAGTGACGACAGTTCAGTTTGTTCTAAATGCGCTGTATAGGCCCAAGAGTAATATGCTGGTGGTATCATACCTCAGATTCTGGGCTATGGTGGCATAGGTTAGAAAATTCTAGGAAAACAAGATGTATTTCAAAAGAATATCACACAAAATTCTCCTTCGGCTGAAATGTATGCTGAAAGGAAATCCTAGTGATCCCTAGCGTTAAAGTTTCTGATTGTTATCAGAAATATTTTTTTAAACCTTTAAACAGCCTCAAAATATTAGACAATTATGCAACTTTTACGTGAATCATAGCAATGTAGGGCTGGATGGGACCCTCACCACACTGAGGAAAGACCAAGTACACCTAGACAATCCCTGACATGTCTCTCTCTAACCTGTTCTTACAAATCTCCAATGATGGGGATTCCACATTATTCTGTGGTAAACCATTCCAGTACTTAGCTATCCTTACAGTTAGAAAATGTTTCCTAATAGCTAACCTGAACCTTTCTTGCTACAAATTAAGTCAATTATTTCTTGTCCTACCTTCAGTGGACATGGAGAACAATTAATCACCATCCTCTTTGTACAGCCCTTAACATATCTGAAGACTTACAGAGGTCTCCCCTCAATCTTCTTTTCTTAAGACTTTCAGAAGGAAGGAATTTCCCCTGGGCTATGCCTTCTAAGCTGCAACTCCTGTGAGGTGCATCATTGACTCTGCCCCTCAGTATCCAGGATCCATTCAGCTGAAATGAACCTTGTATTTTGAGGTTTTGATTTATTTCAGTCATTCACAATCACATCCCTGTGTGATCAAAGAGACAAGGTGTTGACCATTAAGCCAACAGGACTTATTGCTAAATAAAGGCACATGGCTAAATGAACCAAATCCCTAACAAGCTGTAGGAATAATCTGCAGTAATGATATAAAGTTGTTTAACCTTTATTAAGAGTGGAAAAATTAGTTAAGTAAAAGTTGAAAGTTTAGTTGCTTAATGTTTATTATAATATTCTGTTTATCAGAACAAGTGTTTTTATCTGCAAATGTACTAACTGCATTAGTATCAAAAGTCTGCAAATTTCCAAGCATATATTGCAATATGCAATGTGTACCAGGCAAAAAGGGAGTAATGTGTAATTGTCATGTGTGTAAAAGAAAATGACATTACAAGCTATTTATAAATAGATACGTTTGAATTATTGGTTGAACCAGATAGGACTGAGAATCAGACTGTCATCAGTTGCATGCTTTGGTTCCATAAGGATTAGGTATGGAAGCAGAGAGGTTTTGTCTTGAATATTCCCAGTACTTGACAAATTATGGCCACTGAAGCTATCTTTATGAAATAAAGCTGTGAAATTGGTCATAGCATAAAGTGAGATATGAGGGTGTTTTCCCTCCATCTAACAGTCAATAGTATATATAAACATCTAAATTATTTTAAGGAAATATAATAAGACTAACCAGCAGGCTGTTAATGATGAAACAGATTATCTCTGGGAAAAATTCAATACATAGTTCTAGGAGGTTTAGTTAATATAAACTGCATTTCCTCCTCCCTCATCATCATCCCCTAACTCCACATTGATTATATGGACTCAAAGAAGATAGTCATATAAAGTTCAGTACTTTATGCAAGAAGATCCTATTCAAGACACCTCTTGAGAATCAAGGTCAAGAGTGTACAGAACTGAGATAAACAGAGGTGTTCCTTGAACCATAAGACTTCTCAATGGCTGCATTCACAGGAAGCATTCCCAGCATTTATATTTGGCATTGTTCCAACCATTTAGTGTTGTCATGCATCAGGTTAATTATAATTCAGTGCAAAAAAACTTCACTGATGTAATGTTACAGTTGAGACTATAAACACACAGAAGTCACGAAATTCGAGATATGATCCTATTTGCATTCTGCATTTTAGTATTTTGAATGTATACATAGGTTGTTAAAATTTGTGCCTCAATACATATTTCTCAACACACACACACACACACACACACGTTAAAGGAAAATTAAAGTTGCAAAGTCAAGTACTCAAAAGTTAGGAAATGCCAGAATTAAGGTTGCCTGTGCAACCTGCATTAAGCCACTGGTGCATATGTATTATGATACAAGCTTTACTTGTAAGCTCAGATACACTATTTTTGAGTGCCTTACGCACAGGATGGATCTGCTCTGGGGATCAGTCAGGGTTATACAGTAAAGGGGATTCTTATCTGTAGGACCCCTGATTCATTTGTTGTAAAAGCTGGAAAGTGTGAGATATGAATGAAGAGAAAGGATAGTTTCATGCTTAAAGCAGTTGAATGCTGCCCTGGCTATCTTTCTCTACAATGGAGTTCCTATGTGATGCTAGTCAAGTCCCTTAAAACTTTTCATGGATGGTAACTAATTATTTGTGCCTTATTTAATTGGGGCCTGACTTGCGACTGTGATGTTTGATTTGCAGAAATGCTGGCATTCATAGCTGCAACTGAAGTCAATGGGAGCTGCGCTTTGAACATATAAAGTTCTATAAAATGCCAAGTACTCTGAAAAATAATAAGGTTCTAGGCATTTTAAATTGGCCACACAAAGTTAGTAGATACTTTTTACCTGCATTTCCCTTTGCCTCATCTGTAAAATTAGGATAATAATACCCTCTCATCTTATAGGAGTGTTGTGAAAATTAATTTACTAATTGTAGAGCAATCAGATACCGCACTATAATGATCCTGCCAAAGAAAAGCCTATAGGTAAATTAAAATGCTGTTTCCAGGACAGGGTTTCAATGACTTAAGTTGTCTTATGTCTCTTTATACCATGTGGAACATAGGTCCTTCACCACTGCCTTCCTTTGGTTGTCTTTTGCTGCAGTCTTAGCTTCTTCCAATGTCATTTTCATAGAATTGCAAGGGACCTTGAATGGTCTGCAAGGGACCTCAAATGGTCATCTAGTCCAGCAGTTCTCAACCAGGGGTATGTGTATCCCTGGGGCTAGCCAGAGGTCTTCCAGGGGGTACTCAGCTCATCTAGATCAACCTGGGATTACAGCCCCCAGGGGGCTCACGGGACAGGTTTAGAAGGATCGCAAGTGCAGAGCCAGCAATAGGGGGTGGCAAGCAAGGCAATGCCTGGGGTCCCATGCCACAAGGGTCACTTCAACACTAAGTTACATGCTTCAGCCCCACCACCTGACGCTCTGGCATCAGACAAGGCTCACAAGTAAAAAACAGGTTCAAGTATCACACTGAAATGTAAGTACAATATTTATATTCTAATCGATTTATTTTATAATTATACAGTAAAAATAAGAAAGTATGAAATTGTTCAGTAATAGTGTGCTGTGACACTTTGGTATTTTTATGTCTGATTTTGTTAACAAGTAGTTTTTAAGTGAGGTGAAACATGGGGTATGCAAGAAAATCAGACTCCTGAAAGGGATACAGTAGTCTGGAAAGGTTGAGAGCCACTGATCTAGTCCAGTCTCCTGCACACATGGCAGGAATAAGTATCATCTAGACCAATGTGTCCAATCTGTGGCTCTGGAGCCACATGCGGCTCTTCAGAAGTTAATATGTGACTCCTTGCATAGGCACTGACTCCAGGGCTGGAGCTACAGGCGCCAACTTTCCAATGTGCCAGGGGGTGCTCAGTGCTCAACCCCTGGCTCTACCACAGGCCCTGCTCCTACTCCACCCCTTCCCGCCCCTCCCCTGAGCTGGCCATGCCCTCACTCCTCCACTCCCCCCCCAGAGCCTGCTGCATGCCATGAAACAGCTGATCGGGAGTACGGGGAGGTGCTGATCGGCTGCCAGTGGGTGGGAGGCACTGGAAGTCGGGGGGGTAAGGGGAGCTGAGTGGGGGCTGCTGACGTATTACTGTGGCTCTTTGGCAATGTACATTGGTAAATTCTGGCTCCTTCTCAGGCTCAGGTTGGCCACCCCGCTCTAGACCATCCCTGACAGGTGTTTGTCTAGTCTGCTCTTAAAAATCTCCAATGATAGACATTCCACAAACTTCCTGGGCAATTTATACCAGAGCTTAACCACTCTGAGTTTGGAATTTTTCCCTAATGTCCAACCTAAACCACCCTTGCTGCAATTTAAACCCATTGCTTCTTGTCCTATCCTAACAAATTAAAAAGAACAATTTTTCTCCCTCCTCCTTCTAACAATCTTTTATATACTTGAAAACTGTTATTTCCCTTCTCAGTCTTCTCTTCTCCAGACTAAACTAACCCAATTTTTTAAACCCTCCCTCATAGGTCATGTTTTCTAGACCTTTAATCATTTTCATTGTTCTTTTCTAGACTTTCTACAGTTTCTCCACATCTTTCCTGAAATGAGGTGCCTAGAACTGGTCACAATACTCCAGCTGAGGCCTAATCAGAGTGGAGTAGAGCGGAAGAGTTACTTCTCGTGTCTTGCTTACAACACTCCTGCTAATACATCCCAGAATGTTTTCTTTTTTTTGCAATAGTGTTACACTGTTGACTCACATTTAGCTTGTGATCCACTATGACCCCCAGATCCCTTTCTGCAGTACTCATTCCTAGGCAGTCATTTCCCATTTTGTATGTGTGCAACTGATTTTTCCTTCCAGTCAAAGCTCTGGAGTGGTGTGCACTCTAGTGGGCACACACACTCTTCTGCCCTTCCTTTATCCATCCCACAGAAAAAAACATATCCCCTTTTGCCCCATCTTCTCCAACTTGTCCTCGTTCTAGTCCTGTCTCCTTCCTGTCCTGCTTTCCCCTCCCCACTGCCCTTGAACCCCAGTCCTATTTTCCTCATGTAACCACTTCCCATCTCCACTCCTCAGGCATCTCAGCCCGGTCCCAGACCCACTTATTGGCTCCTCATCTGATCTGTCTCTCCCCCACATCCTGACCTCCAGTCACTCTCTGCCTTCCCTATACAATTCCTCATCCCCACTGACTTCCAACCTCAATCTCCCTCCTCAGGCTCCTCATCCAATCTCAGTATTCCTACCAAAGCGCCATGTCCCAGTCTCTTTTCCTAGGTAGTTGCAGTTCTTCCCCCACACACTGACTCCTCAGAAAATCTGTTTTTTTCTCCTACACCCTCCCGCCCCCTGGTTCTCAGTTCCAGTCTCCCCCAAGCTCCTCATCTGATCTCATTTCCTCCACCACAAATCTACTGGCTGCCTGTCCCTCATTTCCCTGCCACACTTCCAGTCTCCTTGCTCAGCCAGGTCCAGTCTGCCCTTAGCAGGCTTCTTCTCCCGAGGGTGGCAGAGCTAATTCCCAGAAGAGACCAGCAGGAGGCGCCACAGGGGCGAGTCCCACATTGCTACACTATCCCTTAGTCTTTTAATCTAAAAAATATAGAAGGATTTTTTATTTTAAAAATTCTTTAGTTTCAACTGACAAATATTTATCCTCTTCATATTATACCAGCTAAAATGATAAGCTACTTCCAGTAAAGACATGCTAGAAAATGCAAGCCTGTTCTGGACTGCACAGCCAGAATGAGGTACATGTTAGACAGAGACATACGGGGGCAGAATTATGAGTTATATATTGACTCTACTTTCTGTAAAGGTGTGCTTATGTTGACCCCCCACCATCCATACCTGTTCCACCACCCACAGTTGTGAAAATACCACTCCCCTGATCAGAGATTCTCCAATTTTCTTTGAAAGCAAAATTTCATCCTGAGTTTAGAGTTTATTAACTGGAAGAGTTGTGGTTTCTCATGCTAACCAAGACCTACACTCTTATAATCATTATGAAATTATCAATAACAATTTTAATCTGTAGGTTAAAAAACCTGCTGGTAAACAAAATACCATGCATATTTTTCATTTGTTTCTTTCCCCAAATGCCCTACCCTATGTCACAGATCAACGGTCTGGAAAATTTCAGTTTTAAAAAAACAAAAACAGCTTCATCAGTAATGATCTCAGAATAATCCGAGGTCAACATTTGCTATTTTCTCCCTCCTTCATGTCCCTTAACTGCAAAGTTTATTGCAAAGTTTTTAAATATTTAGGAATCAATTTTGTATGTAAACCTTTAGTCATATTAGCAGTCTGATTGATTTCAAAAGGATCTACTCATGTAAGTAAGGAAGACTCACAGGTAAGACTTTGTTGGGTGAGGTCCTGTATATAGAGATATTTTTAAGCTTTCCCAATTATAAGATGGATGCATTTTACGTATACTGAAAAAAAACCATACTTTTTCAAGGGTACTTTTGCAGTTCCAGTGGTCTGGAGAAATATAACAAATAATCATCTTATATTTCCTATTAACCTGAAACACACATTTATCTCAAGTTCTCTCACAGATATGTAATAAGCATAGTATTCTAAACAGAATGTTATATTATCAAAACTCTGTTAAGAGAACATTAAGTTATCTTCTAGCATGCTCTCAAATACAAGCCACTCCAAAAGCAAGGTGAGGTGCGTGATGGGCTTGGCCCTGTCCCCCACTCACAAGCCAGCAGCAGCAGCTATCCCTGGAGGAGAAGAGCAGCTGCACGCTGCTAAAAGGTGCTGCAGTAAGTATCCCCCCATGTGGATCTGAGAGACTGAGTACACTTGATAAATTTCTTCCTGGAGCAGGCATGCTTCATTCAGTGAGCAAACTTTGAGTAGATTTTAAAGGTTTCTTAAGTAGCATGCACCCAAGTTAGCTACACATGCAGGTAGAATGCCATCTACCTGCCTATGGATTGTTGGTAGATTATTAAAAATAGGACTGAGTTGTTTTTTAAAATCTATTGCAGGTACACAATGTACAATTCCCAAAGGCTCATCATTTGGCCAAATCATAGACATATTTCACCAGATCATTCCGACACATTTCATCAAGGGCTCTTCTCCTTAATTTTCTACTTTCTAATCACATCTCTCTATTAGAACTGTTGAAAAGGTCAATTTTTATAATGAGAAAGGTACTTTTTGCTCTCTCTCTCTATCATAAACCTAGTTCCAGATTTGAAAAAGTCTTGTTTCCTGATTGGCCCTCTGGTCAGGTGGTTCAGATTACTTCTTTCCAGGTGAAAGAGACGTTAACCCTTAGCTATCTGTTTATGACAAGCCCACCAAATTGCAGACAGTGGGGAAGCTCACTGGCGGCAATTTCCTTCTAGAACTTTAAAATAAACAGATTAATACAACACATGCACCTTTACATATACCACTAAGTATATAACTAACAGACTTCTACATTTTAAGAACACTTTTTAACTACTGGATTCTGGGAAACTCTCACGGGAGAGTGCATCAGCTACTTTGTTAGAAGCTCCTGAGATGTGCTGAATTTTAAAATCAAAATTTTGGAGAGCTAAACTTCAACGAAGAAGTTTCTTGTTGTTCCCCTTGGCAGTATGAAGCCACTTTAGTGCAGCATGGTCAGTTTGTAGCTGGAACCGCCGTCTCCAAACATATGGGCGTAGCTTTTCCAGGGCGTACACAATGGCATAGCATTCCTTTTCACTGACTGACCAGTGACTTTCCCTCTCAGACAGTTTCTTGCTGAGAAACACGACAGGATGGAAGTTGTGATCCGTTGCTTCCTGCATGAGAACTGCTCCTATACCATGCTCAGATGCATCTGTGGTTACTAGGAACGGCTTGTCAAAGTCCAGGGCCCTGAGCACAGGGTCAGACATGAGCGTTGCCTTAAGTTGGGTAAAGGCCTTTTGACACTCATCAGTCCAGTTAACTGCATTTGGCTGGGTCTTTTTGGTCAGGTCGGTCAGTGGGGCAGCGATTTGGCTGTAGTGTGGTACAAATCGCCTGTAGTACCCGGCCAAGCCTAAGAAGGATTGGACCTGTTTCTTTGACCTTGGGACAGGCCACTTTTGGATAGCATCCACCTTGGCCTGTAGGGGGTTTATGGTTTCTCGACCCACCTGGTGCCCCAGGTAAGTCACTCTGTTTTGGCCTATTTGACACTTTTTGGCCTTAACAGTTAGTCCGGCCTGCCTGATGCACTTAAAGACCTTTTCCAGGTATAGTAGGTGTTCGGGCCAGGAGTCTGAAAAAATGGCCACATCATCGAGGTAGGTAACTGCATATTTTCCCAATCCTGCTAGTAGACCATCTACCAGCCTCTGGAAGGTGGCGGGTGCATTTCGAAGGCCAAAAGGAAGGACATTAAATTCATACACCCCCGCATGGCTGACGAATACTGACCTCTCCTTGGCAGGTTCATCTAGCGGTACTTGCCAGTACCCCTTGGTTAAGTCTATTGTAGAGATGAACTGGGCACGTCCCAACTTCTCCAATAGCTCATCGGTGCGTGGCATTGGATAGTTGTCTGGACGAATTACCGCATTTAGCTTACGGTAGTCCATGCAAAAGCGTATTTCCCCATCTGGTTTGGGTACCAGAACCACTGGAGATGCCCATGCACTGGTAGATGAGCGGATTATACCCATCTGTAGCATGTTCTGGATCTCCTGTTCTATAGCAGCTTGGGCATGAGGAGACACCCGGTAGGGTGGGGTTCTAATGGGGTGAGCATTACCTGTGTCAATGGAGTGGTATGCCCGTTTAGTCCGTCCTGGGGTGGCCGAGCACAATGGGGTGAAGCTAGTGCACAGCTCCTTGATTTGTCACCGCTGCAGACGTTCCAGGGTGGTTGAGAGGTTCACCTCTTCCATGCCACCGTCTTTTTTTCTGTTGTAGTAGACACCGTCAGGCCACTCAGCATTATCTCCCTGGACTGTAAACTGACAAACCTGTAAGTCTCTGGAATAGAAAGGCTTGAGAGAATTAACATGGTACACTCTGGGCTTTAGTGAGGAATTGGGAAATGCTATGAGGTAGTTTACAGTTCCCAGGCGCTCTTGGACCGTGAATGGCCCTTCCCATGATGCTTCCATCTTATGGGCCTGTTGCGCCTTCAAGACCATAACCTGGTCTCCTACTTTGAAGGAACGTTCTCTGGCATGTCTGTCATACCAGGCCTTTTGCTCTTCCTGAGCATCCTTTAGGTTTTCTTTAGCAAGGGCTAAAGGAGGGTGCTTTGTAGGTTGCTTACAAAGAAAAACTACTTTATTTACATGTATATAGTTCTGGTATTTGACTCCTAATGGGAGTGCTATTGTGTGACAAAAGACCTGTAACAGCTCCTTAATGGTTTCCTGCTTAATATGCAAGCCACAACTGCCAGAGAGAGCAGAAAAAAAAATTCTCTCTGGTTCCCTTTTAAAACCAAACTGTTTTTCTTTGCTAAAAAGCCCCTAGCAGAGAAAAGAAAAATATAATATTTTTACTGGCTTCTGGATTGTATTTTTCCCACAACGCTGCACACCATATCATAAACCTAGTTCCAAATTTGAAAAAGTCTTGTTTCCTGATTGGTCCTCTGGTCAGGTGATTCAGATAACGTCTCATTCACCTGGAAAGAAGTAAACCCTTAGCTATCTGTTTATGACACTCTCAAAAACAACAAAATTGTTTTTGTTGAAGCTTTTCAAAAATCCATCCTAAGACAAAGTCATGGCTGAAACATTTCAACCCAACACATAAACACTATAAGTGTCTGAAAACAGGAGGTTTAATGGCAACTTTAGCTAAAGCTGATGCTAGCACTCCTGTTATATTTAGTGTATGCCTTCACTAGCAATGTTAAAGCGCTGCCGTGGCAGCACTTTTATGTGGCTGTGTAGATGCAGCAGCAGCGCTGGGAGAGGGCTCTTCCAGCGCTGTATAAAAACCACCCCCACGAAGGGAGTGGCTCCCAGTGCTGGTGCACTGTCTACACTGCCACGTTACAGTGCTGAAACTTGAAGCACTCAGGGGGATGCTTTTTCACACCCGTGAGCAAGAAAGTTGCAGCGCTGTAAAGTGGCAGTGTAGACAACGCCTAAATACCTTTTTTCCCCACAGGCACCGCACCATACTGCTACAAGTAACAGCAATATAGAAAATGATGGCCTAAAGAACACAAGGTTTGATCCTACATCATTGAAGTTATCAGTACAGTAGACATTGACTTTAACGGGCGCTAGATCAGGCAACAGAGTTGAAACCCAAAAAAATGAAAGATAGCTGAAATGTAAATGTCTCCCACAAGATCTGTTTTCTTGTTTGCAGAAGTGCCTTCTTCAGGAATAGGATATGGATGTGATATGTTTCTAGACCTCAATTTAGCCAAGGTTGAAATCTTGCCAGCCCAGTTAAACAGCCATAAAATTGGATTTGACAGTACAGAAACTAATCACAAAAGAGTACAACTGTTATGATACTCATGAACTTGCTGGATTCTGACTAGATCAAAGTGCCAGAAGGGGTTACTCAGCACCTTGATGAAACAGGATGAGAGACCTGGTTAACCTAGCTAGGCCTTTAAAAAAAAACATGTATTGTGGAAGCCCTGCAGAAATCCAGCTGTCACTCATTGCAAATTCAGGAGTCATTTAATGTCACCACTGCTGTAGGTGGGCAGGAGCTGAACTCCAGCAATTTCATAACTTTATTTTTTCTGAAATAAAAGCCCCTTCCCTCTTTCACTTGAATGTGAAAATGGCACTTGGATTAAAGGTATGAAACAAAATGTCAAACAATACTCTTTGTAAGTGAGAAGAGAGGAGGAGGGGGGACGAAGTGTGTGTGTGTCTGTGTGCGTGTGTGTCAGAGAGAGAGTTGTTGCATCATGACAGCTACTCCCCCATGATTCTGTGTGATGCTCATCTCCTACAAGCTGGTTACCCTTATACTGGGATTTTATTAAAATATTTTCATCTTGAGATAAATTCAGGTGAGGGTCAACAAATCACACACTAATCTGATTGTAGTCAGAACACCTGACTGCTCAGTTTTAGTTTGTGTTATGCAGTGTTGTTGTAGCTGAATGGGTCCCAGGATATCAGAAACACAAGGTGAGTGAGGTAATAACATTTATTGGATCAACTTCTGCTGGTCCAATAAACGATGTTACCTCACCCATCTTGTCTCTTTAGTTTGCACTGTCCTTCTCAGCAGGGAGGCAGCCAGATATTGCATAGGGAAAGTAATCTAGAAATATATTGAATGATGATTGATGATCAGTGGTATGGGACATGCACTGTTTCATATGGACAGGTCTTTCTTCTATGTACAAAATGACTGGAGTCACAATTAAGCTTAAAAAGTGTTGGCAGCATCTGTTTCCTCACATCCCAGTGTGATATATGTGTAGTAGTCTAGTGATCTCAATACACTGGTCAAGAGGGTTAATTGTCCTAGAATGTGAAGGAGAAAGTATGAGGGGGAAATGCATCACTGAGGCAACATACATTACTGAATCAATGGCCAGCAATTGAAGAACAGACTCACACAGCAGGCAGCTAATGATGAGACAAAGATTACAGCTAGCCATGTCTTGCTGGTATGAGCATCAACTTACACATAACAGTGCTGATGTACAAAACACAGAGCAGAGGGGCCACAGTGGTAAGACTAATAATAGAGAGGGAGGGAGAAAGACTGGGAAAATAAATTGTGTGAGCTCAGATAATATTAATTCACCAGACTAATTCCTTTAAATTCTAGGCTGGGATTTGAGGGATTTATTTTAGCTGTACTTGGGACTTTAATGCTTTTTTGTCTTATATGAGCTCTCTGTTGCATAGCAGTCCATAAAATTTAAAGTTTTTTTTTTTTTTTTAAAGTTTACAGTGTCTACCCTTATTGTCATGTTCATGGGGCTAGTAACACACATTCAGCTATGACTGTTGAACCTATAAAAAATGTGTCATGTTGAATTGTGAAGATGAAGTATAACACAGTGAGATATGTTCAGCTTCCTAATGCCTTAAGAATATTATGTTCACTGTATAGTTATCACACACTCATTTCTGCGAGGCATGCTGTTTCTTGTACATGTCAGCTGAAACGACAGGCGCTCTATTCAAAGACAGATGATGCACCTCCTGCTGTGCTAGCAAACAGACACTCAACCAGACTTGACTTTCACTGCTAACAGGCATAGACATGGAACATTGTGTATGAAGCCTCAAACTGAATGAATGTGTTGAGAAGCCCAAATCTTCGGACTCCAAGCAGGAGTCTGCTTCTTAGTCAGCCAGCTCAAAATGTCTCAGTTGGCCTTGTTCTTTCCAGATCTTTAATGCAAACTGTGAATCCAGGAAAGACTTGAAATATGCAGAGATATAACCTGACTACAGATAAGAGACTTTGTAACCTCTTGGAGATCAAATAGCCTTTGTTTAATAAACTAGGTGATTTAAATCCCTACTAAAGACAGATTTAAAGGGGCAGGAGAAGACAGAAGAAATTAACTTTGGTGTTACAACCTTGTGCTTTTAAATGCCAACATAACTGGAATAAGTAAAATACTGTGTGTGTTGAACTATAAGTATTCCTTTATAGTAGGGCTGTTGATTAATCACAATTAACTCACGCGATTAACTAAAAAAAAATAATCACGGTTAAAAAAATTAATCGCAATTAATCACAGTTTTAATTGCAATGTTAAACAGTAGAATACCAATTGAAAATTATTAAATATTTTGGATGTTTTTCTACATTTTCAAATATATGGATTTCAATAATAACACAGAATACAAAGTGTATACTGCTCACTTTATATTATTTTTATTAAATATTTGCATTGTAAGAGTGATAAACAAAAGAAATAGTGTTTCAATTCACCTCATAGAAGTACCGTAGTGAAATCTCTATCATGAAAATGCAACTTAGAAATGTAGATTTTTTTTGTTACATAACTGCACTCAAAAACAAAACAATGTAAAACTTTAGATCCTACAAGTCCACTCAGTCCTACTTCTTGTTCAGCCAATTGCTAGGACAAACAAGTTTGTTTATGTTTACGGGAGATAATACTGTCTGCTTCTTATTTACAATGTCCCTGAAAGTGAGAATAGGCATTCGCATGGCACTTTTGTAGCCAGCATTGTAAGGTATTTACATGCCAGATATGCTAAACATTTGTATACCCCTTCATTCCAGAGGACGTTTCCATGCTGACAATGCTCGTTAAAAAATAATGCATTAATTAAACCTGTGACTGAATTCCTTGGGGGAGAAGTGTATGTCTCCTGCCGTGTGTTTTACCTGCATTCTGCCATATACAGTATTTCATATTATAGCAGTCTTGGATGATGACCCAGCATGTTGTTCATTTTAAGACCACTTTCACTGCAGATTTGACAAAATGCCAGGAAAGTACTAATGTGAGATTTCTAAAGATAGCTACAGCACTCAACTCAAGGTTTAAGAATCTGAAGTGCCTTCCAAAATCTAAGCGAGATGAGGCGTGGAGCATGCTTTCAGAAGTCTTAAAGAAGCAACACTCTAATGCAGAAACTACAGAATCTTAACCACAAAAAAAAGAAAATCAACCTTCTGCTGGTGGCATCTAACTCAGATAATGAAAACGAACGTGCATCAGTCTGCACTGCTTTGGACAGTTATTAAGCAGAACTCACCATCAGCATGGACGCACGTCCTCTAGAATGGTGGGCGAAGCATGACAGTACATATGAATCTTTAGCACACCTAGCACGTAAATATCTTACAACTCTGACTAAAACAGTGCCATGCGAACACCTGTTCTCACTTTCAGGTGACACTGTAAACAGGAAAGAGGCAGCATTGTCTCCTGCACATGTAAACAAATTTGTTTGTCTGAACGACTGGCTGAACAAGAAGGTAGGACTGAGTGGACTTGTAGCTCTAAAGTTTTACATTGTTTTATTTTTGAATGCAGTTATTGTTTGTGCATAATTCTATATTTGTAAGTTCAACTTTCATGATAAAGAGATTACACTACACTAGTATTTCTTTTATTTTACAGTGCAAATATTTATAATAAAAAATGAGCACTGTACACTTTGTATTCTGTGTTGAAATTGAAATCAATGTATTTGAAAATGTGGAAACGCATTTAATCGTGATTATTTTTTTAAATCATTTGACACCCCTACTTTATAGTTAGCATAATGGGTCAGAGTGGAACCAGCTGATCAGCTTAACTCATTAATTGGAAGTCTGCTCTGTTCCAATCAAGAAGACTGAATGGAAACGGTGTGGGGATTGTGGCTTATTGTTTCTGAAGTTAAACTGAAGCATAAAACACATCTCTTCTTTTCTGGCTATCTACTACGTGACTTCAGATATTATATATGGGGTCCGCAAACAGCAGTGCTGAAACAATTTTATAGTGGGTGTGCTAAGAGCCATTGAACCAAACTACAAACCCTGTATGTAACAGAAACCACTTCAAACCAAGGGGTGCAGCAGCACCCCCAGCACCTATGCCTGCAAACCTTAATCAGTCATTATGGAGGCAAAACTGTCATTTAAATCAAAAGAGTTTTGCTTCCGAAAAGACTATAGATTTTAGCCCTCTTCATGTATGCATTACCTATGTGCGCCCACCTAATGTCCGGTGGACGAGCATCTGTCGAAATGCCGCCGAGAAGCAGTGTCATCCAGAGGCGTCGCCACCAAAATGCCACTGATTTTCGACGGCATTTCGGCAGCGATGCCTCTGCTTCTTGGAGGCATTTCGGTGGCAATGCCTAATGACATTGCCGCTTCTTGGCGACATTTCAGCGGATGCTCGTCTGCCGGCCACGGTCCTCGGTGGCTCGTTGTCTGGCGTCTGCCAAACAAAAAGGGTTGGGGATCACTGTCCTAAAGGATTTGTTCTCAAAGAGGCAACTGAGAGAAAGAAGCCTAGCATTTTGGTGTCTTCTGGACCTCATAGTATTCTCAATAGTTTATGTAATCTGAATAAATCACTGAGTCCAACTGAGTCTTTACCTAATTATCTCATTCCATTGCATCTTTTCAGTCACTAATACCTATAAAATTATGTATATTAATAATCAACTCTATAACAGAATAAGTGTCTACTCTATAGATCTGTTTTATGCTAGAAAATATAGCTACGGGGCCTGATTCTATTATCATTTATAGTGGTATGAATCAGGAGTAACTCTATGGAAGTGAATGGAGTTACACTGGTTTAAATTGGGTGTAAATTTGAGGAGCACAAACCCGAATAAAGAGAGTATTTTACAGAGCAATATTTAGCAAGTGTATTCCATGTAATCTGTGTGAACTGAAATCTCTTTATTTCTTAGGAATATATTTTAACATATTTACTTTGGGGTATGTCCTTTCTTGTAGCTCCCAGGTTCTGTTTTTAAGTTAAATTTAAATTTTATTTTGCATTTAGAGAGTCACACACTTTAAAATTAAACTGAACATTCAAGAAAATCTCACAGCACTCACTGCATATCCTTAAGTTCTCAGACAGGAAAAGGGAATGTTACAATACCTTCTACAAAATCTCAGCTTGAACTTGATATAATTTAAGTACAGCTTTAAAAAAAAACAGCAGTTGAAAGCACTGAAGAATGAGATAAGCAATACTTGATTTTATCTGTGACAGGAAAAGTCTATCTACATTTTCATACAAAAATGTCTCATTTATTTTTAAAACATTCAGAGACAGATGAGTTTTCTTTCATTTTTCTGTTTCCCTGCAAATTGACTGGCCTGCTTTCTCTAGGCATGTCATCGGGAAAGGTAATGTATTTACGGACTGGGGTATTGGGGAAAATGATGCAAATAAGGAGAACTGAAATAAAGCTGAGCTTTTTCTTCCATTTGCTATTCAAGACATTTGACTTGAAGAAAAGCTGCCACCACTTTTGCAATCCACTGAAATCCTTGCTTACAGGTCAGTACTGGTGTTCAATAGTCCACATCTGGCATTACTCAGAATACAATCTTTGTGGGTATCATAAACCTAGTCCCAGATTTGGACCTTAGCGTCCAAAATATGGGGGTTAGCATGAAAACCTCCAAGCTTAGTTACCAGCTTGGACCTGGTAAAGCTGCCACCACCCAAAAAATTAGAGTGTTTTGAGGCACTCTGGTCCCCCCAAACCTTCCCTGGGGACCCCAAGACCCAAATCCCTTGAGTCTCACAACAAAGGGAAATAAACCTTTTCCCTTCCCCGCTCCAGGTGTTCCTGGAGAGAGACACAGAAGCAAGCTCCGTGAATCTAAACAGAGGGATTCCACCCTCCCCGTTTCCAGCCTTGGAAAACAGAAGTACCGAGAGCTAATCTCTCTTTCCCCCTCACCCAGAGGGAATGCAAAGTCAGGCTAGTAAATCTAACACACACAGATTTCCCCCTGACTTCTTCCTCCCACCAATTCCCTGGTGAGCACAGACTCAATTCCCTGGAGTTTCCCACTAAAGAAAAACTCCAACAGGTCTTAAAAGAAAGCTTTATATAAAAAGAAAGAAAAATACATAAAAATGGTCTCTCTGTATCAAGGTGACAAATACAGGGTCATTTGCTTAAAAGAAATATGAATAAACAGCCTTATTCAAAAAGAATACAATTCAAAACATTCCAGCAACTATACCCAGGTAAATACAAAAGAAAATAATAGAAACCTTACTGCCTTACTATATTTGTACTTACAACTTGGAAACAGAAGATTAGAAAGCAGGAAACAGAAATCCTCTCATAGCCGAGAGAGAGACAGACAGAAGAACCAAGAACAAAGGACTCTCACACAAACTTCCCTCCACCCAGATCTGAAAAAGTCTGGTTTCCTGATTGGTCCTCTGGTCAGGTGTTTCAGGTACTTCTTTCCAGGTATAGGAGACATTAACCCTTAGCTATCTGTTTATGACAGTGGGGCAGGAAATCCAGATCTGAAATACCTTTGAAAAAGTATGAAAGGGGGCTCTGGCATTCTCACTTGAAAATGTAACATGATGATGTAAACAAAGGGATGGATTTTGCCTCACCCTTACAAAAGTGCAAGCAACCTTCCTCCTCCTCTTCACATCTCTGCACAGAAGCAGGCCACAACTGCAACCTGTAGTTCTCCTGAAGGGAGATGAGACAACACTGCATCCTTCAAAGGAATGGAGCAGTAGATTTGCTCCCCAAGAGTTCAGGAGACATCATTCTGAAATGCTCCAATAAGAGCTGTACACCTCTGCAATTCCGTCAGCAAAATCCTAGATAATATTAAGAGGACAGTTTCTTACTGTACAGCCAAAGAAACACACAGTCCTTTATCAGTATCAGAGATGGGAGAGACGCATATCACTTTATCCAATATTCTGCCAGTGGAAGATATTATTCCATACTACATACATATTTTCAAGTTCTTTATGCAGTCTAGTTTTAAACATCTCAAGTGATAGGATGTCCATCCCTTACCTTAAAATACTATTTTAGTATAAGAGACCTTATTAAGAAGTTTTTTGTAATGCTCAAGCTCGCCATAAACCTTGATGACCAAAGGGGTATAATAAGCCAGGCTGGCATAAGGGAGTAGTGAGCAGGGCAACTGCCCGGGGCTCCACACCACAGGGGGGCCCCACACGGCTAGGGCTCGGGCTTGGGCTTTTGCCCCGCATGACCAGTGCTCAGGCTTCAGCTTCAGAAACATTGCAGAAACCCAATGTGTGAGCAGGTAAGGGAGAGACTGGGGGGGAGGGTGCGCGTGCACACTCGTTTGTTTCTGCTCTGGGCCCCAGTGAGTATAAAGCCAGCCCTGATAACAAGAAACTTCTGGTTATATCTCTTTGGTCATCAGTAAAATCTCCTCACTTGCTCCTTGGTGTTTATGTGGGTTACATTTATGTCTTTCAAATAGCTGCAGAGAAGCTGTCAATGTAGCCCTCTTTAGTCATCATCTAGCCAAGTTACATATTTTGATTTTTATAATATTGTCTCCTAAATCAATCTCTCCAGCTCTTATTCTGAATTCCCTCCAAGAGCTGTCAACAGTTTTTATCTCCTATCAGATCATTTGAGATAAAGAGGGTTCATATATTTGATCATTCCCTATATGTTCTTGGAAGTTAGTGAGGGACAGGACTTCCTAAATTAACACAAAACTGCATCAATATCATCTTTGTAATGGGCATTTAAAGATCTATCAATTCCGTCAGTGCACCCATGCATCAAACTATCATTTTTAGAGTCCATTCCAATAGAATTTTTTTAGTTTCTCTTTGAGTTTGTGTTTTTGTTCTAGATGAATGGCTCTTTATTGAGGTCACAGGGTATTAAGAGGGTTTTTGTATCAACTCAGCAGTTTGTTTAGTTGTTGGGCAATGTTGCCTTTTTGATCATCTTAGTTATCTTTGTTTACAGACCATTGCATTTTAGTACTAGGTTGTGATTGGAGACAAAAACGAAGAAATGCTCAATCACTGATGTGAGCAGGTATCTTTCCCCAACTGCTATAACAAAGTCCATACATTGTGTAGAGCAGTGGTTCTCAATCCACGGCCCATAGGCCACTAACAGCCAACTCAGCACACAGCTGTGTCCCATGTGACATCCTCAAGGCCATACAGATAGTATATAGATTGTGTGGATGCGGCCCACGATGGTACATAGGTTGAGAACCACAGGTGTAGAGTCAGAAGCTAACCCCATTTCTGGGCTCCAACATCATTAACAAAAATTCACAATTTAGCTCCAGCTGTCTCCCCTGGGTTGCCTGCTCCTACATTTCCTATCTTGAGACTGCTCAGGCCACAAGAAGAGTTTTTGCAGGATTTGGGGAGTTTGAGCTTGACATTGCCATTTTAGGTTATGTAAACCAGTGGTTCTCAACCAGAGGTACACAGACCCCTAGGAGTATGCAGAAGTCTTCCAGGAAGTACATCAACTTTTCTAGATATTTGCCTAGTTTTACAACAGGCTACCTAAAAAGCACTAGCAAAGTCAGTACCAAACTTAAATTTCATACAGACAATAAAACTTTATACTGCTCTATATAATATACGCTGAAATGTAAGTACAATATTTATATTCCAATTGATTTATTGTATAATTATATGGTAAAAATGAGAAAGCAAGCAATTTCTCAGTAATAGCGTGCTGTGACACTTTTGTATTTTTATGTCAGATTTTGTAAGCAAGTAGGTTTTAAGTAAAGTGTAACTTGAGGGGGATGCAAGACAAATCAGACTCCTGAAAGGGATACAATTGTCTGGAAAGGTCGAGAACCACTATTTTATTTTTGTACATGCACTTTCTCTTGCAAACTACTGGAAGGGGGAGGGATAGCTCAGTGGTTTGAGCACTGGCCTGCTAAATCCAGGGTTGTGAGTTCAATCCTTGAGAGGGTCATTTAGCAATCACGGGAACTGTCGGGGACAGTACTTGGTCCTGCTAGTGAAGGCAGGGAACTGGACCCAATGACCTTTCAAGGTCCCTTCCAGCTCTATGAGATAATTATATCTCTTTATTATATTATAATCCTTATTTAAGCCACTGTAATATGTCAGTGTGGATATCAAATAAAAATGATAGCGTGGAAGAAGGCTATTCATAATGTAATGTTTGGTTCCAGCCAAAAATTACATAGAATATGTCATTTTAAAAGAACACTTTAGCCTAGGCATTTTGTTTAAAGCAGCAACAGAAATGCAAGAGGATTATCAAAGACAATCAGCATGAAGATTGTTTACTTGTTGAAGATATGCCTGTTGTACACCCTGCAGGCTTCATATTAGAGCATTCCCCTAAAATGTAAGCATGAGCCTATATTAGCACAAATCAAACAGGTTCAGATTTACCTTGAAGGGAAATAATAGCAAATCAACTCAAAAAACCCTTTGGGCTACAGAAATAATGCAGCAGTAAACACCCATCTGTCATCTAATTCTACCTTTTCTACCTAATTCTGCATTAAGATGGGCGTGTTAGCCATTTGAATCCCAAATGACATCTGATCTTGAATAAATAATTATTGCTTTCCTGTTCCCATGGGTCTGAAAATCAGGAGTCCAATTTTCAGAGGTGCTGATAACTCATACTCCGATTTAAGTCAATTGGAGTTGCAGGTGCTCAGCACTTCTGAAAATCAATTTTAATAAAAAGGGACAGAAACAAAACAATCAGAAGGTGGAATCCTTTTAGAACAGCTATGTAAATTGTAATCTCATGGTACTATTAAACAAAAGGAATTCTTTATTTACATGCTTGATTTGCTTGTATTTAAATTATTAAAAAAACTTGCATTTGAACTATAGTTTTGAAATTATTATACAAAACACAAATGGGCTTAATGTGTGACATTTCCTAACAGATTATCACCCTCCATCTATATAAAGAAATGCTAAGAATTGCTGTTCCATCAAACACTCGAATTTACACAAACAGCTCTCTGAATACCTTAGAAATCTTTTCAGTTGGCACTTTTAGAAAAAATACTTCAAAACCGAGTTAAGTTATGCTGTAACTTGAGTGACTGCAACATCTGACCCCCAAAAAGCCCAATCATATTTGTCAAGTGTCAATCTACGTGTCAAATATGAATTTCCTAACCTTCAGCTTTAAAGAACCACAGCAAAAAGGTCAGAGTCAAGACTATAGTGCATTTTGTGAAGAGATATCATAGATTCAGAGAAATCAGAGAGGGAAAAGACTTGTTTAAGAGACATTGTTAAAATAAAATCACATTTAGATAAAGCTTCCTCTCCTGTTGCTAACTTTATTTTAAATCATTGAAACTGAGAGAAAAATTTAAACCTAGTTTACTTCACCTTATTGATGCTTTTGTATTTTGTTAGAAATGAGCCTGCAGTGGGCTCTGAACTTCCTAGCTAATCCTTCTCTATAATGGGCTGAATGAATTTTGGGAACCGTCACATTCTGATCCAAATCCTGTAGCCTGGAGCTCTCTCTACATGAAGTTACTCTGAGCCACCATATGCCCTCTGCATTGGTTTAGCTAAACACTTAAAAGGAAACAAATCAATTTAAAAACCACACTGTTGTCTGAAAATGTTTCATCTACCACTGTTACACTCAACACCAAATGTCACTAACTAGAAGAGACTCGAGAAGAAGTATTCCCTTTTTTTTTTCCAGTTTGCTTCCTTTGTGCATTTGACAGGGGTTTTTATATAGACAGCAACACTGTTTCCTTTTTTGGTTTGGGTCTTTAAACACAGCAACTGGGGAGAGATTTTTTATTTATTTATTTATTTATTTATTTTTAAGGAAAATACAAATGTAAAATCACAAAACTTTGCAGAGAAGCTCCAGAGCACGGTAGAACAGAATACATCGCGCTCACACGTAGACACACAGACACACACACAATGTATCAGACACTTACAGTGGGAGTCAGCAAGCAACAAACAGGAAGTGTTTGTACTCATGGGGA
This sequence comes from Gopherus evgoodei, assembly GCF_007399415.2. Lineage (NCBI taxonomy): Eukaryota > Metazoa > Chordata > Testudines > Testudinidae > Gopherus > Gopherus evgoodei. Next base: position 226,740 of record NC_044341.1, on the reverse strand, counting down.
ATGATAGGAGGATAGAAAGTGGGATGCCTCATCCCTAGTATTCTGCTCTGTAATGGCTCCCAAGGTCTGTGTCTTCATATACAAAGCAATGCACAAACATACACAAGCTATTTATTTCTCCTACAGACTATGAAAGATGAGAGAGGTTGATGTTACTTCTACTTTTAAAATTCCTGAAAGGCATTCAGCTGTTGTTGTCATGAGAACTGCATAAAGTACTTGCACAGATCAGACAGACAGATCTGCTTCAGTAGACAATCACCCTATGCTAATGCTCTCAATACAGTCACTTTTCAGAACAGATCTGTAGCTGGTGTAAATCAGTGTTGCTCTACCAACTAAGGCTCTGGCCCTTCATATCTGAAAACTTGATGCTTCCTGAGCTCCTTTTCTTGACTCATGACACTTAGCTCATGAAACAAGAGTTCATCATAAATCTTCATACATCAAGTATCACTGAGTTGCTTGCCTGAGGCATGCCCTAGGGGTTAGGCCAAGCCTTTGCACTCACCCAGCCTCTGGTCTGAAATGTCCAGGCAATCTGGTCATTAAAGGTTCAGCACTCTGGCTGAGTCCTGGAGAGTCCACTCCTTTTGGGGTTGTTAACAAACCCAAAAAAGAAATTAACACTAATGAGCAGTCCAGTGGGCTTGGTAAGGCTCTCTTTCTTCAAAGGACTTCTGGTAAGCTGTGGCCCCAACTACCAAAAGTGGTTCAGCACTTCCTCTGTTCCTTCACGGAAAGAGCCATCAGGCAGCGGTCATCTAAGAAGTTCTCGCCCTCTGCCAGCCCATCATCAGAAGCTAAGGACTAGGGGCTTGCTTTCCTCTCTGGTATGCCCTTAACTGTGCTAAGTTCTCCCCTTTTAAGCTTCTCCTTCCACATCTTTGATCTCTTGCAGGTGTGACGAGGTGGGGCTGACTGAGTCCACAACAGTTTATTAATCCTGTGTGCCCAACATGGGGCTTATATACCCCATCACACAAAAATAAAAATAATTGATTTTAAATCTCATAGACCTCCTCCCATAAAAACAAGTGGAAGCAAGTACAAAACTCATATATTGTTGGTAACATCACAGTACTGAAGTGCCTGTGAGGAAATCGGAAATGGGGGCAAAAAAAAACAACAAAAAAAAACACAAGGTTCTAATCCTGCATCCCTGCACAGAGCTGATACAGGAAGGAAAGAAGAAAAGGCAAACATTAATGAATCATGGGACTTTCTTTTCAGCAATAGACACAGAAGAGCTACTTGCCTATTAAAAGCAAGGCTGTCTGGAGTCTAGACACTTTGGCGATTGGCTAATTCATTGATATGAAAAAATTAGCCCTTTAGAGCCACCCAAATCTATTAGACTCCTGAGGATGTGCTGAGAAAGAGGGAATTACACAAGATTGATGCCACTTGCACTCAACTCTGAAATGAATAATCTATTATGTACAGTGATGAGATACACATATTAGTTATACAAAACTGGCCTAACAAGTATTTAACTTACCAGTATCTTACAGAATCCAGGATACCTTCAGAATGATTTTATTACTCATGCATCATTTTATGTTTGACATACATCTTAGTTATTTGCAGTTTATTGCAAATATATCATTATATATGCTACAGTGAAGTGAATGTTTATTAAAATCTAGCAAATAAGATTTAGAGTCTTTGTCAAAAATCACTTGTTATTTTCCTGTAACTTAAAGTCAAGAATAAGGTAAGGCATAAATATTGCACACAAAAAAAACCCATATAGAATGAGACTGTTTAAAAAAAAAGTATTTTCAAATATTTAATCTACCTTTTGGGAAAAAAGTTTTAAAAACAGGATGGATGAGGTACAAACATTATCTTTTGTGAACCTTTAGAATCCCAATTTACAGGGGCAATAATGCAAGATTTCTCCTCTTCCAGTACAGACAGAAAGATAAACATACTCAGATATCTGTATTTAATCAGTCTATGTCCAATGTACTATAGAGAATAGGTAGTAGGATGATGAAGTGTCACAGTATGTGGATATCTCTAGTTTACTATTTGAAAAAGCCTACAGTTAAAAAACAGGCTTGCTAGTAATGTATTTAAAACCATACCTGACATAATAAATGAAACAGAATAAATGTATACAGCAAGTGAGACTTCCAGGGAACAGGGGGAGACTTCGTACTTTTGCTGACAGTGACTTTACTGTCAGTGGCCTGTCTCTCTTGAAGGCAGCTGTCAATCACAGGCCATCTTTCTCTCCCACAGGAGTTCATTGTGCCCGCAGACAGTTGTGGAATAACTGCTCCTGGGCGTCAGAGTGGCAGATGGAGCGTATCTGTCAATCATTGTCACTAATTATTAACTTCTGTCACTCAGAGAAAGGCAACATATCTCTGCCTGATCCTCTGTGATTTGATCTGCTACGCCACCTCGGAGACAGACAGTTCAACCTTTCATTATGTGTCACACACACAGCGCTTTGCTGGGTCAGCCTCCGTGACTCAGTGTTCCAGTAGAATTCTATTTTAGCCACATAACATTACAGGGAGAAGCTTACATGAAGGATGCTCCTCAGTGTTCAAATACAACGGTCACTCATTTTCAGTAAACATTTTGAAGTGAGATAAATGGAGAGGTGCAAGCCTCTATTAGGATTCAAATGAACAGGCTAAACGAATATGCCAATTAACTCATTTTCACATGATGATGTGTCTGCTATTTATTAATTATTAAAGCATTAATTATTTTATCTCAAACAAATAAATAAATAAATACCGAAAAAATTCTAAAGGTATACCAGACTGAAATTTATTCTGGGAATGGAATTATCTTACTGTATAGATATCATATAGATACCAAAGTGACAGAGGCCTTATAAATAGCTACAATAGATAGATATCATTGTCCGTTCTCTAGATAGCTCAGAAAATTACTTTGAACATTATAACCAAATCATTTCTTGACTGAACCTATATTTGTCAGAATCCTTTCCTTACTCTGCAATTTTAGATGCTATTGTTTATTTCACTGTTTTAATAAAAGTCCCCATGATTACATCAGATGTTCTCAGCTCACTGCTGGATAAAGCCTTCTTCAGGCCTGCACCTAATCTTCACAAAGGAAGGCTGGACTGGAACCTATCCATGCTTGCCCACTACAGCTTAAAGTTGTGACACTGCTCAAATACATAACTCAGCAGATTGAAATTACTTTTGACCCTCACAGGTCAAGGCTAAAATTTTCAAAAGTGCTTATGACTTAGGAGCCTAAGTCACATTTTCAAAGGAGACTGAGGGCCAGATTATCAAAAGTGTGTGGCACTTAAATATGCATATAGGCACCTAGTAGGGTTTTCAAAAGCACCTAGGTACCTAACTTCCAGGATTCAGACACCTAAGTGCTTTTGAAAAATCTCACCAGGCAATATCTGTATCTTTAGGCACCTAAATACTTCAAAAATCTGGTCCACAAAACACTTCAGTACCAATGACTTCCAGTGAGTTTAAGTTCAAAAGTACCTAGGTAAATTTTGAAAATGGGACTTGGGAGTAAAATTTTCAAAAGCACTGAACTTCTGAGTCACACCGCAACACAATTTATACAAAATCTAGTCACTTTTTTTTTTAAACAATGAGTTAAAACTTGTAACTTACAAATACTAGTTGCAATCTATTCCATGAAATACAGAGTAATATTTCGATTTACTGTTATCTTTTGACATCCTTCTGGCTGCTAAAGCTACTCTTCAACTGAGAAGATAACCCATCTCACATTTGTCAGATGCAGGCTGCCCCTTTTGTATAGCTCTCTTTCCCTTTGGAATGTGGCCAAGTGTACCACAAAACCAAAACCTTCAGCTTCACACCAATCATGTAGCCTCTGCTTCACTTCCAGTATTATCTGTATTCTGCCTTTCCTTGCTCATGGGACTGGAAGGATCTCTGTGAAGATCACTTGAACTTTCCTTTTCTTTAGCTCTCTTCCAACACCCTTGAAGTCTTCTTTAATCTGTGCAGTTCCATGAGATATCAAATACAACTGGTTCAGTTTCTGGTGAGATTATAAATTTGGTTGATAAAGATACCTGTATATATGGAATGTACTTAGACTTTTATAAGACCTTTGATTTAGGCGCATGACACTGATGAAAAATTAGCACTATTCAGTAACAGTAAAGCACATGTGAAATGAATTAAGAACTGTCTGACAGGTCTCAGAGTAGTCATCAATGGGGAATCCTCACTGAATGGAGGTGTTTCTAATAAGGTTCCACAGGGATTGCTACTACGCCCAGCGCTTTCAACATTTTTATCACTCATCCTGAAACAAATATAAAATCACTGCTGATAACATTTGCAGATAACACAAAGATAAGTGGACTGGTAAATAAGGATGAGGACAGGACAGTCATATACAGTGTAATCTGGATCCATCGATAACCTGGGCCATTCAAAAAAAATTGTTTTAATACAGCCAAATGCAAAGTTATACCTTTAGGAACAAGGAATGCAGACCATACTTACAGTCTATCCTTGCCCCCAGGGACTGGAAAATAGAAGCTCTGGAAAGGATTTAGGAGTCATAGGGGATGAGCAACTGAAGAGGGAATCCCCATGCAAAGCTGTGGCACAAAGGTCTAATTCAATCCTTGGTTCTATAAAGAGGGGCGTATCGAGTAGGAATAGGAATAGGGACATGACTAACTTCTGTAAATAGCATTGGTGAGGTCACTATTAGAATATTACACCCATTTCTGGTGTCCACATTTTTTAAAAGATGTTGAAAAACTGCAGAGTGGCGGTGGAGGGGGACACAAAAATCGTTTCAAGGCTAGAGAAGATGCCTTTCAGTGACAGACTTAAAGAGCTCAATCTATTAGCTTATCAAAAAGAAGATTGAGAGGTGATTTGATTACAGTATATGAATACCTTTATGGGCAGAATATTCCAGCTACTAACGGTTTCTTCAATCTGATGGAGAATGGCGTAACATGAATCAATGGCTAGAAACTGAAGTCAGATAAAATTCAAATTAGAAATTAGGCAAAAATATATGAGTGAGGATGATTAACCATTGAACAAACTACCAAGGAAAGTGGGGGATTCTCCACCTCTTGATGTCTTCAAGTCAAGACTGGATGCTTTTCTGTAAGATATGCATTACTCAAGCACGTTATTGGACTCAAATGGGAGAAATTTTATGTCCTGCATTATAAAAGAAGTCAGACTAGAAGATTTAATTGTCCTAGATAGATTTTTAAGGCCAAAAACCTATGAATCTTTCAGCCCAATACCATTCAACCTACCTACCACATCTGACTGGCTATTCACAAAATTATATTACTCAATCTCTCTCGTCTTGTCCAAAGAACACAGCACCAGTTTGGAATCAAGTCTCCAAAGCTTCATTTTAGAATTTAAGTTTCTTGATTAAATATGTTCCTGTGAATTCATACTTAAAGTTAGGATGAGATGGGTTAGAAATCTGCCATTAATCCATAATTCTCCCCAAGAAACACTGTTGGGTTCTGATACTGTTCGATCCAGATCCAAACTACCTATATTGTTTTAGTTTTACTTTTGTTAACCTGACCAATAAGGTTCTGCAAACACATAACTATACTAGTTTTGCTCATCTCTATTCAAAATCCTCAAATCACATTCCCATCATCTTCCAATCCTTCTGAATTCACTACACTCAGACATCATAGTGACAAGAACAGGATAAATGATAGGAAGACTAAAGGGAAAACTTCTGGTGAAAATTTCATTGCAGTCTCTCAATTAACATTTTTACTCTTTCAGTTCATACTCTTGTGCACCATTTAAAGAAAAAATGTCAATGTCTTCTATTGTAAGGACTTTTTGCTTCAGCTCCTCCTGGAAAAAGAAACCAAGTGACAAAGAGAGACCATCTCTACAGAATACTTCTCTATTTCAGCTCTTGACAATCTGCTGTCATTACAACTAGAAGCACATTTTATTTGCTTTCATAACCTCTGACTAGAATCACTAACAATATTTTTGTTGAAGAAACTTTTATAAAATATTACAATCAATTCAATTGCATTAACACATTTGAACCTCTAAGTTCAACACAGTGGAAAACACAATACTATTTTATTACATCAGCTGTCTGGTCACATATATATCATCTATAACTAAAATCAGAAGTATGGTGAGTCCTATTTATCTAGAGTTTGCAAAAGGAATTATCTGACAGCTGAAAATGAAAAACTACTAATAAGCATTATGGTTTATTGAAAAATTTAAACAATGAGATTAAGGAAACTTTTGCAATATTAAGGAATGTATATGATACTATTTTACCTTGCTTGAAGAATTCCTCTGGGATTTCTTATGCTGTTATACCACAACTAGACTGTAGTATTATGTTAAGGAGTTCTGCCATTCTTCCTATATTCAGAACACATTTAAAATTAGGAGGGAATTGTCCTTCAGCATATTGCACTTCACTAAATTGTTTATATTTTTATTGGAACCATTTGCCCCTCCAAATAACCAGAATAGAGGAAGGAGAGGCAAAGCTCTACCTAACACTTCAATCTTTTAGTGCCTTAGGAGATACATTTTTAAAAGACTTGTTAAAACATTTTTTCTGAAGGCACACATTTAAGGATTGTGAAAAGGAAGTCTTTGTGGAGAGATTTTGCTGAGTGAGAAACCAGTGGAGGGGGTAGAGTCGAGGGGGGAGAAGCAGAGAAAAGCCCAATTACCTCACTTATTGCTAACAGAAAGCATGAAAGAAAAAGAAAAAAAACTGCCCTACACTCACTCAAGAAATGAGCTGAGGGGGAGAGAGAGTTGGGAGGCCAGAGTAACCAATGAAGTTGAGCAAATACTGAAACATGTATCCATGACTATTAATGCAAAGAAAACCAATGATTTTGATGCTTTAGTATTTACAACTAATATCTAGGCGAAATTTCATTCTCAAATAAATATACTTGTTTGAGTGCAAATGAGTAAACGTGGTCCCATGTAAATACAGATGCTGGCAAAAAAAGCAACACCTATTTGTGCCAGAAATGATAAAAATGACAGTCTTCAAACCAAGGAACAGAAAATACCGCTCTATTTCAGTGACCAACCACACAGACCAGATAGTGAATACTGCTTAATACTCACAACTCCTTTGTAAGCAATTTTTGGGCTCAAGTTTCTTTGCACAATGTTCACTGGACAATTATGAATAGGGCACTACCAAATTCATGGTTCATTTTGGTCAATTTCATGGTCAAGGCTTCTAGAGTCATGAAATTTACACGCAAATCTCAAATATTTTTATAGATATCTATGTGCGCACGCACACACACACACACACACACACACACACACACACACACACACACACAGAGTTGAGTAAAAAAGCTGGAAAACATGAACCCTAAAGGTTCAAAAACAGAAGGTGGAAAGGGACACAGAATTTGGTATTGATTAATATTCCAAAATTTTAGGGGACGTGACTTATGATTTTTTTAGTGATTGGGGTTGGCAATACCGCCACTAACTTCTCGTCATATACTAAGAATTTGTCTGCTTTTCTCCTAAACCAAGCAATCATCTGGTGACCCACCACTATTTCTTGGCAACACAGCTTCTGCATCTCCTTTACCACAAAATTTCAAGCATACATACTTGATGCTTCTTACGCCACTGTGAGTGGAAAGCTGTTTCAGTTGAAAAATCTAAAAAGCAGCAGTTAGGAGTCCTGGGTTCTATTCTTGGATCTTCTAATGATGATCTATAAAAGCTTGGGCAAATCACTTGGCCTCTCTGTGCCTTAGTTCTATCTCCCCCTCCCTTTGTAAGCCTTCTGATTCTTCCCTCTAACCTGCAAACATCTGCACAGTATATAGCAAATGACCCTCTGATAGGGTAAAAGACATGAGGACCTTTGAACACCAATCCAGATTTTGATATTGTATTCCTCATGATGATATTTGAATTCCTACTTTAAGAAAGACAGAGGAAGAACAATACAATTAAGAACATTTTAAAACTATCATTGTTAAAAATGAAATAGTGTGGCACTTGCACAAAACAGAAGCTTCCCTACTAAACAGGTACAGAATCAGAGCAAAACAGATCCTATTCAGTTTTAAGGCCATGTCTTGGAAGAGTATTTTACATGCAAACATCTAGCATTATGTTCAGTGCAAAGGTTTTAATAGGCTACTTATATATAGTATTATAATTTCTATGTGGTCATTAACATAATGGACAGCAGTAGCGGTAAATATTTATCAGTCTATTGCTTTTCCCAGGCTAATAGGAAAGTACCGCTCTCATATTGGAGAACAATCCTTCTGTACTATCTATTTCAAAGCATCTCACACCCAACCTAATGAAAGGGCCACTGTAGCTCCAGCCAGTCTTTTTTTATTCCCCAGAGAACTGAGAAGAGCAATAAAACACCCTTCTTACCAAATAAAGCAGAGATGTTTTGTACCATTACAGAAAATGCGCCAAACCTGATAGTCCTAATGTTTGACTCTGAATATGACTGTCATGAAACAAGTGCAAGCCTTCAGCAACCGAGGCTGCCTGATTAGTCTCACAGTCACTCCAACGAGCTATCAGCTTCCCAGCATGAAGTTCTACTGCATCACTGCTCCAAGCCTTTAGGCAAAGGATTCTAATAGTGAGTCACAGTGCCGTGACTGAGGCCACACTTCTGCTCTGGTAAGCTGCTTGCTGAGAGGGACTGCATGCTCCCTCATTATCATTTTACAGTTTTTTTTTATTTGTTCTTTTGTATTCATTTTCCTTCCCCCCAAATGCTTGGTACATTACAGTCAGAGTACTTAGTGTTACCACCAAGGCAGAAGGAATATGCCCTGGTTTAATAACCTTCTATTATGAGGTACTGTTAGAAAAAAAACTTATGATCAGTCCAAGCATTATAGAAAGAATCAGGTTTGTCCTATACCAGCTTCTGGGAAAATAGATAAATAGACACTATTATAACAATGTGATTGATGTTATCATGAGAAAATATTTTATGCATCTGTCTCTCTTTCAGGTATGGCATCCCAAATGAGTCAGTTATTCGGTATGAGATTTGTGGGTGTAGCTATGCAGTAATTATGTAGTTACATGGTACATAGAAGGTAAAGGAGTAAGGAACTTAGAGCAGGAACACAAGAGACATATAGGCCTAGATTTATAAGAATAGCTTAAAAAGTTAGCATATTTATAAGGCCTTATACCCTAAACAGGAGTAGGGTATAACAGTGATCTTAAGTCACAAGATGGCACAAGGCTTTGTTTATTGTTTTGCAATAAGCACAAGTGTTGAAAGTTGTTGATAGGTAGCCACAAGAATGCAGTTTGTACCAATCTGGAGTATTTTTGGAGGGGAATATCAGCAGATGTTTAACCACAGCAGTAATCCAATGGACGTATATGTTAATAAGCATAACCTAATTAATATACTAACTTATAGGATAAGGACACCTTAATATTATGAGGGTGAGGAAGTTAAGGTATGGTGAAGGAGGAAAGAGCTACACGTAGATATGCATGATGGACATCAAGGCCTATAAAATATCCACTCTTAGGTACAGCTGTTGAAGTTCTTCACTGGCATGCCAAAGTCAGACTAGGATTTGCCTCAACCCTTAGAGCTCTCATCACAGATAGAGTGAGTATATACCTGTAATGGTGAAGGTCATCCTACAGTGCTATATCATAGATTCATAGACTCTAGGCCTGGAAGGGACCTCGAGAGGTCATCGAGTCCAGTCCCCTGCCCTCATGGCAGGACCAAATACTGTAGACCATCCCTGATAGACATTTATCTAACCTACTCTTCAATATCTCCAGAGATGGGGATTCCACAACCTCCCTAGGCAATTTATTCCAGTGTTTAACCACCCTGACAGGATCTTTTTCCTAATGTCCAATCTAAACCTCCCTTGCTGCAATTTAACCCCACTGCTTCTTGTTCTATCCTTAGAGGCTAAGGTGAACAAGTTTTCTCTCTCCTCCTTATGACACCTGAATACCTGAAAACTGCTATCATGTCCCTTCTCAGTCTTCTCTTTTCCAAACTAAACAAACCCAGTTCTTTCAGCCTTCCTTCATAGGTCATGTTCTCAAGACCTTTAATCATTCTTGTTGCTCTTCTCTGGACCCTCTCCAATTTCTCCACATCCTTCTTGAAATGCAGTGCCCAGAACTGGACACAATACTCCAGTTGAGGCCTAACCAGAGCAGAGTAGAGCGGAAGAATGACTTCTCGTGTCTTGCTCACAACACACCTGTTAATGCATCCCAGAATCATGTTTGCTTTTTTTGCAACAGCATCACACTGTTGACTCATATTTAGCTTGTGGCCCACTATAACCCCTAGATCCCTTTCTGCCATACTCCTTCCTAGACTGTCTCTTCCCATTCTCTATGTGTGAAACTGATTGTTCCTTCCTAAGTGGAGCACTTTGCATTTGTCTTTATTAAACTTCCTCCTGTTTACCTCAGACCATTTCTCCAATTTGTCCAGATCATTTTGAATTATGACCCTATCCTCCAAAGCAGTTGCAATCCCTCCCAGTTTGGTATCATCTGCAAACTTAACAAGCGTACTTTCTATGCCAATATCTAAGTCGTTGATGAAGATATTGAACAGAGCCAGTCCCAAAACAGACACCTGCGGAACTCCACTTGTTATACCTTTCCAGCAGGATTGGGAACCATTAATAACGACTCTCTGAGTAGTTATTTCTACTCTCTGAGTAGTTCTCTCACTTTGCTTTCTGGATTTATTTATTGAACTAATCATTGTAGCAATAAAAGTTTTACAGTTACAAAAGGTCTTCTCTGAGTATGACCGTTGTTGGCTCCCAAAGCAGTAACTCTGATAATACTGGGCCTGAACTAGGAACAAGAACCTTCCAAATGACAGAATGCTAATGGGGAATTTCAATCAATAACATAACCAACAAATAATCAATAGATCAGACAACTGGAGATAAAGGATTATATCACTAGATTCTACGATAACAGAAGCATTAGAATGCAGATAGAGAGACCAGAGAATATGGTAAAAGTGAAACAATACAGACTAGTAAAGTTCTGAGCAACTCACTCTTAAAAAGATAGATGAATGAGAGATTCTAGAAAATAATAACTATGACTAACCTGACCAATCACTTTAAGAAAGTGGAGGTTGAGTATCTAGATATGATAACTGCAAGTATCTGGATAGCGTAACACTGAAAAGGGAGAAGAATTACTTAGGGTGGTCCAAGTGGTAAAACAAAACAATAAGATTAAATGCAGCAAAGGCAAATTCAGGATGAGCAACAGAAAAGAACGCTATTAAACTCTGGAACCTCCATCACATATGTTATTTAAAATGCGTAAAGATAATGAGAATACACGACAGCAAACAATCCTGCACTGGCCAGTGGAACAGACAAGAGCCTAACACAGCTTTTACAGGTTTCAGACTGGTAGCCGCGTTAGTCTGTATCAGCAAAAAGAATGAGGAGTATTTGTGGCACCTTAGCTGCATGCATCCGATGAAGTGGGTATTGTGCTCCAATAAATTTGTTAGTCTCTAAGGTGCAAAAGTACTCCTCATTCTTTTTACAGCTTTTACATTATTTCCTAAAAGCCTCTACACCCAAGATAAACTGCTCCACAGAATTATGGCTCTGCCTGTGTTCATGAAAAATATCAGCTTTTCCAAATCACTAGTGAGTTCATAGTTTTTTTTCCATTCTAAAACTACAAAGTACTCACTGCAAACACAGTCAGAAAAACAGAGCCCATGTACTCATAATTAGGTGTGGGATTTGGCACCTGACAAGGATTCTAGAGTTAGTTAAAGTACTCTCTTATCTGCATGCTTTCTGTACGCTACAGCCTGAAGGAGTGCATGGAAACAGGAGAAGGAGCACAGTAAGAAAATATTGGAGGGTGAGAGGGAAAGAGCTCAAACTTTTTCATCCCTCTCTAAATAAAAACCAGTGGCTATGTGGGATGTTGTACAAACAGATTGACAGAGGAATTCATATATTTGTGCTGATCTGCAATTTGGCAAATAGAATATGATTGTTGAGGAAAGTTCTACCTCTCTTGTTACTTATACAGTTCTCATCACAGTAGTGTTGGAGCACCAGAGAGTTCTTATGTGAACAAAGTAAAGAAGAGAACTCCGAGGAACCTGCAGTTTCAGCTTATTGACATTTAACTATTTAATCATATGGACTGCATCCTATAAATTTCACCTGGAGCTGGAATGAAGCTTCAAACTCAAAAGAAACTTATCTAAATCCAGTTTTGCAAGATTTCAGGTGAAAACCATAAATAATTCCCAGCTCAAGAAAGGCTCCTGCAAAATTCAGTCCAGGCTGATCTGAAAAGTTAGGGAAACTCTGCAAATTTGACCCAAGCTTCAGGTTAACAAGAAAAGCCTGTTGTGCACCTCTAAATAAGTCGTCACTGGTACATCTAGTCAGTGGTCACACTTCCCAGGCACCTCCTCCAAACCCCACTTTTTTTTTTTTTTGGCTTATTCTTTACTAAGCTGGAAGTTAGACCAGACTGAGACTAAAATGCTCAATTCCCCTCATGAGTAACAAATTTTACTAGTTCTCTAGTTCTCATTTTCTTTTACTTTTAAGCATTCATTCAGAATGCAAAGAAGGAAGAAATGGTAGAAAGTATTTATTTTGATAGTATCACATGTTTTCCAGGAAGTCCACAACAACATTACTATTGTTACATACAAAACAGAGAAAGGAAAGGATAAAAAAAAAATATATTGGACCAGATCATCCTCCAGTATAAATCAACATAGGATCACTGAGGCCAAATGAGTTACACTAATTTATATGAGTGGAGGATCTGTCTCATAATAAACAGGACAAGGATTAAACGAAACCAAGCAAAGGTTTGAAACATAGTGTTATCAAAAAGTCACGAGTATGAATTAAGCTAAAGAAGCAAATAGGTAAAAATAGGCAAGAGAAATACACACACTAGGGAAAAATTCCGGAGATGTACTCCAATCCACACTCCTTATTCTCTGTACCTAACACAAGGACAGAGAGAGTGAGAGAAAGAGCATAGCCTTCTTACAAATACATAAAACACCTAGCACTGTCAGAAATAAATACTAACCAAAAGTAGTAGTAATATTTTCCAGAAAGTGGGACAGTACCACAGATACACTGAACACAACAGCAGAATCTCATATCTAGCCTGGATTTGGATGATGAGGATTGATCCACATAGCAGAGACTGGGACATTTCCTTTCTTACTTGTAATTTTCTCATCTTTTTCATTCTTTTTGAGACCAAACTTCATTCCACATTAGCAGCATATGGCAGTGGGCTGGGGAGAGGAGGCTTCACAGAGATACAGAACACAAGAAAATGTGTGAAAAAAATTAGATGATGAGATTGTGTTCAGAGTTTCTTATGCCATAAAACTCAATGCCCAATATGCCTATACAATACATGTAGTGTTAAGAGACAGTGCATGAAATAGGTGCCTATGTTCAACCCACATAGAAACTAAGACAGAAATATCTACAACCACACCACCCACACTGTAAATTCAGGTTCCAAAACAACTTACTTTCCACAAACCCATACAGTGTAGGAGATAAAGGAATAACGAAACGTGGCTTTGATATTAGGGCATCATTCCAATACTTCATACCCCACATGGTTCAGGTGGCACTAACTGCTAGACTGGAGAATGCAAAGAAAAACTGAGGAAATGGGGAGGGGTTTGGGAGCATAAAAAGACGGTTACTCACCTTTGTAACTGTTGTTCTTCGAGATGTGTTGCTCATATCCATTCCAGTTAGGTGTGTGCGCCGCGCGTGCACATTCGTCGGAAAACTTTTACCCTAGCAACTCAGTGGGCCGGCAGGTCGCCCCCTAGAGTGGCGTCGTCATGGTGCTCGATATATACCCCTGCCGGCCCACCCGCTCCTCAGTTCCTTCTTGCCGGTTACTCCGACAGTGGGGAAGGAGGGCGGGTGTGGAATGGATATGAGCAACACATCTCGAAGAACAACAGTTACAAAGGTGAGTAACCGTCTTTTCTTCTTCGAGTGATTGCTCATATCCATTCCAGTTAGGTGAATCCCAAGCCTTACGTAGGCGGTGGGGTCGGAGTGAAATGTGGCAGAATGAAAACTACTGAGCCAGAGGCTACAGCATCTCTTGACTGTTGAACCACGGCATACTGCGAAGCAAAGGTATGGACCGAGGACCAATGGAGCTGCGCGACAGATCTCGTGGGTAGGAACACGAGCCAGCAAGGCGGCAGATGAAGCCTGAGCCCTGGTAGAATGCACGGTGATGTGGCTTGGGGAAATATGAGCCAAATCATAACAAGTGCGGATGTACGCCATCACCCAAGATGAGATCCTCTGAGAGGAAAACAAGCAAGCCCTCCCTTTGGTCTGCTACCGTGACAGAGCTGGGGCACCTTATGAAATGGTTCTGTCAGCGCAATATAAATGCGAGCACTCCACAGATGTCCAGGGAGTGCAATGGTTGCGCCCATTGCGTTGAGCTGTGGGTAACATGAAAGGCCGAAACCACCTTAGGGAGGAAAGCCGGGTGCGGTCATAACTGCACCTTGTCTTTGTGAAACCTAGTGTACGGCGGAACCACCGTAAGAGCTCTGAGCTCGGAGACCCGTCTGGCCGATGTAACAGCTACAAGGAAAGTTGTCGTCCAAGACAGGTATAGCAGAGGGCCGGTCGCGAACGGCTCGAATGGGGGAGACATAAGTCTGGTTAAAACTAGGTTGAGGTCCCAGGTTGGGGCTGGGCGGCGCACCCGAGGGTGCAAGCGCTCCAAGCCCTTGAGGGACCTCAAACCCATAGTGAGAGAGAACATGGAACGTCCACCTTAACCTGGCTGGAAGGTAGAGATGGCTGCCGAGTGTACCCTCAGCGATGATACCGCCAGGTCCTGCCGATGAAGGCCAGAGGCAGGCCAAATAGAGGGGATCGAGACCTCAGTAGGAGCAAGATCGAGCGTATTGCAGCTGTAGAAGAAACGCTTCCACTCGGCCCGGTACGTTGACCAGGTGGAAGGCTTCCTGTCACCCCGGCTCAGTTACGCAGCAGCCACACCGTGAGGCGAAGAGGCTGCAGGTCCAGGTGACGAAGCCTGTCGTTGCCCTGAGTGATGAGGTCTGGGTGGGGTGGCAGGGTAATTGGGTCGGTTATTGACAGGCCGAGCAACGTGGTATATCAGTGCTGCCTGGACCACTCTGGAGGGATCATGATGATGCACGCTCTGCCCCTGCGGAGTTTGAGCAGGACCTAATGAACCAGTGAGAACAGTGGGAAGGCATAAAGGAGTTGGCCTTTCCACAGCATCAGGAATGCGTCCAAGATCGATCCCGAGGAGAGACCTTGGAAGGAGCAGAACATCTGGCATTTTCTGCTCTCGCGGTGAGTGAACAGGTCTATGTGAGGAAACATCTCCACTTCTGGAAAGCAGAACGCCTCACATGGGGCAGAGTGATCACTCGTAAGACAGGAAAGAACTGCTGAGTCAAAGCGCCAAGACGTTCCGAACGCCTGGGAGAAAGGACGTCACCAGCTCCATCGAGTGGGCCATGCAAAAGTCCCGGAAATGGATGGCCTCCTGACAAAAAGGGGGGAGGACCATGTCCCTCCCTGGTTATTTATGAAGCACATGGCCGTTGTGTTGGCTGTAAACACCGAGATACCACGGCCTCGCAGCTGCCACTGGAACCCCTGGCATGCCAGGCGGACTACTCTCATTTTTGGGGCATTGATGTGGAATGCCAGCTCCCGAGAAGACCAAAGGCCTTAAGCTCGGAGGTGACCATGAGCACTCGAGCAGAGAGATGACGCGTCCGTCGTCAGGGGCAGCGAGGGCTGGGGCGGATGGAACCGCATCCCTGCCCACACCAGGGAGGGAGTTAGCCACCACTCTAGGGAGCCTAAGGCGCTCGAGGGAACGGTGACTACCATGACCATTGGCTCCCTGTCCGGGTGGTACACCGAGCTGAGCCAGACTTGGAGAGGACGGAGGCGGAGCTTGGCGTGTTTGGTTACAAACTTGAGGGCAGCCATGGACCCAGGAGACTGAGACAAGTACGAGCCGAGGTCGTTGGGAAAGCCTGCAGACCTCGGATGATTGTTGCCATCGCCTAGAACCGCAGTTGTGATAAGCAGGCTCCGGCTAGGTAGGAGACCAGGATAGCCCCTAGGAAGTCCAACCTCTGCAAGGGAACCAGAGTGGATTGCTCTATAGTAATCATTAGGCCTAGACCTTTGAATAAGACCGTGACGATGCCCACGTGCTGAGTGGTTTGTGTCTCGGAGTCTCCTCGGATAAGCAAATCGTCCAGATACGGAAAAACGCATATCCGACATCAGCGAAGGTAGGCGGCGACTATGGCCGTAAACCAGAAGTACTGATGGTTGGCTAGAAAGCGGAGGTATCTCCTGTGCGGAGGGAAGATGGCGTTGCGAAAGTACGCGTCCTTCATATCGAGGGCGGCATAGTAGCCCCCAGGAGGCAAGGATGGAATAATGGTTCCCAGGGATACCATGCGGAACTTCAACCTTATCCTAAACTGGTTGAGTCCGTGCAGGACTAGGAAGGTCTGAGACCTCCGTTCGAGTGGGGGACTAGGGCATAATGGGAGTAAACCCCCTTGCCCCTTTTGTCAGTTGGCGTCTGCACCTCTTGTACGAGGAATTGCTCGTGAGAGGGGTCCCTGAAGGGGGACAGGGCTGGAACAAATTAGAGGTGGTACCTATGCTCCACCGTGCGCAGGACCCAGCGATCTGAAATTAACTGGGGCCATGCCAGGAGAAAGCGGGATTGGGATCCCGGCCTGTGACTGGTACACCGCCCTCAGGCGCACCTTGGAAGGTTCGTCCTTGGTCCCAGTGGTAATTGCGAGGGACCTTGACCTTGGCTCTTTAGGGGTTCTGACGTTCGTCTGCGACCACCTTGGCCTCGCCGTTTGCCAAAGTCCTGTCTCTGGCTAGGCACAGAGTATGTCGGCTGGGGACAGAAAGGCCTGCGTTTGGTCGCTGGCATATGCATGCTGAGAGAGCGCATTAGGACCCTATTGTCCATCAGGCTTCGCAGCCTGGGGCTGTCTTTGCCGCGAAGAGGCCTTTACCAACAAAGGGTAAATCCTGAATGGCATACTGCAGCTCCGGCCGGAGGTTTGAAACCTGAAGCCATGAGATGCACCTCATGGTGACACCAAAGGCCAGAGTCCTGGCTGCTGAGTCTGCTGCGTCCAACGAGGCCTGGAGGGACGCTCTGGGTACCTTTTTCCCCCGTCCTCCAAGAAGGCAGCGAACTCTTGGCGGGAGTTTTGAGGGAGAAACTCCATAAACTAAACTACCTTCACCCAGGTACTATAATTATAGCAGCTAAGCAAGGCTTGTTGCTTTTCTACCCAGAGCTGCAGGGCCTCTGCAGAGTACACCTGGCGGCCAAGCAGATTCATTCGCCAAGCCTCCTTCGGTTTCGGGGCTGGCGCCCGCTGGCCATACCAATACCTCTCCTTAACAGACTGAAAGACTAGTGAGCAGAGAGGAGAGTGGACAGACGAGTAGTCGTACCCCTTAGAGGGCCCCATACCGGATCCTCTACCTCTGGGACCTCCTCCACCTCAGGTTGTCGGGGGGCGTATCAGAATCGTGGTCCTGAGCATAAGATCTGCGCATGTGGGATGACACAGATGCGTGTCTGGATGGCCATGGAGGTACTAAAAGAAGGCACAGGCAGAGTCTCTGACTCTATCGGACCTTGCCCAACTCGGCACCGGGGACCGGCACCGGGATGCGTACTGGTACCTGGAACGAGATCCAGACCTGCAACCAGAACGGTGCCGGGAGGTCAACCGAGATCTCGAGGCTCGGGGAGAGGCTACAGGAGTCAAGGTACCTGTCGCGGTGCCGGGAGTCGGAACGGTGCCGATAGCGGGTCGGTGAACGGGATACCGACCGGTGCGGCGAGTGCGACCAGTACCGATGAGGAAAACAGCACCGGGACTGCAAGTGGTGTCGGGTGTGCCGACGGGACCTGGAGTGTCTGCGGGACCGTGATCATGAACGGTGCCGCTCTGCTGTGCTGACAGAGGACGGTCATATGAAGAGACTGTATTACCCGCACCGGTGGTGCCAGGGTCAGGCAGCATCGACTCTGTCATGGCAATGAGATCCCTCGCCGTTAGTAATGTCTCCGGTGTGGAGGGAACAGCAGGCTCAACCACAGTGCATACTGGGGAGCTGTCAGGCACCGGATTCGATGGCCCTCGTGGGACCGGGATCGACGGTACCGAGGTCGTCAGAGCTTCAGTAGGTGTCGGTGCCGGGCGATCCGACTTAGACGAGCTCTCTGGCTGCGGTGCAGTTGGCACGGAAGCAGCAGGAGCAGTAAGCTCAACCACGGCGCGTGCCGGGGAGCCGTCAGGCACCGGATTCTACGGCCCTTGTGGGACCGGGATCGACGGTGCCGACGTCGTCGGTGCCTCAGCAGGTGTCGGTGCCGGGCGATCCGACTTAGACGAGCTCTCTGGCTGCGATGCAGGTGGCACAGAAGCAGCGGGAGCAGTAAGCTCTACCACGGCGCGTGCCGGGGAGCTGTCAGGCACTGGATTCAATGGCCCTGGGGGACTGGAATCGACGGTGCCGATGTCATCGGTGCCTCTGCAGGTGTCGGTGCCGGGCAATCCGACTTAGACGAGCTCTCTGGCTGCGACGCAGGTGGCACGGAAGCAGCAGGAGCAGGGGGCTCAACCACGGCGCGTGCCGGGGAGCCGTCAGGCACCAGCAGGAATCGTAGGCTCTCTCGACCTCGGAGGAAGGGAGCGGTGCCGAGTCGACTTCGGTGCCGGCGACAGCCGGTGCCGAAAGGCCTTGGCAGTACCGGCGGGGTCCGGTGCCGAGGAGGCGCTTCTGCCAGCCGCTTGATCATCGCTCGGCGCCAAATGTGGAGGGGTAAGTAAAAGTCCCGCTCCTTTTTGTTCTCGGCTTAAAAGCCTTGCAAATGGGGCACTTAGCTGTCAAGTGTGATTCCCTGAGGCACTTCAAACAGGAGTCGTGTGGATCTCCCTTCGGCATCGGCTTCTGGCAGGCCGAGCCCATTTTAAAACCCGGTGAGCCGTGCATGGGCTCTGGCACCGGGTTCATGGAAGGGGCTACTTCCTGAACCCCGCTAACTATTACTAAACTAACTATGTTAGCAAAGAAAAAACGTATAACTATACAAATATATATATAAAAAAGGATTATAACTGGATAACTATATACGAGAACTACGAGTAGCTAGGGAAGTGGAGGTCAGCTAAGCCGCGCTCCACTGTTCCAACGACCGACACAGGCGGTAAGAAGGAACTGAGGAGCGGGTGGGCCGGCAGGGGTATATATCGAGCACCATGATGGCGCCACTCTAGGGGGCGACCTGCCGGCCCACTGAGTTGCTAGGGTAAAAGTTTTCCGACGAATGTGCACGCACGGCGCACACACCTAACTGGAATGGATATGAGCAATCACTCGAAGAAGAATATCTTTTACAAGTCTACTGTTCCAAATCCATAACACATGTTTGAAAGTATGTTTGGTAAGATACAATTATGGGCTTGATTCATCCCTTCCAGTGTAAGGGTATGTACACTGCTCTCCCGCGACCCACAGGAGGTGCTGTGTCCCAGGGTGATTCAACCCCAGGAGAGCAGTGTGGTTCTCTGCACTACAGCCTTCTCCTAGGGAGCTTTTTATGCCATGAAAGAAAATCAACTTACTTTTCCTGGCGGATATTTTATGGTGCATGCATAGAATGTAGTATGGCTATGAAAATATAAATGCCCATCACAAGAGACCCAAACAGTGGAAAGTAGTATAGGGTTGAAGGGTTAAAAGAAAAATTTGGAGAAGGAGCAGATCTTGGGAGACCAGATGCCACAAAGCGAAGCTACTTTCACTTAGTAAAACCAAAATATAAAAAACTGAGAATGCAGGGGAGGATTAAGTATTTTAAAGGGTTACGACCAAGTATGTAAAATTCCAACAGACAGCTATTACAGACAGCTCCAGGGAAATGGCACAGAAAGGGGAGCAGGTCCAACTGGGATAAATGATGTGTCTAAGTGGTAAATTATGTCCTCACACTACTACAACCCCATTTGAAATCAGTGGAGTTGCATGGGTGTAAATGACAGAAGAAACTGATGCAAAATGTCCAATACCTGACACTAACGAACATCCCTTTTCATATCATTGAGTAAAAACAGTGCCCACTCAAGACAGGGAAGTATGCAAGTCTCACCCAGGTTATTATTTTACATCCTTAGTAATGTTCACTATGACACTAGACTACGAAACTTTTCTGCATTATTTTTCCATTTACTTCGTTAGAATGGATTTATACTCCTCATAATTGCGCATAGGATATAGTCCTATAGACTTTATTTTTTAAGAGGTTAAGTGTCCATAATAAATGGCCAAATCTGATCTTTTGAACCTGTGCCCTGCACGGCAATAACCACCTTGACACTGATTGTTTCAATGCATCATAGGTCAGATTCCTTAAATTTACTTTGCCACAGCCCTGTTGATGCAGGCTGTACCCTATACATTTCCCAAGTTAACAGCTACAGTTCAAAAACCTTAAGGAGAAAAATTAAAGAATTTACAAGTTGGAGACCACTAGTATTGTAATGGTACTACTGAGGTATTCTCACCATTAGCATCACAAGTGTATTGCTGTTCTCAGTATCAGAAGATTTTCACTAAGTGATCTGTATGGAGAAATGCCAGCTCCTACAATTCTTTTTAACAGTCTCTTGCACGTCAAAATTCAAACCCTATCAACTATCACAATTAAAATGTGACCTGTTTATGGGGTCAAAGTCTTATTATTTCTTTTGATATTTTATTTTTTTCTATAGCTTGAATGTCCAATAAAAGCAGGTGTTCTTCACTCTAAAGATTTGGCTATGAACCTGATAATGCATACTCAAAACAGGAAAATCTTGATGAAAAATAATAAACCTTAATCTTGTTAGGATCCCTTGGCAAGGGGGCAGGTCTAAGTCAGGGAGAACAGGGGCTTAAAAAACAAGCTCCTAAACCACTAGAAGAGTTAGTGACTAGAAGCAGCAAATAGGGAAGTGCAAGGCAGTTTAGGCCTGGTCTACACTGGTGGGGGGGCGGAGGGGATCGATCTAAGATATGCAACTTCAGCTACGAGAATAGCGTAGCTGAAGTCAACGTATCTTAGATCAACTTAGAATCACTTACTTCAGGTCCTCGTGGTGTGGGATCGACAGCCGCTGCTCCCCCGTCGACTTTGCTTCCGCTTCTTGCCGAGCTGGAGTTCAGCAGTTGACGGGAGCGCAATCGGGGAATCGATTTATCGCATCTACATTACACGGGATAAATCGATCCCTGACAGATTGATCGCTACCCGCTGGTAAACGTACCCTTAGAGAGCGAGTGCGAAAGGTAGATACACCTAACACACAAAACTTAGGCTAATAAACCACCCTTTAAAAACAAACAACCAAACAAAAAACCCTCCAAGAGTAAAAACAATGCAGGTAGAAGTCAAGCAGCAGAGTGAGGATTATCCACTTTATCACACTGAATGCTGCATGTACAATTACCTGCCTTTGGACAGGTGGCATGTGTGTGCATCCAGTGCAAGCAGTTATTGCCCTCAGAGACCAAGTACAGGCCTTTAAAACCAAAGTGGCTGAACTGGAAGAACCATGAGAGACAGAGAGGTATACAGAAGAGACTTTCTGGGACCCAGTACAGTGGTCCCAGATCCAGTTTGACAACCTCTGTGCTGTTGAGGAGGATGAAAGTCTTATGGAAGGAGAACATCAAGCTGGAGCAGAGTGAAATGATCCCACAGCTGGGACACTCCTTCCTGATGATGTCATGGTATCCTCTCACACTGAGGATACTCCTCTGGGAGAGGAGACCCCAGTTACTAGGAAGAGACAGGTAATACCAATGTATGATTCAATTATTAGAAATGTATATAGTTGGGTTTGTGATAAATGGGAGAACTGATTGTGAATTCCCTGTCAGGTGCCAAGGTTGGGGATCTCGCAAGATACCTAGACTGACGTATTTGCAGTACTGGGAAGGAGCTGGTGGTTGTGGTACATGTAGGTACCAATGACATAGGGAAGGATAGGAGAGAGGTCCTGGAGGACAAATTTAGGCTGCAAGGTACCAGACTAAAGTGCAAGACCTCCATGGCAGCATTCTGTGAAATGCTTCCAGTTTCATACGCAGAACCAGTTAGACAGCCAGAACTGCAGGGTATCAACATGTGGATGAGACAATGGTGTTGGGTGGAATGATTTAGGTTTATTAGGAACTGAGAAACTTTTTGGGAAAGAAAGAGCCTATACCAGAAGGATGGGCTCCACTTAAACCGAAACAGAACCAGACTGCTGGCATGTAAAATTAAGAAGATTATAGAGGAATTTTAAACTAATTGCTGGGGAAAGCCAACAGGTGTGGAGGAGCACATGATTCAGATGGAGACATCCCTCAGGGGAGGATTTATTAAAGGGGATGCTCTATATCCTAATAAAGGGGACAGGATAGAAGCACAGGTAGGAACTGAAGAGAAAGAGTTGAACACAAAAAAAAATCCCATTCAATTACATTGTATGAAGGAAGACAAATACTGACAAACTTTAAGAGCTTGTATACAAATGATGGAATTCTAAATACTAAGACGAGTGAACTTGTGGGTCTGGTATTAAATGAGGATGTTGATAAACTAGACATCACAGAAATTTGATGGAACAATTATAATTAATGGGACACAGTAAAACAGAATATAAAATATATAGGCATGACAGAGTAGGTAGTGCTAGTGGAGGAATGGCACTATATGTGAAAGAAGCAGCGGCACCACTGTATGCTCTCTAATGTAGCCACTGTAAGTTGACAGGAGAGAGCTGTCCCATTGGCTTAACTACTCCAGCCTCTGTGAGCAGCAGATGCTGTCCCAAATGAGCGCTTATGTTGGTGTAACTTATGTCGCTCATTGTGGACAGTTGTCTGAAAACATCTGCTCAACGTACAGCAGCAATCAAAAAGGCTAACAATGTTAGGAACCATTAGGAAAGGGACAGGCAAGATAGAAAATATCATGCCACTCTATCAAGGTACGCTGACATCTTGAATAATGTGCACATTTCTGGTGCCCCATCTCAAAAGAGATATTAGAATTGGAATAGGCACAGAGAAGGGAAAACAAAAAGAAAGATTAAGGGTGTGGAACAGCTTTCATCACATGACGAAATATTTAAAAGACTGTGACAGATTGGGTCACAGAGACCCCCTTGGGAACTGCCACCTGATGTGCTGAGATTGCCTCTAAGCCGGTTTTCCCTGGCAGCTTGGGACTTCAGTACCCTGTCTTGTTGAGCCAGACACGCTAGCCTGCTGCAAACACAGACCCAGGTCCGAACCATGTCCCTCAAAAGCTGCAGACTTAACTGAAAACAGCTTAAGAAGTGCTCCTGTCTCCAGCACCCAGATATCCAATTCCCAATGGGGACCAAACCCCAAATAAATCCATTTTTCTCTGTATAAAGCTTATACAGGCGTAATGGCGCAGACTCACTACTGCAGGGGCCTCCTGCTGGCTGCTCTGGAGCACCCCCTGTGGGTGGTGTCCTGCCTGTTGTCTACCCTACTCAGCTGTTTTGGACCCATGAAGCTCCCCCACTCAGTGATGAAATCTAGTCTTTTGTGTACTTTTACCTTGTAATATACAGATTTCACAGGGAAGACCAGAATTTCTCATATTGGGTGTCCTGACCCAAAAGGGAGTTGCAGGAGGGTCACAAAGTTATTTTAGGTGGGTCATGGTATTGCCACCCTTACTTCTGCTCCGACTTCAGATCTTGGCAACCAGAGAGCGGCAGCTGTTGGCCAGGCACCCAGCTCTTATTTCTATACTGATGCCTTCAGAGCTGGGTGGCCGAACAGAGGCGGCTGCTGACTGAAGGCCAAGCTCTGAAGGTTGCAGCACAGAAGTAAGGATGGCAATACCATATCATGCCATCCTTACTTCTGTGCTGCTGCTGGCGGCGACTCTGCCTTCAGAGTTGGGCTCCCGGCCAGCAGCCACTGCTCTCCAGCTGCTCAGCTATGAAGGCAATGCTGCCACTAGTAGCAATGCAGAAGTAAGGGTAGCGGTACTGCAACCCCCCCTACAATAACCTTTGAACCCCCTCAAAACTCCTTTTTTGGTCAGGGCCCCTACAATTACAACACTGTGAAATTTCAGATTTAAATAGCTGAAATTATGACATTTATTATCTTTAAAATCCTATGGACCTTGAAATTGACCAAAACAGACTGTGAAGTTGGTAGGGCGTTACTGATGAGGTGGGTATCAATGACTGAAGAATGACAGCAAAGCTCATCTGATTTGAACTCATTAGCTATCAGATACACACCCACACCCCTTTATCCAGTTCATACTTATTTAAATAATTTTGTACTCTGCAAAAAAAAAAAAAAAAAAAGTCATTGGTGATGAGACGGGAAAGGTAAAGTCATCAAAATAGTTGTTTCACAACATTACAAAGTTTCTACAGAAAGTTTTATTATTTATATACCAGTAGCACCTAGAGGCCCCAACCAAGGTCAGAATCTCATTGTAGTAGCTGGTGTACATAATGCTTAGTAACTCTCCCTGTCCTGGAGAGTTTGCAATCTAAAAAAGATAACACAAAAAGAACATATGATAATCCCCATTTTACAGATGAGGAACTGTGGCAGAGAGATTAAGTGACTTCCCCAAATACACACATGGAATCCAGATCCCATGGCTCCCAGTCCAATAAATTAAGCATAAGATCATCCTTTCTTTCTCAGATGTAATTTATCCTTCAAATTGGGGTGGAAGGTAGGGAAATACTGTGTAAATATTGTCCCTTCCTCCAAACAACTCAATCCTGCTATCAACATTATTTTATATGTAGAGTGCGGAAAACTTTAAGGGATAAAAGAATATAAATTTCTGCCCACTGTAAAATTCAGAAAAAGTGAAAAAGAATTTAGTTTCAAATAAAGTAAGCTCACACTGTATCATGCTACAAATAAATAAAAAGTACTCTGGCCATTTGTTAAAATGGACCAAACTTGAACTCCCTGGACTGCTCCATAAAGTTACATGGATCTCTAAAAACAAAATATAAATTAGCCTTAATATAAATATAAATGAAATAGGAATATATACTGATCTATGAAAAGGTTTTCATTCTCACACTTATGCAAGAAGGTAAAGCAAATTCAGAAAAATAGCATGTTCTCCCCAGAGCCATAATTTATTACACTGAAAAAATATTAAGAAATTCAGACTAGAGGTTATATTAACCTTTGGTTAGTCAAAGTTAATGCAAATATTTAGGTTTCAAAGTACTGTATGTAAAAAGAATTCAAGAAGTACCAGTTCAACTGTGGGTTGGGACCCCAAAGTGGACCACGACTCTGTTTTAACAGGGTCACCAGGGCTGGCATTAGACTTGCTGGGGTCCGAGGCCAAAGCCGAAGCCCGAGCCTCACCACCCAGGGCCGAAGCCGAAGCCTGAGGCAGGGTTCTGGCTTTTGCTTCAGCCTTGGGTGGTGGGACTTAGGCTACAGGCTCCTTGCCTGGGGCTGAAGCTCTGGGGCTTGGGCTTCGGCCATTACACCTGGGGCACCAGAGCTAGGGCTTTGGCCCCTCTGCCTGGGGCAGCAGGGCTTGGGCGGGCTCAGGCTTCGGTCCCCCGCTTCCTGGTAGTGATTTTTGTTGTCAGAAGAGGGTCACGGTGCAATGAAGTTTGAGAACCCCTGAATTAGATCAACAACTGCAGCAGAAACCCTAGAGAAGAGGCTGAAGCTATCAGGATTCCCACCATTGAATATATAAGCAACTTGGCACTTTCCATTTACACCATCTACAGGTATAAGAGTGGGCACTAATAGAGAACACTGTCATAGGATGTAGAACACTTCAAATTTTACTCCAAAAAATTCATTTTCATGGCAACTTGGTAAGGACAGCAGTCATGAAAATGTACAACAGCCATTTCATACTCTATACCTGGAGACTGGCAATTAAACTCCTTTGTCTTCAGGATTGATAAGAGTACTAAATAAATGCTCACCATCTTTAGCACATAAATGGTGGTCCAAGGATTAATGAAATTAACTCATTTATTAACTGTGCTGGTCATAGCTACCGCAGATCTCTCTTAGGACAAACAGAGCATCTCAGTATCTAAACACAAAACAAAGAATGAGCAAGCAGTATTGTCGTAACATTTACAATGCAGAGTTTGAATACAAAAGAAACAATAGACTCCATAAAAGAGAACGTAAAATGATATTCTTCAGTAGAATGCCTGAATGACAACCACATTAGGTTCAGCATCTGCAAGTCAGCATTAAAGGCTCAGCCCAGATGCGCTGAGAAGCATGCTGCATAGCCAAATCTGTGGTGAAGACAAGAGTGATATCACAACTGAAGATAACTGCTGTAAGCAGTAAACTGAGAAAACTTCTTAGACTAAATATATACTGTGAACATAACACACAGGAAGAAAGACACTTGATAATGTTACAACTTCAGTTTTTATGAAGGCCTGGTCTACACTATGTGTTTAAACCGAATGTAGCAGCGTTAAACCAAT
The DNA here is from genome assembly GCF_007399415.2 of Gopherus evgoodei. Taxonomy (NCBI): domain Eukaryota; kingdom Metazoa; phylum Chordata; order Testudines; family Testudinidae; genus Gopherus; species Gopherus evgoodei. The sequence goes on along the minus strand of NC_044341.1, from coordinate 200,037 downwards.
TTAACCCTGCACCCATCCACACAACGAAGCCCTTTATATCGATATAAAGGGCTCTTTAAACCAATTTCTGTACTCCTCCCCAACGAGAGAAGTAGCGCTGAAATCGGTATTGCCATGTCGGATTAGGGTTAGTGTGGCCGCAAACTGACGGTATTGGCCTCCGGGCGATATCTCACAGTGCACCATTGTGACCGCTCTGGAAAGCGGTCTGAACTCAGATGCACTGGCCAGGTAGACAGGAAAAGCCCCGCGAACTTTTGAATTTCATTTCCTGTTTGCCCAGCGTGGAGCTCTGATCAGCACGGGTGGTGATGCAGTCCCAAATCCAAAAAGAGCTCCAGCATGGACTGTACAGGAGATACTGGATCTGATCGCTGTATGGGGAGACAAATCTGTTCTATCAGAGCTCCGTTAAAGAAGACGAAATGACAAAACATTTGAAAAAATCTCCAGGCTATGATAGACAGAGGCCACAGCACAGTGCTGCGTGACAAGCGTAACGGAAAGCCAAAGAATCAAATGGACGCTCATGGCGGGAGGGAGGGGGTACTGAGGACTCCAGCTATCCCACAGTCCCCCACAGTCTCCGAAAAGTATTTGCATTCTTGGCTGAGTTCCCAATGGCTGAAGGGTCAAAAACATTTTCCCAGGTGTTTCAGGGTATATGTCATCAATTTACACCCTTCCCCTATCGAAAGAAAAGGGAAAAAAAAAGTCTCTCACCTTTTTTCAGTGTCACCCTATGTCTACTGCATGCTGCTGGTAGACAGGGTGCTGCAGCGCTGAACACCAGCATCCCCTTCCCGGTGGTAAACGGTACAATATGACTGCTATCCATCGTCATCATCAGCCCGTGAGTGCTCCTGGCTGGCCTCGGTAAGGTCTGCCGGGAGCACCTGGGTAAAAATGGGAATGACTCCCGGTCATTCTCAGCAGATGGTACAGAACGGCTGGTAACCGTCCTCATCATAGAGCTCAGCCTCCAGTTGCTATCAGCTCCCCCCCTTTCATGTCTAAAGAAAAGATTCTGTACTCCCTGGACTATCATAGCACCTGGAAGCTTCCTCCCCCTCATTTTATCTCACTAAAAAGTCAGTGTTTCTTATTCCTGAATTCTTTATTACATCATCACACAAATGAGGGGACACTGCCACGGTAGCCCAGGAGGGTTAGGGAAGGAGGGAAGCAACAGGTGGGGTTGTTGCAGGGGCACCCCCTAGAATGGCATGCAGCTCATCATTTCTGCAGGATCTCTGGGGCTCTGACACGGAGCGGCTGTGCTCCCTGGTTCTCTAGTACACTTGCCCCATATTCTAGGCAGGACTGACTTTATTTTTAGACAAAACATAAAGAAGGGAATGACCCGGGAAGTCATTCCCATTTTTGTCCATGAGCGCCCGGCCGACCTCAGCGAGGCCAGCTAGGAACACCCATGACAGCAGCAGACGGTACAAAACAACTGATAACCGTCATCTCATCACCAATTTACAATGGCAGACGGTGCAATAGGGATGGTAACCGTCTCTGCTATCTTGCAAAGGCAAATGAATGCTGCTGTGTAGCACTGCAGCACTGCGTCTGTCAGCAGCATCTAGTACACATACAGTGACAGTGACAAGGCAAAACGGGCTCCATGGTTGCCATGCTATGGCGTCTGCCAGGGCAATCTAGGGAAAAAGGGTGCGAAATGATTGTCTGCCATTGCTTTCACAGAGGAAGGATTGAGTGACAACATTTACGCAGAATCACCTGTGACACTGTTTTTGCATTGGGATCTCAAGCCAGAATTCCAATGGGTGGAGGAGACTGTGGGAACTATGGGATAGCTACGAGATAGTTACCCACAGTGCAATGCTCCGGAAATCGACGCTAGCCTCGGTACATGGACGCACACCGCCGAATTAATGTGCTTAGTGTGGCCGCATGCATTCGACTTTATACAATCTGTTTTACAAAACCAGTTTATGTAAAAATCGGAATAATCTCGTAGTGTAGATATACCCGAACTGTGCTGCTTTAGGCGAAATATTTAACTATAGTGGGCAGGGTGGATGGGGGAAGACAGAGAAACTGAATTTCTCTTAAAGTTATGACTAGAAATTCTGTTTTGATCATGTACTTTCTACTGTGCTCTGTCTCCTGTCAGTATCATGTATTCTTCAATGAAGATTTGTTCACCTCTAGTCTGCCCTGTGATGTGATTTCAGGACTATATTAGATACAATTTTAGGACTGCATCAGATTAGGATTGTTTCAAACTGGTAAATAAATTCTGTTCTCAGGAGCCAAAATATCTTACCGCGTTATAGGTAAAACCATGTTACGGTGTTATATCAAACTTGCTTTGATCCACCGGACTGCACAGCTCCTCCTCCTCCCGGAGCACTGCTTTACCGCATTATATCCGAATTCGTGTTATATCGGGTCGTGTTATATCGAGGTAGAGATGTATTGATATAGCTTTTAGACTATGCAAAATCTTAGGTATCACTGCATGCTGATTTGTGCCCTGTCTTAATCAAATAATAAAGCATCCCTGTGTATGGACAGAAACAGCTGATTTACAAACAAACAGCTCCTCCTAATAATGCCACTTCTGCTGCTTGAGACACATTGCGGTTGATGCTTCTGCACCTCTCTGAGCAGTAACTCAAGGAATGGATTTCATAACTGCACAATTCAGTAAGAAAAAGCTCCATTTCAACAAACCTCATGAGAAAAGGAAACTCTTTTCATGGATACTTTGTCACTAGAGTCTTAAGGAGGCACCATTGACATTTTTTAAAGTCACACAACTTAAAAAATATCTGAAAAGGTTTAATCGTTATAAGTTACGTTTGTTTACTTTGTGCATATGACAGCACTTTATGTATAGTCCGTTTGGCATGTTATTGATATGCATCTTTCACAGAAGAAGAGAAAAGAAAAGCATTTTTTAAAACAGATCATTTTCTTATAAAAATAATGCATATTGGCAGGGGAAGGTTTAATATTTTTAACACATTTAATGAAATGTACTGGAGTTCTAACCAATTGCATTTGTTGTCGTATTGTTATGAAACAAGATCCACTACTCTGCTGATATTCTAGCTGGCATAATTGAATATTATATACTACTATCTATGCAGTTATGCATGATTATTTTTTACTTGTCTGCTGATGAAAGAAAGAGGTCTAATATACTGGAGAAATTGTTCAAAAACTACGACTGCTTGCGAAAGTTAATACTTCTCCTTCCCCTGTAATGCAAGCATGGGTTACAGGTAGTATAAGTTTTGGCCAGGTTCATAGATTCATATTAATAACTTCCAAGGCCAGAAGGGACCATTGTGATCATCTAATTTGACCTCCTCTCTAATACAGGCCAGAGAATGTGCCCAAAATAATTCCTAAAGCAGATCTTTTAGAAAAATTTCTAATCTTCATTTAAAAATTTTCAATGATGGAGGATCCATCACAACCCTGGGTAAATTGTTCAACAGTTCATTACTCTCACTGTTAATAATTTATGCCTACTTTCCAGTCTGAATTTGTCCATCTTCAACTTCCAGCCACTGGACCATATTACACCTTTATCTACTTCACTGAAGAGCCAATTAATATTTGTTAACTATGTAGATACTTATAGACTAATCAAGTCATCCCTTAACCTTCTCTTTGTTAAACTAAACAGATTCAGCTCTTTCGTTCTATCACTGTAAGGCATGTTTCCTAATCCTTTAATCATTCTTGTGGCTCTTCTCTGAATTACTAGACTGGGGCCTAGATCCACCTATTATTCATCAAGAAACCTACTTTTTAATTTATGGCAGAATTGAATACAATCAGCTAAATGTTCTGACCTTCATTTTTATTCACAGCCTCTTGTAAAAGGGAATGTGACAAATTATCTCATTGATATAATCAAAACACCACAATTACTAGTGAGGAGACCATTCCATGTAAACAACTGTTTTAGATGTTCAAAATGTTCTCAGACATTTCTGTTTCAGTCTGAAATTTCTCATGTTTGGCCTTAAAAAAAACAATTTCAGGTTTGATCTAACTGTGAAGAAAATCCTCCAGCTGTTTTTTAGCTAGGCAAGTATGAAAAGAGTACTCATCTGCATCAAAAAGTTTTCTGAGTGTTGTTTTACATAGGGATCCCCTATACACTGGTTTCCTTACTAATCTGAATATGCACTAGCCTGCAAGTGTGTTCAAACTTCCTGACATCTGATCTGTTTCAGAGCTTGAAGGGATTCTAGAGGACTTCACATGAAGGAGACAGACAGAGATGAGTGAGGGGCATCCAGCAGATTTAAAGACCTGCATATGTTTCTGGATATGGTGAAAATAAGGCATAGGAACATTAAGTAACTTGTTCAAGGTTATTCCATGAGTTCTGCCAGAAAACCCAGGTCTCCAGATTTTTAAGACTTGTATTTAGTCCATTAGACAATAGCAGTCCAGTAAACAGTATCTATATTCTTTAAAGATCTTGGCCCTATTACTAAGGGGGAGCACAGTGCAGTGCCCTTATCCTGCCAATATAACCCTCCACCATGAGGCATATAGAATTCTAAAGTCCATGCTACGACAAATTGAAAAAATCATATTGCAAATATAGAAGCACATAATGAGATGGAAAGACTATCAGGGTCAGAAGAAGTTTTATAGAGAGAGAGGAAATAATTTATGGTTGAGCTGGTCTGAACATGTTTGCTCTCACCTGGTTGTGAAAGCTACAGAAAACTGGGCTTGGTCTGAATTTCAACAAGATGACATTTTAAAAAATGAATACGTAGATCATTAATGTCTTCTGTGTACTGCCCTATTGCTTAAAGGCCTCTAAATGAACCTATGTTTAACACAAATTTGATTTTCCTTTAGCTCAATATGTAACCTTATTGCTTTGGGATGCAGAGACCTCTGGTTCAGTTTCTTGCTGGAATGGAAAAACCACCAATATAACTAAGCCTTTGTTTGTTATTTAAGTCTTTTGGCTCCAATCCTGCTTCCACTGAAGTCAGTGGGAGTAGAACTTGGCACTTGGATACCCCTATTCCAATGTGTAATCCGTAGTTTCTCTCTTTTCTTTTTTTCCCTTTTATTTTCCTTTTAAAAAAAAGGGATAATTCAAAGGAAGGTACTATATTAATTGAATGTTAAAGTTGAAAGTTTAAATGCATAAAAATGAGGGAAAATAAAAATTAATGTAATCACCATATAGACATAAAGGCATACCTCTATCAGATTATTCAGTAATATAAAGCATCATCTAAGCACAAAGAAACCAACAATGCTGCTGTGAGAATTTAACTCTATAAATACTTGAACTGAGTGTTAAAATTCTCAGCCGAAACCTTCATTAACTTGTGGGTTTTTTTAATTTAAGAACATTATTTGGGAAAATCTCATCAAGCAGAAACACAATTCAGAACAATACAATTTAGAAGGAAACTAATGCATTCAACTAAGCTCTATTGTTATAGGATTTTTTTTACCAAAGTATAATCTGAAACTGAATGCAGCACCACAAACAATAAATAGAAACATAGTTCTGTTAGTGGTGCTGGGACCATTTTTATAGTAGGGGTGCTGAGAGTCATTGAACTAAACTGTAAACCGTGCATAGGACGGAAACCACTTCAAGCCAGTGGGTGCACCAGTACCCCTAGTTCCAGTACCTATGAGTTCTATATATTGTTTCCTTAATATTATGCAATAATCCATCAACTGCAAATAAAAGTAAATGCCTGGTATAAAGGGGTCAGATTTTAAGATCCCTACTCTGTACTAATTTCTTCACTATGTGAATAGAAATGTGGTTGTGTTCTGGTGTCTTGAAAGATGTTTTCTATTTTTCAAACTAAGAGCAAGGAAAAAATCTCTCTCTCTCTCTTTTTTTTTTTTTGGTTAGCTTATATCTGACATGTTTGAGTGATCGCACTCTCTTTTCAGAGGCAGCTGCTTACATAGCAGCTGCTTCTGATGAGTGAGAGTACTATCAACACCAAGGCAGAGGCACAGTCAGTAACTCTGTAACCTCCCTCTCTCCCTGGCATTTTCAAGCTTTTTACAACATAGTTCACAGACTGCTAAGCTACATGAATCTTTGCAAGATTGACAGAAAGTCAGTTTTTCCATCTCTCCAAACACTCTCTCTGGTTAGAAATGTTCTAACAGATCTGCTCTAGAAATTGTTTTGGGGAAGTTCTATGGACTGTGTTAGACAAGAGGTCATAATGGTCCCTTCTGTCCTTGCAATCCATTAAATAAGCTGAAATTTCAAGATCATCTACTGTAAATAAAAGCATTCTTTACATATCAACCAAGAAAGTCAAATATAAACCATGAACGACATTCTAAGATTTTCTAGGTCTGAGGATTCTTTTGTTAGTTTTTTATTGACTGCACATCTATTACCACCTCATTGCTTTCATGCTTGTGTAGCTTAATTGCATGGTAACACTCAGATACTCAAAGTTAAACTTCCTGTCCCAAACAGGAGTTCTGCAACAATTACTGTTCTGTGTGAAATTTTACAGTTAACTTATTCAATCATAAATTCATTTACTCGTTAAGACTGATCTGCTGAGAGTTATTACAAGCTAAGTTAAGTTGATAGACTCCATTAAAGTGCAGTACTGTCATGGAATTTGTGATCTTAACTGTAGTGCCTGTGATGGATACCAATTACGTTGCCATTTTCCACAAAAAGTCTGCATGACATAGAAGTTATTATGAATGACTGATAAGATCACTGAATATTTTACATCATGATTTTTCAAACGATTCATCTCTAATCATGGAGTGAGCAGAACTACTTCTCTCTTATATTATGACCTACTGTATGCGGGAGAGTCAGACTAAATCAGTCAACTCTCATCAGTATGAGCTAATTATTAATGCTTGTGGAAGTTGGCATCTCTCCTCACTATAGTAGGATGCTTGATCATTTTAACCATCTCCCCTTCAGAAGCAATAGCCAACTCGCTGGGAAAGAAAGCCTCTTTTCCAGACAGTAAATTTTTATTTACGTATTTATTTTTGATATCACATTAGCTGTGAGCTCATTTAGTTGCCTCCATGTTCAGTTCCTTATGGAGTTACTTGTATAGATACATATTAACATTACAGGATTTGGTAAGGTCAAAAGGAGTATACCACTATGTCAGAGTCTGCTATTTGTGGAAATAGTTAATTTCTGAGAGAAATAGAGTATGAAGAAATAAAATTACTTCACACAGATATTACTGCATATAAGAATTTTAAAAAACAAACCAAAAAGCATTCTGAAATCACCGAAGTATTTACATTTTTGTTATGAACTCTATTTTTACCATTACCTAGAAAACTGGAAGAAACAAACAATAATAGAACTCTCTTCCATACTTAACTGAGGCCACTGCAGTAAATATGAGAGGGTAGAGCCCAGCTCCCACATTCCATACAGATTTAATGCTCTTATCACATGAAGCCAACTCTCAAACACAGTGATTGCTAATTTTCTTCATTACAGAAAAATAATACAAACAATGCTAGTAAAATTTGGAAGACATTTACAAATATATCAAATGTTTGAGTTCTACTGCCTACAAGTAACTCAGAACTTCATGATGCATTCATTAGAACAGCCCCGCTCAAAGCAAGCACTGCCTCAGTTAAACTCATGTCATTGCTTCAATGAGATGACCAGGAATAACAGAGGGTAGAATATTATGCCTAAATAACAAGGGTGAAAGTTCTGATCTCCTTAAAGTCAGTGACAAAACTCCCATTGACTCTAGCTGGGCCAGGATGTTACCCCAGACTCTTACTATGCCTTTTCTAAACCTTTTACTTGTACTCACCAACTATGTGACTTACAGAAGGTTAGGAAGCCAAGATCTAGGCCTCAAAAGTAGAAACTTAAAAGTTAAGCTCCTAAGTCCTTATTTAGGCACATGGGAGAAAGCAAAACCACAGCAGTTAAAAAGCTTAACTTAATTTAAGGCTTAATCAACAATAACATAAGTAAAGCAAAGTGATCATAAAGCTATCTTGCTCTTATCCAGTTCTGGTGCACAAACAGGCTGTTTCTATCTTCATCAACTCCATGTTGGTTTGATCTGGTGAGGGGCCTGCACTGCTCCACAACTCCTCCTTTTTTAAACATGCATCATTTATACATCTTGTCTTGTAACATTACACTGATGCAAATTATGAAAACTACCTAACCCTATAAATATTCTATTCAAGAAATATTTTCCTACGCACTAACCCAAAATCCTTTTAATGGATGCATTTTTACCTAACCTGATAAAACTCTAATTGGTACCTCCCTATCTTTATTAGTCATTGCTATCCTCCTCCTTACTCATTTTCATTGCTTTCATGCATTTCATTATTTCTTATAACAGTTGTCTTATTCTTACTTATCCGTTTCTTGTTTGGAGTGTTGTTGTAACTGTATTGGTCGTAGGTTATTAGAGAGACAAAATGGGTGAGGCAGTCTCTTTTATTGGACCAGCTTCTGTTGGTGGAATAGACAAGCTTATGACCTTGAAGTTACTGGCTGGCTAGTTTTGCACAGTCAATATCCATCCTCCTTAATATGTCAGACCAGTGAGATCTACACCTGGCTATTAAATCACATATTTGTCTGATTTGTTTTGGCCTGTTAATTACACAGACAAAGAATCCACGGTAGATAAGACACAAACCAACTTTCTGATTTTTACAACCTTTGAAATTGTTTTAGTAGAGTTTTAAAAGCTGTATCAACAAATACTTACACACAGCAGAAAAGTTCCCTTTTATATATTTAAGAATGCTATAATAAAATATATCTACTTCTCTAACATTATTTTTTAGGGCTGTCAAATGATTTTAAAAATCGCAATTAATCACAAGATTAAAAAATAGTCACAATTAATCACAGTTTTAATTGCATTGTTAAACAATAATAGAATACCAATTTAAATTTATTATAAATATTTTGGATGTTTTTCTACATTTTCACATATATTGATTTCAATTACCAGAATAAAAAGTTTACAATGCTCACATAATATTATTTTTATTTAAAATATTTGCACTGTAAAAAGATAAACAAAAGAAATAGTATTTTTCAATTCATCTCATACAAGTCCACTGGCTTCTACTTCTTGTTCAGCCAATTGTTAAGACAATTCAAGTTTGTTTACATTTACAGGAGATAATGCTGCCAGCGTCTTATTTACAATGACACCTGAAAGCGAGAATAGGCATTCGTGTGGCACTGTTGTAGCCAGTGTTGTAAGGTATTTACGTGCCAGATATGTTAAACATTTGTGTGCCCCTTTATGCTTTGACTTGTAGGCTCTAAAGCCGGGGTACGCAACCTGCGGCACGCAAGCTGATTTTCAGTGGCACTCACACTGCCCAGGTCCTGGCCACCGGGCTGGGCGGCTCTGCATTTTAATTTAATTTTAAATGAAGCTTCTTACACATTTTAAAAACCTTATTTACTTTACATACAACAATAGTTTAGTTATATATTATAGACTTATAGAAACACCTTCTAAAAACATTCAAATGTATTACTGGCACACAAAACCTTAAATTAGAGCGAATAAATGAAGACTCGGCACACCACTTCTGAAAGATTGCTGACCCCTGCTTTAAAGTTTTTTGTTTTGGTTTTGAGTGCAGTTATGTTAAGAAAAATTCTACATTTGTACATTGCACTACAGTACTTGTATGAGCTGAATTGAAAAATACTGTTTCTTTTGTTTAGCTTCTTTTACAGTGCAAATATTTTTAAATAAAAATAGAGTACTGCACACTTTGTATTTTGTCAAGTATTCACCCATGAAAGCTCATGCTCCAATACATCTGTTAGTCTATAAGGTATCACAGGGCTCTTTGCTGCTTTTGTATTTTGTGTTGTAACTGAAATCAATATATTTGAAAATGTATTATAAATATTTTAGAATGTTTTTCTACATTTAAATCATTATTTTTATTAACAGTGTGATTAATCGCAACTATTTTTTAAATCTAGTTAATTTGTTTTGCATCAAACACATGCATTAACTGCGATTAATTGATAGCCCTAATCTATTTAGCACAGTTCATTAAACATATCTTTACACACAAAAAAAGGCTGATTTTCCAAGTGTTGAGCAGCCAGAAGCTCCCATTCACTTTTGAAAATGAGGCCCATTACTTTCTGTGCCTAAATAAAGACTTAAGCTCCTAACTTTACACTCTATTTTTTAGAATTTTGGCCAGGGCTTTATACCAGGCTCATCACCTATGACTCTGGTACCTGCTCCATAAAGCTCACCACATAAACAGCAGTTGTATCTAAATATGTGTTGTACAGTCCTCTCCCTTAAAAGATATTTCCACATAGTCAGAGGTCTTTGCTTAGGGAATGGAAACAGACTGGACGTTGGCAGATGGTGATACACCTTGTCCCCCTATAATCCTGTATAAACTGGAAAAGATAATAGAGCTCCAACAAGGGTCTAAGGGCACATGTCATTCTGGGACTGACATGCTTTGAGGACTTGGACAAGTCACAACTGCTGTTCTTCATTCTCACCATCAATAAAACACACATAAGTGATATTTAGATATCCATCTACTGCACAAAAGCGTTGTGAAGATTAGTTAAAGCACAATATAAGTGCTAAATGTTATTATAAGCACTTAAATACAAAGGTGATCAGTGCCTTAGTAATACCCATAACATATATGTAGTCACAACAGCTCTGTAGCGTGGCTCTGAAACCACTGGCTCTTTTCATATAAACCAGGGGTACGCAACCTATGGCACGCGTGCTGCCTTGATTTTCAGTGGCACTCACAATGCCCAGGTCCTGGCCATTGGTGACAGACAAATGTCCACAGGAATCAAGAGTTAATTTAAACCTCATATTTGCAAAATCAAGCCAGAAATCTTGTGAGAAAATATTCTGGGATCTCCTGTTTCAGACGGAACTAGAAATATTGCAAAAACACTCTCTCATGGTATTTTTTTCCATTTCCAGTCAGAGCTAGAAAAGACAGATGAAGGGGAAAAAAATAATGAGAGGAAAGGAGGTTAAGTAAACTAAATGTATCTAAACTACAAGAAGGTTAATTTTAATGTAGGTTCAGGTAAGTTTTATTCTACATGACCTGGCTCCCCCATCCGAAGTCTACGTGAGATGCTTTGCCGATTTTCCAGTAACCGACAACCACATCCAGAGGGTCCCCTTGAAGATGTGTATTTGTTCTATGGCCTGCATTAATTTTAAGTGGTACAATATGTGACAAAGCTCCTCCTCTACCTTGGTGGGTCCTGCGCTTATTGGCAGATTTGCTCACCTCAGTGATCTTCCCCCCAGTCTGGATCAACTCCTCCTGTGTCTGATCAGGAGCTGGGAGGTTTGGGGGGAACCCAGGCCTGCCCTCTACTCCGGGTTCCAGCCCAGGGCCCTGTGGATTGCAGCTGTCTATAGGGCCTCTTGTAACAGCTGCATGACAGCTACAACTCCCTGGGCTACTTCCCCATGGCCTCCTCCAAACACCTTCTTTATCCTCACCACAGGACCTTCCTCCTGGTGTCTGAAAACACCTGTACTCCTCCAGCAGCACAGCCTCTCACTCTCAGCTCCTTGTGCCTCTTGCTCCCAGCTCCTCACACCCACTTCCTCTCCTCTAGCTCCTCCCCACCTGACTGGAGTGAGCTCCTTTTTAAACCCAGGTGCCCTGATTAGCCTGCCTTGATTGGCTGCAGGTGTTCTAATCAGCCTGTCTGCCTTAATTGGTTCTAGCAAGTTCTTGATTACTCTAGTGCAGCCCCTGCTCTGGTCACTCAGGGAACAGAAAACTGCTCACCCAGTGACCAGTATATTTGCCCTCTACCAAACTCCTGTACCCCACTGGCCTGGCTCTGTCACAAATAATATTTTGTTGAAAAGTAAATCCAAATGTTTTAAAGTAACATTCACTATCAGCTTTATAGTTACAGCTGTTTATAGATTTGGCAATATTTTAAAACACAGAAAAATGTGCTTCTCTCTTTTTTGTTCTAGGTTAAATTATATCCACGAGATAGATGGAAACATCTAATATAGAAAATCCTGAAGAAACATTTTTTTATTTGTTTGTTATCAGGAAACAGTCATCGCCTGGAAAGAGAGGCTTTTAGATGGAATTGGAGATGGCACAATGATTAATTCATCACTTTTTGAGTTGTGAAGAACCAGGTTTGAATCGGTCTGAGATTCCAAATAAACTATGGTTGGTAGTCTCTGCAGATTTTGGCAGCAAGAACATTACGCCAATGACTAAAGTGGACAATATTCCCACTGACAGAAAGCTTTTGTATAATTTAAATCCAAGAGAAGAGGAATTCTATAAGAATACCGCCTCACCGCTTACAACAGAGAGGTGACCAACCTTCCACATACCAGGCCCTTGGTCTAGCCTTAAACAGTACAGGCCTAGCTTCACGTAAGTGACTTGCCTCATTTCTTAGTGCACATAACTGGGAAGGTTAAGTTGTAAATAGGGGCCTGACAAATGGTACATTGCAGTCAGGCTGTCTGTGCTAAGATAAACAGCAACACCCTGATGCTAGGGACTATGGACAAGGTAAACTTGGAATGTAAAGGTCAAGTTCCATGTGAATGGCAAATGGACAGAGTATGCTGTACAGGAATTGGTTCCTGCAGCATGACGAAGCCAATCAAAAAATGTGTGATTTAACGTATAGAAAATGAAATGTAATGTGTAAATGTATATAAAGAAAGAGGTTGTCTGTGTAACTTTGGATGTGTGGTACACCCGATACCCACACCCTAAGTTTGAGTCTGATCAACTCAGTGTAGGTTTGCTGTATGCCAAATAAAGGAACCTGAGTCGAACTGAGTGTTTTGGATCCCAGAACTGGACAAGGTGTTCTGGATAAGCTGAGTGGCGAAGGTCTCAGAGGAAATCCCAACGCATGGTTTAGCAGAGTTGCCAAGCTGCTCCAATTTGCTTCTTCATATAAAGAGAAGAATTTCTTAACACATAGATGGAGAAGTATTACACGAGTTGTCCAGGTTATTAGAACCATATTTTTGATCATGGATTTTCATTATTGCCCATTTACATTATTGTCAGAGTCGGCTGCCACCAGAGCACCCTCCTGTGGCCTGAGGTTGCTCTGCAGGCCCACTGCTGTCAATATTCCTCTTTTTCATGGCTCCCCAACGAAACTTAACACAGATCAGTTACCCCTGAGGGCAGAGATGAAGGCCCTGAGAGTCTCCTCCAAACTACTGCCAGGGTTTCTGTTTCTGGCAATCCCTCCCTTTCTCTGCAGTTCCTCCCAATCTCTGAGCTCCACTCATCACTTCCACTTCCTGCTATTATTTACAGGGAGAGAAGTGATTTGACTCGGGTGTGCCTCTTCAGTAACCAGGGTTGTCTGGGCCAAGGCCTTTGGCCATAAAAGGTACAATTACAGGTACTGTTACAATTATCGTCACTGAAAACATACTTAAACAGAAAACATTTTAAATTCTACAGTGCTAAGTAGGGCTTTCCCCTGAGTAGTGACACACACAGGGCATATCTGCTGACATCTGTCCGCAGCAAGGTTACAATGGTATGGTCATACATACTATACATTCTTATTTGTTGTAAAGATGTGGATGGCTAGAAACTTATCTCTGGCCCTACTATCCTATGTAAAACAATTTTGCCTAATACAATTTGAGAAGAGAACAAGACAGCCATCTAGAGGGCAAGCAAAGGAAATTATCCTCCCTAAATCACAAGTGATCCCACTAGAACAGTGGCCATCAAGTTACACCTCACTTAAAACCTACTTGCTTACAAAATCTGACATAAAAATACAAAAATGTCACAGCACACTATTACTGAAAAATTGTTTACTTTTTCATCATCTAAATATAAAATAAATCAATTGGAATATAAAATATTGTACTTACATTTCAGTGTCTATAGTATATAGAGCAGTATAAAGTTATTGTCTGTATGAAATTTTAGTTTCATACTGACTTCTCTAGTGCTTTTTAGTTAGCCTGTTGTAAAACTAGGCAGATATCTAGAAGAGTTGATGTACCCCTGGAAGACCTCTGAGTACCCCCAAGGGTATGTGTACCCTGATAGAGAACCACAGCAATAGGAACACAATTCAAAACTGAAAAAGATCAACAAGACTAAGCAGAAGCAGCATTAATGTGCTAATCCCATTTGAAAGATTTTAAGAGGAAGCCTACAAGTCTTTTTTTTTTCTTTTTAATAGAAGTTAAGGTAAACAACTTTCAAGCTGCCAGTATTTTTCTATTTCATTTTACAAACCTTACCTGCTATGTTTAAATAAATTGTTTGATACCTCCAGTATACGTGTTAAAAGTCAAACTACAAAGTAATTGCAGAAAACCTAGTTTGAAATATTTAGAGCTATAATTGTACACATTATAAAATACTGTGGAAGAAAAAATAAAGATCTAACAAAAAGAAATATGAGGGAATTCACTCAGCTTTGGTATCCATTTTTAAAAGTGTATAAGAGAATGGAAAATTTAAAGAATATCATCATTAGCTATACAAATAATTAAAGTAATTTCTAAATGATCTTGACAGATTCCCTGAATAAACACTTAACATAAACTCTTTTAAACAAGCTTAATTAGTATACAAAAGTGAGTAGATGCTCCACAGTCAATGGCTCTAGGAATTATCATAGAAACACTGAACATTTTTAATTAGATGCTTTACTATCTTTTTTTGGATTCCCCTCAGCACCTCTGCACCAACCCAAGTAAGAGGACTACTTAGTAATACATGACTCTTCTAAAATAATCTGCAGCAAAACCTTGCAATTAATCCAACCCTGTGATACAGCTCAAAATATTGGGGCCCACATGTCTAAGGGTTCACGCCCTGGAAGACTGTGTCAGTAACCAAATAATAGTTTTAACAGGTCATAGCTAGGTGTGTAAAACGGTTCTTTGTAGCATTCAACAATCAAGAAAACATTATATCAGATTTACACAAAAGCTTGCAAACTTATACATAGTTTAAAAACATATGTACATTGCTGGGAGGGAGGACTGTACATTAACATTTTAAAGATTTATTTGCATTTAGTTATTAATGTATAAGATAGTAAGAAAAAACAGATAATATAGTAAACATAAGGAAGAATTTTTCAGCTTTCACTCACAGGTCGTTTATTGTAAAAAGAAGCAACTGGATCCCTGGATGACCATCTCAGTCTATTAAGCCTGTAAGCTCTCTGCTAAGTGCTGAAACCCCAGGTCATTGCAGAGCTGAAACGAAGCACAGCACTGGTGGCAGTGGCAGGTGTATGGGAATCTTCACAGCTGCTTTCTAGCCTTACCTATCCAGTCTACCAGACTGTTAATTTGGCACCCTTCAAACAGGATTAAATCAAGTGAATCTCATTTATTTAAATGAGAAGATTATTCTCTCTCATTTACTGGTAAATTGTAGAAAATAGATTGTGCAGGAAATGGTTTCTTTGGGTAATATTTAAATGCAAGATAAACTGTCATCAAAAAGGAAAAAATCTAAAAAATTATATAGGGTTCAGTGGGTATTATCTGCTCAGGTGCCAAAAATCTTTAATTTCTAAAACAGTGTTGTCCTAACATGGACAATTATTATGGGTTTAACACTATTTGAGCCAAAGTGCTGTGGCTCTCTCTCTCAGAGAGAAAATGTTTTAACAGATAGTCTCTAAAGGAGGCAGCCAAACTGAATACAGTAAAAAACAGCTTCATAAAGGCTCCGACAGACACACATCCATGTAATGGACAACACTTTGCAAACAAAAAACAAATTATAAAAAAGAAATTGACTCAGTGGTGTAAAGTGAAATGATAGGCATCTGACTGAAAAGGATGTTAGAGTAATACTTTACACACACAATAAAAAAACCTCACTTATGTGCGCATTATGTATGTGTATGTAAGATTTTAACCGGTTAGTCATTAAACAGAGCAAATTGGGTTATGCTTCTCAGTTAATTAATGCTCCTTTAAATCTTATTTTAATATCTGTAATGCCTTTTTAAAAATACGGAACATAAAAGGTACCTTTTAAGTTACTTTCCAAGGTAATCTTTTGCTTGTTCAGAGTTTGTGACCTATGGTTCCCCTTTGCCTAGCACATTTGGGGCTCATTTTAAGTTCATTTCATGTACACTAATCACATTTGTTACACTTGACAGTAGTTTACTAGAAAATTCATAGTCTTGTGGATTAAAATTATATTTATTCTTCTCAGTTTTTAATCCACACTATACAAATATTTAGCTTACATTTGAGATAAATTATCCATAGAATGATCTAATTTCCCTATCAAAACTGAAGAAAGCAAAACTATAGAACAGCTGGTGAACTCTGATATGGCATCTGTTTGAATGGGACACCTCAAAAACAAAGCATACATACATAAGAGACTTGTGCAACCATAATGCCAATCTTTCTTTGCAAATATAATTTTTAAAAAACAATAAAAATCTTAAAACCCCATTGTATTACTCACTGCTTTATATAGTAAGTTATGTTTGTCAAATGCATAATGTGCATTTAGTTTCTTACTGACGTTACTGCTTGAGAATCTAAATTTTCATTCAATAATAAGTGGGGGTGGAGTGGGGTGCGGGATTTCTAGCCCTCATGGTGGTAGAGAAAATCTTGAAAACATGGTGTGGGTGTATTCTAAAGATTATGAAACTAAAAGACAAATTAAAAGAACATCTCATTTATATATTTATTTTAATTTGATTTTTAGGACCTCTCTCACGACCTTTGAACAGCTGGTTTTGGCAGCACTGACATTACTGATGCTGAAGTGTCATCCATGCTTTGCAAACATATGGTACATATAGGTCCTCATAATTTTTAGAGAGTATATTTTACCTTAAAGACAGTTATTGAATAATAGTACTAATTCCAGACATTCACAGGAGATTAAATTTTATACAACAACAATGCACTTAAATCATCACCCAAAATGCTAATCAAACCCAACCCTTTTATGAAATTCACAGTAGTATGGCTAACTCTTACCTGTTAATGTTTATGCACTTTCACCTCCTTGGCAAACTAGGAAATGCAAACATATAAGCTGATCTACTGTGAGAGTGGCTCTTTTGAAGAATTTCTGGTACATTCAAAATAAGAAAGTTCATGTGAATCAAAGGGATGCAAGGAAGCACCATCTAACTTCCTGTGTACTTATATAAGCCAAAACTTTCTAAACTATTTAAGTTCACCCATCCCCAGTATTAATCCACCAATCAGTATTGAAAATAAAATACTTAGATCAAAAGAAAATTTTAACATACAATCAGAAAATTACGGTCCAACACAATTTTTATATGAAGTGTGAGTGTAGTCGGAGCGCCAGTGCTGGGAGAGAGCTCTCCCAGCGCTGCACGTAAACCTCATCCCTTACGGGTGTAGCTTGCAGTGTCAGCTCCAAAAATCCACTCTCTCTCCCCCACGCTCCCTGTCACACTCCACCCCACCCCCCTCTTTTGAAAAGCACGTGGCAGCCTCTTGAACGCTGGGATAGCTGCCCATAATGCACCACTCCCAACAGCGCTGCAAATGCTGCAAACGTGGCCACGCTGCAGCGCTGGTAGCTGTCCGTGTGGCCACACTGCAGCGCTTTCCCTACACAGCTGTACGAAGACAACTGTAACTCCCAGCGCTGTACAGCTGTAAGTGTAGCCATACCCTAAAAGACCAACTGTGGCCATGGCTACACTGGCACTTTACAGCGCTGCAACTTTCGCGCTCAGGGGTGTGAAAAAACACCCCTCTGAGCGCTGCAAGATACAGCGCTGTAAAGCGTCAATGTAATCAGTGCTGCAGCGCTGGGAGCGCGGCTCCCAGCACTGCAAGCTACACCCGTAAGGGATGTGGTTTACGTGCAGCGCTGGGAGAGCTCTCTCCCAGCGCTGGCGCCCCGACTACACTCACACTTCAAAGCGCTGCCGCGTTCCCGCAGCGCTGCCATGGCAGCGCTTTGAAATTTCAAGTGTAGCCATACCCTGTGGCTTTAGTTCCTCTAGGCAGCTCATTAGTAATATGATGCATAAACCATCAAGTAGCCCATAGGGGTAGGAGCTATGACTTGTGCAATTTATGCATGCAAGTGACCACTGTCACATTTCTTGCTGGTGAGGTCCAGAATTACAGTCCTAGTAATGAGTAGCTATTTCTAGACACATCAGAGAACTGGACAGTTTTAGGGTCTAGTGGCCTTTGGGAAGGGAATGCTGTGTAAAATTTTCTGCTCATGCCTCCAGATCAATTGCTGGCATTATGGAAGCTTAGTGTAATTTTATTAGTATTGCTGCTTTCAAGCAGACGTTACAGACCAATAAATAAAATGAGGAGATGAAAGAGAAAAAAGTATTAGTCCCACAGAGTATGGAGAGAACTTCTCTAGAGTCTGATATCAGATTTAGAACTTGCTTGACCTGCCAAGACCAGAAACATTCACAAGTTTTCTCTTGTTCCCAGCAAGTTTCTCTTTTTTCCCTCTCACTTTCTCTTCACCTACTATCTTTTCAGAGAGCTAAAAATTCTAAAAATAGTGAGAACATTGTGACTACAGCAAACTCTGTGTTTTAAGCTTACTGCAGGTACCCAGTCCATTTATTTTTAAAGGCATAACATCAAATATATATGCAAACTCTCTTACTTCTCATGCCATGTCCGTAACACTGACAAGAGAATTTATAAAAACAAATTCCTACTATATAGTCCAGAATAAAAGAATAATGTATAGAAGATTGTATTCATTCTGAAGTAATATTTCCCTTAATTTCTGGATTCCTGTATGAAGCTAAAACATCCTTCCTACCTTGCCTGTGTTTCATTTCAGAGAGCTGAAACACATAGGGTCTGCTTACTGATACTAGCAAGATATAATTGTTGCACTAAGCCCGGAAATGCTTTAGAGCTTTTCACTGGTCTTCTAATGATGACCTCTTCCTTAAATTTGTGATGGTTTCAACTGGCTTTTCAATCTTCTGTGTAGCTATAAAAGGGAAAACACCTCCTCCTAACCCCATTAGGATGAAAGCTGAAGATTTTATTATTCATTTTTAATAGGAAGAAGCTAAAACTCCCTCAAGAAGTGTAAAAGGTAGGTTCTTGATATATCAGATACTGAGAGGTTGCTACAAAGTCATGCCTTTCCTAGACAGTCTGATAAAGAACATACTTTGTAAGAAAAAGAAGTTGTCTTTTTTCCCCTCTTTTTTAAACAAAATATAATTAAATTTCAATTTGATAGGCCTAGTTTTATTCACTCTTGTTAGTCTGCTGCACAGTATTTAAACAGAGGATGTACCATAAACCTAAAATACAGCACAATGTTCAGGCCAACACATTGTCTCATGATAACTGTCTATTAAACAGTAACATCACACTACATAAAGGTAACTAAATACAACATATCCCTCCAGCATTCTGCAGTTCATAATTGCAAGAATGACACTGTCTGCAGCAGGGGTTTTGTCCAAAAGACATTAAAATCAATATTAGTATCAAACACCATCTGGCAAAGGAGACTGCAAACTGGAGCAAAAACTAACTGAAAACCTGGTCAGCATAGTGGCTGACTGGCAATAAAAGGAGATTTCAAGAAATGCTGCCCTGTAGCTGTTACGGAACAAGGTGATGGTCTGAGATGCTGAAGCACAGAGCACTGTCTAAGCACTGGGCATTGTCTGAATCCTTTTTTCCTCAGCCAGAGGTTGCATCCCTCAGAGGAGTCATGAACGGCACAAGGCACTGAAACTTAAAGATTTATTACAATCTGAAGCAGAAAAAAGCCCTCAGTCCCCAGTCATCCTTACCCTTCAAGTATTTTCTGTCATCTTCTTGAAACGCACACAAACAAATTATATAAAAAAAGAGTATCATTATCATTTGATTCACTTTTTAGTAAGGGCAAGTGAACACTTTTTACTTTGAATAATGAATCGCCAACCTGAAAATGTTGAGAAATACTAGCCTAGAGTCAAAGTCATAAGCAGAGTATGAACAAAGCATTAGAGTAGCTTAATCTCTCCATGTGTAAAAGAAAAAGAAAAAAAACACAAACAAGAAAAAATCCAAGTCTAACTCTACTGACTATTGTTATATGGCAAGTCCTGTGGCACCTTATAGACTAACAGAAGTATTGGAGCATAAACTTTCCTGAAATACATGGGTATTCGCCCATGAAAGCTCATGTTCCAATACTTCCATTAGTCTATAAGGTGCCACAGGACTCTCTTGCTTTTTAGAGATCCAGACAAACACGGCTATCCCTCTGATACTTAATTCCATTAACTTAATTATACATAGGCCAATTACAATTTTATCAAAGAAAACATATAGATTAACAAAACCAAATAGTTACAAAAATGTGCGCCTACATTTAGCTCCATACAGGCATACTAGGCACATAACTAAGTGGTCTAGTTTTCATAAGCCCTGAGTACCCGGTAGCTCCTATTAACTGCAGTGATCAGTCAGGGGAGGTGCTTGAGTTGGAGACCTTCGTTGTAAGGAAGAGGTTTTTGGAAGGCCATTCTCCAAGAAGCCTCTATGAGTTTGAAACCCTTGGTTCACCATAGCCTATAACCCAGTCACATTATCTGGTTATGTCCCAGGCATTTGAGAAGGGGATGATCTGTTGGAGCCTAGGGGCAGAGGGGAAACAAGCAGTCATTGTTATATAGGATAGAGTTGGGAAACCGCCAATGTCAATTGTTGTTTGCAGTGTTGTTATAGCCATGCTGGTCCCAGGTTATTAGAGAGACAAAGGTGGGTGAGGTAATGTCTTTTATTGGATCAACTTCTGCTGGTGAAAGAGACAAGCTTTCAAGCTCCTTCTCCAGATGAGTTTCAAAAGAGCTCTGTGTAACTTGAAAGCTTGTCTCTGTCACCAGCAGAAGTCGATTCACACAACGCACAGTCAAACTGTGGAATTCCTTGCCAGAGGGTTTTGTGAAGGTCAAGACTATAAAAGCATTCAAAAAAGAACTAGATAAGTTCATGAAGGATATGTCCATCGATGGCTATTAGCCGGGATGGACAGGGATGGTGTCCCTAGCCTCTGTTTGCCAGAAGCTGGGAATGGGCGACAAAAGATGGATCAATTGATGATTACCTGTTCTGTTCATTCCCTCTGGGGCACCTGGCATTGGCCACTGTCAGAAGACAGGATACTGGGCTATATGGACCTTTGGTCTGACCCAGTATGGCTGTTCTTATGATTCAATAAGAGATATAACTTCACTCACTTTGTCTCTCTAATGTCAATTGTTGTAGGACAGACCCGTTAATGGAATTACGGTAGAACCTCAGAGTTACGAACACCAGAGTTACAAACTGACCAGTTAACCACATACCTCATTTGGAACCAGAAGTACACATAGGAAGCAGCAGGGACAACAACAACAAAAAAATAAAGCGAATACAGTACACTGCTGTGTTAAACGTAAACTACTAAAAAAAAAAAAGGAAAACTGCATTTTTCTTCTGCATAATAAAGTTTCAAAAGTGTATTAAGTCAATGTTCAGTTGTAAACTTTTGAAAGGACAACCATAACATTTTGTTCGGAGATACAACCTCCATTCCCGAGGTTCTACTGTACATTGTTTATAAATTTGAAAGAATATTTTTAAGAAAGTATCAGTTGCTAGAAGATGGTCAGCAACATCACAAGATTAAGGGGCCTGATCCCTGGTACCCATCACAGTGGTAAGAACAGAGAGATCAGACAGGGTATAGCTGAGATTTTCTCTTGTCACTTAGAATTTTTCCATTACATGGAACTCTCACAACAGTAAGGTGTCAGGCTCCACAGCAGCTCTCACCAAGCATCGCAAACAAGTACAGAAGAACTTCAAAATGACTGAGTCATACTGTACTCCAAATTCAGCCACTAAGTGCTGGGAATTCCAAGTGTCCAAAGAGCAGTTTCCCTGTATTCACCCACCCTCCATCATGGCATGTGCTCACAAATATCCAGTAGATAAATATTTTCTGACTGCTACTCAGAAATATTTAGTTCAGTGAACACAGACAATCTTCATGCTATCTGGGCTGCATCCAGAATTAGAAAATAGCCGTTTTTTCTGTGTATTTGTACACTAGATTGTAGGAAGTATTTCGTAATTTGTTGTGCAACTAAACATTGGGCTATATTTCATTTGTTCTACTTATTTAATACAGCTGACATTTTCATTCTGAGATCAATATGGTCATTACTATGTTGAAAATTATGGCATAAATTATAAACTATAGTAACTTTATTTACTTTTTTTTTAAAGTACCATAAAAATTATTCTCAGGCAGGACCTAATCAATGTTATAGACTAAAAATATGCCACTCTGCATGAAGCTATAAAAAGATTAATGTACTTTTTTTTGGCAAGAAATTAGTAGCTTAATGAAGTGGATAAAAACGCTGTCACAATTTTTATTGGCTCTAAATTGCATAGTAGTGGAAGTACAGTAAGTGCCTAACACATAATGACATAATGAGTCATGACTTGAGCTGGAAGGCTAATTTGCCCTTAACTGACACAAAACCAGGGAATTAACATCACAGTAGTTTCAAGCCAATATAAGATGCATTATTTAATTTCACAGCAGGTTTTAAACAGAACTGTTAAATGTAGAAATATTGATCTATTCTTCTGTGAAATTATGGAATTCTTTTTTTTTAAATGTACATCTTAAATTCTTGCTGCTGCAATGACATTTCTTTTCACAGCATCATGTGTTACAAGTGTATTCAACACGCCAAGTTTGGATATGAACA
Organism: Gopherus evgoodei; assembly: GCF_007399415.2. Lineage (NCBI taxonomy): Eukaryota > Metazoa > Chordata > Testudines > Testudinidae > Gopherus > Gopherus evgoodei. Next base: position 177,215 of record NC_044341.1, on the reverse strand, counting down.
GTCCCTGTGCATCAGTCATTCAGACATAAGAGGGTTTGCTCAAAAACAAAAAACAAACTAATGCTAAGTTTATGAAGTGAATACTATCAAATATCTGTGAGTCTGTTATAAACAACTTCACGCCAAAGACTATCACTTGAAAGATACCATATGTGAACAAAAGCACACTTATGAGCCAAAAAGTGATAACTTTCAAAATAAGAAAACATCTTGTTGAATAATTGATGGGGGAAGGAAAAACGTACAGCAAAGGAGCTGAACTTCCAAGTAATAAAGCAGCAAGTGACATTTGGTTATATAAACTGTGTCTCGGGCCTCAATGATGTTTCTTATTTAAAACTTTTTTATTCACAATCTACTGCCTAACTGAATCTGGGAAGGGTCTATGAATACTAAAGCAAGGGTATCTGGATTCTGTATTCGTATATCTATCACAGAGCTCTCTTCTGTTTTACAATGGGTGCATCATTATAAAATTGCTATTTATAAAGATGCACAACTGGAGATAGGGATATAATAGCTGACACCATATATAGATAGATAGCATGGGTTTCATTCAGGACTTATCTGCTACACCAAGTTACGAACCACTATTTGAGTTTACATCTGGCTTAAGTCACAAGTAAAATTAGCAGTTTTTTCATCCTAGCACATAGTGGGCATTTGTCCACACATAAAAAACCAAATAGTGCAGCATGAGTGGCAATGAAACTCAGGACCAGTCAAGAACTGGAATGACAAAGGGTTTAAACAAGTCCAGACTGAGATGTGCTAAACATACCTGTGGTTGTTGGGGGAAGAGCTTGACAGACTTACCTTATTCTAGGTAATATTACAACTTCTAGACTTTAAAGCAGGGGTAGGCAACCTATGGCACGTGTGCCGAAGGCAGCATGCGAACTGATTTTCAATGGCACTCACCCTGCCCGGATCCTGGCCACCGGTCCAAGGGGCTCTGCATTTTAATTTAATTTTAAATGAAGCTTCTTAAAAATTTTAAAAAACTTTATTTACTTTACATATAACAATAGTTTAGTTATATATTATAGACATATAGAAAGAGACCTTCTAAAAATGTTCAAATATATTACCAGCACGCGAAACCTTAAATTAGAGTGAATAAATGAAGACTCGGCACACCACTTCTGAAAGGTTGCTGAACCCTGCTTTAAAGAGCATAAAATTCACTCATTTAAAATACTATATATGCATTTTGTACCTTTAGAGCGCCTGATCCTGTAAACACTTGTGCAGAGACGTAACTATTCTTGCAAGTAGTCCATCCACTTACTTGTGTCTTCATTTATGGCCCAGGTATCTCATACTCCTTTGCAGAAAGATGTTTGTTGAATCACTTACAAGGATTCTGACAAAAAGACCCAGTAACAGAAGCTTGAATAAAATGGTCCAGAATAACTTACAGAATTTTAGACATAACATTAATGTTAATGGGGAAAAACCTTTCCGAATACAAATGTATAGCACAGATCAAATGTCTGTTTCTAATGTGCCCATTATCAAGCTGTCTGAGTTCGCTGCCCCCACTGACATTCTCTCTCATTCATAGTTTGTATTCAGTTCAAAACACAATAGAGCACCTTCTGTCTATAGAATTTTCTCTTCACTGGTAGCCTTAGAAAAATGTGTTCCTGTTTACACATACAGTAAAAGAGAATAAAAGCTTAAAAGTTATGGGAGTTACTTGTAGTTGCAGAACAAGGGTGATGAGACATGTTCAGCACAAAGAACTGTGTTGGGATCTCTAGGCCATCTAAATGCTTTGTGTCTCCTTTTATAATGCAGAGTAAAAAAGCCTAACATGATGGATACTAAGAAAAAACTTTTCTTAGGCAGAACTCTATATTAGGGATGCCAAGCTCTTTAAAAGGTCAATCACACAATTAATCCTCTGTTAAACAATAGAATACCATTTATTTAAGGTTTTTTGGATGTTTTCTACATTTTCAAATATATTGATTTCAATTACAACACAGAATACAAAGTGTGCAGTGCTCACTTTATATTTTTTATTACAAATATTTTCACTGTAAAAAATAAATAGTATTTTTCAATTCACTTAATACAAGTACTGTGTGCAGTCTCTTTATCATGAAAGTAGAACTTACAAATGTAGAATTAAGTACAAAACAACCTTCAAAAAAACCGGCATTCAAAAATAAAACATAAAACTTTAGCACCTACAAGTCCACTCAGTCCTATTTCTTGTTCAGCCAATCAAGTTTGTTTACATTTACAGGAGATAATGCTGCCCACTTCTTGATTACACTGTCACCTGAAAGTGAGAACAGGCATTTGCATGGCACTGTTATAGCTGGCGTCACAAGATATTTATGTGCCAGATTCGATAAAGATTTATATGCCCTTTCATGATTCACCCACCATGGTGTCCCTAGCCTCTGTTTGTCAAAGGGTGGAGATGGATGGCAGGAGAGAGATCACTTGATCATTACTTGTTAGGTTCACTCCCTCTGGGCACCTGGCATTGGCCACTGTCGGGAGACAGGATACTGGGCTGGACAGACCTTTGATCTGACCCAGTATAGCCATTCGTATAGCCGTTCTTATGTTCTTATTCCAGAGGACGTTTCCGTGCTGATGACAGATTCTGCTCAATAACATCCAAAGTAGTGTGGCCTGATGCATGTTCATTTTCATCATCTAAGTTAGACGACACCAACAAAAAGATTGATTTTCTTTTTTTTTTGATGGTTCGAGTTCTGTAGTTTCTGCATCAGACTGGTACTCTTTTAAGACTTCTGAAAACATGCTCCGCACCTCATCCCTCTCAGATTTTGGAAGGCACTTCAGATTCTTAAACCTTGGGTCGAGTGCTGTAGCTATCTCACATTTGTACCTTCTTTGCATTTTGTCAAATCTGTAGTGAAAGTGGTCTTAAATCAAACAACATATGCTGGGTCGGCATCCAAAACTGCCATAACATGAAATATATGGCAGAATGTGCGTAAAACAGAGCAGGAGACATACAATTCTCCCCCAAGGAGTTCAGCCACAAATTTAATTAATGCATTATTTTTTAATGAGTGTCATTGGCATGGAAGCATGTCCTCTGGAATGCCACAGCATACGAATGTTTAACATACCTGGCATGTAAATACCTAGCAATGCCTGCTACAACAGTGCCATGCAAACACCTGTTCTCATTTTCAGGTGACGTTGTCAATAAGAAGTAGGCAGCATTATCTCCTGTAAAAGTAAACAAACTTGTTGGTCTTACTCATTGTCTGAAAAAGAAGTAGGACTGAGTGGACTTGTAGGCTCTAAAGTGTTACATTGTTTTGTTTTTGAGTGCAGTTATGTAACAAGAAAATCTATATTTGTAAGTTGTACTTTCAGGATAGGGATTGCACTACAGTACTTGTATGATGTGAATTGAAAAATACTATTCCTTTTGTTTATCATTTTTACAGTGCAAATATTTGTAATAAAAAAATAATATACTGCGAACACTATACACTTTGTAGTCTGTGTTGTAAATTGAAATCAAATATTTGAAAATGCAGGAAAAACATCCCAAATATTTAATAAATTTCAATTGGTATTCTATTGTGTAACAGTGCAATTAAAACTGCAATTAATCATGATTAAAAAATTTTAATTGCAATTAATTTTGAGTTAATCGCAAGTTATCTGAGATTAAACAACAGACCTACTTTATATACACGTATACTGTGCTTGTGATCATCTCTGACAAAGAAGTTGTCTGTAGCAGTGTAAGTTGCTATAAGTGATCGAGTGCCATTTCCTCCTTGCCAAATCATGTGAAATTTCCCGATACTATACATCATAAATTCTTAACCCTTAGAGTGATTTTTCTCCTACCTGAGAGATGACCAGCTCTGAAGAGTTTTGTGGAAGCCAATAGGTGGTATAGGCTGAAGATCATGGAAGACTTCTGGCAAATGGGAATCGGGCTGGGTAAAGATGCACTCCAACACCTTCTCAGCTTCCATAAAACCCACCTCTTTCTCTGTTCTCCTAAGATGACCCCACACTCCCACCATCTTCTCTTGCTACCAGATTTGAATCCTCAGGGTGAAAACTCGCCAGAAGGGGTGGAGAGGGAAGGAGAAGGGAGGTGTGCTGGGATTCAGGCAAGTGGATGAGAAGGTACTGGAATGGAAAATAACATCAAGGTGGCAGGACTAGTGAAAAGCAGCAATAGGCACTTGGCCCAGGGTAGGGAATGAGCAGTAACCAATAATGATAGAGAAAGGTCCTGGAAATAAATTTTATTCAGCTGCACTGTTCTAAGGATCAACATAGGCACTGAGGAAAAAAAACTTACAGACAGTGCTGATCTGATCTTTTGGTACATCAGTTTAGTGTGCAGATGGCACTGAGAAAATCAACTTGATGCAGAAAGCGAAGGACAACCTAAAAAACAAAACAAAACAAAAGTAACTTACTGGAAAACTCAGACATACTACAATAGTGCCATCTAGTGAGAGAACAAGGAACAGCAAGACTAACTCCTCAATCAAAGCAATAGTGTACATCAACTGGAAATAGTTAGAAAACCTAAGACAAATATTTCCCATCATGGACAAAAACTGGAATTATAAAAGGTTGTATCTGTGATTTTTAAGAATTTGGTGGAAGGTCAGGGGTATGGAGGGAATGGAAAGTTATATAAATCAAAATAAGGTCCCTTTGAATTTGAAGAGTAGTCATCTATGCCTTTCTGCAGGCACACTTAAAGAGATGGGTGGATGGTGAAACAGTGCATTTTTTTTAAATAAAATGAGACAAGGACATGCATTCCAACAAGAGGACTTTGACAGATGTTTATATTATGAAATATTCAGACTGACAGGACCCTTTTCAACAGACAACTTTGTAAAGCCAATGAGGTCTTAAACTCAGAGCAGGAGGCTAGAACTCCTGAGTTTTTATCCCAGCTCTTACACTGACTAGATGTGATGCCTTTAGTAAATCAACTTCTCTGAGTCAGTTTCCTTACAAGGGTGAGGGTCCAAACAAGGGTTGGGTGAAGGCACAGATAGTCAGATACCACATCTCTCTCAGGGTGTTGCGAGGATTAACTATTTGTACAATGTTTTGAACTTGCCAAGTGTGATGTAAGTGATTAGAATTATTAGTAAAACAAACATGTGTGATGGCTGCTACTATCAAAACGTAAGTGTAAATACTGCACTTTAGAATTAAGTACTGCAGAAATGGATTAGGATGAAAGGCAGCAGTTCTGGCCACCAGATGGCCAAAGCAATTGCTAGAATTCTGTATAGTAGATTTTAAAAAAATAAAACAAAAAAAATCACAAAATCAATGCTACAGTAGTAATGAACAATAAATATGTGGGCAACCAGCAAACATCAGTCAGAATATACAGGCAGTAAACATATCAGCTATATTATATCAGCAGCAATAATCATTTAATGCAGGTGCACGCAGTATTTAGCGCCCAGACACAAATACATGCCAGATAAGTATATTTGCTCTTTAGACTCCACATAAGGAAAAGGCAAACTGCTGTTTTTTCTAGTTCTTAGTGTTCTTGTTGCAGGTTCCTTTGAGCCTCATTAGTGAATGCAGGCCCCAAGCACACTCATTTAATTCTCTCTATTAAGTCCTCTCCGTTGTTTGCTTATAATTTACTACCAAGCAGCATCAATAATTCAGAATTCTGGTCGCCTAACATTGTCTTGTGCCATTCCATAATATGGAGGGTGGCTGAATTTAACACTTTGAACACCAGGAAATATAATCTTAACTTCGTGTCTCCCACATCTCACACCCCTTGCAACCTCAACTCAACCTCAGCCTTTGAGCAATGCCCCAACCCATGCCTGTCAGATATCACAAGACCGTAACTCTCCTAGACTCTTTGTAATATTGGCTGCACTTGAGCCAAAACTTCCTAAAGAAGCCCCTACAGAAAGCAGGCTGACTGAAGTAACGTGCACACCAAATAGTCTCAGAAATCTGCCAATGGCAGGACTTTAACTCATACTATTTGGTGGTGCTCAGGTTTAAGGTTTATTGCTTGGTTCTCTAAACCACGAAGTGCCTCTGGAAGGGTCTGAATTTCTCTACACCGTAAGATGCTACAATATACAAGACATGAGAGAGCATATGCACAAATTGCACATGAAGTCTCAGGGCACATGCACAAATCACTCTCTGACATGCATCCTGGATGAGTGCCAATTTACAGAGCTGGGAAGACCCTCTAATAGCTTCTCTGATGAAACTGGATGCTGGGCACTAGCAGAGATCAATGCTAAACAAGTAATCTCAGTTTAGCATAGATCAGTCCCATAATTTGAGCCACAAATCTGTGCAAACCCCCCCCCCCAAAAAAAAGATACATTTTACTGACAGGTCTTTCTATGTCCAGAACCCCTTGATCAAATGCTAACCCTGCCTGAGATCCTGAGGCGGCACACCACTTTACAAGGCACATGAATTTAAATTAAAGCACTCTGAAAAGTGTTGTAACAAAAAGCTCTCCTCAGTGTTAATTAGAGATGCCAGTCCTCCTCCATAATTCTGAGACTTCCCTGTTATTCCTATAGAAGCAGGGCTGCTTCTGTAATTTCTGATGCCGTGTAAGAATTTACAGGTATCTGGGAGGAGCCCCATTTCTATAGACTCTACCACTTTTGTCCAAAAACACATCAGACCTTCCACCTACATTAAAAAGCCTCCACCCCACACACTTTTCCTAAGACAAGCATCTCTCTCATTCTTGTGTATTGCTACCAACCTCACAGCTGCACTCGCTTCAGCCTAAGTACCATGTACTCCTGTTCTTTTTGCGGAACCATGTTGGTGTATCCTCCCTTCTTCCCAATCTTTTAATATATTTTTTCCACCCCTGCTCTCACAACTCAAATGCACTCTCTTTTACTCCATCCAGCCCCTTTTTTGTACTATACAGCCTGGTGATCCTGGCTTCAAGTCTAGCTGCTCTTGAAGCCTCACCCTCTCCTCTGCCCTAATAAATGCAAAGCAAAAGTGACAACTCACCTTAGAAGCCTGTTTTCATCTTCCTGTTGGGGCAGGCCAGCAAATCTCCGATTGTCTCTTTCCCATCACTTCCAGCAGGGATGCCTCCTGCCTTCAGTCAGTGGGAATCCCCAGGTTAGTGCCCAGGCTGCAGACCTGCCAAGATTCGGGCTGCTCTGTCCATGCATGGAGCTCCCTAGGCCCTGAACAGAGGGACCCTGGACCTATTCCCCACATCCAAGGATGAGAGGCAGGAAGGCCCTTCCCCAGGGAGCCCCCCTCTCGGGAGGCCTCGGGGCACATGGAGCAGGAGTCTGGGTCTCCTGGCGTGGAGAGACACAGGGCACGTGCCAGGGTGGCTCGGCAAGCAGCTCCCCTCACCTGCTCTTTCTGGGAGCCAGCACAGGAAACAGAGACCAGGGAGGGGGAGGTCAGGCAAAGGGCACTTGCTCAATGGCAGAGCAGACTCCCTTCGCCTCTGGCGGTGGGGAGGAGATACTACAGGCAGGAAGTCCTGATGCTAAAAGCATGGGGATCATACCAGTGTCTGATGCTTGGCATCTCTCCAAGAGCACAAAACAGGGGCACCTTTACATGCCTCAAGGTTATCCAGCATGCTAAAACACTCAGTGAATTAAAACACTCCGGCCTTGTCTGTGTCGCAGCTTCTCTCAATGGTTACACCACTACTGAGGCTCACAGTTCTCCTGGTGCACAAACCTCAGAGGGCTGTTTTGCTTGCAAAACATAGTTCAGGGTGTTACGTTCCATGATGGGTCAAGGGAATGAAGCAGCAGCTCCCTCGGCCTCCTTCCTCAGGGTGTCAGACTTCTTGTGGGTTAGAATGGCAGTTCCTAACCACAGCAGGCTGTTTGTTATCTTGCAGAAAGAGACATGGGAGCTAGAAAACAGAAAGCCAACAAACAGGGCAGTTGGAGTGAGGGAGGCCCAAAAACCTGCAAAACCAAGATGGCAAACAGGTTGGCTTAATTTACACTTTGATTGGAGAAGTCCACTGCCTGTATGTAATGTTACAGAAATTGTTGAAGTTTGTATTGCACATTAGTAAAGTGGATAGAAACCATGGAGGAAGGGAAGGATGTGATACTCTCATGACCGGCCTCTTATGCTAATAGTTCAGGTATGCAGAGTGGGAGACTAGGTTGATCAGCAAGGAGAGCCTAGAATGACCTCAAAAGGCTGACAGCACCCAGCATATTAAACAAATTGGCTCAAATCAATTTAGAAATATTATGTGGCCTAACACCCTTGAAAAGAAAATGCACACACTAATGTGAACACTATAATGGAGGTCTCATGGAAATTAGATCTGGAGTGTAATCTTGTGGATTAGGCACTGGAGTGGGATTCAGGAGATATAGATTAAATTCTCACCTCTGTCAGAGACTGCCTCTTGACCTTAAGCATGTCCCTTCACCTCTGTACACCCCAGTTCCCATTTATAAAATGGAGAAAAGGATTTTTCTTTCTACCACCCTTTTTCTCTTTTATCTATTAATCCTGTATGGTCTTTGGGGCAGGCACTGTCTCTTACATGGCACATATCACATTAGGGACTTTAGGCACTAAAGAAAGTTAATTCAACAGCAGCTTTTTTTTTCTGTTTATATTTATTTTTGACAGCTCCTCCACCTCTCTCTCTCCAACCAAGCATTAGATTGAGTCTCAGAGGTTTTTAAAAGGTGTTGTACACTCATTTATCCTCCTCCTGTCTACCTGCCTTTTCCTCCCTCATGCTCCTCCAGCTGTCCTATCTTCTCCATTTTCCTATTTCTTTTACCACTCTGTGACTCAATTTAATCCACCTGGCAAAAAATTATACACTAGCTCCTAGTTAGTCATTAGAAACCAAATGGTCTACAAACTTCTAAAAGCAGGGCTTGAAATTCAGGAAAAAGGTACCTACCATTAAATACAAAGCAATTAATCACAACAGCATCATCATTCCACAAACCCCTGATTGTTCTATTTTCTTTCCCCCTCTACCCCTTGTAGAACTTTAGGACTTTTCCCCTGTAAGCATCTGTAAATCCTCTGTTACCCTGCAGTTTCCCTACATGGCATCTGTCAAGAAAATACAATTTAAAAAGACAAAACAAAACATGAAGCACAATCCAAGCTTCAGTTTTCTTCCAGTCTCTTCTCCCCTATCCCTGTGGAGGTACTCCAGTCCCCTTTTTTATGTATTCTCCCTTTTTTTAAATTGGAGCAGCATCTCAATCCCCTTGTTTTCTGTCACATTGTTCCTCCTCAGTGCTGTTGCTTCCCCAACCTTTGTTCTGCAAGATTTCTTACTGCAGCAAGCCCGTGATGGGGAGAGATGTTGGTTCCCAGTAATGGGGGAAATGGAAACATTTTCCTCCTTCACATTGGGGAAGATATTGTTAATGCAGGCAGAAAGTCAGACTACTCGCATTATAACTAAAGATACCGCAGTTCTAGAAGGAACCAGGGCAGCCACTTGCTCAGAAGCAATCCTATTAAGCCTGTAGAGTTGCTGGACTTGTAGAGTGAGGCTGGGCTTAAGGAAAATACATTCTTGAATTATCTGACAGCAGCAAGAGAACTTTTGGAGCATCTGAGATTAGCACAGGCATGTGCTTTTTGTATATTTTAGCAGGAAATGGGTGATTTTATTTTCTTTGATACATTTATTATGCTAAACTACATTTCACCATCTTGGATAATTAAATACCTGAGTATGTTCAAGAGCTCAATTACAATTCTTACAGCTTAAGGAAAGGGGGACAGGACTAGAGAGCAACAGAATTCTATGTGCAATTTTAGATGTTTTAGTCTTATCAGCTCTCAGTAAGAGTAAACAAACTGATTTAAGCAACACCTCCATGCTGACAAACATGTTTTAGAAAGGCTGTCATTTTTTTTCTTCATTAGTTATTAACTCAGAAGTTCACTTTATTTTAATAAAGCACCCTTTCTTCTCTATTAGGTCCAGTTAATTTTGACAGTTAACTTTTTGAATGGAAGCAGTGTTTACTCTCAAAGGAGGGTGCTAGTAATAAGTTCGTTGTCATCTCACTTTATTTGTGCAGTAAGGTGGAGAGATCAAAAACATCTCTCTGCTTCCACTGTTGAGAGACCAGCAAACACCCTGGAATGATATCTGCTACCATGCTCCATTGCTGGTTAAGTGGGCTGCAAAGTCTGACCATATGCACACACCACAGTAATACTGATGATGGATTATGCTGTAGTGCTCTGCTGCCCGTCAAACCACTTACACATTATTCTTTGGAGTTAACTGCACTCCCTCCCCCCGCAACTGCAATTCTATTGTCAACATGCACCCAATATGATTTTGGCTGTATGTTTAGGCTCCTTAGTTTCTAATCTAATCGACTCCCACCGTCCCTGATTTGAACGGGCTTTGAAACAGATCTCTTTATAAAAATGCACGCTGGGTGCAACATCCCTGAAGTCATGAGACAAGGTAAACGTCATATGCCAGATAAACACTCACTGGAGTAAATGCATTTACTTATACACATTTTTAACAGTTCAGGGAAAAGGGGTTCTCTGCCCTTGACAATTTGCAGAAATCATTGAAGTCACATTTAAGTATATAGAACTTTGTGTGTGTGTGTATATATACACACACATATACATACACACACACACACACACACACACTTTACAGTGGGCACTTGTATGTTTAAAAGTCACTGGACCAGTAGAGTACACAAAGCATTGGGTATTAGGGAGAATGAACTGAAGGGAACAGAGAGAGGACTTACCACTCATTACATGACAAATAAAGTTACACACTATGGAAGTCTGAAGTTATCAATAAATTAGATTAACAATTCACATATGCTGGTTTTCATACTATGGAAACTGTTGAAAAGATCAAGGAGACACTCAGTATTTAAGTAGGTCTGATGCAAAAACAGTATCATAAGCTGTTTATTCTGGAGGGGTATCAATACAGGAAATGCTCAAACTGCCACTCTCATGGTCATTTGTGTCAATGCCATTGGAAATCAATTTTCCATTCCTACATAGATTGTGCTTATTGCCCCATCCTCTAAATTAGAAACGGGATGAACTGTAGAAAATCCAGACTCCTGACATCAAAAAGTGAAGGATTTAAGGCCCCCCCCCCCCGAAAGTAGCTTTGACAAGTATAAAAATGTTATTTTAAGTGTCAGATATTAGGCGAGACATTTAATCACTCTCATCACTGGGGTTGAGTAATCAATTCAAGGTTGAGAATGTTTTAATTTAAGCCTCTTCAGATAAAAGCACAGTTATAGGTGATGTTTCTTGCATTTATATTCTTTTCAAATATGGTGAGAAATAGTGAAAAAAAATGCTATCTGAAGCTAGGAAGGTAACTTGTCTAGAACAAAGCTACAGCTTAATCTTAACTGGACTGGAACATATGAGAGCAGGCAAACCTTGGCCTTACCTCCATTTACCAAGATAAGCAATTTTCTGGGATATTCCGAAGAGCAATGTAAGTACTTCAAAAGGAATTTTATGGAATGTTTGGGTTTTTACTAAAGTTATAGGCCACAGACCTTTACAAAGCAAGAAGCATGAATTTAAGATGTTTCTACATAGTATCCACACCACCAACTTCTTTGAAAGGCAAAAAGGTTCAACTTCAAGAAAACTGGATATTTTACAGAAAACTAAAAATGAAGATGAGCAAACCACAGCAGTAACCCACATTACACTCAAGCATTTGTAAGCGCCACCAAAAGGGACATTTCTCCCATTTATATTATATCTGCGCTCTTAAAATAGGACTTTGAACAGGAAACGCCACCATGATCAGGCTAAAGCTGGTTTTCAGTTGACAATTCTAACTCCACCGAACTTCAGATGTTTTACAGTAGTTTCAGTAGTTCAACATCAGTTAACAGGCTGCTCTTCCAAAGTTAGTGTTGCTCTTCTCTTGTGGAACACAACACACCCCAGACTAAGACAGTACTCTTATCCTGTTCTACAAAGTTAAACTTTGGAGTGAAGAGCTAGTAAAGTTGGTCCAACCAGTTTTTAATCTTCACCTAGACTGCATTTCTAGGTGTGCCATTGTGAGTCACTGCTTTCAAGTGTGGGGTGGTTGCTTGATTGCAGGTTCTATGGGAGACAACACCTACTTCAAAGACTTCATGAATAGCTTTGCGAAAACAATGGAAGTTGTAGTCTATCAAACCTGGGGGAGAGAAGAGGTAAAAAAAGTTCTTCAATTCAGTATCTCAAATACCCAATGAAACTTAAGTTAGCATAAAGTACTTGTTTAATTTAAGAGATTTCTGAGCAGTGAAAGACTTTGTATAAATCAAAGGAGTCAGAGGTAAGTTACCGTGCAGAATATTTAATGAATAGTGCCAATATTTATTTACGCTGTTTCACTTTTTAGTATGTGAAGGCATCTGTTAGGAAAGTACAATAAAAATATGCCAAAACAGTAGATCATGACGGAGTTGAGAATCTACCTAAAAATCCTTCAAGGACCTGTTTAAAGCCACCGTCACCTGTAAAGCTGTCTTCCTCACCTATGTTAGATCTGTTTGGTCACTATTTCAGCATTGCTATTTGCAAAAAAAAAGCGTTAGCAGTGATTTTTAGCAATTACTAGTAAAAAGATCTTATATGTCAGAGTTTACAAGCAGCCACAGAGATTGAATAAAATGATGAACAGTGTAGGAAAAGGAATCATGTAAAATTAAATATGGCCAGAAACAATAGTAAAGTAGAACCTCAGTTACAAACAGACCAGTCAACCACACACTTCATTTGGAGTCGGAACTATGCAGTCAGGCTTCAGCAGAGGCCAAAAAAATTAACGGAATGTTTAAAAAAAGATTTGACAAGGTAAGGAAACTGTTTCTGTGCTTGTTTCATTTAAATTTAGAAGTTAAAAAGCAACATTTTTCTTCTGCATAGTAAAGTTTCAAAGCTATATTAAGTCAATGTTCAGTTGTAAATGTCTGAAAGAACCACTATAATGTTTTGCTCAGAATACCAAAGATTTCAGAGTTACGAACATTCATTCCTGAGGTGTTCGTAACTGAGGTTCTACGGTACACTACAAAAGCGGTATCAGGGATGGAATTGAACTCCTATTCAGTAAATGATGTTGTGAAAACTGTTTAAATCTACGTTCAGATCAAAAGGCTCAAATTGGAGTAAGAACAAAGAACCACTAACCTTCGTAATTATTTTCTAGCATAAATACTCTTACACTATTATAAATGAATATAAACAGTAGCTCCTACTGATGTTTTTCCTCCGTGTGTTGCTTCAACTGATGTAGTTGTTACAGAGGCAAAATTACTCAGCCAAAAGTTAGGCTATCCTGCCCTTATATTAGTGGGAGCAGAGATCAGAATTAAAACTAATTTATTTCCACATACTGCAGAGAGAATGAGATGTCTTCACACTCATCTCTTTTGGAAGAAAAAAGTTAACTCAAAACGGAAGGCACAAAGATATCCAAGGTTTATCTTATCTGAAGGACACTAATAATGGTCAAGTTGCAAATCATTTTTAATTAGACCTTCAGTTGCTTCATAAATCAACATAAAAGATCTTAAGTGACAAAATGCTTTTTCCTTTAAAAAAAAAAAAAAGCTTTCAGTCAGTCAAAGTGCTTACCTTTGCGCTCAAAGCTTTCTTCTCTAAGAATGCAGACAAGTGCCAGAAACTTTGTCACTTCCTTTAAATATAGGACAGTTGTATTATTGAGTTTGATAATCGCCATAGACTCTTTATCATAAGCACTTCCACTGCCATCTTCCTTTAAACTACAATAATGAAACAATGGACTATTCAATATACACTGACAATTTAGATAGCTTTTCAGAAAAAGAACACTCTGTGAATGCCCTACCCCACATGGCTTTATATGAGAACGAAACATGAAAAAGAGTAGTAACTCAGCAGAAAATACATTAAGCAAACCCTGATACACTTATCTCAAACCAGATGATGTGGGCACAACATTTCCTTAATGTCAAATTAGCAACATTAAAATGATACCTCCAATCAATATCCAGTTAAGAGAGTAGGTTTGAAGCTAAGCATTTCATTTTACCTTTGTATTAGGGAGATAAGGTGGTCACGTCTTCATAGTTAAGGTTGCTATTCAGATCCATCAGCTACCTGTAACTTTGGCTAAAACTAGTTTGGTATCAAAATTGCTAGTTTCACTTAGTCAAAGAAAATTGGTCAAAATGCAAGTTCAAACATGAAAATATTGAATTTTGTCTCACTGGCTCCTCAATCAAAGGCTGCTTATTACTACCCTTTAAACATATCATTAGTTAAATCTTATACACAGGCTACAGTTGAAGAAGTTGTGTTGTAATTAAATAATAATTGGCATATAAGTGTGTGGTGACTACAGAGAAAAGTACAGCAAGGAAAGATTAAGTTTTAAGACCTTGTGAGGACATGCAGAATTATTTCACTCTCTCACCCTGATAATTAAACCAGATGGGCCTCAGAACCAACACAAGAGAAAGGGCTAAATATGTCCCTGCCTCTAGCTTTCTTGTCTCAGAGCCAAGAAGTCTCAGAGAAGTCCTATGAAGAAACTGCTTTAGAGGAAATTTAGGCAAGAATATATGGAGAATTGTTCATAAGTACAGCCCTGCCTCACAACTGCTTCTTGCATTTAAGCCACAGAATAAATGCATCTCTCATGAAGGGCTGAAGAAAGGAGTTTGGACATGACTACTGGAAGTGTGGTATGGGAGACAGCATAGGACCCCACTTGGTCTGTTAGAATTCCCACCCACCCCCACAGCTTATACAACATAGGATCCTTCTACAGTCAAAAGAGCTTCTTTTAGCTCAAGTAGTAGAGGCCTGTGCTCTGAAATGAAATACCAGGGTTTTTACCCTGTATTTACAGAGGATTAAGGTTGGTTAATTTGTAGGAATGAATTCACTGCAGAATAGCACTCAAATGTGTTTTCTTGTATGAAAAAAAGACTGTGTAGGGTTACAGGTAATTAAAGGTTACACTCATGGAACTACTCATTAGCAGCCATCACTACAGAGCTGCAACTATAATTCCATGATAAGTTCAAGTTTAACATCCTCTAATTTATCCCTGGAAAAAAGTATTTTCAGGCATAAAATTGCATATTTGTAACACACTGTATACAGTTAAATCTTATAAAGTCTAGAGTACAGGCCAACTTAAACAACCAGTGGCTTTGCCATCACAACCTACTAATTTGGTATAGCAAAGCACACTTTAAAAGTCTTCCGAATATCAGGCCACTGAGCACATCAACTTCACTAGAAACTGCCGGGTGTTGGATGCTCAGAACTCCTGAAAACCAGACCACTTATTTGGGAGTCTAAATATAGACTTACAAAATTAATGTCTGATCCTTGTTTATGGAACTCTTGAGCCTATATTATGGAAAAAGAGACAGTTAAGGGAAGGAAAATGAAGATATTCAAGTATTTAGTTACCTTAAAATGGCAATGTAATTAGTTAAAGGAGCTGAAATGAAGAAGGTGTAATGTGTTGATACATTAGAATTATCATGAAACCTGGATGTCAATTTAAAGGCAAGTGATTAAGAAAGCTGCAGTTAAGTTTTAGCTGTGTACACTTTTACCCCTTAGTGTTTAGCAACAAGCAGGTATGTACTCCAGAATATACTTCGTTTACTCTTCTCTGTTGAAAGTATTTAGAGCAGTGGTGTCCTCCACCTAGCCCACTCGCTGTATCTATATGTGGCCTTGCATGACAAATTCGGGTTCTATAATATCTCACTTTTAATTTAAAAGCAGGGAAGTCTCTTGACCCCCACAGTTGCAAAGAAACCCCTGTGTCAAATTGGGGAAGTTAACTCATGCAACACTGTCTTCCTGGTTGTATAATAACTAGGAAAGTGAACACCCCTGCCCGACAGTTAGTCTTGTGTATTAACTCAAGTCTACTGAAAACATAAAAAGCCAGAACTAACTATTTAACGGCTTCACTGTTCAGTGGGTGGAATGGGTAGAGAGTAGGAATCTGGAGTTGTGGCATGGAAGGAAATCCAAAGGGGAAAAAAAATAAAGAGCGAAACAAACAGGATAGAGGATATAGAAGAAAAAAAGAGGGGCAGAAGCAGTGGTTCTATCTGTGAGCCCGTTTTCCCATAATGGATGCTGAATGTAATAAGCTACTGAAAGAAATACTGTATTCTATTTGTTCTACATAAAACTTCACATTGACACCAGAGGAAGATCCATCAAGGATTGACAATGTTATTTATACCTCACCACTTGGGTCATAATTAAGAATGGAATTCAGCCTTCTCCATGAGTTTTACACCCGAGTGAGAGGGTATTTCCAAGCAGATATTGATACAGACTAAAAAGACATCATATCCATAGTTGCATTAGGGAAGCAGGGAGGGATAGCTCAGTGGTTTGAGCATTGGCCTGCAAAACCCAGGGTTGTGAGTTCAATCCTTGAGGGAGCCATTTAGGGAACTGGGGCTAAAAAAGCCTCTCTGGGAATTTGTCCTGCTTTGAGCAGGGGGTTGGACTAGATGATCTCCTGAGGTCCCTTCCAACTCTGATATTCTATGATTAGGGCCATATTCTGGTTGTGAGTCAAGAGAAGCTGAAGCACATACTGCAGCAGTATATGTTCCACCTCTGGAGGAAAGAATGAATCTTATTGGTCTAGCAACCACTCTGAGGCAGTGAGACATCCATTAGATACCACCTAGATGGTGAGTTTAGACTAGGCTGCAGAGGAAACAGTGTTCAGTCTGCCTTCATTAGAAAGATGTTAACCAAGGCGGAGCCTGGCTTGCTCAAAAAGTAACTTCCCCCAGTCAGAACCTTTTGAATCAGTGTAGTTTCATTGCATTGTTAATTAGTGCTCATTAGGAAAGTGCATAAGAACAGGGGTGGATGGTATTGAATTTTGTAGGTCTTTGTACAGCACTCATCACCAAGCATTACAGATATTAATGGATTTACACTCAACATCACTGAAGCAAAAATGTATTATTCACATTTTAAAGGTAGAGGCTGGGGCTGAGAGAAGTTAAGGTCAGAGAGGTCTGTGGCAGACTGAAAAGTCTCTGATCTGCACAACCCAGTCCTGCTGCTGAACCAGAATACCATATTTCCTCTCTAAATGGACCAGAGAAGCAGCTCTATAGTCCACTTCACCCTGTAGCTAAGGGGGCTGACATGTTTACATGAAGCTTGCAGTTCTCATCTACCATTTTATAGAGCTTATCTTAAACCAACTCTCTAAAAGGATTTGTCGTCACTTACCCATATATACAAGACACATCAATCACTACATCGATCATGTCACAGCACAGCTCATATGATTGCATGTCCACAGGGGAACTGTCTGTCGCAATGTAGATTTTGCTGACTACATCAAAGAGAAAGGCTTTTTCAATGCCTGAATTCTTCAAAGAGAAAGAATTGGAGATGCATACTGAGTCATCAGAACATCTAAATGTTAAGAAGTCTTGTGTAAAATTCATAGTTTCACATTTAAGAGCATGAAAAACAAAATTTCAATTACTCAGAAGGACCAAAATGAGATTAAGATTTGAACAGTTTCCATAGTCTCCAGAGATTGTGTACAGGGCACTGCATCAGCCTGGAAACCTGTTAGCTAGCTGCATTTTGCTAACTGAATCATCAATGTTGCAGTTTAGCTGATAGAAAATATAATGATGAATGATTTGCCTTAGAAGTTACCAAAAAAATTTAGAAGGCAACATTTTAAAACCACCAGTACTTATCAGTTCATGAGTTTTTATGGTTAATAAAGACTAAATTTCACTACAATTTCCCCAAGGCCCTAACTGACAATTACTTCTCTACCTTCTAAAGAATTTTTCCTCTTCAATGAGATGCTGCACATGTGCAAATGCCAATAAACTAGCCCTATCCACGACTTGAATTCAGTAATGAAAGGTGAAGGACAAATATTACTATGAACAAATTATATGCAGCAGTGTTGTGGCGTGTCAGTCCCAGGGTATTGGAGAGACAAGGTGAGAGAGGTAAGCTCTTTTTGGACCAACTTCTGTTGATGAACGAGACAAGCTTTTGAGCTACACAGAGCTCTTCTTCAAGTGAAGAAGAAATTTAGGCAATGGCAAATACTTTCTATAGACTGAAGTCTACTCCTACACAGTTGACTTTCTCTGTAGGTAGCAATCACACCGTAAGTAGCCCAAATGATGTAGGGAATGGACATTCTGATGGGAAAGAGAGGGCAATTAAAATCAGCTACCATATTTGTGATTGCATGAAGAGTATCAGATATTACAGAAGTTAACAACATCAGAGAACGCTGAAGCTATCATATGTCCCTAACAGTCACTTCTTCGAGAATATTCTGACTGGATGACCTAGGGTGCATGTACGCATACTGAAAGTCCACCAAATGCCTACCACAGGCAGTAAACAGGTTCAAATAAGTGCAATATAGATTTCAGACTATTTATGAACCAAAATAAGCGTTTATTGTAGCCTTTCTTCAGGTAGTTTGTATGCCACATCTTCCCAATTTGGGCACGTATCCAGGACATCTCTCTGAAGATTATTCACTGGCCACTTCCTTAAGTTTATACTCAGGGCTTGTCTACATCAGAAAGTTGCAGCGCTGGTGAGGGAGTTACAGCGCTGCAACTTAGGAGGTGTACCCATCTGCAGGGCACCACCAGCGCTGCAACTCCCTGTTTGCAGCGCTGGCCGTACTCCCGTTTTGTCTCGGGTGTAGAGGATCCAGCGCTGGTAATCAAGTGTAGACACTTACCAGCGCTTTTCTTGACCTCCGTGGAATAAGCAGGTATCCCAGCATACCTGAGGAAGCCTCTGGTAATCAAGCTGGTCTCCTTCCCCGGCTTGCTCTCGCGTTCCCCGAACCCCGAGCAAGCAGGTCTCCTTCCCTGAGGTTTGCTGGGTGGTTCCAGGAACGTGAGAGCAAACCGCGGCGAAGCTGGTCTCCTTTCCCGGTTTGCTCTCTCGTTCCCCGAACCCCCGAGCAAGCAGGTCTCCTTCCCTGAGGTTTGCTGGGTGGTTCCGGGAACGCGAGAGCAAACCGCGGCGAAGCTGGTCTCCTTTCCCGGTTTGCTCTCTCGTTCCCCGAACCCCCATTGAAGCCGCCCAACAGCGCTGCAGTGTGGCCACATCTAACACCACTTGCAGCGCTGGTTGCTGTAAGTGTGGCCACTCTGCAGCGCTGGCCCTATACAGCTGTACTAATACAGCTGTAACAACCAGCGCTGCAAAATTTTAGATGTAGACATGGCCTCAGTGTTCTATTCTTCAAAAGTGTTAACACAGCTCCCTTCCAACCTACACCTCCATTCTTATCCCTTCATCTGGCTAGATTCCTACAGAGCCATATCAACATGATATCCAAGTACTTCCTTGTCTCCTGCTATACAGGATAAGTGAGCACATACACACACTCTTCACTCATTTCCTTATCATATGGGCTTTTTTCAAGTTGCACCTATGATAACAACAATCTCTTAATGTTTGCCATACACACAGTCCTCCTCATCCAAACCCTTATGTCATCTTTCCACTCTACTATTCTGCTTCCTCTCAGAGGTTATTTTCAGGAAATTAAAAAGAAATGTCAGTGTAATCAACAGAAACAGCAACACTATCTCTAGCAAGTAATGCCCCCCATGAGCAGTTTTCCCTTCCTGACACTGTGCAATTATCTGTAATTGACTAAAACCAGGTCTATGCTATAAACTTTCACCAGCACAGTTATGTCAGTGAGGAGTATAATGCGATGCGATTTGTGATTAACATAGCTGTGCCAGTAAAAACCCTTAGTGTAGATGCAGTTATACCATCAGTGTGCTTTTGCTGGCACAGCTTATTTCACTGGTAAGGGTGCAAGAGGAGCCTGGAATATGCTAAATCCACAAAAAGCACAATTTTGCCAGTATAAACTATTTTAAAATATATGCTGTAGTGTACTTTTAAACTAAGTTTAGTAACTAAAAAGTAATAACATTGCACTTACTGATATAAAGATATTTAGTAGGTTTTCCAAAGTTGGCAGTTGTGGAATGAGTTTTTGTACCACCTTACTGAAGGCTTCAAATATTGAATGATCATAGATACTGGTCAAATAAAAGCTGTGGGTTTAAAAACAAAAAATATCCAATCATAAAGTGTAAATCGGTGCTGCAATAAATTGTCAAAGTTGAAAATCCTAACATTTGAACTCAATTGTTTTATCCAACACCACTCATTTCTGTAGAAGCAGAGAAGGCATTTACAGAGTTATTGGAGTACGCATGCGATGATCTCCCACGAAAGCAGAGCAGAGAGAGAGACAGAGACAGACAGAGGTTTGGGCATGGTTTTCACAGTACCTTTTGCTAGCAGTACCACAATCTCTAGCAGAGAGCTATTAAAAATGTGTTAAAAGGCCCAGGCCACTCCCTTTCAGAGATTTAAATTTTATAAAAACTTCCTGTTTTCTGCCACCTCCACTTAGGTCATGTCTACAGTGAGATGGTGTTAGAACCAGTGACAATTTTTTTTTTTAGTATTTCCTCAGAGTAGAGATGGGGAAAGAAAGAAAAATAGACATTGACCCCAATGTACTCTCAGACAGAACAATTTAAACAATTAAATATCAATAAGCAAATGACAGCCCAACCACCATGACTAGTTAGCAGGAACCATGAGTAAAGAAGAAAGAAAAAGTGAGTTACACAGACACGAAAAAAATGCTTTAATACTTGATGGAGCCAAAACTTGCAATGTGCAATACAACCAAAATTTAAATTAGCATGGAATTGGCAAACAGAATAAAGCTAGGATCATGTATCACAAATTATATTTTCTTTTTTGACAACTCATTTAATTTTAATTAATGCTTAGTTCTATATCAATGAATGTTCTATGGTGTATTTTGGTAAGACTGAAGTAGTCTTTGTAATCTTAGTATCAAAGTGTGGACAAGACCTCATTAGAGTCCCTCGTATTAAATCTGATGAGAAATGAAAGAAAAAAAAAGTCAGTTTCATTTACACAGTTGTGAGATTGATAGAAATTTTGACATGTAAAACTCACCTAAGATGAAGTTTTTCAAGCCCAGCATCTGCAAGATCATCATTGGCTCTCTGATGAATATCCCTTTGAGTTTCTATTTTATGGTCATCTGACAGACCATCAACTTTATGAATAAAAACCTCAAAGTTCATTTCTGGATTGACTTTGTAGGCTTTAGAAACTGTAATGTGGAGTCTTGTTAAAGCTTCCATGTAGTCATCCTGTATATCAGTGTAGACAGGGGTTAATGTCACAGATGTTAGCCAATTAACTGATCTTCCTTTGCTATCCCCCTTCTATTCCACTCTTTGCATACGTACAAACAAACATTTTATTTCCACCTTTGAATAGAAGCATGGAAGAAACAAGCAGGTTTGGAAAAACAGAAATCCAGGTAGTAAATTCTAAATCCTGTCACCTTTAAAGAGGATTAGATCTCATTCACAACATAAATGCACTCAAAACAAAAAAAAACAAAACAAAAAAAAAAAAAAAAACGACAACAGGGATATAAACTCTACTCCTGGGGGAATTCTGCACCACTGTGCATTAGCACAATTTATGTCCCCCACAGATCTCTTTGCTTCCCCATAGAAAAATGACTTTTGATGGACAAACAAAGGGAAGCCACAAGAGAGGTTATGTGACCCTTCACAGTAGTATGTTTTGGGGGTCCAGGGCAGCCACCAGAGAGATAAATCATTGTGGAGCAGGGGGCGGGACTGGGAAAGACCCAGCTGGTGGTGCTCACGCTGTGCCAAGCTCAGCTGCTAGTCCCAGCTAGATTGGGGAGGATGGGACTTCCTCTTCCCCTGCACAGCATCCAGGGCCATGTCAGACTTACCTCCAGATTTCTCCCCCAGCTGCAGGAAGCTCTGCAAATCCCACCCCCTGCCCCGAACTTCCTGCAACCATTGCTCCTCAGATGCAGGGGGAAGGAATCACTGTAGAGGGAGCTGCTCCCCCATCCACCCAATCCCTGTGCATCCCCTTCATACCCAGACCCTTCCACCAAGCCTCATGCCCACACACCCAGAGCCCTCCCAATGAGCCCCACTCTCCCTGCACCTGGACCAACCCAACGAGCCACCTGCACCTGGATCTCCACCCCATTGAGCCCTATTTCCCCAGCATTTGCCCCCCCCCATACCCACACACTCTGCTGAGCCTGAGCCACCTTTACCCAGACCCCCCTGCAATCTCTCATTACTGTTGCACCCAGATCCCGCCCCTGCACTTGGGGATCCCCCACTAAGCCACCCACACCCAGATTGCCCCACACAGAACCCCTCTCAACCCACACCTGTATCCCCCCCTCACACTAAGCCCCTCCACACTTGGATTCTGCCTTGCTGAGCATGCCTGCCTACACCTGGCAAGGAAGGGCAAGGTCCTGGGGTGCTTCTGGTGCAGGACCAGTCCTTGTGCTTTGTCAGGGTTGGGTGCAGCCTCTCTGCTGAGTCCATGTCCCAGGGGGCAGCTGCACTGTGATCTCCCATCTGTGAAGCTAGTGGCCTGTGCTCCAGTGCAGCTAGTGGCCTGTGCTCCCCAATGCCATGCCGGAGCCTCCACATTTATTTGACAAATAAAATTTGCAGAACTTTGCAGAATTTTAAAATATTGCGCACAGAATTTTTAGGCACAGAACACCCCCAGGAGTAACATGCTCAAGGGTGTCAGCCAAACACTAAAAACTAAGACAGAGGATACTGGACTATACTGACTCTCTGGTTTGGTCTAGTCCAAGGTTCAGCAACCTTTCAGAAGTGGTGTGCCGAGCCTTCATTTATTCACTCCAATTTAAGGTTTCGCATACCAGCAATACATTTTAATGTTTTTAGAAGGTATCTTTCTATAAGTCTAATATATATAACTAAATTACTGTATGTAAAGTAAATAAAGTTTTTAAATGTTTAAGATGCTTCATTTAAAATTAAATTAAAATGCAGAGCCCCCTGGATCGGTGTCCAGGATCCGGGCAGGGTGAGTGCCACTGAAAATCAGCTCGCATGCCGCCTTCGGCACGCATGCCATAGGTTGCCTATCCCTGATCTAGTACAACAATTCCTATATCCATTAAAGCAACTAAGCTATGAAAGTAAGGGGCCAGTATCAAAAGTAAGCTCAGGTTTACAGAAAAAGAACACAAAAAAAAAAAGTGATTGGTTCTAGCCAGTGTTAGATTTTAATTTGTAAGAAAGGTATTTAAACAGTCACCAGTCCTGTCCACATCAAATAGCAAGAAAACACTCCACTGTTATTAGCTATTTATATCTACCTGTGCATCAATTACATATATCAGTGCCCCTGTGCCTCTGAAAATCATCTCATAATCAAATGTTGGGTCAAAAAAGTCCATTTGTCCAGGAAAATCCCATATCTGGAAATTCACGAAGGAACTGTTGGATATGTCATCTTTGTAAATCTTGTTGGTACTCTCCAAAAACAGGGTCTCATTGGGAGACATTTTATGAAACACCACCTGTTCAAGGGAAAGTGAAGACTGATTGTCAAATCTTCAAAAGCCAAAAATCAGGTTAAGAATGCTGCCTCTCTCTCAGAATGAGCAGAAAAAGTAATGACCAGAGGATAAAGCCACGCAGTCAGTATGCAACTTGCCAGTGACATACAAGTCTCAGAATGGAAGAAAAGCTTTAAAAACACATAGCAAATATTGTTTATTTTATCTGATGAAGGAAATTAACCTAAAGTTAAGTTGCACTAACTAGTTTTTCAATTATGTGGCTTTTACAAGACTGAATTATCCTATCCCCCACTCAGCAGAAGACAAGTTGCTTCTATTCCCACTGTATTACTGTAATACAGTGCCCCGAGGTCATCCGTGTACTGCCACTGTAACTGGGACGCTATAACCATCTTGTGGTTGTGGCCATGTAATATTACAAGTCTTTGGTTCTGGAAGTGTTCCCACTTTTCATTTCAGCGAGATAATTAAAACTTGGGCACCTTAACTAAGGCCTTGACTACACTGGAAAGTTGCAGCGCTGGTAGTGGCTTTATAGCACTGCAACTTACTCCCCGTCCACACTGGCAAGACACTTACAGCGCTGTATCTCCCTGGCTACAGCACTGGTTGTACTCCACATGGACGAGAGGAATAAAGAACTGGTGCTGCAGTGCCAGTGTAAACAGTGATTAATCTTACTACGCTGTCACTGACCTCCAGAATTTTCCCATAATGCTTTTAACTAAAGAACTCTCTGTTTTGTTATGATGCTTCTCTTTGTTTTGCTGTGAACTCTGGGTTCTTGGAGATGCTCATCTAAAAAACAAACACAGCAATTGTTTGCTCAAGCAGAGGCAAGCAGGGAATGTCCACAGCAAGCGTTTGCTTGAGGGGGGAGTCCCTCGGAGCAGCTGCTTATCTGGTCTGAAGGCTATTTGCATTTAAGAGTGAAAGAGAGGGGTGGGGGAAGTGGCCAGATTTGCAAGGCAGGGGGCTGACAGTCAGCTCCAAAAATCCACACTCTCCCGCCCCCCCCCCCACGCTCCCTGTCACACTCCACCCCACCCCGTCTTTTGAAAAGCACGTTGCAGCCACTTGAACACTAGGATAGCTGCCCATAATGCACCACTCCCCACGCTGCTGCAAGTGTGCAGCGCTGGTAGCTGTTAGTGTGGCCACACTGCACCACTTTCCCTACACAGCTGTACGAAGACAGCTTTAACTCCCAGTACTGTACAGCTGCTAGTGTAGTCAAACCCTAAGGTGTTACTTCCACTCAAGTATGAACTTTACAAAATCAGAAACAACTTGTTCTAAAGCTGCGATAAAAATTAATATTTTCTTAACAGATTCCCCAGTTTTAGAGACGCCTTCCCCAAAGGGAAAAAAAAATCACAAGAGCTGTAGTTAGTCTAACTGAAATAAGGTTAGGACAATAAACACCATAACAAATCATTTGCCTTGCTTACTGACAGATTTGAGAACTGCTGGCCCCATTCCCCTCAAGAATAAGTCTAGAACAAACATCTGAAAGAGAAGGGGGCAATTTTCAAGTTGCAGTTAGTGAACAACATAGTGGCAGCACTAGTAGTAATTATTTATATCTCCAAAGACCCCCAACTGAGATTGGAGCCCAATATAATCAGTGCTGTATGAATTGAAAAGAAAAACATTCCCTGCCCCAAGATAGCCTACTGTTAAAGACAGCAGCTCTAGTAGCACAAATTATACAACATAACTGCATGTTCAACCCCAAGTCATTTATAACCGAACAATTAAGTGGCTTAATAGTTAAGTATAGGAAAAAGAATATGATTTACATAGCACCTTTTGCAAGAATCAAGATTTTTTGAACGAGTTCACTCACCTTCAAAAATGAGTCATCTCTGAGGCAGAATACAGCAATCACTGTAACAGAACCAATACCACAACACAATAGCTTCAGGACAAGTTAAGAACAGCATGTTTAATTGCTACACAGCGAAATATAGGTGCGTACAAGTAATTACTCAAGTTAAGATTTAAGATCATTAGGATTAAAGCCTGCTCTTACAAAAACAGCCAGGAGAGCCTTAAATACTAAGAGCAGACAGGGCCAAACTTCAACCTTGAAAGGTAGGCCTTTTATCAGCATGATCCCCACGCAGTGCTGACCCAGAGACCTGGTCCTGGAATGGAGCAGACATCTAAAAAAAGCTGCTGCCACAGAAGTACCATCATATAGTAGAACAGGGAACTTTCAGTCAGAAGACCTGAATTTTATTCCTACTAGTGACTTGACATGTGACACTAGACAAGCCACCTAAACTCCAGCTCATTTTACCCAATACTGGTAAAATAGTAGTATCCAAATATTCGAAGTATGGCAAGAATTTTGAAAAAATTTACACGATCACAAAAAAAGTGGAAAGTTACATAACTCTATCACAAGATCTCTCGCAAAAACAGATATTTGTGAGATTTCAGCTTGAGAGATTTCAAGACAGAATATGAAAACGGGCCCTTTTCAGTTTTAGATACAGTCCAGAACTAGAAAATTTAAAGTTACAATTCCAAGATAGGAACTCAGGGATGTGACATAATTTGCAAAAAGCAAGGCCTGGTCTACACTACAGAGTTAGGTCAATGTAAGGCACTTGACATCAACCTAACTTTACTCTATACTACAACATTACTTCTGACGGTATAAGTTGCCTGTGACACCAACTTAATAATTCCATCTTCATGACAGGAGTAGTGCTTAGGCTGAGGTAGTTATGGCAAATGAGTGTTTGTAGACGCTGCATTGCTTACATTGCCTGTTGGCTGTCACCCTCACCCTGCGCTGTCAGTCCTCCACATTACCCCACTTAAATCAGTGCAAACACTGCTTGTAAGGATGCACAACACTGGTAGAAGGAAAGTAGTATGGACATTGAAACTTTTTTTTTTTTTAAAAAAGCAGGAGTAGCAGCCGCATTAGTCTGTATCTGCAAAAAAACAAACAAACAGGAGTACTTGTGGCACTTTAGAGACTAAAATTTATTTGAGCATAAGCTTTCGTGGGCTACAGCCCATTTCATCAGATGCACAGAATGGAACATATAGTAAGGAGATTATATATACACACATAAAAGAGAACATGAAAAGCGGGCATTGCCCTACTAACTCTAAGAGGCTAATCAAGAGAAAAAAAAACTTTTGTAGTGATAATCAAGATAGCCCATTTCGGACAGTTTGACAAGATGTGAGGATACTTAACATGGGGAAACAGATTCAATGTGTGTAATGGCTCAGCCATTCCCAGTCTCTATTCAAGCCTAAATTAATGATATCTAGTTTACATATTAATTCAAGTTCAGCAGTTTCTCATTGGAGTCTGTTTTTGAAGCTTGTCTGTTACTGAGTGACCAGAGAGGTTAAAGTGTTCTCCTACTGGTTTTTGAATATTATGATTCCTGATGTCAGATGTGTGTCCATTTATTCTTTTGCACAGAGACTGTCTGGTTTGGCCAATGTACATGGCAGAGGGGCATTGCTGGCACATGATGGCATATCACATTGGTAGATGTCCAGGTGAACGAGCCCCTGATGGCATGGCTGATGTGATTAGGTCCTATGATGATGTCACTTGAATAGATGTGGACATAGCTGGCATCAGGCTTTGCTGCAAGGATAGGTTCCTGGGTTAGTGTTTTTGTTCTGTGGTGTGTGGTTGCTGGTAAGTATTTGCTTCAGGTTGGGAGGCTGTCTGTAAGCAAGCACAGGTCTGTCTCCCAAGATTCGTGAGAGTGAGGCCACGTCTACACTACAGCATAAAATCGAAATTAAAACCGGTTTTATAAAACTGGTTTTATAAAATCAATTTTACGCGTCCACACTAGGGCACATTAATTGGGTGGTGTGCATCCATGGTCCTAGGCTACCATCGATTTCCGGAGCAGTGCACTCTGGGTAGCTCAGTAAAAGAATGAGACCAATAACTTAGATTTCCGTCCACACTAACCCTAAATCGATATAGTAATATCGATTTTAGGGTTACTCCTCTCGTTGGGGAGTACAGAAATCGATTTTAAGAGCCCTTAAAATTGATTTAAAGTGCCTTGTAGTGTGGATGGGTACAGCGTTAAATCGATTTAACGCTGTAGTGTGGACCAGGCCTGAGGGATCATATTTCAGGATAGGTTGTAGATCTCTGATGATGCACTGGAGAGGTTTTAGTTGGGGGCTGAAGGTGACCGATAGTGGTGTTCTATTATTTTCTTCGTTGGGCCTGTCCTGTGACTTCTGGGTACTCTTCTGGCTCTGTCAACCTGTTTTTTCCATTTCAGCATGTGGGTATTGTAGTTTTAAGAATGCATGATAGAGATCCTGTAGATGCTTGTCTCTGTCTGAGGGATTGGAGCAAATGCAGTTGTACCTTAGAGCTTGGCTGTAGACAATGGATCGTGTGGTGTGTCCTGGATGGAAGCTGGAGGCCTATAGGTAAGCATAGCAGTCAGTAGGTTTCTGATATCGGGTGGTATTTATGTGACCAACGCTTATTAGCACAGTGGTGTCCAGGACTGCTCGTGTGGATTGGTCTAGGCTGAGGTTGATGGTGGGATGGAAATTGTTGAAATCACAGTGGAATTCCTCAAGGGCTTCTTTTCCATGGGTCCAGATGATGAAGATGTCATCAAGCACAAGCAGAGCGGAGGCATTAGGGGGCGAGAGCTGAGAAAGCGTTGTTCTAAGTCCGTCATAAAAATGTTGGCATACTGTGGGGTATATATTGTCCCCAAATGTGAAATAGTTGTGGGTGAGGACAAAGTCAAAGTTCAACCATCGGGTTTGCAGTGACATTATTGGAGATACTGTTCCTGATAGCTTGTAGTCCATCTGTCTGAGGAATGTTGGTGTAGAGGGCTTCTACATCCATAGTGGCCAGGACGGTGTTTTCAGGAAGATCACTAATGGATTGTAGTTTCTTCAGGAAGTCAGTGGTGTCTCAAAGATAGCTGGGAGTGCTGATAGCGTAGGGCCTGAGGAGAGAGTCCACATAGCCAGACAATCCTGCAGTTAGGGTGCCAATGCCTGAGATGATGGGGAGTCCAAGATTTCCAGATCTTGGGTAGCAAATAGAATACCCCAGGTCGGGGTTCTAGGCATGTGTTTGTACAGATCTGTTCCTGTGCTTTTTCAGGGAGTTTCTTGAGCAGATGATGTAGTTTCTTTTGGTACTCCTCAGTGGGATCAGAGGATAATAGCCAGTAGAATGTGGTGTTAGAGAACAGCCTAGCAGCCTCTTGTTTATATTTCAACTTATTCATGATGATGACAGCACCTCCTATGTCAGCCTTTTTGATTATGATGTCAGAGGTGTTCCTGAGACTGTTGATGGCATTGTATTCAGCACAGCTGAGGTTATGGGGCAAATGACATTCCTTTTGCTTCTGAAAAAGTGGAATCTATTAGAAGTCCAGTCTGTTGTTTTGACTTTCAGAAGTCCAAGCAGAATCCATTTTTTTTGTAATGCTGGCAAGGAGGATTCTGTGGGTTAGTATGTTGTTCCGAGGTGGGTTAGAAATATTCTTTGAGTCAGAGACGTCGAAAGCAGGATTCTAGGTCACTGCAGAACTGTATCATGTTCACGGGTCTGGAGGGACAAAAAGAGAGGCCCCGAGATAGGACAGACTCTTCTGTCAGGCTAACAGTATAGCTGGAAAGATTAACAACACAGTAATTACTGCAGTGGCTATATATCAACCTAACTAAGGTCGACTTAATTCTGTAGGCGAGACAAGCCCCAAGATTACTCAGGTTAATCAAGCCTGGAGAAACCTGACAAGCTTCAGAGGGACCTGACAACAGCGACCTAGCAACAGGAAAGCAGTTTAAATTCAATGTTAACAAATGCAAAGCAATGGATATTGGAAGGAATAATTTGAATTATTTACACACCTTACTGAGCTACAAGTTAACTCAGAAAAAAAAAAAGCCAGACCTGGGTATCATTGTGGGCAGTTCAATGAAGATTTGATAGATACGCATCAGTCAAAATGCAGCAAACAGATGGGCAACAAGAATGACAGACAACTAAAACTTAAGACAACTTTCATAGGAAGAGACGGGGACTGTTTAGAATTGAGATGAATCAGAGGACACAACAATGATAAACAATGTCAGAGAAAGCAAGCTATCAGGCACTGCTGTTCAGTTTACAAACAATAAGCAAAAGGGGGATAATTAAATTGATCTAAATAAATTTCACACAGTTCACAATTTACTTACATCACTCACAACCACAAGATACTGATAAGTCCAAGTACTTAGTAGGGTTCACAAACAGACTGAATGGTTATACAGATAACAAGAATATCCAGTTATAACAGCAAAACTTAAAGAGCTTGGAAAAGAATATCTAAACCCTTCAGGACATCATCTAAGTATTGGAGGTTAGGACAAAGCTTTTCCTGTGGATAGATTATTCCATAACTGCCTACTAAAAGGTTTCTCCTCCAAAAGCATTACATATCAGCCACTGCTAGACACAGGGACTGGACTGTGCTGACAACACAGGTATGGCAATTCCTATCAAGAAGACTATCATTGGGCCACAGCCAACAGGAGGTGCAGCACTAGCTATATATTAGGACTAGATAGCCAATTAATCAGGGAATACCACTAGCTATAAGCAATGCTCCCAAGAATATGGCTGTCCACAATTTCATGGAGTCCAGAACTGGCTTTTGTCTATTGATTCTTATTGTGCTTCTCAGCAGCCATCCACAACCTTTTCTTCTAGTTTCTTGGGTCCCCTTGTACCACACCATAGAGTTTGAAAAATCCGCTTGCCCACATCAAGTAGGAATCTTTTCCAAGCAACAGTCATCAGCTTGTCTACAATCTGTGGAAGACCCCTGCTGGCAATGCTACCCCACACCAACAGAGGGCTCTGCATATGGGATAGGATTCACAGGGACTCACACAACACTCCATAAGGCAGTGGTTATCAAAAATTCTGGGGACCCAGCTGAAGAAAATTGTTGATGCTCGCGACCCAGTGGAGCTGGGGATGAGGGGTTTGGGAGGGGGCTTTGGGCTAAGGTAGGGAGTTGGGGTGCAGGAAGGGATCAGGGCTCTGGGGTGGGGGTGCAGGCTCTGGGGTGGGACCAGGGATGAGAGGCTTGGGGTGCAGGAAGGGGTTTCAGGTTTGGGGAGCTCAGGGCTGAGGCTGGGGGTTGGAGCACAGACTTACCTCTGGTGGCTCCTGATCAGAGGAGCAGCCAGGGTGCAGAGGCAGGCTTCCCGCCTGTCCTGGCACCACAGCCCATGCTGCACCCCGGAGGCAGCCAGCAGAAGGTCCAGTTCCTCGACAGAGGCACGTGCAAGCTGCTCTGCACAGCTCTCGCCTGCAGGTGTCCCGGTCAGCGGTGCTGACAAGAGTGACCCAGTGCCTTACGTGCTGCCACCCAGTACTGGATCGCAACCTGAACTTTGAAAAACACTGCCAGAAGGCTTATTAGATCCTTCCATATACAGCACTCAGCTGGATGGGGTAGTACTGGGGGATTCCCAGTTCAAGAGTCCTCTGCTAGGGTGGCAGGTAGAGACCTTCACTGGACTGCAAGCACTTCAGCTCCATGTTTCCTGTTTATTGAGCAGGCTAGGAGCTGCAAGCGGAAGACTGTATGGGGGACAAATGACCTCCTCCCATTCCAGCAGAAAGCAGCACTGTGTGAGGCCCAGCATGAATATGATTGCCAGACAAACATGTAGAAGTCATGAGTCAAGCCCCTCCACCCCCCCAAATCATGAGATTAGTTTAATCATGAAATTAAAAAAATCTTCCAAGTGTATTATTTTAAATCTGCCTTCTGGACTTCTTATCTTTAGGGTTCACTTTTTCCAGTATTTCTCCACAACCACGAGCCAGAAACTTTTGTTAAAAACCTTCAAGTCCAGGGCTTTAAACGTTTACATATCTGGTGATGGCAGCATTATTTTGGAGCTCCAAGCTGAGTCTGTGTCTGACTGAGAATATCATCGGCGATCCCTCAATTCAGGGATGATTTGTACCAGATTTACATATGGGTCCTGAGATGACTCAGGAGTCTGATCCTGGAACCACAGATCCACCCACAGTAGGTGCAGACATTTCCTGGTGGGTCAGCTGCCTGCTGGGAGAAAGTTCTCTCTTTTTCCTTCCTGCTCTCCTTCAGCTCTGAGGGGACAGCACTTCTCCCCAAAGCGGGCTACTGCCTGATAGAGAATGTAATGCCATTGAGATCAGAAGCTGGGAAGAGCAAGCCACCAACTGATGTCCATATCAGTTTTCTTGAGATGCATTGTCAGTGTGTCTTTGTAGCATTTCCTCTGACCACCATGGGATCTCAGACCATGGGCAAGCTGAAAGTAGAGGACTTGTTTTGGGAAGTGAGGGCCTGGCATCCACACACAATGTCAAGCCTAGCAGAGTTGGTGCATGAGGTTATACTGTCACCCAAGCACTCAAGATGGAGGAGAAAGGGAATAAACCTAAGAGAGTAGGCAGAAAGAAGGGTGGCCCAGCAGACCATTGAATTTCATGCTATTGGGAAGGTTTGTCCCTTTGGCTGACAGATATTGAGAACAGTTATCAAGGCTTGACCAGAAAAAATCAGATTATTGTTCAGATTGCTACTGCCATAGCAATGCTCTACATTACAATACTCTGACACCTCTTTACACCAGGGGGGGGAGGAGGGGGAGGGAGGAGGGGTCACAGAAAAGGGCTTAGCAAGGAAAGCTATGTGTAGACTCTGAAGACCTGCAGGCAAGAATTGAGGATCACTGTAACACCGCTGCATTTTTCTAAAATTAGATTTCTATTTTGAAGCTCATCACAATGACCTTGACAGGCAGAATGCCCTAGCAGCCCTATGAAGCCTAACAGCAAGTCTAACACATTGTTGTCATTCGTTGATGTATTCACCACCCAAAAGTGTCCATCTTTCTCTTTGCCTCAAAGAAGCAAATCATCCAGAAGATCTAATTATGCTTTTGCCCCATAGATAAATAAAATCTGAGTAGCTCTCAAAAATGTTAAAAAGAACTAGAGGCTTGTCTGAACTGGCAATTTTAGTCACAACAATGCAGATTCATCACCCTGATGTGGCTTACCCTATTTTCAAATCAACATGTAGATAAAAATCTCAGAAACATCTGCCGGTTTCATTTCCTGAGACACACCTTGGTTTTGGGGAGAAAACACCTATGCATGGGGAATAAAAAAGGCTGTAGCCCAAACTCAAAGTGAAGCATACATCTCTGCAGACAGAATATGCATTTTTGGGAAATAAGAACCTTCTTATTCAACTTCTTTATATGCTGCTGCTTGAAAAAGAAGAAGTTGCTTACTAACATGTACAAAGCAGAGAGAGAAGTTCTCGTTAGAAACAAGCCACGTAAAGGAATCAAGACAGTGCAGGTGGCACTTACCCCCAGCGAGAGGGACAAGCAACCAGTGCCACCCTCCCGCCCGCTGGGCTGCCAGCCTGCTAAGGAGTTAGTTAAAAGGGAACGGACCCCTGCGAAGATAGATAAACCGAAGGACCAAGCAAGCTCAGGGGCCATTTCAATGCACAAGAGCAAGTACACCAGAAGCGCCTATATAACCAGCGTCAAGGCCTGAACTGCTACTCATAGAAGGGTTCTCAAGATTCGGGTGCCTAATTTATGGTGCGCGAGATAAAGGGAGGAGGCGAGAATCGAAGTGAAGGTACAAATACAGCAGCTACATCTTAGCCCCCGCACCCCCTGGAGCCCACTACCCACGAAGAACCCCTGTATGCTCCCCCCCGCCCCGCCTCACCTTCTGGATAGACGATTTCCCGCTGCGCCGCAATCCCATGAGTAGAATACGGGGCTTGGAATCCGCACCGCCTGGGCCGCCCCCAGCCACACCCGGGACGCCACTGCTTCCACCAGGGCCGGAGCCCCCGTCCAGTTCCGCCTCCTCCTCTTCTCCGTAGCCGAAGTCCTTGGGGAACGAATCCGACGCGCCAAAACTGCCCCCGATTAAAGCTGGCTCCTCAGTCCCCCCCGCCGGGCCCGGCCCCCCAAACTGCAGCGCCATCCCCACAGGCCGCCCGCTCCAGCACTACAGACCCCACCAACCCTCGTTCTCACTCCGCCTAGGACGGGATGGAAGGAACCCCCGCGTCCTGCCGCGTTCATGCAACCTAACGTGCCTCCGCGCCGATTGGCCTAACCTGACAATCGTGAGTTTTGATTGGCTGGGGCCAGCAGGGTAGGCTGATTCGGATCAGGTGATAAGTCACCTGATTATACCGCTTCACGTGACAGAGGGAGGTCGGGAGGGGCCATGTAGCTGAGAGTCCATTCCCCAGGGGGACACGCCCCACGGAGATGGACCACACCTTGCAAGGGAGGAGGCGGTGCCTGGATGGGGCCAGATGAATGCACCAAAAACCCGGCAGGGCAGGGGAGCCTAAGAGCAGAGATCGAGACTCGCTTCCGGCTGCTAGGTAAGGATGGGAGGGTTGTAATAACTGCCAATTTGGGGGCTACAGTGGTACAAGGCACAACACTCCTCCCAACAATCCAGTCTAAGGCGACCTGCTACCTGAACACCTCTGCTCCCTTCCCCAACCTACCTTATGAACACAGTGAAGAAAATCACCCTATTAATGTAGAAGTAGCTTAACTTTATGTCTGCGAATTAGGGTTGCCAACCCTCTAAGATTGTCCTGGAGTCTCCATGATTTAAAGATTAATGTTTAATTAAAGAATCCTGTGGCACCTTATAGACTAACAGATGCATGTCATCTGAGGAAGTGGGTATTCACCCACGAAAGCTCATGCTCCAAAACGTCTGTTAGTCTATAAGGTGCCACAGGATTCTTTGCTGCTTTTACAGATCCAGACTAACACGGCTACCCTCTGATACTTGATGTTTAATTAAAGATTGTCACATGATTAAATCTCCAGGAATTTATCCAAAGTTGGCAACCTTACAGAGAATACCAACAACATCTCAGCTGATTTACCAAATGAACTCCCAACCTAAATCATTTGTCAACCAAATAAAAGTGATAACATGTGTGGTAAACGGATGACAATCCCAGCCTATAATATGGTGTAGCTAGGCATGGAGACTGCCAGCATTTATCACCTTAACTTCATCCCTCACATCTTGTCCCTTCAGGTATAGTTCATTAAACATGTATTTATAGATTGTCATTGGTGGGTTTTTTGCTGTGCAACGTAATCAATCCTCACATTTGTAAATAGCAAGGAATAGAACTCACCTTTCAGCTAATATGAAAAGCAGTATTTAATCTTATACAATTTAACTCATTTTTAATACTGCTACTGAAATATCCAGTGTACTTCAGGCACTTTGTGCTAAATGAAGCTTAATGTTAGCCTGTTCTGAAAGGTGTAACATTCAAATCACGAGTTAACTCCTTTAAAAAGCTTATAAAAAGTTATGTTTAGAACTCTACAGAAGAATGTTTGCAGATTACCTTAAGAATCATAAGGCCTGTTTTCATAGAATTGTAGAACTGGAAGGGACCTTGAAAGGTCATAGAGGCCAGTCCCCTGCACTCATGGCAAGACTAAATACTATTTAGACCAGTGGTCCTAGATCTTCCAGTCAATCATCTCCAGGGGCTGACTCCCTACCCCTGCACACTGCTCCTGCTTGCAAGCTCCTCCCCCGCAGCTCCCATTAGCCAGGAGAGCTACAGATCAAGTGCTTGCAGAGGGGCAGCACACAGAGCCACATTTCCCCCATCCCCAGGGGCACATTGGCTCCTTCTGGTAGCGGTGTGGAGCCAAGGAGCCTACCTTAGCCTTGCTGCGCCCACCACCGCTCAAAAGCCACCGCAGGTAAGTGCTGCCCAGAGGGAGGCTGCACCTCAACCCCCAGTCCTGAGCCCCCCTCCTGGAGCCAGCACCTCATGCCCCCTCCTGCACCACAGCCCTGATCCCCTCCCAGAGCCAGCACCATGTATCTCCTCTGGTATCCTAACACTCTGCCCCAGCCTGGAGCCCCTTCCTGCACCCAAACTCCCTCCCAGAGCCTGCACCCCAACATTCTGCCCCATGCTTAGCACAGAGCACCCTCCCACACTGCGAATACCTCAGCCCCAGCCCAGAGCCTGTACCCCCTCCTGAACCCCAACCCCCTACCCCAGCCCAATGAAAGTGATTTAGGATGGGGATGGAGTGAATGGGGCAAGGCTTTGGGGAAGGGGCAGGGTAGATCTTGGGTTGTCTTTAGATTCAAAAAGTGATCTTGGGTGTAAAAAAGTTGGAGACCACTGATCTAGGCCATCCTTGTCAGGTGTTTGTCTACCCTGCTCTTAAAAATCTCCAAGGATGGAGATTCCACAACTTCCCTAGGCAATTCATGTAGTTGTAAGATGGTTACCAACATATTGCATGAAATGTTTCAAGATATTTATATCCAAAAAAAGTCAAGAAAGTAAACTTCTGATGAAGCCCTTTATTCAGTTAAGTAACCAAAAGGTGAAAGCATTCTTATTCACCACGCTTCTCTTCTGGAGGTGGTTCATACTGAGACAGCTGTAGAATTAAAAAAGGAGTGATTTTATTAGCTATAGAATGTGTAAAAAAAAACAAAAAACACAACTCTGAAGGTATATTACCCCAACAGGAGAGAGAAGTAATTGTTTTATAGCAACCTTTATTCTACAAATAGGTCCACTTATTTTCAAAGACTACAAGCATACCCAGTAAATTTTTTTTTGTGGGGGTGAGGGGGAAGAGAAAAACACAATGCATTGTGCAAAAATGCAGCTATGTGGGGGGGCTTTTAAAGGTGCAGGGCAGGATTTTCAAAAGTTCTTAAGTGACTTTTAAAGTCAGGAGATTTCAGTACACAAGATCCATTAAATGCTTTTGACAGTTTTTCCCACTGACAAATATTTAATTTCTTACTTTAAAGAAGAGAGGGTTTTACATTGATTGCCCAATACCAGCTACTCATGAGTTAGTATTGGGAAGAATGAGTGTCCTACATTCTTGTATGCTGTACTGAAATATGCTGGAGTAAAATGGTCTGACTGCCACCACTAGGATGGGTATTAGCTATTCATGAAACTATTCCAAGGAGTAAAGTTTAAAATGGAGGACAAACCTACCATCAGAACCTTAATCAACAATTCACACTGATTTAGTGATAATTTGGCCACTTAAAATGCATATCTAAAATTGGAGAATTCAGAGTGTATGTATAAAAATTAAGTAGCTGCAGACCAAGTAGATTTCATCAGAGCCTTTGAAAAGAATCCGACATAGGTAAGGTTATGAAAGTAAATATCAGAATATCTAGAATTTGCCACTCAGTATTAATTTTGCATTTAAAATGTTTCATTTATGGGTTAGAAATTCCTAGCCTGATCGAAATATTCGTCTGGCATTTACAATAATGTTGGATTAAATTTATTGCAATGTGCTGCCAGCAACAGCTGCTGAAAAGGTGCTTCATGATTTTTGCACACCAAGCTAGCTACAAAATAAAACATCTGGACTGGATCTTAGTCAAGTTTTGTTTTTCAGTTAATTGCATATACTGTTCTTCTGCCCATAACAAGAGAATCAGATTAGCAGGTTTTCTCCTGTGCAGAGGTCTTTACACAGGCACCCAGCTGAAAAGGGCAACTTGCTAGTTACTTAAACTTGTTACAGTTCTTAATGGAAAGGGAAAATAAATGTTTCCTCTTTAATGCTCTGCATGCTAAAAGAGTAATGAAGGAAGTAGATTAGAACACAATTTTGCTCACAATCCTCTCATGTACAAGTTGTTCTGCTGCCTTTCAGAAACCCAACAAAACTCAAAGACCCAGGGAAATGGGTGACTGTTCAGGACAAAAAAGACAGATGGAACAAAAGAAGTAAAGAGCATAAACAGTAGATAGGAGGGGAGAAGAGAGTACTAATCAATAGGGAGAAACATTTCAGAGATACAGAGGAAGGATACAAGGAAATGAGAGCAGAAAAATTGGTGGTCCTAATGACACTGAATCATTCTTGATTTCCCCAACAAACTTGGTTACTGCCTGAGGGCAGACTCTTGCGCCGTTTCACAGTGTTGTGGCATATGGCCCAAAACTCCAACTCTGGCCCACACACTAGGTATAATTCAGCCCTCATTACTGAATGAGTTTATCAGATCTCTTTCATAGGGAAGTCTCCCTTCTTCTAAAGTCAGATTACTCTCATTTTAAGCCATCCGTGACAAAAAAATGCCTGCAAGATGCAATAACTGCATCCTTCCTCCCCACACAACTTATCTAATTTTTTCCCCCTCAAAGAAGCATTCCCATTTTACCCAAGCAGGACCATTTAGGTAAGCATGACAGCTTGACTCAGCAGAATGTTCAAGTCAAATACTTATAGCCTTTTTACTGTAAAACAAATGTGGACAAGAGTGATCAAGTGGATATAGTGTACCTGAACTTTCAGAAAGCCTCTGACCTGGTCCCTTACCAAAGGCTCTTAAGCAAACTAAGCAGTCATGGAATAAGAGGAAAGGTCCTCTCATGGATCAGCAACTGGTTAAAAGGCAGATAAAGGATAGGAATAAATGGCCAGTTTTCAGAATGGAGAGAGGTAAATAGTAGCATCCCCCTCCCACTCCCCCTCCCCCTCCTCCAGTGACATTACTGGGACCAGTGCTGTTCAACATATTCATCAATGATTTGGAAAAAGGAGTAAACAGTGAGGCAGCAACATTTGCACGATACAAAATTACTCACGATAGTTAAGTCCAAAGCTGACTATGAAGAGTTACAAAGGCCTCTCACAAAACTCAGTGAGTGGGCAACAAAATGGCACATGACATTCAGAGCAGATAAATACAAAGTAATGCATATTGGAAAACAATACCAACTATACATACAAAACCATGGGTTCCAAATTAACTGCTGCCACTCAAGAAAGTTGTTGTGGATAGATCTCTGAAAATATCACTCAATGTGCAGCAGCAGCAGGAGGGAAAAAAAAAAATACTAGGAACCATTAGGAAAGGGAAAAATAAGACAAAATATAACACCACTATAAAAATCCATGGTACACCCAGACCTTGAATACTGTTTGCAGTTCTGGTTGCCCATCTCAAGAAGATATAGAAGAAATAGAAAAAAGCAACAAAAATGATTAAGGGTATGGGACAGCTTTCATACGAAGAGATATGAAGAAGACTAGGATTGTTCAGCTTGGAAAAGGCAACTAAGAGGGGATATGAAAAAGAAAAGCAAAAGGCACAAAATGAACTCAAACTAGCTATGGGAATAAAGGGAAACAAGACGACTTTTTATCAATACATTAGAAGCAAGAGGAAGACTAAGGACAGGGTAGGCCCACTGCTCAAATGAGGAGGGGGTAACAGTAACGGGAGACTTGGAAATGGCAGAGATGCTTAATGACTTCTTTGTTTCGGTCTTCACTGAGAAGTCTGAAGGAATGTCTAGTATAGTGAATGCTTACGGGAAGAGGGTAGGTTTAGAAGAGAAAATAAGGAAAGAGCAAGTAAAAAATCACTTAGAAAAGTTAGATGCCTGCAAGTCACCAGGGCCTGATGAAATGCATCCTAGAATACTCAAGGAGTTAATGGAAGAAATATCTGAGCCTCTAGCTATTATCTTTGGGAAATCATGGGAGACGGGGGAGATTCCAGAAGATTGGAAGGGGGCAAATATAGTGCCCATCTATAAAAAGGGAAATAAAACAACCCAGGAAACTACAGACCATTAGTTTAACTTCTGTGCCAGGAAGATAATGGAGCAGGTAATCAAAGAAATCACTGCAAACACTTGGAGGTGGTAAGGTGATAGGGAATAGCCAGCGTGGATTTGTAAAGAACAAATCATGTCAAACTAATCTGATAGTGTTCTTTGATAGGATAACGAGCCTTGTGAGATAAGGGAGAAGCGGTGGATGTGATATACCTAGACGTTAGTAAGGCATTTGATACAGTCTCGCATGATATTCTTATAGATAAGCTAGAAAGTACAATTTAGATGGGGCTACTATAAGGTGGTGCATAACTGGCTGGATAACCGTACTCAGAGAGTAGTTGTAATGGCTCCCAATCCTGCTGGAAAGGTTATACAAGTGGGGTTCTGCAGGGGTCTGTTTTGGGACCGGTTCTGTTCAATATCTTCATCAACGATTTAGATGTTGGCATAGAAAGTATGCTTATTAAGTTTGCGGATGATACCAAACTGGGAGGGATTGCAACTGCTCGGAGGACAGGGTCAAAATTCAAAATGAT
This sequence comes from Gopherus evgoodei, assembly GCF_007399415.2. Lineage (NCBI taxonomy): Eukaryota > Metazoa > Chordata > Testudines > Testudinidae > Gopherus > Gopherus evgoodei. Next base: position 137,394 of record NC_044341.1, on the reverse strand, counting down.
CTGGACAAATTGGAGAAATGGTCTGAGGTAAACAGGATGAAGTTCAATAAAGATAAATGCAAAGTGCTCCACTTAGGAAGGAACAATCAGTTTCACACATACAGAATGGGAAGAGACTGTCTAGGAAGGAGTATGGCAGAAAGAGATCTAGGGGTCATAGTGGACCACAAGCTTAATATGAGTCAACAGTGTGACACTGTGCAAAAAAAGCAAACATGATTCTGGGATGCATTAACAGGTGTGTTGTAAACAAGACACGAGAAGTCATTCTTCCGCTTTACTCTGCGCTGGTTAGGCCTCAACTGGAGTATTGTGCCCAGTTCTGGGCACCGCATTTCAAGAAAGATGTGGAGAAATTGGAGAGGGTCCAGAGAAGAGCAACAAGAATGATTAAAGGTCTTGAGAACATGACCTATGAAGGAAGGCTGAAGGAATTGGGTTTGTTTAGTTTGGAAAAGAGAAGACTGAGAGGGGACCTGATAGCAGTTTTCAGGTATCTAAAAGGGTGTCATCAGGAGGAGGGAGGGAAAACTTGTCACCTTGGCCTCCAATGGTAGAACAAGAAGCAATGGACTTAAACTGCAGCAAGGGAGATTTAGGTTGGACATTAGGAAAAAGTTCTTAACTGTCAGGGTAGTTAAACACTGGAATAGAATGCCTAGGGAAGTTGTGGAATCTCCATCGCTGGAGATATTTAAGAGTAGGTTAGATAAATGTCTATCAGGGATGGTCTAGACAGTATTTGGTCCTGCCATGAGGGCAGGGGACTGGACTCGATGACCTCTCGAGGTCCCTTCCAGTCCTAGAGTCTATGAGTCTATGATAGAGGTCTATAAAATCATGAATGGTGTGTAGACAGTGAATTGGGAAGTGTTATTTACCCCTTCACATAACACAAGAACCAGGGATCACCTGACAAAATTAATAAGCAGCAGGTTTAAAACACACCACAGACAGTACTACTTCATACAAACACACAGTCAACCTCTGGAACTTGTTGCCACCGGATGTTGTGAAGGCCAAAATATAACTAGGTTCAAAAAAGGATTCAATAGGAGGATGGAGAATAGGTCCATCAATGGCTATTAGCTAATGGTCAGGGATGCAACCCCATGCTCTGGATGTCCCTAAGCCCCTGACTGCCAGATATTGGGACTGGACAACAGGATATGGGTCATTTGATAATTGCTGTTCATTTCCTTTGAGGCATCTAGCATTGGCCACTGTCAAAAGACAAGATACTGGGCTAGATGGACCACTGGTCTGACCCAGTGTGGCCATTCTTATGCATATATGTCTTGACAGCAAATTTAATGGCGGGATCATTAATAGGACCAATGAGTTTATTGTTAAGTAGGTGTTTTCTGGACCAACTGATGGACAAATACTGCTTTTGTTCTATTGTGGAACTACCAACTAGATAATATATGGTGATACTAAGATAGCAGTTTGCAGGATTCGGCCTCTTTGTGGGCAGGTCCCATAATCCATGTAGAAAAGCTTGCATGATCAAATTTGTAGAAGGTAAAACACAGTATGTAGTAAACTAGTCATTTGTAAGTAAAGTTACTGTAGCAACAGCATCACTGCGTGGAAAAAGTATGTCACACTTCAGAACCAGCACTGTTTTCTACTCCCCTCATTTAGGTAGCTAGTTGCATGTGCGGTATGGATCAGTATAACTATGGTAACTGTACAATGAGTTATTTGAAAATCTGTCTCAAATATAATTTGGTTTAAGACAGACGCCCTACTGAGATAGCTGAGAGGTGCAGACAGTCTGTATACCCAAAACGATGACTCTGCCTTAGTTTACACTCAGTTCCATTCAGAGGTTTTCACAGTCGAAAACTAGAGGTATTTTAAACTAGAGGTAAACATTGTATTTTGCATACACATAAAGGTCTCCAGTGGGTCAGATCCTGTGAGGTGTAGAACCCATTAACCTAATAGGTCTCTTCCATCTTGAACTTATATTCTATAAGAAGCCTTTGCAGTTAGCATCTTTAAAATGTTAAAGCAGCAAAGAGTCCTGTGGCACCTTAAAGACTAACAGGAGTATTGGAGCACAAGCTTTCATGGGTGAATATCCACTTTGTTGGATGCATTAAATGTTGTAATCTGTTGGAGAATCATCATCTAGGTTGATTTTTTACACCATTTTAAAAGAAGTTACTTATCGTTTCCACTCCATTTTACTTAAGTTGGTACTTGTACTGTTTCCCATGGCTTTTAAGAAAGTTAAGAAAAAGAAACTGAGTTGTTAGTCATTTTAGAACATGAAAAGTGTTCTTTCAATTGAGTGACCCCTCACCAGAGCCTGAGACTTGCACGAAGTGACACTGCATTATCACAGATGAATACTGACTACTGATACAGTAACTAATACCAGTGTATGTGTCTTTCATTTACATTTTAAGAATATACAGCAATGGAGACTCTTCAATATTTACCTTTGCTTTTAGTTTTTTGTTTTCTTCCAACACAGCTTCGTATTTTTCTTTCATCTCTGCCACTTCCAGGCGAAGGGCCTCTACTTCTGGATTTTCTGGAGCTGCGGCTCCTATATGATGCTTCAGAAAGCTAATAAAAGTTAAGTTTCTTCACTTAAAAACAATAGCCTGAATTTGAATAAACTACAATACTAGTAGAGAAAGATATAATGGCAGACTGACAAGATACACCAGATGTCAGTTTAAAAAAATTCTGTTTAGCTTTTTTCTTAACAGAAGGTGGCAACATGGCTGTCTGCAGGCCCTTTAAAACACAAGGAAGGAGAACAGCAGGTTTACTTAGCTTGTGAAGAAGACTGAGAAGGGCACTATTATAAAATAAAAGCTGAAAGATGCTCCTTTTACCTTCTCCCACAACATAAGAACAAGAGAATACTAATAGTAAGGCAGAAAATTTTAGACAGTAATTACTTTTGTGTAGTAAGCCCTCATAATTCACTGAGGCAAGAGGTCAAAGAGGAAGCCTGGCAAGATTAAGAAGAACTAGAGAGTTGTCAGCACTAACCTTCTATTCTAGCAGTTATGCAAATACACTGTTCCAAACTAAGCAGTACACCTGCAATAAAAGGGAGGCATTCCTAGGTAAGTAGCCTTATAGAAAACATTTAATACTGAAAGGAAGGCAAAGGACTATTAAACATAAGCTCTGCACAAAACAAAATACAAAAATCGAACAACAAAAAACAAACCTGGGTTAGATAAGCCAAAAGCCTCAGGCTGTTGGTAGAAAGGACTTTATCATGCAGGAGTTAAATTTCCAGTTCTCTATTGTACTGGTTGACTGAGTGACATTTCCCTAAAAATTGCTACTGTTATTATTTAATATGGAAATAAAATTTTGTTTACTCTATATAATATGGAGACAAACAAGTAATCTGCCCTGGACTATGCTTCCATTTTTTTGCCTCACACCTGTCTGAAATCAATTCACAGAAGGAAGAAAAAGGATACTCCAGTGCACTGTTTTGGTTTTTCTGGCTCTTCATATAGGGCTACAACACTGTAAATAAAAAGCCATACAACAGTTGAAAGCAGAAGACACCCCAAATTGTTCAATTTCTTAATGTGCACCAGTAGTCAAATGGTAATACATAGGAGACAAAAAAAAATTACTTCCAGATTAATATTCTAAAAGTGATGTTCACTAATTTAAAAAACGTTCACATACAAAGATATTTTGACTATAATAAAAGCTAGGACAATGAACAGGTATTAGTGATTATACAGAGTATTACTGAGAGACTGATGTGCATTCAACATAAGTTTTGACAGTTATGTAGCTGGAATTATTTTGAATAAGCTTTTTTCAACAGTTCTTTAATAACTGTAAAGCTAAATATTTGCACTAAATTCTGTATTTAAATAAACACAAATATTGCAAGTGACTTTCAAGCAGTTATATTTTTTCCATAACTGATCAAATTAATAGCTATTTAATAATAGTTCCAGGATATATACATTCTCTACCAGTAAAGTAGTTGCCTACTATCATATTTGTTACTTATCTGAAGTAATCTACACTACAGTTTACAATCAACATAAATTACGTTGCTCAGGAGAGTGAATTAGCCATCCCCCTGAGCAACATAATTTATGCCCATTTAAGTGCTGGTGTGGACAACACTATGTCAGAGAGCTTCTCTTACTGATATAGGTACCACCACTTGGAGAGGGATGGAGTAATGAAGCCAACTGGAGACCTCTCTCCCATCATCTCAGAGCAGCTACACTAGAGACCTTACGCTCTCTAGTGTAGCCAGAGAGAGAATCTCCTTTACTAAGTTTAGAAAAGTCAATATTCTCCTCCATCACAGGCCTCCTTTACTGGGGGGCCAGGAGGAAACACAAATTGCACCCACCTGCTGCTTTGCTTTTAGCGTGGAAGCAAGAATCCTAAATGTCTCAAGAATGCAGTTGCACTCTTACAGTCCCACACTTGGCTCCTCCATCACCCATCTATATGTTGTGCTCATCTGCAGGGGAACTCAGAGTGTTACATTGAGTATGGTACTCAATAACTAATATTTTGAGTTAACGCAGATGTGCAAAGACAACCACCTGGCACGAACTTCTGAAGTATTAATTGTTCAATGCTTTGTTGACTGAATCCTCAAAAGAGCCTGAGCCACCAGTTCTCCTGTTTGATTAATACTTAGATTTCTGAACTTGGAATGAAGCCAAAATGAATACAATTTATCACTGTCAGTATGTCCACAGTTGAGGATTTTTTGTTTTTAAACTGATTTGTGACTGGGAATAGAATACCATTGTTGTAGATACCAAGTTAATGTATTGGCAGTTAGCCAACACATCTTAACTTGCTAGCCTGGATATTCTCAAGACTCGTTCATGTAATTTTGGACTCCGAAACTTCCCTTCCAGGACAACTGTGTAAGCTACTCGAGTTCACTGTCAGTTAACTGAAGAGTAGCTATATCCTTTTAGACTAGTTTGTTAGTGAGCAACAACAGGTTTAGAGCTACCAAATGGAGCACACTGATTTATCTGAAAGTGGCAAAAACACTAACTTCAGCTAAACTTACTCACATTAAAAAGACTGCATGTGGAGTGAAGTGTCCTCCACACTCTAAATATGTATTCACCATGGAGTGATGAAAGTGAGTAATAGTAAGCTGATCTGCACTCACACCATGTTTCTTAAATGAAATGACGGAATGTATGTGCAATTTAGCTCCATTCTAAAACATTCACTATCATCTGAAACTTTGCCCAGTGGTAGGATATCCCTACCAACTGTGAAAGTGTATTGAGCCTCCAGATGCTCCATTTTACGCAACAGTTTTGACCTAAATGCTATGGCAGCACTTAATAAAACAATTAAACAGAGATTACTTGCTTTCATTTTCATTCAAGGAGAAAATATAAGCTAACTAGAAATATATAAAACAAATGTTTAATATATTAGAAACAAAAAATAAAGAATGGAAAGCTATGAGAACACTTTCTATAATACCCTTTGAATTAGTGTATATATCCCATCCAAAAACGAACAAGAAGAATGTTAAGGTTGCACAGTTTAACTTGCAACCTTGACTGTCTGCTTGTGAAAATGTATTCTGACACAGCCTTTAATTACATAAGACTATTCCTGAAACTCAAGATACCATATGTTTTCTACAAGCTTAAGTATGCACATGCAGGGTTTTGTGATATGTTTTCATTAGCATAATGCCTATTTTCTCTCTGACAGACTTTTGTTATGCACCACTATATTTGCAGAGTCTTTTTACTAGGCACTTATGACAAAAATAAGGAGAGGGGAGAAGCATCAGGACTAATTTTGCCATTACAGACACAAAAAAACCACAAACAAAAGAAAAAACATGCATGATTTATAGGCTAAGGAACAGCTGAGGAAGTGGATATTTATGCAGTTACAAAACTAAAGAGTATATAAAAATATTTAATTCTCTCAAGTTATTTGTATATTGTTTGACTTTTAGATTGTGAGCTATACAGGTGATGAGGGCAGGATAAAAACTAATACAGAATTTCTACTGAAGTTGTCAGATTTTCTGTTTGTTCATTCAGTATTTAACCCAGTGGCACCCCAATCCAGATATGGTGATTTGGGTACTTCCACAACTCAGATTATAGCCAGCGCTGGTAATTAGACATATGGGTACGATTGCTTAATATTTTCCATTGAGAGACTCTGCTTTGTCAAAAATTTAAGTTAAAAGTAACTACATTTGGACATCTTATGAGTTGTACTTTTTATTAGTGTCATCTCTGGTTTATAGATCCAAAATCCTTCAGAGATTGTTTTTACACTGATTTATGACATTCTCAGCTGTAGGGTGTGCATTGATTGACCCTGGGGCGGGGGGTGGGGACAGGAAGGGTGCAAGCTCTGGGAGGGTGTTTGGTGCAGGAGGGGGGCTCCAGGCTTGGGCAGAGTGTTGGGGTGCAGGACAGGGTGAGAAGTATGGGTGCTGGGAGGGAGTTTGGTGCAGGAGAGGGCTCAGGGCTTAAGCAGGGGGTTGGGGTGCAGGAAGGGGTGCTTGGTGCATGTTCTAGCCAGGCAACACATACCACAGGTAGCTTCCAGTCAGCAGCACAGCAGGGTTTAGGCAGGCTGCCTGCCTGCCATGGCCCCATACTGCTCCTGGAAGCGCCTGCCTGCTGGCACATCTGTACAGCCCCGGGCAGGGGGGAGGGAGGTGGCTCCGGGGGCAGGCATGGAGACATGCACCCAAGGGGCTGCAGAGACGTGCCTGAGTCCCACTGTGCCGGATCAAACTCGGCTCCTCGAGTGATTCGCCTGGAGCAGTGCTAGGGCGAGCTCGGAGGGACTTGGGGCCATTCAGTCAGGATCGGAGGCAACTTTTAGTGGCCAAGAGATCGCGATCGACTGGCAGAGGCTCCAGGATCGACCAGTTGATCGCGATCAAGGGGTTGGTGACCACTGATTTAAATAATGGCATAGAGAGTACGCTAGAAAGTCTGCAGACAGTACCATGCTGGAGAGGTTGTAAGTGCTTTGGACGATAGGATTTAAAATTCAAAATGATCTGGACAAACTGCAGAGATGGTCTGAAGTAAATAGGATGAATATTCAATAAGGACAAATGCAAAGTACTCCCTTAGGAAGGAACATAACAATCAGTTGCTCACATACAAAATGGGAAATGACTTCTAGCAAGGAGTACTGCTGAAAAGGATCTGGGATCATAGTGGACCACAGGCTAAATATGAGTCAACAGTGTAACGCTGCTGCATAAAAACCATACATCATTCTGGAATGTATTAGCAGGAGTTTGTAAGCAAGACATTAGAAGTAATTCTTCTGCTCGACTCTGTGCTGATTAGGACTCAGCTGGAGTACGTGTCCCGTTCTAGACGCCACATTTAGGAAGGATATGGACAAATTGGAAAGAATCCACAGAAGAGTGGACAAAAATGATTAAAGGTCTAGAAAACATGACCTCTAGTGAAAGACTGAAAAAAAAAAAATGGGTTTATTTAGTCTGGAAAAGAGAAGACATATGACACAGTTTTCAAGTACGTAAATGCTGTTACAAGGAGGAGGAGAAAATTGTTTTTTTAACCTCTGAGGATAGGACAAGAAGCATGGGCTTAAATTGCAGTAAGGATGGTTTAGGTTGGACATTAGGACAAACTTCCCACTGTCAGGGTGGTTAAGCACTGGAATAATATTGCCTAGGGAGGTTGTGGGAATCTTCATCATTGTCTAACCTGCTCTTAAATATCTCCAAGCACCTATCAGAGATTGTCTAAATAATACTTAGTCCTGCACCGTGCAGGGGGACTGGACTAGATGACCTCTCAAGGTCCCTTCCAGTCCTATGATTCTATGAAGCAGATATGATTGAACTCTAAATAGGTCAGAGGGATAGACCCCAGGGAGGCAGAGGAGTTGTTCTTGTGCCAATGGTGGCACAAGAACAAGTGGATATAAACTGGCCTTTAACAAATTTAAACTTGAAATTAAATGAAGGTTTCTAACCAGAGGAATGACGTTCTGGTACAGCCTTACAAGAGAAGTAGTACTAGTAGCAAAAAAACCTTAACTTGTTTCAAAACTGAGCTTGATAAGTTTATTGAGGGGATAGTATGATGAGGTAACCTAAAATGGCACCTGGCCCATCTGTGTCTGCTATTAGCAAATATCTCCAACAGGCAGAGATGAGGCACTAAATGGGGATGGTATGATGGGATAGCCTAATTCTGGCAATTAATTGATCTTTGATTATTAGCAGGTAAATATGCCCAATGGTCTGTGATGGGATGGGATCTGAGTTACTACACAGAGAATTCTTTCCTGGATGCTGGCTGGTGTCTGTTGCCCACATGCTCAGGGTTTAACTAATCGCTATATTTGGGGTCATGAAGGAATTTTCCTCCAGGGTAGAATGGAAGAGGCCCTGGAGGTTTTTTGCCTTCCTCTGCAGTGTGGGGCATGGGTCACTTGTTGGAGGATCCTCTGCACCTTGGGGTCTTTAAGCCATGATTTGAGGACTTCAGTAACTCAGACATAGGTTAGGGGTTTGTCACAGGAGTGGGTGGGTGAGATTCTGTGGCCTGCATTGTGCAGGAGGTCAGACTAGATGATCATAATGGTCCCTTCTGACCTTAAGTCTAAAGTGTGTCATGCACATAGTTACATGATCACATACTTTTTTTCACCCTACAAGACTTCTGACTCATTCATTGCACCAGGAATCAAACAGAACTGTGTAGCGAATGAGGCTTTTGTCTAAAAGAACCTTGCTTCCTTTGTTGTAGAGGCTGAATGTTGTGGAGCAAATAAAGCAGAGAATTATAGGGAGAAAAAGGATAGTCTCATGGTTACAGACCTTGAATGCCATCCTGAAGAACTGAATGTTATGCTTGCTTCTGCAATGCTGAACAAGTCACTTAAACCAAAACGCACAGGTGCCCACTGTGTGGAATGAGGCCAGGGGATCGAGGCCAATGGGTCAAAGTTGCAGAAGTGGGGTGTGCTCAACGTGACAACTGAAATCAAGTAGAACTTTGCTTTGAATATGTAAAGTGCTACAGAAATAGTAAATACGCTGAAAAAAATAAGGCCTCAAGTACCTTAAGTCCTGACCCACAGGATTCTCAACAAGGGCTACTGGTCACCTACCACCTGACAATACTGGGCGGCGAGGGTGCACGGAGAGCAGCTGCTAGAGAAAGGCCCTGCAACCACTTGCTGTGGGCACAAGGGTAAGAGAACACGGACCTTTGCTCCCCGCGCGGCGCAGGGGGAGCATTTACCTTCCCCCACGCTGGGGGCAGCGACACGGAGCTGTTTACCTTTGGTGAGCGTGTCCAGCACTCCGGATTTCTCCAGGTAGCGGCGGAACTGCTCTCGCTTAGAGTCCGTGGCCTGAGGGAAGGATGGGAACAACGTTAGCGCGGGGCAGAGCGGTCCGGGGTCGGCGAGCCGGCTTCGCCCGGGCCTGTCTGAGAAGGGCGCAGAGGCAGCCAGCGGGATACCGAGACTCCTCGATGGAGGAGCGGGGACCAAGAGAAGGCGGTGGGTTCCGGGAAGAAGTTGCAGTCCCGCACCTTGTAATGCGCCATCCGCACCCCCTCCGCTCTGACGACTGGGCCGCGCTTGCGCCCTAGGCCTTTTACGGGAGGGAGGGGAAGACTCGCAGCGTTCCATCAGCTACCATGGAGACGGGAATGCTAACTCACGGCCCTGCCCCTCCCCCACCTTTTTGGCATCCTTCCTTGGGCCTTTCCGTGATCTGTATCTGCTCTACTCTTGTCACCCACTTCCGCACCTTCTCCCCCCTTCCCACCGCAGGCCCTGCCCAGCCCTTTTCCCGGCCTGGCCACTCAGCTCCCTTCTCCCGCCTTCCCTCAGGCCCTGCCCAGCCCCCTACCCCCGCCTGGCCACTCAGCTCCATTCTCCCGCCTTCCCTCAGGCCCTACCCAGCCCCCTTCCCCCGCCTGGCCACTCAGCTCCATTCTCCCGCCTTCCCTCAGGCCCTACCCAGCCCCCTTCCCCCGCCTGGCCACTCAGCTCCATTCTCCCGCCTTCCCTCAGGCCCTGCCCAGCCCCCTTCCCCCGCCTGGCCACTCAGCTCCATTCTCCCGCCTTCCTTCAGGCCCTGCCCAGCCCCCTTCCCCCGCCTGGCCACTCAGCTCCATTCTCCCGCCTTCCCTCAGGCCCTGCCCAGCCCCCTTCCCCCGCCTGGCCACTCAGCTCCATTCTCCCGCCTTCCCTCAGGCCCTGCCCAGCCCCCTTCCCCCGCCTGGCCACTCAGCTCCATTCTCCCGCCTTCCCTCAGGCCCTGCCCAGCCCCCTTCCCCCGCCTGGCCACTCAGCTCCCTTCTCCCGCCTTCCCTCAGGCCCTGTCCAGCTCAGCCCCCTTCTCCCCGCTGCCCACTTGGCCAGTCTATCCCCCGGTCAGCTGCCTCTGGCCGAAGCCATTCCCACCCAGTTACTGGCGTTAGTCACTCCACGCTGAGACCACCCTGTGGGGCGCTGTGCTCATGGTGCCCCGTGGTTGCGCTCGGAGCGGGAAGGCCAGGTGCTGCCCGATGTAAAAGTAAGTGCTGGGATACAGCGTCATACAAGTAGCTGCACAGACCCACTGGCTCTGCTGCTACATGGTATGTAAGTCACTGCAGTGGCCAGAGTCTGCAGGACCGGCGCTAGGGGTTTGAGCGCCCTAGGCCAATGGCAATTTTGCCGCCCCGCGCGCTGGTCCCGCGGCTCCGGTGGAGCTGCCACAATGGTGCCTGCGGAGGGTCCGGTGCTCCGTGGCTTCGTTGGAGCTGCCGCAGTGATGCCTGCGGCCGGTCCACTGGAGCCGCCTGAGCAACCGACCGTCCGCAGGCACCACTGCGGCAGCTCCACCGGAGCCACCTGCCGCCCCTCGGGCAAAACAGCGCCCACCAATTATTCTGGTGCCCTAGGCGATTGCCTAGGCTGCCTAAATGGTAGCGCTGGCCCTGAGAGTCTGATAAATGCTCGGTGCTACGCAGTATCCCTGCCAGTGTCAGGGGGCTGCATGTTAGATATGCCCGGCGGCCGCCACTTTGTATCACTGCCAGGGCAGGGGAGCATAAGTTCCTGTCTTGCCTTCTTTAATTCTTCATGATGGGGAAGAAAGCTACAGTACAGTGATCTGAAAAGAAAAGAAGGCGAGGTCCTATGTGTTTGCTATGGAGTATCTAACAGATATGCTGCTCAGAATATAAACTGCCCACGAGTGTAAAGGGCTTGTCTACACAGGGAAATTATTGCAAAATAAGCTAGAGCAGCGGTTTGCAACCAAGGGTATGCGTACCCGCTGTGGGTACACAGAAGTCTTCCAGGCCGTGTGTTTACTTGTCTACGCAAGGGCGGCTTTAGGGATTTTGCCACCCCAAGCACAGCAGGCAGGCTGCCTTCGGTGGTTTGTCTGCGGAGGATCCGCTGGTCCTACGAAGCTGCGGGATCAGCGGACCCTGCGCAGGCAAGCCGCTGGAGGCAGCCTGCCTGCTGCCCTAGCAGCGCCGGCAGAGCACCCCTCCCCCCGTGGCTTGCCGCCCCAAGCATGCGCTTGGCGTGCTGGGGCCTGGAGCCGCCCCTGTGTCTACATCAGTATTTCTCAACCTCGGTGAGGAGGTGCGTCAGTGGATTTAGGGGGGCTGCAAGCAAGGCAGTTGCCTGGCACTCTACACCACAGGGAGCCTGGGGAAGCCAAGTTATATGCTTTAGCCCCAGGCAGTGGATCTCAGGCTTCAGACTCCTGAACGGGATACAGTGGTCAGGAAAGGTTGAGATTAGAATCAATGAGCTACAGTGTGAATTTACAATGCAGTAGCTAGTCCATACTAACTCCCTGTGTGGACATTTATTCTTAGGGCCCTACCAAAATCACAGATATGAAAAATGTGTCACAGAAGAATTACTTGTGTTTTGCTTACAATACTCCTGCTAATATATCCCAGAATGATGTTTGCTTTTTTTGCAACAGTGTTACACTGTTAACTCTCATTAAGCTTGTGACCCACTATGATTCCCAGATCCCTTTCTGCAGTACTCCTTCCTAGGCAGTCATTTCCCATTTTGTATGTGTGCAACTGATTGTTCCTTCCTAAATGGAATACTTTGCATTTATCCTTATTGAATGTCATTGTATTTACTTCAGATCATTTCTGCAGTTTGTCCAGATCATTTTGAATTTTAATCCTATCTTTCAAAGCACTTGCAACCCCTCCCAGGTTGGTATCGTCCACAAACTTTATAAGTGTACTCTCTATGCCATTATCTAAATCATTGATGAAGATATTGAACAGAACCGGACCTAGAACCAATCCTTGCAGGACCCCACTCATTGTGCCCTTCCAGCATAACTGTGAACCACTGATAACTACTCTCTGTGAATGATTTTCCAGCCAGTTATGCACCCACCTTATAGTAGCTCCCTCTAGGTTGTATTTCCCTAGTTTGTTTATGAGAAGTTCTTCTGAGACAGTATCAAAAGCCTTACTAAAGTCAAGCTATACCACATCTATCGCTTTCCCCGATCCACAAGGCTTGTTACCCTCTCAAAGAAAGCTATCAGGTTGGTTTGATGCAATTTGTTCTTGACAAATCCATGCTGACTGTTATTTATCACCTTATCTTCTAGGTGTTTGCAAATTTATTGCTTATGTACTCCATTATCTTTCCAGGTACAGACGTTAAGCTGACTGGTCTGTAATTCTCTGGGTGTCCTCATTTCTCTTTTTATAGATGGGCACTATATTTGCCCTTTTTCCAGGCATGTCCTACTTTCTTATTGTCCCTCCATTAAACTTTGCTCTGAACCATTTAGTTACGTTGTTGCATTTAAGACTTAATATTTTACTAACCTTGATTTTTAGGCTTTTGTAGGACATCTTTGGATTAAACTGTGGTTCCTATTTTCTGTAGTCATTTATAAATCATCAATGAACTGAAATGTAAAGAAAACATCACACAAAAGTAATATTAATGTAAAACATTTTATAACTAATAGTACAATTCAGGATGCAAAAGTTTTTGAGTAATAATTCAATTTTCACTTACTCATAGTTTTCTCCAGCAGGACTTAAATTCTCGTAGGATATGTCTACACTGCAGCTGGGAGGTGAGAGTCCCAGCCTGGGTACACGGACTTGAACTAGCTCAGCTCAAGATAGCATACTAAAAATAGTAAAAGCAGCAAAGAATCCTGCGGCACCTTATAGACTTAACAGACGTTTTGGAGACGTCAGATGTTGCATCTGACGAAGTGGGTATTCACCCACGAAAGCTCATGCTCCAAAACGTCTGTTAGTCTATAAAGTGCCACAGGATTCTTTGCTGCTTTTACAGATCCAAACTAACATGGCTACCCCTCTGATACTAAAAATAGTAGTGTGGGCATAGTGGGACATATTCGTATATAAGATAAATTATTTAATTGGCATCACAGAGGCTTTGTGGGCAGGGCTGGCTTTAGCAAGTGCGGGGCCCAATTTGAACAGTCTCGATGGAGCCCCGGCAGGGATGACTTAAAAAGAAAAAAACAAAGAAAACCCAAAACCCCTTTCATTTCTTCCATGTATTATTTACTTTCTATGACTGTATACATAATAACAAAATTATATATTACATACATTACATCATATTGTATATGGCTCTTTTCTTACTCCCACTTGGGTACTTTCTACCAATATCTCTTTATCTCTTGCCCATATTGATAGACGTCACCATATTCTAAAAGAATATTAATTATAGATTTTCACTTTCATATTAGGAAAATAATTTATGTTTCGATAGTTGTACAACTGATTTTCTTCAATAATGTTTATTTTATGCCCCCTCTTTCCCCCAGCACAGCCCGCCTCACAGAAACAAACCCTCCTTCCTCAGCGCCACCCTGTCAAAACAGCTGTGGGCCAAAGAGGAAGGTTTGGGGGGAGGGGAAGAGAAACGGCACACATAGGCAAAAAGAAGTATTCCATTCTATTCATCCGAAGAAGTGGGCTGTAGCCCATGAAAGCTTATGTTGAAATAAATTTGTTAGTCTCTAAGGTGCCACAATTACTCCTGTTCTTTTTGCAGATACAGACTAACACGGCTGCTACTCTGAAACCTGGCACACATAGAGTGACCAGATCACAGCAGTAAAATAGGACCCACCCCCTCCCCACTCGGCCCCACCATCACACCCCTGTTCACATCCTAGTCCCCCGCTGACTTGCTGCTTTCCTCCTAGTCAGTCCCCCACCCACCACTCGCCTCCTTTCACTTTCTCCCTCCCCTGTCAGAAACCCCCATGCCTGCCCCTAGAACCCCTGCTGGCTCACTGCTTGTGTCTTTGCCCACCTGCTGCTTGCCCACCCACTTGTCCCCGACTCGCTGCTGCACCGCCCCCCTCCCCCGAGTATATAGCCTCATTGAGAGACCCAGGGGTCACTATATTACTGCACACAGCAGTCAATGCAGTTGTAGATAAATCTCTGCATTATGCATTTTTGTATAACTTTTACATGACTTTGTATTGAACCTTGGTAATATGTTATAGCGGGCCCCTAAGGTAGTATATAAGGTAAAAGAAAAATGTCCTTTTGCTAGAAGTAGAATAAGATCTTTCCTCCACTTTGTAATCAGTTGCCCTATTGAATGAATGAGATGTGAATGAGGAAGGTGTGGAAGGCAGGCACCTTCAGACAGCTGCAAACCTTGGAGAGGGGCTGGGAGTCAGACCAAGGAGCTTTGCCCAGGGCTCAGTGGGATGGAATTTGGGTGCTGGGTGCAGGCTCCGGGCTGGGGCACGGGGTGGGGTGCAGGAAGGGTGGAGGGGTGCAGGCTCTGGGAGGGAGTGTGGAGGGGTGGGTGCAGGCTTTGGGACAGAGTTTGGGGGCTGGAGGGGGATGCTGGGGGAAGGGACTGCCATGTGGCTTCCTTCCTCCCCTGATGCCCCTCACCATAGCCTCAGTGTGGGATGGAGCTTCCCCTTCCCCAGTGTTTGCAGGAGTGGTGGCTGGGGGGAAACCCAGTCAAACTCTGGTTTTACTCTTTTGCTGATGGGACACTTAAACCCCTTACAAACTCCTTCCCGCCTCTCTCACTCTCCTTTTCTACTGGGCTTGTTTGATCTTTTCGGTGGAGCCAGATGAAAACCACAAACTCCAGTGAAAGCAACAGGCTGGAAGACTAGACTGAACCCACCACCCAGCCTAGTCCATCCCAGAGCCCAGGACTGACGGCAATGTCCCCCCGCCCCCAGGCCACCTGTTTCCACTCCTGGCCTCTCTCAGCGCTGCCAGTGATTCTGTGTGGCTGCATCAGGTGGGATTTCAAGCGGACCCCTCAAACCCCCGCTAAATTCACCCGTTTTGCGACCACTCTGCACCAAGAGCACCTTCCTTCCCTGCCCTAGAGCTGCTGGATGGTTAGAAAGCTGAGCTGGGCATTTGATTGATCTTGAATATTATCATGCCCCCACCCAAAAAACCTTAATATCCACACAGCTTTAGGGGGGCTATTTGCCCCCCCCCCAGCCGGTCTATTTTATTGTTGCAGGGCAAATGAAGGAGCCATAGTTTAATGGAAATATTCAGCCCCTACAGCGGTCTTGCAGCAGGGAAAACAGAGTTGATGGGAAGGGAACTGGTTTGGATAGGAGCCCCCGTCCCCTTCCTTTGCAAAATAGTTTGGAGAGGGAATCAGATCACGCTGTGCCTCAGTTTCCCCTTCTGCAGGGAGATTGGGGGGGAGATAAAAGTCTCAGCCTGCCGTGCCATGTTGCAGACCTTTCGCATTCCCCTCTCACTGTGTTTGATTTCCTCCTCCAAACCTCCCTCTCTCTCTCACCTGGAGTTCACAGCACTAAGTACCCGCTGGGGGCTTTTTTTGTTCTCCCACTGAATGACAGCAGATGCACCAGTAACTTTACTAGGTAGAAGTTTAGTGACCACATTAGGGCCATAGCCTCCCCACTCCCAGCATTGGGCCAAGTGCCTTCATCATTCTCCTGTTTGCTTGTATTGTTATTGATGGCAGATCTGATATGGATTGAGGGGTGTATATAGACCTGCCTTTGCAGGCTCAGTCCTGGCCAAGCATTTGAAATAAATTGCCCTGAGTTTCAGAAGTACTGATAACCTTAAGAGTTCCCACAGACATCGGGGAACTGCAGGTGCTCAGCATCTCTGAAAATCAGGCCCAGAAGGACACTGACACCTCTGCCTTGGGCCAGAGCCAGGGGGCAGGCGGACTCCCCGTGCTGCAGACATGCAGCGGAGTGCGCGCCCAGTCTAATGGGGGGAGGGGGAGAGAGAGAAAGGGGGCAGCCAGAGCTTCAGCGGGACGCTCGCCCGGCAGCCCCAATCGCCGTGCCGCCTGCCAGGAGGACTCTGCGCCACTCCCGTCGGCTGGGAGGAAAGGACGCAGGCTGCCCTGCCAAGTTTGCTGCAGGGCAGTCCCCTCCTCTGCCCCTTACAGGGAGGCCGGATCAGGGAACAAAAAAAAACAAACCTGCCATGCTGCCCCATAGAATCTGCCGCCCCAAGCAGGCGCTTGCTCGGCTGGTGCCTGGAGCCAGCCCTGGGAGCAAGGGACCATTTCACACCTTAGCACTGGGGGGGAGCTGAAGCCCAGAATGGGGACGTAACTTGCCTGAAGTCATCCAGTGAGTTGATGCCAGAGTGGAGAATAGAAGCCAGATCCTGACTCCCAGCTCTGTGCTCTGATCCCCAAAACAGCCCTTTCCAGATCCATGGGGGGTGGGGGCAAGAGGGACTCTAGCCACGTGAAGGAGACCCAAGGCCATTTATTTTCATTAAATATGTCGACTAAATATTGAAATTAATAAATTTTCAAGATGAACATGTATTAATTCTAATGAACAATGCCACATTATGCAGTATTCATTTTTATAAGTTTATAACAAGCGAAGCTTCGGGGGGAGAAGAGAGGGGGACGCAAGGTGGAAGTTTCGCCTAAGGTGCAAAATATCCTTGCACTGGCCCTGCTTTCAGACATATGTTTCTATAATCTTAAAGGCCTGATCGAAAGCCCATTGAGGTCAATTGAAACGTTCTTATTGATTTCAGTATTCTTTGGATCAGATCTCAAACATGGTTTCACAAGACTTAAATGCAATGCTTTCCTCCACTATAAAAAAAAAATCATTCCCATATGAACATACAAATAGATGAACTTTGACACTTGAGATGGAAATAGTGTTCGCTTCAATATGATCATGACCAGGTTTGAATAATAATTTGAATTAATATTAATGAAGTTATACATGACTGAAATATCTCCACCACTGTGGGGAGTAGGTTTCAGCTGGAGAGCTCCATGCAGGAGGAACCAAAGAATTATGCACACTCAAATACCTTGCAAAAAACAGTGCTTTGCCCTCAGTTTCACCATCTTTAAAATGGGATAATATATATCGCCATTGTAAAGTGCTTTGCTGTATACTGATGAAAGGCATTATAAAATCCAGAAATCATTATTAATCATTAGCAGAACTAGGACAACATACTGGATGTGAAGATAACACCCATATTTTATTGTTGGGTCTTTCAACAATTTCTGTTGCATTCTGCCATATTCTGCAAATTCTTAAGTTTTAATGTTAGCTAAATTTCATGTTTGTTTTTCTATTGAAAAGATACTGTCATTACTATGTGACACATTCTTGCAGTAAACTATCTCCAAAAAGAAGTAGCAGGATATAAATTCTTTAACAGACTTCTGCATAATTCAGTGAACTAAGATATTAAGTTCAAAGCCCAATCGGAACCATTTAAAAAGTAACATTATTGCTATTTATGTATTATTTATACAGTGCAAAAGGAGTGCATTAAGCAGAGGGATTTTTTCTTTTAAAAATCAGAAAACTGAATGCAAAACACATACATTATTGCAAATATAAGTATTCCCAAATAAAATTTTAAAAGTCAGAAAATGCAAAAGTTAAGATTACTACATGATTGTTAATGGAACATATTACACATCCTGTATATGGTAAGGTAGTTATTTAGCAATATCAATAGAATAACATACAACTATGTATTTACCTCAGATGCTAAAGTGATAGTCACCAAAGAAAAGCCTAAGGTAGATAGATTTAACAAGATACACAAGAATAGTAAATACTTCACCATGTGCAACATGCCTAATGTTAAAAGAAAAATGACTTTTCAATTTCCTAGCTTTTGGTTTTCTTTTTCTTGTTTTAACCTTGATGTTGCACTATCAGTTATGGAAATATTGCTCAAAACTGTGAATTTAAGTCAAGGAGGCACAGAGGAAAGCGTGTGTGGCCTGTTCTAGGGGTGAAAGAGCAGAGCAGTTGCCCTGGGCACCAATTGTCCTGGGCGCTGTATCACCATTTGGCTTTTCCAGTTTTTTTTGTTTTCGGGGGGGGGGGCGGGGGTGTTGCTTTGCTTTTGTTTTTTCGATGCTCCACTGCTTAGGCAGAGAGGGTGCTGAAAACATTTCCTACCCTGGCAAGCCAAACAACTGGGGCTGCTCCCTGGGAGCATGCAGGCTACGTGGAATAGTGCTCACTTCTCCCTATCCTCACATAAACCCTTTTATATTTCACAGGTGCTTCGTGGAATGTGGGTTCCACAGATCTAGAGAGGGGGCAGTGGAGGTCCATTCTTTTCAGTATTTTCCCACTAAAACAAAACAAACAAAAAATACATGTTCTCCATCTCTGATGTGGAACCCCCACTAGGGTGCTTTTCAGAGGCAACTGCAGCAAGCAAATCCCTGTCAGCACAGTCCCCCTGGCATGGAGCTATGTGGGAGTGAGGGTGAAAAGAGGCAATGAAGAGGCACAAGGCCTCCACACAAAGATGGCTCCTGTCTCCATCACTTCTTCCCTCCCCCCGCAAAAAATAATTGCAGTGATCTATAGATTTTTTAGGCTGAACTTGGATGGACTTGATACAGGAATTACTGGGTTATATTAAAAGTTACTTTGACATCTGTTTGCTTTAGGAACAGGAAAGATAATGGGGATATCTGCTCTATTAGATTTTAAGTCATCTTAATAATTATCTGCTCTATTAGATTTAATAAAAAGATGACAAAATCCAATAGAGCAAATAATTTTTTATTATCAATTTCTCATTTTAGGAGTTCTTAACTACTGCACAAGGGGGCACAGTTCTTTGCATTACCTCCATGAAAGAGCTGATGAAAGTTGATTAATGTAACTACAATTACAAATAGGTATAATTCATGTGACAGTGTCCAATAATGCCACTGTTTCCCAAAGTGCTCATTCATGTAACATATAGGTAAGGTAACAAACTCTTAGATCTGAAGATCAGAGGGAGCACGCCTGCTGCTGGCATTACTTGCCAATGACATTCGCCGAGAGGGAGAGAAAGCCTGAGGACTTTCACAATTTCTGCTCTGTTTGGATTCTGAGCTCAGCTCACTTAGAGAATCAGGAGTGTCTGGTATGCCAATTTTTCTTAGGTCAGTCTTGGAAAGGTCTTGGGCTCTGTTTCCACTTAAGTTGTCTTGTCCTCGGTTGCTGCTCATGGAAGGAGAATCTGTTGGAGACCCTTCACTCTCAACTACTGTAGAGCAGTTCCATGGGGAACTGACTCCACGAAGCTTTCGAGCACAGTTAATTGAAATAGGAGAAGTCATATCAGGTTGCAATGAACTTCCAAGTGGCAGTTCAGCTAGGCTTCCCAAGTACAGACCTGAAGCAGCAACTAGATTAGAATGCATGCCACTGAGGCAATGTTTCTTTTCATCTTGTTGCTGACTACCATTAATCTCTGTCCCAAATACCTTGCTTAAGCCTTCATTATTATTTGAGCTGGTATTTCGAGGATGACGGTACAAAGTATTAGACATTTGCATCTCATCTGGCAATTTACTTTCTTTTTCATCATGCATGTGATTGTTGCTATTTTCAGTATGGTTGTTTTTAACAGATTGGAATGCAGAAGATGAATTTTGAACATCATGGCCTGCCATGTAAGTTTGTTTTTCTATTAACATTGTATAACTACTAGGGGCAGAAGGGAGAGTTTTTTGTGGAGTTGCGGATGTTCCCATACAAGGGTGGGGTATTACAGAGTTTTTCTTGGATTTACTTACATAGAAATCATCAAAGTCATCCCTGTTTTTATCAGGCCCACAAAGTCCCTTTTTAATTTTTTTGACCCCTAGATGGACAATTTCTAAGATGTTTAAAAACAATGATACAATTGCTATTGATTGCATAAATAATAGGAACACTGTCTTTTCTGTTGGTCTTGATATAAAACAGTCAACTATGTTTGGACATGGCTCTCTCTGACATTTATAAAGAGGATTGAGCTGAAAACCATAAAGAAGATATTGGCCAATCATAAACGCAACTTCAACTGCAGATCTAGTAAAAATATGTATCACATAAGTGCAGAGCAAGGAGCCTCTCAGGGGTGCTTTGTTGAGCTTTCTTTGCTCCAGTTGCCGGAGTTCTCGCTCCAGTCTTTTCCGATCTTCAGTCATTTCTAGTTCAGTTCCTTCAAGTTCCATTCTTACTTGTGCCTTCTTCTTTTGTCTCTCTTTTTCTAAGGCTCTTAGTCTGTATAAAGCATGGCCCATATAGACCAAGGAAGGTGAAGATACAAATATAACTTGCAAGACCCAGTATCTTATGAGAGAGATAGGAAAGGCCTGGTCGTAGCAAACATTTCTGCAGCCAGGTTGCTCTGTATTGCATATGAATTCTGACTGCTCATCATTCCAGACATCTTCAGCTGCCACACCTAGGACAAGCATTCGAAATATGAAAAGGATAGTTAACCAGACCTTTCCAATAATAGTGGAATGAATGTGGACTTCCTCCAAGATGCCTCCAAGAAAATTCCAGTCTCCCATGGTTACTCTGCCATCTTAGCACTAAAGGCCATGAAAGATAAACATAAGATATTGTCACAGTTGCAGCCCTTCTATACTATATTACACAAAAGCTGACACTGATTCTCTCACATTCAAAACATAGTAACCAAGCTCATAAAGAACATCACTCTTTCATTAACAGCTGAGATTTTAATATCTCAGGTACAACATTAATACAG
The DNA here is from genome assembly GCF_007399415.2 of Gopherus evgoodei. NCBI lineage: Eukaryota > Metazoa > Chordata > Testudines > Testudinidae > Gopherus > Gopherus evgoodei. The sequence continues at coordinate 116,320 of NC_044341.1, read as the reverse complement.
TGATGTTTTCTAGCTTTTTTTCTTCAAATTAAAAATAAAAATTACCTTAGTAGGGCCCAAATCTTACGTGGTACTAAGCATCCTCAGTTTCCATTGAAGTCAATGGAAGTTTAGGTGCTTGGACCTTTGCAGAATTGGGTCCTTACTGAGGTTATTAAAGTCTAGTAGATATGCCTTTAATAATTAGTTAATATCTAAAGTAAATATAGAAAAAATCTCAAATCTACATAAATTGTATACTGGGGAATGTTACTTCTGAACTTTCTTGGATATTGCTTATGCCTACCAAGGCACATAACAGAGAAATCAGAAGAGCTACGAAGAGGGTTGAAAGCCACAAAATCAGGAGGCTGTTAGCTATTATAAATAAACGTCAAACATAGTATACTGGATTTAAAAGAAACCTGCAGTGATTAGTTATACTTCCTTTGATTAGTTACAGTTCCTTTGATAGTTAATAAAACATTATTATTTAGTGAATATGTTTAATGGATTTTTCAGAACATTTTCTAGAAATACCTGTCACTATCCCATTAGGCTGATAGCTAAGAATGACCTCTCAGATGGATTTTTTTTTTTAGAAGTTATGCTTCTCAGCAGTAGCTTCACCCTGAAGAAGGCTGGAATAGTATGCATGGCTTCTCTTCACGTACCAGAGCTATTATTTTCTAAAAGTCATTTGACCTGAAAAACAGCTCTGGGTGGCTCAAAAGCGTGTCTCTCTCACCAGAAAAAGTTGGTCCAATAAAAGATATTACCTCTGTCATGTGAACCATTGTCATTAATGGTGAAAGGCACATCACTCATGTAAAGCCTAAACAAATAGGATTTACAAAGGGTTTGCACAAGCGACCTATAAAGATTTGGTGAGGCCCAGTGGTCTCACCCATGCCCTTCCTTCATCTCACTAGGAACCATCTCCCACATGCTCTGTGGAGACAGCCACTGTGGCACACCGCTCCATTGCATTCAAAGGACTGTGAAACCCTTTTATGGCTTCTTTGTAGTCTGTTATCCTACATCATAGATATGCCAAAGCAGTATCACTGTGCCTTGGATTGTGCACTCTTGTGAAGGCTACTAGACTTTCCTTCTGTATGAGTAAATAGGTGAAGACATTTTCAGGTCCTGGTTTTCAGAATTGTTGAGCACCAACAACTGCAGCTGAAGTCAATGGGAGTTGCAGTTTTTCAAGTACATCAGAAAATCTGGCTGCCACTGACTGTCTCACACAGTGAAGGTTTATTTATTATTATACTAATAATTATACCATAATTTCAGATAGATATCCTTTGCTCAGTTACATTAGTATCTGATATAAATATTACATATAATCAGTGAATAAGTGGTACATAATGAGAACTGTGGTCATGGTTTATTAAAATAAATATTTTAAGTAAAAATATACTGAAAAACTGCCAGCACTTGCTTAAATGTTTATAGTAAAATAAAGTTTAAAGCTGGTAATATTTCCATTAAATCACAAGACTTGCACTTAGTACAGAGAGGTGTTTTTGCTGCTTTCTGTTTTACAGTGAAATATCCTGAAAATACCTGATAGGATTATTTATATTTTTTAACATATGTATTGAATATTATGCAATATGTTGACAAAGATAAGCTGTTTTACTATGTTTTTGTAGCAATAAAAGATAAGTAATTATGCCGATAGCATTAATGTAAAATATGCTGCAAGTATAATTTAATAGGCTCCTGTTATACTAAAAACACTTGTAGTAACACTGGTGCAAGAGATATTTTATACAGTAAGAGAGCCTGCTAGAGGTAAACAATATAATTTTAATTGGTTATTAACTGGATGAAAGAAATATCAATAATTAAAACATACCTTTCTTGACTAAAATGTGCCAAGTAAGAACACTATGGTATCCAATAAAAAGTCACATCCTCTGTCATCTTTCAGCTGTCTCAGAGATTTTTCAAAACACCAAAGAGAGCTTCTTCCACTGCTGGAGGATTTAATGGAGTTCAAACCTTGTGCATTGAACTTATAGTCAGGAAAAAAATCAATTTGTTGTTCAGTCTGCTGTGGCTTCTAGCAAAATTTAACTATGACCAAAATTAACCTGATACAATGAAACAAACTTTCCCAATAGCCAGAAATGCAAAACTCTATGAGTCTAGGCTCCTTCCCTCTTCCTCCCCCAGCCCTTTTTTTTTTTTTTTTTTTTTTTTTTTTTTTTTTTTTGTAATTCAGGACAACCTTAGTCCTCGAGAGAAAAAAATAAACTATTTCTTTTATAGTTTTTTTAAATCATATTGCATTTATACTGCATGTATTGACCCTTTGTCTCCAACAAGTTATTTCCAGTTTATATGATCCAACATTGCTAATTTAAAACAACTATATATTTTACTCATAGAGAGGCAAATACTGAGGGGTCTGGATATAGACAAATTCAAATTCATTAGACCTGGTGGGAGTTTGTCCAAGTAAGAACTGCTGGACAACCAAGTATTTGAATGCCCAGGCTATGGAAAGACCAACAGGAGGGGCTTATCAGTGTGGAAGAGTATTTTACCAGGTTCCCCTTTTGGAGTTTCCCTCCGGAGTCTCCCATCAGAGGGGTAGGGTTTGACCTCAGGAAGAAGCAGTGGGTCCAAGTTCCATCTGTGAGTCTCGGCAGATCCCTTGGAGGCCATCAGCGGTTGGCACAACATAAAAAATGTAGGCAGAGACAGAAGGCACAGGATCACTGGTGCAGAAGCTCTATGCCTCCACGTCCTTGGGAACCTGCTGGTTTTTTTGGCAGTGCAGCTCCATTAGTTCTGGGGACAGTGGTGGCTGATCTTCCCACACAGAAGACTTGCATGCAGCATGGATTTCCATGTGTACAAATATAAGGAAATGATCAGTCTCTGAGTAAGGCGCTCAGGGCCTTGCCTATAGGCTTTTAACACCTTTGTTCAAAATTCTGTCATTTTAATAACCAAATTTAAAGATTATCTTTAATCTCAGAGGAGTAAGGAAGAGCAATATTATTGTTATATATAGTGCCAGACACCAAAGTTGATTATTTTTTAGGAAACTTGCTTGTTTTCACGTGTGTTGGAAATTCTGATGGATCTCTGTGGCTACACAAGCACAACTGTGGCACAGAAAGGGTCTGACTGGTTCTCTTAACTAAGAGGGCTATTTGAGATTCAATTTAAAAAAAAACAACACACATTCTAGAAAATTAAGTTATCATTCAATTGCAGATGATTCATTCCTTATAACTGGTGAGCAATATCATCTTTCAGATTTTATATATATGTATAAACACTATTTTTATAAGGCAATTCAGCCTTATTTACTTGGTGGAATGGTAGTCTGGACCTAATGGTGTGAGTATTTACATTTATTTTCCTGGGGTCTTGTGACAGGATTGCCTCTGCAGCATCCCCTTGTGGCCCATAAGGGCACAATACCCAATTGTTGGTCTGAGTCACTGTCTCTATGAGGTCTAAGGTAGTGGTGCTCTGGCGTTCTGCCCAGGCACATTTCAGTCCTACTCCTTTTAGAATGTTACGGTCCAAGTGAAATCAGTAAACAAACCAAAAGCCACAACTCAAAACAAGGTCATCTGACATACTTTTGAGGGGATCCTGCCTCAAAAGTCTGTGCTTCCACTGATCCCTTTGGGTCTGATCATCCCTACTTGACAGGAACTTATCTGTTCAGCAATCTAAATGTCTGGGCTGCAACCAGGCTTCTCTCCCATCAAGAGAAGCAGAGCTCTGCTTTCTTTCCTGGTCAGCCCTGAGCTAGGCTGAGGCCTGGTCTAATCTACAGAGTTAAGTCAACACAAGGTCGCTTATGTCAACCTAATTATATCAGCGTGTATGCTAGAATGCTGCTTCTGTTGAAGTAAGTCCCCTCCTGCACTGATTACATAACTCCACTTCCATGAGAGATGTAGCACATATGCTGATGTAGTTAGGGTGACACAGTGACTGTGTAGACACTGGGTTACTTACATCACCTGTTGGCTGTTATCCCCGAGTGGAGCTGACAGCTGGAGACCCCCCACCCCTGGCTGGCAACCTAAGCTGTCAGCTGGGCGCAGGCTCACAGCTGGGCTCTGCCCCAGTGCTGATACCCCAGAGATGCTGGGCTTCCACTGTCAGTGTCCCACAATGCTCCACTTCAACAGGTGGAAGGACTCCTGGTGAGGATGTGCACCACTGACAGAAGGAGCAGGTGTGGCCACAAACCACCACTTTAATTACTGTGGTGGCTCTATGTCGACTTACCGTAAGTGGACTTAATTTTATAGTGTAGGCAAGCCCTCAGTCTCGTCCTTTTAACTCCCCTCTCCATGCCTGACATACGCTACAGGTGTAGGGAGACAGGGCCAACTGAGACCACAGGCTCTCCTTAACCATCTCATGGCTAATGTGGGGGGTCTCTGCCCCATCACAGAACAGTTCATCAAAACACATTTACTTGGGCATATCTCTCTTTGGATTTATTCATTCCTTGATATTCATCACTGTATAAATATAAAGCTATGGCCATTAAAGCATTAAATTTAGGCTGAATTTCAATCTGTTCACATATATAGGTGGCAAACACTCAGCTTGACTGTACAAAAGCTACATGTGCAAATACTAAGTTCTGTATAACTTAAAACAATGCAGCATCAGTCAGAACCCTACAGTCACCTTCTCAACCGCCTTACAAAGCCAAGATAACAAACCAACACCCTCCTCCTCTGCCCCCTCCCACAATCTGTTTCCTTATCTTTTCCAGCTCTGTTCTTCTCATCCTTTCACCTTACGCTCCTTCCTTCCCCCCTCCTTTCTTGTCAGTGTACTATTTACCTCTTTAGAAGCAAATTGGTCTTTTTACTGTCTCTATTTATTCCCCTTTGCCTCTCTGGCCAGGTCAGATTTTTATTTTTAAATGTTCAAGTCATTATCATTCCACCTTGGTCTTCAGGTGCAGCAACAATGAAACTCATGCAACCAAGAGTTGGATTTGGTCTGTAAACAGGAAAGAGGAGAAAAGAGCTCCCCTTTCCTCAATACTGCAGCTTACCCCCATGTTAACACCATGTACCTGGAGTTCCAATGTACTAAACATAACATATTTAAATATATTGTTCAACTGTAAAAGTTATATATAAATTACATAAACACAAGAAGGCTGGGTCACTCCAGTACATTAGGAGCAACTACCTTTCTTCAGGACCATCTATATCTATACACAGGCCCTCCAGCTCCATAACTGCTCACATGGGAAAGCCTTATTGTTTGTTTGTTTGTTTTTTAAGAATCCTCAGTTTCATATGCTTTGCCTCACGTCAGCTTCCCTCCTGCTGCAGAGAAGTCCTGACAATCAGATAAACCCTTTTTGTCTTAGTGAAGATCATAAATCCTCATGAGGTATGCTAAAAAAACTGAGGTATCAAGAGGCAAAACAACTTATGTAAGGTCACAAAGAATCTGTAGCAGAACTGGGAATAGAACCCAACTACGCCTCATTCCCAGTCTAGTGCCTTAAGCACAAGATTATATTGCCACTCTGCAGAGGCTGATAGATAGGGAGAGCTGGCAGCTGTTGGAGCAGAGAATGCATCCTTGTGTAGGCAGTCTGCCTTCAAGTTAACAGAGAGACTACTTTTTAACAAATACTTCTCTCATAAGAGTCTCACAAGGACAGAAGGATTTCAGAGTCCAACATCTCATGAGTAAATCACTCGTTGGCAGAGTTAGAACTGTTGGGGCATACCTAGCCTTTAAACTGAGGCCATTACAATGTCCTGAAGGGGTATGTGTGTGAGTGTCTCTGTCTTTGAAATATTGTTTTCAAAGCACTTAAATATGTTGGGCCAAATAGACTCAACTCTATTTCCATTTCCAATTCTAACTCTTTCCAACTCTGTTTTGGAAAAGATGGTATCTTCGGGCTCTTGCCTTCAGAAACATTCATATTTAGCAGATTGATGCAAAAATGTATCTTTTTTTTTCCTTAAAATCTATGGAACAGGAAAAAATAAAATTTGTCAGTTTTGTATACAATGCTTTTTTCCTGCAGCTGGCCAGGTCAGAACAGTGCCCCAATGTGGTGTATCGCTAAGCAAGCCTGGAAACATGTAACTGCACTATTAGAACAATATAGTTGAGACCTGTAATATGGTATCTGACAATACAATTCTACTTTGTTTTAGGCCCATCAGTTCATTGTGAAATCACAGAATAAATTTCTGATACAAATGGTGCCATGAACAGGGTAAGTAAGCTTCCTGTGCTGAAACCCATGAACCACTAATCAATAGCCTGTCATTCTGGCACAGAGTATCAATCAATCGGTCATGTCCGATTTCATAGTTAAATGAAACCTTATCCCAATGTAATCAGTCATTCCTACAAGCACCAGAAAGTCCCTGTGACACTTTTCTGGTTTAACCAGGATATGCAGGGTGAGCCGCTACCCCCTGCTAATAATGTGAAGGAGTCTTGTCTGTGCCCACCAAGGGAAATTCAAAGCTACCAGCTGCAGGCAACACAAACACTGTCTCCATTCCAGGCTTGCACAAACCCTGCTCTTTTCCTAGGCACAGTAGAAATTTACATACCCCACATGGTTACACTCATGTGCCCTGTCCCTTACATTGCAGACACCTGCAATGTACACAAACCCACTCCACCATGGAAGCAGTGAACCTGACTTTACCAGCTTCACCTTAGTTCAACACTCTCTCCTTAGGACAAGACACTTAGACATGTCTGTAGTAAAACCAAATTTAAATGTATTTAATAATGCTTGAGTTAAAGATTCAAATAGATGCAAGTAAAAGGATTTGGAAATATAAGATTACAGGTAAAAGAAAAAAAGAAAAAATCTAGAACCTATACTTATTAACATATTACTTCCCTGTCTAATAAAGTATTTCTCACCCAATGGTCAGTCCATACAGCACTTGTCCAGTCCAGAAAGCTGAAATCCACTTTTCATGACACTCATGCTGGCAGAGTATCTTGTCTGTAATGGATAACATTTTGTGTCCTTTTTCATTCTCTTATACAGTGCCAGACTTTTCTCTCTCTTCATAATCAGAGTATTTAATTAACTTCAGCTCAATCCTCATGGCCTCACATTCAGTCTTTTTTATGTGGGGGAGGGGAAAGAGGGAAGCTGGGTTCTTTTATCTTTGTCAAAGCTCAAGCTTGCATCTGCTGTGAACTATACACACAGGCCTGGGCAGGGTCAACAGATGTTAACTGTTCTCAGTGTTGAGTCAGCCCCACACCAATGTGATTATAGTTCAGGGTAAACATATTGTTCGGTTAGGGCTCTATAGTACAAACTGATCACCAAACTAAAATATACTACAGCTTTGTTCTATACAGCACAATTCATACAAATGGTATGCCAAATGCTTATGGAGATAACCAGTAAAAGATAGTTGACAAGATGTGATGTAATTAGAACACCAAGACATACTTAAATTGGTAATTAAGTTTTAATTGTAAGCTCTTTGGGATACTGTTATGTACTATGTTTGTAAAGTGCCAGGCACAAAGGGGCCCTCACCTATTTGACCAGAGGATGCTACTGTTATATAAACATTAAATAATAATGCCACTAATAAGGAAAAGTAAGTTGAGAGGTGCAGTCAAGGATGAAGGGAGATTTTAGGATAGAATGGGCCCTAGTAGAATTTAGGGCAGTCAATTAATTGCAGTTGATGCATGCAATTAATGCAGAACAAATTTACTAGATTTAAAAAATAGTCACAATCTGTTTTAATTGCTCTGTTAATAACAGAATATGAATGTACATTTATTATAAATACTTTGGATGTTTTTCTACATTTTCAATATATTGATTTCAATTACAACACGGAATATAAAGTTTACAATGTAACCTATTTTTATTTTTGATTACAAATATTAGCACTGAAAAAAAAGAAAATGTATTTTTCAATCCACCTCATACAAGTCCACGCAGTCCTACTTCTTGTTCAGCCAATAGCTAAGACAAACAAGTTTGTTTACATTTACAGGAGATAATGCTGCCCCCTTCTTATTTATGATGTCACCTGAAAGTGAGAACGGGTTCGCATGGCACTATTGTAGCTGGCATTGCACGTTATTACTTGCCAGATACGCTAAACATTCATATGCTCCTTCATGCATCAACTTGTAGGCTCTAAAGCTTTACAATGTTTTGTTTTTGACTGCAGTTATGTAAAAGAAATTCTACATTTGTAAGTTGCACTTGCACGATACTGTGAGATGAATTGAAAAATACTAGTTTTTTAATTTTTTTTAGTGTAAATATTTGTAATCAAAATAATATAAAGTGAGCACTGTATACTTTGTATTTTGTATTGTAGTTGAAACCAATATATCTGAAAATGTCAAAAAATCCAAAATATTTATAATAAATGTAACTTGGCATTCTATTATTGTTTAACAATGCATTTAAAACTACATTTAATCACAACTTTTTTTTTAATCTGATGGTTGAGATTTCTTTGTAATCGTCTGTCAGCCCTACTAGCATACAATTTAATAGGAAACAGTTTCAGTTTGTGAGGTTTCTCCTGAATTCTTCAGTAAAGAGTGCTTGGTTTAACTATTTACAATTACTATAGTTCATATTCTGTAGCAAGTTTGCCCCCTCCCCAACACACCTGGCCTGAAGAAACAGTGCCAAACAGCAGCTAGTCTCAACAGGTGAGGTGCCTCATTTCAGTAGCACAAACCTCGTAACTGAAGGATTCCAGAAGGAGAAGCTGGTCAGAGTGTACTTCACACTGGAGTCTCAAACTATCCCTGTCTTTTGTGGACAAAAGCTCTCTCTCCACCCCAGCATAATGGCCATTGTATACTCTTCAAAACACTAGAAAAATAACTTCCCCTCATGTGCTATCCACTTAGGAACAAATAATGGAAGTGTAATGTAGAACCAGTATGGTGATGTCCAGGTCCAAACAGGCTAACCATGAAGGATGTCATGGCCATGCTAACTAGATATGCCTGAGCAAGAAGTGGTTTTACTATGTAACCCTCACTGAGTAAGAAATAAATTTTGTTCACCACAAAGGCAAAGGCTCATTCTTTCCAAACACGAAGAGTAAGCACTTGGAGCCATGTTATGACTCAATGGGAAACAGCAGTTGATAGAAACATAGTCAAAACATATGCAGGAAAAAGAATCTGGATTTATGGCAAAATTGCTGTCAGCCCTCACACAGATGACCAACATCTAACAAATGGTCTACACAATTCTCTGTTGAACTATTTGAATTTTATTCAGGTGAGGGGCACAGAGCACCCCTTTTGGGAAGATGCATTTATCTCTCCTTTTTTTTTTTTTAACCTTTTTGCCCCATGTTCAGTTGTTGAAGCTATAAGTGAGGGGAAAAAGAGATCTGCAGCTTCATGATGCATCAACCGGTATCTAATTTTAAACTCCAGTGACCTAGAGATGAAAAACTATGTATTCACTTTGCAAGTCCAAGTCACCTTAACCAGTTTTTACCTTTTTGATATAAAAGCTTATCAGACTGTATCAGATACAATTTAAAATTAAAAACTATAAACCACATTGTCCTCATGGAAAAATATTCCTAAAACCAAGAGCTTTTAATTCTTAATCATCAATAGTATGTGCTTTAGAGGCAATATTGATTTTTATTTTCTACTGTATTTTGTCTGACCTACAGTGACCATCTAAATGAATAGAAGCACAAATAACCCCAGAGGATGCATGAGTTTTCTTATGGCTGGGCACATTCCTGTCACTTTCTTTGCTGTTTTGGTAAATTTGTAACATTTAAAAAGTATAACTATTGATATGTATGGATATGCATAGAGAGCAAGTATGTATAAAACCAGAGGTACCACATTCCTCCCCTCCCCCACAATTGTTTTTAGATCAGTTCACAAAGCCTGAGGTAACTGCTGATTGGTAGTGAACATTTCTGTGTTTCTGCTTACATAAGCACTGTTTGCAAAAATTGGGTTTGTCCTTCAGATCATCCGAAAGGTCTATAATTCTTCCACAAATCAGAGCTGTTTACTAGTTAGCACAGATTTGGCTACTCTTCATATCTCCTCTTTCTGTGAAAAAGAGCTACAATAAAGAAAGCAGGAAGCCCTTGTATACATTGTACTCATTAAATGCATAAATTCTCAAAGAAAATTACAGAACAGTGTGCAAGTTATTTAGAAATTTGCTCCAGTAAGTGGACAAAGTCAAGTCACCAAAATGTAAAGAGTCACATCTTTACCAGTCGAAAATAATTAAAGCATGGAGGTCTCAGCATCATATGGGTAAGTCACTATTCTTAAACAAGGAGAAAGTGGCAAATGAAATAGTATCAATTGTTGTCAAGGAGGAATAGGTGGGCTTCACAATCTACAATGAATTTTTTCCTTCCAGGAGAAAGAAGGAAGACAACAAGTTGGGGGCACTTTCAGAATGGCTGTTGTAGAGGTAGGTAGCTGGGAACCCGGACAATCAGTCTACATCAGCTGCAGCTATGTTAACCATACTCATCCTCAATAGTTTAGGGAAATTCTCTAATATTTGAAGAGAGAAATTCAGAGCAAAGGGAAATCCTAAATCAGATGAGTCCAGATTAAGATCAAAATCAAGTTACAATGAAAACCATTATCTGTTTAAGCATGTTTTAATTGATAATGGCAGAAGCACAAAACTGCTTTTCCTCAGACAGATGTCGCGTCATGGTTTTGCAAGACTGCATGGAATGCATTGTGTAGTCCACTTTTTGCCCAATCATTGTTCTAGACTCCAGAATTCCATTAAAAGGGTATGTAACCCTCAGGTTGTAAAAATAACTTTGAAATATGAATCAAATGTAATTTGAAGTGTTGTCTTCCTCATTCTACAAACAAACCAATAGCTCTGACAAGTGTCCCCTTTATCTCACTAGGATAACGAGTCTGGATCATAATGGCAATTAAGATGTCAACAACTCTTTCAGTGCTGATAACTTTAGCATAAACATCTAGAGAATGTTCCTGTTCCACAACCACAAACTAGCTTCCATGCCTCCTCAGATGTGTAAACCAAGCTGCCAAAACATCCAACTTCTAGCAATGTGCTGCATTATCAATATATAACTGCGCAGCACACTGAAGACTGCACAATGTAAAATAAAGTTTAATATAAAGATGATGACAACCAGTACAGCAGCATCTTCATGTTCACATTTTTTTTGGCACATAAAACCTGCAATGCTGGAACAGACCAGTGGTCCCTGTCTCTACAGTGGTCATTTCTGAGTACTTCAGAAGAAGATGCAAGAAACTGAAGAAGGCAGTTTTGAAAAACTTGTCCACAATAGTATAAGTCGTCATTCCTGTAAAATCTCTTTTTTTAAAATGAATGGAGCTGCCACTGAATTTCCGGTCTGTTGAAGCAGAATGTCACAAAATTCAGAGACATTGCAGCAGACTGGACTTACAGCCTGCGTCCAAGTACCTGAGGCTTTGATTTATACATGACAAAGATGAAGAATCATCACACTTGCTACTCAACTGTAAAAAATTGACACCATAATTTTTTTCTCTAAAATAATTCTTTATTGTGCTGATCAACATTTTCCTTCTCATTTTGAGGTTAGAAAGCTGGTATAGGAAGAAGTAATTTCTTTCAAATTAATATTACTGAATCATGCCACAAAAGCTCAAAACAAAAGCTGCATTAATTATTCCAAAGCAACCAGGAACCCTTGGTGTTTATTTAATTTAACAGTATAAAAAACAATAGAAAAGGTTACATATGATTTTGAAAAGGTAATATTTTAATAACTATATTTCATTTCTGGGATAGGATAATCATAAAAATGATGGTATAATGCTTTAAAAATTAAAGTCTGTACACAACCATTATTAAAAAAAGCAACAGTTATGGAGTCCCTTTGTAGTTATAAAACTGTAATTTTTCTTTTTTTTAAGTTGTTTTCCTGATGATTTAAGTGTTTCTTTTGTGAGTGGTGCAGTTTAGTTTGCTGGTGAAAGAAAGATATTGAAAAATACAGCAAACACCAGAAAGACTAAATAAGCAACAATGGAGATCCAAAATCTTGGATCTTTTATAAAGTTCTCATCAAAGCAGCTGAAAATGACATAACCTATTGACATCCCAGCTAGGCCACCAGCAATGTGAGCCACAAAGGACACCTTAAGAGAAAAAGAAGTAAACTGTTAAGTTATATTTTAAGACTGAGGAATACCAGCACTTCTGTAACATTATTCATCCAAGGATTTGAAATCACTTATAAATATTATTTTAGCTTTAACACATGCCTATGAGATAGGTAAAGGATACTTAGGGATCATTAGTATTTAAATGTAGCTACTCTGATGGAAGGCAGTAGCTGTTTAATAGTGTACAGCTACATATCAAATTAAAACTGCAGGTATGAATCTAGGGAGGTAGAATTAAATTATTCAGAACTGGGAATTTGGATATACTTTTATGAAGAGAGTCATGACATCTTTGACCACTGTTTTATGCTTCATCCAAAATATGCATGTCCCTAATGCCATGCTGGGACATTCCTTCAGAACTGACTCTAAGGGAACATGGTTCCCTACTGATTTGCTAAAAGTCAGTGTGCACAGTATATAGAAATTCCTTGGAGGTTTCCAGTTTAGAGTGTGACCAAGCCCAACCCTGCTTAACTTGAGATATGAAAAGTCACAGTGTAAGGTGGCATGGCTGCAGGTGATCTACAAAAATACTCAGGATGAGCAGGAAAGTTATAGATGTAAAGCACCGAGTTACCACAGTGATTAGTGCAGTATGAAAACCTAGATGAAAGAGAGAAGAAAATTAGATATATTAGATAGAACTGAGGTAAGAATGCATCATGAAATACACACACACACAAACACTTTTTCTTGCATCATCAGGAGGGCCACAAATGATCGCTATGTCATGTTTACTTCCTTGTTATCAGAGTAATTGAGTATTAAAGAGAGGTCCAGGAATAGTGTGTTAATCTGTACTCCCGCTGCTGTTTGTGCAGCCAGGTACTGGGTCACAGTAGAACAAGACTACTTCTCAGAAAGAGAGGAGATTTTGAATATTATAATAGAGATTTCTAACCAGATCATAAAATGCCATAGTCCAAAATACAGATTTAGTTTGACAATATACCTGTAGCACTGCCCAACTACTACAAATGGAGTTTGAAAGTTAGTAGGTAAATTTAATACTTAAGGAAATAAGAGATTAATGTAGCTGGCAAGAGACATCAGAGCAAGCAGATGTCATGTTAGCTTCAAGTGTGTGTGGAATATATGTATGTTGTCAATCAATGTTGATGCCAACAAGCCTGCTATCCAGTCCCAGGTGTCTAGCAGAGTTTGCTAATCACAAATTGTGAGTTACATGTATAATGTAAATAACATTGTCTATAACTGAAATGCAGCTATTTGAATCAGAAATAACTGACTTAATGTAGTCCATGCTGTCATTTCATTGTTGAATTATCAGTGACTCTTGAGACAAAGATATTCATGTATAGCACTGTCAGTTAATAGTTTAAATTGAGCTACATTATGGGGGCAAATATAACATGTCCCTGCCCCCAAATAATTTAAGGGCAAGGTTGAGAACAACAAATATCTTTATGTCATAATCAGGATTTCAGTGTAAGTCTGTAGAGGTGAAAGTACATTAGTCCATTCTGTCCCAGTGAAGTTCTTGAACAATAAGAAGTCTACATCTGAACAGGTTCACTGACAATGTCCCTCAGACCTCTTTCATTTGGCCTTATTTTCCCTTTTTATATTACTCCTGGGGGAATCTAATCCATCACCTCTATGCTGATGTCTTTCACATCTACCTCCCCATCTCCACTCAGTCACACCATCTCCAGCTGTGTCTCCAATATTTCCTTTTGGATATATTGCAATCAGCTTGAACTCAACATGAAGAAAACTGAACTTAGTCTTCTTTCTATCACTGTGGGCAATATCACCATCCTCCCTGTCCTCAAAGAATTAATCTCAGTGTGGTTTTCAACTCCTCTGTTCTCTTCTCTGCAACATGGATGCTATCAATAAATTCTACCAATTTTGTCTCTTCAGCATCTTCAGAATCCACCTGTTCCTCTATTCCCACACTCCAAACCCTTGACCATGTCAGTCAAGTCTCACTTCACCTGTGGCAGCCTTTCTGACCTCATCTCTCACACCCCTCAATTGTTCCAAAGTATTCTGTAAAAATCACCACTGCTACTACCACATCTGTCCCTTCTTTAAGTCTCTTAGTGGTTTTCTCACCTTCCACATTAAATTCAAACTCCTTGTCTGTTTTTCAGGCTTCTGCCTTCTGGGCTCCCTCCTTGCTCCTGGCTACCTCTCTTCTATTCTTCTCCATGCCTATGCTCAAGATGTGTGCCTAGGCATGTCCTAATTTCCTTCCTGCTTTATACCATGTGCCCCTATGTTAACAGAACAGTATTCCTGACCTGGTTTACCACTCCTTCAACCTCTCTTCCACCACACCCCTTCCTCCCCACACCATTCTTCATAAAAATTTATTTATGGGGCCTGTGCTATTTATTACAATTTAAATAGTTCAAGGGCAGTGCCCTTGTCTGTCATTTGTTCCGAAAGATGTGTGTGCTGTCCATGCTCAAATACATAGTAATTTTTAAACACAACTATACTTCTCTTAGTATGCCCATTGTGATTAAGCAATAGACAGCAAGGGATAAAAGTCTTGCTTTACTTACTCTGAGTTTAACATAGTCCCGCAGTTATCTTAATCAGTAGTAAGTTACCTGCAAGAATTACTACACAAGTACATTGACAGTATAATGGAGAAATCTACATGCCATGCTTTATTCCATAAAGATAGTATTTTATTAAATATGCAGCCTGTTTCATGGCTGGATACAGCTTCTACAAGGAAAGAAGTCTTTAAAATATAGCAAAAATCTTGGTCTCAGACAGAGGTAACAGCTTATTACAATGTATATAGATAATATAATAAGCACCCATCCCAGCTCGGGATGCCTATACATTATCTAAGTTAACAAAGGTATCTTCAACTTTTTATAAACCAAGTAGCTGGGAGGACAAATTTAATCAGAAAAATGTGAATGATAATTGGGAACCATCAAAGAACACCTAACTAGATGCCCAAAAAGTCACAATCCCACAACTGAGGAAGAAGGCTCCTGGTTTAGAGGGGAAATGAAGGCAGCTATAAAAAAAGTAACAAATGGAGCAAATGGAAAGCTGATAGTAAATGAATATAATTCAGAAGTTAGGAACTGTAGAAAATTGAAAGGGAAGTAAAGGGACACAGAAATCTATGGCTAACAGAAGTAAGGACAGTAAGAAGGAATTTTTTAAATATATTACAAACAAAAAAGTTCTGACAATGGTATTGGCCCACTACTAGATAGAAATGGTAGAATTAATACAGAAAAGTCAGAAGTGATCAATAAATATATCTGTTCTGTATTTGGGAAAAAACATGATATTCTCATCATGTGGTGATAACAGTCTTTCCATTCTATTAGTGTCTCTGGAAATGATAAACAGAAGCTACTAATATTAGACATTTTAAAATCAGCAGGTCCAGATAACTTGCATCCAAGAGATTTAACAAAGCCATCTGAGGAGCTCCCTGGACCGTTGATTTTCAGTAAGTCTTGGAGCACCAGTGAAGTTCCAGAAGACTGGAAGAAAGGTAATGTTGTGCCAATGTTTAAAAAGAGTAAACAGGGTAACTTGGGTAATTATAGGCTTGTCAGACTGATATCGATCTTGATCAAGATAATGGAGTGGCTGATACAGGACTCAATTAATAAAGAATTGAAGGAGAGTAATGTAATGAATGAAAATCAACAAGGGTTTATGGAAAATAGATCCTGAAAAAACTAATTTACATATTTTTATGAGATTATAAATTTGGTTGATAAAAGCAATAGTGTTGACCTACTACGCATAAACTTCTGGAAGGCATTTGATGAGACATTTTGATTAAAAACTACAACGATATAGAATTAACATGGCATACATTCAAAAGACTAAAAATTGGCTCAAAATTTAGTTGCAAAGGAATCATCATTAAGCGGATCTGTTTCCAGTGGGATCCCTCAGGGATCACTTCTTGGTCCTACACAATTTAACATTTTTTTCCAGTGACCTGGGAGAAAATACAAAGTCACTGATAAAGTTTGCAGATGACACAAAAGTTGGGGAAGTTGTAAATAATGAAGAGGACAGGTCTCCAATTCAGAGCAAGCTGGATCACTTGGTAAACTGGGCACAAGCAAACAATATGTGTTTTAATATGAGTAAATGTACACATTAAAGAACAAAGAATGTAGGCCATACTTACACAATGGGCGACTATCCTGGAAAGCAGTGATACTGAAAAAGATTTGGGTGTCATGGTGGATAATCACCTAAACATGAGCTCCCAGTGTGACGCTGTGGCCAAAAGATGTGATCCAGGGAAATCTCAAGTAGAAGTAGAGAGGTTATTTTACATCTGTATTTGGCACTGGTGCAACCATTGCTGGAATATTATCCAGTTCTGGCGTCCACAATTTGATGAGGATGTTGATAAAATTGGAGAGGGTTTAGAGAAGAGCCACGAGAATGATTAAGGATTAGAAAACATACCTTACAGTGATCAGCAGATAGACTGCAGGAGCTCAATCTTAACAAAAAGAAGGTTAAGGGGTGACTTGATTACACTCTAAGTATCTACATGGGGAACAAATATTTAATAATTGGCTCTTCAATCTAGCAGAAAAAGGTATAACACAATCAAACAGCTGGAAGTTGAAGCTAGACAAGTTCAGACTGAAGTAAGGTGTACATTTTTGACACAGAAAGTAATTTAACCATTGCAACAATTTACAAAAAAGTTATGGTGGATTCTCCATCACTGAAAATATTTAAATCAAGATCGGATGTTTTTTCTAGCAATTATTCTGGGACGTTCTCTGGCCTGTGTTACACAGGAGATCAGATTATGTGACCACAGTGGTCCCTTCTGACTTAGAATTTATTACTCTATGAAAAAAACAGTTTACCTTCTCTCATAAGAATGTTAGAATGGCTATACGGGGTCAGACCAATGGTTCATCTACACCAGTATCCTGTCTTCTGACAGTAATCACTAATCACTACCAGATGCTTCAGAGGGAATGAACAAGGCAATTATTTAATAATCTATCCCCCGTCATCCAGTCTCATCTTCTGGCAGTCAGACGGTTAGGGATCCCCAGAGCATGGCGTTGAGTCCCTGACCATCTTGACTAATAGCCATTGTTGGACCTATCCTTCATGAATTTACCTAATTCTTCTTTGAACCTAGTCATAATTTTGGCTTTCACAACATCCACCAGCAACAAGTTCCACAGGTTGACTGCATGTTGTATGAAGAATTATTTTCTTAAATTTTTTTTTAAAGCTGCTGCCTATTAATTTCACTGGGTGAGCGCCGGTTCTTGTGTTATGTGAAGGGATAAAAAACACTTTCCTATTCACTTTCTCCACATCATTCATGATTTTGTAGACCTTTATCATATCCCCTCTTAAGTCATCTCTCTCCTAAACTGAATAATCCCAGTCTTTTTTCTCTCTCCTAATGTGAAAGCTATTCCATACCCATTATCATATTTGTTGCCTTTCTCTGTACCTTTTCCATTTCTAATATACCTTTTTGAGATGGGGAAACCAGAACATCATGCAGTATTCAAGATGTGGGCATACTATGGATTTATATAATAGCATTATGATATTTTCCATCTTATTATCTCTCCCTTTCCTAATGGGTCCTAACATTCTGTTAGCTTTTTTGACTGCCACTGTATATTGAGCTGATGTTTACAGAGAACTATCCATGATGACTCAAAGTTCAGCTTCTTGAATGGTAATAAATAATTTAGACCCCATCATTTTGTATATATAGTTGGGATTATGTGCCATTCTGTTTCTTGGTGCAACAGGAATCACCACAATCTTTCAATATTTAAAACAATATTTTTCTACTAAATTCCAATACTTAATACTGAGGTTTAATCTAAGGTCTAGTAGAGCATTAGTTATAATTTATCCAAGCTATTTTAGTGAAGTCTGTACTTACTTGAGGCCCATTCACAGGAGCAATAAATCTTCTGTACAGAGCAAATCCCATATCAGTTCCAACTAAGAAAACACAATTATCATAAAATTGTTCATTCAGATTGACAAGACATTTCAGAAACAAATCCAAATAATGGGTGTAAGTTACAACATCATATGTCTTCTAGTGGCATCTACAAAGAGATCATATTACCACAATTGAAGCAGTCACTTTTGGAGTGAAATGCAGGAGCTAGTAAAATAAAAATCTACTTTCAGCCACGGGATTCCAACTCCTATTGACTTCAGTACCACCCTTCTAACAGAGCAAAATTTAGCTAGAATTTTATCAAGCACCATATATAGCTGTGGCACTACACAGTATTTAAAAGCGCAAAGCAACACTAAATAGTTTAAGGTTCAGATCAGTTTACATTACAATTTAACCTAACCCCAATTTACATTTACTTTGTGGTTTCAGCAAACTGAATAATATGCAACTGATACCTCTCTGACTATTAGTATTTTGGACTCCAAATGGGCATTCATTTTTGTACCATTTAATACTAGGTGTCTTGCATAGTTTTTATCCTCACATACATACTAGGTAGGATTAAAATTACCTATAATCCCAGCGAGGAGCAATCTGAAGACTCCAAACAAAGGAATCATTTCTCTGAAGTTCTTGGAGAGAAAAAATAAACAATTAAGCTATATAATTATACACATGGACTTGTACATGCATACACATACACAAACAGTCCATTTAGGTATATTAATATACTCTAACACCCTACATTTCTATAGTGCCTTTCAAACAATCACAAAGCATTTTACTAAGGAGAGTCAGTATCATTCTCCCCACTTTACAGATGAGGAAACAGGCACAGAAAGTGGCATGCCCAAACTCCAACAATAAGGAGCTTAATCCACTAGACCACTGCTATTATCACCTTTCACAGTCTTCCTGATTTTATAATGAAAACATATGTCCTTTTATATGCCTTTTGGTGATAAAAATTAATTAAAAAGAAGATGCAATCTGCGTACTGTCAGCCCTTTGAGAATGATTATCCAGCAAAGCAATGTTTTTGCCTTATCCAAAGGATACCAATTTTTAGAGCCTCTCATGCCTTTGGTGGTGGAGACTCAATGCTATTTGCTGAACCAGGCCCCCTCTTTGTTTACTTGAAAACTCTGGTGATGTGAACTCTTTAATGTATCATTTATAATTCATACTGCCTGTGATCACACAGAAAAGAAAGGTTTGACTGCTGACTGAACTTCTTAAGAGAAGATTTGCTGAAGAACTGATGTTTCTATGAACTAATGTTTAGAATTAAAAGACTAGGACCCACCTTTGGTGACTGATTAAACTAAATCATTTTTTAAAAAGCCACCCAATATACAGTCAGCTTCTCTGACACTAGAGATCACTGAAGCCAAGATCTTAATTAGCAAACAAAAATATGTTTAGTTGCAGTTAAGGTTATGAGGCAGGACACTTCATCTGAAATCTTAAAAGAAAGAAACTAACATTACTGGGAAAGACCTTTGCACTCCTTTCCACCTTTGTTTTCCCTACAACATTAGTGATAATGCTCCCCAACACTCCATACGGTTTTCACTTCCATCTCCCATAGGCACCAAAAAATCAGTATGTACCCCAGTTTCATAAAACTTGCATTCCAATGCCAAACCTTAACAGAGACCTCATGTGCTTTTACATTGATTATACTGACAGACCAGAACATCTGATTGTCACACATTCCAAGCATTTGGGAAGTTATTCTGGCTAAACAATGCTGAGCACCAAGATTTTACGTTAGACTATAAGTTTGATTAAGCTGGGGTTTGTATTGCTTTTTGGTATGTGTGGGAGATACACATAAAAGATTAATAAAATAAAGGTTTAAAGTTCCTGTTAAGATGAACTACTGCACCCAAAATGAGATCAATACAATTAGATATTTACATGAATATATAGCCAAAATTATTTTTTAAAGGGATATACAAACCCTCATGCTTCAGGGCATCAGTCAAGTTCTAACTGAAGCCCTAGAGTTTAGGGGTTTTTTTGTTTTTGTTTTTTGTTTGTTTGCAGCTTATTCCATAATTGTTCACTATGGGGTTTCTTGTACTTCTGAATCATCTGATTTTGGCCACTAGCTGAGACAGAATACTGCACTACATGGGATCACAAACAGCAATTTCTATAGTGTAATATCACTTTGGCTGAAAAATGATATCAACTGCTAAATTCACTTTTTCCTCTTTTAATAGCACAAAAAGCATCTATGAAGCTTTGATTTCTCAAGGACAGACACAGTTTGTTCAGCATATATGTATGTGGGAGTTGCATTTTCCTTAATTATTCCTTTTTGCTGAAAAAAATTGAACATTTTATTTACACAAATAAGATTGATCCAAAAGTGAATAAAGATCCACAAAGAATCTGTTTTCTTTCAGTGCATTTCTGATTGTTTCCTTACCACTAAAACATTCATAAAGTATCCTCCAATGAGAGCATAGACTCCTCCTGAAGCCCCTACGAGAGCCTGGAGGGGATCACAGACTGAGCTAGCCAAGGAACCTGAAAAGACAGAAATGTCCTTAGAACTAGAGTCCTAATGGAAACTTTAAGATGACATTTTCTGGACCCTATATCAATAGAAGCTAAAGATCACAACTGAAATTACAGGAGATTGACAGACATATTAGAAACTGGGGAAAGAAAACAGGAAGAAAAAAAGGCCAATTAAAGTTTTACCTACACCAATGTGATGCTGTCATGGTATAATTCCCCACTCTGAACCTTAGCGTCCAAAAGATGGGGTACCAGCATGAATTCCTCTAAGCTCAATTACCAGCTTAGTACTTGTAGCACTGCCACCAACCAGGAATTCCAGTGCCTGGTACACTCTGGTCCCCCCAAAACCTTGCCTGGGGACCCCCAAGACCCAGACCCTCTGGATCTTAACACAAGGAAAGTAAACCCTTTCCCTCACCGTTGCCTCTCCCAGACTTCCCCTCCCTGGGTTACTCTGGAAGATTACTGTGATTCAAACTCCTTGAATCTTAAAACAGAGAGGAAAATTCACCTTCCCCCCTCCTTCTCTCTCTCCCTCCCAGACTCTCCCTGAGAGAGAAAGTAATCCTAACACAGAGAAATTAACCTCTCTCTCCCCCTTCCCTCCTTTCTCCCCACCAAGTCCCCGGTGGATCCAGACCCAGTCCCCTGGGGTCTCACCAGAATAAAAAAAACAATCAGGTTCTTAAACAAGAAAAGCTTTTAATTAAAGAAAGAAAAAACAGTAAAAATTATCTTTGTAAATTTAAGATGGAATATGTTACGGGTCTTTCAGCTATAGACACTGGGAATACCCTCCCAGCCTAAGTATACAAGTACAAATTAAAATCCTTTCAGCAAAATACAAATTTGAACTCCTTCCAGCCAAATACACATTTGCAAATAAAGAAAACAAACAAGCCTAACTTGCTTTATCTACCTAGTACTTACTATACTGAACATATAAGAGACTGTATCAGAGAGACTGGAGAGAAACCTGGTTGCACGTGTGGTCATTCTCAGAACCCAGAGAGAACAACCAAAAACTAACAGCACACACAAAAACTTCCCTCCCTCGAGATCTGAAAGTATCCTGTCCCCTGATTGGTCCTCTGGTCAGGTGACAGCCAGGCTCACTGGACTTGTTAACACTTTACAGTCAAAACAGACATGAAGTACTCCTGTTCTATTAACCCTTAACTATCTGTTTATGACAGATGCGGACATGAAAAAGGCTAATGCAGTCCTAGGATGCACCAGGTGAGGTATTTCCTGTAGACACAGAGAAGTGTTAGTAGTGTTATACTGATAAATCCTCATCTGCAATAGTGTGTGCAATTCTGGTCTCCCATCTTTAAGAAAGATTAATTCAAACTGCAACAGGTGCAGAAAAGGGCTACTAGGATAAGCCAAGGAATAGATAACCAACCTTATGAGAGGAGACTCAAAGAGGTTGGCTTGTTAAGCCTAACCAAATGAAGTCTGAAGGGAGATATGATTGCTCTGTATAAATACATCAGGGGGATAAATACCAGGGAGGGAGAGGAGTTATTTAAGTTAAGCACCAATGAAGACACAAGAACAAATGGATATAAACTGGCCATAAACATGTTTAGGCTCAAAATCAGATTAAGGTTTCTAACCTTCGGAGGAGTGAAGTTCTGAAACAACTTCCAAGGTGAGCAATGGGAGAAAAAGCCTAACTGGTATCAAGACTGAGCTTGATAAGATTATGGAAGGGATAGTAGGATGAGACTGCCCACAATGGCACGTAGCAAATCTCCAACTGCTAGCAGCAAATATCTCCAATGGCTTGTGATGGGACACTAGATAGGGAGGGCTCTGAGTTACTACAGAGAGTTCTTTCCCTGGTGTCTGGCTGGTGAGTCTTGCCCACATGCTCAGGGTCTAACTGATCACCATATTTGGAGTTGGGAAGGAATTTCCCATGAGTCAGATTGCAGAGACCCTGGGGTTTTTCACCTTCTCTGCAGCATGGGGCACAGGTCACTTGGAGGTTTAAACTAGTGTAAATGGCGGATTCTCAGACATGCTTCTGCCCCCTGGCCCTGACTCCAGCTGTGGCTGTGGCAGGGACGGGAGAGACACCTCTCCCTCAGCCCCAACTCCAGGACTATAATGGGGACAGGCTCCTCTCCCTCGGCCCCAGCCCCCATTTTTTAAGGAAGATCCTGTGTTACAGCAATTAAATGTTTCTATTCTTTGTTCTGTGGTGCCTCTGTTTGCACAATTTATGGGGATAAGCAGTATTTTATCTGCCAAAAATATATACCTTATTGAGTCTGATCTACATCCTGAACCAAGATTTATAGAAAACCATGAAATACCACACATTACTACCTTTAACCAAAGAAAAATACCTTCAAGACATCATACAGTTTTCATTTCATTTGGGTGAGGAATCTCACTTTAGGTTCAGCTTTACACTGCCAGCCATCAGATTAAATTCTGAGCAAAGGGAATTGCAACCTGAAATATGGGTTGCACATTATAGGATTTCATTTTTTTCTGCTCTTCAGAAAAGCCTGTTATGTACATAAGACTTCAGTCTATGCATTTGCAATAGTGATAAGGAAGCCGTTCTAATATGATACACTTGAAGGGTCAAATCCTCAGCTAGTGTAAACAGAAGTAGTCCCACTGACTTCGTCGCTGCTGTACACCAGTGGAGGATTTGGCCCTAAATGTCAGAATATATAATATAAAGTTTTTGTGTTTCTACCGGTGGCATACATCAAGACATTACCTCAATATTGGTGCTGCACATAACAAAATTAATTCTGCACATGAATGGAAAAATTAGAGGGAACATTGCTCCAGACCTATGAATGGCCTCTTAATGGACACTGCAATTGTACGATGATCTCCCAGCTGAAGCTATGCTTTGAGGATACGATAAAACTCAGAATGCAGTTCCATCTGAATGCATGAGAATACAGAGGTTTGAGAATTTTTGCAATAACTGCCATCAGACTAAACCCTTATACACAACATTTTATAATGTCCCCTGAGAAAGGGATTGTTCTACCTTTCATCAGTAGAAACTTGTCAATAAAAAGTTATATTTATAAATCATAGTGATTTGTTAATATGCATGTCTTATCATTCAACAGGATTTTAGCAGCCTTAATAGGGAAGTAGTAAAACAAGCACCAGAAGTGGTAACCAAGCATTACACTTAGAATTAGAAGCAGTAGGGAGGAGACAAGTCTTGTTTTCTTGGTGATGGAGTAAGATTACAGAGGAACAATGTTGTTGCTTCTTTCATTTTACTTTATTTAGAAATAACAGAAGCTCTGTTAATTCTAAGGGTACGTCTATACTATCTGCCGGATTGGCAGGTAGTGTTCAATGTTTCGGGGATCGATTTATCGCATCTCGTCTGGATGCGATAAATCTGTCCGCTAATCCACGCCCGTACTCCACCTCAGCAGGAGGAGTAAGCAGCGTTGACGGGGCAGCCGCGCCAGTCGACTCACTGCCGTGAGGACAGCCAGGTAAGTCAAACTAAGATACTTCAACTTCAGCTACAGAAACAGTGTAGCTGAAGTTGCGTATCTTAGTTCGAACCTCCCTGCTAGTGTAGCCCAAGCCTGACTGAAGATGGCAACAATAACCAACTTCAAGATGTGCTTTTACAGGAACAATATCTGTGCCTATTTTCTAGAGCCTATAAACTGGAGACTTTAGAATGCAGAATAATAAAAACAGTTTACTATTTCCATTGATAATTAATTCAATTTACTTATTCATTTCAAAGATGTTAATTGTAAAATACTGCCCACTAACAGTTGGTATGAATTTATATTTCTGTATGGATGAATTAGAGTGTTAAAAAACTGGAAGGGAGAATGGCTGTAAAGTTGAAAGAAACACCTGAGTGGAGCGGAGTGGAATATAGGATTGTTTTCTAGTATGTTATTACGGTAAAAGTTTGGAGTCCAGATATTCTGTGCACCAAGAGAACTGGTTATGTTACACAATCCAGTACACCAACCACTTTGATTGTCCTGTTCAGGAAAGGGGATGTAGCAATAATATACATTGATTTTCTGATACAGACAGTTCTTCATTTAAGCTTACCCATTTCCCATTACAAACTGACCTCCAATCACTCCTGCGAGATACACCAGACTAACCCGATGCCCTTTATGAACCATTTCTAAGGGGATCCCCAAAATAAGTTGCAGAAAGAGATTTCCTAAAATGTGTTGAATGCTGCAAGGAAAAAGATGTTGATAATTGAAAATCAAAATTTTAATTAACAAACATTTAAGTTTTCTCAAACTATAGTTAATACATAATAAAATGGCACCCTAGCATCCTGGGGGCATGCTTTATTTCTACAGCCAAAATAACTTTTTTAAAAGTTAGTAAGACAAAATAAAAGCTGTTATAAATTATATACTCAAATAACTCAAAATAAGTAAGCCTTACTTTTTAGGGGGTGGAGACAGGGCTATGCATTTGGATCTGGAAGGCCAGAGTCTGCATATAAGTCAGACTAAGGAACTCCGGTGGAAAGGCAGAACTGGACTACAGATTATGAACAACAGGTCTCAAAAACAAACAAACAAACAAACAAACAAAAACGTAAAACATGGCCATACTGGGTCAGACCCGTGGTCCATCTACCCAGTATCCTGTCTTATGACAGGCCAGTGCCAGATGCATTAGAGGGAATGAACAGATCAGAGCAATTATCAAGTGATCCATTCCCTGTCGTGCCGTTCCAGCTTCTGGCAGTCAGAGGTCTAGGGACACTCAAAGAATGGGGTTGCAGCCTTGACCCTCTTGGCTAATAATCATTGATGGGCCTGTCCTCCATGAACTTATTTAATTCTTTTTTGAGCCCAGTTGTACTTTTGGACCCTAGCAATGAGTTCCACAGATTGATTGCACATTGGGTGAAGAAGTATTTTCTTATGTTTGTTTTAAAGCTGCTGCCTATTAATTTTATGGGGTGACCCCTAGTTCTTGTGTTATGTGAAGGAGTAAGTAACATTTCCTTATTCACTTTCTCCACACTACTCATGATATTTTAGACATCTATCTTATCTCCCCTTAGTCATCTCTTTTCAAAGCTCAACAGTTCCAGTCTGTTTAATCTCTCCTCATATGAAAGCTGTTCCTTGCCTTTAATAATTTTTGTTGCCCTTCTTTGTACCTTTTCAGGTAGGATTAAAACTATACTACAGCCATGCTATCTATACTACCTTGTACTGATCTCGCAAACTAAACACTGATGGATTAGGTCAGATTTTGAAATGGAGAGTGACACCTCACTGCTGCAGGAAGTGGTGCTGGCAGTTCACTAGATGGAACTCTTGTCATTACTGACCCTGTCATGGGGCGCTGCCCTTGAACATGGTCCTTTTTGTGGCCCTGCAGGTTCATTGCCTCTAGCACCAACTCAGGTTATTTCAATTAATTACCTAGACTGGTAAACCAATATCACCTTTGTGGGAGTCTGATTTATTAACTTTTCTACAGCATGTAACTCACTTCTGAGTTGAAGTTCATGTCCCTTGTGGGTCCATGTAAGAGTCCCTATAGACTTTTTGCTCCTGTTCAGGAGGTCCTAGCCCTCCTCCCAAGGTTGAGTGATATTTTCAAGTTTCTCTCCTTAAAACTGCAGCCTTCCATTCTCCTCCTTGAGCTGGGTTATAATTTAGGACAGCTGTAGGGCCTTATCAACTTTCAGCTGGCCCCTTACCCCAATTAGTCCTCAGGCTCAGAGGGTGCAGCAGGCAGTGCTCTCCTGCTGTTGTCTGCCCTGTTATCAGGGAAGAGGCAGCATACTAGTCCCCTTCTTCCACCTCATACCCAGTTGGTTGGGTGAGAGAGGAGCCTTGTCTTGCCCACTCTGCAGGGCTCCTGATCCAAGGCCCTTAAAGAAACAGTAATAAAATTTCTCCCAAACATTATTTATTCCAGGGACTGATTCCTCTCCACAAATACCTCTTATTTCTTATGTCTTAGTCTATATCAAAACTTCCCAAAATATTATAAGGGCCATGCCATGTGACTGGGGTGGGCTCACAACGAGGCACCACTACCTTTAAAGGGGACAGCCTACCATGATGCAGATCCTACTGCCCCAGCACGGTGCCCAAAAGCATCATCCTGCAGACAAGTCTTAAGACTAGGGTCCTGACCACATGATCTTTATAAATCTTACAAGGTAAAATCTTCCATTTTCCTAAATGAATACATAAATTTTGGACACAGACTGAGATTTTCAGAGGAACCTAATGGAATGACACCTAACTCTCTTTGGCTTCTCTGAAAAACCTGTTTAGAACATAAGAATGGCCAGACTGGGTCAGACCAAAGATCCATCTGGCCTGTATCCTGTCTTCCAAAATGGCCAATGCCAGGTACTTCGGAGAGAATGAACAGAACAGGTAATCAGCAAGTGATCCATCCCGTTGCCCATTCCCAGCTTCTGGCAAACAGAGGCTAGGGACATTATCCTTGCCCATCCTGGCTAATAGCCATTCATGGACCTATCCTCCATGAACTTATCTCGTTCTTGTTTGACCGTGTTATAGTCTTAGCCTTCACAACATCCTCTGGCAAAGAGTTCCACAGGTTGACTGTTTGTAGAGTCCACTGTTACATTACTTACCCAGCATGCACTAGCATATATGAAATGAATCTCCAAGCTTCTTCCCTCTTGTCAGGCCTATAAATAAAGGGACTGTTCCAGACACCTGTATCCAGCGTGATCCACTGTTTCTGGGGCTTCCAAACAGCATAATAAATGAATACAGCCAGCTGGAAACAATGAGAGACTTTAACAACTTCTACAACGATTTGGAATTACAAAATATAAATAATTTTCCACCAATAATCCCAAAATCCTTGCTATATAATTGTCTCATGGCAGATTTCAAACCTTCTATATACAGAAATGCATAATTTCGCTAACATACAACTATGTGTGAAATGGTCAGAACACACATTGGAAACAACAAGGGTAGAGATGCAAAAGCAAGCACTCAAATTAGGAAATACCAGATTTAAAGGAGTTCTTGCCACTGTGCATGTTCTTTAATCCCACTGACTTCAATGGATTTTAATGATATGCCCGAGTATTCTGCTGAATCAGGATCTGAATGATAGAGCAGTACAGTAACTCCTCACAAAGTTGTCCCAGTTAACATTGTCTCGTTGCTGATCAATTAGAGAACATGCTGTTGTAAAGCTGCGCAATGCTCCCTTATAATGTTGTTTGGTAGCCACCTGCTTGGCCACTGCTTGCAGAAAGAGCAGTCCATTGGAGCTAGCTGGAGGGGGCTTGGAACCAGGTTGGACCGGCAGCACCCCATCAGCTCCCTAATTCCCTAAATTCCCTGTCCGGCAGCCACCCAGCAGGCTATCAATTGCTATGCAGCTCAGCTGTACCTCCCCGCACTGTCCTGTGCTTCTCCTGTCTCTGCCTTGGAGCTACTCCCAGGAGCCTCCTGCTTACTATGCAGAGGGGGGAAGGGGGAGGGGTGCTAATATCAGGGTGTCTCCCTCCCCCCACTCCTGTATCTTATCTCCAAAGCAGTGGGGGAGGGGGGGACACCAGTATGGAGGGAGCTTGCTGGCAGCAGCTGTTGTCTCAACTTGCTGATCTACTTAAAAAAGGCAATGTACTTAGAGTGGGGTCAGCATTCGTAAAGGAGCAACGCGCGTCTCTCTCTCACACACATGGTGTGTGTGTGTCTCTCTGCCATGCTGTCTCCACTCCCTCCATTTGTGCTACCTTAGAGAGTGTGAGGCTACATTAACAACAATGTGTTAGGAGAGCTAGTTCATCATTTATCAGTAAGGCATTCCCTGGGAAATATCCCATACTCTTCTACCCTCTGACTTCACCACCACAGCCAAGCTTCACAATCATCATTATTGTGTACAGTATTAAATTGTTTGTTTAAAACTTATACTGTGTATATATATTATATAAAATAAAGTCTTTTGTTTGACAAAAATTTTTTATCTCAACTTTAACCCCCACATTTATATTAATTCTTATGGGGAAATTGGATTAGCTTAATATCGTTTCGCTTAAAGTAGCATTTTTCAGGAACATAACTACAATGTTAAGTGAGGAATTACTGCACTGTAGAACAAGAAGTTTGTGATAATGTAACTAGAAACTGAAACCTGATCAATATGCACAAAGGGGCAGAGTTAAGGTTGCACAGGCAACCTCAGTCCTAGCATTGCCTAATGTTCAAATGCCTGGTTTTCCAACTCAAACATTCTTTTCACACAGGAAATAACATATAAACACTGGACTTTAAAAAAAGAAAATTGAAAAAATGAAGAAATTCCATCATATATTTGCTAGACCATAGAGAACAAGTCAGGATTCCTGGTTCTTTTCTAGGCCCTGGGTATGCAGGACTTCATAACCAAAATACAATTTGGCCTACACTTTCAGTGAGATAGTTGGATTAAGTGGCTGAAACTGGAGTCTCCCACAGAGATCTCTATTTTATCAGCATTTCTGCCAGAAGTGAGCTTGTGAAATGTCTAAGATCCTTAGTTACTTCACATATAAAATGAGGGAACAATACTTGCTAGGGATATGAGGTCTTGCTGGATAAAGATTGAGAAGTGGACAATTAATAACCAATCAGCAGAAGAGGCAAGACTAAAACTCCTGGGCTCACAGCCTAGTTGCATCTTCCCTCGGCCAAAGGATATTTTGACTGGGGAGGACAGCGAGGTCATCAAATTTGGAAACATAAGAACAGCCATACTGGGTCAGACCAAAGGTCCATCTAGCTCAGTATCTTGTCTTCCAACAATGGCCAATGCCAGGTGCCCCCGGGGGAATGAACAGAGCAGGAAATCATCAAGTGATCCATTCCCAGCTTCTGGCAAACAGAGGCTAGGAACACCATCCCTGTCCATCCTGGCTAATAGCTATTGATGGACCTATCCCCCATGAACTTATCTAGTTCTTTTTTGGCCTTCACAACATCCTCTGGCAAGGAGTTCCACAGGTTGACTGTACACTGTGTAAAAACATACTTCCTTTTGTTAGTTTTAAACCTGCTGCCTATTAATTTCATTTGGTGACCCTTAGTTCTTGTGTTATGAGGAGTAAATAACACTTCCTTATTTACTTTCTCCACATCAGTCATGATTTCATAGAGCTCCATCATATCCCCCCTTAGTCATCTCTTTTCCAAGCTGAAAAGTCCCAGTTTCATTAATCTGTACTCATATGGCAGCCATTCCATACTCCTAATAATTTTTGTTGCCCTTTTCTGAACCTTTTCCAATTCCAATATATCTTTTTGAGATGGAGTGATTACATCTGCACACAATATTCAAGATGTGGGTGTACCATGGATTTATATAGAGGCAATATGATATTTTCTGTCTTATTATCGATCCCTTTCTGAATGATTCCCAACGTTCTGTTCGCTTTTTTGACTGCTGCTGCACATTGAGTGGATGTTTTCAGAGAACTATCCACAATGATTCCAATTTAGACCCCCATCATTTTATATGTATAGTTTGGGATTATATTTCCAATGTGCATATTTACATTTATCACATTGAATTTCATCTACCATTTTGTTGCCTAGGCACTCACTTTGAGAGATTCTTTTGTAGCTCTTCGCAGTCTGCCTGGGACTTAACTATCTTGAGCAATTTTGTATCATCTGCAAATTTTGCCACCTCACTGCTTACCCCTTTTTCCAGATCATTTATAAATATACTGAATAGGACTGGGCCCGGTACAGATCCCTGGGGGACACGACTATTTACCTCTCTCCATTCTGAAAAGTGACCATTTATTCCTACCCTTTGTTTCCTATTTTTTAACCAGTTAACAATCCATGAGAGGACCTTCCCTCTTATCCCATGATAGCTTACTTTGCTTAAAAGTCTTTGGTGAGGGACCTTGTGAAGGCTTTCTGAAAATCTAAGTACACTATATCTACTGGATACCCCTTGTCCACATGCTTGTTGACCCCTTAAAAGACCTCTAGCAGAGCACATGCAGTTCAGGTTAGGATTTTAAGAAACGTAATCACCAAGTGTAAAACAAGTTCTGCTGCGCATGTGCCAGTAGCAACTTTAAGAGGCTCTTAAACTGGCCAAATGTGGATTTTCATAGGGTTAGGACACTTCTGGACTGTCCCCTGCAAAATAGTTTATTTCTCCACTAAGCTCATTCTGATGTTGAACCATTTTTGCTCAAATATTTTAAAAAATTCAACATGAAACAGAAACCAGAGATGGAAGATTTCAGCCTGCATGGTTAAAATTTGCCAGACTTAACAAGGAACTGAAATATAGGGTATTATAGTGGTGCAATATGGACTTCATACGTGCAATGAATGAGAAAGAAGTTATTAAATGGAAGATAATCAAGAAGTTAAAAATGCTCAATTCAGTATGTTTTATGATCACATGTAAACTCCAGTGCTGAACAACAGACAAGAAGCCCGTGACTCTAAAGTGAAACAACTGCAATTTGTATAATCTAAATCCCAGTTTGACTGTTGCTCCTGTAAACTAATAGCATTCAATGAAAGACAAGTGCAAACATTTACAACGTTACCAGGTAAGAACTCTTACCTCAACTATACTAATGGAAATGATGAAGAGAGGAGGAGGGATACAGTTTGCTCTTTCCAGGTAGGTTCCTCTGGCATTTTCGGGAAGCATCCACTTGGAAATGGACTCATGGATCTTGTCACAGCTAGTACAAACTCTAGAGTTTCTTTCATTGTTCTCCTTCTCTTCCTCCTCACCAGACATATCTGTGTTCATCTTCTCCATCTCCATATTACTTACTCAGAAAAGGCCAAATACTTAGGAATTGCAAAAACCTGTTCCATCAAACAGACGGGTTTTACTGTTTTACACACAATCAGCACAACATTCAGATGACTGGTACATTTTATAAGAATAATCTCTAGCACTATGATGACAAACTTACACATCACCTTTCATCCAGAAAGGTTCCCCAAAGCACTTTACAAACTTTATCAATCACTCCACCTATTGTCTAACAGCACAAAGCAACACTACCCAACAATTAAGACAGAACTGAAGACTCTTGCTTCCAGGTAACATTACAGAGGAATGTAAGGTAAGCACAATACAACTAACTAAAAATTGACTTTGGCTAGGACTACATGGCTAAAAATCCCTATTTTTAGGGGAGGGAAAACCATCATGAAATCTTTAATGACCCATTCAATTACCTCAAACCATATGCAAAAGTAGCAGCAATTTGCATCCTCTACAGCTCTGGAGGCAGTATCCCTGACGCCTTACATTTGGGATTCATAGGGTGAAACGGAAGCAGCTTTATTTATAGCTTCAAAGGATATTGCCTGGAAATGCACTCAATCAAGTCTCTTCCCCTGTATGCTATACCAGCCAGGTCCAGACCACTGCTGGGGACTGTCGTCAGCTACTGTCACTACTGGGGTCTCTGGAGTCCCACAACCTAGGTTCTGCCAGTGTAGGTCTGCCCCTTTCTGTTTTTTCAGATATACTCTATTAGATAGATTGCTTAAATGGAGACAGTCACCTTGAAATGTAGTCAATTAAAATACACTAACATTGCTTCTGTGCTACACCCATCCCCCAAATATCTGTCAATTTTGTGGTTTTACAGTTACAAAATATTTCTCTCCAGTTGATGTGTGAAAGACACACAAAGGAGAGGTGGGGAATGGTAAAAATGATTGTACAAATGTGCTGTCAGATGCACAATGTAAATGCACTTTCAAAAAGGAAATATCTCTATAATCTTTTAGACAGCCATTTTAAGTGTTACTTGAAACAATAGTAGGCAAAAAGTTGAGTGTCCCTTTATTTAGTTGTAATTCAGTAACTTGCAGACAGAAGTGTTTAATACAATTTCCCTCAGACATGCTTCTCAGCTGTCCCTGATTTTGCAAATATTTTTGTCCTCACCTTGATCCAAAAAGAAACTAGTCACATGAAAATAATGTTCCAGAAAGTAATTGCTTATCTTTTTTTTCCTACTATTAAAGACAAGCACTAGATCAAAGCACAGCAACAGAAACATCAATTACACACTCTTTACTAGAAAGTCTCTGACCTAGGCCATGTCTACACTACTAATTTTTGTTGACAAAAGTGATGGCAACAACCAAAAGTCGACATAATAGAAATTGGAATTTCATGTTCACACTTGCTCCCTTGGTCAGCAGATCGCATCCACAATGGGGGCACCATCGACAATGTAAGCATTGCACTGTGGGTACCTATCCTACAGTCCAGCTTGACAACTTCTGTCGCTAGGTGTGTGGGAAGGCAGAGAGGAAGGTGATCAGGAACAGTCAACATGAATTCACCACGGGCAAGTCATGCCTGACCAACCTGATTGCCTTTTATGATGAGATAACTGGTTCTGTGGATATGGGGAAAATTGTGGATGTGATATATCTTGATTTTAGCAAAGCTTTTGATATGGTCTCCCACAGTATTCTTGCCAGCAAGTTAAAGAAGTATGCATTGGATGAATGGACTATAAGGTGGATAGAAAGCTGGCTAAATTGTCGGGCTCAATGGGTAGTGATCAAAGGCTCGATGTCTAGTTGGCAGCCAGTATCAAGGGGAGTACCCCAGGGATCAGTCCTGGGGCCGGTTTTGTTCAACATCTTTATTAATGATCTGGATGATGTGATGAATTGCACCCTCAGCAATTTCGCAGGTGACACTAAGCTGGGGGGAGAGGTAGATATGCTGGAGGATAGGGATAGGGTCCAGAGCGACCTAGACAAATTGGAGCGTTGGGCCAAAAGAAATCTGATGAAATTCAACAAGGACAAGTGCAGAGTCCTGCACTTAGGAAGGAAGAATCCCATGCACTGCTACAGGCTTGGGACCGAGTGGCTAAGCAACAGTTCTGCAGAAAAGGACCTGGGGATTACAGTGGATGAGAAGCTGGATATGAGTCAGCAGTGTGCCCTTGTTGCCAAGAAGGCCAACGGCATGTTGGGCTGTACTAGTAGGAATACTGCCAGCAGTTCGAGGGAAGTGATTATTCCCTTCTATTTGGCATTGGTGAGGCCACACCTGGAGTACTGTGTCCAGTTTTGGTCCCCCCACTACAGAAGGGAAGTGGACAAATTGAAGAGAGTCCAGCGGAGGGCAACGAAAATGATTAGGGGACTGGGGCACATGACTTATGAGGAGAGGCTGAGGGAACTGGGGTTACTTAGTCTGCAGAAGAGAATAGTGAGGGGGGATTTGATAGCCTTCAACTGCCTGAAGGAGGGTTCCAAAGAGGATGGAGCTCATCTGTTTTCAGTGGTGGCAGATGACAGAACAAGAAGCAATGGTCTCAAGTTGCAGTGGGGAAGGTCTAGGTTGAATATTAGGAAACACTATTTCACTAGGAGGGTGGTGAAGCACTGGATGGGTTACCTAGGGAGGTGGTAGAATCGCCATTCTTAAAGGTTTTTAAGGCCCAGCTTGACAAAGTCCTGGCTGGGATGATTTAGTTGGTGTTGGTCCGGCTTTGAGCAGGGGATTGGACTAGATGACCTCCTGAGGTCTCTTCCAACCCTAATATTCTATGACTCTATGATCATGGCACTTCTTAGGACCAGGCTAAATGCCCCGTGATGCATTGCTTTGTGTCCCAGCAATCCATGGACTTCTGGCTCTCTTTCGTGGCATTTTTGCAGCAGCCATTCTCTGCTGTGCACCTCGGCATCTTTGTGGGAAGGGATGGGTCCTGCACAGTTCTCTTATGCTCTGTTAACTGTCATGAAGACATTGTGGATGGCAGTGCAGTTAATCAAGTTCCTAGCTGAAGAAGACTTGCAGATGCCTGACCTTCTGCATGACATGGATTGGAGCAACTTTAGATTGCTTTTGGCATTCACAGAGCAGCTGCATAGGGAAGACTGTCGTTTTTGGGCTCAGGAAACAAGCACTGAATTGTGGGATTGAATCATCATGAAGGTGTGGAATGAAAAATAATGGCTACAGAACTTTTGGATGCTGAAAGCCACCTTCCTGGAACTGTGCGCGGTGCTTGACCCAGACCTGAGGAGCAAGGACACCAGGATGAGAGCTGCCCTCTTGGTATAGAAGCATATGGCAATCACTGTGTGGAAGCTGGCCACTCCAGACTGCTACCCAGTTGGTCATGAATCAATTTGGAGTGGGGAATTGACCGCTGGGGCTGTGTTAATGGAAGCGCGCAGGACAATCAATCGCACGCTGTTACGGAGGACTGTGACACTGGGAAATGTACGTGAAATAGTGTATGGCTTTGCAGAAATAGGGTTCCCTAATTGTGATGGGGCAGTAGATGGCATACATATTCCAATTTTGGCACCAGACTACCTTGCGACAGAGTATATCAATAGGAAAGAGTACTTTTCCATGGTGTTGCAGGTGCTTGTGGATCACTGACAGCGTTTCACTGACATCAACACGGGGTGGTCTGGGAAGGAGTATCTCCAGGAACACGGGCCTATACAGAAAGCTACAAGCAGGGGACTTTCTTTCCAAACGAGATGTTCAACATCTCAACATCACCCTAAGCCGTGGCTCATGAAACCTTACACGGGACACCTGCACAGCAGTAAGGAATGGTTCAACAACAGGCTGAGTAGGTGCTGGATGACAGTTGAATGTGCACTTGGCAGATTAAAGGCACGCTGGCAATGCCTTTATGGCAGGCTAGACCTTAATGAGGATAATATTCACATGGTCATAGCCACGTGCTGTATGTTGTATAATCTCTGTGAAGCTAAGGGTGAAAGGTTTGCTCAGGGGTGGAGTACTGAAACAGACCACTTGGCTGCTGATTTTGAGCAGGCAGATACCACGGCTGTCAGAGGAACTCAGAGGGGGGCAGTTAGAATCAGGGAGACTTTGAGGCAGCACTTTGACAATGAGCACCAATATTGTATATCTCTCTCACAGGTGCTAGTTTTCCTAAGACGCAATGGTGTCATTTTGGGCCTTATATTCCTGTAAGACAATGATAATAACGCCTGTGCATGTATTGGTAGTGCCTTCAATCTCAATTTTTAGAAAAAAATAAAAAAGGTGATTCACTATTAAAGAACTTTGATTTTATTGAACAAGAAACAGCACATGCAAACGCCTCATGGGAAAGGAGGAACCAGGAAAAGACAGAATTTCACAACTGTGTGCAAGTACAGTTATCATTGTGAAAGTTGTCCAAAGGGGCAAAGTGAAAGAGGGACTCATCTGCTCTGTCTACAGCACTTAAGGACTGTAGCATCTACATTTGCTCCCCCATTACTTGAATCATCCTCTCAGTTGCGTCCTTAAACGCTTGATTCTCTTTTCTGTCCTGTTGTTCGGCTTCCCAGCACTCCTTATGTTCCCTTTTTTCTGCACTGAAGCCCTGCAATACCTCCCAGAACATGTCTTCTTTGCTGCATCTTGGGTGCTTTCTTATCTGGTGGAGAAGCTTGGAAGGGGTGCGTGGGGTGTTCCTGAAGGCCACATCTGGTGAAGTACAGGGGACAATGCACAGAAGTGGGATTGTTAAATTCATGCACACTATTGTAATATTTCAGTTAAATTCACCTTTTGCAACATTGCAATCACTTTTTCACTGACCATAGCCAGGCACAAACCTCCATGAACAGCCAAGGCATGGTGAGTGTTGCGGGGAGAGGTTGTTCCACATGGGGAAAAGAGCACACACTCTCTGCAAGGCTCGTGGTGCAGCAGTCTATGGAAAAAGATCTAAAATTCTCCCCGACTTTTCCACAGGCAGGGGTCATTCTAGCAGACATCTCACTGCTAAGGGCAAGCAGGGAAACAAGGGTACATCTACTTCATGCTTGTGACTTCTGTCCTGCTCTCCATGCTGCAGGCCTACGTGCCGCTTTGGTCCCAGCACAAGTGATTGTCAAATGGTGCAGGAAAGTTTCCTACAATGGAGGAAGGAACAAAGCTGCTCTGCCACAGAACCTTCAGCAGAAAATTACTGAGTTCGTCCTAATTTTGTAGTGTAGACATACTCTCAGTCTTACCTCTTTTTAAAAAACAACAAAATGGTGCTCCAGCAGCAGAGCAATCCCTAGCCAAAGCTGAAATTTTACTTCAGTAGTAACTCCAAGCATTAATGACAACTACTGACATACTAAAAGTCACGTTATAGTATCTAGATGATCCTAAGAGAATGTACTTCAAAGTAATGACTCTGATCTAGCTTGTGGGATAGGAGTGGTAAACAGACTATAGGCATAAGGTATTTTTAAATGTGTTTCTCAGACACTGGATAGGTCCAACTACCACTGTGGTAAAGCAGCTGTCTACAGTGTAATGTAAATTTAAGAAAATATGATGTCTTTATGGCCAATTTTTTTTTAAATAAAAAACTCCTCTCCACCCACTTTTCAATCTCCTTTCACCAAAACCACTGTTAGTTTATCTGGGCTGCATTTGCTATGGGTTTCTAGTCTAGATTTTACATGTTCTTTTAATATTGCCAATGGAAAGTCTTTGTGGTACTGGCACTGAACAAAAGCAACTGCAGGACCCTAGAACGCTGACAGTTTTTTTAGCAATACTAGCCATTATAATTACAAACCCACGAACTTCATTCAACAAGCACTCTGCGGCTGTACCCGCTGAAAGGATATGTTTAGACTGGAAGCGCTGTGACATGGCTATTTCAGAGGAATGTTCTTCAGCCTCACGGCACATCCCTTAGAGCGGCTCTCTGTGCAGCAGCCGTTTTTACAGGTACTACACTTGATCTTAGCTCACAGAGAGCCGAGATGACTGCACTACACTCGCTTCTCCCCAGCCAGAGGCTGGTGCTTGGCCCTGAACGGAGGCAGAGACTCTGTCCCCTCAACGGCCTGGGCAGCTTTTCCCCCCAGGAAGCGTTTCTGGGGAGTTTTAGGTCAAGAAACTGAACCAAGTCAAGTCACCGAAGTTCAGTTCCAGCCCGGCCCGCGAGGCTCAGCGACACTCAAGGGCTCCCCGCGGGGGGCAAGGCGCCAAGTTACCTCATGGCTCACGGACTCGCTCCGACTTCCAGACAGAACTACCACGGCGCCCACACCGCTGCAGCCGGTCCGCCCCCGCGCCAGCCCCCTCCTCACGCTGCCCCGGCCCCGGCCCCGGGACTCGGCTCCGGCCTACCTGGCTGCTCCGAGTTCGGCGGCGCAGCCGCCTCCTCCAAGTCTCTGCGCCAGCCCAGTTGCCTCAGCCCCGGAGCCGCTCCCCGGCCCGCCCTGCTGGCAGCCCCAGCAGGAGCCTCCCTCAGCGGCATTCCCGGGGCGGGCAACCTCCGACACGCCCTCGCAATGAAACGGCCAGGCTGCATCCACGGCCAGCCTCGGTCCCCTCAGCCCAGGGCTGGATTAGCGCAGGGGCTCTAGGGGCTGCAGCCCAGGGGCTTGGGCTAAGCGGGGGCCGCAGGCTGGATCTGGCCAGCGACAAGTCTCCACACTGCGAGCAGGACAGCGGCCCCTACGCGAGGGGTGTTCAGGGAATCTATGCCTACTGCCCCCGCCCCTAGCGCCGGCTCCGCAGCTCCCATTGGCGGGGTACAGCAGCCAATGGGAGCTGCGAGGTGAGCGCCTGCCCGCATGGGCACCATACACCGTGCAGAGTGGCCTGGGCCCTCTGCCGAGGGGCTGGATAGGCTGGCTGTCTGCGGAAGAAGAGCAACAGGACCATGGGCAGGCAGGGAGGGATCCTGCCTTAGCCCTGCTGCACCGCTGACCAGGAGCAGCCACACCCACTCCTGCATCCCAACCCCCTACCACAGCCCTGAGACCCCTCCTGCACCCCAACCTCCTGTCCCATCCCTGGCCTTACCCCAGAACCCCCCCCCAAGCTGGCGCTACACCTCTTCCCATATCCCAATCCCCTGCCTGAGCCCACTCACCCACTCCAAACCCCCAGGGGCCCTACAAAATCTAATAGCCCCAGGCCCACAGGAGAGTTAATCCAGTTCTGCTGCAGGGCACCAACAGAGTGGTAGCACCATTGTTCTATGCCTTCCATCAGACCCCAGGTATCCCTAATTCAAAATTGGGTTGCTACCTAAATTTTCCCAGGATCATCCTTTTTTTTTTGAGGTAGGTGTTCTGGGAAATCCAGGGGGGTGCTCAGTCCACTCTGTTGGCTGTCCAGTTTTACTGGCTCAGGATCATTGCAGAGGTCCTGATTTTTTTGTACCTCAGAGGTGGCAACTTTAATCCCAAATCTCACCACTTCCCTATCTTCCCTGAGCATATTCCTCTCAAACTACCTCAACCCCTCCCATCTCCACAGACGTGTCAATCCTTGTCAGGTCCTTCCATCCCCAATCCCTCTATTCCAATACCCCATTTTCCTCTACTATGGGCACCCACACCCTTATCCTTAATATCCCCAGGCCCTCCCCATCCCGAACCTCCCATTAACAATCCTCCCCACACTCCAATCACCCCCAAAATCCTATCCCAATCCTTCCCCAGGCCCATTTATCTCTCCTGCTTCCCCCATCTTGACACACCATGTTCCCAATCCCCCAGGCACCCCCACAGCCTAATCTTCCAAGACACTCCCCCATTCCCACCAGGAACTCTCACACCCTAAACCCTTGCATCCCATCCTGCTTCCCGTATTAACCTGGGAACCCCAAATCCTTCATGCTTTCCAGGCATCCTTATTCCCCCACCCTTATCTCTCCATCCCCAAATCCCATAGTCAATGCCTCTGAGGATGAGGACTACATTCCCTTCTAGGGGGAGAAATCCCAGGGTTCCCCACATTAGCCCTTCTACCTTGTATTGCAAAGGAGATGTAGTGTTCTCCAGCCTCCCTCTCCCATCAGTCATTGTGGGGTCTATGCTGGGGCCCCACTAGGGCTTCCATTTCAAGGGCAAGGGTGGTGTGAGGCCAGAAGCAGAAGTTGCTGTGGCTGTCTGTGCCTTGAGCAGGTGGCATCACAATTAGAAAAAAGTCAGAGGAGCAGGTAGCCCCCATGCCACCGATGGGAGGTGCTGAGGGGGCCCTGGTCTCATGGGAGAGATGTGCTGTGTCTGCCACAGCAGCCCTCAGTACATCACTCAAATTGTAGTTAGGATGACCATACATCTAATTTTGGCTGGGACAGTCCCTTTTTTAAGCCCTGTCCCTGTTGCCCCAACTTATTGTTTGTTTGTTGTTTTTGTTTTTTTTTAATGCAAAAATGGGCATTTGTCCCATTTGCTCTTGCCAACTTGACCAGTTGGCAAGAGCAAACAGGACAAATGCCCACTCTTGCCAAAAATGGGGGGGTGGTGATGTGAAGGAACATATGGGAGCGGTGAGTGGAGATGCCAGCCCCATGCAGCAGGGAGGCAGGGCTGGAGGGGAGAGGCAGCGTTCCAGCATGTAGGGGGCAGGCAGGATTACAGCATCGAGCAACAGCATCACAGGGGGATGGGAAGCAGGACGGATTCCAGAGATCAGCAACAGCCTCACGCAGGGGTGGAGAGTGCTCCAGTGAGTAGCTGGGAGTGTCCCATTTTCCCTTTGGGAAATATGGTCACCCATCTCCAGCTGGCCATGATGCAGCAGAGAATCACACACCCCTAATCCTCCTGATTAGGGGTTAGGTTTAGGGTCAGGATTAGGGGTTGGGTGAGGGTTTAGGGTTGGGGTTAGGGGTCAGGGTCAGGGTTTAGGGTTGGGTTAGGGTTAGGGTGAGGGGTAGGGGATGGGGTAGGGGAGGGTGTAGGGTGAGGGTGGGGGTGAGGGTTATGGATAGGTTAGGGCTGGGTTAGAGGTTAGGGTCAGGGTCGGGTCAGGGGTTGGGGGAGGTGGAGGGGGAGTTCTAGGGTTAGGGTTTGGGGTTAGGGTTTAGAGTTAGGGGTTGGGGTTACAGTTTGGGTAGCGGTTAGGAGTAGGGGTCAGGGTTAGGGGTTAGGGTTAGTTAGGTCAGGGTTAGGATAGGGTTAAGGTTTAGGGTTAGAGTTAGGGTTAGCTTCAGGTTGGGGTGAGGGTTAAGGGTTGGGGTGGGGTAAGGGTAGGGTTAGGGTTTAGGGTGAGAGTGAGGGGTTATAGACTCATAGACTCATAGACTCTAGGACTGGAAGGGACCTCGAGAGGTCATCGAGTCCAGTCCCCTGCCCTCACGGCAGGACCAAATACTGTCTAGACCATCCCTAACAGACATTTATCCAACCTACTCTTAAATATCTCCAGCGATGGAGATTCCACAACTTCCCTAGGCAATCTATTCCAGTGTTGGAATATGGTAGGGTTAGGGTCAGGTTTAGGGTTTTGGGTTAGGGTTAGGGGGTTGGAGTGAGGATGAGGGTAGGGGTTGGGGTGAGGGTGGGAGTGGAGGTTAGAGTGAGGGGTAGGTGTTACGGGTTAGGGTGGGGGTGTGGTTAGGGTTAGAGGTTAGGGTAAGGATTGGGGTGAGGGGTAGGGTTAGGGTTAGGGGTAGCATTAGGGGTAGGGTGGGGGTGAGGGTGGGGTTAGGGTTCAGGGGTAGGGGTCAGGGTTAGGTTAGTGGTTGGGTTAGGGGTTAGGGTCACGTCAGGGTAGGGGTCAAGGGGGAGGGGGAGGTTTAGGGTTCAGGGTAGGGTTAGGGTTGGGGTTAGGGGTTTGGGTTAGTTAGGTTAGGGTTAAGGGGTTAGGGTTAGCTTAGGGTTGGGGTGAGGGTGAGGGTTAAGGGTTGGGGTAAGGGTGAGGGTGAAGGGTTAGGGTAGGATTAGAGTTAGGATCAGGGTCAGGTTTAGGGTTTTGAGTTAGGGGGTTAGGGTGAGGGGTAGGGGTTACGGGTTGGGATAGGGGGTGAGGTTAGGGTTAGGAGTTAGGGTAAGGGTTGGGGTCAGGGTGAGGGTAAGGGGTAGGTTTTAGGGTGAGGGTTAAGGGTTAGGGTCAGGGTCAGAGTGAGGGGTTACAGTTAGGGGTTAGGGTTATGGTTAGGGTAGGGTTGGGCTGGGGTTAGGGTTAGGGGTACGGATTAGGGGTTAGAGTTAGGGGTAGGGGTAGGGTGAGGATTAGGTTTAGGGTTAGGGTTCCGATGGGTAGGGAACTTGGAGCTAGGGTTAGGGTTTCTATGGGTTGGGCGCCCTGCCCTAGAGTTAGGGTTCCTATAGGTAGGGCTCCCAACCCTAGGGTTAGGGTTCCTCAGGGTAGGGCCTTTGGAGCGAGGGTTAGGGTTCCTATGGATAGGGCTTCCCGCCCTAGGGTTAGAGTTCCTATGGGTAGGGCACTTGGAGCTAGGGTTAGGGTTCCTATGGGTTGGGCTCCCCGCCCTAGGGTTAGGGTTCTTACGGGTAGGGTCCTTGGAGCTAGGGTTAGGGTTTCTATGGATAGGGCTTCCCGTCCTAGGGTTAGTGTTCCTAAGAGTAGGTCACCTGGAGCTACGGTTAGGGTTCCTGTGGGTAGGGCGCTCCACCCTACGGTTAGGGTTCCTATGGGTAGAGCACTTGGAGCTAAGGTTAGGAGTCCTATGGGTACGGCACCCTGCCCTAGAGTTAGGGTTCCTAACAGTAGGGAACTTGGAGCTAGAGTTATGGTTCCTATGTGTAGGGCTCCCCACCCTAGGGTTAGGGTTCCTATGGGTAGGGTACTTGGATCTAGGGTTAGGGCTCCTATGGGTAGGGCTTCCCGCCCTAGGGTTAGGGTTCCTAAGGGTAGGGGTCTTGGAGATAGAGTTAGGGTTCCTATGGGTAGGGCGCCCCATCCTATGGTTAGGGTTCCTATGGGTTAGGCCCTTGGAGGTAGGGTTAGGGTTCCTATGGGTAGGCACTTCGAACTAGGGTTAGGGTTCCTATTGGTGAGCCTTTCAGCCCTGCGGTTAGGGTTCCTAAGGGTAAGGCACTTAGAGCTAGGGTTACATTTCTTATGCGTGGGGCTTCCTGCCCTAAGATTAGGGTTCCTGAGAGCAAGGCACTTGGAGCTAGAGTTAGGGTTACTAAGGGTAGGGCACTTGGAGCTAGGGTTAGGGTTCCTATGGGTTGGGCTCCCTGCCCTAGAGTTAGGGTTCCTAAGGGTAGGGCCCTTGGGGTTAGGGTTGGGGTTGGGGCTGGGGTTGGCGTGAGGGTTGGTTAGGGTTTAGGGTTAGGTTGAGGCATCAGGGTTGGGTTAGGGATTAGGGTTAGCGATTAGGGTTAGGGTGAGGCATCAGGGTTGGGTTAGGGATTAGGGTTAGGGTCTGGGTCTGGGTCAGGGTAGGGGTTAGGGTAGGGTTATGTTAGGGTTCGGGTTTAGGATTTGGGTTAGGGTTAGGGTTTAGGGTTAGGGATCAGGGATCAGGGTCTGGGGTTCTGTTCCACTAGGCCGGCAGCGGGCTGTGCAGGGCCGGCGGCCAGGACCCCAGCCCAGCAGTGGGCTGAGCCGCTCAGCCCACTGCTGCTGAGGGGTTCCATCCACCAGCTCTTGCCAGCCGGGATCCCGGCTGCCGGACCCGCTCACCCCGCTGCTGGTCTGGGGTCCCAGCCCTGGCCACATACAGCGGGTACCTACCTTCTCCCTGGTTTTGGCCCATTCTCTTTCTCTGCACTGAGCTGAGGGTGGGAGTGGACTGAGCACAGGGCTGAGGGTGAAGGGTCTGGCCAGGAGCTAGCATGAGGGAAGGGGCTCAGGGTTGGGGCAGGAGGTCTGGGTGTGGGGGCACTTACCTGGGCAACTCCTATTTGGAGTGAGGGGTGCAGGTGGGAATGTGGGGGGGGTGTGTGCAGGAGCTCCTGTTTGGTGCTCAGGGTGGGGATGCAGATGTGCCGGGTGAATGGGATGTGGGGTGTGTGTGCAAGAGTCAGGGCAGAGGACTGGGGGCATGTGAGGGGGTGCAGGTATCAGGGCAGGGGGGACTGGGTATGTGTGGGGGTGACAGAGTCAGGGCTGGGGTCGTGGTTGGGTGAAGGAGTCAACGGAGGGCTGGGTGTGTATGAGGGAGGTACAGGACCCAAGGCAGGGGCCTGGGTGACTGCCCCCCTCAGAACGCCCCTGCTCCTTGTCCCCTGACTTCCCCCTCCTGGGACCCCTGCCCCTAACTGCCCCCCCAGGACCCTATCCCCTATCTAAGCCTCCCCGTTCTTTTCCCCTGACTGCCCCCCTAGGAGCCTACCCCCTACCTGTCTCCTGACTGCCTCAACCCTTATCCACACCCCTGCCCCCTGACAGGACCCCCAAAAATCCTGACCCATACAACCCTCCCCCTGCTCCCTGCCTGCTGCAACCCCTCTCCACACCCCTGCCTCCTGACTGCCCCCCCAAAACTCCTGACTCATCCAACCCCCCCAGCTCCTTGTCCCCTGACCACCCCCTCCAAAGATCACCCCCACCCCAACGGCCCCCCCAAGACCCTCCTTGCTCCCTGTCCCCTGACCCCTATCCAGCCCCCACCCCCTGACAGACCCCGGAATTTCCATGCCCCATCCACCCCCCTGCTCTCTACTTCCTCCAGAGACCCCAACCCCTAGCCACTCCCCCGGGATCCCACCCCCTACCCTGCTCCCTGTCTCCTGACTGCCTCCACCCCTAGACCCCTTACCATGAGCCTCCAAGCAGAGCCAGCCTATGCTGCCCCGCTGAAGCGCACAGCTCCGCCTCTCAGGATGCTGCGCGCGGTGGCAGGGATCCGGGGGAGGGAAGAAGGCGAGGGAGGGGCTGGCGGC
Organism: Gopherus evgoodei; assembly: GCF_007399415.2. NCBI lineage: Eukaryota > Metazoa > Chordata > Testudines > Testudinidae > Gopherus > Gopherus evgoodei. The sequence continues at coordinate 72,022 of NC_044341.1, read as the reverse complement.
TTGCTGTGCTCGGCCCCGCGCTCCAGCCCGGGAGTGCGGACCCTGCACTTGCTGTGCTGGCAGGATTTTTAATGGCACACTGGAGTCCCGGCAGGCAGCCGCGTGCCATTAAAGATCAGCTGGCATAACGTCTTTGGCACATGGCCGACCCCTGACCTAGTGTCTCTGGCCTGGTCCACACTAAGCTGTTAAACCGATTTTAACAGCGTTAAATTGATTTAACGCTGCACCCATCCACACTACACTGCTCTTTATATCGATTTAAAGGGCTCTTTAAATCGATTTCTGTACTCCTACAAAATGAGAGGAGTAACGCTAAAATCGATATTACTATATCGATTTAGGGTTAGTGTGGACGCAAATCGACGTTATTGGCCTCATTCTTTTACAGTAGCTACCCACAGTGCACCGCTCCAGAAATCGACGCTAGCCTCGGACCACAGACGCACACCACTGAATTAATGTGCCTAGTGTGGACGTGCACAATCGACTTTATAATATCTCTTTTATAAAATCGGTTTAAGCTAATTCGAATTTATCCTGTAGTGTAGACGTACCCTCTGTTGCTCCATGAGGGAAATAACTACTGACACCCTGTGGCCACGCAGAGCATTTCCCTCACAGACCAACAGTGACACCATGTGGCCACACAGAGTAATGCACAGAGCATTTCCATCACCGAGCTACAGTGACACTGTGTGGCTACAGGGTAATGCACAGAGCATTACCTGCATGGAGCAACAGTGACACCGTGTGGCTACACAGGGTAATGCACAGAGCATTTCTCTCACATAGCAACAGTGACACTGTGTGGCCATGAGGGATATTGCACAGAGCATTTCCCTCACGTAGCAACAGTGACACCGTGTGGCCATGAGGGGTATTGCACAGAGCATTTCCCTCACAGAGCAACACTGACACCGTGTGGCCACACAGGGTAATCACAAAACATTTCACTCATGGAGCAAGAGTGACACTGGGTGCTGTGATACAGCAGGGCCAGAGAGCAGAAAGAGGGTTGTAGATGGGAGATATAAAAGCCCTAGGATGATCTTTCTCTCTCTGTCTCTGTCCTTGCCTTTCCTTGTGCCTTCTACCTTCATAGGACACGGGCAGCTGTGCTATAGGTGCATCCCCACAGGCTAGGTCTCAAAAGCTATGAACAAGTAGGAGGGGACGAAAATCATGCAGGATAGTGGGTGCGAGAGTGGAGGCAGGTACTGGAAGATGTCGTGCACCTATACCTTTTTTGTCAGTGATGGCTCTTCCATAGGTGGTTAGCTGTTCTTGTGGAGGGCTGCTCCAGGCTAGCAGAGCAGCCCCAGACAGAGTAGGAGCATCTGGAGGAAGCAGACGTACCCAATCTAGCTGTTTTGCTTTGCAGTGGAGCTAAGGAGCGATCTTGTAATGTTGGAGGAGCAGGTGCATGATATTTGTCTATCCAGTATCTGCAGAGTGAAGTGCCTCGTGGAGAGCAGAGAGATGTTTTATCCCTGGGATGGGTCCTGGGGAAGGTCCAGCTCTGCTTGTGGCTGGTAGTGGTCTGGGATTGTCCCTTTCCTGGAGGGCTGTAGCTTCTTAGGAGTGATGAGCATTTTAGGCCCTGGGTGGGCTGGAGAGGAATAGAGAAGGGGGCCCCAATGACCAGCAGTCAGTGATGTGTGTGTGTTCATTTTTCTTCCATGCCCCAGTGCTGGCCTAGCTTACAAGTGTTCTCTCTTTCACTTTTCAGTTCCTCCTGAGATTGGTCTCTGCCACAGGTTGGCCAATCTCTCATCTGACCAAAGAAGTAGTGGCCACCCTGAGCCCATCCCTAGGGATGGAAGCCGGACAGTAATCTGCAGAGTAAGAGCAAATGGAAATTTTCTGAAGTTCAGTATTGAGGGAAGGCTGCAAACACGCGTCTCAGTGGAGAGAATTTGTCAGTATGGGGAAGGCCCCTGAGGAAAGGCCTCTACATCTCATGGAGACACAATAAGCTCAGGGGAATCCTTTGTGCCCTGTCAAGGGGTTGTCAGGTGCTATGGAGTCTTCCTGAAATGCAGTAACCCTTTGTGGAGAGCCAGGAAGGTGACTACAAGTGCTGAGTTTGCCTCCTTCCTGTGTGTGTATATCTCTGCTCTCATATGTTGGCCAACATGCTCTATGTGTGTCTGCCTCTCCTTGTACTGTCTCCTTGCATAGAATGTGGGCAATGGTTCATGCTCTCTGGCTTGGTCTGGAGAGTCTGTATCCCACTGGGGCATTGGGAGGAGGAAGAGAAGCATGATGGGTATTAGATTCTCCATTGGTAGTGGTGTGGGGTGACTGTGGGAGTTGACTCTGACTCTGTTCATCAAGTGGGGCTAATGTACAGTGGATGGGAGAGGGAGGGCGGCATCTCAGACTCCAGTAGAACTTGGGGCAGTGATGGCTCCTGCTTGGGTTACATGTTGTCTTTGCAGAGGGATCGTCCAGGAGCCACAGCTGGAGGAGAAACTGGAAGAAATGAACCTGAGCAGCCTGGACATCCTTGTAAGCAGAGATGAACAGTCCTCAGCTTTCTGCCTTCCACATAACTGGCTGTAAGTAAGCAGTCAGTGCTTGGAATTCCTCATCAGTTCTCGCTCCAGTTTTGTGCTGAGGCGCTGAACATCCTCATTGAATGTGGTGCTCTGTGGGATTAAAGCTGGGGAAGGGACCAGAGTCTCAGTTGCCAACTTTCACTAGGTAAATAAGCACCCCGACTTTCATAATAAGCCAAAAATCAAGCTAATCCCATTTCAAAACAATTCCGAAGCAAGCCAATCCCTTGGAATCCCAACACTCTGTGCGACTAAATATCCCATTGCAAGTCATCAGAGACTGTGGTGGGCCCCCTGTACACCCCTGACTCTCTCCCCTCTTTGCCCCTGCGTGCCCCCAGTTGCTGGGAGCCAACCAAAAAAAAAAAAGCAGTCAGAAACTACAGCAAACAACAACCTACAAGCCAAAAACTAGCCAACAAGCAACTTGCAAGCCAGTTAGGCCAGAAACATGACCAATTTCTGCAATTTTTTCTGCAGGTTTGGCATTTCTGACCGGAGTCTGCTATGCAGAGTGAGTATTTAAGGTGTCATTGCAAGGGGTGTTTTCTACTTTTAGTCCTAAAGATGTAATGGAAAGATGGTTGAGGGCGGAGGCCTACCGTGTCGGGGAGGTGAAAAGAAGAGCCTATAAGACATTGCCTCCTGAGAGGGTAGGGTATTTCTCTTTCCCCTTGTGGTGGGTTTAGTTGCAAAGGAAAAGAAGTCACGTGTCAGAGTCCACTGTGCTCGTGCGATGGAAGGGGAGCAAGAGCACTGAGACCGCAAGGATTGTAGATGGAAGGCTTTTGCGCGGCATCAGGGAGTGGAACAGTCATCACTGTCAGTGAGATAAGTGTCTGGTTTGGTGGTTCCTCTGCTCACAGCCCACCTCGCTCCTGGTAGGGGCGCCCTGTTAGCTAGGGCTGAGTTTGTAAGAAAAGGTTCCTGACCAGTGGTTATGAGGGAGACAAGGTCCCCATTTTCAGAAGCTGCTCAGTTCTCTGGCCAGGGGAGGTGTGTCCTCCGCAGCAGAAAGTTGGATCCAGGAGGGTGACTCCAAATTGCGAGTTACTTGCCTTCCTCCCACGTTTTTCTGTCTCTCTCCTCTAATGTGTTGGCCAACACACACTCTGTCTGTCTGTCTGTCTCTCTCTCTGTCCTTGCCTCACCTTGTGCTGTCTCCCTTCGTAGCACACAGGCAGGTGTGGTAGGTGTGCATCCCCACAGGCTAGGTCTTGGGAGCTATGAACAAATAAGGGAGCGAAATGATGCAGGGCAGTGGGCGCTAGAGTACAGTGGTGACTGTGGGTGTTGACTGAGTCTCTGCTCTAATGGGGCTGATGTGGATGGGATAGGAGAGGGAGGCAGGGATGAGGGAAAGGTTTTACACACCAATTGAATTTTGTGTAGTGATGGCTCTTGTTTGGCTTATTTGCTGCACTTGCAGCAGAATCATCCAGGAGCAGCAGCTGGGGAACAAATTGGCAGATGTGGACAAGAGCAGCCTGAACATACTTCTAAGCAGACATGAACTGTCCTCAGCTTTCTGCCTCCTGCTTAACTGTCTGTGAGTAAGCCGTCAGTACTTTGAATTCCTCATCTGTACTTGCCATAGTTCTCTTCACAGGCTGTGTGCTTCCTTGTTGGGTACGGGGCTCTGTGAGATTAGGGCTGAAACTCCTCACCAGAGAATGTTGTGAAGGCCAGGACAAAAATTGGGTTCAAAAAAGAACAAGGCAAATCCATGGAGGGTTGGTCCATCAATGGCTGTTAGTCAGGACGAGCAGGGATAGTGTCTCTAGCCCCTTCAGCTTTTCAGCCTGCTTAGCCTCTCCCCCGGCACATAGGACTGAGGGAAACACTACCGAAGGGGGAGTCTCTCTGCTCTGCTTGGGCAGGGTTTCCTTCCTCTGGTCCTCTACAGAACAGTAAAACTCCTCCAAACTCTACTTCCCTCACCCCTGCTTCAGTCAGAAAGGGAATTTTATTAGGTCTTTGTTGGGGCCTTAATTGGGTCTAGGTTCTCCAGTTACCCTGTAGTAATCTTTCCCTAGTCCACAGGGAATAAAGCCTCGACCATCCTAGGGCTTTTATATCTCCCATCTACAACCCTCTTTCTGCTCTCTGGCCCTGCTGTATCACAGCACCCAGTGTCACTCTTGCTCCATGAGTGAAATGTTTTGTGATTACCCTGTGTGGCCACACGGTGTCAGTGTTGCTCTGTGAGGGAAATGCTCTGTGCAATACCCCTCATGGCCACACGGTGTCACTGTTGCTACGTGAGGGAAATGCTCTGTGCAATACCCCTCATGGCCACACGGTTTCACTGTTGCTATGTGAGAGAAATGCTCTGTGCATTACCCTGCGTGGCCTCACAGTGTTGCTGTTGCTCCATGCAGGTAATGCTCTGTGCATTACCCTGCGTGGCCACACAGTGTCACTGTTGCTCTGTGCAGGAAATGCTCTGTGCATTGCTCTGTGTGGCCACAGTGTCACTGTTGGTCTGTGAGGGAATACTCTGTGCATTACCCTGCGTGGCCACATGGTGTCACTGTAGCTCCATTCAAGAAATACTCTGTGTATTATGCTGTGTGTCCACACGGTGTCACTGTTGCTCTGTGAGAGAGATGCTCTGTGCATTACCTTGTGTGGCCACACGGTGTCACTGTTGCTCTATGCAGGAAATCCTTAGTGCATTACACTGCATGGGCACACGGTGTCACTGTAGCTCCATGCAGCAAATGCTCTGTGCATTACCCTGCATAGCCACACAGTGTCAGTGTTGCTCTATGAGAGAGATGATCTGTGCATTACCCTGCATGGCGACACTGTGTCACTGTTGCTCCATGCAGGAAATCCTCAGTGCATTACCCTGCCTGGCCACACGGTGTCAGTGTTGCTCTGTGAGAGACATGCTCTGTGCAAATCGCTCCGTGGCCACACAGTGTCACTTTTGCTCCATGCAGGAAATGCTCTGTGCATTACCCTGCGTGGCCACATGGTGTCACTGTCGCTCTGTGAGAGAGATGATCTCTGCACACCCTGCGTAGCCACACGGTGTCACTGTTGCTCTGTGAGATGCTCTGTGCATTTCCCCGCGTGGCCACACGGAGTAACTGTTGCTCCGTGCAGTAACTCCTTAGTGCATTACTCTGCGTGGCCACACAGTGTCACAGTTGCTCCATGCAGGAAATGCTCTGTGCATTACGCTGTGTGGCCACACAGTGTCAGTGTTGCTCTGTGAGAGACACGTTCTGTGCATTTCCCTGCATGGCCACACGGTGTCACTCTTGCTCCATGCTGTACGTCCTTAGTGCATTACCCTGCGTGGCTACACGGTGTAACTGTTGCTCTGTGAGAGAGATGCTCTGTGCATTACCCTGCGTGGCCACGGTGTCACTGTATCTCCATGCAGGAAATTCTCTGTGCATTATGCTGTGTGGCCACACGGTGTCACTGTTGCTCTATGAGGGAAATGCTCTGTGCATTACCCCGTGTGGCCACACAGTGTCAGTCTTGCTCTCTAAGAGAGAAGATCTGTGCATTACCCTGCAGGGACACTCAGTGTCACTGTATCTCCATGCAGGAAATTCTCTCTGCATTACGCTGTGTGGCCACACAGTGTCACTCTTCCTCCATGCAGTAAATACTTAGTGCATTACCCTGCATGGTCAGATGGTGTCACTGTTGCTTTATGACAGAGATGCTCTGTGCATTACTGTGCATGGCCACACGGTGTCACTGTTGCTCTATGAGAGAGAGATGCTCTGTGCAATACTCTGCGTGGCCACACGGTGTCAGTGTTGCTCCATGCAGCAAATGCTCTGTGCATTACCCCGCGTAGCCACACGGTGTCACTGTTGCACTGTGCAGGAAATGCTTTGTGCATTACTCTGTGTGGCCACACAGTGTCACTGTTGGTCTGTGAGGGAAATGCTCTGTGCATTATGCTGTGTGGCCACACAGTGTCACTGTTGCTCTGTGAGAGAGATGCTCTGAGCATTAGCCTGCATGGCCACACGGTGACTCTGTTGCTCCAGGAGAAGTGCTCTCTGCATTACCCTGGCTGGCCACATGGAGTCACTGTTGCTCTGTGAGAGAGATGCTCTGTGCCTTACCCGGCGTGGCCACACAGTGTCACTGTTGCTCCATGGAGGAAATCCTTAATGCATTACCCTGCGTGGCCACATGATGTCACTGTTGCTCCATGTAGGAAATGCTCTGTGTATTATGCTGTGTGGCCACACGGTGTCGCTCTTGCTTCGTGAGGGAAATGTTCTGTGTATTACCGCACGTGACCACATGGTGTCACTGTTGCTCCATGCAGGAAATCCTTAGTGTGTTACCCTGCGTGGCCACACACTGTCACTTTTGCTCCATGCAGGAAATGCTCTGTACCTTACCCTGCATGGCCACACGGTGTCAGTCTTGCTCTGCGAGGGAAATAGTCTGTGCATGTCCCCGTGTGGCCACACAGTTTCACTGTTGCTCCATGCAGGAAATCCTTAGTGCATTACCCTGCGTGGCCACACGGTGTCACTGTAGCTGTATGAGAAACATGCTCTGTGCATTACCCCGCATGGCCACACAGTGTAACTCTTGCTCCAAGCAGGAAATGCTCTTTGCATTGCTCTGCATGGCCACAGAGTGTCACTGTTGCTCCATGTAGGAAATCCTGAGTGCATTACCCTGCGTGGTCACACGATATCACTGTTGTTCTGTGAGAGAGATGCTCTGTGAATTACTCTTTGTGGCCACACTGTTTCACTGTTGCTCCATGCAGGAAATCCTTAGTGCATTATCCTGCGTGCCCACACGGAGTCACTGTTGCTCGATGCAGGAAATCCTTAGGGCATTACCGCACGTGGCCACATGGTGTCACTGTACCTCCATGCAGGAAATGCTCTGTGCATTACCCTGCGTGGTCACATGGTGTCACTGTTGCTCTGTGAGGGAAATGCTCTGTGCGTTATCCTGCATGGCCACACTGTGTCAATGTTTCTGTATGAGAGAGGTGCTCTGTGCATTATCGTGTGTGGCCACACGGAGTCACTGTTGATCCATGCATGAAATCCTTAGTGTATTTCCCTGCGTGGCCACATGGTGTCAGTGTTGCTCTGTGAGAGACACGCTCTGTGCATTACCCCACGTGGCCACACGGGGTCACCGTTGCTCCATGCAGGAAATCCTTAGTGCATTATCCCACATGGCCACACAGTGTCACTGTTGCTCTGAGCCGGACATGCTCTGCGCATTACCCCGCGTGCCCACACGGTGTCACTGTTCCTCCATGCTGGAAATCCTTAGTGCATTACCCTTCCTGGCCACACCGTGTCATAGTAGCTCCATGCAGGAAATGCTCTGTGCAATACCCCTCATGGCCACACGGTGTCACTGTTGCTCTGTGAGGGAAATGCTCGGTGCATACCCTGTGTAACCACATGGCACCTCTCTTGCTCTGTGAGAGAGATGCTCTGTGCATTACCATGCGTGGCCACATGGAGTCACTGTTGCCTCATGCAGGAAATCCTCAGTGCATTACCCTGCGTGGCCACACGGTGTCATTGTAGCTCCATGCAGGAAATGCTTTGTGCATTATTCTGCGTGGCCACACGGTGTCACTGCTGTTCTATGAGAGAGATGCTCTGTGCATTACCCTGTGTGGCCACACAGTGCCACTGTCGCTCCGTGAAAGAAATCCTTAGTGAATTACCCTGCATGACCACACAGTGTCATGCTTGATCTTTGAGAGAGATGCTCTGTACATGACCCTGTGTGGCCACGTGGTGTCACTGTTTCTCCATGCAGGAAATCCTTAGTGCATTACCCCACGTGGCCACACGGAGTAACTGTTGCTCCATGCAGGAAATGCTTTGTGCATTATCCTGCATGGCCACACTGTGTCACTGTTGCTATATGAGAGAGGTGCTCTGTGCATTACCATATGTGGCCTCACGGTGTCACTGTTGCTCTGTGAGGGAAATGCTCTGTGCATTACCCTGTGTTGCCACACAGTGTCACTGTTGAGGCATGCAAGAGATCCTTAGTGCATGACCCTGCGTGGCCACACGGTGTAACTGTTGCTCTATGAAAGAGATAATCTCTGCATACCCTGAGTAACCACACGGTGTCACTGTTGCTCTGTGAGAGAGATGCTCCATTGGTAGTGGTGTGGGTTGACTGTGGGAGTTGACTCTGACTCTGTTCATCAAGTGGGGCTAATGTACAGTGGATGGCAGAGGGAGGGCGGCATCTCAGACACCAGTAGAACTTGGGGCAGTGATGGCTCCTGCTTGGGTTACATGTTGTCTTTGCAGAGGGATCGTCCAGGAGCCACAGCTGGAGGAGAAACTGGAAGAAATGAACCTGAGCAGCCTGGACATCCTTGTAAGCAGAGATGAACAGTCCTCAGCTTTCTGCCTTCCACATAACTGGCTGTAAGTAAGCAGTCAGTGCTTGGAATTCCTCATCAGTTCTCGCTCCAGTTTTGTGCTGAGGCGCTGAACATCCTCATTGAATGTGGTGCTCTGTGGGATTAAAGCTGGGGAAGGGACCAGAGTCTCAGTTGCCAACTTTCACTAGGTAAATAAGCACCCCGACTTTCATAACAAGCCAAAAATCAAGCTAATCCCATTTCAAAACAATTCCGAAGCAAGCCAATCCCTTGGAATCCCAACACTCTGTGCGACTAAATATCCCATTGCAAGTCATCAGAGACTGTGGTGGGCCCCCTGTACACTCCTGACTCTCTCCCCTCTTTGCCCCTGCGTGCCCCCAATTGCTGGGAGCCAACCAAAAAAAAAAAAAGCAGTCAGAAACTACAGCAAACAACAACCTGCAAGCCAAAAACTAGCCAACAAGCAACTTGCAAGCCAGTTGGGCCAGAAACATGACCAATTTCTGCAATTTTTTCTGCAGGTTTGGCATTTCTGACCGGAGTCTGCTATGCAGAGTGAGTATTTAAGGTGTCATTGCAAGGGGCGTTTTCTACTGTTAGTCCTAAAGATGTAATGGAAAGATGGTTGAGGGCGGAGGCCTACCGTGTCGGGGAGGTGAAAAGAAGAGCCTATAAGACATTGCCTCCTGAGAGGGTAGGGTATTTCTCTTTCCCCTTGTGGTGGGTTTAGTTGCAAAGGAAAAGAAGTCACGTGTCAGAGTCCACTGTCCTCGTGCGATGGAAGGGGAGCAAGAGCGCTGAGACCGCAAGGATTGTAGATGGAAGGCTTTTGCGCGGCATCAGGGAGTGGAACAGTCGTCAGTGTCAGTGAGTTAAGTGTCTGGTTTGGTGGTTCCTCTGCTCACGGCCCACCTCGCTCCTGGTAGGGGCGCCCTGTTAGTTAGGGCTGAGTTTGTAAGAAAAGGTTCCTGACCAGTGGTTATGAGGGAGACAAGGTCCCCATTTTCAGAAGCTGCTCAGTTCTCTGGCCAGGGGAGGTGTGTCCTCCGCAGCAGAAAGTTGGATCCAGGAGGGTGACTCCAAATTGCGAGTTACTTGCCTTCCTCCCACATTTTTCTGTCTCTCTCCTCTAATGTGTTGGCCAACACACACTCTGTCTGTCTGTCTGTCTCTCTCTCTGTCCTTGCCTCACCTTGTGCTGTCTCCCTTCGTAGCACACAGGCAGGTGTGGTAGGTGTGCATCCCCACAGGCTAGGTCTTGGGAGCTATGAACAAATAAGGGAGCGAAATGATGCAGGGCAGTGGGCGCTAGAGTACAGTGGTGACTGTGGGTGTTGACTGAGTCTCTGCTCTAATGGGGCTGATGTGGATGGGATAGGAGAGGGAGGCAGGGATGAGGGAAAGGTTTTACACACCAATTGAATTTTGTGTAGTGATGGCTCTTGTTTGGCTTATTTGCTGCGCTTGCAGCCGAATCATCCAGGAGCAGCAGCTGTGGAACAAATTGGCAGATGTGGACAAGAGCAGCCTGAACATACTTCTAAGCAGACATAAACTGTCCTCAGCTTTCTGCCTCCTGCTTAACTGTCTGTGAGTAAGCCGTCAGTGCTTTGAATTCCTCATCTGTACTTGCCATAGTTCTCTTCACAGGCTGTGTGCTTCCTTGTTGGGTACAGGGCTATGTGAGATCAGGGCTGAAACTCCAGCCATCCCCACAAACTGCTCCACTCCGCCAGCAGCTCTGTTCCACAGTATAGCTTTGGGATCCCCACTAGTTAGCACCATACTCAGTGCTCTCAGTGATTCCAGCTCATAGTAGGGGAGCCCCAGTGATAGCACATCATTAGCCCAAAGTGATTTCAGCTCAGTAACCTGTATTTAAATTTTTGAGGGAATAAAAAAAAAATTCAACTCTGACATTCCACAGTGGAGAGAGCAGGGGGTACCACTGGTGCTTCCAGCTCCACAAGGAGACTGCATCACCAAGCACAAATACTTGTCCCCAGCCTCTCTCAATTCTCTGGGTTTTGGAACCCATGTCCCATGTCTAGCAAGTACCACCCAACTGAGGGTGAGCAATTTGTCACCAAGCAGTCCCACAGCTTGGGAGTCTGGGATAGGGTAGGCGTGCCTATGCAAATACACTCTCTGAAATTCTTTCCACCAGATGTCAGTGTAGAGCTTATCCTGACTCTGCTTACACTGGTGTCAGGCTTCCACTGCTGGAGATCAAGGGGAGTGATTGAGGGTGGCATATCTTATTTCAGTATTAAGAAGTGGCAGTTTGGGGACAATTTGGGGTAAGTTTTGGGGTTGGGACCCATATTTTTAGTGTAGCTTATTAAGAGGCTGCCACTGACTGAGGGTGTGGTCACCCTGAACTGGAAGCCTGTAGTTTGACGTGGTGAAGGCGCGCTGGGCACTTTGAATAAACTAAAGAAGAGACATTACATAAAATTACAGAAAATCGGTGTTGTGCCAAAACAATGTTTCCTGGTGGTTCTGGGGCTAAACCTCTGGTTTGTTACCTGGCTGTGTTGGGGGGTGTTAGTGCCCACGGCTTAGGCACGCTACGTGAGGGTGGCTCTGGGTGACTGACCGCAGAACGGAGGAGCGTGAGGGAGCGCTTGAGGTGCGCGGCAGAACCTGGATTAGAAGGCAGCGTGGGGCCGGTTAGTGCCCGCTGGGGAGTGTGAGACATGCTGCTCTGTTACGGGGGTGGAGGGGTGCTGACAGTCTGGCCACTTGAGAAGACCAGAGCTGCGGTGCTGGCTTGCCCGGCGTTTTCTGAAAGCTGATCTCCCATTGGGTCCTCACTAAGTGATGTTTTCTCACAGCTAATCTCCCATTGGGCTGTGCCTGGGTGACGCTTTCTGAAAGCAAAGCTGGGCGCAGCCGTTAGGCCCTTGTGCAGTCGGCGCTCAGCGCAGGCCTGCGAGAAGCAGATTGAGGCCGAGTGGTGTCGATTCCGGCTGCCCGGGCGGAGGAACGGAGACCCCCAGCAGCGGGCGCTGCCGTCCTCACTTGCGAAGCCGCAGAGCTCAGGGAGTTCACTGGTTGCACCTGCTTGTGTGCTAGTGTTTTCTGGCAGCCAATGGGCTGTCGCTAGGAGATGTTTTATGACTGAGCTGGCAGCCAATGAGCTGTCAGTGTCGCTAGGTGATGGTTTCTGACCGAGCTGGCAGCCAATGGGCTGTCACTGCCTGAGGGTGGAAATTGCTGCTGCAGGCACCTGTGGCTCAGAAACTTCTCCAAGCCCCGGGACCGTTTGCAGTCGCTGAAGGGAGGCGGGAAATCTCCAGGCTGGAGTGAAGGATCCAGTGGGCAGCGAACCCGCCACAGGCCCATGGGCACAGCCACTGCCGCGGGGAGTTGGACCAAACTCCCTGCTTTGCGCTGGGCACTGCCAGTGAACACGTGCAATGATTGTAGCTACAGAATCCGCTCCCGTGCGTGTGAGCGAAGTCCCTGTAGCTGGGAGGCCAGTGGAAGCAGGATTCCTGGGGTTTTCCAGTGTGGGAGTTGGGAACTGGGCTCCGGGTTGGAGCGGTGTCGGGCTTAGGTTCGGAACTCGCAGTTAGGGTTGGGAGGAGGATTGGGCACAGTTTGGGTTAAGGGGTTTAAGGTTGGGGACCAGGTTATAGGGTGAGCAATTTTTCGTTCAATATGGGTTCCGGAAGAGGAGTGTGTTAAAACTTTGTGTTGGGGGTTAGATTTTGGCGGGAGGATTTGGCCAACAGCAGCAGCATAGAAGTGTCCCAAAGACGTGGAGCGGAAGGACCCCCAGCCACCGAATGCTCAGAGGAGAAGCGCTGCCACCTAGGGCAGCAAAAACCATGGCGCCACTCCTGACTATGGTGTAACAGTGCCATGGTGCTAGAGAGAAGACGGTGAGACATTTCCCGCTCCTGAGACACCAGGGTCCCCACCTGTTTGCGTCGCTGGCTGCCTGGCTCAGCTGGGCCCTGGGCTGCAGCTCCAGCTGGATGTGGGTGGGGACAGGTGGGGTTTCTTAGCCTCCATCTCTGTGCTTAGTAAGCTGCTTTGTGTACAGGATTTGAGGAGGTTCGAGGGACCCCGCCCCCCGGCCAGAGCATTGCATCTCAAGAAAAATGAGACCTGTGGCAGGCTGTGGAGCAGGTGGTTAAGCAGCCGGGAGACCGCATGCTTGTACATCCCTGAGCAGCAGGGTGCGCATTGCATGTAGCACGAGTGTAGCACTGCGAGGGCAGTTTCTGCTGGCTGGCTGGTGCAGGAAACAGGGGTCCAGAGGTGACAGGGACAGCTGCCATGATATGAAGCCACCAACTTAGCAGTCTGTGACATTACCATCCATCCCTTCAGCCCTGTGCAACCCTTCAGCCATCCATGCATCCCCCTGTATGCCATATACATTGCTCCATCCATCCACATGCCTTACACACTCATCTCCATGTGCATCCCTCTGTCTCTCTGATTGGCCATGCAGTCCTCAGCACAATAAGACCTGGACCTTGAATAAGGCTTTTGGGTGCTGCAGTAATGGAGCTGGAGGTGATAGTATGGGTGTGGGCAGCTCTAGTACCAGCCCCACTTCTTCTAAACCCAAAATCTCTAGAAAGATGGTGTGTGTGTGGAAAGACCAGCCCCCTCCCGAGCCTGACAGGCAGGTCACAGCCTTCTCAGTACAGCACTGTCACTGTTGCTCCATGAAGGAAATGCTCTGTGCATTACCCCACGTGGCCACTCAGTGTCACTGTTGCTCCATGAAGGAAATGCTCTGTGCATTACCGCGCATGGCCACCCAGTGTCACTGTTGCTCCATGAAAGAAATTCTCTGTGCTTTATGCCGCGTGGTCACCCACTGTCACTGTTGCTGCATGCAGGAAATACTTTGTGCATTGCCTCTCTTGGCCACACAGTGTCACTGTTGCTCTATGAAGGAAAAGCTCTCTGCAGTACCTCTCGTGACCACAGAGTGTCACTGTTGCTCCATGAGGGAAATGCTCTGTTCATTATCTGGCGTGGCCACCCAGTATCATTCTTGCGCCATGAGGGATATGCTCTGTGCATTACCCCGTGTGGCCACACAGTGTCACTGTTGCTCCATGCAGGAAATGCTCTGTGCATTACCTGGCGTGGCCACCCAGTGTCACTGTTGCTCCATGAAGGAAATGCTCTGTGCTTTACCCTAAGTGACCAGACAGTGTCACTATTACTCCGAGAGAAATGCTCTCTGCATTACCGGGCATGGCCACCGAGTGTCACTGTTGCTCCATAAGGGAAATGCTCTATGCATTACCTCACGTGGCCACACAGTGTCACTCTTCATCCATGAAGGAAAAGCTCTGTATATTACCCTAAGTGGCCACACAGTGCCACTATTACTCCATGTGGGAAATGGTCTGTACATTACCCTGCGTTGCCATCCAGTGTCACTCTTGCTTCATGAGAGAACTACTCTGTGGATTATCCCAAGTGGCCACACAGTGTCACTATTACTCCATGAGGGAAATACTCTGTTCATTAGTCCTAATGGCCAAATAGTATCACTGTTGCTCCATGAAGGAAATGCTCTGTGCATTACCCAAAGTGGCCACACAGTGTCACTATTACTCCACGAAGGAAATGCTCTGTGCATTAACCCACATGGCCACATAGTGTCACTGTTGCTCCAGGAAGGAAATACTCTGTTCATTACCCCATGCTTCCACCCAGTTTCACTGTTACGCCGTGAAGGACATGCTCTTTTTATTATCTCACTTGGCCACTTCGTGTCACTGATGCTCCATGAGGGAAATGCTCTCTGCATTACCTTGCATGGCCACACAGTGTCACTATTGTTTAGTGAAGTAAATGCTCTGTGCACTACCCCACGTGGCCACCCAGTGTCACTGTTGCTCCATGAGGGAAATGCTCTCTGCATTACCCCGTGTTGCCACACAGTGTCACTATTACTCCATGCAGGAAATGCTCTGTGTATTACCCTGCGTGGCCACACAGTGTCACTGTTGCTCCATGAAGGAAATGCTTTGTGCATTACACCGTGTGACCACTATGTTTCACTGTTGTGTCACGAGGGAAATGCTCTCTGCATTACCACACATGGCCACTCAGTGTCACTGTTGCTCCATGAAGGAAATTCTTTGTGCATTACCCTACATGGCCACCTAGTGTCACTGTTGCTCCATGAAGGAAATCTGTGCACTACCCCATGTGACCACCCAGTGTCACTATTACTCCCTGAGGGAAATGCTCTGTGCATTACCCCACATGGCCACCCAGTTTCACTGCTGCTCCATGAAGGAAATCCTCTGTGCATTACCCCGGATTGCATCCAGTGTCACTGTTGCTTCATGAGAGAAATTCTCTGTGCAATACCCCAAGTGGTCACACTGTGTCACTGTTGCTACTTAAAGAAATAGTGTCTGCATTATACTGTATAACCTGACAGTATCACTGTTTCTCCATGAAGGAAGTGCTCTGTGCATTATGCTGCGTAGCCACCTAGTACCACTGTTGATCCATGGAGGAAATCCTGTGTGCCTTACCCCACGTGGCCACCCAGTGTCACTGTTGCTTCATTAGGGAAATGCTCTGTGAATTACCCTATGTGGCCACACAGTGTCACTATTATTCCATGAAGGAAATGCTCTCTGCATTACCGCGCATGGCCGCTGAGTGTCACTGTTGCTCCATGAGGGACATTATTTGTGCGTTACACGGCATGGCCACCCAATGTGACTCTTGATCTATGAGGGAAATGCTCTGTACATTACCCCAAGTCGCCACACAGTGCCACTATTACTCCATGTGGGAAATGTTCTGTTCATTACCCTGCGTTGCCATCCAGTGTCACTCTTGCTTCATGAGAGAACTGCTCTATGCATTGCCCAAGTGGCCACACAGTGTCACTGTTGCTCCTTAAAGAAATACTCTCTGCATTATGCAGCATGGCAACACAGTGTCGCTGTTGCTCCATGAAGGAAATGCTCTTTGTATTACCCTGCGTGGCCACACAGTGTCACTGCTGATCCTTGAAGGAAATCCTCTGTGCATTATCCTGCATTACCACCCAGTATCAGTGTTGCTCCATGAGAGAAATGCTCTGTGCATTACCTCAAGTGGCCACACAGTGTCACTGTTGTTTACTGAAGTAAATGCTCTGTGCATTTCCCCATGTGGCCACACAGAGTCACTGTTGCTCCATGAGGAAAACGCTCTCTGCATTACCTTGCATGGCCACACAGTGTCACTGTTGTTTAGTGAAGTAAATGCTCTGTGCATTACCCTACGTGGCCACCCAGTGTCACTGTTGCTCCATGAGGGAAATGCTCTCTGCATTACCCCATGTGGCCACACAGTGTCACTATTACTCCATGCAGGAAATGCTCTGTGTATTACCCTGCGTGGCCACACAGTGTCACTGTTGCTCCATGAAGGAAATCCTCTGTGCATTACCCCGTCTGACCACTATGTTTCACTGTTGTATCATGAGGGAAATGCTCTGTGCATTACCCGATGTGGCCACCCAGCGTCACTGTTGCTCAATGAAGGAAATGCTCTGTGCCTTTCTCCACGTGGCCATCCAGTGTCTCTGTTGATCCATGAGGGAAATGCTGTCTGCATTACCACACATGGCCACCCAGTGTCACTGTTGCTCTGTGCATTAACCCTTGCGGCAACACAGTGTCACTGTTGCTTCATGAAGGAAATCTGTGCATTACCCCATGTGGCCACCCAGTGTCACTATTACTCCCTGAGGGAAATGCTCTGTGCATTACCCCGCATGGCCACCCAGTTTCACTGCTGCTCCATAAAGGAAATCCTCTGTGCATTATCTTGCATTGCACCCAGTGTCACTGTTGCTTCATGAGAGAAATTCTCTGTGCATTACCCCAAGTGGTCGCACCGTGTCACTGTTGCTCC
Source organism: Gopherus evgoodei (assembly GCF_007399415.2). Lineage (NCBI taxonomy): Eukaryota > Metazoa > Chordata > Testudines > Testudinidae > Gopherus > Gopherus evgoodei. The sequence continues at coordinate 55,171 of NC_044341.1, read as the reverse complement.
TTAAAGAAATACTGTCTGCATTATACTGCATAGCCACACAGTATCTCTGTTTCTCCATGAAGGAAGTGCTCTGTGCATAATGCTGCGTAGCCACCCAGTGTCACTGTTCATCCATGGAGGAAATCCTGTGTGCATTACCCTATGTGGCCACCCAGTGTCACTGTTCCTCCATGAAAAAATTCCTCTGTGCATCACCCTGCATTGCACCCAGTGTCAGTGTTGCTTCATGGGAGAAATTCTCTGTGCATTACCTCAGGCGGTGGCACCGTGTCACTATTACTCCATGAAAGAAATGCTGTGTGCATTACCCGGCGTGGCCACACAGTGTCATTGTTGCTCCATGAAGGAATGCTCTGTTTATTACCCCATGTTTCTACCCAGTGTCACTGTTGCGCCGTAAAGGGCATGCTCTGTTTATTATGTCGCGTGGCCACTCCGTGTTACTGTTGCGCCGTGAAGGACATGCTCTCTGCATTACCCTATGTGGCCACACAGAGTCACTGTTGCTCCATGAGGAAAACGCTGTCTGCCTTACCTTGCATGGCCACACAGTGTCACTGTTGTTTAGTGAAGGAAATGCTCTGTGCATTACCCTACGTGGCCACCCAGTGTCACTTTTGCTCCATGAGGAAAATACCCTGTGTATTTCCCCAGCTGGCTGCATAGCGTTACTCTTCTTCATGAGGGAAATGCTCACTGCATTACCGCACATGGCCACCAAATGTCACTGTTGCTCCATGAAGGAAATGCTCTCTGCATTACTGCACATGGCCACCGAGTGTCACTATTGCTCCATGAATGAAATCCTCTGTACATTACCCCAAATGGCCACACAGTGTCACTATTACTACATGAGGAAAATGCTCAGTTCATTAGGCCTAATGGCCATACAGTGTCACTGTTGCTCCTTAAAGAAATACTCTCTGCATTATGCAGCATGGCCACACGGTGTCACTGTTGCTCCATGAAGGAAATGCTCTTTTCTTTACCCTGTGTGGCCACACAGTGTCATTGTTGCTTCATGAGAAAATGCTCTGTGCATTACCTCAAGTGGCCACACGGTGTCACTATTACTCCATAAAGGAAATGCTCTGTGTATTGCCCCGCGTGGGCACCCAGTGTCACTGTTGCTCCGAGAAGGAAATGCTCGGTGCATTACCATGTGTGGCCACTCTGTGTCACTGTTGCTCCATGAGGGAAATGCTCTGTGCATTACCCCATGTGGTCACAGAGAGTCACTGTTGCTCCATGAGGAAAATGCTGTGTGCATTACCTGGTGTGGCCACACAATGTCACTTTTGTTCAATGAAGGAAATGATCTGTGCAATTCCCTGCGTGGCCACCCAGTGTCACTGTTGCTCCATGAGGGAAATGCTCTCTGTATTACCGTGCATGGCCACCCAGTGTCACTGTTGGTCAATGAAGGAAATTCTTTGTGCTTTACCCCGCGTGGCCAAACAGTGTCACTGTTGCTTCATGAAGGAAATGCTCTGTGCATTTCTGGCATGGCCACACAATGTCACTGTTTCTCCATGAAGGAAATGCTCTCTGCATTACCGCGCATGCAACCGAGTGTCACTGTTGCTCCATAAGAAAAATGCTCTGTGCATTACCCCTCATGGCCATACAGTGTCACTGTTGCTCCAGGAGGAAAATGCTCTGTGCATTACCTGGCGTAGTCACACGGTGTCACCGTTTTTCCATGAAGGAAATGCTCTGTTCATATCCGCACGTGGCCACCTAGTGTCACAATTACTCCATGAGGGAAATGCTCTGTGCATTACCTGCATGGCCACACAGTGTTACTGTTGCTCGATGAAGGAAATCCTCTGTGCATTATCCGAAGAGGCCACACAGTGCCACTATTACTCCATGTGGGAAATGCTCTGTGCCTTAGCCCTAATGGCCACACAGTGTCACTGTTGCTCCTTAAGGAAATACTCTCTACATTATGCTGCATGACTACCCAGTGTCACTGTTGCTTCATGAAGGAAATCCTCTGTGCATTACCCCAAGTGGCCACACAGTGTCACTATTACTCCATGAAGGAAATGTTCTGTGCATTACCCCGTGTGGCCACCCATTGTCACTGTTGCTACATGAGGGAAATGCTCTGTGCATTAACCCAAGTGGCCACACTGTGTCACTGTCCCTTGATGAGGGAAATGATTTGTTCATTACCTGGTGTGACAAAGTCGGACAGTCCTTAATGTTTCCTCTGACGTCTTTGTTTGTGCCTCAGTTTCCCTTATGCATTTCTTAGGTATCTAGGGGGTGAGAGTGTTGCAGAACAAAGGACCAGTGCCCTTAAATGGCGGGCATTCTATCTCCTTGCAACTAATGGCCGAGGCCATTCCCCCCTGCAAGGAGATAGCTAATGGTGTTGGAGAACAAAGGAATCAGGTGACCTCCTGGCCCAGGAAAGGAACAAAGCCCAGAGAAGGAGGGGCTGGAGGTGAATCAGTTTGGAGCTGGCAGGGGACTTTGAGTGAAGTGCAGACGTGGGTGTCTGGCTCGCCATCCCCAGGATGGACATGGCTGAGGGGTCCTGTTCTCTGTACCTACAAGCTCTGCTTTAGACCACATTCCTGTCATCTAATAAACCTCTGTTTTACTGGCTGGCTAAGAGCCACGTCTGACTGTGAAGTGGGGGGCGCAGGACCCTCTGGCTTCCTCAGAACCCCACCAGGGTGGACTCGCTGTGGGAAACACACGGAGGGGCAGAGGATGCTGAATGGTCCAAGGTCAGATCCAAGAAGGTGGAAGCCATTTGAGCTTCTTGCCCTGCTCACAAGGAGGAAACATCACTAGAGTCCTGACAGGCTTTGTAGGGAGCAGTTCCAGAGCATCACCCAGGAACTCCATGACACCTGGATTGGCCATCTGGTTTCACTCTTGATCCAGGAGGGAAATACTTAATGAAACCAGGTGGCCACTCCAGGTAATGTACACAGCATCTCCTTCAATGCATTCCCGCCTGCCCCTCACTGGGACCCAATCAACCTCCTCCAACTTGCTCCTGCGTCTCCAGGCTTGCCAGCACTCCGCTCACCCCACCCAAGCTGCCCCCTGTACGTGGACTTTCCCTTGGCCCTCCCAATCCACCCCATCTGTTCCCCAACTCAGGGTACCCGAACATCCTCCTGGACACCCCGTCCCTACACCCCAACCCCAATTGGCTCCATCCTATTTCTCCATTGCTGGGCCCCACTTTCCCAGCATTGCACTCCCCCACACCATCCACAGCCTGCCAGGTTTCCCTCTTCAATTCCTGTTCCCCTTCTCAGCCACACCGGGGCCTTTCAACCCACCTCCACCCTGCCTTTACTCTCTTCTGAATTCCACATTCCCTCACTACACCTGGGGAACCCTACACCCCTCTACCTCACTGTGCAGCCCCCACCCCCATATATCCCAGGCAGTCATTAAGACGACTAAGCCACTGATGCCTACTGAACTTATCCATAGATCAGCCCCATAGATTCTCTCTCTCCTCTCCTCATGCCGTCTCCCTTCGTAGGACAAGGGCAGGTGTGGTAGGTGTGCATCCCCACAGGCTAGGTCTCGGGAGCCATGGAGAAGTAGGAGGGGATGAAAATCATGCAGGGCAGTGGGTGTGAGAGTGGAGCACTGACTGTCGGTATTAACTCGGTCTCTGTTCATTGAGGGAGGCCGATGTAGATAGGATGGAAGAGGAAGGCAGGGATGAGGGCAAGAGCTCTGTGTAGTGATGGCTCATGCTTGGCTTTTGCAGCTGCTCTGACAGAGGAATTGTTGTTCTGGAGCCCTAGCCAGAGGAGAAGCTGGTAGAAGTGGATCTGAGCAGCCTGGACATCCTCCCAAGCAGATATGAACAGTCCTCAGCTTTCTGCCTCCCTCATAACTACACTTCACGATTTTTAGCGGTGTGGTTTAAATATAAGATAAATGCATAGTAGAGGCTGAGTACAGACAGCTGCTTCCCTTTAGGTGATGCTTGGTTTCTCATAAAAGTTTTCCTCCTTGTTCTGGGTATGGGAGGAGAATTTCCCTATTTTGGGAGCAGCTGTGGGATTACGACCTGGGAAAGAGACAATAATCTCCTCTGTACAGTGACTGTTTTGGGTGCAGGTGCAGGTGCAACAGGCTCCTTAACATCAGAATGTAAGAATGGCAATACTGGGTCAGACCAAAGGTCCATCTAGCCCAGTATCCTGTCTTCCGACTGGGTAATACCAGGTTGAAGGACATAAATCCACACTGTGTAGAGGTCAAGCATAAGAGTTTATCAAACACAGTGCTAGCGGAATGCTACCTTGCTTATTAGTCTTAGAGACACTGTCAATTAATTGATTACAATAGAATATATAGATTTTCCATGGGCGGGGGAAAGTGACGGGGGAGGCAGCTCCACCCCCCCGGGATAGGTTTTGCAGCAAGTCAAGATAAAGGTCTAGAGAACATGACCTATGGAGGAAGGCTGAAAGAATTGGGTTTGTTTAGTTTGGAAAAGAGAAGACAGAGGGGACATGATAGCAGTTTTCAGGTATCTCAAAGGGTGTCATAAGGAGGAGGGAGAAAACTTGTTCATCTTAGCCCCTAAGGATAGAGCAAGAAGCAATGGGCTTAAACTGCAGCAAGGGAGGTTTAGGTTGGACATTAGGAAAAAGTTCCTAACTGTCAGGGTGGTTAAACATTGGAATAAACTGCCTAGGGAGGTTGTGGAATCTCCATCTCTGGAATTATTTAAGAGTAGGTTAGATAAATGTCTATCAGAGAGGGTCTAGACCAGGGGCAGGCAACCTACGGCACAGGTGCCAAAGGTGGCATGTGAACTGATTTTCAGTGGCACTAACACTGCCTAGGTCCTGGCCAACAATCCAGGGGGCTCTGCATTTTAATTTAATTTTAAATGAAGCTTTTTAAACATTTTAAAAACCTTATTTACTTTATATACAACAATAGTTTAGTTATATATTACAGACTTATAGAATGAGACCTTCTAAAAATGTTATCATGTATTACTGGGATGCAAAACCTAAAATTAGAGCAAATAAATGAAGACTCGGCACACCACTTCTGAAAGGTTGCTGACCACTGGTCTAGACAGTATTTGGTTCTGTCATGAGGATAGGGGACTGGACTCGATGACCTCTCAAGGTTCCTTCTAGTGATGGGACACCTGCACCCCAATCCTCTTCAGGCAAAAATCATCTACTCTCCCCTATCCCTTGCATCCCTCCTGCTCCTGCCCATTCCCATGTCCCCTGAGCGGGTCCTCAGACAAGCTGTCCCCACTTCAACTCAGATGGGCTTAGCCACAACCTGACACCTCAAAACTGCCAGAAGCCTGGAATTCCTCTGCTTATCCCCCACCTTCCCTCCCGCCAATTCCTCTCAGCCTCAATCTTCCTGGAGACCCACCCCTGTATGACCCCCCCGACCCTCGGCTCCCAGCCCCCATAATTGCCATGTGCCCAGCTACGCCCTGCTGGGGGGCCGGGGGGGGGCGGAGAGAAGGAAGGAAGCAGAAGTTTCTGGGAGTTGTTGTGTGCCCCGGCCTACAACTCCCATCAGCCACCGCGGATCCAGCGGCACCCTGGGAGAGGCGGGGTCTGGTGCTGGCTTCTCGCAGCGGCCAGGGCGGGGCCCGGCGCCTTTGGTTTGGGTGGGCGGTGCTTTTGGCAGTACAGCGTCTGTTTGCGGAGCGGGGCCGGAAACGGAAGGTGGGAGAGGAAGTGATATAACCAGTTTGGACGCCAACCGCGGTAACCGGGGAATTAGTTTTGTTCTGTGCCAGTTGCATCCTGGGAGTTGTAGTTTTCAAAGTGTTGCCGCCTCGACCGTGTTTGGTACCGACACGCCCAGCGTGCCATGGGCCGCCCCCGTATCTCCCAGCCCGCACGCACCCACGTTCCCCTGCGCCCTCAGCGCGACGCGACCTTCCCCAACCCCCCCACACCTCGGCCCCCAACCCACCACGCGCCCCCTGTCCCCCCTGCACCTCCCGTCTGCTGTGACCTTCCCCGGGCCGCCCCACAGCCTTCCGCAGCCCACCCCGCGCACCCCTAGGGCGCCGCGACGTTCCCCAACTGCCCCCCCCATACACCGAGCCCACCACAACCTTCCTTATCCCCCCCCACACACCCAACCTTCCCCAACCCGCATCCCCAGTCCCCAACCTACAACCTTCTCCAACCCGCACCCCCATTCTTTTAGCCCAAACCAACCCGCCCCCGTCTATTTCTCCATCCTTTGGGCACCTCAATCCTCCTTTCTTGTCCCTCCAACACCTCCCAGGCCACCCCAACTTGCACCCCATCCCTGCCTTTCCTCCATCTATGCCTCTTCCCATAGCAACCCCTCAGCCCCCATCTCTTACCAACACCCTCCAGCCTGCAACAACCTTCCCCAACCCACAAGCCCTGTATCCCTCAGTTCATTCCTCCACTCATGGGACTCCATAGCCACAGTCTATCTCCAACATCCTCCCAGCTCACAACAACCTGTGCCTCTATCCATGCCTCCCTCCCAACACTCCCAGCCCAACACAACCTGCACCCCACTCTGTCCCTAGATCTGTGGGCCCCCAGTGCCCTTTTGTCCTTTCTCCAACATGCATCCCTATCCCTACCTTACTCCCCCCCTCCCTCCATCCATCCATGGGGCCCCTCAGCCCTTCTCTCTCCTTCCTCCACAACACAAACCCTTCATAGGACATGGGCAGGGATGCTAGGTGTACATCCCCACAGGCCAGGTCTCGGGAGCCATGGAGAAGTAGGAGCGGACGAAAAACATGCGGAGTAGTGGATGGTAAAGTGGAGTGGTGACTGGGATCAGTCTCTGTTCATCGAGTGGGACTGGAGAGGGAGGCAGGAATGAGGGCAAGATTAAAGGCACCAATACAGCTCTGTATAATGATAGTTCTTGTTTGGCTTTATTAGTTTGCAGAGGAATCGTCCAGGAGCTCTAGCCAGATAAGAATATGGCAGAAATGGACTTGAGCAGCCTGGACATCCTTCTAAGGATACATAAACAGTCCTCATGTTTCTGCCTTCTGCATCCCTGGCTGTGAGTCAGTGCTTTCGATTCCTCATCTACGCTCACTGTGGTACTCTTCAAAGGCCATGTGCTTCCTCGGGTGCGGGGCTCTGTTAGATTACGGCTGGGGTGGGGCCAGAGTCTGCTGTACAGAGTGATTATTTTGGGTGCAGTTGCAAGGAGTGCTTTTTAGTTGTAGTGCTCAAGGGCAAATGGGGGGGGGGGAAGGTTCGGGGCGGAACCCTGCTGTGTGGGAGGGGTGAAAAGAATAGCCTAAGCGAAGTTGTCCACTGAGATAACTTTCTTTGTTTTTCCTCCTTGTGCCGGGTTTAGTACCAAGGGAAAAGAAATCAAACATCAGAGTTTACTCTCCTCATCGGATGGAAAGCGAGCGAGAGCAGTGAGCCCGCGAGCATTGTTGATGCAAGTGAAGAGCCATCCGGTTGGCAGTTGCTACTGTCAGTGAGATACATGTCTGGTTTCGAGAGGGCTCTGCTCATGACCCGCCTGGCTCCAGATAGGGCTGCCCCATTGGCTGGGGTTGGGTTTGTGAGAAATGCTTCCTGACCAGCTGTGCTTACGAGAGAGACAAGATCCCCATTTTCAGGGGCTGCTCAGTTCTCTGGCCAGGAGCAGTGTGTCCTCCACAGCAGAAGGTTGCATCTAGGAGATTGACTTCAGGTAGTGAATTGCTTTCCTTCCTCCCACCTCTCTCTCTTTCTCTCCCCGCCCCTCCACAGTGTGTTGGCCAACTTTCTCACTCTCTTCCCTCTCCTCTTCTCATGCTGTTTCCCTTCGTAAGACATGGGCAGGTGTGCTAGGTGTGCATTCCTACAGGCTAGGTCTCGGGATCCATGGAGAAGTAGAAGCTGACAAAATAATCATGCATAGCAGTGGCGGTTGGTGTTAACTCGGTCTCTGTTGATGGAGTGGGGCCGAGGTAGATGGGATTGGAGAGGGAGGCTGGGATGAGGGCACCAAGATTCGAAGCACCAATAGAGCTTTGTGTAGTGATGGCTCATGCTTGGGTTTCCAGCTGTGTTTCCAGAGGAATCTTCCAGGAGCCCTAGACCAAGGAGAAAGTGGCAGAAGTGGACATGAACAGACTAGACATCCTTCTAAGGACACATGAACAGTTCTCAGCTTTCTGACTCCCACATAACTGGCTGTGAGTAAGCGGTCAGTGGTCTGAATTCCTCATCTGCGCTCACTGTAGTGCTCTTCACAGGCCTTGTGCTTCCTCGTTGGGTGCAGGACTCTGTGAGATTACGTCTGGGGAGGGGCCAGAGTCTGCTGTGCAGAGTGATTATTTTGGGTGCTGTTGCAAGGGGTGCTTTTTGATTGTAATGCTAAAGGTGTGATGGGGAGGGCGGAGCTCGGTCGTGTGGGTGAGACAAAAAGAGGAGCCTATGAGACGTTGCCTACTGAGATGGTAACATGCTTGTTTTTTCCCCGCTTGTGCCGGGTTTAGTACCAAGGAGAAAGAAGTCAAGTGTCACAGTCTACTGCCCTCGTGCAATGTAAAGTGAGCGAGAGCAGCGAGCCTGTGAGCACTGTTGATGCCAGGCAAGATCTGAGCAGATGCCACACTCAATGAGATAAGTGTCTGTCATAACTCTCCTACTCAGATCTGAACCTTAGAGTTCAGAACATGAGAAGCTAGCATGAAACCTCCAAACTTAATTACCAGCTTGGACCTGATATCGCTGCCACCAGCCAGAATTCCAGTGTCTGGCTCACTCTGGTCTCCCCAAAACCTTCCCTGGGGAACCCCCAAGACTCAGATGCCCTGAGTCTCACCACAAAGGGAAATAACCCACTTCCCTTCCCCCTCTTTACCTCCTCCCAGATTTCCCCGCCCTGGGTACTCTAGGAATTCCCTGCTTCAAGTCCTTGAAACACAAGTACCGAGAGATCAATCTCTCTCTCCCCTCACCGAGAGGGTATGCAAAGTCAGGCTTAGTAAATCTAACACAAAGAGATTCTCTCTTCCCCCCTGTCTTCTTCCTCCCACCAATTCCCTGGTGAGCTGCAGACACAATCCCCTTGACCCCCACTAAAAAAAAAAATCCACAGGTCTTAAAAAGAAAGCTTTATATAAAAAGGAAGAAAAAGACATAAAATGGTCTCTGTATCAAGGTAACAATATACAGGGTCAATTGCTTAAAAGAAAAAAATGAATGAATAGCCTTATCCAAACAGAATACAATTTAACACATTCCAGCAACTACACACATGTAAATGCAAAAAAACAATATAAACCTATTGTCTTACTATCTTTGTACTTACAACTTGGAAACAGAAGATTAGAAAGCCTGGAGATAGAAAGATCACTCTCAGAGCCCAGAAAGAGAAGAGACCAAGAACAAAGGACTCACACCCAAAACTTCCCTCTACCTAGATTTGAAAAAGTCTTGTTTCCTAATTGGTCCTCTGGTCAGGTGTTTGGTTCCCTTTGTTAACCCTTCGCAGGTAAAAGAACATTAACCCGTAGCTATCTGTTTATGACAGTGTCTTGTTTGGTGATCGCTGTGCTTGTGGCCCACCTCGGTCCTGCTAGGGCCGCCCCATTGGCTGGGGTTGGGTTTGTAAGAAATGCTTCCTGACCAGCTGTGCTTACGAGAGAGACAAGGTCCCCGTTTTCAGGGGCTGCTCATTTCTCTGGCCCAGAGCAGTGTGTCCTCCACAGCAGAAGGTTGCATCTAGGAGGATGACTCCAGGTGGTGAGTTGCTTGCCTTCCTCCCTCCTTTTTCTCTCTCTCTCTTCTCTTCTCTAGTATGTTGGCCAACACACACCCTCTATCTCTCTGTGTCTGTCCTTGCCTTTCCTTGTGTTGTCTCCCTTTGTAAGACACGGGCAGGCATGCTAGGTTTGCATCCCCAGAGGCCAGATCTCGGGAGCCATGGGAGAGGTAGGAGCGGATGAAAAGCATGCGGGGCAGCGGACGCTAAAGTGGAGCTGTGACTGTCTGTGTTTATTCGGTCTCCATTCGTCGAGTGGGGCTGATGTAGATGGGACTGGAGCGGGAGGCTGGGATGAGGGAAAGATTCAACGCACCGGTAGATCTCTGTGTAGTGATCGTTCTTGCTTGGCTTTATTAGTTTGCAGAGGAATCGTCCAGGAGCCCAACCGGACAAGAATATGGCAGAAGTGGACCTGAGCAGCCTGGACATCCTTCTAAGGAGACACGAATAGTCCTCATGTTTCCGCTTTCTGCATCACGGGCTATGAGTAAGAGGTCAGTGCTTTGAATTCCTGATCTGTAGTCGCTGTAGTTTTCTTCACAGGCCATGTCCTTCCTCGTTGGGTACGAGGCTCTGGGATTAAGGCTGGAGAAGGCACAAGAGTCTCTGAGGAAAGTGAGTATTTTGGGTGCCGTTACAATGGGTGCCTTCTTGTTGCAGTTGTAACGTAGTAATGGGAGATGGGTTGAGGGCTGAGCGGTGGGATATGGGAGATGTGAAATGAAGAGGCTGGGTAACATTGCAGACAGAGATGCTAATTTGTTATTGTTTTTCCCCCGTCTGCTGCATTTAGTACCAAGGAAAATGAAGTCGCGCATCAAAGTCTACTGCTCTGATGCGATGGAAAGCGAGCAAGAGCGTCGAGACTCTGACCATTGTTGATGCCACGCAAAAGCTGTCCATCTGGAAGCCGAGGAGATGCTGCTGTCAGCGAGATAAGTGTCTGGTTTGGGGAGGGCTCTGCTCACGCCCAACCCGAGTCCAGGTAGGGAAGCCCAGTACGGTAAGGCTGGGTTTGTATGAAAAGGTTCCTGACTAGCTGTGGTCACGAGGGAGAAAAGGTCCCTGTTTTCAGAGGTTGCTCATTTTTCTGGTCAGGAACAGTGTCTCCTGCACCAGGGGGAGGTTGGATCCAGGAGGATGACTCAGGTGGTGAGTTGCTTGCTTTCCTCCCATTTGTCTCTCCCTTCTCTAGTGTGTTGGCCAACTTTCTCACTCTCTTCCCTCTCCTCTCCTTGTGTCGTCTCACTTCCTAAGACACGGGCAGACATGTTAGGTGTGCATCCCTACAGGCTAGGTCTCGGGATCCATGGAGTAGCGGGAGCTGACGAAAATCATGCGTAGCAGTGGCTGTTGGTGTTAACTCTGTCTCTGTTGATGGAGTGGGGCTGAGGTAGATTGGGTTGGAGAGGGATGCCAGGTTGAGGACAAGATTCGAAGCACCAGTAGAGCTTTGTGTAGTGATGGCTCATGCTTGGCTTTTGCAGCTGCTCTTCCAAAGCAATTTTCCAGGAGTCCTAGACTGAGGAGAAAGTGGCAGAAGTGGACATGAACAATCCTCAGCTTTCTGACTCCCGCACAACTGGCTGTGAGTAAGCAGTCAGTGGTCTGAATTCCTCATCTGTGCTCGCTGTAGTACTCTTCTCAGGCCTTGTGCTTCCTCGTTGAGTGCGGGGCTCTGTCAGATTACGCTGGGGAGGGGCCAGAGTCTGCTGTGCAGAGTGATTATTTTGGGTGCCGTTGGAAGGTGCGTTGACCTAAAAGAGGTCACTCTTTGTCAGGCTCATATACACCCCTTGAACCAAAGGGACTTGCTCTTCACTGACTGACTATGCCTGGCAGTGCAGGAAATGGTCAACTGAAGGTAATGTATCTTTGGAAGAACTCAGGGTAAGTTTTTAAAGTGAAGAGGTCTGGTTATGCTCGTGCTGGTTAATCTTAAGTCTGTATTAATACTATAGTTTAGTTATACTAGTAAATTGTTGAAGTTGTTTAAAGATTGTAATAGTCAATAGTTGATCAATATATAATGACTGTATATGTTTTTGTGCCTTGCTGGGAATGGGTACAGTGCTGGTGAACCTAGTAGCTTTGCATGTCGCTGTGCCTGTCTTTTATATAAGTTACCATCATAAAAGTCAATAAATGCTTATAAGTTATACAAAGTTATAGGTAGGTTAAGGTTAGTAAAATATAGTTAGTCCATGTATTAATATTGCATATAGAATTGTATTTGTTGGGGTGGGTGCAGTACATGTAAGGTTACTAGGCAATCAGTAATAGTAGCATTGCATGCGCTTGTAACTATTTTCAATATTATTTACCTTTTATATGTGCACTTATAGGAATAGGCAGTTATTGCATAATATTACTTGTACTTGTGCTTGTCTCCAGTATAATTTGCCATTTGTATTAATCCTCACTCAGTGCTGGTCTTTAATTCTGTTTTTCTTATTCTATCTGTGTTGCCTTTATAGTCATAAGTCATTAAAAACCTTTCTGGAGGAATAATTAATTGCCTAGTTTCTGTTTTGCAGACACTATTCAGCCTCTTTAAATCTGTGTTGGGTGGTGGGAAGTAGCGATCACCCAGAGCCCCACTAGGACCCTGACGTGAGCCCCCCTAGGGCTCTGACATCTGCCTCCTCCTTCCATTAATCTCCACAATAACTTTGTTTTTCCTTCTTGTGCTGGGTTTAGTACCCAGGGAAAAGAAATCAAACGTCAGTCTACTGCCCTCGTGCAATGTAAAGCGAGTGAGAGCAGTGAGCCCACGAGCATGCTTGATGCACGTGAGGAGCCATCCAGTTGGCAGTGGAGCAGTTGCTGTGTCTGTGAGATGAGTATCTGGTTTGGTGAGTGCTCTGCTCAGGGCCCCCCGGCTCCAGGTAGGCTTGCCCCATTAGCTGGGCCTGGGTTTGTAAGAAATGGTTCTTGACCAGCCATGCTTACAAGACAGACAAGTCCCCATTTTCAGGGGATGCTCATTTCTCTGGCCAGGAGCGGTGTGTCTTCCGCAGCAGAAGTTTGCATCTAGGAGGATGACTCCAGGTGATGATTTGCTTGCCTTCCTCCCACTTCTTTCTCTCTGTCCCTCGTTCTCTTTTCTAGTGCATTGGCCAGCTTTCTCACTCTCCTCTCCTCTCCTCTCCTCGTGCCAGCTCCCTTTGTAAGACACAGGTAGGCTTGCTAGGTGTGCATCCCCAGAGTCCAGGTCTTGGGAACCATAGAGAAGTAGGAGCAGACGAAAAGCATGCGAGGCAGTGGGTGCTAAAGTGGAACTGTGACTATCTGCATTTACTTGGTCTCTGTTCATCGAGTGGGGCTGATGTAGACTGGACTGGAGAGGGCAGCAGGGATGAGGGCAAGATTTGCTTCCTCGTTGGGTACGGGGCTCTATGACATTATGGCTGGGGAGGGGCCAGAGTATGCTGTGCAGAGTGATAATTTTGGGTGCTGTTGTAAGGAGTGCTTTTTGGTTGTAATGCTAATGGTGTAATGGAGAGGGTTGAGGGCAGAGAACTGCCGTGTCACCATTTGCTACACCCACAATTTCCCATCCCTGGATCTATGGGAGAGGGAGTTGTGACAGATGGCTTGGACTTTGTCAGAGTTTCAACCAGTGTTCCCTCTAATTTTTCCCACTCATGTGGAAGGAATTTTGTTATGTGCACCAATATGGAGGTGATGTCACACATCACCTCCATATTGGTGCACATAACAAAATTTATGTGGCAGGGTGGGGCCAAGGGGTTCAGAGTGTGGGACGGGGCTCAGGGCTGGGGCAGAGTATTGGGGTGTGGGGGAGTGAGGGATACAGCTTGGGGATGCAGGCTCTGGGGTGGGGCTGGGGATGAGGGACTCATGGCTGGGGTGCAGGGGGTGAGGGCTCCATCTTGGGGTGTGGTCTCTGGGCTAGGGATGAGGGGTTTGTGGCCAGGCTGCCCTGGGACTACAGGAAGGGGGGGAGAGGACTCCCCGCAGCTCTCTCTCTCCGCAGCAGCACCTGGGCTGGGGGGAGAGGCACCTCTCCCTAACGCGGCAGCTCCAGGGCTGGGCCACAGGATAGGTGCTTCTTCCCTGGCTGCAGCAGATCCGGGGCTGGGAGAGAGGCATATCTCCCTGCTGCAGCCCTGAGTGCCAGCACAGTGCTTAATATGCTGCTGCGCAGCTTAGAGGGAACTTAGGTTCGACTTGTGGGAAATCACTATCTTAAATGGTGACATTCATAAAATTTAGATTTTTCTAATTTAATGCACTTTTCATCTAAATTAGCAAAATCTTGTTTTACTTGTGTGTAAATTTTAAAAAGAGGTTCCACAAGAGCAATGGCCTTCTGCCCCTCCTCTGGTCTAGAGGTAGAGATTCTGGCCCACCAGCAATTCTAGCACCAATGAAGTCATGTGATCATAAAAATAGACTTGATAATGTTTTGTTTTTAATAATGTATTAAATATGGTAAATGAGAGTCACAGTAAAACCCTAGGAAGTGTTATAAGAACATATGAAGGGTTTCAAAGTAGTAGCTACGTTAGTTTGTTTCCGCAAAAAGAACAGGAGTACTTGTGGCACCTTAGAGACTAAGACATTTATTGTAGTATAAGCTTTCATGGGCTACAGCCCGCTTAATCGGATATGAAGGTTTCTTGAGAATTAAAGAATTAAAAGGTATGAAACTCCCTTTCCTGGAGGTGGCCAGTTCAGGCAAGTGGAACAGCTGAGCAAACCAATTAGTGAACACCTCTGTGCAGATGTGTCACTTGTATGTACACACCTGAATGGAGACTGTGAGTATTTAAAGAGCAGGGTGTATTGTGGGGGAGCGGGAAGGTGTCAGAAACTCATTATATCATTTCAGAGAGGGAAGAGCAGCCTTGTCTAGACCTTCCCCACCCCCCAGCCTTCCTTTTGCCCCTGTTACTGTACGTGATCAGCTTGCTCCAGCACCCTCAACAGGAAAGTAACAGGTTCTACTGGGGAACGTTTTATAACACTACAGCAGCTGGGGGGCTCTTGCTGTGGCCCAGGTATGATGTTCCAGGCTGCAATCCTGTCTAGTGTGGGGCTGTGTCACCTGACCTGCAATGGGGGGTGTGCCTCACAAGACCGGCACTAGGGGTTTGAGCGCCCTAGGCGCATGGTAATTTCGCCGCCCCACGCGCTGGTCTCACGGCTCTGGTGGAGCTGCCGCAGTCATGGCTGCAGACGGTTGGCTGCTCCGCAGCTCTGGTGGAGCTGCCGCAGTCGTGCCTGCGGGAGGTCCACTGGAGCCACGCAAGCAGCCGACCGTCCGCAGGCACGACTGCGGCAGCTCCACCGGAGCCGCCTGCCGCCCCCTCTGGCAAAACGCCGCCCACCAATAATCCTGGCGCCCTAGGCAATTGCCTAGGCCGCCTAAATTAAAGCGCCAGCCCTGGTGCCTCACCATGCTGCTCTGTTATAGCGCTGACTTGGGAGCTCACAAATAGCCTGTTGGCGTGCTGCTCCCACCTCTCCTCCCAAGTGTCTGTGCATGGCTACAACTCTGATCCCAGAGCTTGTCAGCACTCACTAGTCACACTTTGCTTCCATCAGACCTGGGCTACCACATGCAGAGTGACCCCAACACACTCCCTGTCCTGAATTTTACGTCAAAAACGTGTTGTGCACTGTCCAGCCCTCTCTGGGACAGGCCAGATAGATTAGGTCTGTTGTACCTCTAGGAGGTCAATGTACAAAAATCTGCCACCTTGTGGATTATTCCATTTACAGTTCACAACACTGGATTAGTTTTGGTTCAAGAATAAACAAGTTTATTTAACTACGTAGAGAGGTTTTAAGTGAACACAAGTAATAAGGCATTAAAGAAGAAATGGTTACAAGAAAAAATAAAGATAAAATGTTTTCTAAACTTAACAAACTAGGCTTGTGAAGTCCCTTCTTACAGGTTCCAGTAATTATTGCTGCCCAAACTCTCAGGCCAGGATCTGCTTCCAGGATCCAGCAGCTGTTTCTCTGGTCATAGGTGAAAGGAAGATGAGGAGGGAGAGAGAACTTGGATGTTTTGCCCTTCACTTTTATAGCTCAGTCACCCTTTGAAAAACATTTTCCTGAGTGTTCACGTTAGGTGAAGTTCTTTCTTGCTGAGAGCAAGGAGACATGGATTTTGGTGGAAGAAGGAGGCTTTGTGCTGTTTCTGTTCATCTGTGTATGCTGCTTCTTTCTTCCCCCGCTTGTCCTCTGTGGAATATGTTTACAGCTGAAATGCAAATTGAGGCAAACACACATCCCTTTCTTTAGGACAGGTGTGCTTGACCAGTTCCACCTAATCAGGCTACGTGAATTGGAACTTGTGCTTTTAATACCCTCTAGGTGGAATTTCATAACTTTACATAGACAGTAGCTACAGCCATTTTACCAAGATAGTACTGATCACTGAGTTTCAAATGCTTCCTCAGAGGCATATTTTGTCCAAAGATTGTTACAATAGTGTGTAGGGTGTGAATACAGGGGTGCATTTGGTCACAGCGGGCTGGGAATTATCCATTTGTGGAGGGCTCTCTAACCATACCCTTCCCTGGAAATTGCCAGACAATGAAGGGAAGGAGAGAATTCTTGCTCCAATTCCGAATTGCTGGAAATCCCAGGCTCGCTGGAATTTATCTGCTTCACCACAGCCCCTCGCTAGGTTCTCTAGGTGGCGTCTCATTGCTTCACATTAAAGCTGCTGCCCTTTGAGTCTTTATGTTCTGGGGTGTTTGCTGTCATGAGTGATTGCACTGGCTTGGGCAGGTGCTGGGCAAGGTGAGGGTTATAAAGTTCTGATGAAGTAAATAAAATTACTCTGTGACAAACAGTGGCATTTGTCCCTTAAAGTGTGAAATAGCAACCAGGGGTCACTGCCCAAATGCGGGGGAGGGGGATGGATGGACACACATGGCACTGTCCCACCTGCGACACCCCAGCATCTTGAGTCCCCAAATCCTTGTACCTGCCATCACTCATTAACAGTGCCTCCTTCCACTCCTTACAGCAGTCCAGGCTGCAGAAAGTTGATGTGCGGGAGATCACAATATAGCGCATGGAGAGCCTGCAACAGAGCAACACCCTGGATAATGACTTCCTGGCCCCTCGTAGTCTCCCATGAGCTGGGGAGGATCCATCTTGGAGGAGGGTCTGTCTGCCCAAATGCAACCCAGAGGGAGGGTCTACACCTCCTATCAGGCTCAGTGAGATGCACTCTCTTGCCCCCCCGTGGTCTTCTATGAGTCATACAGGATCTGTCTGCCCCAGGCATGGTCCATGCCATGCTGAGGAGAGTTCATGCTGCCTGCCAGGCTCAAGGTGTCATTCCTCCCACATCTTCATGGGGAGTTTGGGAAGATTCTTGTTGCTGTAACGGGATCACAGAGCACGAGTGGCTGGTTGAGTATCTTCAGGGCTATGGGATCTGGACCCGAGAGGTGTGAACTTAGAGTCATGGCTTTGGATTCAAGAGAAAAGGGGCTGAGACTAGAGATGCCCAGAGACGCACTGTCACCCTACAGCTCCAGTACTGCAGCACCAAAAAGTCTCACTCAGGTCTGGGCCTCATTGTGTTGGGCGCTGCATGGAAAATCGGAGAGAAACAGATGTCTGGAGATGGATAGATGAGCATCTCTGGCATACAGAGGAGAGATGGAGAGGGGTGTGGGGGGGGCATATGGAGGACAGATGGTGATGCTGCAGGCTGACAGGTTTGTGGGTTTGACTGGTGGCTGATTGCCACAGCAGCTCCTGCTGCCATGTGCTGTGCTGTTTCTGATGCTGCTCTATCTCTTGCAGCCGGCACCAAGCAGAACCTGGCCACAGAGCAGCATTACAGCCATGGCTACAGCAGGTGTCCTATATGCCTGAGCTGCTCAGGGATGAAAAAGCATGTGGGCTCCTGGCTGCTGAACAACCTGCCCCACATCTCACCCTCTCCTGTTCCCAGAGTAATCTGCTCACAACAGAAACCAAGACCAGCCCTCAACTGGCCTGGTGCCCACTGCCCCTAATGTGGAAAGCCTGATGTCTGGTGGGGGAAACATCCCAGCATCTCAGCTGTAGTGTCAGGACTTACTATTACAAACGTCTCTCTGTCCCAGTTTCCAACCTGTTGCGGTTACTGACACCTATATGGCAAGTTTTTGCTGTCCTGCTGCAATTTGCTACCCCCACAATTCAGCTGGCCTGGGTCTAGGAGTAGCAATTTGTGACAGATGGGGTAGGTCTTGTTGCAATGTACTACTTCTGGGAAATCTCTATTTGAAATTGGGACACTCATGAAATTAGTTTTCTAACTGAATACATTTTTCTAAATTAGAAAACATTTGTGTTATTGATATCCAAATTTAATATAGAGATTTAATGGAGTAGGAAACTGACAGGGCAGACGCCATCCGTCACCCATTGCTACTCCTGGACCAGGGCTGAGGCAACCAAGGAACTCAGGCACCATTGAAGTTATATGATCACAAATAATAGCCTGACATTAAAAAAAAAAGTATTAAAATCTGTAATTTACTATGTCACAATAAAAACATAGGGGATGTTGTTATAATAATGAAACTAATGCTTTTGAAAAGTCAGTAAAAGGAATTAAACTACATTTACAGGAAATTATGATACACAATGGTCAACTCAAGCAATTAGAACAGCAAAAAAGACAAACCGTGAGCTGTCATCTGCTAACCCTAATTCCAAACCCTAACTCCTGTTCCCCTAACCTTTGACCCTAGCCCACACCACAACCAACCCTGACCCCTCCCTTCACGCTAGGCAACCCAACCCTGCACCCTAACCCTTCAACTAACCCTGATCCCCGATCATCACCCTATTATATCATAACACCCACCCTGCCCATAACCCTAACCCCTTAACTCTAACCCACCTTTGAACCCAAACTCTTACACAACCTAATCCCTAAAGCTAATCCTAACCCTTGCATTAAGCACAACCCTCTAACCTGCCTCCAAGAATCCAAACCCCTCGCCTCCCCATAATCCAAATCTCCCTCTCAACCCCTAACCCTTTCCAAACCTAATCCACACACTAAACTTAACTCCCCCTTACCCTCACCCTAATCCAACCCCTAGACCCTGACACTGTAATCCCAACCCTCAACCCCCAATTTCCCCCCTCCATGGATGGCACCGTACTCTTCCCAGTGGGGGGGCCGACTTAGGCTAGAGAGAAAATTGGGGGCCTGCACTCCCCCTTGCCACAAGGCCCCGCCCATCTCTATGACTCTGCTTCCTGCTGCTCTTAAGTGCCAGCGCTGCCCCGCCCTCTGCATTGCCCTCCTCATGGCCAGGTGGTGGCTAGAGCCGGCCATTGGGGAGTGACTGATGTGCTGGCTGGTGCCAGGAGATGGGCAGCTGGACTGCTCCTGTCATCTTCTCCTGCTGCTGCTCTTGGCCCCTGGGGCTGCGGCTGATCCTCAGCTTCCCGCCGCCTTTTGACTGCTTGCAGCCCCTAAGAGCTGCCCGAGTAGGGGAACTTGGCTCTGGCAGAGCCCTCAGGGAGCATCAACCACAGGCTGCAGGCCCAGGAGCCTGGGGCAGAGTGGGTCTGTTTGGGTTGCTGTGGGGCACCCTGAACCCACCGCATGCTCTGGGCTGCACATAGTTAAGTGGGGACTTCTGCACTGCTGCTGGTGGCAGCCCTGTGATCAGAGCTGGGTGGCCAGAGGGCGAACCAGGTTGGCTACTGAAAAGTGTCTCCCCCATGGAGGAGCAGTGACAAAGGTATTTCCCTTGGCACAGCAGTGACAGCCGCTGGCCAGTCGAGATAATGCACAGAATATCTCCCATGAAGCAGCAGCGACACCCGGGGGCTAGTCTGGGTAATGCAGAGAGTATGTTCCCCTTGGCATAGCATTGACACCTGGTGGTCAGTTGGGGTAATGCACAGGTGGTGTTTCTATTGGAGCAGCAGTGACAGCCCGTGGCCAGTCCCGGTAATGCCTAGAGTATGTCTCCCTTGGAGCAGCAGTGACACCCGGTGGTCAGTCAGGGTAATGCACTGAGCACATTTAGTTGGCGCAGCAGTGACATGCAGTGGGCACTTGGGGTAATGCACAAGGGTTCCCTTGTACTAGTAGTGACACCTAGTGACCAGTAGGGATGATGCTCAGACAGGGGTTCTCTTACAGGAGCAGTGACACCCGGTGGCCAATGAGGGTAATGCACAGAGCATATGAGGAAATATTAAAGACGCTAGGCCTCTTCAGCTTGGAAAAGAGGAGACTAAGGGGGGATATGATAGAGGTATATAAAATCATGAGTGATGTGGAGAAAGTGGATAAGGAAAAGTTATTTACTTATTCCCATAATATACAAGAACTAGGGGTCACCAAATGAAATTAATAGGTAGCAGGATTAAAACAAATAAAAGGAAGTTCTTCTTCAAACAGCGCACAGTCAACTTGTGGGACTCCTTACCTGAGGAGGTTGTGAAGGCTGGGATTATAACAATGTTTAAAAGGGAACTGGATAAATTCATGGTGGCTACATCCACAAATGGCTATTAGCCAGGAAGGGTAAAGAATGGTGTCCCTAGTCTCCGTTCATCATAGAATGGAGATGGATGGCAGGAGAGAGATCACTTGATCATTGCCTGTTAGCATCACTCCCTCTGGGGCACCTGGCATTGACCACTGTCGGTAGACAGATACCGGGCTAGATGGACCTTTGGTTTGACCCGGTATGGCCGTTCTTATGTAGGGTAATGTAGAGCGTATGTTCCCCTTGGCACCACAGTGACAGCTGGTGGCCAGTCAAGGTAATGCATGGGGGGAGGTCTCCCATGGGGCAGCAGTGACACCCAGTAACCAGTTGGGGTAATGCAGGGGGCCAGCAGATGTAGTATCAGCCTCTTGCCATTTGCTGGGGTGGGGGGGCAGGTGAGGTGGGCTGGAGAAAAAAATTGAGAGACTGCAACCCCCTCATCACCTGGCTTCACCTGCATGGGAGGTATGCCTCTGCTCCTCAGTTAATGGCCAGGCTCATCTCCTCTCCCCCTGGCCAGGATTTGCAGCAATATCATTTTTATTAAGATAAAATAGTAAATGGGATTTAATCCAAGTCCATACAAATAATCTAAATCTGTCCAAGTTTTAGTATTAAATCCCAAATCATCTTAAATAGCCCATCAGAAACCAAAATTTGGAACTGTAAACAATGCTTAATTTAAAACATAAACATTAAGAAAAACTATTTTGTTTTTAAAAATAAAATTTAACAAATGTTATAAATTATCAAAAAAGAGTGCTACTACAGGATGATAAAATAAATAATCCCTACTATTAAAACCACCTATAAATCAATTGAATAGCTGAATACTGGCCAAATCTTTATAAAAATATGCAGAACTAGGTCAAAACCAGTATTGCATGTCAGATATTCCAATCCAGCAAACATCAATTAAAAGCTCCATCTCAATTTACAAAAAAAAGCCAGTAAACCAAAACCGTCAGCCTTAAACAAACCCGCACATAAGTGAATTTAAAGCTGTACCAACATTAGAACAAACTATGTAATTTTCTAATTCTAACGTCTTCCTTCACCCAGGAGGGAAAGTGTTTTGTAGCCCCAGTAACCGTGCTGTCACGCCAGCATTTCTTTCACTCAATAAGGTTTTTACCAAATATAAGTTGCCCTTAAAGTTGTCTAACAGAAATTCTAATTGTATCTTTGCAATAATATCCCAAGTATGCAAGTACGTCCCCTCAGAGCAGCACCACATTCCTCAACTGCTAATGCAAGTGAATAAGTGATACTCTTCTGCTAGAATTCTAGAGATGCATTTGCAAACCCTGGGGCCTGAAGCTAATGGGAGAAAGGTCAGTGAGCGAGCTTGGAGCTCTCCGACGCCACCTGCTGGAGAGCAGAGGGAATTGACCGAGTGATGTACTAGCTAATTTAAATATCAAGGTTGTTTTCTGGTGTCAGGCTTCCACTGCTGGAGATCAAGGGGAGTGATTGAGGGTGGCATATCTTATTTCAGTATTAAGAAGTGGCAGTTTGGGGACAATTTGGGGTAAGTTTTGGGGTTGGGACCCATATTTTTAGTGTAGCTTATTAAGAGGCTGCCACTGACTGAGGGTGTGGTCACCCTGAACTGGAAGCCTGTAGTTTGACGTGGTGAAGGCGCGCTGGGCGCTGTGAATAAACTAAAGAAGAGACATTACATAAAATTACAGAAAACCGGTGTTGTGCCAAAACAATGTTTCCTGGTGGTTCTGGGGCTAAACCTCTGGTTTGTTACCTGGCTGTGTTGGGGGGTGTTAGTGCCCACGGCTTAGGCACGCTACGTGAGGGTGGCTCTGGGTGACTGACCGCAGAACGGAGGAGCGTCAGGGAGCGCTTGCGGTGCGCGGCAGAACCTGGACTGGAAGGCAGCGTGGGGCCGGTTAGTGCCCGCTGGGGAGTGTGAGACATGCTGCTCTGTTACGGGGGTGGAGGGGTGCTGACAGTCTGGCCACTTGAGAAGACCAGAGCTGCGGTGCTGGCTTGCCCGGCGTTTTCTGAAAGCTGATCTCCCACTGGGTCCTCACTAAGTGATGTTTTCTCACAGCTAATCTCCCATTGGGCTGTGCCTGGGTGACGCTTTCTGAAAGCACAGCTGGGCGCAGCCGTCAGGCCCTTGTGCAGTCGGCGCTCAGCGCAGGCCTGCGAGAAGCAGATTGAGGCCGAGTGGTGTCGATTCCGGCTGCCCGGGCGGAGGAACGGAGACCCCCAGCAGCGGGCGCTGCCGTCCTCACTGGTGAAGCCGCAGAGCTCAGGGAGTTCACTGGTTGCACCTGCTTGTGTGCTAGTGTTTTCTGGCAGCCAATGGGCTGTCGCTAGGAGATGTTTTATGACTGAGCTGGCAGCCAATGAGCTGTCAGTGTCACTAGGTGATGGTTTCTGACCGAGCTGGCAGCCAATGGGCTGTCACTGCCTGGGGGTGTAAAAGCAGCAAAGAATCCTGTGGCACCTTATAGACTAACAGACGTTTTGGAGCATGAGCTTTCGTGGGTGAATACCCACTTCCTCAGATGCATGTATGGGTATTCACCCACGAAAGCTCATGCTCCAAAACGTCTGTTAGTCTATAAGGTGCCACAGGATTCTTTGCTGCTTTTACAGATCCAGACTAACACGGCTACCCTCTGATACTTGCCTGGGGGTGGAAATTGCTGCTGCAGGCACCTGTGGCTCAGAAATTTCTCCAAGCCCCGGGACCGTTTGCAGTCACTGAAGGGAGGCGGGAAATCTCCAGGCTGGAGTGAAGGATCCAGTGGGCAGCGAACCCGCCACAGGCCCATGGGCACAGCCACTGCCGCGGGGAGTTGGACCAAACTCCCTGCTTTGCGCTGGGCACTGCCAGTGAACACGTGCAATTATTGTAGCTGCAGAATCCGCTCCCGTGCGTGTGAGCGAAGTCCCTGTAGCTGAGAGGCCAGTGGAAGCAGGATTCCTGGGGTTTTCCAGTGTGGGAGTTGGGAACTGGGCTCCGGGTTGGAGCGGTGTCGGGCTTAGGTTCGGAACTCGCAGTTAGGGTTGGGAGGAGGATTGGGCACAGTTTGGGTTAAGGGGTTTAGGGTTGGGGACCAGGTTATAGGATGAGCAATTTTTCGTTCAATATGGGTTCCGGAAGAGGAGTGTGTTAAAACTTTGTGTTGGGGGTTAGATTTTGGCGGGAGGATTTGGCCAACAGCAGCAGCATAGAAGTGTCCCAAAGACGTGGAGCGGAAGGACCCCCAGCCACCGAATGCTCAGAGGAGGAGCGCTGCCACCTAGGGCAGCAAAAACCATGGCGCCACTCCTGACTATGGTGTAACAGTGCCATGGTGCTAGAGAGAATATGGATGTGGGTGGGGACAGGTGGGGTTTCTTAGCCTCAGTCTCTGTGCTTAGTAAGCTGCTTTGTGTACAGGATTTGAGGAGGTTCGAGGGACCCCGCCCCCTGGCCAGAGCATTGCGTCTCAAGAAAGATGAGACCTGTGGAGGCTGTGGAGCAGGTGGTTAAGCAGCCAGGAGACTGCATGCTTGTACATCCCTGAGCAGCAGGGTGTGCATTGCATGTAGCACGAGTGTAGTACTGCGAGGGCAGTTTCTGCTGGCTGGATGGTGCAGGAAACGGGTCCAGAGGTGACACGGCCAGCAACCATGAGCTGAAGCTACCAACTTAGCAGTTTGACATTACCATCCATCCCTTAAGCCCTGTCCAACCCTTCAGCCATCCATGCATCCCTCTGTATGCCATATACATTGCTCCATCCATCCACATGCCTTACACACTCATCTCCATGTGCATCCCTCTGTCTCTCTGATTGGCCATGCAGTCCTCAGCACAATAAGACCCGGACCTTGAATAAGGCTTTTGGGTGCTGCAGTAATGGAGCTGGAGGTGATAGTATGGGTGTGGGCAGCTCTAGTACCAGCCCCACTTCTTCTAAGCTCAAAATCTCTAGAAAGATGGGGTGTGTGTGGAAAGACCAGCCCCCGCCCTAAGCCTGACAGGCAGGTCACAGCCTTCTCAGTACAGCACTGTCACTGTTGCTCCATGAAGGAAATGCTCTGTGCATTACCCCACGTCGCCACTCACTGTCACTGTTGTTCCATGAAGGAAATGCTCTGTGCATTACCCCACGTGGCCACTCACAGTCACTGTTGTTCCATGAAGGAAATGCACTGTGCATTATCCGATGAGGCCACACAGTGCCACTATTACTCCATGTGGGAAATGCTCTGTGCCTTAGCCCTAATGGCCACACAGTGTCACTGTTGCTCCTTAAAGAAATACTATCTACATTATGCTGCATGACTACCCATTGTCACTGTTGTTTCATGAAGGAAATCCTCTGTGCCTTACCCTGTGTTGCCACCCAGTGTCACTGTTGCTTCATGAGAGAAATACTATGTGCATTATCCCAAGTGACCACCGAGTGTCACTGTTGCTCCATGAAGGAAATTCTCTGTGCGTTACCCTGCATGGTCACCCACTGTCACTCTTCCTGCATGCAGGAAATACTTTGTGCATTGCCTCTCTTGGCCAAACAGTGTCACTGTTGCTCCATGAAGGAAAAGCTCTCTGCAGTACCTCTCGTGACCACAGAGTGTCACTGTTGCTCCATGAAGGAAATGCTCTGTTCATTATCTGGCATGGCCACCCAGTGTCGTTCTTGCACTATGAGGGATATGCTCTGTGCACTACTGCGCATAGCCACCCAGTGTCACTGTTGCTACATGAAGGAAATGCTCTGTACATTACCTGGCGTGGCCGCCCAGTGTCACTGTTGCTGCATGAAGGAAATGCTCTGTGCATTACCCTAAGTGACCAGACAGTGTCACTATTACTCCATGAGGGAAATGCTCTCTGCATTACCGCACATGGCCACCGAGTGTCACTGTTTCTCCATGAGGGAAATGCTCTCTGCGTTACCCCGTGTGGCCACACAGTGTCACTCTTCATCCATGAAGGAAATGTTCTGTACATTACTCCAAATGGCCACACAGTGCCACCATTACTCTATGTGGGATATGGTCTGTGCATTACCCTGCGTTAACATCCAGTGTCACTCTTGCTTCATGAGAGAACTGCTCTGTGCATTATCCCAAGTGGCCACACAGTGTCACTATTACTCCATGAGGGAAATGCTCTGTTAATTAGGTCTAATGGCCACATAGTGTCACTGTTGCTCCTTAAAGAAATCCTCTGTGCATCACACTGCATGGCCATACAGTGTCACTGTTGTTTCATGAGGGAAATGCTCTGTGCATTACCCCTTGTGGCGACACAGTGTCACTGTTGCACCATGAAGAAAATGCCCTGTGCATTACCCAGTGTGGCCACAGAGTGTCAGTGTTGCTTCATGAAGGAAATCCTCTACGCATTACCCGTATGGATACCTAGTGTCACTATTACTCCAGGAGGGAAATGCTCTGTGCATTTCCCCACATGGCCACCTAGTCTCAATGTTGCTTCATGAGGGAAATGCTCTCTGCATTACTGTGCATGGCCACCAAGTGTCACTATTGCTCCATGAATAAAATTCTTTGTACGATACCCCACGTGGCCACCCAGTGTCACTGTTGCTACATGAAGGAAATCCTCTGTGCATTACCTGGCGTGGCCACACAGTGTCACTGTTGATCCAGGAAGGATAAGCTCTGTGCATTTCCACACATGGCCACAGAGTGTCATTGTTGCTTCATGAAGGAAATCTTCTGTGCATTACCCCATGTTGCCACCCAGTGTCACTAGTACTCCATTAGGGAAATGCTCTGTGTATTACCCCCTGTGGCCACACCGTGTCACTGTTGCTCCTTAAAGAAATACTCTCTGCATTATACTGCATAGCCACAAAGTATCACTGTTTCTCCATGAAGAGAATGCTCTGTGCATTATGCTGCATGGGCACCCAGTGTCACTGTTGATCCATGTAGGAAATTTTCTATGCATTACCCCACGTGGCCACCCAGTATCACTGTTGCTTCATTAGGGAAATGCTCTGCGCATTACCCTATGTGGCCACACAGTGCCACTATTGCTCCATGAAGGAAAGGCTCTCTGCATTACTGCGCATGGCCACCGAGTGTCACTGTTGCTCCATGAAGGTAATTATTTGTGCGTTACCCTGCGTGGCCACCTAGTGTCACTCTTGATCCATTAAGGAAATGCTCTGTACATTACCCCAAGTGGCCACACAGTGCCGCTATTACTCCATGTGGGAAATGCTCTGTGCATTAGACCTAATGGCCACACAGTGTCAGTGTTGATCCATGAAGTATAAGCTCTGTGCATGACACTGCATGGCCACAGAGTTTCACTGTTGCTTCATGAAGGAAATCTTCTGTGCATTGCCCCATGTTGCCACCCAGTGTCACTATTACTCCATGAGGGAAATGCTCTGTGCATTACCCTGCATGGCCACACAGTGTCACTGCTGATCCATGAAGGAAATCCTCTGTGCACCCTACATTACCACCCAGTGTCACTGTTGCTCCATAAGGGAAATGCTCTATGCATTACCCCAAGTGGCCACACAGTGTCACTATTACTTCATGAAGGAAATGTTCTGTGCATTACCCCATGTGGCCACACAGTGTCACTGTTGCTCCATGCAGGGTATTCTCAGTTCATTACCTCAGGTTTCCACCAGGTGTCACTGTTGCGCCATGAAGGACATGCTCTGTGCATTACCCCATGTGGCCACACAGAGTCACTGTTGCTCCATGAGGAAATACCCTGTGTATTTCCCCGCATGGCCACACAGTTAGTGTCCCCAACACATTCCAAGAGCTCACTGGACACTTTGTGTCTGTTTGAATTCCTTTTCTAACAGGTGTCTGGGTAGTTGAAGTCCCATGTCTTCCCCCCCGTCCCATTACTAATTGTGTTTTGAATATTTCTCTTATTTGCATGACAGAGTCGAGAACATCCATCTGCGAGGAAAGAGCCGGGGGGGAATTGTGATGTGACGTGACTGTCCTGTTCTGACACGTCCCCTTCATGCCCTGACAGGCTGCAGTGTCACGTCCCATCCTCCCAGGCAAGAGAGATGGCTGCCGTGGGGCCAGCTCAGGTAGGGATTATCGAGCAGTTGCTGGTGGGCTCCTGTTGGTGGCAGAAAGGCAGTAAAGCCATAGGAGGTGGGTACTTCTGGGGGTGGTTAGGAGGTGAGAGGGGGCAGGAAATACCCAGGGTGGAGAAAGGGATGGGGAGAGGGCGTGACAAATGGGCTGGGATTAGTTTATGGTGAGGCCTAGATTCTAGCAACAGACCCATGGGATTTGTGGGTGGCAATTCCCTAATTTGTCAGTTGTCACGGTGTCTCCGGGCGATGCTCTGGAACTGCACCATACGAGGGCAGTCGGGACTCTGGGGGAGCCTCCTCTCTCTGAGCAGACTGTCACCAGGGCTTCAACCTTCCTGGGTCTGACCTCGAGCATTCACAGCAGCCCCTTCCGCACAGTGGCTTCCCACAGCGAGTCTGCCCAGGTGGGGTCCTGGGGAAGCCAGAGGGCCCTGCTCCCCAACTCCGCAGTGAGACGTGACTCTCAGCCAGCCAGTAAAACAGAAGGTTTATTAGACGACAAGAACACGGTCCAGACCAGAGCTTCTAGGTACAGGAAACAGGAGCCCTAAGTCAGGTCCATCATGGGAGGGTTAGGGAGCCCAGAACCCAGTTCTGGGCCTCCCTCCATTTCCCCAGCCAGCTTGAAACTGAAACTCCCTCCAGCCCCTGCTCTGGCCTTTGTCTACTTCCTGGGCCAGGAGGCCACCTGATCTCTTTGTTCTCCAACACCTTCAGTTGGCACCTTGCAGGGGAGGAGGGGCCCAGGCCATCAGTTACCAGGAGACAGGATGTTGGCCATTCTCTGTGCAGACACCATCACACTGGCCCTCTAGGGCTCTACAACAATCACACACCCTGGTCCCCCCACCAAGATACTTAAGAAAGGCATAGGGGAAACTGAGGCATCCCCAAAATATTCAGAGACAACATTAAGAACATTCTCACTTTGGCACAGTGGGCCTGTTGGCAGCGGAAGGGCAGTAAAGATATAGGAGGTGGGTGCTTCTGGGGGTAGTCAGGAGGTGGGTGGGGGCAGGAAATACCCAGGGTGGAGAAAGGGAGAAGAAGAGGGTGTGACAAACCAGCTGGGATTTGTTTATGGTGGTGCCTAGATTCTAGCAACAGACCCATGGGGTTTGTGGGTGGAAATTCCCTAATTTGTCAGCCCCCCCTGGACTGGGCTGGGGAAATGTACTAGCCTCCAATGCTGGAGTCTGAACCTACTAGCCAGAGGGCAACCGCCAGTGAGGCCCGGGGAAGACACCCCATCCCATCCCATCCAAGTGCTGGCACTGGGGAGGCTGTTGGGATATCTGCCAGAGGCTCTATCACCTGTATCAGCCTCTGGCAGGTAGGTGAGTGTTGAATGTTCAGACCCCTCCCATCTCTCTCTGCTAGAAGGGGCGAGGGGCACGCACTCCCTCTCTCTCTCTTCCCCCCTCCCCCTGATGCCTCCTGTCTGTTCTGATGGGGAGGGAGTGTGATCCTGCCTGCCTGCCTCCTAGAGCTTCCATGTGATTGGCCCTCTCCCTTGTGACCAGTGGGGTTGTCACTGGGCAGCAGGTGCAGAGTGGGGGGCTCTTTCTCTTTCAGGGGCCGGTGACTTTCGAGGAGGTGGCTGTGTATTTCACCAGGGAAGAGTGGGCTCTGCTGGACCCCGCTCAGAGAGCCCTTTACAGACATGTCATGCAGGAGAACTACAAGAACGTAACCTCGCTGGGTAAGGATTCCCATCCCCTCAGTTCTTAGAAGGGGAAATGAAGAGTTAAGGTTCACAATACACCCTCGGCGTTGCCCTGTTTCAGCGACACCCCGAGAGGCCAGTGAGACGCAGACCAGTGCTCCGCCCTCCCCGCTACAGAACACTTTGGGAGCAGAGCACAGGCGCAGGACAGTGCAAATGCTGACACCATCTCTTTGCTAAGGCAAAACTTGGGGTTAGGTCCGATGTAGGGAATAGAAGCTGCCTCCCCCCGGCCTGCGCTCAGATCCTGAGCCTACTGCACACAATCCATCTTGGTCTTTCATAATGTCACCACCCCTTTACCCTTCCAATGAGGATTCCTTCTGAGTCCTTGCCTTCACTTACCCCTCACTGAGCCCCAGGGACCCCAGGCATGTATGGCACCAGCCTGCTGACAAACCTTGTGGCAAGAACACACCCTTGTGCGCCTTTATTGATGCTGCCTGCACCACTCCGCACTGAAATGAGGAATACTTGTTCCTTCCAGTTTCACGTGCACCTCTCTCGGTGTCACAGTTCTGCCAAGCTAGTCCCTCCACTGTTCATGTAAAGCTACAGCTGGCACAGTGCACGCTGCTGGAGTGCCTGCAAATAAATGCTGGTGTTCACATCTGAGGGACACAACGCACAATGGCATGTGCTAAGTCCTTCCTTCTGTCAATCAAGACATTTTAAGGCCAAGGGAGACTATTTGGTCATCTAGTCTGACCTCCTGTGTAATACGGGCCAAGAGAGGTTGTGGGATCCTGGTCACTGGAGGTTTTGAAGAAGAGGTTAAACCAATGGTCTGTGTATACTTGGTCCTGCCTCACGGCTGGAGGATGGACTAACTGACACCTTGAGGTCCTTTTACCCCATGTGTTTCTGTTATTTTATGATTCATGCTCCTAGCCCTTCACTTTGACCTTGTCTCCCTCTGGAGAATGGGGGCTTTATTTAGTAGGTTTTTTAATGAAAAATAAGCATGGGTCAGCTTCCCTCTCAATGTGCTTTGTTACTGACTGGGTGTGAAGGAGTGAATTCCTCTCCTGGGATGGAGGTGTAATTCCTGTTGAAGTAGCATAGACCTGTCTCCATTTACATGGAAACACGATCGAGAACTGTCCGCGTATGAATGCAGCACACTGGACAATGCAAAGCCTCTCTCATGTGGCTGTAAATACCTACTGGCTGCAGCACCCCAGAAGAGACGGTGTTTATAAGGAGTCTGAAATCATTGAGACTCGCTGAGGTGCCATCATGACACACAAGGGTGCTGCCTCCGAAATGCCCTGTCTCAGAGTGGTGGAGCTGTGGGGAACACCCTTCCAAACAGCAAAGCCTCGTA
This sequence comes from Gopherus evgoodei, assembly GCF_007399415.2. Taxonomy (NCBI): domain Eukaryota; kingdom Metazoa; phylum Chordata; order Testudines; family Testudinidae; genus Gopherus; species Gopherus evgoodei. The sequence continues at coordinate 24,766 of NC_044341.1, read as the reverse complement.
AGTAGCACGTACTGGGATGTTTGCGCTGCCTTTGGGAGAGACCCTCCCAGTCTGGGTCCCCAGACTGGCCTTGGTGGCCTGTATGTAACTGCAAATATGTTGTAGTTTGAGCTGGAGCTCAGTCTCTTAAGCCTGAGCTGCAGTGTTTACACCAGCGGTATGTGTACCCCTGGGGTACTCAGAGGTCTTCCAGAGTTGCTACAGCAAAATCACTAGCCAAGTCAGTACAGAGTAAAATTTCATACAATGACTTGTTTATACTGATCTATATAATATACATTGTAATATACAATGTAAGTACAATATTTATATTCCAATTATTTAGTTTATAATGATATGGTAAAAATGAGCAAGTCAGCAATTCATGGTGTGCAGTGACACTTTTGTATTTTATGTCTGATTTTGTAAGCAAGTAGTTTTTAAATGAGGTGTAACTCGGAGGTACGCAAGACAAATCAGACCCCTGAAAGAGGCACAGTAGTGTGGAAAGCCACCGGTCTACACAACTATTTTTAACGTGCTAGCACCTACAGTGGAGCACCCATAGGGAGACACATCTCAAGAACCATTGTTACTGCACAAGTTGAGTAACTTCTTCTTTTGCATGTTATCTGATCTCACTGGTTTTCTTTGCCCTGAGCAGTGTTCCCACTTTTCAAACCCGATGTCATCTCCCAGCTGGAACAAGAGGAAGAGCCGTGGGCCCCAGATTTCCAGGGCTCAGAGGAAAGAGAGATCCTGAGAGGCAGCTGCATGAGTGAGGGATCATTAAACCTACTCAGCTGTTGAAGGAAACAGCTGGGATTCCCAGCAAAGACCTTGTGAGGTCTCTGGGTTCAGGGTGGTCCTCAGCAGGTGTCCTATCCTCAAGGCAGATACTGTTCCTGGCTTCCTACCCATCCTAACTCCTGGCAGTAGTTCTCTCCCCAGACTCCCTTCTCTCTGAGTGTTTCAGTGGGAACTGGATGCAGAATTGATCCTCTCCCCTCTCACTGTTGGAGAAAAATCAGGGACTGAATTTCCCCATCTCCAGCTACTGTCTTGGCTTGTCCCCCCTTTTCCCTTTCGGTTTCTGAGGTTTTCCTTTCTCTGTCCCAGCAGGTGAGGGGATGGTGAGAGAGACTGTGGAGCAGACGCCTCAGCAGGAAGAGGAGCAACTGGAAGCACATGGGGCGTTGTTGCAAAGATGCAAAGGGAGTGTGTCCAGGTGTTGCGAGCAGGGAAAAGGCTCTCAGGGGCAGCACAGGCCAGAGAAGCGTCAGGGGAACCAGCCAGTGCAGAAAGTTGGAATATCTGTTCACTATCGGGAAACTCACAAAGGCCTCAAGGAAGCCACAGCCTGGCAGAGAATCCTTACGGGAGAGAGAAATAACATGGGCTTTGAGAGTGGGAAAAAGTTCAGGAGGTGCTCACACCATCAGAGAATCCACACTGGAGTGAGACCCTATGGATGCTGCGAGTGCGGGAAAACCTTCGCTCAGCGCTCATCTCTTATTCGCCATCAGAGGATCCACACAGGGGAGAAACCCCATGAATGCTGTGTGTGCGGGAAAACCTTCGCTCAGTGCTCACACCTTATTTGCCATCAGAAGATGCACACGGGGGAGAAACCCCGTGGATGCTGTGAGTGCCGGAAAACCTTCACTCGGAGTTCAGGCCTTATTCGCCATCAGAGGATCCACACAGGGGAGAAACCCTATGGATGCTGTGAGTGCGGGAAAACCTTTACTGAGAGCTCACACCTTATTTGCCATCAGAGAATCCATAGGGGGCAGCGCCCCTATGGATGCTGTGACTGTGGGAAAACCTTCACTCAGCATTCAAATCTCATTGCGCATCAGAGGAGTCACACAAGGGAGAAACCCTATAAATGGTATGAGTGTGGGAAAACCTTCTCTTGGCACTCAGCCCTTATAAAACATTGGAGGATCCACACAGGTGAGAAACCCTACAACTGCCGTGAGAAACCCTATGGATGCTGCGAGTGTGGGAAAACCTTCGCTCGGAAATCTGGCCTTATTACACATCAGAGGATCCACACAGGGGAGAAACCCTATGAATGCCATGAGTGCGGGAAAACCTTCCATCACAGCTTTTCTCTTATGTATCACCAGAGAAGGTGCAAGGGAGATAAACACCATGAAAATCTTGTCTAGGACTCAGGAAAGATTTTTTCCCCCCTTTTCCTAATTCCAAAGTAGTGAACTTTAAGGCAGCATTTGTGGCATCTCAGCTCCCTCGCCACTGAACACAACCTCCATCACTTTTCCTAGTGTAACCAATTTTGGAGCATCACGTTTATACTTTTCCTCCCACTGCAGTGATTGTTAGTCACCAGGTTCCCCCATTAGGGACAGATTGCCTCGTTCCCAGATTGCACTGGGTTCTGCTGAATAGCAGTTGTGTCTTGTACTCTTTTTCCTCAATGTAAATATAACAGAGAAGGCGCGGGGATAGAAGGTGTGATAAAGTGGGGATTTTCCCTTGTTATGTTGTATGTGAACCTATGTGAGTTTTACATGAATACTGTGTGTGCCTCAGTTTCCCTGTGGGCTGCACCAATACCTCGGTGGTGGGAATAAGGGTGTGTGACTGTGACGAAGTGGGAATGTTCTCAATGTTTTCTTTGAATACTGGGTGGGTGCCTGTGGCACAGCAGGGAGTGGGGAGTATTGGCCTGGGAAGGTAGCAGGGGAGGTTTATTGGGACTGGCTGCATTGGGTGTGGGAGACTTTCCTTGAGGGAAGCTATCTGAGCATGTAACATGAGAACCCAGGAGGGAGGTTGGAGCCAGGTGACACCTGTGCCCGAGAAACTGGACAGAGGCTGGGTGAGAGGCTGGAGGGAGGTTCAGTTTGGAGATAGCTGGGGAAATGGAGCGAAACCAGACGAGACTCTGGTCTTCCTGCCTCCCCAGAATGGACCCGGCCGAGGGGTCCCATTCTCTGTACCTACAAGTTCTGTTTTAGACCATGCTCCTGTAATCTAATAAACCTCTGTTTTACTGTCTGGCTGAGAGTCACGTCTGACTGCGAAATTGGTGTGCAGGACCCTGTGGCTTCCCCAGGACCCCACCTGTGCAGGGCTTGCTGTGGGAAGTGTATGGTGGGGCAGCGGATGCTGAATGCTCTGGAGTCAGACCCAGGAAGGTGGAAGCTGCATAAGCTTCTTGCCCTGGAGACAGTCTGCTCAGAGAGAGGAGGCTTCCCCAGAGTCCTGACCGGTTTCGTAGGGAGCAGTTCCAGAGCATCACCTGGTGGCTGCATGACACCCGCTAGAATTTATCTTCTCTACTTTCTACAGTTCCACCATTCAATGTGTCCTATCATTCAGGGTTCTCAGCCCTCTGTTTGTGGTTCACAATTTGTTTTCTTTGCTCCTAAACAGTAATTTAGGGCCTGAGATGAAAGTGTAACAGACCTGGATGGACCTCAAATACAGTGAGATCATTTGGAGTTGAAATCCCAGTTTGCCAATGGTTGGCAAAGCCTGTTGTAGGACTTTACCTACTGATATGGGATTGTTTGCAGATGGAGAGGCTGGCTGGTTGGTTTTGTTTTGTTTTTTCCATTACCACGATGCTAGAACTTGTGTAAATAATATGACTTGATACTAATGAGAGCAGGAGGTTTGAACGCCTCAGAGGAGAATGCAATGGGAGAATCTCTTGTCCTGATTCTGAGTCGTCATATTTAACCTGCTCTGGAATTTCTAGTTCTATGAAACTGGCTGTATCTTGTGTGATGTGGGTTTTTTCCTTCTTAAAGGACATTGGGTCACATAAGCAGATATTAATTTTATTTGCCAAAGTGTGGCTCAGGTTTATTGGGGACTTTGAGAAAATGCCCATTTACTGAAATAGTCATTTCTTATTTTGTTTGCTTTTTCTCTGCTCCTTCCATGACAACATGGAGAAACTTCAAATTCAGTTCAGTCACCAGGAGAGACCACTCCAAGGTCTTGGAGATACTAACTGTTGTTAAATCTCCAGTCGGAAATGGGGTGGGGGCTAGTTCATCAAGTTGTGCAACTAATTGAAGTGACTGCACTCAATCACGCTGTTGCTCAGTTGTTTTAGGTCCGTATTGTCTCTGATGATCCAGGAAGAGAATTGCACAGTATGTAACTAAGAACTGGGCAAAAGGGTCATGGATTTGTTTCCTGAGGGGGTTGTGAAAGAGGCTTTTGTGCCAGGGAGGAGGATGTAACCCTTAACCTTCTACAGAGGGGGAAACAAGCACAGTTGAGGCGGAACAGTCACAGCAGGTGAAGGACCTAAATCCACACCGTGTAGAGGTCAAGCATAGGAGTTTATTACACACAGCGCTGACGGAGTGTGACCTGGCTTATTAGGCTCAGAGATACTATCAGTTAATTGATTACAATAGAATATATGGATTTTCCATGGGTGGGGGAAAGTGACGGGATAGGCAGTTCCACACCCCGGCATAGGTTTTGCAGCAAGACGATAGCACATTAGCCAATGGCTAACAGGTTACATAATGTCTCCACCCATGGTCTCAAGTTAGCAAGTTAACATTTAATTAATACTTTGATGAAATGTTAGTATAAAATATATATGTTGAATTCTGATTTGGGGTCCATAGGAACGGAGCAACTCCTTTGATTGTCCAACAAGTACATTCCTAGGGGTTAAAGCAAAGAAACAGTGAAAGTATATGACAATACAGACTGTCCCCTTTGTGTTTTAAGGCAGGGCATTGGTCCCTGGGAAGGGAGGTGGAAGGGTACCATATCTTACACTGACATGTACCAACTTTTCATAAACTCAAGGTTGGATCTGTGGGAAGAACGTTCCCTACAGAAGAGACTGACACGATAGAAACAGGGATCCTTTGTTCAATTTGCAACTTTGATTAAGGTACAGTTCTTTAGTTCTTAGCTCCAGCACCTGGCAATTTGCTGAGCAGGCCTATTTTAGCAAAACATGATGATCTGTTTACCCCAGCTTTCTCTTAGCTAATCATTATTTGGAATTTAGGCCTCTGGTTTCCAGACCAAACTCTGGACTTTGGGTCTGGAAAAGTGCTGGCACAATCCATATACCAGGTTGTTATATAAAATGCACATGGTTTTTAACCCTTCACCAGGGAACAATACAGAAAATTGTAACTACATATAAAGCTGAGTTCTTCAGTATCTCAGTCATGCGTATCACGCGGGCAGCCTACTCTAAGGAGTAAGGATGTATTGGGATAGGCTGGTATGGTTTTTTTTTAATGAAAATGTGCGGTGGTGAACTGTGCATTCTAGCAGCTCTAACTCCAAAGAACGTTTGTCTAACAGTGCCCCTTCATCTCTGTAATAACGTATAGAAAGATGCGTTTCTCCATTTGTACTGTCTCAACAGGTTTTTTTTACATCACAAACTACTAAATGTGTGGGAAGAGGGGGCAGGCTACTGCGCATGTACTATGCTGGAGGGGAGCGATCCCAGGATTTTTGCAGGTACTCTCTTGCCCCAGGTCTGCATTGCGATGTCACAGCAGGGGCCAGGCGCTGAGCCGGTGGTGGGATTGAGGAGAAGGTGAGGGACGGAGGGTCTCTTTCCTCCATGGCTGATTGGCCTTTGTGGGTGGCAGGGAAGATGGAGGGTCTTGTGCTTTCTCTCCCTGTGGAGGGAGGAGGCAGAACCTCGGAGCTGCCAGTGCGGGGTGAGAAACAAGCTGGGACCTGCCCTCAGTATGTGCAACAGCGAGTGTCAGAGGGAGCGTCGCTGACCGATGCTGCCAGGGGAGCAGCCAAATGTGCAGTGAGGGGGACGGGTGACCCCTGCCGGGACTGGGGACAGTAGGTTACGGGGGTTTCCTCAGCCATTCCCCCCCTAAGCTTTGCTTCCCCTCCCTGGTTTCTGTGCCTCAATTTCCTCCCCTGAAACCACTTCAGCCCCTGCTCCCCTCCCCCAGGCCCTCACACCTCTCCCCTAAATCAAGCCCCCTAACCCCGCCCCCAGGGGCATGTGCCCCCCATCCCAAATCCCCTCATTTCCCTGTATCCCCTTGACCCCTGCTGCCCCAGCTCCTCCCCCAACCCCTCACCTACCCCTTCCTCCTCCTCCTCCCAAATCCCTTCATCTCCCCGTATCCGCTTCACCCCTCCTGCCCCAGCTCTTCCCCCAGCCCTCACCTGCCCCCTTCACTCCTCCCAAATCCCCTCATCTCCCTGTATCCCCTTCACTCGTCCCCCACCCCTCACCTACCCCTTCCTCCTCCCAAATCCCCTCATCTCCCTGTATCCCCTTCACTCCTCCTGCCCCAGCTCCTCCCCATCCCTCACCTGCCCCCTTCCTCCTCCTCCCAAATTCCCTCATCTCTCTGTATCCCTTTCACTCCTCTTGCCCCAGCTCCTCCCCATCCCTCACCTGCCCTCCACCCTCTTCCTCCCAAATCTCCTCATCTCCCTGTATCCCCTTCATGGATGTGATTGTGGTGTGATTCAGGTGTAATGGGGTGTGAAAGGGATGTGATTAGGGTGTAATTCGGGTGTGAGGAAGAGTCATTGGGGTGATGGGATGTGATTGGGGTTTGATCCCCATGTCCCCAATTCACCCTCTCTCCCCCCCCTCCCCCATTACCACGGGCCCAGCTAAGGCCTGCCCGGGGCAAAGGGGGAGGGGGAGGGGGAGCAAGAGTGAGGAGTCGCGCTGCAGGGGCTTGTGGGAGACGTGCTGCCACCCCGGCGTGACAGGAGGGGGCGGGGCCGGGGCCGGAAACTGGAGTGGTGGGAAGAGGAAGTGACGTCACCAACCAGTATAACAACCGTGAAGCACTCAGGGCTCCCAATTTCCTCTACCCCCCCTTCTCCTTTCTCCATCCCCCCGGGGCTCCCCTTCTCCCTCCAACCCCCCTTAAACCTCCTACCTTCAGCCAGGGGCCCATCAGCCCCCCTTCTCCTCCCTCAACCCACCCCCCAGGCTCCTCACCCCCCTAGGCCTCCACCCCCCCTTCTCCTTCCTCCAACCCACCACCAGGCTCCTCACCCCCCCTCCCCGGTTTTGAGTCTCCACTCCCCACTTCTCCTTCCTCCACCCCCCCCTCAGGTCTCACCTTCTCCCTCCAACCCCCCTTAGACCTCCTATCTTCAGCCAGGGGCCCCTCAGCCCCCCTTCTCCCTCAACCCACCCCTGGGCTCCTCACCCCGCCCCCCCCGGTCTTAGGCCTCTACCCCCCCCCTTCTCCTCCCTCAACCCACCCCCAGGCTCCTCATCCTCCCCCCCCCCCGGTTCTGGGCCTCCAGGCCCCCCATTTCCTCCCTCCAACCCACCCCCGGGCTCCTCACCCCCCCTTCTCCTCCTTCCAACCACCCCCTCGGGTCTCCCCTTCTCCTTCCAACCCTCCTTAAACCTCCTACTTTCAGCCAGGGGCCCCTCAACCCCCCTTCTCCTCCCTCAACCCACCCCCAGGCTCCTCACCCCCCAGATCCTAGGCCTCCAACCCACCCCCAGGCTCTCAACCCCCTGCTCCTAGGCTTCTACCCCCCAGTCGCCTCCCTCCAACCCACACCCAGGCTCCCTCACCACACCCCCCCCCAGGTCCTAGGCCTCCTTCCTCTAACCGCTCCCTCGGGTCTCCCCTTCTCCCTCCAACCCCCCCCTTAAACCTACCTTCAGCCAGGGGCCCCTCAGCCCCCCCTTCTCCCTTCCTCCAACCCACCCCCAGGCGCCTCACACCCCCCCCCCCCGGTCCTAGCCTCCACCCCCCCCTTCTCCTTCCTCCAACCCCACCCCAGCTTCCTCATCCCCCCGGTTCTGGGCCTCCAGCCCCCCCTTCTCCTTCTAACCCCCCGGGCTCCTTAGCCCCCCTTAAACCTCCTCCCTCAGCTACGGGCTCCTCCCCTTTCTCCTCCCTCAGCCCCCCTTAGTCCACCCTCCAACCCCCACACTGATGTGTCCCTCAGCCCCCCTTTCTCCTTCCACCCCCCCGGGCCCCTCAGCCCCCCCTGGTCCCGGGCCTCCAGCCCCCCCTTCTCCCTCCAACCCCCTCCCCCCGGGCCCCTCGGTCCCTTTCTTCTCCTCCCTCCAACCCCTGCCCCGGTCGTGGGCCCTTCATGCCCCCTCCTTCTCCTTCCAGCCCCCTCAATCGTGGGCCACTGACTCCACCCTCCTCCCTCCAACCCCTTCAGTCGTGGGCCACTGACCCCACCCTCCTCCCTCCAACCTCCTCAGTCATGGGCTCCTCAGCCCCCCTTTCTCCTTCCTCTAACCCCCCCTGTTCTTGGGCCCCTCAGCCACCCCTTCTCTTTCAACCCCTCCCAGTCGAGCCACTGACCCCACCCTCCTCCCTCCAACCCCCTCAGTCGTGGGCCCCTCAGCCTCCCTCTTTCTCCATCCAACCCCCCCAGCCCATCTCTCCAATCATTGGGCTCCTCAGCCCCCGTTTTGCTTTCCTCCACTCCCCGAACCGACCCCAATTTGCCCTGTCATCCCTATTCTTCTCCCATCTAGTCCTCTTTCTGTGGGGGCCCCTCAGCCCCCATTTCTCTCCAACACCCACCCAGCTCACCACAACCTGCACCCCATCCCATTCCTCCTCCTGTAGGGACTGCTCAGCACCCCCAGTTCATCCCCCTTTTCTCCTCCCTTGAACACTCCTCAATCTCCACCCCCAGTTCCTAACTCCCCCCTCCCCGTCCCTCTCTCCATCTATGGGGCCCCTGAGCGCCTCTCTCTCCTTTCTTACCCAACCCCTCCCCCAGTCCACTTCAACCATTTCTCCTCAACCTTGGGACCTTCTCTCTCCTTCAGTGGCATTCCAGCCTGCCCCACAGTGAGACCCATTCAAACCTCCTCCAACCCTGCTCCCAAGGCTTGCCATCTCTCCCGCCTCACCTCACTAACCTGCCACCTGCACATGCACTCGTGGTCCAGCCGTCGTTCAGTGTGCACATTCCCTCGGACTGACTGATAGATTTATCATTCATTATTGTTTAGGCCAGGGTCGGCAACCTTTCAGAAGTGCTGTGCCGAGTCATCATTTATTCACTCAAGGTTTTGTGTGCCGTAATCATTTTAACGGTTTTAGAAGGTCTCTTTCTATCAGTCTATTATATAACTAAAACTATTGTATGTAAAGTAAACAAGGTTTTCAAAATGTTTAAGCTTCATTTAAAATGAAATTAAAATGTTGATCTTACGCACCAGCCTGCTCAGCCAACTGCCGCCTGGGGTTATGCTCACCTAGTGGTGGGCAGCAGGCTGAGCAGGGCCTGCGGCCAGGACCCCAGACCTGGGGGGCGTTCAGGGGTCAGGGCTGGGGTGTAAGGCAGAATGCTGAGTATGTGGGAGGGTCAGGGCAGAGATATGGGGGGTGTAGGACAGAAGGCTGTGTGTGTGTGTGTGGGGGGGTCATGGCAGAGGGCTGGGGTGCTCGGCTCGTGGGGGTGCTCCCAGCCCCCTGCCCTGAGCAGCTCATGGCAGGGGGCTGGAAGGGATGTGCTCTCTTCCACCTCCTTCCCCAAGGCTCCATCCCTATCTCTCTCTGTCTCCTCTAAGGAGCTGTGCACATGCTGCTGCTCTTCCCCCTGCCCCTCACAAGGGCCATCAGATGATTGGCGCAGGGAGGGAGAGGGGGCAGGGCAGGAAAGCACCATGCTGGGGGAAGAAGAGGGGGAGAGGGAAACTTGACTGCTGCAGGACCAAGCTTCTGCCTCCTGCCCCCACAGGGGAGAACGGTGGGCGGGGGGGAGGGGGCTGAGTTAGGCTAGGGGCTGGGACTGTGGCAGGCAGCTGCTTGCTGCTCAAAATCGGCTTGCGTGCCGTAGGTTGTCAACCCCTGGTTTAGTCCCTTATGGTGGGCCTGGGAATGTTGGGCCTGGGACTGTGACTGAGGAATGTAGCGTTATGACTGAGCATTAGGGGCCCTCCCAAATAATATCTATGAATAATGTGGATATGGCACATATATGTTTGTAGTGTATACAGGCATATGTGTGTAATGTGTGTGTATACATAGAAAAGCAATTTATATCCAAGCATAACAATTCTTTCCCAATTTGTTGTAGTTTGGCCCTGATATTGCAGATAGCAACCCACTTTTATTAGGGCAATGACACTTGCCATTTGGTTCGGTATTAATAGTAGGCTGAGTGTTTTGAAATACTGGGGGAGGGATTGTGATAATGTAGGTGAGAAGTAAAACACAATTTGGAGTAGTGACACTACCACTGAGGCCCGTTATATATAACTATCTTGTGATTGGTTACTACACAGCACTGCCCATCCAGGTTATAAATGACCCCTCCTGCTTGTTGTCACCCTCCAGAAAGCTTCACTGGGCAGGAAATGGGAGCAGAGCTCTCTGCTCCATTGCTCAAACTGCTCTGTGCCACACCCAGGAGTTGATGTAGATCCAGTTGCTTCGTACGGCTGCTGTCTCCCAGATAAATTGGTTACTGTCCATTCAGTAGGTTTATCAAATATTGTCAGGATTTAATATTGGTAGCCAGACACTGAACAAGATTGTTTTGAATAATGTGTGCCTCAGTTTAGGATGTCGTGTCACTGACCCAAATTATGACTCGTACTAACAGGCAATTTGTTCACCCAATTTGCAATTACTATGTAACTTTTGTTTGTTTACTAGTTTGTTTCTTCCTTGCCTTCATGATGTTTGCTGCTGTTTGTTTAAGTCTTAGCTGTGTGTTGGCTAAACAGTTTAGCAAGGTAAACTGCTTGTAATGTTGTAAAGCAATAATACACAGTACAATGATATACCAGTATACAGCAACAATACAGTTTTACACAGTAACCAAGTTGAAATTAAATGACGGGTTTATCCTGGTCCAGCTAATGGTTTTTAGCTGATTGTTAACTTAATGGTCCATATATGGCAGGTAGAGGTGTATTTGACCAGTCTCTTATTTATAAAGCACTTCATTTTTCTTTTCTTGATGCTTTGGGGGTTTCTTCACGGTATTACTGATATCCGTTGGTTTCTTCAGAGTGTGATATTTCTGTGGCTTTGGTTCTGTGGATGCAACTTAAACTTTTTAACTATGTTCACTAACAAGTTCTGTTTTTCCTTTTTTTGTTTCAGTAACCCAAACTTACTACATTGTAAACAAACTGAGTTAAACTGTTGTATTAAGAACAATGTAATAGGGACCGAGTCTTTTATAACGCAAGGTGTACTTTTGGCAATTGGTTTTGTCTAGACATTCATTTTCCTTTGAGGTGCATTACTAATATTTCATAGTAAACGTAATGCTTAATGGCTAAATAAATGCTCACAACCTTCCACGAGAAGGTTTGTCGCTTTCACTTGCTGAACACTTTGTTTTCAGGAAAAGAGTTAGTAACATCATTTTAACAAGTTTTTTAGAGTTAATTTGCTTGTGATACCAACTTCACTTTTGTTAATGTTTAGAAGCACAAACTTTAACCACTACTACTTCCCATTAACATACCATAACAAAGAAAAGCGTATCAAATTAAACCAAAATAAATTTTAAATACAGGTTCATGCAAATACTTTGAAGGTATTAATCTTTGATGCTTTGTGTTTGGGAGTCAAAAGCGGAAGCTTGTTTGAAAACGTGGAGACCTCGTTGACATTGTTTGGTTAGCTTTATTCATAAATTTTTGCTATCACATTCTTATAGCTATATTTAAAAGTACAAACAAGTTTATAAAAAGCCCCAAACAAGAAATTAAGGTAAAGATAATATTAACAAATGTCCATGTTGAGGTTTCCCCTTATCCTTTTTTCTTTGAATAACAATAAAACATACTTAAAGAACCAAAAGTGTTTTTCAAAAGGAGAATCCTTTTTGTTTGCGATTGCATTATTTCTTGAGGCATAAATATATGTACATATATTTGTAACTGAAGGCCTTTTTGAACCTTTGCATAAAAAATTGGTGTTAATAATATATGATATACTACAACCATGATTTTAAAATAGTGTGGTACCACATATACATATATTTTTAAAAAAGGGATTAAATTGAATTTTGTTGCAACAAAATAAAAATAATAAACAATAGTCACATGACATACAACATAAGACAACACACGTGACTATAGGACAAACTTATAATTAAAAACAAATGGCACCAGAATTCTATTCATAACTATACAAAATTATGGGTAAACAAAAATAAAAATGGTTAAGCATTGAGTAAACAAATTATTACCTTATTTAAAACTTGTAATATAAATTGATAAAAAGATATTAATATATGGCAAATGTATGTATTAATTTGGTAGCAGGAATTTTGCATTACTTTATATTTAACATTATTTTAAAACTCTGCTATATTAGTGCATGGGGTTAGGATTAGAAGCAGAGTCTGCATTTCTGTTGCTTGCCAACTATATCTTCAAGAAAGGTAGGAATAATTCCAGCGGTTGCATTCCTGAAGGGTTAAAATAATAAATTCACTGGGTTTATTTAAAGTAAAGGTTTACCTTGTTTCTTTTTGTTTTGTTCTTTTTTAGTTGCTTCATCCTTTGGAGGCTTCTGTAAAAAGTACAACTTTTAAAACCAAGAGCTGAAGTGAGAAGAGGTGGGAGAAGGGGGGGGTTGGAGAGCAACCTAGGAAGGTAGTGAGACCTGAGCCAAGAGAGATTAACGCCATCAAGGTACTTGAAAGTACAGGCAGCAGTGCATTTAGCAAAGTGAGGAGGCACATAAAGGAAAAAATGTAACTTGTATGTACACACATTTGAGAAGTTCTATTATTAAATATGAGCGCAGAGTGTGGTTCTGTGGGTCAAAGCATTTGGGAACCGACACTGTAGGGAACTGCACCCCGATTTTTATTCTGGCTTTGAGAGGAGAGTTGGAGTAGTTAACTGCTCTTGTAAAACCGAATTTGTTACCCCAGTGTCTGTTGCTTTTGTGTGCGTGCCAGATGGATGGTGGGAGTGCCCTTTTTTTGCTGCAGTTAACTGTTTTGGGCAACTCCATGTGTTGATGCATCAATTCTAGGTGTTAATCCACTTAATTTTGGGTATTTTACTGTGAAATTCTTTTTTATTCACTCCTCTGTGGTCGAGTTGCAGCTCCTAGCTCCTAATGTGCTCTGTGAACTGTTCCATATTTTCCTTCATCTGATTTATCAGTTCAGTGACAGTATTGTGTGCTACTCTTTCCTGCTATGCACTTGCTCGTCCCATTCTGACAGGCACCAGCTTCGGTCTCAGTTTAACCGGAACCTGGCTGTTTTCATAAGGTGGTGATTGCAATGCAGTGGACCCCATTTCATCTTTTCATTTTGCTAGGGCTCCCTTTTTCCCTTTCTGTCCCCATTCTTCAGGCACAGGGGAGCTACCTGAAGCCTCCTCTTCACCACTAGTATTTATAACGGGACGGCACATGTATTTTTTGTAGGTTGCTTGCAGCTGTTTGCAATGTTTTATTTTCCTGCTATATTTGCTCGAGCCTATCGTGACTCTGGGCCACCTGTTACCCTGCTAGAAGAGCTTGGGCTTTCCAGTGCTTGACTGCCCAGGTTGCCTCTTCTACGTTCCCTGTTTTTTCCATTACTGGTCGGGCCAGTATGGTGGCGTGCTGTTTGAGCCATCTATCCGCCATAGATGTTAGTTGCAAAATTCTTGATTTTTTTACTTGTATTATTTTTTTAGAGCCTCGGTTTCTACTGTTGCTCTTGTCAAGGTTCCTTCCCCACTCTGAACTTTAGGTTACAGATGTGGGGACCTGCATGAGAACCCCTAAGCTTAATTACCAGCGTAGATTTGGTTGCTGACAGTTTGGTTACACAGAGCCACCTGAAGGCTCAGTGTGGGGCATGGTCTTTCTCTCTTTTATTATAGTTCTTATCTGCTATTTTGTTCCCAAAACCAGATTTAAATAAAACGCAAAGTCGTGGCTGCAGCAGGGCAGTGAAAGCCAGGACAATGGGAAAAGATTTTAAAACAGTTTAAATTTTGTAAAGCATTGTGTTACCTTAAGGGTTAAATGCTCAATACCAAAGTTAAACAACACTAGTTACCTGTGTCTGGCAAACATGTTGTTTGGTTTTGCAACTTTGAATGGAAGATTTCAAATGGATTGTAGTGTTAGTATTTAACACCACATCAATTCATTTACCCCGAGTGGCCACCAAGAGTCACTGTTGCTCCAGGAGAGAAATGTTCTGTGCATTTCTCCAAATGGCTGCCCAGTGTCACTGCTGCTGCTTAAGGAATTGCTGTGTGAGTACCGCAGGTGGCAACACATTATCACTGTTCATCCATGAGGGAAATGCTTTGTGCATTAACCCGAGTGGCCAAGGGTTGTCACTGTTTCTCCTTGAGGGAAACGCTCTGTTCATTACCTGGATTGGCCACTCAGTGTCACTTTTGCTCCATGGGGATAATACTTTGTGCGTTACTCCGAGTGGCCACCCAGTATCACTCCTGCTCCATTACGGAAATATTCTGTGTAATTGCACTCAGTGGCCACCTAGTGTCCCTGTTGCTCCCTAAGGGAAATGCTTTGGTATTACCCGGATGGGGCATCTGGTGTCACTGTTGCTCCACGAGAAATTATCACTCAGTCTCTGTTCAAGGGGTGGGGTGATGTGGATGGGATGGGAGAGGGAGGCAGGGATGGGGGCGAGATTTCACGCACCAACAGAGCTTTGTGTACTGATGGCTCATGCTTGGCTTTTGCAGCTGTTCTTACAGAGGAAACATCCAGGAGCCCCAGCCAGAGGAGAAACTGGCAGACGTGGACCTGAGCAGCTTGGACGTCCTCCTAAGCAGACATGAACTGTCCTCAGGTTGAAGAAGTAGGAGAGGATGAAAATCATGCAGGGTAGTGGATAGTGGAGCAGTTTCTGTCGGTGTTAACCTCATCTCTGTTAATCGAGTGGGGCTCTTGTAGATGGAATGGGAGTGGGAGGCAGGGATGAGTGCATTAATAGAGCTCTGCATAGTGATAGTTTTTGCTTGGCTTTATTAGTTTGCAGAGGAATTGTCCAGGAGCCCTCGCCCGAGGAGATACTGGCAGAGGTGGACCTGAGCTGCCTGGGCATCCTTCCAAGCAGATATGAACACTCCTCCGCTTTGTGTCTCCCGCATAACTACACTTCACAACTTCTAGCTGCACGACTAAAGCCAAAGATAAATTCAGGGCAGAGGCTGAGTACAGATGGCTGCTTCCTTTTAGGTGGGTTTGGTTTCTCATAAAAGTTTACTTCTTTATTCTGGGTTCGGGAGGAGAATTTTCTGATCTTCCAGGACAGAGAGGAGCGGGTTCTTCTGAGCAGTGGCCTGGAACCAGGAAGGTGGGTACAGATGCTGAGTTGGTCTTTCGTATGTCTGTCTGTGTCTCTCTCCTTGTACTTTCTCCTTGCATAGAACATGGGCAATGGTGCATGCTCACAAGCTTGGTCTGGAGAGCCTGCAACTCACTAGTGCATTGGGAGGGGGAAGAGAAGCATGATGGGTACTAGATTCTTCATTGGTAGTGGTGGGGGTGACTGGGAGTTGACTCTGACTCTGTTCAACAAGTGGGGCTGATGTGCGGTGGGTGAGAGAGGGAGGGCAACATCTCAGACACCAATAGAACTTTGTGCGGTGATGGCTCCTGCTTGGGTTACATGCTGTGTTTGCAGAGGAATCATCCAGGATTCGCAGCCAGAGGATAAACTGGAAGAACTGAACCTGAGCAGCCTGGACATCCTTGTAAGCAGAGATGAACAGTCCTCAGCTTTCTGCCTT